>NC_051309.1:130882090-132132090 GCF_015220235.1 Choloepus didactylus | reverse complement strand
ACCTATATTAAAAATTCTATTGAGTTTTCCCTTCTCTATTGAAGTCAAACAGCTAATAAGAGAAAGGACAGCAGTACAAAGAGGCTAGAAATGAGAACTGGGGCATGTTTTTTTTAACTTCTGTGGACTTGAGCTTTCTCATCTGTAAAATGAGAAGGGTGGTGATCTATAAGATTTCGTTTTGGGAAAAGCAGGGAAACTAACAACATTTAAGCATATATTATATGCCAGGCATTTGAAATACAGTCATTTAATTCTCATACCAACCCTGAGATGAAAACATTATTTTATTCTTGTTGAAGAGACGAGGAACCCAAAGCACAATGAGATGACATAAATTGCTCAGGTTCACAAAATTAATAAAAGGGAGAGCTAGAGTTTAAACTCAGATACAACTGGTTCCAAACAGATGCATCTTTCCATTTCCACCTGTATGTTTGTGAGCTCTAGTGCTTATTAGCGAGCTAGAATTTCACCAGAATGGGATACATGAGGAGTAGATTGATAAAAATGGGAGCAAAGCAAAGTATATTCTAGGTTGGGATTGTCATTTATGAACAAATTGTCTTTGACATGGATAAACAAGGAGCGCTAAAGACAGAAAAGAAATATTGGAAAAGTATGGCTAAGTTCTTTCTGTGTAGTAGAATGTTTCCATTTTAATTAGCTAATAATATCTTATACTAGCTTCCACATAGTTTGCTTGGTATTTGCTTATATATCTTATTATATAGAATTTGTGGTAATGCTAATATTTGATGTAATGTGTCTGTAATATGAAGTCAATAAAATTTAACTTGATGCTTTTGTGTTTTAGTATATAAAAAGTTTTCCTTGTTTTTTTTTTGCCCTGGTACACATTTGCCTTCTTTTGTTATAGTTTATTTTAATAGCAGATATTTACTTAGTATTCAAGCATTGAGGTAAGAGTTTGCAGCCATTGTATCATTAATCCATACCTTATGGGGTAGACACTATGATTTTCCATGTTTTATTGATTAAGGAAAATACAAGGATCAGAGGGATCAAGTGACTTTCCCACATTATGCAGCTAATAAGGGCTACCGGCCAGTATCAAACCCAGGGTTGCAGACAAAACCATGCTTGAAGTAATGATAGCCCTTTCCCTGCCTTTGTGAAAGACCTTCAGACTGTGCTTTCCATGGAATCCACTGGTAAAAATCTACTTTTAAAGTCTGTTGGTAAAAATCTACTTTTAAAGTCGTTTTTCTAAGGACTTGACTTGTTGACACAATGAATGCTCACTGTTGATATTATTCTGATTCACTTACTACACCTCTGTTTCCATATAAATTCTCCCTATTTATTTGGCATTTAAGAAGCTCACATAGCCACTGACTGCGTTTCAGGCTGAAAGCTAGTGAACTTTGCCCCGCATGGGGAAGGAGCCAGCTAATGAAAGCATTCAAATGGCAGCCTCAGAGCCAGTGAGCTAGTCACAGTGACTTCTAGGATTGAACTGTTTTCTGGACAACCTAAGGAGTGATGGTGGCTCTCTTGCCTTTCTTGCACTTTAAAAATATTTTTCCCTAATTGCTCAAGTAACTTTGGATATATAAAAGAGAAAAAAACATTACAGAAACACACAACCTAGAATGTGAACCATCACTGTAATTCCATTTCCCAAAGAAAACTATTTTTAACAATTCTGTTTCAATTCCAGTAGTTTTTCCTTCCACATACATATTTATTATCGTTTGTTTTAATCAAATATGGTACTGTGCTAAATACAGTTTTGCAACTGGCATGTTTTCACTGAACTAGACATATCTTGGCTAGCATTCTATGTTGACTTGATCTCTTTTTTTTTTTTTTTTAAATGTCAATTCCTTCCAGACATTTCTCCTGGAAATGTGGAAGTGGGTATCAGTATAAACACACAGCGATGGCCTATATCATTGAATCTTGAACCATCCCCAAATTCAGCATTGAATCATCACCTCTCCTCTGTTGACTGTTACATATGGGCTTCCTCTCCCAACTAGTAAAATACTCCCAGATCTATGTCTTTATCTTTAGCCTTATCAGTATTTTTATGTGATGTTCTCTCCACAATGTGGAATATTGCTTACGGGTTAACCCACACTTGGTACTACCAACCAGACAAATATATTAATGTGTAAGTTGAAAGATAAATTTTTCTAAATCCCAGTTTAAATGAGTTTTACATTAATACCTGTATTAAACACTGGGATGATCTGTGTTTCTGCTCTACACATATCAAGTTGACATTTGACAAATAAAGCTGATATTCCATGTAGAAATTGTCCCTTAGCCCATGTGACAGAGGATGGGTTGTAAGCAGGTCATCCTCCAGCTCCTTACCATCCCCTTCACAAACCTCTATACCCACCCCAACTACATCCAATAAGAGGAAGAAACCAAGTCCTTTCAAAGTAGGTCTTCACTCTACATGTAAGTTGAACCACATTTAGAAATTCTGAGGGGGGTTGATAACTTCCTGTTTGGGAGTGGAGCAGTGGGAAAGAAAGCCTCTTTGCCTTTCCACCCATTACTACCAAACAATTCTGTGATCCATGCAAATGACAAACATCCTTGAGCCACCTCGAGGCTTTTTCCTGTGCATGCTGCTCTTTGGAGTGTTCAGCGAAGGTACTGACAGGGCAGGAACAAAAAAGGACAGAGACTCACATCATGTGTCTCAGTCATCTAAGAGTTAAATGCCATGCCATTTGTATCTGACAAGAGCTTGAACAAAGACCTTTTAAACAACCATTTCACGCTTATTCCGAATTCTGGTTAAATGAAGCAGCCATAAAAAGTAAATTGAAACTACTCTCAGGGGATCTATAGGGAATTAAACTAAGAAATAAAGGACATTTTTAAGACTATGTAATAAAATGATTATTGCATCTGTATTTCAGGTAATGTATGATAACATACAGTTAATGGTTTGATAGGTAAGTCCTAATTTTGTATGCATTTATAGAAAAATATGTATATTTTATATAAAGACACAGAGGGCTAAAGGTATCTTTAAAAAGCCTATATGGAATATAATAAGCATAAAATATTTGACTTGGATTTATGCTTTCATGTTCCAGAATAAGAACACTCTCTAATCTTGCTGTCATGCTTTGTCTGGTTTTGTAAGAGAGGTTATCCTTGCCCTCACAAATTTAATTGGGGAGCTTTCTTTTTCTTTCTCTATCATCTGAAACACTTTTTATAATATTAGTGATTATTGGTTCCTTGAATATTTGATAAAACACAACCGACACCCATCTGATTCCACTATCCTTTGGGATGTTACAACTACTTATTCTATTTAGGTTTTCTGTTTCATCTTGAGTCAACATTTTAATTTATGTTTTCTTTAAAATTTGGCATTTCACTTAAATTTTCAAATGTATGACTCTAATGTATTTCATGATATCATTGTATGATTTTAAAATATTCTACGTATTTATAGTTTTGTATCTTTTATTATTTTAAAAATTATTTTTGCCTTCACATTTTCTTAAAATCTTCCCAAAAGCTTACCTGTTGTTTTATTTTTTAAAGAAAGCAGCTTCTAGCTTCATCAATCTTCTAAAGTGTTCCTTTGTTTTATGTTTTGTTAGTTTCTAATCTTATCTTTATTATTTACTTTCTACTCCTTTCTTAGCATTTATACTGTTTATTAATTGCATGAGTTGATCACTTAGCTCATTTATTTTTACTTTTTTATTTTCTAATATATGCATTTCTGGCCATACATTTCCCTCTCAGTGCCACAATAACTTCCCTTTAAGTGTCACTCAGGCAGTATTCTACATGTTTTGATATGTAGTGTTCTGTCATTAAATTTGGAGACTTTTGATTCCCACTATGATTTCTTCTATAATTCATGGTGTGACTTTCATTTGGTTATTGATATGTACTTAATTTCATTGTGATCAGAAAGAGTGGTCTGTGTGCTATTAATTGTTTGGGAGTTTTTAAGATTTGTTTTGTGACTTAGTTCTTATTCAATTTGTATAATTGTTCCATGCGTGCTTGTAAAGAATGTGTATTCTCAAACTATTAAGGTTCTACAAGTAAAATGCCTATTCATACTGCTTGTAAATTGCACAGTTCGAACCTTCAATATCCTTCTTTATGTCTATATATTAGTTTCTCAATAAAGTTTATTAAAATCTCCAACAATTGAAGGTGTGTTGAATTTTCTTGTAATTTTTTTTCATATATTGTGAGGTTATATTATGGCACGCAAGCTCAAGAGTTTATGTTTCTGATGAATTTCCCATATATTTAAGGAGAAATATTTATATTTAATGATTATTTCCTTAACCTATTTTATTGTATAATATTATTATTTCTATGTCAACTTTCTTTATGTTAGTATTTGGTACCACTCTTTCTACCCAAGTACAAATATGTTTAAGTTGTATATTTGTTTAGCAGCATAATGGTAAAATATAAATGAAGCTACAAAATGAATAAAAGCAATGTGGTGATTACAAAAGCTAGGTAGTTAAACTGAATTCCAAATTCTAAACTCTTCTTGGTGGCAGAGTAAAAAGGGAGCCACAGTCAGTTGCACAGAACTTCTGCCAGGAGGGAAAAGTAACATATCAATTTCTTAAAGAAATAAAGCTTCTCTCAGCCAAGTTCTAAATAAAATTGGATGTGAGAGTGACCTGGCAGTGACTTGGCACTCTATTATTTGCCAGGGATTATTCAGCTGACTTGACTAGCAAAATGTGTGTCCTATTCATCCCTACCCTGTGTGTGTGAAACTGAACACCCAGTCTTCTTAGCTGAGGATGATTTTTTTTGTAAAGGTTATATATGAGTAATTACACTCCCCTATAAATCTCTTAAAAGCTCTTTATAAATAAATGTCTAAATTTCTCACTTGGAACCTCATATTGGAGAGTGAGACCAAGTTACATAATGGAATATGTCATCAGCAATATTCTTGTCAAGAGTGCAGAGAGGGATTTAATATGGCTGTCTCTTCTAATCCCTCAATAAAAGCCAGTGGCAGGACCACAAATGCAGCATCCATGGAGGCAATCTGTCAAGGACCAAGGCAATACGGCACAAACATACAGTTGATGGTAGAACTCTAGAATGCCTATGAAGGAGTCAGTGCTCCATAAACATGGTCTTGATTTGGTCTGATCATGAATATTATTTTTCTAAACTGGCCTTTGAAAAAATAAGATGACATACTGGATTTTGATTGAATTTTCTGGTGAGGACCTGATGTAGTTTTGAGCTGTTGGTTGAACTTACTGGTTTTACCTTAGAAACCAAACATGGAGATGACATGGCTATCTTTTCTTGGGAATAGAGAATCTAATCAAGCAAGAAAGAGAGTCATCTCACCCCTATACCAATGTATTACCAGGGACAATATGATTTTTTTAAAGTAAAACTGGGGGCCCATTTCATACATACTAAAGATTGTTTAGGAACACATGTTTCTATACCATAGAACATGGCCATAATGATTTTGGCCTTGTTAAAAAATAGATGTTGCACTCTATGAATTTTTCAAACTCCATTAAGTTTTGCAGTACCAAGAGTAAACCTTAGTGTGTGCAAATTTAAGAAAATAATCTAGGAGGTTAGGAGATACCAGGATAGAACGATGAAACAAATATATGGAAAAAATAAACCTCACTAAATAAGGTGAGGGGGAAATGTTGCTGACCTAAGTAAATTTGGAAATGAATGGAGTTTGTAAGACTGAAGGCAAAAGAAACTGTACATAAGCACTGTACTCTAGTTGAAAAAGTCACTTCCCACAGGGTATGGATTAACAATTCTGATACTGCTATTACATATATACTGAAATTATACAATTAGGTAAATGAAGAACAGAAGGTAGAAGCCAGATTTCTCACTAGTGGAGTAGAAATTTCCAGATAATCAAGAGAAGAAGGCTGGAATAATCCATGTGGAATTGGATTAGAATTGTAGACAGTAGGAACTCATGTTTAGATTAACATGGAAACAGATGGTTATATATAGAAATATTTATTGATACATGTATATACACATATATTTGCTGTCTACTGAGAGAGCCTAGAAGCAATGACATCCCAGTAGCAATGAGCACACTTAGCACCTAAATCTTAGTTTCTAATACCATTCTCAAATAAAAGGAATCAGGAATCCTCAGAAAAATTACTGATTCTAGGACTGGGCACAAAAAATGTACAATGAGCATGGAGCACCTTGTAGTGCCAGAAAGTAAGGAAGTGCTTTTTAAGAAAAACACACCACTACCACCACAAAAGCAAAACACATCCAATGATGGGGGTCTGTCAAAGGATAAGGAGCCAATTCAAAATGCTCTCAATGGCCAAACCTGAGACAATTTGAGCAATAAAATTAACAAGGTAGTATTGGATTATAATTGAAAGTATAAAACAAATATCCATGAGTTTATACCGATATAAATAAATAATTGAATAAATTAATAGAGGGGGAGAAAAGAGAAATCTCTCATGCAGAAGAATTCCAAATAAGTTATGCAGATAATCCACCCTCAACGGTGTGGATACCAACTCACTTCTCCTTAAGTGTGGGCCATGCATAGTGATTTCCTTCCAAAGAATACAGTATGGAAAGAGGGGGAGAAGAGTAACTTCACAGTTATTCTGACAAGTACTACCTCAACCAGGTGATCAAGGTCAACATCAACAGAGATAAGTCATCTTGATGGAAAGTACCCTGGTAGGAAGTGATGAAAGTCCCACTTTACCTCTGTGATCTTCCTCCCCTAAACCCATAACCCCAGTCTAATCATGAGAAAATCATCAGACAAATCCCAATTGAGGAACATTCTATAAAACACCTTACCCTTATCAAAACTGTCAAGGTCATTAAAAACAAGGAAAGTCTGAGAAATTGTCACAACCAAGAGGAGCCTAAAGAGACATGATTATTAAATGTAATTTCCTGACTAAATGTAAGTATCCTGGATGGGAATCTGGAATAGAAAACAGATATTAGGTAAATCAACAAGGAAATCTAAATAAAGTATAGATTTTAGTGAATAATAATATACACTTTTGGCTCATTAATTGTAACAAATGTACCATACTGATTTGAGATGGTAATATTAGGAAAAACTGGGATATACAGGAAATTTGTACTGTCCTCAGAATTTTTCTGTGAATCAAAAACTGTTCTAAAGTTTATTTTTAAACTTTCATTTTAAATACTAGATTTTGCCCCATTGGCCTTTGAAAAATCTCAAAAATACTACCAACAAATGTCTAGGGTTGAAAAATACAATTTTCTAGTAAATACACCAGAATATTCTAGATGTAAATATACCTGAAAGCATCGCTATGGGGTTACCTGATATGAAACAATTAAATAATGAAGACTTCTGTAAAAAGAAAACAGTGACTCTAGTTTTAGAATGGTTTATCTAGTCATTCATTCATTCAGAAGTATTTATTGAGGACTCCCCATGCACCAGGCACCATGGTAGGTATTGGGTAAATTAGGGAAAAAACCAGACATGCTTGCTACCTTTGCCAAAATTCTAGTCTAGTAAATACTAAATCATTCCTTCTGACAACTGAGTGCAGGCAAAAACCTACTGAAGTTACTCCTAGCTCCAGTAGTAGCAATGTATAGCTGAATGATAGAAGTCCAAATGTATTTCAAGTCCTTGGTGTGGGGAGGAAAGAGAGAAGAAGGAATCCTGGTCTCTAGAAACAGTTTCAATTTTAAGATATAAACTTAACATAAAATAAGAGTAGAAGTAAAAAAAAAAAAAAGCCAAACTGTAGTCCGATTTCCTCAGACCTGGAGACCATGGCCACTGACTCCGACATTTGCATAGAGTTAAGATGTAGAAATTCTTCCTCTCAATGTTGCTTCCACCAGCACAGCAAACAGCAGACCCAGAGTGGGTCATGGCAGAAACACTGAGCTGCAGATAAAATGCAGCCGCCGAGCACTGGGTCAAAGGGTCAGGGGCCCATGGCATCACAGAGACATTTTGTTATGAAATGGTCAGCAGCCAGAGTTTTGCAAAGCATGCAGAAAGAAGTAGAGCCTTCTAATAAAATGGATACATGCTCAAAACTGTCTATGTTGCTACCTGTGGGACATTCATCCTTGCCAAGAAAGTAAAAATTCAATTAATACAGACTTAAAATCAGACGGCTTTAGGTTCTAATGCTGGATCCTCCACCTATTAATGAGATCACATTGCTTACTTAAAATTAAGGCTCAGGAAAGTTAAGCAAATTACCTGGATCATACAACTGAGCTGAGCTTTGAATCCAAGTCTGACACTAATGCACAGATTCCTTCCACTTCCCAAGGCTGCCTTCCTGAGTAGAGAGCCCTGAGGGACTGGGCAATGTTACTGCATATGGTCAGCAGTCCAGCTGCCTGTCCCCAAGAAAGGACGGCTCAGAGTGAATGAATAAGGTCATATCTTGCCACACTCCCTATTAGTGAATGTATTAGTTAGGGTTCTCTAGGGAAACAGAATCAATGAGAGATACCTATGAATGTAAGATTTATAAAAGTGTCTCACGCAACTGTGGGTACACACAAGTCCAAATTCTGTAGGGCAGGCAGCAAACTAGCAACTCCAATAAAGATGTTTGATGAACTCCTTAGGAAATGAACTGGCAACTTCGACGAACTCCTTAGGAAATGCTTCACTGGTCAGCCGAAGAAGACATGAAGGTCCTCTGTCTGTCTCACTTAAAAGTCTTCAACTGATTGATTGAATTAAATCCAGCCAACTGCATTCTCTCATTGTGGAAGACATGCCCTTCGGTGATGTCATCAGTCACAGCTGCATCCAATTGACTGATAACTTAATAAACCAGCCTATTGGTTTATTAACCAGCCACAAACATCCTTGCAGCAACAGTTAGGCCAGTGCTTGCTTGACCAGGCAGCTGGGTGCCATCACCTGGCCAAGTTGACACATGAACCTAACCATCACAGTGAACTAAAGTACTTATTTCGGTCTCTCAGCAGAAGTGATTCTCTTTCACGTTGTGATGTGTAACACAACATTCAAGTAGTGGGTATACCACAATACTGGTAAAAAAGTAAAAGTAATAATAAAAGTTCATGGTTACTGTCTGAACATATTTTCTCTTTTCCTTTGGATTTTGCATGCTTTCATTATTTTGAATCCATCTGAGAAAAGCTGTGACTTTCTGGGCTGATACAATAGTATTTCAGGTACTTGTGGGTATATCTGAACTTTTCGTTAGTGAGTTGATTAACAAGAGGATGTTTTAGGTGATTTACCTAAATTTAACTATAACCTTCATATATAAAGGAGCAAAGAGAAAAATGTGTTAGCCCTCATAAACTGAGGGAAAAAAGGATTTATTTAAAATATTCTGTGTGAGCTGAGCTATACAAAAAGGCAACAACAACAAATAATATTACATCCCTACAGTGACTCATAGAGTCAAGAGAACATTTACTTTCACAAGTGGGGAAGGTACACAACAGCTTATGAGATTCTGGTCATCATCTTCTTTTTCAGATCTGGTGACCAGTGGCTTATGCAAAAGATTATATTCCCATTTAATCAGCAATCATAAGTACCTAGAACTCAGTGGAACTCAGATACTACAGAGAAGTTTTAGGATCAGCACACTTAACCAAATTAAAATCTCCCTGTGTTTCCTCTGGTGGTGTTGTTGATTGCTTGGAGAGTCAACATTTCCAGTCCATTTATTCCAAACTCATTTTACTCCAAGGTGTTTTTTGCATGGCCAGCACTCCTGTGTTACCCCTGGCACAGCTGTTGATTTGTCTGTAATCAAAGTCCTCATGGGGAGAGCAGAAAGCTGGTCTTTTACATCATTTTCTCATTAGTTTGGTTTTTCATTCCTATTGGATCATTGTTTAGGCTTGTCACAGAGAACCTTTCATTAGAGTCTTTTGGCTGCAATGTTGTTTTAACTGAGCAAATGGAATTTGGAAACCCAAACAAATATCTCTTCATCATTTTCAAATGATAAAAGAAAGATGCTGCTAAACAAAATAACATTTAAAGGGTGTTATTTCAGCTGTAATTAATATTTGATCTTCAAGTTTTGGTTAAAGACTCGATTGTTTTAAAGAAAAGTTCACGAAGGCTAAGTCAAATTCTAAGGGAGTTAGTTGAATTTTATACCAACTAAGTTTAGAATAAAGAGATTCAAGGCTATGGAAACCCCCTCTGTGTTGACTTTCTTTCCTTGATTGTGAAATATTAGCCTTTATTGGAGAACCAAAGACATACCTGAAAATTACTGCTTTGGGGCCATCTCAATCCTTTTGGTTTTTACCATTTTTTAGCTCAGCCATCTCTTCCCAAATTCAACTCCCATTTAGGTATATATGATTAGACCTATGAAATAGAAGTCTTATATCCAACTCCAAATTTTCTTCTCTGTAGAAGTCTGCTTTTAACTCTGGCTAGGTGTGTTATTGTTAGGACAAATTGAACAGAGTAGAGATAGCTGCTTCTCATAATTCTGCTCTGGACTGACCTTTATCACCAAGGTATTTAGGGAAGCCTGGTACCAGGGTTTCACACATAGCTAGATTATACCAAAGAGCCATAAATAAACTCAAGGTTGCTGACACCAGTGCAGACATCAGGATGAAAAGAGGAAATTGCATTAAAACTAAACCTGATTCCAGATAAAAGAAAACCTTAGCCTTCAAATTTTTCGTTTTGTTGACATGGTTTTACTAAAGTTTCCTCTTACATAGCCTTTACCTACTTATAAACCAGAATGGAATCCCTGGAAAACAGCTCTAACAGGGTCTTGGAAAGCTCATGCATTTTGGAACTGTAAAAAGTCAATGACTTCCCATTGCCTACGTCACAAAATAACCATGAATTTATCACTTCGATAAAAGTAGGAAAAGTGTGTGTTAATAATAACCTATGCATCAGGAGCTGGCAAACCCTGCCCTTTAAATATATTATCCAAACATTACACTCTACCAAGGGCCAACTAAAAATAGCTGTTTGCAATATGGGATAAATACCCCTCTTTTGGGTCTGTTTAATGTTGACTTGAGCTTCTGTGATTAGTTTCTTTAACACATTCCTGTTCTGAAGAGCCCTGCTGCTTCAGTCCTAACTTATTAAAAACATTCCCTGACCCTCCACATTTGCAATATAGATAAGGCTGGTGCCTTGAAAGGAGGGCTGTAAATCTGCAATGTTATGAAACAGATGGGCTCAAATGATGAGAAATGAACAGTATTCCTTGTCAACAATTCAGAAACAGAATGGAAATAATCACACCCCTCCACACTGAGTAATTTCTAATAAGTCATAAAACCGCAAAGATAGAGACAGTATAAATAATTAATCCTGAAAGTGCTCTCACAGAAAATCCAATCAAATATCCCTACTTTAAAGTTAACGAGATGGTCTCAAAGTGATGAAATAGGTTTCCCAGGGTCTCACTGCAAGTTGCAGAGGTTGTCTCTTGATTCCTACTAAAATTCTTTTTTCTCCACCAAATTTCCTTTGTTTGACTTTTCCACTCACCAACAAAATTTCAAAGTTAGCATACTTTGACCTGAGAGTCATAATTATTTTTAAAGTGTCTTCAATGATCAAAACGCCATGAAAATAAAAACTTCAGATTTAAATGGTAAAAATGATGAATAGATAGTTTAAAATATATTTAAAATAAATAAAAGTGATGATCAGGAGCAAACACTTCTACTCCTCTACATTGTCCCAACTTGCAATAACACCAACCATCAATAATCCTCACATGCCCCACTTTAGAAATGCCATTTACACCTTTGTAATAAAAGCTTTAAAATGAGAGATCAGCCTATTAATCTGTTCTTCTTTAAGCCACACTTGACATATTTCATGATTAATCAAAGCTCAGTTTTATTCTGTAAACAAAGTCCTGACCATCTCTTACTTATTGAGGGGCTGAGGCACAATAACCATTAATTACACTGTGTGAAACTTAAAAGCTGTCCATTGTTTGCAAGCCCCTGGATGTCACTAAAAACACTGCTCGCTATGGCTGAAGGCAGTGAGAACTAATAAATGCCAGAGCTGGTGCAGAAGCAGAAACTCTAGCTCCCGACCCATGCCGCAAGCCACAAACAACATAAAGGAGAAGGGGACATCAGTGCACTTTGTCACATAAGAAATAATGTGAAAGGCTTCCAGAACAGCCAGTCCTTGTCAAGCAAGCGTGGGATGAAGTGAGCCTGGTCCATTTTGGGTATGAGTCTCCGGGGCTCCTATGCTCCATGGCAGAATGGGGTGAAACCTTAAAATGGGCCAATGACAGTTTCTTATATCATTGAAAGCAATCTGAAGCACAATTGCAAAGTTTTGTCATTTGTTTTGTTATTTTCAGTCTCTAAGATATGTATCTTTGGGTTTTACAATGAGAAGGGTGGAACAAATCAGAATCCTAGCCATAAGCTAAAGGCATGGGCTGCTCTAAACGTAACTATAAAAGTTTTAAGTATAAAAGGTAATCCTGTTGTTCCCTTCTAAATGAAAATAAAGCTAATGTGAAAGTTGAAGTTCAGGGTAAGAAGTTTTATTGCTCTGCTCTTGAATTCCAGAGCTTGATTGTTAGCTGGGAAGCATTGGGGGTAACTATTAATGCAACTTGGGCCAAGAGAAAGGAAAAAGTCATGTTCAACTAAGCAAACTTTAAACATTCAACCATAGAAATATTAATTATTCTATGGGGAAAAAATACTCATATCTCTAATAATATACCTCTTAAGTTTTCATTTCATATACCACAGAGTGCTCATCCAAGTGTCCATGGGAATTTATAAAAGGATACGAATGGTGGAGAGGCACAGCTATATTGGAAGAAGAACTAAACTAGGAGGGCTGAGCAAGTTATCAAGTAACCAAGGGACTCTGCCCAGCTGTTGCCTTCATTAGTTATGAGTGAAAGACACTTAGCTTTTTGGGAACTCCAGTGAAGATTTCAATGAATTTCCCAGAAGACGGCTGGATGAACTAGAGATGGAAATTCTCTCTTCTGACTGCTGAAATCAGCAGTTCTCCCTTTAAGGCCTTCAGCTGATTGAATGATGTTTCCCTCACGGCTGAAGACAAGCTCCTCAGTTGATGGTAGATGTAATCAGCCACAGATGCAATCAACCAATTAATGATTTAAATACATGAAATTTTCTAACAGTAACAATCAGGCCAGTGCGTACTTGCCCAAATAACTGGACACTATAACCTAGCCAAGTTGACACATGAATTTAACCATCACACCCACTATAATCACACCTCCTTTGTTGAGGTTACTTCAGTTAAGGTGTGACTCACCTCATTCAGGATGAGTCTTAGTCTTGATACCGGATTCTTTTATAAATGGAATGAATACAAACAGAGCGAGAGAGAAAACCAGGTAAGCAAGAACTGAAATAAATGAAACTTGGAAGAGAAGGGAGAGACCATCAGATGCCACCATTTGCCTTGCCATGTGACAGAGGAGCCAAGGATTGCCTTCAGGAAGAAAGCATCACCTTGATGATGCCTCGATCTGGACATTTTCTCAGCCTCAAACCGTAAGCTAATAAATCCCCATTGTTAAAGCCAACACATTTCATGGTATCTGCTTTAAGTAGCCTAGGAAACTAAAATAGTACGTTGGTCAAATTCAAAAGGAATGAAAGCTCTACATTGAAGAGTAAGTTTCCCTCCCTCAGCTGTTTCCACCACTCAGCAAACATTGTTACAAGTTACATATGTGCCCTTTCAGAGATGTTCTGTGAATATATAATTATACACAATTTTCCACATAAACAGTGGCATTCTATACACATTTTTCTTCATCTTGCTTTTTTTCCTTTAATTGAATAGAACTTTTCATATCAGAACATGTTAGTTGACTCATTCTTTATAATGGCCTCATAGATCCATTGTATAAATATTCACTATGTTTTTTACTACATCTTATTGATAGATATTTGGACAGTTCTAGTTTTTGTTGCTGTTGTTGTTGTGCTATTAAAATAATGAAGCAATGAAAAGCCTCAAATAGTTCACACATGGCAAGTCTCTCCTAAAGTGGAAATGATTTCAGGAACAGCTGGATCTGGGGCATAAGAATATTAAGTTTCTTTTTCATCCCCAGCTCTCCTTCTTTCTGGGTTGGATTCCCTCTCAGGCTCTTCCCACATGGTCTGGCAAGAACTCTGTAGCCACGTTTCCAACTTTAAACCCTGAATCCACCACTTAATGATTGTGTGATTTTTGGAAGTTACTACATTTTCATGTCCCAGTTTCCTCATTTTAAAAATAGGGATAAAAATAGACACTACTTTATAGGATTGTTTTGGGGATTAAAGAGATAATACACATAAATTATTAACATGTTTATGAGAGAGCCTGGAAAATAGTAATCACTGAATAATTATTAGTTATTAGTGTTTTTAAAGATTATTGAACCAATCACTATGGCTAAGGTTAAATGCATGCCTGAAGGAGAAAAATCAGAATGGTGACATTTCCCAAAAGAGATGCTAGAAAAGAAGAAAAAAATTACATTATCTCTCCATGTATGTGTTTCTGTCTGTTTATATATATACATTCACCTAACACATCAAAACAATATAAAATTAAGATCTTAAAACTAATTTACAGAGAAGAGTATGAAAGCAGATTTATAAAACGTTTAATAGCATTATCTTGGAGTGGTTAAATATGTGTGCTTTTCCCAACTTCTATGTTTTCAAAAATGTCTATGGCCAATATGCATTGCCTTTATAACAATAAAAACACAATAATCCATTTAACAAAATCTTATCGAGTGTCTACTAGCTAGGCACTCATGTAGGCACTAGTGATAGAGGAGGGAGCAAGAGACAAAATGACTTGCCCTTGTGGAACTCACATTCTAGAGACAATAACACTGTTAAAAATTAAAAAAGGAGTCCTGGATTTGACAATAAAATAGAGAATAGAGGGTAGAGACCTAACTCTACCATCTTCAGCTGTGTGACTGTCAGAAAGTCATCAAACATCTCTGAGCCTCAGTATTGTCACCTAAAATGCATGGATAGAAACCCTACATCATAGGGTTACTGTGAGAATTACCTAAAACAGTGGGAGTGGTAGTGCTCTAAAATGTAAATCACTTTACAAATATAGGCAGTGTGATTATTGTGGGTGTGATGGTTAAGTTCATGTGTCAACTTGGCTAGGTTATGGTGTCCAGTTATTTGGGCAAGTACGCACTGGCCTGATTGTTACTGTGAGAATATTGCATGGATTTAAATCATTAGTCGGTTGATTGCATCTGTGGCTGATTACATCTACCATCAACTGAGGAGATTGTCTTCAGCCATGAGGGAAGCATCATTCAATCAACTGAAGGCCTTAAAGGGAGAACTGCTGATTTCAGCAGTCAGAAGAGAGAATTTCCATCTCTAGTTCATCCAGCCATCTTCTGGGAAATTCCTTGAAATCTTCATTGGAGTTCCTACTTACAGTGGCTCCACACCCACAGAAATGGATTAAATTTAGAACATGTTTTTCTGGGGAACATACAGCTTCAAACCACCACAGTACTATATGGCCTTTTCAAAATAATAATAACATCAGCAACAGGGATAATACAGTCATATAAAGAGGCCAACGAGGCTGATCAGGGGGAAAATGTTATTAGATTTGTCTAAGAAGTCATAGGTAGTGTGATGGTTAGGTTCATGTGTCAACTTGGCCAGGTGATGGTGCCCAGGTGTCTGGTCAAGCAAGCTCTGGCCTAACCATTACTGCAACGACATTTGTGGCTGGTTAATAAACCAGAAGGCTGGTTTATTAACTCATCAGTTAATTGGCTGCAGCTGTGCCTGATTACATCAACAAAGGGTGTGTCTTCCACAATAAGAGAATGCAATCAGCTGGATTTAATCTAATCAGTTGAAGACTTTTAAGCAAGACAGATAGAGGATCTTCACTTCTTTGGCTAACCAGCAAAGCATTTCCTGAGGAGTCCATCAAAGTTGCCAGTTCGTTCCTGAGGAGTTCATCGAACATCTTCATTGGAGTTGCCAGTTTGCTGCCTGCCCTACAGAAGTTGGACTCGTGCATACCCACAGTTGCATGAGACGCTTTTATAAAATCTTATATTTATAGATATCTCTTGTTGATTCTGTTTCCCTAGAGAACCCTAACTAATACAGGTAGGATCAGTGATAATGGAGGAAGTGAAGAAAGGAGAAGGAAAAGAAAATATTACAGCCGTAATTATAATGCTGTAAGCTGTGAGGTTTGCTTGCCAAAGCAAGGCAGAATTCAACCCCTCAAATATGTGTCGAGTTCTTACTATGTGCCAGGAATTGTACTGCTTATAAATATACAAAACCATATAACCTTATATATTTTTACAGAGGGGATCTCACTCCTCCAAAGCAACACAAGTGAATTTATCATACAATTCAACATCTCTGTTTCTTTAGTGATCCTCTGTCTAGATGTTCTATCCATTGATGAGAGTGGTGTATTGAAGTCTCCAACTATTATTGTTGAGATATCTATTTCTCCTTTCAGTGATCACAGTGTTTGCCTCATGAATTTTGGGGCATTCTGGTTTGGTGCATAAATATTTATGACTGTTATGCTTTCTTGATGAATTGACCCTTTTATTAATATATGGTGTCCTTCTTTGTCTCTTTTAATTGTTTCGCTTTTGAAGTCTAACTTGTCTGATATTAATATAGCTACTCCTGCTTTTTTCTGGTTGTTGTTTGCATGAAATATCTTTTTCCAACCTTTCACTTTCAGTCTATGTCCTTGTGTCTAAAGTGAGTTTCTTGTAGACAGCATATAGATGGGTCCTGTTTTTTAATCCATTCTGCCAATCTGTGTCTTTTTATTGGGGAGTTTAATCCATTTACATTTAGTGTTATTACCATAAGGGCAGTACTTTCTATTACCATTTTGTTTTTTGGAATTTATATGTCATATCTTATTTTTTCCTCTCCTTTTACCTTTCTTGATAATCTTCATTTCTGCACTCTTCAACTCTCTCTCTCCTGTCTTTTCCTAGCAGCCTGTAGCACTCCCTTTAGTGTTTCTTGTAGTGCTGGTCTCTTATTCACAAACTCTCTCAGTGTCTGTTTGTCTGAAAATGTTTTAATCTCTCCCTCATTTTTGAAGGAAGTTTTGCTGGATATAGAATTCTTGGTTGGCAGTTTTTCTCTTTCAGTATCTTAAATATATCATGCCACTGTCTTCTTGCCTCCATGGTTTCTGCAGAGAAATCTGTACATAGTCTTATTGACCTTCCCTTGTATGTGATGGATCGCTTTTCTCTTGCTGCTTTCAGAATCCTCTCTTTGTCTTTGACATTGGACAATCTGACCAGTAAGTGTCTTGGAGTAGGTCTATTGGGATCTATTCTATTTGGGGTACGTTGTACTTCTTGAATCTCTAATTTTCTGTCTTTTATAAGAGTTGGGAAATTTTCAGTGAATATGTCTTCTATTACTCTTTCTGCCCCTTTTCCCTCTCTTCTCCTTCTGGGATACCCATAACACGTATATTTGTGCGTTTCATGTTGTCACTCAGCTCCCTAAGACCCTGCTCATATTTTTCCATTTTTTTCACCATCTGTTCTTTTGTGTGTATGAATTCGAATGACCTGTCTTCCAGTTCACTGATCCTTTCTTCTGCCTGTTCAAATCTACTGTTGTGTCCCTCCATTGTGTTTTTCATCTCCTCCATTGTGGCCTTCATTCCCATGAGTTCTGCCATTTGTTTTTTTAAGTTTATGAATTCTTCTTTATGGTCAGCCAGTGTCTTCTTTATACCCTTCAGCTCTTTTGCTATATCTTCCTTCATTTCATCAAATTTATTTAGCATTAGTTGCCTCCACTCCTGTGTCTCAGCTGAGCTATTAGTTTGTTCCTTTGGCTGGTCCATGTTTTCATGTTTCCTGGTATGGCTTGTTATCTTAAGTTGTCTAGGCATCTGATTTTCTTGATTAGTTTATTTTGGAGCTTGTTTTCTGTCTTTTGCCTAGTGGTTTTCTTGTTGGTTGGCTTTGTTCTCTGGCCTCTGTTATTCAGTTCAACTTATTCTAGACCTCTAACTTAGGTTCTACTTAGTTGATCAGAATTTTTCCCCTCTTGTTTTTTCTGTTTCTTGCTCTGCCTCTATGTAACCTTTTTGTGAGTGGGTCTCCTCAGATATGGTCGACCCTAGTCAGATTTTCCCAGTCTAGTGAGGCCCAGGTCTCATTGGGAGGGTATGGAGTTTTCCTGAGAATGAGACCCTCCTATGAGGCCTTTAGAATTGGTGCTTTTCCTCTCCTGTCCAGCAGGTGGCGCTGGCCAGCCCGCAGCTCTCCCACCAGTGTAAGGAGATATGGAGCCTTTAGTTCTCCTGGTGACTCTGATCCTGTCCAGGGGGAGGCTGACTGAAGCCAGAATCTGAATTCCAGCCCCTGGGGTCTGAATTCCCAGAAGGAGGACTGCCAGTTGAGCTGGACCTCCCTCCACTCTCCCAGTCCTCAGAACTCCAGTTGTCTCTCAGGGTCACTATTCCCTTCTCCTCTCTCCTCTTTGGGGCCTCTCCAGGTAGATTCCTTGGTCAGCCTGAGTTGCCAATTAAAGATGGGGGTGGAGGCCTTCAGTAGTGAATACAGAATTCAAAGACACTGTGGGTACTCTGTCTCCCCCAAGCCCAGCCTAGTCCCTCAACCTGGGCTTTCCGATAGAAAATAACCACATATATTACTTTTAGATTTAAAACAAAAAAAAGTAGAAAAGAAATCAAGAAAAAGAAAAAAGGAAAAAAAAAAAAAAAGAGTCTCTTTTAAAAGTCTTTCCCCAGCCTGGAAGTTTTGTCAGTGTCAGAATAGAGCATTTAAAGATATGCTTTGGTCTATTGTCTGATAATTACTCTCTGACAGCTTCAGTTCCACCCCTGCCGGGGGCTACTGAAATGCAAATAAATAAGGGATCAGTGAGAAGCCAGAAGGGACAAAATGTAGGGGAAAAAAAAATGGCTTTTTTGGAGTCTGGAAATGGGTGCCTGCTTTTACGTGCCCCTACTTCTTGGAGTCCAGCCCCTCTTTAGCACCCCAGCTCCCAAAGTTAGTTAATTAATTTGTTAATTAATTCTGCATTTGAGGCTGGGTTGAGCCTCCCTTCTTGCCCTCAGCAGATTGCTGTTTTTTGGTTTTTTTTCCCCCGCTTTCAGGGAGCGGGCAGCAAAACAGTCTGTGAGGTCTGGGTGGGGAGGGGCGCCAGACCTCTGGTCCGGGGAACTTACAATGTTCGTTGCGATCTCAGCTTTTCCTCCAATTCCAAACTTGTGTCCGATGTGTGACTGGTTACTGGAGACCCCGAAAACACTGTTTCATATAATTCTTGGGTAATCGCCAGCTGCTTTAGGGGAGAGACGAAATTCTGCTCCTCACCACTCCGCCATCTTGCCCCAACACAAGTGAATTTGTTTATGTTAAGCTTGGAATGAGGGAGGGAAGTTAGAGAAACTGGAAAGGGAGAGGAAATTTTCATATTGAATCAAATTTAATATATAATTTTAAAAAGTGCTATTATTTTATGCATTCTCCATTCAACTTTGATATATACTTTCTTAGCACTTAGAGTTTATATTTTATACTTACTGAAATTGTCATTTAGACATATATTTTTAACACGTAACTCTTTTACAAATGAAAAAGGAAATTATAAATAAAATAAACTGGTTAAGGTAGGCAAGAGAACTAATGGAGTGTTGTGTACCATCGTATCTCTAAATATTTAAAAGTTATAAAACAAACCAACAAACTTAAATATAAATATATGTATTTCATTTTCCTATATGTAGTTTCATAAGCATAAATAAGCATACATATTTCATTCTTCCCTCTTAAAATGATTCAGAGACCAAATTCAAATTTAGACATTTTAGACTTTTCCTCAGAGTTCTCACAAGAGCATACTGGAGTGTAGGGAGAGCTGGCTCCTCAGTCTTCCTCTCTCTTCTGCTCCACCCCACACCAGGCCTGAGGAGAAGCATACCAGCTGCATGGTCTTTCCTTGAGAGTATGGACCCAAATGAGTGATCTGTGCATGCCCTGGAAGAAGGGAATTCTAGAGTTACAAATCCCTGGAATGTCTTGGGCAGCAACATGGGGAGGCATTCTGGGTGGTCATGCTCCTTGTTCCATGACTCTTTGTCCCCTGGGGTGGTGGTTTGGAATACCCAGAAAAGGCCATGTTCTTTTAATCTATTCCTGTGGGTGCAGGCCTGTTGTAGGCAGGACCTCTTAATTAGGTTATTTCAATTGAGGAGTTATCCTAAGGTGGGTCTTGATCCTTTTTCTGTCAGTCCTTTAAAAGAGATGAAATTAAGAGATGCGCAGAGAGAAAAACCCTGGAGTAGCTGAGAGAACCCACAGAAGTTGAGAGAGGAAGCCACTGAAGGCAGAAACTGAAAGCAATGAAACCCAGGAGAGTAGGACCGGCAGACACCAGCTCTGTGCCTTCCCATGTGACAGAGGTGTCCCTGAAGCCAGCAGCCTGTCTTTAGAGTCCAGGTATCATCCTGTTGATGCCTTGAGTTGGACATTTTCATGGCCTAAGATCTGCAAAATTGTGAGTTAACAAATCCCCATCAACACAGCCAACCCATTTCTGGTATATTCAGCAGCTTTAGCAACCCAAAACACACAGAGGGCCATAGTGAGAAAAGGGCCAGTGTCAGACACTCTAAAAGTATGGGGCCCCAGGAAGGAGCTCCTCTTTCCCAGGTCTAGGGACAATACTAGGAATACCTAAAACATCTTCACATTCACATCGATAGTCTGAAATTCTAAATCATATTTTGTTTTTGGTTTTATTTATTCTGAAAATTCTGGGTGCATCACACTAAATTGATCACCCACTAATAGGTTGAAAACGATGTTTCAACTAAAATATGTTGCCTCATGGGCATTTTAGTCATATATATTCAGTTGTGCAACTTATTTTTGCTGTTTATAAAACATTTTATTTTTTTACATCTTCTTCTCTACTTTGCTCTACCATTAATCCTGATGGCAGATCATGTGATCAAGGAATCCCAGTTATTCTCATTTAAGGTTTAGACTGAATCACTTCTTTCTCCGTAGGAAAACACCTAAGTTACAGGTATTCTTACAGAACGTAATGGCATCAGAGAAGGGCATTTGGTCTATATTTACACACACCATAATCAGCTCATCTTACTTAGACCATGTCAAGTCTGTAGTCCATGGGTCATCACCCCTCACGTGGAGTCCAGAACTGAGATATCTGTGTCCCAGCCTTGTTTCTGAAATTTGATGACATTGGGATGCTCCCTATACCTCTTTAGGGTATCTGGGGACTGCATGAGGTGTGCGGGCTGTTCTATTGCTGCAGTCAACTATTCTGCTGTGCCGACATGGGAAAAATTATGAGGCGTCTTTTCAAGTGCAAAGGTTCAGACAGGACAAATGTTTTATTTATTCTCAGATACTCAAATTTCTAGTGATTTTATTGCCGCCACTCCCCAGATTTTAACCCAGCGATGGGGGTAGCTGCTGCTAGGACACTCATTGATGATTAACTCTTGTGCTTTTCTTTCCATTTCTTCTTTTCTCATCCCAGCTCTATGGATATTTTTGTCTCATTTTTGGTCAAAAACTGCACCATATTATCATACAGACTTTCAAAAGGAGCACTTTGTGGCATAAACTTTGAATTGTTGATTCTCAAAATAAATCTAGGTTTTCACATTTAAAAAATCTTTCTTGCTATTGTCTAAGCTCAAAATTTCAAGAGGCTATTTAGAATTCAAGAACCAAGAGCAGCCTGTGTGTTTGTTTATTGGTTTGTTTGTTTTCTGTCTTGCCATAACTAGCTTTTTGAGAAGCAGTAGCTTTCTCAGCCTTAAATCCAAGATCTGCTTTACAGCAGGGAATGTATTACCTAAAACATAAAACGTGGTGGGTAAAACAAAAATATAGCCCCACTGTGTTGAGGAATATCTATGGTAAAAAAAAAAAAATTTTAATCTCACATTGTAGTAAGAGTCATTCTCAGTGGATCCTTTTGGTTTCATAATATGTAAAAAAAAAAAAAATCAAATTTTAAGTGTGAATATATACCTTAGTGATACCTATTATGTGTTGTTCAATCAAGCATCATTCCCTCATGTTCACAACGGGTAAAAACAGATGCATTACCTCTCCTTACAACATTTTGTTTAAGGTTTATTATTATTTGAGTGGGTTATAGATTATATACCTATCATATGCAATATATCTGAGTTTTTCTGTGACAGACAAATATCAGTGAAATACATCCTGTCTCCAAATTAGTTAAAAGTAAAGGGAGGATAAGTACTTAGTAAACTATGAAAACAAAAAACAAAATAAAGAGAGCTCTAAGGGATTTTAAAGTGCTAGGAGTACATTTATTTAGAGGAAAGATTCTCTAACATTCACTGGCTGGGATCAAGAATGTTTTCCTGAAAGGGTTAGGCTTTGAAAGATAGACAAGAGAAATTATTTGTGGTGGAAAGACCAGCATAAGGTGGCTCAGAAGGGAATATTGACAGAATAGTACATAAGTAAGCAAGTCTGACTGGCTGAAATGTACACTCCATATTTGTCAGGGAGCACTCTGATAGGATGAGAAAAGAGAAACAGCAGAGAGGGAGTCAAGAGAGAAGTGGTTTGTACTGTCAAAAAGTGCAGAGAAAATAAGTATAACAAAGGTAAAAAAAACTTTAATGCATTTTTCATTTGATTATTGGAGTCATTGTTGACCTTTGAAAATATAATTTCAAATTAGGAATAAGAATGGAAAGCAGACTGTATATGGATAAAGAGGGAAAGTAAGTAATGAAATAACAATATTAAAATATAGTATAGTGATATTAGAGTAGAGTTTGAGGCAGGGGAAGGCTCAGTAAAGAAAAAGTATTTTATATTTCTTTGGTTTGATTTCTTTCTTTTATTTGCGATACATTATAGATAGAAGTATGTTTTTGTCAAAAGAAATGGAACCAATAGAGGAATGTCATTGAAGATACAAGCCAGGTAGGGAGTAATTTAAAGATAAATGACTCAAAGAACTCAGAAATGGATGAAATAATGAATATCAATAGAAAGATAAGCTATTTCCATGAAGAGGGACATTCTTCCTCAATGACTAGGGTAAAGAAGTTTGTGAGAATAAGGATTAGAAATAAAAAGATAAGCAATCATAGTTTCTTCTTCTTTATGAAGTATTTTCACATACAATACTTCATGTTACCCTCATCAGTAAATCTTAATTTGCACCCCCCAAAAAATGAGGATTAAAGATGTTAAGTATGACTAAAAGTCACACAATGAAAAGTGGCCCTGCATTGCATGAGATTTCTACTATACCACAATGATTTCAAGGGTCCTCAGATAGGTGAGCTTCCCTGACAGCAGGAAAAAACAAAACTGAAGTCCATGTATATTAATGGGAGGAGAGAAGAGAAAGTGTAGTTGGAAATACGGCAAAACGGAAAACTCAGAAAAGTTTGCTTAGATATGAAGTCACACTAACAATAGCAACCATAACTACAATAGACGTAAAGAAGAAAATAGATGAGAAGAGAACATAAATGGTAAATTTTGAGCAAAGTTGGAAAAGTGCATTGGTCATGTTTTTTTTTGTGGTAAGGGTTTGTGGTTTGAGAAATCCTTTGCTATTCTGAGGTCATGAAGATATTCCATTACTTTCAAAATCTTTTAAATTTTGCCTTTTATATTTAAGTCTTTTATCTAGCAGTGAAGTTTTACTTTATTCCTTTTTTGAACAACTTTATTAAGGAATAACTAACATACAATAAAATGAACCCATTTTAAGGATTTATTTCTATGAGTTTCAATGAATTTATACACCACGTAACCAACACCGTAACCAAGATACAGAACATTTCCATCACCCCTGCAAGTTTCCTTTCCCTCTCTACACAACCCCAGGCAACCACTAATTGCTTTCTTTCCTATAGATTGGATTTCATGATTATTTCATATAAATGAAGTCACACAGTAAGTACTCTTTTTTGTTTCGGGCTTCTTTTGCTCAGGCTCATGTTTTTGAAATCCATACATACTGTTATATACATCACTACATTGTTCCTTTTATATTGCTGAGTAGTAATCCATTGTGTCAATATACCACAAAGCTATTCACCAATTGATGGAAATTTTTGGTTGTTTCCAGTTTATGGCTATTACAAGTAAAGCTGCTATGAGCATTCATATTTAAGATGTTTTGTTAATACATGTCTTGGGTAAAGACGTAGGAGTGGAATCACTAGATCATGGGGTAAGTATATGTTTAATTCCTAAAATTTCCAAAAGTTTTCCAAAGTGGAAGTATCATTTTACATATACACTACAATGGATGTTGTTTCAGTTGCTCAAAAAAAATCACCAATACTTAATATTGAGATTATTATATATTAACTTATTTGTGTATCATTTTTGTGCTAATTGGTCATCTTCTTTTGTGAAGTGTCTATAAAAAACTCTGGCCTATTTTTTACTAGGTCATTTGTTTTCTCATATTATAAGAATATTATGATTACATTATATTATGAATATTTTATTATTATATAATATATTTTATGTATCTCTTTTGTTAGATATATATATTGTGAATATTTTCTATCAGTATGTGTCTTGCATTTCCATGCTCTTAATGATGTCTGTGGTGACTTTAAAATATATCCACAAATTCTTTGATAATCCTTCCTTCAAGAGATGGAGCCTAATTGCTTCCCCTTGAGTTTGGGCTGTGCTTCATTATTCACTTCTCATGAATAGGAAAAAAGTGAAAGTGATAGTGTGCAACTTTGGAGACAAGCTCATTCCCCTACTTCTCTCTCTCTCTCCCATTCTCTTTCTCATTACTTCTTCTGTGGAAGGCCACCTATTATGTCATGATGACACTTAAACAGCCTTATGAATAGATGAATAGATGAATGTAAGTGAGGAATTGAGACCTTCTGCCAACAGCCAGCAAGGACCTCAGGCTTCCCACTATAGCCATGTTGGTGAGACATATTGGGAGTAGAGCTTCCCAGCTCTAATCACAAGCCTTCAGATAACTGCAAGACCTCTCCAATATCTTGACTGCAAACTCATAATAGATCTTGAGCCAAAATCACCCATCTAAGCTGCTTTTCATTCAACCCTCATAATATATGTACAGTAATAAATATTTGTTATTTTAAGCACCTATATTTGGGAGTAATTTGTTATACAGCAATAGATCACTAATGTAATGTCTTTGGATAAGCAGTTTTTTGAAGTTTGCTGATGTACAATTTATCAATTTTTTTCTTCTCAAGTAATGTTTATCATGCCTTATCTAAGAAATCTTTAAATACTCAAGGTCACACAGATTTTCTCCTTTGTGCTTCTAAATGCTTTACAGTTTTACATTTTACATTTAGATCTATGATTCATTTTAAATTAATTTTATGTGATTTTATTTATGGTGTGAGATAAGGGTCAAGGTTTCTTGTTTTGCTTATTCTATATCAACATCCAATTCTTCCAGTATTATTTCTTGAATCACCAACTGAATAACTTTGATACCTGGGGTAAAAATCAAATGGCCATAATATATGTGGATATTATGACTCTATCTTGTTCAATTTTTAATATGTTTATCCTTATGTCAGTTCTACACTGTTTCATTAATTGTAGCCCTACAGTAGGTTTTGAAGTCAAGTAATTTAATTCTTCTGACTTTATTCTTCTTTCTCGAAACTGTTTGGGTTAATATAAGTCCTTTGCATTTCAATACAAATTTTATAATTAGCTTGTCAATGTATTTCTAAAACTCTAATGGGAATTTCAGTGGGATTGTTTGGAAAGTATGGATAAAATTGACATAGTAACAATGTTGGCTCTTCCAATCCATGAACATGATATAGCTTTTCATTTATTTGGGTTTCCTTTAATTTCTCTCTGCAATGTTTGGTTGTTTCGCTGTATAATTGTTGAACATATTTTGTTAAATGTTTTCCTAAAGATTTTATGGCTTTAATACTTTTGAAAAAGTTATTGTAAAAATTTTATTTTCATATTCTTGTTTGCCATTACATAAAATTCAATTGATTTTTTAAAGCAGTTTTATTGAGATATGTTCACAAACCATACAGTTCATCCAAGGTGTGTACATTCAGTGGCTTTTAGTATATTCACAGAGCTATGTTTTCATCAACACAATCAATTTTAGAACATTTTCATTACTCCAAAAAGAAAACCCCATACCCTTTAGCAGTCACCTTTCAAGTCCTCTGTCCTTCTCCATCCCTATATAAACCGCTAATCTATGTCTGTCTCTATAGATTCATAAATGGAATCATAAATATGTAGTAGCTTTGTCTGATTTCTTTCACTGTTTTTAAAATTATTATTATTTTTAATTAGCATAGTTGTAGGTTTAAAAAAATCATGTAAAAACTACAATGTTCCCATATTGTTGAAATTTTGCATTAGTTTGGTACCTTTGTTACAACTGATGAAAGAGTATTAAAATAGTACTATGTACTATAGCCCACAGTGTACGTTAGATGTATATTTTCCTGTATACCACCCTATCATTAACATCTTGTATTAGTGTTGTGCATTTGTTATAGTTCATGAAAGACCATTCTCACACTTGTACTTGGAATCCTCACTAACTGTCTAGAATAGTTTGTGTCAGGATTGAGGACAGGAAACAGAAACTAATCTAGACATTAGTGGAGAGAGATTTAAAACAGCGAATTAGACAATAAAGACAATATTGTTAAAATTGCAATACTACCACAGATTCCACACAACCTCAATCAAGATTCCAACAGTTTCTTTTTTTTTTAGAAGTGGAAAAGCCAATTGCCAAATCCATGTGGAATGGCAAGGAGCAATTGTTTAATGGTACAGTTTCTATTTGGAATAATGAAAAATTTTGGTAATGGATGGCGGTGGTGATGGTAGCACAATGTTGTGAATGTAATTAATATCATGGAATTTTACATATGAAAGTGGTTACAATGGAAATTTTATGTTGGGTACATGGTACCACAATACAAAATTTTAAAAAGATAAATTTGTTATATTCTGTACCTGAAAATAGAGAATACATTTCTAAGTCCCATGGCACATTTATGAAAACTAATCACATGTTAGTCCACAGAGAAAAGCAATAGTGTCAAAGAAATAGAAATATTTCAGGCAACATTCTTTGATCACAATGTCAAGATGCAAGGAAAAAATAACAAAAACAGAAAACAAGAACCCCCAAACTATATTTTAACAACTCTTGGAATAAAGGAAAGATACAAATCAAAATTGCAGAATTTCTAGAAAATAGCATTAGTGAGAGAAGTACATATCGAAATATACAGGCTATAGCTAAAGCTGTGCTTGGAGAATTATTAAAATCTTATAAGTATAAAAAGATATAACAATAATGGTTAAGGATTTGGCTCAAAATTAGATAAGATGTAGCTAAAAACAAAAAGAAAAATTATGAACAAAAAGGTATAAATTAATAGCTGAATGAACAAAATAAAAAACCCAGCTGAACTTATATTTAAGTTTATATATGAATAAAATGTATATACTGCTAATTAGCATAATCAAGAAAATAGAAAAAATTAAAAATAACAAAATAAGAATTATCAAGGAAAAAAATAAACACAGAGGAGAATTTTTTTAAAATCATAAGAGAATTTTCACATGTATAAGCAAATTTATTTGAAAACCTGAATGAAATTGATAGTTTCATAGGAAAGAAAAATTTACTAACAATATCCCTAGAACAAATAGAATATTGACTCGGTTAATTTTCCATGAAAGAAATAGAGTTTTAAAAGTACTACTTGCTAGCTAAGCACTAATTCTTGATTTCTCAGTGTAATTGTATCAACTCTTTAGAGAAAAGATAATTCCATTGCTATTTTGACTGTCTCAGAATATAGGAAAAGAAGGAAAAAATTAAAATTATTTTAATGAAGTAAATATCACATTGATTCTAAAAACCTGACTGTTTTAGTTTCCTGGGCTGCTCAAGCAAGTACCACTCAATAGTTGGCGTAATCAATGGGAATTTATTTGCACACAGTTTTGCAGCTAAGAGAATGTTCAGTTCTTTCATTAATTGTAACAAAGGCAATATACTAAAGCTAAATGTCAATAGGAGGGGGATATAAGGGAGGTGCGTGGGAGATTTTTTTTTTCTTTCTCTTCTTTCTTTGCTGAAGAAATGGGAATTTTTCTTATATCAATTGTGGTGGTGAATGCATAACTATGTGATTATACCAGGAGCCATTGATTATACACTTAGGATAGACTGTATGGTGTGTGAATAAAACTGTTCAAAAAAATAAACAGAAAACTACGAGTGCTGGAGAAGGTGTGGAGAAAGAGGTACACTTAGTTGCTGTTGTTAGGGAAGTAGAATTGTGGAGGGCAGTGTGGTGGTTCCTCAGAAAGCTGTTGCCATATGATCATGCAATCCCATTACAAGGTATACACTCAGAAAGCAGGGACATGAATAGACATTTGCACACTGATGTTTATGGAGGCATTATTCACCTCCAATGGATGGAGGTGGCCCAAGGGTCCATCGAGTGATGAGCAGAGGGGTGAACTGTGGTGTGTACATACAATGGAGTATTGTGTGGCTGCAGAAAGGAATGAAGTCATGAGGCAAGCAGTGATGTGAATGAATCTTGAAGAAATTATGTTGAGTGAAATAAGCCAGACATGAAAGGACAAATATTGTATAGTCTCACTAATACAAACTAACTATGAGGAGCAAACTGTGAGAGTTAAATTCAAGGGCATAGGTTATCAGGAGATAGATAGGTTATCAGGAAACTGGTCAATTGTTGATTAAGGAGTAAGAATGTTCAATAAGGTTGATTGCAAAGGTTTGGAAATGGATAGCACAATACTCTGTGATGGTAGCACAATACTGTAAGTGTAAATAACAAAGATGCGTGTGAGTATGGTGGAAAGAGAACAGCTACAGTTGTGTATGTCACCAGAAGGAAAGCTAGAGGATAAAAACTGGGACTTATAACTTAGCAAAACCTAGAGAAGACAATGAGGGCGGTTAATTATATAAACATAAGAAAGTTCCTACGTGAACTAGAACAAACATATGTCACCGTTACAAGATGTTAATAATAAGGTGGTATATGGGAAAATACAATTAATGTAAACTAAGGTCTATAGTTAACAGTAGCAAGTAATATTGTTTCATTAATTGTAACAAAGACAGTATACCAAAGTTAAATGTCAATAATAGGGAGAGAAAAGGGGTGTAGGATTTTTTTCTTTGGAAGAAATGAGAATGTTGTCATATTAACTGTAGCAGTGAATTCATAACTATGTGATTATACAAAAAGCCATTGATTGTACATGTAGGATGGATTGTATGATGTGTCAATAAAACTGTTTTTTTTAAAAAAAACTTTAAAAAAAGAGAGAGAGAACATTCAAATCAAGGTATCATCATGGCAATGCTTTCTTCCCAAAGACTGGCATTCTGTGGCTGGCTGCTGGCGATCCTTGATCCTTAGTTTGTCACATGACAAGGCACATGGTGGCATCTCCTGGACTCTCTCTTCTCTTCCAGATTCTTTGGATGTTCAACTTCTGGCTGTTCCCTATGGATTTCTCTCTGAATCTTAACCACATGTAAAGGGCTCCAGTATTAGGATTCAGACCCATCCTAATTGAACTGGGCCACACAATTATTACAATCAAACTTTAACTGAAGTAACCTCATCAAAAGTCCTACTTACAATGTGTTCACACCGGAATGGGCTGGATTTAAGAATATGTTTGTCGGGAGTGCATATAGCTTCAAACTACCACACTGACGAAGAGTGCACAAAAGAGAAAATTATAGTCCAAGCTCACTACTGTCAGTGTAAAAATCTCAAACCAATCGTTAGCAAACCGAATCCAACAACACACTAAAAGAAAACGTATAATGATCAAGATCTTCCCTGCTGACAGGAATATAAGGATAGCTCAATATTAGAAAATAAATTAATCTAATGTATTATACAAATAAATATAAGGAAAAAATCATCTCCATAGATTCTGAGAAAGCAATTATTCAATATTCACTCTTGATTTTTTAAAAAACTCAATTATATAGGAATTGATTTAAAAAAAAGAATTGATGGATGCTTTCTTATCATGATTTACATATATCACAGTAAGATATGTATATGGATGTATAAGGAGAGACACAAGGGAACAACCTAAATGCAATTTTTGCTTGCTGAAACAACTCTGAGAAAGAAGAGCAATGTGGATTGACTAGCCCTACTGGTTATTAAAGTAAAATGGCTCCATACATAAAACGACATGGTACTGAGGCAAGAAAGTGCGGCTAGATAAATGGCATAGAATTTTTAAAAGAGAGAGAGAAATAGACCCAAATATGTAAAGGTGTTTAGAATATGTCAAGGTGGCATATTAAATTAATGACATATTGTAACAATTGGGTTGCCACCTGGCAAAATAAACAAAGTTGGATCCTTTCCTTATAGGATTCTGTGAGATAAATTCCAAATGGATTTTAAATGTAAAATAAGAAACTTTAGAGTTTCCTATTTAGTACTGGGTGAATTCCTTTTCAACTCTTAGCTTGCCAAGGTGTTTCAATGACCCAAAATCCAGAAGCCATAGTATATAAATAGCTCCTAAAATCTGAGATCAACAAACTAATTTTTTATAAACGGGTAAAATACATGAACAGATATTTTACAGAAAAATATGTTCAATGCACTTACAAAGAAAAATATGTGAATGAATAATCATCTGAAAGTATGTTCAGCTTTGCTTATAATAAGAGAAAAATTAAAATTATATTGAGATACCATGCAATCTGATTGGCAAAAACCGGGAAGTTTGACAACCTCCTTTGGTAAGCTATGGGAAAACAGTTATGTTCATATATTGCTGACAATAGTGCAAAATGTTACACTCTCTATGGAGAGCAATTGATAGAATTTACCAAAATTTAAGTGCATGTATCCTTTGAACTAGCAATCTTACTTCTGGAAATGTATACTACAGATTTACCTGCCTCACAGATGATGCCATAGTGTATAAGATTATTCATTCTAATTTGCAAAAGCAAAAGTTTAGAAACCTCTCTAGAGTTCATTAATAGAGAAGTGGTGAAATAAACTGTGGTTCTACAATAGAATGAAAACTATGCACTTACAAAAAAAGGAAAAAAAATAATAATGTAGAGTTTCCTTTTTACAAATGAGGAATGATGTCTAATATATACTAAGTGAAAAAAGCAAGATAGAAAACAGAGTATCAGTACTGTTTTACATGGATATGGGGGTGAGAGGGATAAGAATTTATACCTGCATGTATCCAAGAAGGATGCATAAGAAACTAACAAAAGTGATTATCTATAGGGAGCACAGGAGTATTCTGTGGACTAGGAGAGGCTTAGGAGAGCAACTTCTCTTTAAAAATATCTTTGTAGTATTTTGATTTGGAAACTTGTGAATATAATACCTGCTCATAAAACAAATACATATGTTTTAAAGAACGGAGGAAATATTCACTGATGTTTCTACAAAATACCAATTTACACATATTTTTAAAATTTAATCTAGGTTACACTTCACCAAAAAAAAAAAAAAAAGTAAAAAAAGAAGCCATAGCCACTCTCTACAAATGAGTACCATGGTTCAGGTGTTGAAACAATGAATAAGCAAAGGACTAATATTTCAAGAGAAAACAAGCATTTCAAATCAACAATGTCACACTTTTAAAAAGTTAAAAGTCATGATTATCAGGCAACAATAAAAGGAATATGTATCAAAGATAGTTTTTAATGCATTAATAAATGAAGAGCCCAATAAAAGTTGTAATTGTTTCAAAAACCATTTTAGAAATCTATCTATCTATCTATCTATCTATCTATCTATCTATCTATCTATCTATCATAATATCTATCTATCTGAACTGTTAGAACACAATTGTTGGATTAGATACAAAACTGATTAATGTCTTACAGAACAATTAACTTCTGGTGTTATCTGTTATACCAGACAGAAATTACGTACATCTTCAATGTGTTACAAAAATCTGTAAGTTAACCTCTGTTCCTACAAATTTGTAACATACCTAGACAATCAAAAATCAAACCCAGCTCTGCCCTGATAGAATATCCAGTAATCTCTTTTGCCTATTTTCAAGTTTCATATATTTTTTCTCTTAAGTACATTTTGGTGTCCTGTAAGTGGAATAAATGAAACCGCTTATTCAGTATAGAATCTGTTTACAATAATTCTATTTCTATTCTGACTAATCTTGCATTCAGATCCAAGTGAGGGTTAAACTAAACATGTCTCAGGCATAAGAAGAACAATATCAGGTGGAAAGTGAATTTTATATAGAAGGATGGTTAGAATATTTCATTTGGATTTTCAGTGTATTTCATTTCTGGAATATTCAGTCAAACTTTATTTTAAATCCAAAAGTATAATTTTTAATACATACACTCGAATTTGTGGTGGGAAATAATACTCTACTTCTTAAAACTGAAAGCAAAATTAATGATGCCTTGCTGTGGCCAAAAACAAGATTTAAGGATATTTTCCTCAGTTGTTTCAAATGACCTTGGCTTGCCTAGTTGGCAGCTTCATGATTTGAACGTGTCCTGCTGTGAACTGAAAAGCTGACCAGAGTTTTTGAAGACCAGATTATCCGGATTGCACATTCTAGCACCAACTGTATAGTGTGCGTAAACCTCATGTGTTTCTCTTCGAATGGTCACATTTAAGGATTGATTTTCACTCATATGACTAATTAAATTTTTGATATCCTATATTTTGTTTAAACTTTTACGTCTTCTCACAGCATCCCTTTGTGGGCAGTAACTTGTATCCTTATTCATCTCATGTGCCAGTGGGAAGTCTGAACATGAGAAGCAAGCATCATGCCTGTGGTGTTCCAGCAAACAGTGAGAAGCTAGGAATGTGTTCTCCTGGAGAGTTGAAGGAAATCAAATCATGGGGATTTCTTATTGGTCTGGAATTTGAATTCCTCAACATGCATTTTGTATGTCAAAATAAAAATCCTGAGATGCATAGCTATACAGAGGAATTCTAAGACTCTTTGGCTTTTTAATAGGTGTTGCTTGTGACTAATAGGGTGTTCTATTGTGAACCTGGATAAGGTAACTCCCAAAGGCACTTCCCTGAAATAGGGTGGGAAGGAGGCCACATCACTCTGTAGTATCAAACCTGGGAAATGGAAATGGAATTATTCCCAGAGCTAAGATCTGTCTGTCATTTACTACCAAGTAAGCTCAAAGGCCCAATTTTCTTTCTCTTCTTGGTAAAACTAAGGCAAAATACAAAAGAAAATTAACAATTACTTAGTGAATTCAGACAGTTCTAGCAAATAATCCAAATACTCATATGATTTCTTTGGCTTATGGCATGCATATTGGTTGTTCTCACAAGCTAATACATTGGATTACAGTCAAAAGCCTCGATCATTTTCCCCTTGTTATTCAGAAAAACAAAATGGTAACGTCTCACAAGTCCTTGGCTGATCAGGGAACTTGGAACAATTCTCTATAGGTGAGGAAGAGTTCATCTTGCTTTATTACCTATCTTGAAAGAAAGAAAAAGTACAGTGTTCAATAAAAAGCATATTGCTACTATCTAAGACAGATTTAAATTATTCATTAAAATATAAACCATATCTTTTAAATAAGAGCTATTCAAAATGACTTGTTTTAATATCATTAATAGAGATAGTTCTGGAATTCAGTTTCATATCTAAGGTGGAAACTCCAGAAGCAACTTTTTTTCAGCAATACCCATAATTTGAAAGAATCTAGCACACATATCTAAATATTTCCATATTAAGGTGTGCACATTTGTAGGTAACAAACATATTTACTTGATTTCAATTTCCTGGAAGTGTTTAGGAGGAGTAATTCTTTTTCTTCTCTGAAAGCTTAAGAAAATACTTACTATCCCTCCAAGTTTAGAATGAAACTACAGCAACTACATCCTATTTATTCCTATTTCCCTCATCTAAGACAAGTATGGGCTGTTACAAGAAGTGAATGATGGTTCTCAATAAGAATGGAAATTTTTCCTTCAATGGAGGAGAGGACCACCAAATCTAAGATGCTGACAACTACTCTGGAAATAATTTCCTCTATTTTGATAATAATAATGATAGTAATTATGATGAGAATGGTAGTGGTGGTAGTAATAGCAAAAGCAGCAGCAGTGACTAAACTTAACCAAGTTTTCAGTCTGAGCTGGGCTCAGTGCTAAACATTGAACATTGCCTCCTTTGCTCTCAGCCATCACCTCTCTATGAGGTCTGCCCACATACAACGAGCAGTCCCATCACACGTTACAAAAGAGCCCATTTTGGGGAACTCTGTAGACATACCCCAAAGTGTATGTTGTATACTAACAAGAAGTATTTAAAATCTCTTGTTTCATCCTAATTATATAGGTAAATTTTGCATTATAGATGCACATATATGTATTTATTTTACTATTAAAATAATATGTTGAATTACTTAGCAATACAAAATTTATAATCCCTATAATCAATATGCTTTACATTATACTTGAACCTCACTTTCTCTGAAGCAGTCTTGCTACATAAAGTGAAAAACCATCAGAGGTGGTAAAAAGTTAATGTCACATTAATGAGCTACTCATCATTAAGATGAACAATGAATTAATTCACCTTTATTCAAGATTCTTTTTTTTATCATGATGTCTTTCCTTCTACTCCTTGAAATATCCCCATGAGTTCAAAACCCCCGTGAGTTTGACCAGCACCTTCCCCAGCTTAGTCATGCAGAGGATAATGCAACCAGAGATAAAAGAGTGGTAACGGCTTCTGAAGTTGTGGTTCACCATCTTCTTAAGTGCCTTCCTTACCTCCATCTTCTATTGTAAATCTTTCTAGTTACTTCTTCTCAGCCGTCAGCCTGCAGTGAAGCAATTTTTGTTCTGACATTGACCTTTTATTGCCCTCACTTCATATCAGACCAGTTGAAGGAAGGTGAGAGGTTGTAAGACAAAGACTGTGCATATCTAGTTTTAACTTTCATTGCCTTCATTTACATACTCTCAGAAATAAGTCTTCATGTCCACTTTTCATAACTTAGCAAGGGGAAATTTTAGATTTGCTTATAGTAAAACTGCTTGTGAATCTCTAACATAAAAACATTGTTTTTCAAATCTCTGAATAAAAATAACATTCTGAAATGATTTGACATGTTCTATTCACCTCACATACCCAAGCACTTCACTGCATATCTCAAAGGTTCTAATACTTTCAATCAAGTCTAGAGGCCACATTTAGCTCAGAAAAGTCTCACAGCCAGCTGCCAAGCATTGGCAGGTAGGTAAGAAAATATAGGATAAAAAGTGGAAATATTTCAGGAAAATTGAGTGGAAGAGCACTGATAGAAAATTGTTTCTTCCTATGACTCAAGCCAAATCCAGGCACAAAAGAAAATGAGACCCTTAGCGATGCCTCGAAGCCATTCATATTCCCATTAGTGACCACAGGATGATCTTCTGCTATGCCACATTATTGTCATATGTGTATTGACCGCTTCAGGGACAACAATTGGGATGGTGTGACAGCTCCTAGAGTCATTTGAAAAGGATGATTGGAGTAAAGAAGACTAGAAGGAAAGAGGGACTGGGGTGACTTTAAGAGCCCCCTACATTTTCAAGGACAATAATCCCTCGGTCAGGTCAGTTCACAGTGAAAGGAACCTCCAAAAATGAGACTTGTTTCCATTCTGGCGAGATGACTTTACCCTATTCTAAGATATTCACAGCTACTTGGTCAGTAAAATCTTTTCTCTATTACCATAGAAAGAAGGAGAAAGTGATACCAAGGAAAATAGGGGCAATGTGATATTAAGTCACCGTTGGTCTGCCCATGATCTATTTTGAAGTCAAAGCTAGAGCAGGAAAATGTATCTATCTACTCTCTGCTTTCTCCTCACTCCTCTGTCAATTGACTGACAGTTTTGAAGTCCATATTTAAAGCACATTTGACTGGGCATCCCTGCCAAAGGATCCATTAGTACTAGTTCTGTTGTTATAGCACAATTTTTCCTATCGCTATACTTTTGTTTGGTCACTTCTACCTTTTAAACTTTGTAAGTAATGGGTATGAACTTCACAAAGATGGTTTAGAAGTAAATAGATGAATCGACTTGCATAGACACAAATTTTTAAAAAAATAACATCCCAACTGAAGACAGATATAATTCCTTCAGATATTCCCGTGGACCCAGAGCAATGGATAACTTAACACAACATAGTCTATAAGCTTGCTTTCCTAGTTCAGGTGTTTTAAAATTGATCGACCACTCCAAAGCTATTATGAAGTTAAATAGAGTATTTTTTGAAGTATTTCATGGTATCATTATGCAGGGACTCTGAACTTAATCTGTCATCCAGAGAAATCTGCCCTGGGGTCAATTCTGCATGATACTCTTCATCATATGATAAAGAGAATTTTGAAGGTATGAGGTAATTTTTTTACATAAAGTACATTCTAGAAATATTTTTTCCCAATTTTCTGTTAGTTATGAAAACACTCAGAAGTGTCTGTCCTTGTGCCAATAAGAATCTTACATATCTGGCAGTTGAATTGAATATCGATAATTTCTTAAAAATTTTAACTATCCTATGTAGCTATTCATCATCTTTCAAATATAGTTTAATAAAACAATGGGGTGATCCAAATATTTAACACTTAACATTGAACATGAGTCAGTTGGCAAGAGTTAATTAGGAAAGTCTCAATCGTACAATACATCTACTTCTCCTCTTCTTGTAGGAAAATCTAACATGAAATTTAAACTTCCATGTCCTGTTCAATTGCATTACAAAAACATTAATGCCTTCTAAAGCTTTCTTCAAGAGTTCATAAATAATTTATTTTATGGTTGTACTGCCAAATGCAGGGAACTAACTGATAGACCAAAGTAGTCCTTAGATCAGAACCTAATTTATATGGTTTTTCAAAAGGACAATCCCTATGTGGGGAAAATAAGAAGCCAAGCCTTCTAAAATATACTGCAACCATTCAATCACGGTTAATTCTACCAGATGTTGGATAAATTCTGTGACTTCCAAGATCACATGGACTTTTTTTGTGACTTCTCTCCCCGTAAGTGCACCTGCACTTCTGTTGCACTTGGATGGCAGACGAGGCAGCTCTGACTAAAATCCTTGAGATATCTTGGCGATTGGGAGTTCTCTTGTTTTCTTTTCTATTCACTTTTGTTTGGCCTCAATGTGCCACACATAGGATGACACCAAGATTATGTACTTTATTAATAATTCTCACTTCAACTGAAAGAATACCTCAACCAGGTTTGACTATTACAGATTTATTTAGAATTTGGATAATCTCTGATCTCTGCCCATTATCACCAAAGTTATTAAATAGGAGCTATCAATCATAGCCTCTACTGGAGCTGTGGATTTCTAATCTAGTTTTAAAAATGCTGTCCATTCTTCCATCCTTCTATCCATTTATTCATCTTTCCTTTGTTGATCATCTCTTACGCTTAAGCACTGTGTTAGAAGTTATAGAGGCTGCCATAATGTAAACGATAGCTGAAGAGAGTATGATTCTTAGTTCACAAACTCAAGTAAGCATAGTAAAAATATGGTATATACTCTAGTTGTAACCTAAATGGACCCATCAGGATTGGCCATTCCGATCCTGATGTGCCATCCTTGGGCATAGACATTTTTGTCAAGTTCTAGTGGTCAAAACCAGCCTTGCCTAGTTCATTGTGCTGCCATTTCTTCCCAGGGCTCTGACAGTGAATAAGGTGTATTTCCTTTGCACTCCACAGTCTTCCATTCCCTTCTCAGTCAACAAGGATTGATTCTTTCCATCCCTACTACTCTAGGACACTGAACATAAATCTGCTTGCTGGCTCAAGCTGTAGGAAAATTAAGCCACAAAAGGAATCATCAAACAGGCAATTTGTGCTTATGTCTTACGACATCAATCACAATCCCAAAAGGAAAAGAGAGAGAATTCTCAGAATTCCCAGAAAATGTCCTGACTTTTGGTGGTGATTGGGCCATCCTTGAAATAATATTTATAGCCAGGCAACTGGCTTCCACTCAACTGGCCTGTGTGAGTTTTCTGCCTTGTTGCAGAGGAGATGGAACTAACCTGTTTGATATATCAATCAGGGTTCACTCCCGGAGAATGGAGTTAAACTCACCCAAACGCCAAACCAAATAACTACCAAAGAGCGGGAGAGTATGGGAGACAACATAAATGCATTCCGTTACATGACTGAATGGACTATTTTCACCCCCAAACTGCATAATATTATTTTCTGGTACTCTGTATACAGAATACCTAAATACCAATGTCAACTTGGGTGGTTGTCCTAGGGAGCTAAATGTAGTAGGGGACAACACACCAAGAAATCCCTCCATTACCAATCAGGCACATTTGATTTATTTTCCATTCATTGGGCACTGGCATATAACAAGTTCTGTGCTATTGGCAGAAAATACAAAGATAAACAGTCCCTGGCCTCAAAGAACCCATGGTTACCTTCTTCTCACTGCTAGCCTCATATTCAGCATATCTGTTGAGCATTATACCCTGAATACCTCTGTGTGTCTCTTGTAGTTGAAACAAACAAAAATGTTAAGGGGTGGTAAAGTTGAGGAGTAGTAAGATATTTAAAAGCTTCCATCAACAGCCCTAGTGTAACTTCCAGCAGATCATTTTCAACTCTTAAAAACCTAACATTGTTACAAAAGCTCCAGCTACCTTTTAAAAATTCAAATGGTCCTTCCTTAGTCCTCATCTCTTTGATTCTTACTAGGAATTTGGCTGTTTTGAACACCTAGCCCTTCTTGGAATTTCTCTTCCCCTGGCTTGGCTTCCAGTTCTTTCCACCATTTGAGTGTCCTCTTTATTTTGTCAACTCTTGTTCTTCTGATCACTTTTCTGACTCTGACTTCCCCCGCCCCACTCCGGTTCCTCCCACACCCCGGCATTATACTCAGTTGTACGCTCATCTTTCTTTAAACTCAAAACCTTTATGAGCTTATCCAATTTCAGGACTTCAATCATCATCTCTTAAGGTACTTACTAATCGAATGTCATATTCCCCGTCCTTTACTTGCACTCTAGTTCCCTATTTCCTAAGTTCCAACAGGACGTCTCCCCTGAAAGATTTCAATATTACGTACACATCACTATGACTGGAGAGCTGGCCCTGGGTCTTCCCACTTGAACCTTCTAGAAAGATATAGCAAGGGGAAAGAGAGGAGGTTGGACAGTGTGCCAAGTCCCAGTCAACAGTATTCCTGAAAACCCTAAAGAATGCCCTGGGCCCTATCTAAGATGCTATGAATGTATTACTTAGTAAGTTTATTTTTTCAGAAACTCAAGGCCTCCAGATTGTTCCTATGCCAGATAAGCCCTGAAACCCAGAGGTACCAGCCCCTCCAAGAACATCAACCAGTTCCATTCCTCTACCCCATAAGTCCAACATCCCATTGCAGCACAAAGAACCTAAAATGGTCATTGCTGTGATATCCCTGAAGATTGAGGGAATGATCAAATGAGATGGAAGAGGTGTAACCGAGAAATTCAGATATAAAAATGATTATGACCACTGACTCATTATAAAGATATTTCTTTTTAATTTCTAGTGTATCAGAATAACCAGAAGGAAATACCTGAAACTGTTGAACTGTAATCTAGTAGGCTTGATCTTTGATAATGATTGTATAACTATATGGCTCTTAACATGTGACTGTGTGATTGTAAGAACCTTGTGACTCACACTCCCCTTATCCAGTGGATGGGTAGATGAGTGTGCCAGTTTGAATGTATTATGTCCCCCAAAAAAGCCATATTCTTTGATGCAATCTTGTGGGGCAGACATAATAGTGGGGATTAAGTTGGAACGTTTGTATTGGGTTGTTTGCATGGAGGTGCACCCCACCCAACTGTAGATGATAACTGATGGGATATTTCCATGGAGGCACGGCCCCACCCATTAGGGGTGGGCCTTGATCAGTGGAACCATATAAATGAGCTGGCTCAAAGAGAAGGAACTAAGTGCAGCTGTGAGTGATGTTTCAAAGAGGAGCAAGCTTGCTAGAGAAGAATGTCCTGGGAGAAGCCATTTTGAAACCAGAACTTTGGAGCAGATGCCAGCCACCTGCCTTCCTAGCTAGCAGAGGTTTTCCGGATGCCATTGGCCATCCTCCGGTGAAGGTACCCGATTGCTGATGTGTTACTTTGGACTCTTTGTGGCCTTAAGACTGTAACTGTGTAGCGAAATAAACCCCCGTTTTATAAAAGCCTATCCATCTCTGGTGTTTTGCATTCTGCAGCATTAGCAAACGGACAATGAGTAATAAAATTATGATGTGCTTGAAAAAAAGTAATAATAATAATAGGTCAGGAATATGAGAAAAATGCTCCTATGTAAACTATGGGCAATAGTAATAGTGCTACTTTAATAATCTTTCATCAATTGTAACAAATGTAAACACGGTTAAAAAAATAGAATTACAAAGAAAGAAAGAAGGAAAGAGAGAGAGAAAAAGAAAGAAAGAAAGAAGGAAAGAAAGAAAGAAAGAAAGGAAGGAAGGAAGGAAGGGAGGGAGGGAGGGAAGTTTGGACCAGATAAACTCAAAAGTTCCTTGAAATTATTACCAAATATGAAATTATCTGCCTCTACCTCAAAACAACTTATTCTTATCCCACTCTCCAGTTTCTGTCCCAGTTTACTTTTTGATCACTTTTCTGCCCTTTTTATTGTCTTCACCAATTGTTTTTTCTTTCTTCAAAAATTTTTTTTTCCTTTTAATTCCCAGTGCCCCTTTCCTGTGCCACTTTCCGGTGCCACTTCAACCATGCTCTAATTTAACCCCCCTTTTCCTCCTAACTAAAACCTTCATTATACCTTTCCTAAACCAGTGTTTGTATCATGCCATTCCCTGTATAAATACCCACTATGCTATTATTGCCAGTGGGTGCTTATCTTCTTGCATCAAAGTACACCTAATAGGAAAAAAAAGAGTGAGTGCCCACCCCTTATAGGAGATTTGAGAGCCTAGCCTGAGGTACTCTGCAAGTGCAAAAAATTCTTTCTCTCATTTCATTTTAAAATGGAATTTTCAGTTTACTTCATAGCATGTCCATATAACATCAGTGATGTGAAGATAAAATTTGGGGCAGTGCACTGAAGTAGTTAAGCATTCAGAGTCTGGAGACAGCCCTGTATTTGAATCCCACTCCACTCCTTAAAAGCTTGGTGACCTTTGACAGAAAGTCTCTTTGCTCCTTGATTTTCCCCATTTGCCAAATGGGAATAATCATACTACCTAAAATGTAAAATTGTTATGAGGTTTAAATAGTGAATGCAAAGTGCTTAGCACAGCTCCTGGCCCCACCGTAAACACTCAGTTAAATGTTAGGATTCAGGAGTCCACCACTTATTATTATTATTTTTTAATTTTTTTTTATTTTGAAATAAATTCAAAGTTATATGAACAGTTGCAAAAACAATACTAGCCCCATACACAGAATTCCATCATACCCTGACCCCCTCTACCCCGGTAGCTCAATCCACCAACTTTAACTTGCTGTCACATTGCTATTTCTTTCCCTCCCTCCCTCCCTATCATCCATCATCTATTGCTCTGTCGTCTGAACATATGAGAGCTAGCTGCACACATCCTTGAGCATTCACTATAATTCACATATACACTTCCCATGAACAAGAACATTCTTTCATGCAATCCCATTAAGCGCAGCTAAGAAGTAGAATAGATTCAACAATGATAAAAAGCTTGCATTCTATATTTCCTTTTCCTTTTGTCTCAACTGTGTCCCTTTGAGCCACCTGTCCTCTATCCTCCTGTCCCATACAAGTTCATCCTTAGTATTCAATTGTCATCTAGTTAGATTGACTTTTTTTTTTTTCAGTTGTGGAAACATATACAGCCTAAATCTTCCCATTCCACTCCCTTCCTAGCCTTTCATTAGTGGGATTAATCACGTTTAGAATGTTATAATGCTCTTTCCCACCATCCATTACTAGAAATTTCCCTTCACCTCAAACAGCAACCCTACACTCATTTCTTAACTCCCCATTGCCCCTTCCCCCAGTTCTCTTAACCCAAACTCTACTTTTAATCTCTATGGTTATATTCTCTGATAATTTCTTTGTGTTTACTGTGGGGCTTAAAATTAACCTCTTAAATCCATGTCAATCTTGTTTTTCTTTGCTACCACCTTCACTTCAATAGGACACATAAACTATGTTCCTATACTCCTTCATTCCCCCACCTTTATAAAGTTGTCTAAAATTACATATTTTACATTGAGTTCAAAACCACTGATTTGTCCTTAGAGTTTGTGTATTTTATATCATGTAGAAAGTAACTAGTGGAATTAGAGTTCAAAAATTATTGACTTCTATTTGTATTCCATTGTGGTTGGAGAATGTGCTTTGAGTATATTCAATGTTTTTTTTAAATTTCTTGAGGCTTGTTTTATGTCCCAGCTTATGGTCCCTTCTAGAGAAAGATCTGTGATCACTAGAGAAAAGTGAGTGTCCTGGTGATTTGGGATGTAAGGTACTATATATGTCTGTTAAAATTCTCTGTATCTCTTTCTCCTTTCCCTGTCTCTCCTCCAGCAGGGGTCCCCTCAGAATCTGAAGTAGGGCAGGTCTTTCATCGGCAAAGTCTCTCAGCACTTGTTTGTCTGTGAAAAATTTAAGCTCTCCCTCAAATTTGAAGGAGAGTTTGCTGGATAAAGTATTCTTGGTTGGAAATTTTTCTCTCTCAGAGTTTTAAATATGTCATGCCACTGCCTTCTCGCCTCCATGGTTACTGCTGAGTAGTTACTACTTAATCTTATGTTGTTTCCTTTGTATGTGGTGAATTGCTTTTCTCTTGTTGCTTTCAGAACTTGCTCCTTCTCTTCAGTATTTGACAGTCTGATCAGAATATGTCTTGGAGTGGGTTTATTTGGATTTATTCTATTTGGAGTTTGCTGGGCATTTATGCTTTGTGTATTTATATTGTGTAGAAGGTTTGGGAAGTTTTCCCCAACAATTTCTTTGAATACTCTTTCTAGACCTTTACCCTTCTCTTCCCCTTCTGACACCAATGAGTCTGAAGTTTGGACGTTTTATTTTATCTATCATATCCCTGAGATCCATTTTGATTTTTTTTAATTTTTTTCTCCATTCTTTCTTTTGTTCTTTCATTTTCTGTTCTGTGGGCTTCTAGGACACTGAGATGTTGTTCGGCTTCCTCTAGTCTTGTATTGTGAATATCCAAAGTCTTTTTAATTTGGCCAACAGTTTCTTTTATTTCCATAAGATCTTCTATTTTTATATTTACTCTTGCTATGTCTTCTTTATGCTTTTATAGGGTCTTCTTTATGTAGCTTATATCCTGGGCCATGGTCTTCTTGATGTCCTTTAAATCCTTTGCCATGCTTTCGTTCCTCGATTGTAGATCTTTGATTAACTTTGCGAGGTATACTGTATCTTCTGATATTTTGGTTTGTGTGTTTGGAGTTGGATTCTCCATATATTCTGGTTTTATCATATGCATTAAGATTTTCTGTTGTTTTTGGCCTCTTGGCATTTGTTTTGCTTGATAGGGCTCTTTCAAGTTGTAAAGAAAAAGGGATATCGATCTAATTTTTCAGGAACACAGTTTGGTGACATACACTTTCTCTGACTAACCAGCAGAAGGCATCTGTGAGTCACCTATATCCCTCAAGTCAGTTCTCAACCTTTTTTCTGCTTTGTGTGGGGAAATGATTCTTGTGGGTTCAGTTGGAGAACTCAGTTTGGGTGTGTTGCTGGAGCTGTCCGCCCTGAATGTGGGCCGTGTGTACAGATAGCCAGGGAGGAAGGGCAGTTCTAATGTTCAAATCCCCCAGGATCCTGGAGATTCAAGGCCGCCGCAAAAGGCTAAGCCTTCATTTCAGTTCAGCCCCAGCCTCTCTCTCTCGCTGATCCATAAACCACCAGACTTGGTGTAGCGTCCCTGGGTTCTCTGAGCGGATCCCCCCTCCCAGCCATGCTCCTCCAGTAGCTCAGCCAAGGAAAGGCTGTGCTACGTCATCAGTGCACGCCATCCCACAAGGGAAGCCCTGGGCCACCGGGCCGTGTGGCAGTGCACTCCCAGCCTGAAGCAAAAATGGCTGAGCGGGGCATCTCAGCCCCCTCCTCCTTGCACTGTTCCTCCTTCCCAGCTCCGGGACAACTGGCGGGGCTTTGGGCTGTTGGCACGGCCCCAGGCAGGAGTTTATCCAGCCCTCCAGGGAGCCAGCTGCTAGCCGCGGGGTTTCTTTCTGCTTTCAGCTCTCCCCTCCGTTCCCCCGAACCCAAGGGTATCTTCTGTGGGCTATCTTCCCCGCCAGACAGCAAGAGGCCAGCCCAGCCCCCTCTTGCTGTGTTTTTCTGCGTGGTTCCCACAATTGCTACTGGAGCCGCTCCTATTTTTTTTTCAAAAACAGCCAGCTGGTCTCCATACGCTGAACTCTGGCTTCCCCAGCCCGCCGCATGGCTGCGGGTCTTCCAGCCAGCTTACTCACTCCTTTCAGAATGCCGACTCCCGGTTTCACCAAGTATACGGCCCCTCTGGAGCTAGGAGCCCTCATCCAGTTGGTGCATCACTGTAACCGGTGTTCTAGGTCACTCTCTGGTTTTTAGCTAGTGTTTTTCACGGAGGTGTTTTTTTCGCCCTGTCTCAGCTAGCCGCCATCTTAGTTCCATCCCCACCACTTATTATTAAATCCTGGTTCCTGCCCTTAGAAGCTTTGTGACCTCAGGCAAGTCACTTAATCTTTCTCAGTTTCTTTCTGGAGATAACGATAGTACTTACCTCACAGGGCTGCCATGAGAGGTAAATAAAATAATCTAAGGTGGATTCACCATTAAACTCATGAAGCTTCAGCTTCAGGACGTTTCACTTCCACAAGCTCCTTCCAGGACCCTAGGGTGGGCCCTAGAATTCTACGTATATGGTTATATGTTTTTATAAAATTTGCAAAAATAGGATGTTCTATCCACATTTTGGTTAAGACTGATGGTTCTTTCTACTCCAACTTCAGCTTCATCACAGTTCCCCTCTGGTTGGGTGAAGTGGAGAAAACAGGTTTGACTTGCACAGAACCAGAAGCTAAACTGGGAAATTCTCTCCTGTCAGAAATATACTCATAATGCATCATATATAATTATAAACCATCCCATACTTTTATTTTCTTTTGGATGTGTATGTTATATTTGTTAAAGTTCTAGTAATCCATTTTAACTGCAAGTTGTAAAGACATTTTTGACTGTTTCAATAAAGCAAGTGAGAAATTATAGACTTCTAATTTGGACATATTTGAAGGGGTACTTTGCCATCTTTCAATTTATTTATTTAAAGAGCTATGTGAAAATTCAGATAAAAATTAATGAACTCTATCAGAAAATGTTAAGGTGAGTATGAGGTCAGTATAAATTATTCTGATATTGAGAAGCAAATTTTAACAAAAAATATTTTGGGTCATTTCAAAAGCAGTCATTTATTGAAAAGAAGAAACAAGGTTTGAATATAATAATAAATAGGCTTTTGTATTGCTTGATGATCCAATTAATGAAGAGTAGTGAACCACAAACACATTGGAAACAGATTTATATGTCTTCCTGATTAGATGTCAAATACTAACAGTGACTAAGATAATGTGATACACTCAAAACTGCCACTACAGCCAAGGATATTATAACAAACTGGTTAATGGTCAATTCAGTGAGTATGATTACTCCATGTGCACACATACTCACACATACACACACACAATTTGAAATGCCCTGAAATACTGTAGTTTATATATTTAAAAAAAATACATGGTCATAATTGCCAAAAATTGAAGCAACCAAGATGGTCTTCTATAGGTGAATGGGTAAACAAACTGTGGTACCTGCACACCATGGAGTAGTATTTAGAGATGAAAGGAAATATGCTATGAGGCAATGAAAAAATATGGAGGAAACTTAATTGCACATTGCTAAGTTAATGAAGCCAGTCTGAAAAAGCTACATACTGTATGATTCCAACTACATGACATTCTGGAAAAGGCAAAACGTGTATACAGACAGTAAAAAGATTGGTGGTCACCAGGGAGGGGTTCAGGGACAGGGTAGGTGGAACCCAGGGCATTTTTAGGGTGGCGAAACTATGCTGTATGACACTGTAATGGTGGCTTTATCAAAACCCATAGAACTGCACAACACAAAGAGTGAACCCTCGTATAAACTATGGACTTTAGTTAATAATGTTGATTCCTGAACTGTAGCAAATGTATGATACAATGCAAGATGTCAATAATAGGCAAAACTGTGTGTGTGTGGGGGGGGGGTGGTGATGAGGAGATATATGGAAACTTTCTGTACTTTCTGACAATTTTTCTGAAAACCTAAAAATGCTCTAAAAAATGTTTTTGAAAGAAGGAAAACAACAACAAAATACACGGTAGGGACTTTCCCATATGACAAAAATCTGAAATATTTATATGACATTAACAGTAACAATGTTAACATTTTTAAAAAGTTCTAAACTATTATTAAACATGATAGAGAAGACTCTAAATTACCTTTCTATTCTCTCTATGGAAAACAATATTACTAAATCTTTGCCAAAGGAAATGACAAAGAAAGTGCAGCTAAAAAATTAGGCAAAAGGTTGTTACACAAGCTGCCCAACATGTAGCATTTTCTTTTTTTTGTTTTTCTGGATCTTGTAAAGTTTGTGTTTTCACCAGCTTTCTTTTTAATTTGTTTTGAGGTATAGTTTACATATTGTGAAATGTATTTATCTGTTTTCTCAGCTCTTTAAATTTATAATGTGTTGTAACTTTTTTCCTCATTCTAAATAAACCCACACTTGCATACCTAATGTTGTATTCTTTTTCTTGAATGTGCTTCCCTTGCTCCCCTTTCCCATGAAGTTGCATCGGCTTCAGACCCCACAGAAGCTGGATTCATCCCTGACACTTTGTAGAGGAGTGCCCAGCACATAGGAAGCCCTCAGTCAATGTTTGCTGTGATTGCTTGTGTCCCTAGTATTTTAAACTTCTTAACATTGTGTGGAACCATGCACTGAAGAATGGGGGTATCTAGGTTTGAGAGTGAGGCCCTTATCAAATTCAAATTCCATTATTCAATATTCAAAGCCTTCATTTTCTCATTCCAAACTACCTCTTATGCAAATATTTCCATTGTCCTCAAGTTGTGAATTGTATCCTTTCTTCTGTTCTGCCTATTTTCTGTTCATGTTGGACACTTTGTATTTGCCATCATTTAAGACAAAAAATTGACATGGGAAAACATGTTTTATATATATATATATATACACACACACATATATACACATATGTATATATACACAAATACACACATGGAAAAAGCAGATTATAAATCTCAACTCAAGCATACTCTCAACTTCATAACAAAAAAGTAAATTTAAGTACAGAAAATATACATCGACAATGAAATTTTAATAATGATTATCTCTGAATAGTGTGTGGTTATTATTTTATTCTTCATATATTTCTGTATATTCCAAGTGTTCCATAATAAACATGCATTCAGAAAAAAATATTTAAAATTAGATTAGATATATTTTATACACTTATTTTTAAAGAGGGGAAAGAACCTTGAATAACATGTGTCTGTATTCAGCCTTTTCCATGGGCCATTCTTATGAATGCAGTCTTCTAATTAGAACTTAAACACAGGAACCTGGCAGTCCTGTGATCTACTCCCAGACACGGTATTAACTTATTCAGTAGCCTTAAGCTCTTCACTTAACCTTTTAGCTCACCCTTTGTAAAGAGAGGATAATAGCCATTTTCAGAGAATTACAATGGCAAATTAGCTTAGGTTTGTAAAGTGGTTTAAAGATGAGTCCCTGTATAAAAAAGCTTTGTAATTTTTAGCATTATTGAGGAAATAATGAGATTGGTAATTAATTATCCCAAGTGTCTATGCTCACATTGTAGAAGAAAACAGAACTTCTTAATAATATATAGAGTAAAAGCTTGGAATGAAGGCAAAATGAATTGGTGAATGAGAGCATGCACGTTTGAAAATAAAAGTCAGGTGAAACAACAGGATGTATGTTTTTTCTCCAGTACTCATATAGTTAATTGGTTCCTTTTTAAATCTACTTATTTATTTATTTACTTATTTATTTATTTATTTTTGAGGCTTGGGGGGTGTGGTTGGGGAATCTTGGAAGAGAGGAAAGACAATGTGCCATGTAATATTAATTAAAATATGAACAGGAGAGGGAGAAAAAAACACTAGAAAATTGAGGCATGATTTTAATGAAAGCCTCTTCCATATGTGGTAGCAAATTGATAGTGTAATGTCACTTTAATAAGAATCTTTTTGTTGATGAAAAATAAACTTCTCTAAGCCTAATCCCATCTGAACTTAACTTAGTTGGGGGTGGAGGGGTGATGGTATTCTCACAATTTCTGAGGCTTAAAAAAATAATGGTCTAAATTATAATACTGATTAAAGTCAAATGATTTTTGAAATAACTTCTAGAAGCAAATGTCACCAATTTTTATCTTTATAAATCATTTGCTTCTGGCAAACCAAAATATATTAGAGGAAAAAAGCATATGTTTTTTAAAATCATCTAAAAGGTAGGGAAAGAAAGCACCATCATAGATCTGGTGGGGGTGATGGATGGGAGCATTTTCCCTAAGGGTGGAAGGGGCTACTTAAATACTGACAAAAGGCCCATTTAATTGTTTAAGAAAGTAGATTATGTCTTTGATTTCTTTTGAGGGATGCAAAGTTCAAAATCAGTAGTGGACATGTGGTTTGTGTTGTTCATGTCAATGCGATTCGTTCCAGGTCTTATGTCTCCAACTGTCCTGCTCCTATCAACACTGTCTGTGAAAGGAAAAAAAAGAGTCAAGAAGCTTGATCTTTCAGAAGCAGAATGTAGTACACAGGACATTATATGACCTTGCCCATGCCCTGCAGGGATACCACATCCTCCCCTTGTTCCTTATCCCTCCTAATGTAGCAAGGGAACTCCCCTGGTGCTGAGCAATTGCTGTGGAAGTACAAGAGCTGTCAAAGTCAATTTCTGTAAAGTGGCTTGTCACCTTCCAGACCAAAACCCTGAGAGCCAAAAACTGGCCCAGCAGTTTCACATACTCTCACCTGCACCCGAGGATGTTTGTTGCCCTTTATAAAGGCTGAATGACGGCTTCTCTTGCAACTTCTGGCTCTAATTTTGTTCTTTTGAACATTAGCCCAAACAAATGGCAAGTTCCTTCCAGGTTTGCAATTTTCTTGACCTTCCTTTTCTTGTTTTGCTGTTTTAATGAATGAGTGGACACATAACTCAGTACTGGGAAGTATTATTTGCATATTTGTGAAAATATTATCTACAGGGGGAAAATGCAGAAGTGTTGGACTTCCTTACCTGGATTGTTGCTGATGTTCTCACAAACATTGAGGACAGAGAACTTGGTATGCTGAGCCCTCTCTCTTGGGGCTTGCCCTTATGAAGCTTGTTACTGCAAAGGAGAGGCTAAACCTGCTTATAATTGTGCCTAAGAGTCTCCCTCTGAGCCCCTCTTTGTTGCTCAGATGTGGCCTCTCTCTCTAGCTAAGCCACTTGGGCAGGTGATCTCACTTCCCTCCCCCCTACGTGGGACCTGACTACCAGGGGTGTAAATCTCCCTGGCAATGCAGGATATGACTCCCGGGGATGAATCTGGACCCAGCATCGTGGGATTGAGAACATCTTCTTGACCAAAATGGGGATGTGAAATGAAAAAGCTTCAGTGGTGAGAGATTTCAAATGGAGTTGAGAGGTCACTCTGGTGGACATTCTTACGTGCTATATAAATAACACTGCTTAGGTTTCAATGTATTGGAATAGTTAGAAATAAATACCTAAAACTATCAAACTCCAACCCCGTAGCCTTGACTCTTGAAGATGATTGTTTAACAATGTAGCTTACAAGGGATGACAGTGTGATTGTGAAAACCTTGTAGATTGCACTCCCTTTATCCAGTGTATGGATGAATGAGTGGGAAAATGGAGACAAAAACTAAATGAAAAATACGGTGGGATGGGGGGTGATTTGGGAGTTCTTTTTTACTTTTATTTTTTATTCTTACTCTGATTCTTTCTGGTGTAAGGAAAATGTTTAAAAATAGATTGGGGTGATGAATGCATAACTATATGATGGTACTGTGAACAGTTGCTTGTGCACCATAGATGATTATATGGTATGTAAATATATCTCAATAAAATTGAATTTAAAAAATTGATAAGACACTAAAAAATATTATCTACAGAAATCTTTTAGACAGGTCAGAAAAAGACCTACAGGTTTTCAAAATTCATGAGTCCATACTTTTGTTACTTTGTGAAAGAAATACAAATATCCAAGGGTCTTTGCCTTCATTTCAAGAATATGTCTCAGATTCTCCTTGTCTGATTTTCTTTGTCAGCAACATTCCAATCACTAGAATGAGAAGAAAGAGTAAGTGTGGGAGAAAAGTTTGATTCCAATATTTCTTATGGTTCTTGCTGTTGAACACCTTGTCTCTGGATTTTAATCAGCTATTCAAGAAAGACTTGCTTTTCTATGATGAATATTAATAGCAGTAAATATATTAAATATAGTGAGATAACATTAGGTTCAGAATGATGCATATTTTAATAACCTAAAATATTTCACAGTTTTTCCTTTACACTAAAGACCTTGACCTTCTGAGATTTCTGGCTTATCTTTCTCAGTGTATTTTTCATTTGTTTTGCATAAGCAAACAAATTTGAATAGCAAGTTAAAATTGGATTGAACTCTGGAAGTTCTTCAGATTATTTTAACCCCCAACTCTGAGTTACTAAATAGCATCCCTAAGAAGTTGGCTGGGAGATAAGGAATACAATGTTTCACTTAACTGAATAAAATCAGAGGGAGTTAGGAATCCTCAGTTTTAGCATTAGCTCTCTCAGTTGAAGAGAAGGAAGTTCCCATTCACTGGTTCACAGATACAACCTTATCGACTCCCTCCCTCTACTTCACTAATTCCTTTAATTTCAATATCATATCTTCATATAAATGTAGTCCATTGACCATAGATACTAGAAGGGCAAGAGAATTGAGATTCCAGGACTTCTTTTCTAATTCAGCTTCAAGAAATAAACACCTTTTAAAGCCAAACATTAAGCATTGTACCTTATATACCCTGACTGCACTTGCCAAAATTTTGACCACAAGTTTGAAGGGAGTATGCCTCTTACATTTGGCCTCTGAAAAAGAAGGATTAGCATGTGCCCATCACACTTTAATACACACCTAAGTAAAGCTGACCTTTCTAAGGGAAAATTGCACATTGCTTTACATTTTACATTTTAGTCTTGTATTTACTTATGTGGGTTATTAACAATGGCTTGCATACCCTTTGAGTCACAGCCAATCATGCTCCTCTCCCATTCTCTGGGTAACTTGCCGTGGGCCACCTGACTAGTGATGGAATTGCCAATATCAAAGCCCTTGATATTTTTCTCAATAAACAATATGAACCTTTGGAAGAGTGCCCAGCACTATTGCAATCATATTCTTATTCAAAATTCAACTCTTGACTATCTGTAGTCACTGATTTGCCTTAAGGTTTTAACTTCTCATGTGGTGATATTTTAAGAAATAGTAATAAGAAAAGTTTACATTTAATGAACACTTAGAGTATGCCAGGCTTTCTATGTTTTAAGTTCATCATCTCATTTACTGCCCACAACAACCTAAATAAGTACAATTTAGTGGCAAATATTTTAGTTTTCCACTGGTTAACCATGGTTTGCTATGAAATAAGACAATATTATGAAAACCCAAGCAATTAACAAGGTAATTCAGAAAAAAACATGTATTTTGTGCTTTATTGAATTATGTAATCCTGGCTAAAATGAATACTTTTCTGTGTTACTGTATGTGAACACGTGGGAAGTTTGAATCATCCAGGTAGTTGATGGGGTTCTATTTTTTGTATCTGGACAATTGTCCTAAGTGACCTAAATTTCCTTTTGTTTGTAAGGATAAATGAGAAAGTCCATGTAGGAATTTAGCCAGTGTCTTGTATATAGTAAGTGCTCCATCAATGTTAGTTACTATTATTATAGTTTTTGTTATTCACTCCTTCATTCATTTAATAGTACTTATTGAGGGTCTTCTCTATGCCAAGTACTGTCCTAGGCAGTGGGACTATAACAGCACAAAAATCCCTGACTGTCTATGAAAATGGGAGAAGAGTTTATTAGAGAGGTCTAAGCTAGAACTGATTACAATAATAGCAATTTCTGAATTACACTTAATATTATTCCTTATTACTATATTCCTCTCATGGGCATTGTGAGAGGTATTGAGAACATCAATCATTTTAGCCAATTTTACAGTCCTTTAAAAAATTATATTCTTTTTGATTCATTCAGCAATATTTATAAAGTGCAGACCATAAGTAAACTTTTCCTCTAAAGAGGTACTTAAGAAGCATTTAGCATTTATAATTTTTTAATGCATAAGATCATTCATAGATACACAATTAAGTGAGAGCAAGGAGGAAGTATCCAAGATGTTAATACTAATCATTTACAACTGAAGACAGAGGTAAGGTAACAGATTTTCACCCTTGTCACCTATTATTGCAGGATAGTAGCAGTAGGTCAAAAAGTTGGCCACCCAGGAATTGTTAAGAGTCAATTAGAGCTCCTGGGGAATTTATGATGCTGCATTTTGTAAAATGATTGAGCAATGCCTCTTGGCCCCACCCTCTGTTTCCTAAAGGATTAAAAGTCAGAACAGGTATCTTATAAATTCAGACAAAGACTCTAGGCATAAAGATCCATGTTTATGAATTTGTGGCCTTGGGTGGGAAAAGGGGTATATTAGATGCAGGGATAACTGATAGAAGTAGATTTGGAGTGCTAGGGTGAACAGAGTCAGACTTGCTTAGTAATGGGTGTTAAGTGGTGGGTGGTGAAGGAGCTTACTGCCTGTTTGTACTGGGTGGCATCTACCCAGGACTGTCCACTCTTGGGAAAATGATGAAAGAAACATTTAGGACAAATTAACTCTAAACATTTTTTTGACGGCAACTTTTTTTTTTTTTTTTTTAACATTTTTAGGGTGATAAAATTGTATGCATCATTATGCAAAGACACTAAAATTCAGTTTGAAATCTAATGATTCAAAGAGAAAGTAAAATTCAGCCATGAGAATAGCTGTTGATCTGGGAGAGATAGAGAAGAAACTTTTTTAAAGCAAAATTCCTCATTTCTCAAATTCTGGCCACAGATGATGTTGGGATTTAAACATATGGAGGCATTTCCTTGCACAAGTCACATGCCCCAGTGACTTACACAAGGAAAAATGGTTGTAAACTTCCTTTTGGAAGGTGTGAAAAAAGGTATTGGGTCTGTTAACTTGAAAAGAAGTGCAATATTTAAAGTGGATAGGTGCTCTGTTTGATAATTCTCTTAAATGTTAATAAATTTCATACAGGTACTAGTACATCAAGCTCTTTTCCTTTACGGACAGCAGGGTCAAAAATTAATTTGAGAACCAAATTCTAGGTTAAAGGGAGCTGTCCCTCAGAGAGGTTCTATAATTTTCTTTATCAATGCAAGACTCTACAAAATTGACATCACTATAATAAAAATACTTGTAATCAAAACATTATTTACTCATGGAAATTGATAATCTCCAATACCAATTAGTGTGTTGATAGCAGGGCTCATTTCCTTCTCACCAGTTGTTTAACATCGAACCACATGTGTATAAAGAAGGAAATGTGGGCTGGTGAATCAAAAACTTCAGGGCACGTTTTTATTGATTTATTAATTATTTAAAAAGTATTCATAACAGGACATATCTTTTCAAAATAAACAGGGTATCAACCTACAATCCTTGGAGAGTGCTTTAGTTTCCATGGCTGCTTAAGCAAATATCAGGCAATGGATTGGCTTAAATGATGGGAATGTATTAGTTCATAGTTTTGAGGCTAGGAAAAAGTCCAAATCTAGGCATCATCAAAACAATACTTTCTTCCTGAAGACTGGCATTCTAGGGCTGGCTGCCTGTGATCCTCGGTCCTTGGCTACTCTGTCACATAGCAGTGAACATGGTGGCCTCTCTCAGCTGCTCCTTCTCTTCCAGGTCTGGTTGACCTTCAGCTTCTTACTTCCCGTAGCTTTCCCTCTATCTGTCAGAATTTCATTCTGCTTATACAGGACTCCAGTAATAGGATTAAGATCCATCCTGATTGAGTTGGGTCACACCTTAACTGAAGTAACTTTATCACAAGGTCCTGCTTACAATGGACTCACACCTACAGGAATGGATTAAGTTTAAGAACATGTTTTTTTTCCATGATATATGGCTTCAAATCATCACAAAGAGTTTATTGCATTGTAAAGGTATGAATCCTAAATGGAATAAAGAAACAGGACCAAAGGCAGAGAGAAAAATACTCATTTTATGGTTCTTTATAACAATCAGCTATATAATCTATTTCTAAAGTACCTTCTGATGAAGGCAAACCAAACAGGTTTCTATAGGAATTTGTTATAAGAAGTTCAAAGTGTGATGAAAACTATTACCAGTTAAAGTGTGTAGAACTTCTTAAAGACATATACTGACTTGTTCCCTGTACTAACTTGAAATATTCATTAGTACCACAACCCAAAATACCAGAAACCAAATGTGTGCTGGTCCGTGATATAAAATCTTTAATTGTTTAAGTTTCAAACCTTCCTCAGGATACAAGAATACAAGAATCAAAGGCTGTTCAGCAAAACCAATATGCATCAATGTTACACTCGTACAAAGATAGATTTATCAGCCTAACTGCTTACAACTTCTATGAGGGTTGAATTAAAGAACTTAAAGGAAACTGCATTGTTCTATGAAGTAACTATAAAGTAATTTAATAAAAACTGTTTTAAAGCCAAAAATAAATAAATAAATACTTCCGAGTTTGGACTGGAAAAGAGAAAAGGAGAGAGCATTCCAGACTGGGAACAAAGAAATATAAGCAAAGAAAGAAGTCAAGAGTGAAGACTTAAATGAATATAGTAGAAGATGCATCTTAGAGGAAAATGGTGGAAAATGTCAAAGGTATTATTTGGAACTCATGGTAGAGGGTTGGAAAACTTTCCAAACTTTAACTATGCTCCAATCATATTAATGCATGAGGCCTTTAAAGGTTATTAATATTTAGAATTTATAATTACTGTTTTTAATAGTTTCATTGAAGAAGAATGTATCAAATGAGTACTTATCATTTGTTGAATAAGAAGACCAATTTAACAGACTAGTTCAGATTCCATTTTTCCCAACATTCTTGTACTTGAATGCATGGAAGCTGTTTTTCCTTAGGTTCTGACAAGTTTGTTGAATGAAGTTGACTGTGAAAACCTTGTAGAGTTTTTGGAAGGCTTGTGCTTTCTGGAGGGCTGACACCTAAGCTGGTAGAAGAGCCCTCAGAAGCTGTTTAGATGCAAACCCATTAAGTTCATATTTGCAGAAATTGCTTCCTATTGCTTGGAGGGAAAATAAGGGAGAACACAGTTTTAAACTAAAGAAAGTCTGGCTTTAGTTACCTAATTTAAAGAACAATTTACTTCTAAAAGGTGATGATTCATGCTTGCTTACTCTAGAATCAGACTAACATAAAACCAAATCATGGCTCTTTTACATTGCCAAGCAATATTAATTTTATTGAAGTAACTATAGAACAGCACATATCTATAAAAATTATTCTCTACAGTATACTACTTCATACAAAGTGACTTCTCTAATTCAATAAGAAATAGTTGACCTTTGTGCTTTTCTAGAAGAGGGGGTTGTGATATTGTGCTTTAACACATTTAACAACAAAAAATGTTTGAAGATGAGCTGAAGGGAAAGTAAGAGAAATTATTAGTAGCTCTAAATGTGTTATGGGTTAAACCGTGTCCCCCGAAACGGCATATTCAACTCCTAACTTCTGGTCCTGTAAATGTGACCTTATTTGGAAATAGTATTTTGAAGATGTCAGTAAAGATGAGGTCAAAATAGCAAGTGCTTGGTCTGGATGTTTTATTAAATTCCTGTTTCTATTATTTAAAAAAAAAAAAAGATAAGGCCAAACTGGATTATAGTGGGCACTAATAATATGACTGGCATCCTTACAGGAAGGGAAGAATTGGACACAGACACAGAGAGAATGCCATGCGATGACTGAGGCAGAAATTGAAGCCCAGTGATTTCTGGCAAGCACCAGACACTATGAAGACACAGAAGGATTCTCCCCTACAGATTTTGGGCTTCCAGCCTCCAAGATTGTGAGGCACTAAATTTTAGTTCTTTTAAGCCACCCAATTTGAGGTACTTTGTTACAGCAGCCTTGGCAAACCAAGACAGCATGTATTCAATAGAACTGGCAAACCCCCTTTAGATCATCTTTACCAATGCAGAATGGAAGCAAATTATCAAATTGTTTCATATTATACATATTGCAAGATTTTAATTAGCAAAGAGATCAGCCACTAAATTTTCTTTGGCAATATGCCATGAACTATGTACTTGAAAACAGGAAAATGTAGACAGTGATTGTTAAAACTCTAACTGATACCTTCTCTGGTGGTTGTGATTTGTATCATTTAATATTGAAAAAAAATTTTTATTGGAAATTAAGCTATTTGAATACAACTCTACACAATTTTACATTTTTGTTTATTTCTATAATGGGTGACTTTTAGGCCATTCAGAAAAAGCATCACTATGTACTTATCTGGTTAGTAAAACTGCAGTGCTGAGTTGCATGTTTGTGTGGGTATGAGTGTATATTTTATTTTTTATGAATTTCAAATCAAGGATGCATGGCTTAATAAAGACAGCCTGAGGTAATATTGGCACCCTGGACAACCAGATAAGAGAGGAAGGAACCCCACTTGTGTGGAGTTTGGAAAGGAGGCACATTTCAGTGTTCTCTGGGCAAGCAGAGAGTAGGGGAAGGTGGAGCAGGTATGTGGTAGGGGCGGGGCAGGATTCCAGGAGGAGCAGCCCTGAGGCCCAGGTTGGACATGGTGGTCTGGAGCCATAGTCCTTACTCATAGAACCCATCAGCTTCGCTTACCACTTTCATGTAATTTCTCTGGCACCTCAGAATTCAGGGGAAATTTATTTTCCAAACCTGACTGTTTTATTCAGAATGCAGATTTTTTTTCTTTCCCTAAGAAAACACTGACAATCTGTCCAGGCTTCAGTAAGAGTTTCACACCACTTCCTGAATTTGACATCAAAATTTGCCTGCGTCTTTACACATGTTGAGAGCTGTAGAAACACTGGCAGGCACTCTATGAGTCTTGGCTAGGTTTCCCGAGGTTTAGATCTTAATGCGGATTTATGAAATCCACAAGCTTAGAGATGGGCTTGAATGATTTAGAGTAATAGAAAGGAAAGTCAGAAATCATAGTGTTCTGGCAATGAGTTGATTAAAAATCTATCAATGTTACATTTATTACATAAGAAATATTCTTCATATTTGGGTTAAATCCATTCTCAAATCATCATCACCAGATTAGCTCCACAAAGATATTGCATTTTACAAATTCCAAGAGCTTAAAAGAGGTCAATCAGACTGGAGACAGAAATGCAATATAACTTGACACTTGCTTTTCATACAGGATCAGATTGTCAAAGGGATCTTTTTGGTTAAATATCATTAGGGTTAGGCATGGTATCAGTACTTATATGATTAGTAATATTATTACTCCTTGAAATGTTAATAGTTTAGCTCCTCTTTGTTGGTAGGGCCTAATAACTGGTCCCAATGTTTTTTAAAATTTTTCTTGTTCTATTCTTCTCACTACATTCTTTTGAGGCAGGTGATTATGGCCACTTGTCAATTATACTTAGTGACAGAGGAAAGGGTAGTAGAAAATTAAAATCTCTGAAGTAGACAAGTAATTCAGTTTAGTTATTAATTTTGTAAGCAGGAAGCTTCAGCTGGAGAAAATAGGAGTACACTGGCTGGGGGCATGAAGCGCCTCAATGCTGGGTATGATTGGAAAGGGTAAGGGATCCATTTTAATTGATGTATAGGGTGCTTTTAGAGATGTAGTAGGTAAAACTGGAAAGGTGACAGAGCCCATGCTGCCAAGAGACAGAGCTTGGGGAAGTAGGGCTATGCTGTATGGAGAGTGACATGAGGGCTTGCTGAGTGAGGGAATTTGCTTTGATTTTGGGCCCAGGTGTCCCATCTGTCAGGATTCATTACTCTCTTCCCTGGCAGGAGGCACTTGCTGATGGGTAATTCATATTTGATTATAGCAGCATCTGGGAATTGCTATAATTTCCTGCCTGATTTTGATTCCTCAAAATACATATACATATACAACAGAGAGACCCCCAAGTGAAGCCCCAAAATATTACAGATTTGTTCAAAAAGTGCCAGTCTATTTTAGCTGATCTCAGGCCTTTCCTGTGCCTTTAGAATATCATGAAAACGACAAGAAAGAGGACCCTAGTTCTTAGACCATATGTTTTCTTGATGCAGAACGTTTGGAACTTCCAACATTCCAAGAGGTAGAAGTAGTTCTTAAAGGGGATTTTAGATATTTATACCTGCACATCTTTAAGGGGAAAAAATCATTAAAAGAAATTTTACATTGTGCAAATACCCACAAATAGTTATGTTTATTACATGTATATAGCATTGTTAATGAATTCTCTCAGTAGTTAAGAATCACATTAAGAATGAATTGACAATCAACCCTTTCCCAAAATTGGGACTCCAAGTGAATAAATAAGTAGCTGGACCCATAAGTATTCTTAAGAATTCTTGCAATGTCAACCTATGCATTTTATTTCTGTACTATCCCTGCAAGCATGCCTTACAAGCTGCTTAGATAATGAGACAATTGCTTCAGAGTCATAGTGTCATATAGATACATCTTATCACAAGATGTAGTGTTAATGACTTTAAGATACCTTAAGTAGCAGTGTGAAGAAAATGCCTATTTTTTGAATCAAGTTCTGATCAAACTTAAGGTAAAGCAATAACACTTTACCTTTATAAATGACAACTCCATCCTGCCTCTTCCTTTCCACACCAACTTCTTGTTAAAGAATTTACAAATATTAATTTATGTTCATTTTTTCCAGGCTATTATTTTTTTAAAAAATAAAATTATCGGTCAACTTAAACCAAAAATATTTACAACAATAATTACATTTGAACATATATTAGGTACAGTTCTTAAGGCTGTATATTTTATACACATATTATCTCCATTGCTACTTGTTCACATGTTCATTATTTTTTAAGGTATAATTTATTATTCTGTGGGGTTACTCACCCCCAAGTATTTGCATTCAGTTCAAAGTAAAACAGTTCACAAATAATTGAGTCAATTTAGTCCCACATGTTTTATCTCTAAGTTACAGATGTTTTCTTTCTTCATTTTTCTGCCTTAGATGCATTAGTTTCCTTTTTAACTTTATAATCTAAATTAAACAAATAAACCTTTCTATTGGGGAAACTATAGACTTTCACCAGCTGCAAACTTCATTGCATTGGTAAATTTATGTTTATTCTGTAGTAAAACAATAATGCATGGCCCTGGACTAAATTCACAGCTAGAACTTAATCTGTTTAATTGGGCAAGTTCAGTCTGAGGTCTTTCTGTCCTTCATAAAACTGTACTCTGGCAGTTTATGATAGTAACAAACCTCCAAGAGTGAATTACGATTTCGTGTTCAAACTGGGAATATCTACAGGATTATTCAGAAAGTAATATCCCAATTGGGGGCACTTTATCTTTTTACAATGGGATATTTAATTTTACTGTGCCTAGAAATATTTTTCAACGAGGCAAAACATATTTTTTCAAAGACCCTTGGCTCTTTTTCTCTAGTTTCCTAAGGTAATTACTATAAAAATGTTTCAGTTCCTTTGACTGGAAAACAAGATATTTTAAAACCGTCAGATGAGTTTTAAAGAGAAGTCAAGGATACATAGGTTAATGAGTCATGTCTGAACTTAGGCCTTGGAATTTGGCCCATTCCCGTGGTCAAGTGTCTCTCAGATAGACGGAATATAGAATACTCTGTGAACCCACAAATTAGAATCACCCTCATAAAAAGGTTTCAAGCACCATTGTGCTTCCCTTGTTTTCAATGAATGGAAAGGGAAAAAAACTGGCATTTATTGAGCACCCACTATAAACCAGGCACAGTCCTCTATGTGTTACATACATGAACTCATTCAATATCCTAAAGATGTTAGTATCCCATTTAAGAAAAAAGGAAACTGAAGCTCAAAGACATTAAATAATTTTCCAATACGGAAATGTAAGTTAAAGCTTGACCTCTCTGATTCTAAACTCCCTCTTCTTTTTTCTTACATTTTATTTTTTTTAATTACATAAGTAGTATGAAAATCCATTCTCCTTGTAAAAACTAGAATATTATGGTTAAAGACCTTTAAACACCTTCTCTGATCCTGGTCTTCTTCTCCCTTCTGTGGAGATAAATAATTTCATACATTTAATGGGTATTTTTTATACCTTCTAAATCTTTTACTTTCATATATGCACCCATAAAAATGTAAAGGATTATTTGGTGTGTTTGTCATTTTTCACCTAATAGGCGAAATAATTGTAAAAGGTGCTGTTATGATTCAACATTATGCATTTGAGACCTACCCAGCTGAGACATATAGAACTAGTTGATTAATTTTAACTGTACTATCCATCTATGAATATATCATATTTTATTTTTCTATTCTTTTATAGTTAGGAACTTCTAATTGCAATTACAAACAATACTGCAATGCATTCTTTTATGTTTCCATAAGCATATGTGCTAGTGTTACCATAAGAGTGGGAACCTACAAGTAGAGCTGCTGGATCAAAGGGCAAGTGTGTTTTTAAGTTTAATAAATACTGCTCAGCTTCCCTTAAAGTGGCTTTCACAGTTTACCCTGGTACAAACAGCATGTGAGAGTGCCCATTTCCCCACACCTCACCAATTTGGGGGCTGTGTGTTCAATTTTTAGATTTTGTCTATCTGATGAGTTTACAGATATTATTTCACTGTTGTTTGCATTCATCTTTCTCTAATTACTAAAGAAGTTAACCATTAACCATCTTTTGGTGTTGTTTGTATTTTTACTTTTATTAATTATTTGCTCATTTTTGCTCATTTTTCTTTTAGGTAGTTGTCTTTTCTTTGTTGAAATGTTGTCTGTTATATATCTTGCAAATAATTTTCATAGTCCATAGCTTATTTTTCATTTTTATGATTTCTTGAATCATGAAGTTTAAATTTTGATTTGCACCACCATATCAATCTTTTACTTTTTAAAAAATTTATGTTCCTTAAGAAGGGTTTTTGTATTCCAAGGTCATGAAGATATTCTTCTATATTTTCTCCTAATAATTTTAAAGCTTTCATTTTTATTCATAGCAACATGATATGATGGTGTGAAATATTGACTGAGATTGTCCCTTGAGGTTACCAAATGATGCAAGCCTAACACTATAGACAGATCCCTGTTGAGAGCAAAGTTACTCATTTCTCCCAGTTTGAGTTCCAAGAGGGCCTGGTTCTCAGCCTAATATTCCAAGTCTGATCCCAGATTCCAGTGAGGCTAACCTGCACCGATGGCCTTTACCAATGTGAGAAATGAGAGAGATTTGGAATGAGAAGGGACTTGTTGGAAAGTGTTCTGCATGCTTAGAAATACGGCGGTTTGTTCTGATTCTGATAGGTTGGGGGTGATGAAACGGATGTTTGGCTATTGAAATTTGAGGGTACTCTGAAGAATAAAGACTAGAGTTTATTTCTTGTCTGAAGATTTCTGAAGATGTGATATCTGCAGTAACTCATCCTTGCTGCAAAGATCTCACCAATCCACTATTTCCCTGTGTGCCTTCAAATACGTGGACGAGGACTGCAGGGTCTCCCTATAGCTTCACCTGAGAGGGCATGGACAGCGGCGGAGGAGACCGTGATCCCTCAGCCAGGCAGTGATAGAACCAACCTGCAGGTGCCGGCTGGCAAGTAAACCCCATGAGAGCTGCAGGGAGCGAGGTTTTCCCCCTGGGAGGGTGATCTGTGCAGGGGTAGCCCCTGGAAAGCTGATTTTCCTTGAGAAAACTGGCCTCATACCAGACCTGTCAGAGCACAGCCACGTAAGCAGAATTACTCCTCCTCCTTGCTGCTCCTGTTACGTGGAGAGAGGCTAGTGTGAGGCTTGCAAGTTGGGAGAAGAGAGGACTGTTTGAGGAGAGAAACAAAAAGGGAGAGTAACATAGCAGATAACTTCCTTGTCCCAGCTCCCTGACACAAAATAACACTAAACCAGCAGCTAGAAGGTGCGGTTGCCAGATTCAAATTCAGGCAGTCAGGCTAACAATGGAGCTCTGAACGGTTATGCTGATGTTTGTTTCTCAGGTATATTTGCTCCAGATTTCTGGTTTACACCTATTATCAGATTAAAGACTTTTGTTTTGAGTCCTAATTTGCTAATAGTTATTTGGTGTGTGTATTTAAGATCAACGGGTGTTGATTTTCATTCGAAAAAAAAGAAGACATCCATTAAGATAGTAAAATTGTTTTTTTTCCTCTATCAATTTGTTAATGTAGGAAATTGATAGATTTTCCAATACAGAATCACTCTTGCAGCCTATTTTTAATCTGACATGTCATTATTTATTTTTCTTTAATACATTGTTGGATTCTATTTGCTGATATATTAGTATGTTATTGAGTAACTAGGATATGTCATAGAGATACAAAGTTACCAGCAGGTCAGGGGAATGGAGATTTAATGCTTAAAAGGTAAGTAGTTTCTGTTTGGGGTGATGGAAAAGTTTTGGCAATGGATGGTGGTGATGAAAACACAACATTGTGAATGTAATTAACACCACTGAATTGTATACTGGAAAATGGCTGAAATGGGAAATTTTATATTGAATGTTTGTTACCACAGTAAATATATATATTATTTAGGAATTTTGTGTTCATATTCAATAACGAAGTTGAACTATGACATATTTTCTTGAAATTTCTTGTCCATTTACATTATCAGTCTTGTGAAATTAGTTGATATTAGATTTAGTATTTTTCTCATTTCTTGATCTGTTTACTTAAAAGGAGATTATCGACTTACTATATTTTTAATCTGTTGAGTCTGGTGCTTTTTGTATAGGTAGATCATTAGCTACCTTTTAAACTTATTTTACTATTGTTCTATTGTATTTTCTACTATATCCTGGACCAGTTTTAATAACTTATATTTCCCAGAAAAATTATCCATTTCAATGAAGATGAGATGTCCAAATTCATTGGTACAAGTTTATTGATGGTACAGAAGAAACTATATAACTTTATAAAATCCTTTGAATTAGTAATTTCCCATTTTATGACTCTATTGTTGCCTGTTGTGGCCTCACATTTTTCTTGATTGCAATTGCCTTGGATTTGTCTTTTTTATTTTTTCAAATCTTTCCTTTCATTTTAGTCAATCCTATTCAATTTTTTTATTGTTTTCTATTTTATTAAGTTATCCTTTAATCATTATTACATTCTTCTTTCAACTTCTTTGGGCTGATTTTGCTATTTTTTCCTTGCTTTCTTGCAATCAACATGATTTAGTTCATTTGTTTTTCAATCTTTCTTCTTTTTAATAATCAAGGCTGTATACATTTTCAGTGAAATACTTTGTACCCTACAGGTTTTGTTATATAGAGTTTTCTTCCTTGTTGGTCAGCTCGAAATGCTTGTTTATCACTGATTTTTTAATTTTATTGATCTCTGGTCATACTTTCAGTCTGTGTGACATAATTTCAGCTTTTATTTTTTCTGAATTAATACATATTCCAGTTGGTTTAGCTTTTAGGCCCATGCAAGAGCAACTCTTCTTGGAACTTGAGTTTTAGAGGGCCATGCTTTGACCTTTATTTTTTAAACTCAGTTAATGAGCCAGTCTTTTATAGATTATTTTAAAACCATTCATAGCAATTATAATTACTTCTATGTCTTGACTTGTTCATTTATTTTGTTTTTCTTAATTTTCTTCACCCCTTCTATCCTGACTTCTCTACTTCTTATGATATTCTGAAATTTTTTAACACATATACCTGAACTATTTTCTAACATCTAGAGCTAATCAGTCAAAATAAGCCCCAAACTTTACTACGCTTTTACTCACCTCTGCTTCTCTCTCTACATCCCTTCCCCCACAGATAAAAATCTCACATTTGCCGTGTGAATAATGTCTAGAACTATAGGTCCACATTGATATTTTAAAAGATTTTTGACATTTTACGATCCATACTTACTGATTTGTTCATCATTGTTTATTGTATCATTGCTTCAACACAGTTTTCGTTTTTCTTCTTGCTTGATTACATTTTTGAGCTTCTTTCAGAGAGGAGTTTTGGGTAATGAATGTCGTGAATCAATGTATATTTGAAAATATCACTATTTTGCTCTTAGATTTATATGATGGTTTGGTGAATACAAAATCTTTTATTTTATCAGTTTTAAGATACTGCTTCATTGCCTTGCTGCATCCAGTATTGCTAATAAAAGAACTCTAATTCTCATTCCTTTTTAGGTTATTTGTCTATTCCTCTGGTAGCTTTTAGTATCAATTATTTTTTACCTTCTGATTTTTAATTATGATGGATGTAAGTACTCAATTTACCCTTTTAATCTGAGTTTTCTTAGCATTCACAAAACTTTCCTGCTACCTAAGTGACAAAATCTCTTGACTGTTATCCCAGTGCTCTTTACAGCAGATAGTAATGAGAAAGCAAAGTGAGACTGCAAACTATTAAGAAATTTTTATTACAAAACTTTATAAAAATGATGCCAGGAAGGTGAAAAGCATATTTAAACATTAAGTTTGTGCCATATGCAAGCTGCGCTGCCATTTTTAGTCATGCAAGTTGCCCACTGCAAAGTTCCAAAGGGAGCCATTCACCCTGACCGTGATAGGACCCAAGTCCCTTAGAGTGTGTACTGCATGACCTGCCTAACTCTACACAGTGGCACCACCTTCAACGTGAAATGCTAGATAAATGAGGGTATAAAATTCGATCCATAATATACACTTTCAATGACCTTAAAATCTAATTGGGTATATGTGAGAAAGATAAACATGGATGAACAAGACAACAAAAACTATGGATATTTAAAGGCAGGAGAGAGCACTTCTAATTGTCATGGTCAGAAATTGGTTCCTTGGAAGAGATGAAACATAGATTGGGCTGTGAAGTATAATGACTTAACTATAATAACTTAATAAACATATTAAGTTTTTGTCACTAAAAATATAAAACATCTTTGATTCATTAATTCAATGAAAAAATAATTAAATAATTAAAGCCTTTTTTCTAGTTATCCTATTATTTATCTCTGGCAAACTATTCATTCTTAGAACCAGTGTCAGGATTATATGCTTGCAACTAAATATATACATGGCTCAAAGTGATTCTTTCTTAATCTTTAGGTAATACTTGGAGCTTTTTCATATTTTAATTTAGAACTATTTGTCATATGGAAAATTACTGGGCTGGGAAAGATTTATCCTTTGAAGAAAGTGATGTGGTATGAATAAATATTTTTTGAGTTAATGAATAAAATATAACTTATTAAATTAAATGTTCAAACTCCTTCAAAGCTAGTTAAATTAACAACTTCTTCTTAATTGAATGTTGCTATGTCATGGATTTTGTAATGTCTTCCTTTTGGAAAGTTCCACAGCTACTATATAATCATAAGCATAAGAAATATTTTACCTAAGCTACAATCATTTTAAATTTCACGGGCCAAATTCTCCCTCAGCTGTTCTTTTTATAACTCTGACTGAAGTGAGTGGAAATGTAGTTAGACTATCTGAGGGCAAAATTAGGAATCACATTTGCAAAGATATTGACTTTTCCTGATTCATGTTTTATTGAGAAATTGAACATTTAAATTGGCTAGGATTACCCGTAATAAAGTATTTGAACTTGATGCCACTTAGACATATTGGGAAAAGAAAAATAATGTCTTACTGCAAGTTGTTATTTTTTAGATTCTGACTTTCATTTCCCATGAAAAAATATAAAACTGGAGAATTAAATACTTCCACATTTTCCCTACTGCACTTGAAAATTAAAAAGCATTGCAACTGCATGAGTAAAATATTTTTTTATAGCATATAGTAACACTGGAGTCTCCAGGAGACTGGCAGGAAGAGAGACAGGAAGTAGAGGGTTGGAAGAGGGGAATGTAAATGAAATATTGGGCTTAGGAATCCAAAATAAATGAACCAAATAGTTTTAAGATTAACTCATAGTATTTCATCTCTACATTCTCATCATGTGAAAATTATTATAAAGATTTCAAAATATTTCCATTTTTTGGGTGTTGACTTTAATTATCTTTTCTAAACACTAGGGAATTGTAGTCTACCTAGACAAGATTCTGCAAGGGATGCTGCTTATTGTGCATTGCCCACTCTGGGAACCAAACTCTTGACTACAAAACACATTCAATTTTGCTGTTGCTGTTTAATTAGTTTTGGAGAAACTTTTTTTTTGTTTTTAGTGCCTAATAGAGGCTTTGTTTAAGATGATAGTAACTTTCTGTTGGAGATTGAATCATGTTATCCACAAAAAACATTTTCAAGTCTTAATTTGTGTTCGCTGGATGCAGATCCATTTGTACAACAGGACCTTTGAAGGTGCTATTATTAGTTAGGTGTGGATTCATTTGTGAATAGGATCTTTGAAGGTCCTATTTAGATGAGGTCAAATTGAATCAGGATGTGCATCTATGACTAAAGTCCTTTTAAGGCAGAGGAAATTCAGATGCAGTCCATGAAACCAGAACTCAGAAGTCAGGGAAAGCCACAGAACGAGACAAATGAAACAAATCACCATGTGATGGAGGCAGAAATGCAAACCAAAGAACCCCAAGGATTGTGGTGAGCCAGCAACAGAATACCACAGACTGTGAGAAAGCACAGCCTGTCAAGAACTTGGTCTTGGACCTCTAGCCTTCAAAACCACAGGCCAATAAACCCTGTTGTTTAAGCCAATCATTGTGTAATATTTACCATAGCAGCCTTGGGAAACTAAGATACCATCCTCTCAATGAGAACAGTTTGCAGTTTATTCCTTATACTGGTTTATAATTTGGTATGTGTACAATTTACTGTAAGTACTATATATGTTGAATTCTAATGCTGGTCCCATGTCTCTCCATTTCCTGAACTTGAGTATAAAGGATCAATTCTGGCCCCTGTGAATCCTCTTCTGTGTCCATTACATGGAATATGTTCCTCACAATTGTTCTTTCAGGTGAAGATGTCATGTCGACTTATAGCTAAGGAACCTCAAGACCAAGTCTCAGTCTTTGTTAATTCATTTGCCCAAAGCATCATCTGGTAGTGCTGAGTTCTTATCATGTAAACTCTGCAAGATGTTTGTAGTGCTGGACTACAGTACTCTGCTTCTAATCTGATTACTCCATATCTGTGCTCCCTTTCTATTAGCCAAATAAATGCAATAGTGACAGAAATGCTGTTAAAACCTCTTTGCTGGGAAAACTTTTTTTACACAAAATCACTCTTTCTCCAATTGGGCAAAAACAGGGATTGCAGAGACTTCTTTGTAACATATTAAACACACTCCCTTTCTCTTTTGTCTTGCCCAGAGTAGTGTCAGTTATAGTCATATTGTCATACACTCTTGGATTTTCAAAGTCCAACAACTTGTATTGCTTTTTCTTTGGTCTTGGTGTATAGTTAGGAGTTTTATAAATACTCATTGCAGGAATATATGATGATGGTAAGGGTTTATTTTTTTAAAACAGATACAACATAATTTGAATTAAAAACTGAAGAACATCTTACAAAGTTTTAAGTAAATAGGAATTACATTCAGGGATTTCAACCTGAACAAAAAATGTTTAACACAATTCAACTACTGGTAGGTTTATTTTCTCTCTTTTTGGGAAACAGTGATCTATAAGCCCCGAGAAGAAAAACAGTTTCCTGCAAGTTCCCATTGGAAACTTTTAGGTCCCAGCTGCTCTCTGTGGAAGCATCGTTGCCTTATAGGCAGCATTATACAGATAATAAAAATATCATTTTTGCTCTAGAAGGATGATTGGGAGCTGCCACGTGCTACAGTACAAAGTAACAAACTCACTTCTGTATAATTATAGCAAATCCAGGTGGTTCAGCGAAGAACATTGAAATACAGCTATGAAACTTAATCCTAATCCATGGTCATAATAACAATAACTTTCATTTATTTCGAACTTGTTTTGTTTCTGTCACTCTGCAAAGGAGACATATCATCCTCATTGTACAGACAAGGAAATGGAGTCTTAAGTTATTAACTTTTTATGGTCTCAGAGTTAATACGTCTCAGATCTGTGATTCAAACCTCATACACCCTGATCCCCAAGTTCCTGCTGTTTCCATGGCTCCACACCACTGCAGCAAAGATCATAAAAAAGGGTCTTTTTGCTTACTTCTGGTCTAAGGTTCCTTATGGTAAAGTTTTGCAGGAAAGTTAGGAACTGATGACTTGAAGAATCAGCATGTTGCCTATTTTTTCTTCAGAGCTGCATTGCTGCCTTCAGTAGAGACCTATAATAACTGAATTCCTCGGGCAATGAGAACAGCAGTGCAAAGGCTGGCTGGATTATAACTCATGGAGGAAACATATGACCCAGTGGCATAAGAGATTCTCTTATTTTTTTCCATATTTGATTATTTAATGTTTTAAAAAAATCTTTTCTCTAGGGAATACACCAGTCACACAGCCCCAAGTCTTTCAATTTGGTTACAAAGGATGTAAGTTTCCTTAATGGCAAGCGGTATTAGTGATTTTCAAAATTATATATTGCTTCTTATTTTGGACACATATATAATTTAAGTATTATACTTTACAACTTACGTTTGGATATAAAAGCTTAAAACCTGCAGACCAATTTCGGCAATAGAATGTTTTCTTCCTATGTTAGAAATAAGTCAACATTAATACACTGTTGCCTAATTACAAAGACATTTTAAAACACAAGATACCAATGTTAATGAACATTATAATCTGGAATTCATCTAAGAGGCCAAATTTTAAAAAGAAAATTCTTCATTCATGTGTAAAAATATGTTAATTGGTTACAATTGGAAACAACATAGAGGAAATTCTAAAATTAATGATCTTCGGTGTTAATTTACCATGCTTGCACACTCAGCATAATATGGTGGGAGCTAGGGGCTTACCTTTCTGATGATGAAATAGTAACTTGAAATCATCAAACATAAGAAGCAAAGAAACAGTTGGTAGAGCAGAAGCTTTAGGCAGAAGCTAATTCAGCAGGGAATTACATCTAGTTGCTTCTTTTTACTGAGAAGTCACCAGGTCAGCACTCAACTGTGGTATTTATTTTAAATAACAATTTCTAAGGAAAAAGTTGGCTCTTGCCTCTGTGCTAAATTATAATTAGTAAGATTTTTTTTTCTTTTACCTGCTCTACATAGTTTCAGAAAGTTTATAGAAAATGGCCCCTTAAAATAAGAGTCTTTCTTACTAATTTTCATGGTCTGTTAAGTAGGTGCCCTCTGTTTTTATAATTGTTCAGCTCTGAAGTCATTATATCATTTTAATAAGGGAAAGAGAATCAGTAAAACTCAAACTGAAAGGGTCTGATAAATATAGGGGTATTGATATTGCTTATTAGTTAGTTATAGTTGCTTTTTAATGTTATCATTTCTGTAGATTAAACTTTTGTGGATGAGTTTGGCTCTGGTTATAAATAGTTTAAGCCCCAAAATATCTGCCAGGCTCAGAGGTAAACTCTCTGGAAAGGCAATGTCTTATCTTATAGCACCTCCCAGCTGAAGAGATGATCTTGGTGAATTACATGACTACAGGCTCTGTCTTCACTTCTTAGACAAAGTTGATTGGACCTGTGTTGAGCACCTGACCACAGAGGAAACATTTTATTGTTTATTTTTTGTCCTGACATAACTAAAACAAAGAGGTTAGCTAGCTTAGTCTACCTCAGTCTAGAGGAGGAAGATGAGAAGGTGGAATGGGAGAGAGGGAGAGAGTGAGAATGGAAGAGAAAGAGAGAGATGGAGACCTCAAACTTATATTCTTCAGTCACTGCTGAGCCTCATGGGAACTGTAACTGGAAAGTGGTCAGGACTGAGTCAGCAGGATATGGAATCAAGGATATTGGAATCATCTCCATCTATTCAAGGTAATGTGAAATTGACTAAGATGAATAACCCCTCTGAGATTCAGTCTCCTCATGTGTATGATAGGACTAATAAAATTTAGGTTGCAGGGCTCTTATGAGAGTTTGAAGAGATATGAAGAACCTATTTTAGTTTCTGGCATGTAGTCACTCAATACATGGAAATTATTATCCTTCTTAATTTTCTCCTGCTCCAACCCAGCTCTTGAAGGGCTTGGACCGGCATGGCCCTAAGACCAAAAATGCCAGGTGGGGAGTCATCCATAGGTTTATTGGAATTATGAACAGGAGAGAGTTCTTCCCCGTGGCGGCTGGCTGGAAAATGGAAGTTAGTGTTCTGCAAAGGGTGGGGATTGCAAAGGGCAGTTTATAAGACTTTAGAACAAAGACATTCCATAGGATATGAGAACAGAGTTTCTGCAGTCTTGTGACACAGGGTTCTGAAGGTTTGTTATCAACAGTGATCGGGGAGGGGAGTTCAATGCTTTGTTTTTTACTATACCATCTGTAAATACTTTCTTCCTTGAGGAGGTCTGATGACCTTCAATTTCTGTCCTGGTCAAGCAGGTTGCTATGTGCTGTGGGGCCTTATTCACCCCTTAAGGCAGGGAGTTGGGGGGAGCCTGGGCCCTGGGTCCCCACAGCAACTCTCATTTTCCTTTTCCTTCCTATTACTCTTTCAAACCCTGCTCCATGAACAGCACTAGCTTTTGGGGTGAGAAGAACACTGATTTATCTTTGGCTTTACTTTTTATAACTTACTTATTTTAGTCCTGACCACCTCTAGGTTTCTCCTAATTTAAGGATTTTATGATTCTCCTCTGTTAGTCCACCCAAGTCTTTGGTGCCATCACTTATAACTAAGAGCCTAAGGGGAATTTGCTGTCCAGACTGTTTCAGATTCAAGGTCATCTTTTCATGGTGGTATTGACATTGTGAAATCAATGCTGAGGAGAAATAGTTTCAGAGCAAAAACACAACCCCATTCTGGATTTTATTTTAAGGAAAAAAAAATTGTGTCAGATGAAATAAATCTTTATTTTTTTCTGCTCAGGGAACTTGGTTTTATATTCATTCAATACAAATTCCCTCTGACTCTCAGAGAATTGAAGACAAATAAACCTCAGTGTCTTTCTTTCTATCAGGCTTTTATTTCACCATGGCAGTTGGAAACAGTCATTAATAACTGAGACACAATCAAAAGAATCCAGCAGTATGTGTGGTAAAATAATTAATAACATAGAAGTATAATTCAAGTCTTCTCCGTAATGAAAGAACAAGGCCGGTACAAGTACACAAATTTTATTCAATAACTAGAGCTTGCCTCAGGCATGTCAATGAAAAAAAAAAATCCCTCTGAAAGCAAATTTAAAAGTAAGAAGAAATGTATTTGGGATCATTTCTCTTGTGTCAAATAGTGCAATATCTTCTAGAGTAAGTCAGGTATATGGCAGAACTTTCACATTAATTATTATATTTTATTTTTTTAAACACTGGATTTAAACTCTTGATATAAAGTAGACTTTCAATTTCCTGTTTTTGGAAGATAATATTGAAAGCTTTTAAAGTTTTAAGAAATGATGAATTGTATCACTAGTGTCTTAGAGACTTCAAAATCAAATATCCGGTCAGTATTGTGCATTTTGGCTTGGAAAACATGGATCCTTTTTTTCTTTGTTGTAATGGAGCTTATTATTAAGAGCTTTTCATTGGTGGTTCCCATATTTTAGTTAGAAGATCTTTAGAACCCAATTAAAACAGATAAAAAGAACACTGCATACTTTAATTAAATAGTATTTAATTAAATAGTATATTTGTGTCAATTGTAACAAAATCTCTGACCAAATTTCAAATAAGATTTGGAAGGCTTCTCATCTTACTAATTTCAGATTTATCTTTCATAACTTATTCATTTGTTTAACTGTTTCCTAATTCATAAAGACGTGCAGATAGATGAGTGTTCTCAAGCTGGCAGCATGATTCTCCAGAAACATAGCATGCGACCAAAAGGGAGATATGCCAAAGTGCAAGGGTCATCGATGAATGGGATTTGTGTTATTCTCTAGTGATCAAAAGCAATGGAAACTTCTGCATCCTATGAGACATGGCAGAGCGTTTGACTGAGAACCCAGTGTGGCTTGAAGGCCAGAGCTGAAAGACTGTGTCTCACAAAGCACTGAATGCCCTGGGGAAAATGCCACGGTCCCACCCTATGTGTTGTGCTCTGGTTCCAGCTGGGCCCAGTGGATCTGGTCTGGCCTGGTTTCAGCTCTGGTTCAAAGGACCCCTGGAAAATAGTAGGAGTCCAGATTCATGTGAGGCACAAGTGAATTCCAGGCTCACCATAGGCTAGTTTGCAAATCTCAGATTAGCCTCAGAAATGACTTTCAGTCAAGGAATATTTACTGAACACTACTATGTATTTCAAGGCCATCTAACTGCAAATTTCCCCCAAACAAACTTTGCCTGTTTTATTTATTCATTTCCATCCTACCAAAAGTTAGGTATCATCTTTTGTTGGCCAATGGGATCAAAACTGAGAGGGACAATTGAGGCCTTGTTCCACCCCTTCAAAGCTACCCTTAAATTTCTCAGAAAGAGAATCATTTATTCTATTCTTTTAAATCTCAAACTATTGTTATTGCATGATCTTTTCTCATAAAGCATTTTATTGCTTTTGCTTTAACATCATTTTAAACTTACATTCCATTTTGCTCAGGAACTGTTTTAGGGTACTGAGGTTTTCCTACATGGGTGTGTGGGGTTGGGGTGGGGTGGGGGAAAAGTTCTTTAATTTTGTCATATAGTTTATAAGGAACTTTATGGGAACACCAAATGGCTTCCAAGAAGACACGGGAGAGAAAACTACCAAAAATGTCAAGAGAAATGAGAAGGCTCCTGGCTCATGTTGAAGGATGAAACGGGGTTTTAGAGCCCCTTCTAAGCACACTGCACCACCTATTAATTTAATTAAAAACACTATAACCTGACTTGTGGTGTTATTTCATTGTTACATTAACGATTTATATTGTTTGGGCATTCCCTCCTTTCTCCCCCATCCTCACTGCTGTAGATTTGAAAATCCACAATATGTATGGTTATTTTCAAGCAGAGAGAGGATTTACGAATCTTGGGAAGTTTAAGAACCGCACAGGGGTTACAGCACCAACAGGAACTGGGTTTTACGGCTTTAAATAGTAAGTTATTCACGAAAAGCTTCGAATTCACATGAAACGGAACTGCAGGCTGTGTATACCCCCTTTCTAAGTAAAGTAATCAACACTTTGACCCCTTATATCAAACCTCTGAAACAAGCACTGAAATAGTAAAGATACGTTAACTTAGATGTGAGAAGAACAGAGATTTCCTAGACCTCAGGGATTGTTCTCAGCAGGACAATAAGCTTGCTTCCAGAGTCAGGATCTCGACAAAGTTGTCTTGGAGGATGCCCCCAGCTCTGTCAAGGCCCATTTGTTTGGCATTTGATGTGAATTGATTCAAACTCCCCAACTCGGAGTAACAGTTCCCAGCCGCAAAGTTTGAAAACCTGCAGCAGGACAAAGGCGGGGACACAGGCTGCGGTACACGGCGAAGGGGTGCGGGAAGGTCGGCGCTGCTCGCGGGCCTCTAGGTTCGAGGTCCAGGGTTCTTCTCTGCTCCGGTTCCGCGCTCGGGCGCGGGTTCGAGCAGCCAACTTCGGGCCAATCAGCGCGCGGCGTCCCAGCGCCCGCAGCGCCCCGGCTGGCGCCCCCCGCGCCCCCGCGGCAGCAATGGCAGCGGCAGCCGCGGCGGCTCCGGGCCGAGCCAGACCCGGCACTAGGAGGGGCTGAGCCGCGGGGGATCCTGGAATCGGCGGGGAGGTGGGGATTCTGGGAGGAAAACTCCATTTCCTCCTTCCCCGCCGGCCTCTCTCCTCCACCCCGGCACCCCAAATTTCGATGTGTCGCCTCCCGGGCGCAAAGCGTTGGTTTGAGTGAGGCGGCAGCCACCGCGGCCGGGAAAATGCTGGGCATGTACGTGCCGGACAGGTTCTCCCTGAAGTCCTCCCGGGTTCAGGACGGGATGGGACTCTACACGGCCCGCAGAGTGAGAAAGGTGGGTGACCCAGCGGCGGCCTGCGCGCCCTGTTCCTCGCCGCGCGCCCTGCGCCTCCTGAAGTCGCCCGCCCGGGCCCGGGACGCTGCGGGCTTCTTTCCCGCCGCCCTTCCTCAGGGCCTGGCCAGGCTCCGCAGGAAGGCCGGGGCGCGGGGCTCGGGGCGCGGCTGGGGTGACCGTAGCTCCCCGCGCCTACCGAGCCGGCAGCGCCACGTAGTTGGCGGGGTGCGCTCCGCTCCTTCCCCGTCCAGGGGCAGAAGTGCGGCCCGCCGCCCTGTGGCAAGATGTCTTTCCTTTCCCCTGCAGGAAGTGAATCCGTATGAAGCCCCCCTCTTCCTCAGTTACGGGTGTGAACTGCGTCTTTGCGTTGGCGAAGGCACGCGTGGGCGGGTGTCTTTAAGGGCACGCACGCAGCTCTGGAGCTGCCGCCTCCTTTCTTCCTTTAAGACGAAATAATGTGGCCAGAAACTCCACTTTCCCCGCTCTGAAGGGGAAGCAAGAGCGCAGCTCATAGGGGCCTTAAAATCTTTTTCGGTCGCCAGGACTTCCTTCCCTCATTCTAAAATGTACTCTATGGCCTCTGGAGGTGCCAATCAGATACTCTTTAACTCTGATTTTTTTTTTTCCTCCAATGCTTTTTTTGGATTTTCTTCTTTTTGGATCTCCCTTTCCAGAAATTTAAAGGCATGTGAATTGCTTATACGCAATTCACTGTTTACAAGAACGGACTTCAAATGTTGAATGTCAAAGCCGAAGTCTAGGAACAGAGATTAGTGGGAAGTTCCAATCTTTGGATTTCATAAGACCTGTGTTATAGATGTTTTGTGAAGTGTACAAAATCTGGAATCACGAAGGTAGTGGTGAAGTGCCCAGGGTAATGAGAGCCACCGTTTGCTAGGTGGATACTTTGTGCCAAGGCCTATACTTTGTACTTTACCTGCATTAGTTAACTTCACTGCTACGACGCCCCCTGTTATTAGTATAAGTTCAAATTTAAGAGAAGAGAAAATTGCAGGTCTGCAAGATTAAATAACCTGCTGAATTAGTGAGTTGAAGTCAAACTCGGCTTCCGAGTCCAAAGCTTATGTTTTTTCCCAAAATGTTTGCTTCCCCTTATGGGACAATCCATTAAAAACCCCTCTTCCTGCGCCTCCCCCCATCTCAACCCTCTTTTTAGTAGATATGTTGAAAATGGAGGTGGGGACAAGAGCAAGCTTGTTCAGGTGAGGTACGCTGATAAGAATGCACCCAGGAACACCAGAATGCCTTTCATCTGAGTATAAATCCATCCTCCACTCCCACCCAGACACATACAAAGAACAGGTGAAGAGGGGTAAACAATGCTACTAAATCTTCGAAAGGCATCCCTTGACAAAATCTTAGGGTAAAACTGGAAAAAAAAAATCAACTGCATATTTACTTTTTCAAATGGGAGTTTGGGAGTATGCTCAAAGGTAAAAACAAATGTAAGCAGTTTGTCTGAATTAGAGATATACTGAATAGATGTTTTTACCAAATGGCCAACTATTAAAAATCAACATTCTTTCAGTCAGATATCCCTTCATCAAATGACTTATGTGCAGAGCTGACATTCTGGTTTTAATTCATTCTCAGAATATGTGAAAATTTCCCAAATGGATATGACAAAGGCCTCGGGCGTTAAGTGTAGTTATTTAAAAACTTAAATACATTCTTAAAAATTACTTTGGTTAATGTTATGAATGATAATACTCAAGACAGTTCTACAAAGATTCAAATTATTGCATAATCTCTATTTTTGCCTTACATTGTTATTTAGATTTTTAGAAATAGCTTGACAATATAGTTTATTTTAATATTTTTTTATTAATTTCAAATTACTTTTCCAGATATTTGATCATTCAAAAGTTCTTAATTATTTTTGGTCATAGAATGAACAGCTTTTAAAATCAGCGTATCTTATTGTAGCTTTTTACTATTACAGTAATAAATAGACACTTATTTTTTCCTGCTGGTGTTGTGTCAACTATAAAACACATTGATATTTTCAGCCATATTATATCTAGAATGCTTACCTGTATTTCAAAGTGAATACGAATATACCAACAATAAACCCAACTGAAATAATGGTTTGATATTATTAGCATAGTTCAGTCATGATCAAAAGATACTCAACCACAATGACATTGGTCATGGACAGGTCTGTTGATGTTAAAATGACTCCTTTGCCTTCCCAAGGCTGAGGACAAACTGAAGTTAAATAGCAGATTTGGGCCAAATTCAAAAGATGAAGCTTAAAATCAGTGCATTCCCTTACCTGTTTGCATATTGTCTCTCAATTCTTAATATTTTCCAAGTCACAGTGTATCATGCCTCACTCTGGCCATAAAATCAGGGAGTCTGAGAAAAGAGTATTTCAGCAGCTATAGTAATGATCTCTCTTAAAATTGTGTTTTCATGTTCTCTGAATAATTTTGTAATATCTTTAAATATATATGTTGGAAATTTTAGATGTTCTTTCACACTTTAATAATACATGTTTGTATAATACTTCTGCTTTTTTTTAAAAAAACAATTGCAATTCAAGCCATCTATTAATTTCACCTTCTTGCCAGAGACCCTACCTCTGCTACATTCACCAGGTTGGTCTGAGATTCTCTTACCAACTGGGACCCCCTAACTCTTCTCTAGACCCACCATCACTTGTGGGGCAGTGTTTCCTAGAGTGGAAACACTGGACCATCTACAGCAGAATCACCTGATTCCCTGGCTCCACCTAGACCTACTAGATCTTTCCTTGACAGTTACCCTTTATCACTGGCATGTTGCCTCTCTCTCTTTCCTTTTTGTAAAATTTACATAATGTCAAGAGAGAAGGAAAGGATTTTTTTTTTTGTTACAATTATGTAAATTAGAGATTGGATGAGGAGAGGTTCTTCTGGTTGATATTTGTGCAAGCTGTGAAATGCTCCTGCTGGAAAGTCCTTGAGTAGAAAAAGGAGGTCTGAGTTCATTCACACTTATACACCTTGCAGTTTGCTAATAACATGAATAAAAATAAACATGAAAAAAACTGACACTTATTGCATGCCACATGCCAGACCCTGTTTTAAGTGCTTGCTATGTACCATCTCATGGACAGTTTGCTTCAGTGAAAAGGGGGAATTCCAGGTTGCAAAGTACTATGCATGTTAAAATTAATATTATTTACTGAAAGCTAATACCTTAAGTACACCTGCAATAAAAAGTTAAGCAAACGCTTTACTACATGATATTTTTTATATTGTGAAAATTTTTCCCTAGCAGGCTTATGTAATTAACCAGTGCGTACTTTTGTCAAGAATTATGCATGAACCAAAAAGAGCAGAGGTAAACTATAAAGTTCCTTCAAGCTCTCAGATTCTGTGATTTTATGGGAAGAGTTAAGGCAGGAAATATCCTACTATCAGTTTTCCTTTCATTTATATTTATTTGAGTCTTGTTTTTTTCCTCCCCTCTGACTTTCAATCATTTAATCATTGTGTTAGTTTCGTAGGGTTCCTGTAACAAAGTACCACAAACTGGGTGGCTTAAAATAACAGAAGTTTATTGTCTCATCATTCTGGAGGCTAGAAGTTTGGAATCAAGTTGTCGTCAGGACCATGCTTCTTCCAAACTCTGTAGAAAAGAATCTGTTCCATGTCTTTCTCCTGGCTCCTGGTAGTGGCTTGCCAACAATCTGTGGTGTTCTTTGCTTCAGTGGTCACATGGTGTTTTCCCCTGTGTCGTTTTGTGTCTAATTCTCCTCTTCTTAAAAGGAGACCAGTCAGACTGTATTAAGACCCATCTAATCTAGTTGGGCCTCATCTTAACTAATAACATCCTCGAAGACCCTATTTCCAAATAATGTCACATTCATAGGACTGCCAGGGATTAGAACTTGAACATATTTTTTGGGGGGGTTGGGACACAGTTCATCTCTTAACATTCAATTGTGTGTTGAATGCCTAGGGCAGGTACTATGCTAGACTCTGGAGAGATATTGGTGAGCAAGACAGACATGATTTTTGTTGCAAGAAGCTTATATACTCATGAAGGAAGACAGGCAGTAAACAGATAAAAAATGAAAATTACCAAGAAAATTAAAGCATCTATTAAATTAAAGAAGTAAATAAACAGAGTGAGAGTAATTAGGAATAGGGCCTACTTTAGGTGGGCTGACAGGGAAGTCATCTCAGAGGAGATGACATCTGAGCTGAGGCCAGTAGGAGCTTAGCCAGCCAGGAGAGCTGGGGAAAAGTTGAGAGAGCTGGGACTAAGGTGGTAGTATTGGGGTCAGAGGAGATTTTATGGATTCAAGGTATATTTTAGAGGTAGAAACAACAGGATCTTCCAATGGACTGAATGAGGCAGATCATTGAAAATGAAGAATAAAGAATAACTTCTGGTTTTTGGCTTGAGCTACTGGGTGGGTGTTGGTACCATTTGTTTACACAGTAAAATATGCCCTACTGGAAACCAGTATATTCACTCATAGGATATGCTGATGAAAGCACCAAAATCAGCAAACATTTACTAAGCATCTGACAGAAACAGAATGGTACACTAAACAGTACTGATAAAAACAGTTGCCTTTTCTGTACTGTGGTACTTAGAATGTTGTTGGGGAAATGGAGATACACTACGAGGATAACAATACATATTTTTATATATTAAATGCCCAGACTTATACTGTATGGATTCATTTTGCCAGGCACTGTATTAGGTGATGGAATTATAGAATGATCATGACTTATATTCTAGTTAAGGGAGATAGAGGGGTAAATGATGTTGGTACAGTGCTATGTGCTATGACAGACTAGTGCTATGATAAACATGAAGGTGAAGTTCAGTGAGATAAGTATGATAGGAGCTTAGAAGAGGAAGAAGCCAGTGTTGTAATCACAGTAAAACATTGGAAAATATTGGTGGAGTCAAAGAAGGCTTTATGGAGGAGGCAAACTTCATGGGGGCACAAAAGTATTATGTAGGCTATTAATATTGCCATTATTTTTGAGGACTTTGTATGTGACGGGCCTTGTTCTAAGCACCTTACATGGATCAATTCATTTTATTATTCCATTAACGCTATGAAGTAGATACTATCATTCTCCTGTTTTCAGGTTAGGAAATTGAGGCAAAGAGGATGGCAGAGAAAGTAAGTGGTGTACATGCAATTTGATTTCAATGAATCTGACCAGAATCTGTGCTCCTAATCAGTTTGAGTGGAGTTGAATGGCTTGTAGGTAGAATTGTTGGAAATAAAGTTGATGAGATGCCGGGCTAGTTTGTGACAGACCTAATTTCAGACCGAGGGCATTGTTCAAAGATTTCCACTGAAGCATTCTTGGTGGAGAGGAGCCTGGGCAGCCTGCTACTGACATATACGGTTGCACATTTTGAAGTCTGGGTTTTCTGTTTACTGTGCACTTTTCATATGTACAACAATCTTATAAGGTTTATTATTCCCAGTTTTCAGATTATAAACTTGCTCAATGATTACTTCTTTAAGCCAACTCAGCAGGTAAACTCACGGCCTTCCCCACTACATGGGACATGACTCACAGAGGTCTAAGTTTCCCCAGCAATGTGGGACATGACTCCCGGGGATGAGACTGGCCCTGGCATTGTGGGATTAAGAAAGCCTTCTTGGACCAAAAGGGAGAAGAGAAATGAAACAAAATAAAGTTTCAGTGGCTGAGAGATTTCAAATAGAGTCAAGAGGTCATTCTGGAAGTTACTTTTATGCATTATATAGATACCCCTTTTTTAGTTTTTAGTGTATGAGACTAGCTAGAAAGAAATACCTGGAACTGTTGAACTGTAATCCAGTAGCCTTGATTCTTGAAGATGATTGTATAACTATACAGATTTTATGGTGTGACTATTAATTGTGAAAACCTTGCGACTGATACTCCCTTTGTCCAGTGTATGGACAGATGAGTAAGAAAAGAAAGACAGAAAATAAATAAATAATAGGGGGGAGTAAGGGGTATGGGATGTTTGCGGTATTCTTTTTTATTTTTATTCCTATTCTTATTTTTATTTTTTGGAGTAATGAAAATGTTCAAAAATGGATTGTGGTGGTGAATGCACAACTATATGATGATACCATAACCACTGAATGTACAATTTAGATGATTATCTGGTATATCAATATATCTTAATAAAACAGCATTAAAAAAAAAAGAGAGACAGTAGGGCCAGAGTCAGAGAAGAAAGTGTGACAACTGAAGCAGGAGTAGGAGTGATGCAGGCCCATGAGCCAAGCAATGCAGCAAGGAAACGGAGCCTCCCCTAGTGTCTCAATGAGAAATGTAGTTCTGCCACCCATTTTAAACTCTGCCCTCATGAACTGTATGATAATAAATTAGTGTTGTTTTAAGCCACTTAGTTTGTGGTAATTTCTCTGGAGGTGACTCTTAGACATAATTGTAAGTAGGCTTAGCTTCTCCTTTGCTGGAATAAGTTTTATAAGGGCAAGCCCCAAGATCGAGGTCTTGGCCTATAAAATTGGCAGTCCCCAATGCTTGCAAGAATATCAGGAATTCCCCAAGTGGGAAAGTTTAATGTTTCCACATTTTTCCACAGTTCCTCAATGGGGCTTTGCAAGTACTTTTTTGTTCTCTGCCCAAATCACTTTGGGATGTTATCCGGGACATCACACCAACTTGTACAGACCAACCAGATCTCACTCCCTATTCAAGGTTCCATGTAATTATGGTGTTTGAATAAACTGACCACACATGTTAAATTAGATAGTGAGCTACAGAAAATATAAATTTTGTACCAAATAAGCATCTCTTCCTTGGGTCTCAGAGAGAAGTTGAAGTTTTAAAACACAGTCAATATTGTCCTTTACCCTTTATTCTGATTTGCCTTAGTCCTAACCAGATCAGCTTCATTCATATCTCTAATTGAAGTCTGATCTCTTTTCCAGCTTTCTTTTAACAGTTGCTGTATGGGGTAATACTGACTTTCATAGCTGCTGAACTCTGGCTCTGAGTCTTAGATGTCACACTGATACCCGAAGTTCCAGAACTGACCAAGTTGTACACCAAGAGCCCAGCATCTCAGAATTTAGAGTAACAACTCAGGAATAGATGTGACTGCTGTAAGAGCTTACAATCTATGGACCATTACAATAAGCCTTTCCCTTAATAACCTATGCTCTCAAATTCAGCTCTCAAAGTTTGCACATTATAGTTAGCCCATATTAGTGAGGTGTTATAATGTTTATCTTTTCTTTTCTGGCTTATTTCACTCAACATACTGTCATCAAGGTCCAGTCACCTAGTTGTATGCCTCACAATCCTGTCTTTCTTACAAGGACCCTTGTGATTAGATTGGGCCCATCTGGATAATCCAGGACTGTCTTCCCATTTCAAAATCCTTAACGTAATCATATCTGCAAAGTCCCTTTTACTGTGTAAGGTGAGATGCTCACAGGTTCTGGGGATTAGGACATGGACATCTTTGAAGGATCATTATTCAGCCTACATAGACCCAAAATATAATTATTGCCTAGATTAACTGGGTGAGTCCTTTCCTGTGTACAAGGATATGAACCAGAGAAAGTGTATCTGTTGCAAATCTGCAATATTGATTTACATTCTCACTTGTTTGTGGTATTAATTCTGGCACAGATCTGTAAGGTGAGCATTTATGTAGTAAGACCTGTGGAAGTGGTACCCTTGGAAAGAAGAAGAGAAAGTGTGTACATGAGAAATAGAGTAGAATAGGTTCTGATAGTGCTATTAAATGATAGTGTTTAAGTGAATTTTGGAAGTAGTCTAATTTGCACATCCTCATTTTACAGATGAGGACACTGAAGCCCAGAGAAGCTTTGCTCAGGAACTCATAGGTAACAGCTGCTGCTCAGGCTTGTATGCTTTCTACAGTGCCAGCTCCCTCTCTTACAAATCGAGGCAGCCTTGATTCTCACTAAGGGATTTGTACTAAAGACATTTACTAAGGTAAAATCCCAAGTAAAAAATACCTGTAATAAAGGTTTAAAGCTGACTTAGTGAAAATACAAGATTTTAAAAAATGGCACCTTGAACTATGTTAGAAAAAACATACTGGAAAGAAGAAACCTAAAAAGAAAGGTAAGTAGGAAAACATACGGAGGAATAATTACTCTCCGTAAATGTTGATACAAGAAGACTAGATTTTGTGGAATAAATATTTTGTTGATAATCTTGGAAGGTGACTGTCATGAAAAAAAAATGGGTTTTTATCCTTAGATCTAAAATTCTGCTAGTGGATGTTTGCTTTTGTTTCCTGGTGACTGATGATAACTAAGCTGGAAACATACCAGAGGAAAAGTAATCACCATCAATTCCTGCCTTGTATGCTATCTCTTCTCTATTGGCAAAAATTTATACATTGTTGTTGATACACTGCAACATTGCTTTATTTCCTCATGGTTATTAGTTTTTTAAAAATAACAAATCCACTTAAGCTAATGTGTTTTTTTTTTTTTTTTTGTGATAATAGCAGCTATAGTTAATTCATTAAACAAATGTTTATTGAGCAAATATTTATTGAGTAGTTATGTTCTGGGCTAGTTGCTAGTGATGCTCAAGGGTGGGTGGATGAGATAACAGTCACTGAATGCTTTACACAGTTTGTATTTAAGCCCTGCAACAACTCTGCAAGGGTTTCTCTTTTATAGATGGGGGAACTGATTTTGAGAAAGGGTATAGCATTAGGAAAGAGGTTAATCAGAATTTGAATTCAGATCTTTCCATGCAACTTTTTCACTGAAGAAAAAAAGTTTTTCTCTCTAGTCATAAAATGTGTATCCATATTCGTACACCACCAGTACATACTACATGCTTTTTAAAAGTTATTTTATAAAAATGGGAAAATAGTAAACTTAACTCACCAACTTGCATTTCTGATTCAATGGTACCTTATGAAAATCCCATCAAGTCATTTAATTGGGCTCTAATTTATTATTTGTAGTGACTGAATATATTTTGTGGATGTGCCATAATTTCCATTTATTCAGATCTTATTTTATCATTCAGCAAATCTTTATCACACTTTGTGCCAAGACCTGTTCTAGCTGATTGAGATACAATAATGGCCAGAACTGTACTTTCCTCCACTTCAAGTGTGAAGGATTGTGGGCTGCATGCAGCCTCTTTCTCCCATATTTAATTTTCAGGTTCTTCTCACAGTCCCCTAGTTTCCAGTTTTTAGCTCTGGCTGCTTATTCCATTTATTCAGTTTATCACTAAGCCCCCAGGAGAGACCATCTCCCACTAGTTTTCTGCCAGAACCAGGCCTCACTTATACCAGTTGTCCATAGATCCTTGTAGCAGTTGTTTTGCTCAGGAGAAGCAAGTAGCTTTTCCGCATTGCCTGTTATATGTGGGACACTAGCACAGTTCTATTCTCTGAAACCCATTGTATCAGCCGAGAGCAGTAGATGCAACTAACTGCAGTAATCCAAACCTTGGGGTTTGTTTTTTTACCATAACAAGGACGTTGGCAGGTAGGCATGTGCTGCCATTGCGTCAGTGGTCATTGGTTCAGGATGCAAGTCTCTGCAATTCTCTTGGCCTTCTCCCTGTGGTACCTAAGATGGCTGCTTCAGCCCCAGTTACAGTGCTCATATTCCAGATAGGGAGAAAGAGCAAGTAGCAAGGGTAATGAGGTCTACCAGCTGACTCAGCCCACGTTAAGTACTTCTTGTAGCTCTTCACACAGTGATGTCTGCTTATGTGTCATTAGCTCTCCTCTCTATCTAAATTGGGAAGCTGGCAAATGTAGTTTTTCTGGCTGGATACATTAATATTCTCAAGCAAATGAGTACTGGTTTAGTACATCTTAGTACTAAGGAAGAAGAGGAGAATGGATATTGAGAGGCAACTAGTCTCTGCTGCAACATTCACAGTCGGGAAAGAAGATTTGATATTCTTCATATTGAACTTTTTAGAAGCACATTTAATGTACTGTTAAAGGTCTAATTGCAAGAGCCACACCACATGCCACAGTAGTAGTCTAACATTGAAACATCATTATGTTGTAAGTGGGATACTAGACTGCTGTGAAAAGTCATTTCAAATATAAATGATTCATCTTCAGATTGATTCACTGTAATATAAATTTCATCTATATGTATGTATTTTTTATTTGCTGAAGCATTTCAGAGAAAATTACAGACATTATGGCAATTCACCCCTAAATACTTCAGCATAAGTACCTTCTCCTAAATAACCATAATACCATTTTAATATTTAACAAAAATAGTAATTTCCTAATGTTCTCTTAATACAGCTCATATTCAGATTACTCCAAATGTTTTTGGACATGTTTATTATTGAATTAGAATTTTCGAAGTTTTAAAGTATGTCTGACCAGAAAATCTGGGGTCACTGCACTCTTCTTTAATAATTTTACTAGGTCTGCATCCACGCAGGCTTCTTTCCTGATCCTACTGCTTTTGTCTGGGTTTCTGTTCCTTTGTCTTCAGTCCTTTGAACACTGCTGAATTGCAAGATTCAATTTTCTCCAAATTTTTACTGTAAAGAGGAACTGACTGGCTTGGGTAGATGAATTGCATTGCAAAGTGTGTACGAAGATTGTTTTCTTCTGCAATAGCTGATAAAGGCTAAACACATGACAAAGTGGATTGAAATGCTGAACCATGTGCATTAATATCAAACCCTCAAATTTACTAAAAAAATACACTTTTTTGGGGCTGTTTTCCTCCCTGGCTTTAACATTAAATCAGTCAGTTTCCTCAGTTCATCAAAGTATTGCGTGTCTACTGTGAGTAAGGCACCAGCTGGTTATTTGCTAAAGGTTATGCTCAGCTGAAGTTGGAGGGTGGGGGGAGGGGTGGAGCCTGCCTTGGCACTGTGCCACACAGTTATTTATCAGGATTTTGGGTGGTGTCATTGTGAAGTGGCCAGTGCCTGAGCTCTCTACTCAGAATAAACCACTGTGGTTCTTAATCCTGTCTCTTATCTTTGCTAGCTGATTGATCCTAACCAAGCAAGTTATTTAAATCCTTTGAGCCTCAGTTTGCTTAGTTTTAAAATGGAGAAATTTCAACATAGTATTAATTTGAGTGTGGTTACCACAGTAAATATTAATTCCCTTTCCCCATTCCTTCTTTCTTACACAGCTTTCTTAACTGCCGTTAAATACTGGTAAGGTATCATCTTGAGGAGAGAAATAACTGCCTTTTTTTTAGTAAAGCCTTTTTGGGGCTGCTGTTTTCGTGTCTAAGATGTATTGCTAAGTGCCCAGTCTTAGTATGAAGTGGCCAATGACGAATGTGAGGAGTAAGAAGTGAGTGACCTTCTAGCGTCTTCAAAATTTGCTAGCTAAACTCTGTATTAATTTCTTTAGATTAATACAGTCAACGGTCTCCCTGTTTCTTTGGTAAGCCTGTGCTTGGGTTACTTAGAATCATACTCTTGATTTGACAAATCTCTTATTTTCTGTAACATTCAAGAATAGGTCTTCCTGGCTCTGCCATTATTTGTGGGTTCTTAGGACCTCTGTTCATCAGTAAAATGAGGGTGCTGGATTTGCTATTTTGTAGTTCCTTTAAGCTTTAAAATTTTATTGTTCCTGGGGTTTGGGTTTTTCTGTTTTTCTTTAACTAATTTATGTTTCTTGCAATATCGCTTTGGTGGTTATTTTTTTCCCTCACAGTGTTCACTGTTCATTAAAAGTTCCCATGGAGTTGGTTTCTTCCTCCTCTATCTCAGTGTGAAGGGAAGGATTATAGTGAAAAGTAATCACAGGCAGGTTTGGAGGATGCTCACAAAGGCACAGGTGGTTCTGTATCCTCTCTGCCCACATTTCTACAGAATGCCTGGCTGGACAAACAACCACCCTACTCCCTCTGTCTCTCCAGCCCCTGCCTTGGTCGCCTTGGTGAAGAAATGCTGTTGCTTTCTAATTGACTTTGGCCTTGGAGACACCAGCCACTCATGGTATATACTGAGGGGGTACCCAAAAGAGAACTTTTGGGAGCTTGTCAGTATATAGATCTTCAAATTCCATTCTCAGAGATTTTGATTTTAATAACCTAGGATTTGATTCTGTGTTTGAAATAAGCAGTCTTCATGACTTTCATGCAGGTGGGCTGTGAAACACCCATTTTGAGAAACCGTGGTTTACAGTGTGCCCCCGTGGCCATGGAGAAGATTGGCAGAAGAATTTAAACTTTATTTATGAGGAGTCACTGTCTGAGAAAGGCAAACCTACATCTTTCTTGTATGTAATAGGGATGAATTTTATAATTTTTTATGGAAACCAGGTGATTTTCTGCCTGGTGGGCTTGTCTCTCAAGCCAGGCAAAACTAATACTTTTCATTTAAGGATTGCCAGAGGCCATGAAGAGGATTGAAAACATATTAAGTACAATGTTCAGTGCTTTGTCAGAATTTGAATGTCAAGCAGTTTAACCTTTTTATGTTTTGGCTCCTGTGTTGTGGATTCAGACTCTTAGACTAAAACAGGTTAAGTTGGAGTTTAAATACATATATATTTTGTGCTGAATTTAGTTAATGTTCTAAATGGGTCTGCAGTTGGGCATGAAGATTTTGAAAAACATATTTTTTTTTTCCAGAAGGTAACTTATGGATTATTTTGGTATCTTGATTATGATACTAATAGTGATTTTTCAATATAATCATTGCTACTTAGGGTGAAAAGTTTGGACCATTTGCGGGAGAGAAGAGATGCCTGAAGACTTGGATGAAAATATGGATTACAGGTTGATGTGGGAGGTAAGGATATGATTGCTTTTTTAAACATTTATAATCTGTTTCTTTTTTGTACTGTTTAATGCATTGATTCCAGTTGAGTATTCAAGCACTGAAATGTTTTAATTTTAAGGAACCTGACTCACTTGAAAGTTTAACAGTTTTTAAAAAAATTAGATTGTTGAAATATGTCACAGACAGTTCTTCTAAAACTCTGAAGTTTGTAGTTCATCACTGAAAAAGAAATGTTCTGAGTATAAAGGTGTTTGAACTTTAAAATGAGCATTTTCTTGTACCGTATTTAGAATTTGTGTCTATAAATGGAATTATACTTTCCTTTAACTTTATTTCCCAGTTGAAGCTCTAATTGCACAGAAAACAATTCTGAGCTCCATGTTGGAACAAAAATCCCCACCTTAAAATGTGGTTTACTTTTAAAAACACATATTTACAGAAGTATGTCATTGTAGAAAGTCTTTTTCAATATTAATTTTCCCTTGCAGTAAGTCTGTAAATTGTGAGAATTCACATCCTGGTTTATGACAATTACATTCTTTGTTGTTCTTTTCTAGTCATTAGGAAAAGATGGGCCAAAGGGATGGAAATAGGAAAGCAGTGGAATAGACATTGTCGAAGCAAAAACTTGGAACAGAGTATCCAGTCCTAAGAGTTGTATTTCGTGGTTTCTGTGAGGGCAAGAGCTATGATATGTGTAGGTGGGGCTGAGAATGGTGGGAATCATGAAATCAGGAAGGTTTGGAATACTGTATAGAGAACTACCCATAAAGAGTTCCTCTGAATGTGTATTATCTGTAACAAACAAAATACGTTGATAAGTGTTGCCTATATTATTGAAACTGTTGGGGTCAGGGAGTTGGAATGGCTAGTAAGGAGATTCTGAAATGTTTCTACAGAGCAAGTGATAGCAAATGGAAATTAATAATATAGTCCTCACTGTAATTTAAGAAGTAGAAGATGTTAGTCATATTTCCTCAATTTAACTTGCTGTTTTAATGAACCTAAAATCTCTTTAATGCTTTCACTACTTATCCATAACAACTTAATTTACTCAGCAATTAATTCTCTTATGATGAAGGTTTTCAGAAACCAAACCTTAATGTGACAAACAAAAATGATAATCTAAATAAGTCATAATCAATAAAATAGCAATTATTTACCAGGTTTTATTGTTTAATATTCATTTTATATTTGAAAATTTGGTGTGATGGTTAGATTAATATTTTGCATAGCTGCTAAGAGACATTGTTAAGCAGTTAATAATTATAATTTTTACTTCAAAAGGAAGACTTGTACATAGCAAAATTTATGAGACTGTTCTTTCGTGTACTTTTATGTAATTGACAATTCAGCAGTAGATAGTTTCACATTATCTCTTCTTGAGGTTCGTTAATGCCATTACTTTTTTTTTTATAGATTAGTATCCCCTGTCCTCTCTCTCTGCCACTCAAAGAGCTATTGATTTTATACATTTGTATGTTTAGGCTATGTTGCATTTACATAATAGTTGTTTTACTACTTATTTCATGTTTATGTTTTGAATAAGTAATATTTGTACTTGCTGTACAACTCAGAAGGTATGAAAGGGTATTGATGAAGAATCTCTCTGTCCCTTCAGGCCTGCTTTCTTCTCCCAAGACATATGACTAATCCCTTAGTCCATATGCTATCTCCCACCCCTAAGTCCTTCCTCTTCTTAAGGCTGATCTTCATTTTGGGTTGTTGGCCATTCTCTGCTCTGTCCAGTTGTGCTGCTAGGAAGGAGAAGGGAAAGATGCTGTCGCAGTGATATATTTCCTGGGGCGAAGTATTAAAAAAAAATCACCACCACCTTTTGAACTGAAAAGTTTTACTACCTGTTATCTATAATCCTATTCCTTATTATGCTAAATGATTGAGCTGCTTCCTAAACTTGAGTTATACTATTAAAAGTCCCTTTTTATTATTTTAGCTTTGAAGGTGCCAGGCTTCAGGAGGAGGACAGAGAGAGGAGAATAACTGGTCCTTCTACAGTCTTCCCCTGGTGGAATGCTTTGAATCCTCTCAAAGGGAGATATTGAGACTTCTCTCCTCTGGTGGGTAAATTGGGACTGGTTATAAAAGTCATTTCCAATATGCCCCACAGCTACATCTGTGAATTCTATGCTAAACACCATGTAGCTCTCCTATGGGTAGCCCTTCCTTTCCAGCTGTGGTTATGGAACAGATACTGTGATAGTATTTGGAAAATGATGTCACTTAAGAGAGTGTGCATCATAGCTCTTTCTCAATTTTTATTTGTCCTGTTATTTGTGGTGCCACCAATTCTGGTGGATAGAGCCAGAATAGCCTGGCCGATAGCCTGGGTGGCTATTTCATTGCGAGAAATTTGGGAACACCAGTCAGGATGAAGCCCACTGCTGTTGGCGAGTTCTGGGTAGCTTGGGACAGGGTATAAAGGGATCTGAAGGGATTGGGGCTGGATGGAGCTTAACATTGCTGCTGCCTCCTCCTCCACCTGCGGAGATAGGGCTTGGAAGTCCCTGACAGCCACTGCTCAGAGCAATCACCAGCCCCTCAGCTTCTACTGACCACCAGGATTTAAGCTTGGGGTCTGAAAAGACTCAGTCTAGTCTGTTCTTAATGCTTCTTGATTACCCAAGATTTTTCTTTTTCTTTTTAAAAAATTAAGTAAATTAGCAGGAGAATTCCAGATTTCTCAATCCTCATGAAAATTGTAGAGATTGAGGTTGGAAACTAGTGCTTAACTGTTAATAATTCCCACTGACAATTTGGTGGGTCAGACCCAGTTGTCTGTATTGTATTCTATTTTTCCCTTAATGAGAAGTCTTTTGCCTACTTTTTGCCAGGTGGTTTGGAACTTGAGATACATTTACTTCCAGTCTCTGTCTGCTCATACTTGCCGTAAGGCCCACATCCTATCGTGTACTATTGCTAAAATTCTCAGTAATCTTGTTTTTAAATCTCTAAGACATTCCCTTTCTGTAATATTTTCTTGGGAAGTTCAGACTCAGTTCAAATACCTCCTCCCCCAGGCACTGCTTCCCTTTTCTAGCATGTAGCTTCAAGTTTTGGCACCTGCAGAATTCAACACAAGTTGTATAGTATCCTTCTTACCTGCTCGGAGCACAATTCAGGTGTTCTGAAGTACATGCTGGTATACCCAGTGTCTGCTTGGGTTCTTCACAAACCTCTGCTCTATTGGCTGTGGGTCTACTCTTCCTTTTCTGAATTGATCCTTTAACATTTCCTGCAAGAGGTTTTGTATAAAAATTGGCCTATTAAATTCTCAAAACTGGTGTTGTCCCAAATTTTCCAGTGGAGTCATTCATTCCTGAACTTTGCATCTATTCTGAGATCACAAAGGTCTCAATCGTAAACCCCACTTTCTCTCTCTACCACTCATGCTGGGTCCCTGTTTGCCTCTTAGCACCATTCTTTCTACAGTTAAGCTGAGGCTGTTGCGGTTCAATTAGGTTTGATGTAATGCAGGTGGAGCTAGGATAATATGGGACCAGATCAGTAAACGTATAATCTGTGGACAAAAAGTTATACTTTTTAGCCAGTTAATAACTTGTTTATAGAATCCATAGAACTGAAGATTGAAGTGAAATATTCAAATTGTGTGATATTTTATAGGAAAAAGTAAAATATCTTAGATGCTAATAGATGTCTTGCCATTATTATCATCTATAACTTATGCTGCCAAGAGTCCATCTCAACTCAAGCCTGAAGAACACTAGAAACAAAACCCAGAACAATAGGGCTTAAACTTGCTTTTTAAGAAGACAGTTCTCTTACTCTAAGGCGCTCGTGGGCTGTAAAGGTTCCAGATGTGACACATTGTGGGATACACAAAGTGCCAGGTCAGTACCAAGGAGAGCGGTCTGTTTTAGCAGCGTGAACCTGATTAATGGCATTTAAAAAGTTTTCCGTTCGATTATTTTCCTAAGTCTATCTACTTGAGGATAGATGAGGAACAGTATATTTTTATATCTGCGGCTAGTGGGATTACCAAGGCAATTTAGTTATTACAATCCATTGGAGGCTGCATATTCTGAAATGTAGAGTATCAAATTATCTTAGTTTTATTTACTTTTGTCAGCAGAAAAGATTTGTACCTCTGGGTAAATAACAAAATTTTAAAGACAGATCTATTGAAATACATGATTACAAGATTAGCAGATATTTTTAAAGAATTATTAATCTCCTACAGTGAAGTAAGTTATTATTTTGGAGTTGGATGACAATATTGGGACTAAAAATCCTTGCTGGTTCCTCCTCAAGACATTGCAGAATTATGAAGCTGCATAGCTAAATCCTATAAAGCTAGGCACTATACTTCCAAAAAGCAGAGAAGAATTTTCTACAAATTCATGTTGCTGAGGAGGGACCCTCAGTAAATACCATACTTTCAGTTGAAAGCCCTATAGAGCTTTGCTGTGGGAATGGAATCTAATGAAGTGGACTGGGCTGTACCATACCTGCAACTCAGCCTTGAGTCAGCTCACTCCCTGAATGGTTAGGGACTTTTAGTGTTAGAAGTAGAGGAGGGAGAAAGTGGGGCAGAAGCAAATTTGAAGAGATAATGGCTGAGAATTTTGTAGGACTATTGTAAAACATTACTTGACAGATTTAAGAAACTCTACGAGCCTCAAGTAGCATCAATATAAAGAAAACCACACCTATGTATATCTTAGTAAAACTCTTAAAAATCAAGACAATCTTAGAATTAATTAGAAAATTAGAGGCATTACCTTCAAAAGCACAACAGGACTAATATTTGACTTTTTACAGAAAAGAGAAAAGAAAGTAAACAGTTGAGTAATATTTTTAAGGTGCTGAAAGAAAATAACTACCAATGTAGAATTCTATACCCAGCAAAAATACCATTAAAAAAATGAAGACTTAGCTCTCTGAGCCTCTTTGAATATGACCAACTGTATTAGTTTCCTAGTTGCTAAACCAAGTACCATTCAACCAGGTTGGCTAAACAGCAGAATTTATTGGCTCACAGTTTCAGAGGCTAGAAAGCTTGCTGTCTTCTGGAATCGGTGTTTTCTGGCTGGTCAGCAATCTTGGGGTTTCTTGGCTTTTTCATCACATGGCAGTGCACATGGCATATTTTTTCTCTTCCAGATTCCATTAACTTCCAGCTTCTGGCTATTCCCTGTGGCATCTCTATCTCTGTGTTCAATTTCCTTTGCTTATAAAGACTTCTGCCATATTGGATTAAGGCCACCCTCATTCATTTTGGGCACACCTTGACTAATAGTATCTTCAAAGGTTTACAGATAGATTTGTACCCACAGGACCACGAGTTTGGATGTCAACATGCTCTTTGTGGGGGATACGGTCAATCCTCAATCCTCAACACCGTATCTCTATGTGACTATTTGGATTTCTGTTACAGCACTAGCCTTAAACATAGTCTTCACCTATCCTTCAAATGAGGAAACCAGGACCCCTTTGAAATCCCAGCCAGAGTAAAAATTTGCTGCTCTGAACTCACTGAGGGGAAAAGAAGAATAGGAATCACTTAAATAAATGGAGGTTGTATGAATTGAAATAGATGGACAGACTTTACAAACAAGCCAGTGAATACATTTTCAAAGTAGACCAAAACTATATCACATCTTCAGACTCTTCAGAAGAGGTCGTAATTTATCTCCCAAATCCTAAATTTTGAGTATTTGTCAACCATTCACAAATGTCTGCCCTGCATGGGGAGGAGAATGAAGAGATGCTGCATTATTTTCTCAGAATGGAAGTGACAGGATTTGAAGGTATTAAATCTTCTTACAGAATAGATTTTTATTTTGCTAAGTTATTTCCAATAAATTTCAGTATTGTGATCCATCTTTAAACTGACCAAAATCAGATGAATCTGGGAAGAACTTGATGAAATGTTCATGTCAGACACAAAATAAAGCAATTTGGAAGAGGTAGCATATAAAATCTCAGACCACCATCTGTTCACTGATGATTCTGATGCAGATTGAATAAGAAGTTGAATAAGAAGAGTTAATCAAAGATGCTATTTGACTAGGTATAACTTGGTTCTTTATAAGGATGATGAAGAAGGAAAAGGAGAAGCTGATACTCAGAGTGATGAGGACTTGGAACATATTGCTAACGATGAGGATAAAGAGGGAAAAGACGATGATGAGGTGGAAGAAAGAAAAGAGGTTGAAGATGAAGATGACTAATAATACAAATACATTCCAACTTTCCTTTTATTTTTTAAAATTGTACATTCTCTGGGAGCAAGTTGCCATCTTCTATTTTTTTCCCCTTGTGCCTAGTTGCCTTGTTTTAATGATGTTTCTTTTTCTTTCTCATTTTTACAGGATGTCTCCCAAGTTATTTTGAGGGACAATATCTTGAGCACAATGTATTGGGAAAAGAATCTTTAGCCATTTCTGATCCAGGTTCATTTTTATCACTTCTTTTTTTTTAAAAAATGTGGATTTGGTGATGTGGAATCAACACATCACCATGCACTGTGGGAAAGAAGAGAACTTTCTCTCTGCTCTGCTGGAAGCTGGAGGATACTCAGTCCCTTTGGACTAGTGCATTGAAATCTTCCTTGTTTACTTCTTTTTCTAAAGGGTTCAGAGATTACACTGTATCTCTATATGACTATGGACATTTAGCATTATCACCACATATGTGCACTTTCTCTTATTAAAAAAAAGAAAAGTCTTATAAAATGGAATTATATCAGTCAGGAAAGGATAGATTTGAGATGTTAGGGCCTTTAGTGTTAGCAAAGGAGGGAGAGAATGGGACAAAAGCAAATATGAAGAGAGGATGGCATTCATTTTGACAACATGGTTTCTATTTTGGTTTGCTTAATTGTAGTTTAGCATGATAGCTTTAAAATAAAATTCTTTTCTAAGGAATACTTAAACTCAGCCACTTGATGGAGAATCAACCAAAACGTGGAAGATCTTTTGGAACTGACATTCTCTATTATGATTTTGTTGCTGTTTATTTAAAAATTTCATTTTTGTTTCATAGGAAAAGAAAGAAGAAGCTCCTTTTTGAACTTTGAAAGTTTGATGTAGGTGTTTTGGTTACAGTAAGACTAAATATTCATACAAAGGATATGATGCTTTTCCCTCAGAAGAGATAAAATTCAGCCCTTCCAAATTTGATTTGCTTATAAGTAGTTGTGCCAGTTTGGATATATTATGTCCCCAACGAAAGTCATGATCTTCTAACCCAATCTTGTTGGGTGTAACCTCTTGATTGAGTGTTTCCATGGAGATGTGACTCACCCAACTGTGGTTGATACCTTTGATTAAATTATTTCCATGGAGGTATGGACCCTGCCCACTCAGGATGGGTCTTGATTGGTTCACTGGATTACTTAAGAGAACTCAAGAGCTGACCCAAATGCTTGCTCATGCTTGGAGATGCTTGGAGATTCAGACAGAAGGACTTTTGAAGATGCTAAGCTAAGAGATGAAGCCCAGACTTTGTCCTGGAGAAGCTAAGAGAGGATCCCCAGATGCTTAGAGAGAAACACCCTGGGAGAAAGAAGCAAGAACGCACAGGAGCTTAGAGAGAGGATCAAAGACAGAAGCCCAGAGACATTTTGGAGAAAGCCATTTTGAAACACAACCCGGGAACAAAGGACTAGCATATGCCAACCACATGCCTTTCCAGCTGACAGAGATGTTCTGGATGCCATTGGCTATTTTTCAGTGAAGGTATCCTCTTGTTGATGCCTTAGTATGGACACTTTTATGACCTTAGAACTGTAATTTGTAATCTAATAAATCCCCTTTTTGAAAACCAATGCATTTCTGGTATTTTGCATAATGGCAGTATTAGCAAACTAGAACAGATTTTGGTACCTGAGAAGTGGGGTGCTGCAGAGTTTGCTATGAATAAGGGGAAGATTCTGGAAGAATTGTGAGGAGCTTGATAGAGAAGGCCTAGATTGCTTTGAAGAGATTGTTGGTAGAAATATGGACTCTAAAGATACTTCTGATGAGGCATTAAATAAAAATGAATGTGCCATTTCCAACCTGAAGAATGGTGACCCTTGTTTTAAAATGGCAGAGAATTTGGCAAAATTGAGTCCTAGTTTGAGGTGGAAGGCAGAATTTGAAAGCAATGAGCTGCAGCACTTAGTTGAAGAGGTCTCCAAACTGAATGTTGAAAATGCAGCCTGGGTTCTCCTTGCAGCTTGTAGTAAAATGTGAGAGTAAAGAGATAAGCTGAGAACTGAACTCTTAGGTACAAAGAAACCAGAAATTGATGGTCTGGAAAATTCTGGGCTTTCAGAAAGTGAGACCCCAGAGGATATGCACCATGTGAGTAATGAAACTAGGAAACAGCCAGCCATTTCAGTACAAACTAGAATTGGAGATGGAGTTTTCCAGAAAGGATTTGTGAAAAGTCCTATTGTCTGATGGTTTTGACCCCTGCATGCTGCATGCTGAGCCAACAATTTTTTTCCAAGATCTGTATAGACAGAGCCACTGCCAGTCTGGACTGGAGGGACAGAGAAGGGACAAGTTGAGAGAAGGATGACTTCAAAGGCAGAACCATGGAAGCTAAGGTCTTGAGCCAAGAAACCTCAGGCCAGGAGAGTGGAGCTGCCCATACATGTGGAAAGGGTGAGTTTGCCCTGGAGGTAGAGGATGGCCTTCTGCCTAGATGCTCAGGAAGAGTGCTGCCACAGCAGGCCTCAGAGAGGGTAGAGCACATTCCCTGGAGATTGGGGAGAGCCTGGCCACAACCCCACTGTTCTGAAGGTGTTGAACATTTTCCCCAGAGATGGAAGAGAGTTGAGGTGTTGCCCTGATGCCTGAAGAGGGTGGGGCTGAGAAGATGGTGGTCTCCCCAATGCGTGGTATGTTGGAGCACTCACCCCAGCATTTGAAGAGAGAAGGGCTGCTGGCCAAGGTCCTTGGAAAGGGTGGAATGGCTTCTCTCTCAAGCCCCAAGGATAAAACATCATTCTATAAATGATTCTTAGGCTTTGAAATCTACTGAAGTTTGCCCTGCGGATTTTAGGAATTGTTTTGGTCCTATGAACCCTGTTTTCCTCCCAGTTTCTCCCTATGGCAATGGGAACATTAATCCTATGACTGTCCCTCCTTTCGATATTGGAAACAGATAACTTGTTCTGAGTTTCACAGGTCCACAGCCAGAGGAGAATGTTAAGACTTCGTACTTATCTATATTCTGATGGAATGAATGTATTTTTGCATTTGGAAAGAACATGGCTTTTTGGGATTCAGGTGGTGGAATGTTTCAGTTTGGATAAATTATGTCTCCCACAAAAGTCATGATCTTTTAACTTAGTCTTGTGTGGAACCTCTTGATTGAATGTTTTCATGAAGATGTGACACCGAAATGTGGGTGATACCTTTGATTAAATTATTTCCATGGAGGTATGGACACACCACCCACTCAGGGTGGGTCTTGATTGGTTCACTGTATTACTTAAGAGAACTTAAGAGCTGACACAGATGCTTGCTGATGCTTGGAGACACTTGGAGATTCAGACAGAAGGACATTTGGAGATGCTAAGCTAAGAGATGAAGCCCAGACTTTGTCCTAGAGAAGCTAAGAGAGGATCCCCAGATACTTAGAGAGAAACACCCTGGGAGAAAGAAGCAAGGACACACAGGAGCTGAGAGAGAGAATTGAAGACAGAAGCCTGGAGACATTTTGGAGAAAGCCATTTTGAAACAACCTGGGAGCAAAGGACCAGCAGACACCAACCACATGTCTTCCCAGCTGCAGAGGTGTTCCAGATGCCATCGACCCTCCTTCAGTGAAGGCATCCTCTTGCTGATGTCTTAGTATGGACACTTTTATGACCTTAGAACTGTAATTTGTAACCTAATAAATCCCATTTATGAATAAAAGCCAATGCATTTCTGATATTTTGCATAATGGCAACATTAACAAACTAGAACAGTAGTATTGTCAAAAAATTAAAGGCAAATAAGAATGGGTTTCAGACAAGAAAACACTGAGAGAATTTGTCACCAAAATCCCTGTACTGAAAGAAATACTAAAGTAAAGAGAGTGCTTCGGGGAGAAGGAAAATAAATCTTGATGGAAACATGGAAATGCAGAAAAGGAGCAAAGAGCAAAAATGGCAAATATAGGGATGAATAAGCATGAATATTGAGGACACTAAAAAATAATAGTAATGTGTATTTTTAAAAATGTATACAATTTATATATTAAAAATAATTCAGAGGGCTAGAGGGAAGTAAATGGAATTAAAGTGTTTCAGGGTTCTAGCACTATAAGGAAAGTGAGAAAAGTAGTGATTTATATTAGAGAACAATGAGTTAAGGATACATTTTGTACTCTCTAGGTTAACTAAAATAATAGTAAAAGACTGTTTTAACTAACAAATTAATAAAGGGAAAATGGGATAATAAAAACATTTTATTAATTCAAAAAGAAGGTTAAGAAGTGAGGGAAAAGAAACGATTAGGTCATACAGAAAATAAAAAAATAATATTTTTGTTATAAAGCCATTTGATCAATAATTACATTAAATGTAAATGGGCTAAGTATTTCAATGAGAAGCCTATTACTAATGGATTGGATCCAGTAACCAATCTGATCCTTCTTAAAAGACATACTTTTTAAATATAAAGACACAGAAAGCCTGAAAATGGAAGGATTCCAAAAGGTATGCAAATACAAATGGAAAGAAATCAGCTATAGCTATACTAATACTAGACAAAATGGAATTTAAGGCAGAATCATTACTAGATATAAAGTGGGTCAATCCACTAGAAGATATGTATGTTCCGAATTTGAAAGCAACAATTGAAAGAACTAACAGTAGAAATAAACACTTCTAACGGGAGACTTAAACACACCTTTCTCAGTTGCTGATAGAATAGACTGAAAGAAAAAAAAACAAACCAAGAAAGGATATAGATAATTTGAAGACAACAGAATTAATACACATATCCTAACTGACATATGTAGAGCACCGAATCCACTAACAGTTCAAATAATGTAGGTGGAATGTTTATTAGTATTACCATATGTGAGCTCATAAGGCATACCTCAGCAGATTTCAAAATATTGAAATCATTCAGAGTATGTTCTTTTACTCTACAGTAGAATTTCAGTAATAAAAAGATGACTAGGAAATCCCTAAGTCCTTGGAAGTATGCTTCTAAATAGAATAGCGCTTGGTCAATAGAAGTAGTATGCTTCTACATATCCCTTGGGTCAAAAAATAAATCATAAAGGAAATGAGAAAATATTTTGAATTGAATGATGATGAAACTATGGCACAAAAAGTACAAGAAGGTATAAAAAGAGCAAATTGAACACTGAAAAGTAGAAATAAGGAAATAATAAAAGATTAGAAAAATATCTGTACTAGAAACAGTTGTATCATAGAGAAAATCATTAAAGCAAAGAGGCATTTCTTTAAAAAATTAATTAAAAAAAACAAAACAAACAAAAAAACTCCTAGCAAGACTGTTGCTGAGAGAGAGATAGTGAGAGCAAAAGAAAAGAAACAAATCATTGCTATTAGAAGTGAAAAGAAGACATCTCTACTGATCTTCCAGAAATTCAGAGGATAGTATGGGAATATTGTGGACAACTTTATAATAAATATAGCATATTTAAAAAAATCTTTCCACAAGAATACTTCAGGCTCTGACGGCTTTGCTTTTGAATTTTTCTGTATTTTTAAGGAAGGAATAACACCAACTTTACACTATATCTGAGAGAGAATAACAAAAGAGCAACACTTCTCAAGCTCAGTTTATTAGGTCAGCATTACCTTGATACCAAAACCTGAAAGGACATTACAAGAAGGAAAAATTATAGGGCATTTCAAGAAAGGAAATGAAATATCTACAAGAAAACCTATAACAGATTTTACACTTAATGGTAAATGGTTTAAACATTTTCCCCCTAAATTCAGGGTAACCCACTCTCGCTCTTCTTTTCAACATTTCACTGGGGGTCCTAGCTAATACTTTTAGGCGTGGGTAAAAAAGTTCAGGATTAGAAAGGAAGAAATAAACTTGTTGCTGACAACATGATTATATGTACAGAAGATTGGAAAGAAAATCTAAAAGAAGCTAGACTTAGAAGTGTTAAGTAAATTTATTGAGGTTACCTCATATGAGTTCAGTATGTAATTATCAGTCTTTTTATATGCAAGCTACAGAGACATAGAAAATAACATTTTAAAAAGAATACAATTTACAATAGGATTAAAAAAATATAAAGTACCTAGGAATGAATCTATTGAAAAATATATTGGACTTTACTGAAAAGGAGAAAACATTATTGAGAGATTACAAAGATCAAATAAATTGAAGGGAAGGGTATATACCATGCTCATGGTTTGGAAACTTTAATATTGTATTATGTCAGTTCTCAATTGATTTATCAGCTTAATGCAATCTCAAAAAAAAAAAAAAAAATACCAGCAAGATTTTAAATTGATTAATTAATTAACTTTTTTTTTTTTGGTAGAAGCCGATTGTAAAGTTTAATGTGAAAATCCAGATAGCCATGAATTGCCAAGGTAGCCTTGAAGTAAAGAGAATAAAACTAGGATGATTTAAACCACCAGATATTGAGGTTTATTTTAAAGGGATTGTAATTTAATGCAGTGATATTGGCACAAGGATAGACAAATAGATCTGTTTCTGACAGAGGAGACATTAACAGTACATTGGGGGAAAGGATGGCATTTTCTATAATGGTGTTGGGTCAAAACAATATCTACATGGAGAAAATGTATTTTTACCCCTACCTCACACCATATCCAAGAAAACAATTTAATATAGATTATAAATGTGAAAATGTCAGATGAAAACAGTAAACCTTTAGAAGAAAATACAGGAGAATTACTTTCATGATCTTAGGGTAGGCAGAAGTTTCTTAAATGGAACTTAAACACTAAACTTTAAGGGGAAAAATGAAAAATTGGAGAAAATTAAAATTAATAACTTTTCCTCAGAAGATACCATAAAGAAAAGTAAAAGATCACAGAGGGGGCAAAGATATTTGTTAAACACATGTCTGAAAAAGGATTTGTATCCAGAATTTAGTAAGAGCTACAAAGTGAAAGAAAGAAATGAACAAAACACTGTACAGGCACTTTACACTAGAATATATTCAAATGACCAGTAAACATATGAAATGATAATAAACTTCCATCAGTTATCAGGGCCGCACAAATTAAAAGTACAATTAAATGCCATTTCCTTCACCAGAATGACTAAAGTTAAAAGGATCTCCAATATCAAATGTTTGCAAGGATGTAAATTATTTGAAATTCTCATACACTGCTACTGGGATTTAAAATTTGCTACAATCATTTGGAAAACCCTTTTGTGATATCTACTGGAGCAGAATAGATACATATGATTAGATTTGGCAATTCCATTAGGAATATACCCAATAGAAATGTGTTCATGTATTTACTAAAAGACATGTATAACAATTTTCATAGCAGTACATCAGAAGTGGTCCCAAACTGGAAGTAACCAAGATGTCCAACTACAAATAAATAGACAAATACATGTGGTCTATTAATAAAGTGGAGTATTATAAAACATATGTGATAGTGATTGTGTTACAACCATGCTTAGCACCATGCTTATGTTACTCAAATATAACTTGGAGTGAAAGAAGCTGGAGACAAAAGAGTACTTACTGTATGATTCCATTTATATGAAGTTCAAAAGCACTTAAAGCTTATCTATGAAATGACAAATCAGGATTGTGGTTACCTCGATGTGAGGGTAGTGATTGGAAGGATGAACCTTGGAGGACTTCTGGGGAGCTGTCTCTTGACGTGTGTGCTGGTTACGGTGGTGTGTCTAATTTATGGGAATCCTTTGGCCTTAAATTTTCTACACTTTCATGTACTTGTGTTTCATATCAATAATAAGTTTACTTAAAAAAAATACAACAGAAGAATGGAATAAAGTGCCAAGGCAGTGTGTTTCTACTTTAGCTGGGTGTCACATTGTGTTGAGATGTAAATAGTGAGAGTGGCAGCCATGTGGGTTAGGAACCTAGAGATTAGCAGTAATGACAGTGAAGTTGGGGGCATTCGAAGGACAGAAGCAGCTAGTAATGATGGAGGTTAATGGGTTAGGGGTCAATAGTCAGCTATAGATGAGAGAGGTAGTTAAAGGTTAGCTCATGAGGTTTATTCTAGTGGCAGAGGGAAGCTATCAAAGGATTTGAGCAGGAGAATGATGTGATCCGATTCATGTCTTGAGAAATTCACTGTCTACTGCATGGAGAGCAGCCCATAGGGAGGCAAGAGTTGAGCAGTGAGATCCCCTAGAAGTCTGTTGCTGTAGCCCAGGAGTGATATGATGGCTGCTTGGTCTTAGCAGTGGAGTAGGTGAGAAGTGGTTGGCTTCAATAACTAGCACCGATAGGGCTTGCTGATGGATTGTGCGTTGAAAGAGAAAAGTGAAGAATGGCTTTTAAGTGTTTGGCCTGAATCATATGGGTGGATGGGTGGTGACATTTCTGAGATAGGACAATTGGAGAGTGAGAGTGAGGTGAATGGGAGCATAGTGTAGGTGTTGTAAACTTTTGAAGTCAGGGCTTTGTCTTACTACCTTTACTCCCCAGGTGTTTGAACAGTATCTGGGAAAGTTATTCAATAACTTTATTGAATAAATCTATAAATTATTTTCACTATTGACATTCTTAGAAAATATGTAATTTAAGGTTAAAAAAAGAAAAAAGTAAAAAGAAACAAGTTACTGACTTTGAGTAGTTTACTGGCTTAGATTTGCCTACTTGTAGCCATTTTGTAGCCATTTTTATTTTCTTTGTTATGAAGATGGTGATTTGACTGAAACCTGTTTTTTTTTAAAGAGCTGATTGGTTGGATATGCTTAAACTGGACATTTTGTTTACATGTTTTTCTTTCTTTGCAGTTATTTTGTGATTACAGCTGTTCTGCTCTTTGGGAACTTGATTAAGCACCGGTTTCCAATGTGTTTTTGTTTTTGGAAAAATGTTTTCAATTGTTTAAAATCTTTTATTTTTCTTTATTGTTTATAGAAGTCCTTTTAGGTGTTTGGAACAAAGAAGTCTCTTTACCAAATGTTTTTCTTTTGTAGATGATAACATTTTGTTTTCCTAGGGTCCGAATGGAACCACTTAGTGTAGACATTAGTAGAAAAATACCACCTATGAAGTTGTGTAGAACATTGAGCTTCCTAAAACAAATGCTGTATTACATTCCTCTTGACACTAGTTCTCTGGTTAGGCAGAAAGCAGTGATTCAACGTTACATGTCTTTTGGGAGTTTTACATTTGTTCTGTGGTGGACATTTGTTTGCTCTTCACATGATGATTTTTACCTGTGTATATCAGTCAGGCAACCTCTGGCCAGCCAACCAAACCTGAAGTGTTTGGCTGCAAATAACAGCAACGTCAACTCCAACTAGTTTAAATAATGAGGCCATTTATTATATCCAATAAGAGGAAGTTCAGTAGTAGAGCAGGTGTTAAGAATTGTTGATTAAAAATGATATCAACCAAGTTCTTTCCACCCATTCTTGGTAGTGGCTTAATCCTCTAACTGGTAGCAGGAGGATGGATGGAATATCAGGTTTCTTTTTCAGACAAGACAGTGGTCATGAGGAGCAGGGACACCTTCTCTAGAACCCCATCCCTGTAGCAGACCTCCCATAAAACAGGATAGCATGCCCGTTCTTGAACTGACAAAGGGATTGAGATTGTTCTCATCTAGTCAGCTGGGATGGGTCAGCTTTTCCCAAGATTTTATAAGAGAAAAGTAGATTTCAAAAGACATTTTGTGTGTGTGTGTTTGTGTGTGTGTGTGCACGCGCGCGCATGCGCTTAGGAAAGAAATGAGAGTATGTACTCAGAGACAGTGTCTGTTTCCAGTGAGAAAGGCCACAATGGTTATTCATTCATTAAACAAGTATGTTTCGAATACTTGCTATTTCCCAGATGATGTTTAGGTGTTGGGTTTACCTGAAGAGATTTAAAAAAAAAAAAACCTGAGAAAGAAGGTAAAGCTTAGTGACTGGCAAGAAGTCCAGGATTTGTGTCATTCATTATTTCCAAGTTCTCCAAATGTTTTGACTGGAGAGCACAGAAAGCACAAGTCTTTTGGTTATTAGAACTCGTAAAAGAACAGTACTTTTGTGTATATCTGTAGAGTCTGGAGGAAGTGTTTCAAGTAGAGGGTAAGTGTAAATGAAGGGAGGTGTATATATCAACCAGGTTATTATGTATCATATTTTCAAAAACATTTATTTTTCTATTACACCACTCGTGTGACTACATGATGTAAAAAAATTAGAGCAATACACATGAAGTTAAAGATGTATGTTATGTTTATTTTTTGTATCCACCCTTGCAAATCTTTGTGTGTATTTCCATGCATATATAGGACTGACAGGAATTATATGATTCCTCAAATGTATCTATTTCAACATATGTGTGGTAATATTGCTTATCTGATTTGTGTTCACTGAGATGGCTTTGTCTTGTTTACTGATACTTTGGTCCTAAATTTAGGAGACATTTACAATTTTTTTTTATAACAGCTTTATTGAGGTATTACTCATGTACCCTAAAATTCACCTTTTTGCAGTGTACAATTCAGTGGTTTTTAGTATATTCTTAGAGTTGTGTAGTCATCATCATTATCTATATTTAGAACTTTCAGCACCCCCCCCAAAATGAAAACACATACCCACTAGCAGTCATTTATGAATAGTTTATGTACGTAGTAAAACTGTGTAAAATTTCTCAATACTTAAGTCTTTTTACTGAAAGTTTAGTGACCGCCTTAGAATTAGTTTTAAAGCAAATATTTTAGATCCTTGGAAGGATCTCTAAGAGATGAGTATGTGCATTTTTTAAAGTTAAACCCTTAGTAGTGCAGGAAATTTTAATGGGGTTTGGTGTAAGTTTTGAGGAAATTATATTGCATAAATAAGAATCAAGGCAGTTCATTAACTTGTAATTGGGTTTCCTAAGTTTTTAGATTTCTGTGTAATAGAAAAAGAAGACATTTAGCAAAATAAAAGAAAATCAACTTTAAAAAGGTTTGGTGCTGAGAGGATGAGACTAAATGAGACTTCATTACAACTTCCAACCCGGTAATAATTAGTAATTCTATTTTTTAAAATTGAGAGCTAGTAAAATGAGGGCCAAAGGAGATAATTTAAGTAACATACTTGCATCCAAGTCTTCTAAAATAACATATGGAAACAACAAAATAAAGCATGAGTTACAATGATGCTTTTGTAGATTGTAATTAATAACTATAAGAAATGTTTCTTATACATATGTGTATTACATGTATATTTATATACATTATAAAATGTTTATTTTAAATATAATATTATTTTATTAGCTTTCTAGTTTGAAAATATTAAGAATGGAAAAATTGAAATATATAAAGTATACTAATGATGCAGAATTGAGTAGATGTGGGAACTATACTACAATCAGAACAATAAAGGACAAAATGAGAATGGAAGAAAGTGTACCTACCATGATAATGGCAATTGTAATTTTCTGCAAAAGCTATTTTTTGTGTAAAAATTTTTAAAACAAAGATAATTAAGGTGGAAATGTGAAAAGAAACGTTCGGCAAATAATAGTGAATTTGATAAGAAGTTTCCTGTCAGTGTTAAAAAAGAATCCATGAAATTTGTCACCTGAAATCAGAATTAATTGTCCAACAAAATTTTTTGTATGATTTTCTGTCAGGATCTGAGAGTGTGATTTTGGCAAGCTATAAAATGGCTTTTGTTCTTGCTCCAAGTCTTTTTAGTTGGAGAGATTGTAAAATAAATTATTTCAATTAGGGAAATTTTGTTGGAAAATTATGAGGAAAGTCTAAAAGTGAAAGATCAAACAATTACCTGTAGAATACATGGCCTTTCTAACAATAAAGAAGATCAATTGATTCAAAATTTCAATAATTTCAGATATTTTTCTTAGGCTTTAGATGAGTCATGTGACATGTGACATGGCCTAGTTAATACTCTTAGTACATTTTGGTTCAGAATATTTCCAAATTTATAAAGAAATGTCAGTTCACAGCCTAAATTGAAGTCGTGGTATAGATTTTTTTTTCCCAACAGATAAATTTTATTGCATCTTTGAAATATCACAAATAGGTCTTAGGATTCATCTAGCCTTTTTTTTCTTATTTTCATTTGTTTCCAAAACTGGACAACTCTGAGATCCTGCTGAACTGAACCTTGTTCAGAGACATAGATACCATCCAAAAATTTTCTGGTATCTTGTTTTTAACTATGTGGCTTGCTGAATAAAAGCTGCTGATACATATTCAATATTTCCTTCAAGTATTAACCCAACTTTCTGGGCTTGAGATATTTAACAAGTAATGCCGAGCCTCTTCCGAACCCTGAGTATATATTCTTCACCCAAGAAATTTCAGATTTCGACAAGACTCACTCTCCTGAATAACAGTGTTGATGGGGAAGTGAGCATACACAGACCTCATCTTGTAATGGAAGCCCTGTGTAGCACCCTGGATGATGTTTTATACATGACGACAGACAGTGTGAGCTGTAGCCATTTCCTTTCTATTTCCCCACCATTTGTCAATCCCAAGCATCATCTTTTTCTTTTTGAGGAGACTGAGATTTCCTCAGAGAGAGTTCTACATTGATGGGACTGAAGTCCCTCCACAGGGTTCCTCTGGGGCCCTTCACAATAACTGTGCAAACCTTCCCTGTCATGTTGACGTTTTTCTGGAATTTCTGTTTGCTGAGAATGGTCTTCATTCTCACAGCGGATGTGGAAAGAGCATGGTATAGAGTTTTAAACATTGTTTACGTAGTTTTTACATGGAGGAAGGTGCTTCAGCTATGGTAGGTCAAAAATCTAGAGATGGCATTTCATAAAGAAGGAACTAATGTTTCCTATATTGTCTAATTCCACTTTATGATATACATTGAAATATATTTGTGCATAGTTTTCTGAAGTAAACTTTATGAGAAGTGTCATGGATTCAGTTGTTAAATTCATCCATTTATGTGCAAATGCTTTTAATCATTGCAGTTTTTGAAACCATTAAAAGCAATAGAAGATAATGAATTTAAGGATCTTGATTCTTTGGGAATGCTGGAAGGTTGAGTTGTGGAAGAGTTTTGTAATTCTTGTTACAACAGTTTACTGTGAATTCTAAGATTTTCTTGAAATAGGAATGCTTGACAACTACTCTGTAATCAAATACAAAAAGAATTGCAGTGTGGCTTACCTTCTCTCACCAATATCATACTGCAAATGAATGAGCAAAACTTGAAGCTCCAAGGAAAGGAAAAGCATTTTTGTAACCTAACTGAACAAAGTGAAATTTTATATTGAAATTGGAACTTTTGTAATACAAATCAATAACGTTTGAACACATTTTAAAAAAATGAATAAATATGCAGATGATTTTGATTGTAATAGACAATGTTATATAAATTTGCTGGAAAGTCTTTGAGAAAATTTTGATGAATGCTTTGGTGATGTTGATAAATTTAGAGTTGCTTTCCAATTATACAATATCCCTTTGAACTCAGTGGGATAATACTGATAATACTGAATTGACAGGAGCTAGTGAATTTACTTAACTTGAATAGATGTAGTTTTGAAACTGTTAAGCATTTGCTTCAAGGTCAAATCAACTCTAAAAAAGATGAACCAATTTTGTCAATGTGGATGTGAAAATATTAAAGTTGTTTCGGTACTTGATTTAGGTATTGGGAAAGTTTTAAGTATGTTAAGAACAACTTGACTTTATGAATTTTTTTAACCTACAAATTATATGAAATCAAATCAAGATTCTTTTTGATAATAATTTGGCGTGTATTGAGTTGATATATACTATAAATATAAAATACACACCAGATCAAAGACTTGGAAGCCTTTCTTATTGAGGATAGGTCAGGTTAATTAAAATATATTATTAAAATTAATTTCATTGGTCCCTTTTTACTTTGTTTAATGCGGCTATTATAAAAATTCCGTATGTGGCTTGTGTTATATATTCTATGAACAGTGCTGGTGTAGACAGTGTCAGTAATAACCCGAGGCCCTTCTTGGTGATTAGCTCATGACAGAGCTGGAGAATAGCATAAGCAATATTTATGAAGAAAGTTCACTTTAATAATTTGGTTTTTATTTCCTTTACTGTCATTTGATTGCTTCAGCATTTGGCAGTCAGCTTATATTTTAAATGAAAATTCTTGGAGGTTGCTTTTTTAAAAATATTTATTTTTAAATGTAGTAAAATATGAATAAAATCATTTTAACCATTTTAAGTGGACAATTCTTTGACATTAAGTACATTGACAAAACTAACTTTCACCACCATTTCCAAACTATTTTCATCATCCTAAATAAAAACTCATACTCATTTAGTAATAATCCCCCTCTTACCCCCACAATACTTGGTCAACACTATTCTGCTTTCTCTAAGAATTTTCTTATTCTAAGTGTTTTGTATAAGAAAAATCATACAATATTTGTCCTGTTGTGTCTGGCTTATTTTATGCAATGTGATGTCTTTCATCCATGTTGTAGCATGTACTAGCACTTTATTTCTTTTTACACTGGAATAACCTTCCACTGTATAGTTATAACGCATTTTGTTTATCCATTCATTTGTTGATGGACAGTTTGGTTGCTTCCATCTTTTGGCTGTTGTGAATAATGCTGTGATGAAATTGGTGTACAAATATCCATGCAAGTCCCAGCTTTCGTTTCTTTTGGGTATATAACTGGGAGTAGAATTGCTGGGTCATAATGGTAATTCTATGTTTAACTTTCTGAAGAACTGCTGAGCTGTTTTCCACTGCAACTGCACCATTTTACATTGTCACCAACAATGAATGAGGGTTTCTCTTTCTCCACATCCTCGCCAACCCTTGCTTTTTAATCAGGAGGTGACTTAACCGAGTTTGTTTCTTAGCGTCGTAATATGGTAGCGTTAGTTACCATTATGAAGACACAAATTTATTAATTATTATTATTATTATTATTTCACATATAACTTAGTGACTTCACCGATAACCAATCTGAAAACAAGGTGATCAGTGTTTTATTTTATTGTTTTTTATTTTTTATTTTTATTTTGAAATAATTTCAAACATATAGGACAGTTGCAAATACAATACAAACCCCATACAGACAGCTCCAACACTCCCCCACCCCCAGATATCCATATCTACCAATTTTACATTTTGCTGCCTTTGCAGTACCTTTCTTTCTCCTCCCTCCCTCCCTCCGTCCCTCCCTTCCTTCCTTCCTTTTCTTCCTCTCTCCCTCCCTTCTCCCTCTTTCTTTCAACTATATCTACTACCTTTCTATCAATTATCTATCTACACATTTATCATCTTCTGACCATTTGAGAGCAGGTTGCATATATCATACTCCTTGAACTCATAACACTTCCATGTACATTTCTTACAAACAAGGATATTCACTTATGTCATTAACTTAACTGCAGTTAATTCAAGCAACTTAATATGGATATGAAGTGCAAATTCTATGTTCCAATTTTTCCTTATGCCCCCTTTGAGCTTTTCTCCTTCATTCTTAGATCCACTTCAGTATCATATATTGCATTGATTGTCATTAGCTCTTAATTAACTTTTTTAAATTACCTAATCAAAAAAAAATTTTTTTTAAAAAAAGATATACAGTAAAAAACATTTCAAACAAACCATAACAAGGGAGTAAGAAAAAGATAACTAACCTAAAATAACTACTTTACTTCCAACATGTTCTTACTCTACCCCAAGAAAATAACCTAATATAGCAACATTTCTGTGAACTTATTCCTACCATACCCATCAGAAATTAACAAACCATAGTCATTCCTGGGCATTCCCAGAACGTTGAATTTACCCACGATAGCTTATCTGTTCTTATTGAGTTATCACTCCCCCTTCATTAATTGCTCTCTATCGCTAGTTCCCCTGCATTCTATATTATAAACCATTTATTTTAGGAGTGTGTTGTTTAACCTCCAGGTGTTTGTGAATTTTCTAAGTCTTTGATGATTATTGGCTTCTAATTGTATTCCATTGTGGTCAGAGAATGTGCTTTGAATAATTTCAATTTCTTAAATTTATTGAGTCTTGTTTTATGTCCCAGCATATGGTCTATTCTGGAGAAAGTTCTGTGATCACTAGATAAGAATGTGTATCTTGGTGATTTGGGATGTGATGTTCTATATATGTCTGTTAAATCAAATTCATTTATCAGATTGTTTAGGTTTTCAGTTTCCTTATTGGTCTTCTGTCTGGTGATGTATCTATAGGAGAGAGTGATGTGTTGAAATCTCCCACAATTATTGTGGAAACATCCATTGCATCCTTTAGTTTTGCCAGTGTTTGTCTCATGTATTTTGTGGCACCATGATTGTGTGCATAAACATTTATGATTGTTATTTCTTCTTGTTGAATTGCCCCTTTTATTAGTATGTAGGAGTCTTCTTTGTCTCTCCCAACATCCTTGCATTTAAAGTCTATTTATCTGAGATTAATCTTGCTACTCCTGCATTCTTTTGGCTGTAGCTTGCATGAAATATTTTTTCCATCCTTTCACTTTCAACTTCTTTGTGTCCCTGTGTCTAAGATGAGTCTCTTGTATGCAACATGTTGATGGTTCATATTTTTTGATCCATTCTGCCAATCTGTATCTTGTAATTGGGGAGTTTAATCCATTTACATTCAATGTTATTACTGTGAAGGCATTTCCTGAATCAGCCATCCTATCCTTTGGTTTATGTTTGTCATATATTTTTCCCCTCTCTTTCTTAATGTCCTTTATTGAACCAATATTGAATCTCTTTAGTACTGAACCTTTCTCCATATCTCTCTCTCCTTTCTTTGTTTGTCTGTCTGTAGGGCTCCCTTTATCTGAAGTAGGGAAATCTCTCAGCATTTGTTTGTCTGTGAAAAATTTAAGCTCTCCCTCAAATTTGAAGGCGAGCTTTGCTGGATAAAGTATTCTTGGCTGGAAATTTTTCTCACTCAGAATTTTAAATATGTCATGCCACTGCGTTCTCGCCTCCATGGTGGCCGCTGAGTAGTCACTACTTTGTCTTATGTTTTTTCTTTGTGTGCGGTGAATTGCTTTTCTCTTGCTGTTTTCAGAACTTGCTCCTTCTCTTCAGTATTTGACAGTCTGATCAGAATATGTCTTTCAGTGGGTTTATTTGGATTTATTCTATTTGGAATTTGCTGGGCATTTATGCTTTGTGTATTTACGTTGTGTAGAAGGTTTGGGAAGTTTTCCCCAACAATTTCTTTGAATACACTTTCTAGACCTTTACCCTTCTCTTCCCCTTCTGGGACACCAATGAGTCTTATATTTGGATGTTTTATTTTATCTATCATATCCCTGAGGTCCATTTTGATTTTTTGACTTTTTTCCCCATTCTTTCTTTTGTTCTTTCATTTTCCGTTCTGTGGTCCTTGAGGTCACTGTTTCGTTGTTCAGCTTCCACTAGTTTTATACCATGAGTATCCAGAATCTTTTTAAATTTGGTCAACAGTTTCTTTTATTTCCATAAGATCATCCATTTTTTTTAATTTACTCTTGCAATTTCTTCTTTATGCTCTTCTAGGGTCTTCTTCATTTCCTTTATATCCTGTGCCATGCTCTTCTTCATGTCCTTTGTATCCTGTGCCATGGTCTCATTGCTTGTCTTTAGTTCTTTGATTAATTGTTCCAAATACTGTGTCTCCTTTGATCTTTTGATTTGGATGTTTGGGTTTGGGTTATCCATATGTCTGGTTTTATCATATGCTTTAAAATTTTCTGTTGTTCTTAACCTCTTTACTTGATAGGGTTCTTTTAGTATATGTAGGATTATTCAAAGACAAATCTCTGATTTGTCAGATCTACAGCTTGGTGGCATACACTTTCTCCAACTAACCAGCAGATGGTGTCTGCGAGTCACCTATTCCCCTCAAGTCAGTTCTCCCCAACTTTGTCTTTGTGGTGTGTGGGGGTCTGGTTCTTGTGGGGTTCGATTGGTGCACTAAATTTGGGTATGTTGTTGGTGATGTCCACCCTGAATGTGGGGCGTGTGTCTGAGCGGTTAGGGAGGGAGGGCAGCTTTAATAATCTAACCTCCCAGGTGTTCCTGGAAATTTAAGGCTGTTGCAAGAGTCTAAGCCTTCATTTCACTCTCACCACAGATTGTTTCTGCCACTGACCCACAAGTCTTTGGCATTGGCATATGGTTCTTGGGATTTCCGAGTGGGTCCCTCTTCCAAGCCATGCCCTTCTAGGGCCTCTGCTGAGGGAAGGCTGTGCTACATGACAAGTGCACGCCATCCCTCAAGGGAAGTTCTGGGCCGCTGGGCCGTGTATGTGTGTTCCCAGCCTGCTGTAAGGATGGCTGTATGGGACATGGCAATTTCCCCCTTTTCGCACAGCTCCGCCTTCCCAGCTCCGGGACAATTAGCTGTGGGTGCACAAAAGACTGTTGTCCATGCCCGACACTGTGGCTTGTGCGTGTGCTGCTGGAAACACCCCCCGTTGCACTGGGTTTCTTGGCACGGCTCTGGGCTGTGGCCCCGGCGCCGGGCAGGGGTGTTCCTGGACCGCTGGGAAGATGGCTGCAAGGGGCGTGTTTTTTTTTCCTCTTTTGGCTAACCTCTGCCTTCCTCGCACTGAGACAATTGGCAGCGGGTGTGTGAAAGGCTATCTTCCACCCCAGATACTGAGGCGTTTACGCAGCCCATTCCTGCTGTGCTTCACTGTGCTGTTCTCACTGCTGTATCTGCAGCTGCTTTTGGGTTTTTTTTAAAAAAAGAACTAGTCTGCCTCTAAACGCCAACCCTCCATTTCCCCACACCACATCATGGCTGCTGGATATTCAGCAGCTTACTCACTCATTTCAGAACGCAGACTCCTGGTTTCACCAAGTGCAGGGTCCCTGTGGATTTAGCAGACCTTGTTCAGCTGGTGCATCACTGGAACTGGTGTTCTGGGTCACTTTCTGGCTTTTATCTAGTATTTTTCATGGATGTGTTTTTTTGCCCTGTCTCTCCTAGCCACCATCTTTGGTTCTCCAGTGTTTTATTTTAATATTCAAAAACTAGTTCCTTATTGATTCTTTTATTTTTGTTATGTGGCCAGAAAACAAGAGATTCTTACATAACACATTTTGTGATTTCCTAGAGATTGAATCAAGGTAGTAAACACGAAGTTGGTGTAATGATAAGGTCACTGTAATTGAAATCATTCTCAAATAGCCTGGAGTTAAACATTGGTACCAGGAGTGGAAAAGTAACTGATTTGTAAAAATGGAAAATTATCCCAGAAACAGAACCTGGCTGTCACAGCGGTTGGCCACGTAAATGACTGCTAGGTTAGGCAAATGTTACTTCAATTATTTCACTGGCGATTCCAACTTGAGTGATGTGGTACATGAAAGTAGCCATGGTCAGAAATGTGGGTGATTGTGGAGGAAACTATTCGCTACTTGTAAAGGTCACTTTTGTTTCAGGAACAAAGTCTTCTATTTACTCAAGACCATAAAAATATAGCTGAATTCACCTGATGCTCTTATTTGTTAAGCTTATGATTCTGAACTCTGGCTTGTTGAACATATCATGTCTCAAAGTTACCACTGGAGTCATTTTTCAGCAAGCTAATCTTTATTCTTCTCATGACAAGTAAAAGAAGGTATTTTGTATTTATAGTAAATCATATATGGTATTTCTCAAATGAAGTTTTTTGGATAGGTCTTGATGACAACTATTTTGAGTTTTGCAAGGGAATGGCTTTTAAGAGTTTTGTTTTGTTTTTAAGAATTCCTCTGGATGCAGCTGATCCCAGATGGCAATGGAAATTTCTGTCAGTATTTTACTAAAGATACATAAAGCAGAGTACATCCTAGTTTCTATAGCAATAGAGAATGAAGGTGGCTTTATTTTTCTAAAGTTTTGCATGCATTCCTTCATGTTTTGGGGATTCCAGAGACTTACAGTAAATAGAATACTTGGATTTTTCATCAGATATATCTCTGAAAAAGCTAAAGCTTATAAATTTGCAGTTTACCTTGGAATACACATCAGACCTGGAATTTATTTCATAGTTTTAAGGGTTTTCAGCTTTTTTTACTTTGTAAGGTCTTTATGTCTTTAGACCTTGTTTCTTTTTAGCTGTTGGACTATGCAGTTACAGTTCTGCTATAATGCTGCATATGTGTTCCTAAAAATCACTGTGCTATACAAAATTGTCCAATAAAAAACCCCTACAGTAAATATGGCAATTTACCTTTAAAACTGACCTGAAGTTTACTTGTGAAAGTAGGCATCATAAGGGTTGCGGCTTGTGAGGTATTGAGAAGTGATGGAAGGAGGGTTATCCCAACTTAGAAGGTTGTAACATTTTTGTGGATGAGTATGTCTCAAAACACATTTGGTGAACTGAGGAAGGCAGCAGGATATTTGAGTTGTGTGCGTGTTCTGTGTATTTCTATTCAGCTTGGGTCAGCTGGGTGCAGTTTTCTGTATTCACCTAGTGCTTCTGGGAGATGAAATTGTGCATAAGCAAACATGAAATTTCTTGTTCCATAATGTATCAGTTTCATTTGAAACAAATTAATGTTTTCAAAACAAGCATTTTAGTAGAACAGACTATACACTTTTATAATACCGATGGTTTATAACTTCATAAAAGCGGCTATTCTCTACAAAAAAGGAATATCCTGAAGTGTTTTTTTTATGTTACCAAAATGCTTGCCTATTTGTACTCTTGTCTCCTATTTTTTACTGAGCCTGTCATTAACCAACCTGGTTTTTCCACAGCACACTTTTTCTTTGCCCTTAGATTAATCATATTCCCATGATTTCCTTTTTGAGATCTAACTTTGACTCTCCCACTGGAGAAAGGAGCTTGTTGTCCACAACCCCAAGGTATGACCTGCAGCCTGAAAGCCAGGCAGGTGATTATGCAGTCTGTGCAATAGCCCACACTTAGAGTGCCTCTCCCTCCTTCCCCACTTCCAGGGACTGTAGTTGCTTCATAAGCAGTGGCTGTAGTCTCAGCTCCTTAAATTTCCTGTCAGGGTCAGAGGCTCAGGCTCTTCAGTAAGGCATAGACAGAAACCTGCAGCCGGGACTAGCTTCCTCGGCATACATACAGCTCTCCCAGTACTGGGCTGGAAAAAGAAACCCCACTTTTTTTTTCCAAACAGTTTTTAATAATGGTGGTATATAATAAACATTCTTGTTTTATTCTGGATTTCAATATCTATGTGTATGTGTTTCACCATTAAGTATAATATTGGCTTTGATCTAAATTGGCTATTTGTTTTCCTGTTTAAATATTATCTTTAAATTCATAGCAAACAGAGTTTTACCAGGAATCTGGCAAAAAATGAAAACAGTCAAATGAGGTTGTCAGATGATGTTTGATTTACTTCTCTCTCTTGTTATTTTGAAGCAGGAATTCCTTTTTAAATTCTGTATATTTAACCTCTATTTCATCTAATAAGTTATGACAGAAAGAAAAGATATCATTTCTTCCCCCGCTTCCTACACCCTTTTTCTAGGCTTTGTTAATTTAATCCGGGGCAGAAGTCATTATTATGGACTTCACATATTAATTTTCTTTTTTAAGAATAGATGTTTTTATTTTTAGATTTTTGCATTCCTGATGTTTATTACTTGGTCAATTGATTGTGAAAATATTCGTTAAGGAAAATAACCTAAAACTGAGAAAACATTTTATAAAATGTACATAATAGTCCAAGATGTGTGAGGTGCTAATAAAGGTGTACCTATTTAAATTTGGTTTTATCTCCAGTTCCAGTCAAATTATGTACTTTGGTCCTGGAAACAACTGTTCTTTCAGAAACTTTTGTTGTATTTTTTTGAGAAATCATGGCAAATAGGACAAATAAAGTCTCTAGAGGGGACAAGGTAAATTTTGGAATTATTAAGCTTCTCAACTACAAAAAGTTGAAAGAAAATGCGAGATACATTTTTTTTTTTTTTTTTTTTTGGTGTGTGTGTGTGTGTGTGTGTGTGTGTGTGTGTGTGTGTGAGTAGTTAGGAAAGTTGTAAACACTAGAAGCTAACAGTGTTTACAGAGTTTGAGTTAGGTCACATGTGGCTTTTAATGGTTGTATAAGCCCAGGAGAGTCCCATAGACATAATGGTTTTTTTAATTTGAGCAAAGCATTTGACAGTGGCTGTCATGATAACTTTGTGTATAAGGTGGAGAAATGTGGGCTGGGTGATAGCACAGTTGGAGGGATTGATAGATAGTTGACCTTATAGCCAGAGTTTTGCTGGGTTTTAATTGTAAAAGTATCTCATGTAAGCAAACAATGCTTGAATTTCTTTTTCTTGTTGTTCTTAAGAGTAATAATATTAAAAATATTTTCAATACTGTGAAAAAACAGAACCTGGAAATTGGTGAGCAGCTGATGTACAGCAGAAGCAGCCATACACAGAAAGGATCTTGAAGCTGTGAACTGTCTATCATACAGAGTCAGTTGAGGGAACTGTGACTCTTAACCTGAAGAAGAGCAGAGACAGAATCAGATAGCTGTCTTCATAAGATTTAAAGTGTTGCTGTGTGGAGATGGTAAAGGCTTACCTTTCCTTTGGGGACAGAACTAAAGAAGCCATTATGTGGAAGTACAGGGAAGCATGTTTCTAATCAACTTCAGGAAAAACTTTCCGGCAGTCAGAAGGGTTCCACTTTGAAATCGACCACTTCACAGTATAGGGAGTTCCCTGTTTTGGGAAGCGTTTGAGCAAAGGCTGGATGATAGTGGTGCGTGAGCATTGCTGTAAAGGCTATTCCTCTACTGAATGGGAAGCTTGGCAAGGATAATCTGTGCAAAAACTTCTGCACCTTCTTCTATGCACAAGACAGTGTGATAAGAGTTGAGAGCACTGTAAGCTGGACAAAAACCAGTTATGCACATAAAACCTGAAATATAGTGGTGGTGTCTGTTTGTGCCTGCCCATGATCAACGCTAAGCCAGTATATTTATCTCCATATAGGAAGAGTCTGGAATTCTTTGCCTGTCCTTACTGCTGAGAATCCACTCAGGGGCGATGATGAGCTCTTTTTCCAAACTGCCAAGTGACATCCAAAGCCCGTGATCTGACTTACTGCTGAACTCATTTCCCTTGTTCCTCAACATTTTCTGCCTCACATTGAACTCTTTTCTAGTTTTACATTTAATTCTACCCCACATTTGTGCCTTTGCTTTTGCTGGTCTCTTTACTCGACTGTCTCTTTCTTTTTCATTTGTACCCACCTGGCTGCCTTTATCCTTCCCTGAGGTGCCCTCCTAATGGCTCTCTGACCACCAGAGACATGTCGCTCTTATGACCTTCACCCCGCACTGGGCTGTCTCTTCTCGTTGCTGGGCTGTGAGCTCTGTCACAGTGGTGACTACATGCTTTTGATCTTAGATTTTTTTAGTGCAAAAAAAAAAATGTTTATTGACTAAATTGGAATGGGGTAGAATCTTTTTTCTGTGTGTCCTAGTGCCTAGTACACTGCTTGACACATTGTGGGTGCTTAATTGAATTATGTATTTTCTCAGTTAGGTCACAGTATCATCATATAGTCCTTATAAACTTTAATCTGGGGTGTGCAGGATGAATCACAGTGGGAGGCTTGCAGTCCTCATTGGAGACTTTTGCAAAAGCCTAGGAATGAGATTGTATGTGTTTAAACAATATAGATTTTGGGTTTGTTGTAAACAACTGTTGAAGAAATTGACTGGATTTGATGACTGGTTAGTCATGGGGGCAAAGTAGAGGGTCAAGTTAAAAGTGATTTTTATGTTTTGACCTGAGCCAACAGTGCTGTTGAGGGAAATGGAAGAATTAGGTGAAAGAGCTGGTGTGGGTAATAATTTTTCACAGAGAATTCATAAAGGATTCTATCTTGTAAAAATTCATTGGGCGTAGAACTTGGGAAGCCACTGTGGATCTAATCTTTGACCAGTTTCAGCAGAGTGAAGGGAGGAAGTTAAAGAGGATGATGAATACTGAGGGTGTTAAAGGTATATTAGGAAGGAAATAGGAACTAGGAAGGATAAAAAGAATATCTTCCTTTCTAACATTTTTGTTAGTATTAGAGAAGGGAGAAAGAACAAACAGCTCAAAAAGCTAGCATGGTAAAGAGAACTTACTGATTATTATTATTTTAATATTAGAAAAATCTGAGCATGTTTGGCAAAAAGGAAGTGAATTAGTGGGCATGGAGCAAAACCCTATAGGAAGCAGACCGGTGAGGTGGGATCAAAAAGAAGTTCTTTGGAAAGGAGGAAGGAAACCTTTCCTTTACAGAAGGAAGTAGGGGAAGCAGGAGAAAAAGATAGAGATTCAGAGAATTTTGTAGTGGTGAGCTACGATGACACATGCAGAGGGCAGCAGATGAGGAAACTTAATCACAGTAAGGTAAGGGCAAGGCCGTCTGTGGACGGTGAGGGAAATGGAGATGAACCTGAGAGTTTGCAGAATAAGAAAGAAACTTCAAATGCCCTTTGCTCTCTCTAAGTGTTTTTTTTAGTTCTAGATTCCATGGCTTCCACTGAAATGTTTCCTCCAGTGATTTTATTATTTTATCAGCCCCGTTTTTCTCCTCCTCCCTCCTTGCTCCCACTCCCCTCCCTTCTCCTCCATTTCCTCCTCGTCCTTCTCTTTCTTCTCCTGTGCCTTCCTCTATTTCTCCTTCCGCTTTCTTGTTCTCCTCTTCCTCCTCTCCCCACTCTCTCTTGCACATTCTCTCCCTTCCTCTTCCCTCCTGCCTCCTGCTTCTACACATCCTCCTCTCCCTTCCTCTCCCTTCTTCCTCCCCTTTCCTTCTTGTCCTTTCCTTCCCTCCTCTTCCTCCTCCTGCTCCTTCTGCTCCTATCCTCTTCCCTCCTTCTCCTCTTTCCACCTTCTTCTTCCTCTTCCTCACATACAGATTGTTCTGTTTTGCTAGAGCTGCCATTATGCAAAATACTAGAAATGGATTGGCTTTTATAGGGGGGGTTTATTACGTTACAAATTTATAGTCCAAAGTCCATGAAAATGTACAAAGTAAAGCATCAACAAGAGGATACCTTCACTGAGGAAAGGCCGATGGCATCCTGAACACCTCTGTCAGCTGGGAGGGCATGTGATTGGCATTTGCTGGTCCTTTGCTTCTGGGTTGTGTTTCAAAATGGCTGTCTCCAGAATGTCTCTGGGATTCTGTCTTTGCTCCTCTCTCTTAGCTCCTGTGCACCCTTGCTTCTTTCTCCCAGGGCATTTCTCTCTAAGCATCTGGGGGTCCTCTCTTAGCTTCTTCGGGGCAAACTCTGGGCTTCATCTCTTAGCTTAGCATCTCCAGACATCCTTTTGCCTGCATCTCCAAGCATCTCCAAGCATCAGCATCTATGTCGGCTCTTGAGCTCTCTTAAATACTCTAGTAATCTAATCAAGACCCATGGGTGAGGCCACACCTACATGGAAATAATATAATCAGAGTTGTCACCCACAGTTGAGTGGGTAACATCTCCATGGAAGCACTTAATCAGAAGTTTCCACCCTAATCAAAAGACTGAGAAGTCTATCCCCACAAGATTGCATTAAAGAACTTGCCTTTTCTAGGGTACCTAATACATCCAAACTGGCACACAGAGTTTGGCTGGCTTTTTTATTATTTAGTTCATTCATCTGTTAACCAAGCATAAGTGCTTTCCAAGATCTCAGAGATTCCTGATCACTTGTGTGTTAAGACGAGGTTGTTTTTCAGTATGACAAATGATATTCAAACATACCTTGTTCACTTGCTACACGTTTGTTTTTTTATTTACTTGTCTTTTTAGTGTGTGTGTGTGTGCATGCACATGTGTATGCCAATTCCTGATGTCAACCATCTGTTGATTCTTTAGTATTATAGCAACACAGGCTTTGTTTGTATTCAGGGCAGTTTACATTTTTGTGTTTGCCAAGACCTTTTGCTCTTATTATATAGTAAATTAAATGTGAGAACAACAGGCAGACTGGAAATTTCTTTATAAGCAGTTTGCTGTATTTGTATCTGAGTGAATAAGCCCTGGTTTGCTTATTTATTTATTTATTTATTTTATTTTATTTTATTTTTTTTTTTGACATACAAAAAGACAAGTCATGTTTATTTTACTCAAGTTTTCATAAAAAAAGTTGAAAAAAATCATCCCAATTTGAAGATATTACCAAAATTTGCTTAACACTGTTTCATGTATCCCCTCAATGCCCAGAAATAGAAAAAAATATCTGAGTGAAAGAATAAATATCACCATTCTTAGAGTGTGTTATTTAGTACATGGAGAAAAAAATCCATATAGGTTAAATATAAAAGTAAATGAACCTACTAGTTTCTACAGGTGATGGAAATCCTACTGATATGTTGAAGTCTTCAAGACCTCTTAAGACCTGAGGATCACTTTTGAGCACTATAAAACAACCATATTTACTCCCATAATTCGCTGCCTCCCATTTCCCTCAGCTATTTTAACTGTAAAAAGAGGAGGATGCAACCAAAATACAATTCCCCCACTCCCAGGCTACATGACTGGCAGCACCAGTAGTTCCTTGGGCAATCAGAATTCTAAAGAAGCCCCATCCCCCAGTTGTCATCTAAATAGAAAAACAGTAAAAATGGCTTTGGGTGAGACATTCAGGTTTTGCCTTCCAGTATCATAAAATACCTGGCTAGGAAGTAACCTTATTCATACAGAGAAAATCAAATATTCCTTTCACAGAACAAAGGAACAAAGTGGAACATCCATTGTGCCTGTCTCCCAGCCTCAATATGACCTCAAAAATAAAAGTACAGGGAGGAAATAACTTTACATCTACTATTGTCATGAACTTCAGTTTCCTTAGAAAAGTCAGGGCATGGTGCTTTTCCACTATGGTGGAAGCATGATGCCACTTTTGCCCCAACCTGTGGGGAGCAGGGCCCTCTGATCTACCCTTCCCAGAGATCAGGAACTGCAAGTAGCATCATCTTATTAATAAGAATGGGTAAACATTTCCAGAACTTGTGAAGTAATGTGCTTGAGTTCTTTAGCAGTAATTTTAGTCCATGTGTGTGTGAGGAGAGAAACACTGGGGGACCTCTCATTTCCCATACTTCTTTAGATATGTTGAAATTATGAGTTTATAGATATGCTGTGGAGATGGGTGAGAATAGAACCCTAGCATTTGCAAAAGATGAGCACAAATGTTGGCGCCTTTGATGGCTGATAATCAATACAAGACAAAAAACCTGCTTAACCATTTGTGGCAGTAAGGGAAAAGAGGAATCCTAGGGACTGTCTTGTAAAGAAAGTGAAAAAGACACAGCTTTTCTTTTTTCCCTCAAGTGGACAGCGAAGTTCTAAGTGAAGATGACACCTCATTTGTGTTTCAAAAACATACAGAAAAACACTAAATGTGGAAAACCCTCAAACAATTGTGAACTTGCACAGAAGTTACAAAATACACAAGAGTTAGTCATTGTTTCTCAGTCTACTCTCACTTTACCTGAGGTACAAGTTACCCTCTCCCCTCTAGGTGTACTGAGCAGATTCATATCCTGATTTTCAATGAAAGGTGAAGGGTAGGTGACAATAAGGGGAATGAGGGAGAATGCGAAAGGGGAAATCAGGTGGGGAGAGTTTAGGAATTGAAAGGTCTGAAAATGACTGGTGGAAGAAGGTGCTCAGCACTGAGGAGCCCCAACTAGACTAAACCCTTGGAGGGGGTCCCTGTCTCACACCTGGGGGCCTGGCACAAGCTGGGCCCATAGTCAATACATGGTTTGAGTGGCTGAGGTGAAGAAAACAATACATCATTAGAGACTGCATGGTTCAAGCCTTAATACCCAATAAATCATTCTGACTCCTGACTCCGCTGCTCCTAGAAGGCTGCATGGCTTTTGAAAGATCTTGGTAAAGAGACTGCCTCTAATTTTTCTGTAGCTGTCATCATCATGACCAACACTGATTTCTGGGGCTTTGAAAGCAGGGAAAGTAATGCAGAAGGGGATGATGTTTCTGAACTGTTATAGTGGCCGTAGATATTACTCGATGGGATCTCCAAACAACAGAACAGATTTTATCAATTTTGTTTGCTAGGTGTTCCAGTTCAGCATTAGATTTGCCACCCAAAATGAGTTCCCCCAAACAAATAAAACTTGTTGGTGCTGTTTGGTAGAGAGATTACAAAGCAGGCATAGATCTCTCGGGAAGTTGCCACAACTCTCAATAATATTAACCGTACTACCATTATTACTTTTTGCTTTATCCCATAGTTTGAAGCCTTCACACAGGATGTCTGCTTTTGTAATTCAGTGAGAATGACTCCTCTGTTTTCTCCAAAGGACATATTATTTTTACTTTTTCGGTGCATAACTCAACATGAAGATCTGTGGCTCTTACGAGCTGCCTAATTTTAAATGGTCTGGTAGTTTCAGATTCCATTTACTAAGTTTCCAGATAACATAGTAAATAACTTGGAGAAGGGGATGAATCTTCACAAGGTCATACTGAAGGTAAAAATAAATTATCCCCATCATTGAGAATCTCCCCAGGTTTTCTATCAGCACTACAGTGTTGGTTTCTTCTTTGGTTTGCTTTTCATAGATGTCATACTTTTCCAGTGCAGAGTATCATTGTTCTGATCTCCAAATATTTCTTTAAAAATCTTGCCAGGTTTAGGAACAGGAGGAAATATAATAACCTGGAGCCTTTTTAGGTAAAGGAGAAGGACTGTGATTGCATCTGCAACAATGGCTGGAATGATGAATAATGTGGTAGAGTGCGGAATTGGCCTTAATACTCATTGCTTGTCTCCAGTTACTCCACAGTTTATCATCCTCATAGCATAAGTTATTTGCTTTCACTCTTACCGTAACTGTGTTCAGAGTATCAGGAAATACATCAGAGGCCATGAAGCACATTTTATTCTCCAGGTTTCCCTCAAATTCTGAATTCTGACATTTAATTTTGTTATCTTCAATGCTGAAAATTATGTGTATCTCAGTTTGGATGTTATTGACTTCTACTTGATAAGATAAGCAACCACTAATAAAATTCTGTGGATTCTCCCATTCCACGTACAAGCCACCCTTTTGGAAGGAAAGATCTTTAACGTATGGAGGATCAGGTTTCACACAGGAAGTTAAAAGCACTCTATTGGAGGATGGTGTAATATTTCCTGCATCATCCTTGACCATTATTTGGACACTGTTGTTCAAAACTGGAATCCTTCATTGTAGTAAGATCAGAGAAACAACTTTCCCTCTAAATGTTTTCACATGGAAGAATTTTTCCCAGGCTGTTGTGCCAGTGGTAGAGAGTGAAGTTAGTGTTAGGACTTGTGCTCTTTCTGAGGAGCTACAGACATTTCATGTGGCTCAGGTCGTGCCAAACACATTGCAGCTCAGTCCCAGCAGACTCAGGATCACCTTCAGGGGTGAGATGCACTTTTCTATCAAAATGCTAGGCTTCTCCCTTTCATTGCTACAACACTGGGACCCCAGCTGCAGACAGATATTCATTCAGTGGTACTCTTTTGAACGATGAGTTTCTGGAGCAGTTTTCTGCGGGCACAGCGGCACTGCCATAGGTGCAGAGCAGCAGTGCTCATAGCCTGCAGAGCCCTGCCGGCCACTCCATGCAGACCCAGCCTTGGAACCTGCTTACTTTTTTTTTTTGGTCTGTTTTAGTAACAAATTGGTTATAGCTCTAGTTTATGTTTAGCATATAAAAGTGGATTCAATGAATTTTTTCTAAAATTAGGTATGTTATTTTCTGTAAGTCAGAAAACACTAGTATGCATGCCTGTACAGAGGCTTGCCAAATACTGTTGAAAGTTTGTATAAAATTCTATTTGAGGAATTCTGTGTTTTCTTTTTATATAAAGGAGATTAATGTTCATGGACTTGAATAAATTCCATTTAATGGTTTGGTCTATAATTCTCTTCCTGTATGATAAATTACTACTTTGAAATATTTTATTTGAAGAATTTTTAGGGCAATTTAGATAATTAATGTTTTGATGTAAGTATTTGTTACTTTTAACTTTTGATTAACTAATCATGTTTTTTAAAAAATGATTCCTTCTGTCAGGTCCTAGAGATCAATTAAGTATATACATGTTCCTTTGTTTGCACTTAAAATGATATTTTTATGTTTTCTAAACCTCAGACATTTCAAAACTCAAAGAAGGGCCATGTTGACATATTACCCAGGACTTGCATGTTGTCCCTGATTTGCATGCTAATAAGTACATTGCAGATGACCTGAAAAGGAATGTATTCATAAATATGGAAGAGACTGTAGTTCTCAGTATTAGATGCCCTGTTTCGATCCTTGGGCTTCACTTCCATGTAATGGATAGTCCAGGAGTAGTTCTCCATGAAGAAAACTCATTTTCTTATGAGTTGTAGTGCTGAGAAGCATTTTTACCTAGGGTCCATGCACCCTTTTGCAGAGTTAGCACATTAAGGATCTCTGTTCTTGGGTAAACTTATGTTTTTCTGTAATTCTGTGGCATTGCACCTTCCTCAGTAACACAGCTAGAGCACCTTTCATTATTTTAATAAAAATATCTCATCTCTGTGGAGAAATAGGATCTAATGGCCTGTGTAATCACTCATTTTAACCTTCAGGTCCACAATCCCTTATCTGGAAATCTGAGATCACAAAAACTCTGAAAACAGATTGAAAAAAAAATACGTTTAGCAGCAAAACCTGACTTGAACTAATGTGAGTCTGGTTATATAGCCTTTTGTCTTTATTCTATATCATATGATTACTCAAACATCTAGTTGCAGAAATATGAATGTGTTTGATTATGAGGGGGCATTCCAGACCTCATGGTAAATGTTATTATGTAAACACACTATATATGCCATATTACCTTTCTAAAATCAATTTTTAAAATATCAGCATTCCAAATCATCTGTTAAGGAATTATGGTATTATGTAGGAATATTTCCAATTCTTATTTAGGTTAAAGCCCAAAAACTGTATGATATTTCTGTAGGCAAGAGGGACTAAAAGTAAATGTAGTAGAGTAGATAGTGTATACCTACATCAATAAATTTTATAATCAAGAAGGGACTATTTGTTAATGAAAGTGAAATATGTATTTTCATGATACAGAACATGATAATAGCCACATTCATAAGATGTTCTGTCTTGCAGTTTATTGTATGCAACTTCCTCATGTTTCATTTCACCCAGTGAACACATTTGGAAGGTGAATGCATGGGTCCAGTGAGCTGGTCGTTAGAGTTTAAAATTAGGGTTCTTCTGTGTGCACAGGACAAGTTTTGCTCACGTTTGTGCTAACAGCTGCTTAGGAAGTGAGATATCTCTGAACAAGGAAGGTGTTCTTGTCACTTTGTAATTTTAGATGATTTTTAAAAAAAGATTGTTGCAAAATTAAAAACAGACCCTTCCGGAAAGTTCTCGATATGTAAGTACAATTTTAAAAATCCAACCAATGTCACATAGTACCTTTTGAGTGTCAGTTTTTCCAAATCTCTTTATTGTGTTATACATCTGTATTTTTAATGTTTTATTATATCTTTATGAGGTGAAAAAAGCAATAGAAAAATATTTATGGTCAGGAGGTTCCTTATGTGTTAAATTCTTAATTAAAGTTTGATATCTCTATTTACACTAGTAAAAGGGTACTTAGGCAGCTTTGTAATAAATGTTTGTAATGTTAAACTTAAAGTTTAAGATTTGAAGAAATTGGTGAAATAGGAAATATTGGAACATACTTTTTTTTTTAATAAGAGTAACTGATTAGCTTTGTTTGTATCACAAGAGGAGCCTTGGTTCCTCTTTATATTTATAAAGAATTTATAAAAAATATGTAGTAGACCACTTCCTTACTCTTTTCCTACCTCCTCCTTCACTTACTATAAGACCAAACTCCTTACATTAAGTATTATATTTAAATTATGCTTAAAGGTTTTTGTACTGCTTATATAATTAGTCTTGTATAAGGGAGAATATAAATCATAATTTAGCAATAAGAAGTTTTATATTACATTTTATTTCTCAAATAATGTTATTGAAATTATTAATAGTGAGGAAGTTTTCCTTTAGTCCATATAATTTAAAATAAAATGCAACACAATAGTTTTGGCAGTTGCTAGTAGAGATATTGTATTGCAAGGCCCTTCCTATTCTAGATCTTTCGTGCTTAAACTGTAAGAGGTCTCTCTTTTTAGGATTGGGTGAAAAGTCTTCCTGGAGAACATAAATATCAAAATCTTGCTGGTATACTCTGTTATTTTTGCTCGATTATCTGTAGAAACTCACTTAAAGTGAAGTTTAGGTTTTACCAGAACTTGTTAAAGAAATGGTATACTGTTTGCCTATACTTAATAGTGATGAATATTAAAGATACACATAACTGCCTTGAAAAATGTGAACTAATCTCTCTTTCCTTTAAGAGCCCGTATACCCAGCTCATAGTAGAATACTAATTGCTGTGATAGACAGAATCCAAAGGAGTTCCTCCCTCCATCTCCCTAAAATTTCCCATCCTAGTCCCCAGAATTGTGAATTTGAGGAGATGTCATTCCCATGGTTATGTTAATTTACATGGCAATGGAGATTTTGAAGATGTCAATAAGGTTACTGGTCAGTTGATTTTGAGTTAATCAAAAGAGATAGTATCCAGGTGGGCCTAATCTGATCACACAGACCTTTTAAAAGCAGAGAGGTTTTTTTCTGGCTGGTCAGTAGAGAGGAAATCAGAAAGATTAGAAGTGTTAGAGTGGCCTCTAGCAGCTGAGCATGGTCAGATAACCGGATGAGCTTGGAAATGGATTCTTTTGCAAAGCCTGCCCAAAATGCTTCCTCAGAGCTCCAAGCAGAGGATCCAGTCAAGCTCCTTAGGACCTCTGACTACAAAGCCACGAGATAAGAAATGAGTGTTGTTTTAAGCCTATAAATTTGTAGTAATTGTTACATAGTAATAGAAGACTAACAAGAGATTTAGGTACTGGGAGTGGGGTATAAGTTTCCTTAGAGGCTGCTCTCAGGCTACCCTGTGGCTCCTCCATTTCAGGAATGGAGAACCTCCTCATCTCAAATCTCTCTCACACTTCAAATCTCTGACTTTTTCTCCATTCACCAGCCAAAGAAAACTCTGTTTTTAAACAGCTCATGTGATTAGAGTAGGCCCTCCAAGAAGACTCTCCCTTTTACCATGCAATGTAACATAATCATAGGAGTGATATCTTATATTCACAGGTTCCACCCACACTCAAAGGTTTATAAAAACGTGAGGGTCATTGAGAGTAATTATTCGAATAATGCCTGCCAGTTAGCAACTAGTGACCAAAGTCATAATGGTAGTATAATGTTGTGGGCTCAGGGTCAGATTTTCTTGGTTCAAATTCTTGCTCCAATACTTAACTAGTTGTAAAAGTTTGGCAGGTTTTTTTTTTTTTTTTTAATACTTCTGCCTCAGTTTCCTCATTTCTAAATGGGGTTAATAAATAGCATGCACCTCAGGGTGGTTTTGAAGAGTAAATTGCATATGTGTAAAGTTGCTTAGCAAAGTGTCTGACAAATAAACACTCAATGTAACTTTTGGCTGTTATCGTTATTACTTGTTTTTTAAAGTAGGATCCTTTCTTTCCTGTTTTGGTTTTCATAGGATGAATTTGACTAAATCCAGAACATATGTTCAGTAAAGGTAACATGATACTAATGCACATGGGATCCTTTTGTCATTATGGAATCACATCTCTCAGATGGAAGTAGAAGCATATTCCCCTCCTCCAGGCAGAGGATGTGTTCTTAGCTTGGTCCAGGTGTGTGTGGGCAGTGTGCCTGTGTGCGAGGAAGAGGGAGGAGGGTAGATGACCTGATATGAGACAAGTCAGCATGTACGGGGCCTTGTATGCCCTGCTAAGAAGGTTGAACTTCTGGCAGGCAGTGTGCAGCTTTTAAACAGGTATTGGCATGATGAGATGGATGAATTACTAAGAGAACTCTGACAGCAGTGTGAGGGATGGATTTGAAGACAGATTTGAGTTAGGGTGGAGAACTACTCAATTTAGAAAATACTCTTTATGTTTAGATGGTGGATCATTGTCCAAGCATGAGCATGCCCTAAACCCAAGAGCTTTTCCTAATGTCTTAACACAAAAAGTATAGGAAGCTCTCTTGGAGGTGAAGGTGGGTCAGACTAGGGAAGTCTGGATCAAGAAGTCCTGGTAGAAACTCTTGGTCAAAGAGAGGCAGGGAATCAGAGTCAGGAGCAGATCCAGGTTTGAGTAAAATTTGAGCCCACAAGTAGATGAGAATCCAGATCAGTTTATGAGGAGTGTCTAATGTGTCAGGAATATAAACCACCATATAGGTTACCCATCCCAGAGGAGCGGGACTGCTGGCATGTAGAGAACCAAAGAACACCCAGTTAGCAGGGACGAGGCTGGCAGGCAGCTGGCCTTGGAGAAACCCAATGGCAAGTGACTGTAACTCTGTTAAAAAAGCTCAGGATAGAGGACGAGAAGTCTGATCAATAGAGTGAATACCTAGGATGTAAGGCAAGTGGGGTTAGCAACACAGTTGCTAATGACTAGGTTGGGAATGAGATATTAGATTCTCCCCCAGTAGTACAAACAAAAATGCAGTTATAGGATTCTGTGGAAACAAAGTCAGAGCAGGATTGGTGGCAAGGCTGACTCAGCTATAATAGCAAGGGTCGAATAATCTCAGCGTCCTTTTAAACATGTCATGAGCTGGTCTCAGAGGGGATTTAAGAGTGTGGATTAAGGGGCTTGAGCATCAGGGTCAGGGGATCCGGACAGCATTAAAGCCTTGGACCTCTGGAAAGAAGCACATTCCTGAAAACCCCTCCTCCCCTGGAGTGCCCAAGATTCTTTTCTGAAGGGCTTTCCCCCAAGGAAGAGTTCTTTCCATTGACTTCCTTGGGGGTGGGGAGTGGAAAGTAATACCTTACAATAAAATCAAGTCAAAGGAAAAACCCCAGTTTTCTTTGTCAGAAAACATCCTCTGCTGCAAGTTTGGATGGCATTCCCTGCCAGGCCTTTTGTTGCCAGAGCAGTTATTGATGCCAGACACAGCTTGGTCTAGCAGGGAGATATTCTTATTACAGTGATCCTCCTGTTGGCAGTGTGAGTCTTTTGGCAATGAGCTTAGTGAAAGAGAAGTGTGTGCAACGTGGGTGTGGGTGGCCCCTTCGGAGTCAGTGCTTCTGTTCTCTTTTGGATGATAAGAAATACGAGTTTAGAAATTTTGAGTGAGGAATCCAAGTCTCTCAGGAGCATGAGAGATCAGCTTCTATCTCTTAGGATGTGTTGTACATTACCCTGCTGCCACTGCTCTATGGCATTCAGTGGCCTTCCATGAAGTATGTGTCAGGGTCATACTTTGACATCTTTCTACTGTATTGTGGCATTGCCAGGAGATAGAGACTTGAGTATCATTGGCCAACCCATCTCATGGGCTAGGTGTACAGAGGGAGGATTTGAAAAGGATTTTCTACTATCCCCTTTGCTTGCATACAACATAAATATTATTTAATTTGTGAGTCTGTGCTCCTTTCTATAGTTAATTTAAATATGCCTGTCTGTTCTGCTTTTTGTCTGCCTTGGATTAAAACCTTCTAACCATCTAGGGGCTTGGTCTGTCTGATTTTCCCCTTTTATTCTTTATACTTGATAGATTTTAACTACCAATTTTATTTATGCTCAAGGCTGCTAAGTCAACACTTCCCACCTTCGTCATTCATTCTCTCCTTAGCTCTGTTTTTCAATTCCAAAAGGGCATTTCTTTTTACATCTTCTTTTTGTGTATGAAAATCACCAAGGTGAATACCAGGCTTGTATTTTCCTATTACCCTTCAAACAGGCATCGCCTTTTCCATTTTCCCATATCATCAATGATACTGATCACCGAGGCTCACAATTTTGGAGTATTTTCAACTCTTCTTCACTTGTATAAAACATCAATTTTTAAAACAGATTATATTATGTAATTATATATTATAGATTGTAATATAACAAACAGGTATTTATTTCACATTTACTCATTTTTAATTTTTATAGTCATTACCTCTTTCTAGATCATTGTAATAGTCTGTTTTGCCCCCTTCCCCCCTGCGCACACACACAAAATTTTCTCTCCACATGCAATCATCTTATGTAGTAGAATTCTGGTTCTTACCCATCATTCACTCCCCTTTATCTTTCCCAGTAGAATGAAGATATTGCTGCGTTTCCACCGTTCCTCCATTCAGCAGTATATTACTGAGACTCTTCTCTCCATTGGGGTGGATCCTGATTAGTCCAAGCCATTGAAGGGCAAAGCATTTCAATTCATACATTCAACATTCATTTCCTGTTGTTTCTTTGATTTTGCTGCTTGAACCACCAAATTTGAGTCCTATCATTCTTTCGCATCCTCCTAACCAAATTTACCAGTATCATGAAACCACTAAGCTACCCCGTTGTTCTTTCACTGGTATGAATTTTCTCTATAGTGGGCTCACATCTCATGCAGGGCTTAGATTCAGAAACCAGTGTGTAAAGCATCAATCTCATATAATTAAAATTGCTCCTCATTATTCTTCCTTTGGTTGAAAACTAGATGAAGGAGTTGACTTGTTTATGGGCCATGGAAAGGAATGGTCCTTACTACATAAATTTTTTTCTTCCTTTGATTTCTTTTCTCATTTCTTTTTCTCCTTTGGTTGAACAGTTATATTTTAATTTGTGTTAGTAATATATGTGTATGATAAAATTCCGTTAAATTTGAAATGCTCTTTTGCCTCTGCTATTGGCATATTTGTATCCCATGATTCATTAAGCACCTGGAATTGAACTCACCTTCTGTGTTCAGGGTCCCCAAGACCACTTCCACATTCAGAGATTTGCTAGAAGGACTCATGGTACTCAGCATATAATTGTACTAAAATTTATTGCAGTGATACGGTAAGGATTCACAGCTGAATCATAAAAGACATAGTTAGTGTCTGGAGAAATCCCTAAGCTGTCTTCCCTTTGACCCTCACGTGAGGGATCACCCAGAGCAGAAAAGTGCAGCCATACATATGTGGTATTTCTGCACCAGGAAACCCATTGGAGAATAAGTACCCAAGGTTTTATTGGGGACTTGTAGATATCTTCTGGTTAGCATGTACCAAAATTCCAAACTCCCAGAAGGAAGACAAGTGTTCAGCATAAATCATATTGTTTGCCCAGAATCTAGACACAGTGAACCACCTTGTCTGTTAACTATTGACTGGGAGCACTCCTAGAGCCAAGTTCCCACATGCCAGCCAAGAGCAGCCTCAGGCCTGCTAAATTTACTCTTTTCTGCACACCTTCTCTAGCAGAAGCTTTTCATAATGCAGTCTTCTCTGCTTCAGCATTTACTTTTCACTTTGATCTATCCTCAGGCCCTGTCATTGTATGTTACTTTAACATGTGTATACAAAATATTTTGGATTGAATGAAGATATATAAGCCTACTTTATAATAATCAGTACATTGCTTTGTGATTTTTGTTGTTGTTTTATTTTGCAATATGGGTTTTCTGTTTCCTGAAGATGTCACTTGAATAAAGGGACCATGTTCTAAAATTCCATTTGTAGCTTTTCATAGCCTATTTTTATAACCAATAAAGAAATGCACTGTAAATGTTGTTCAATACATGTTATTTATTGATAAGAGCTGTAAATTTTAGAATTCTCAGCACAGAACTAACTGTTGGATGATTGTGAGAAGGGAAAGGATAAAACCTTAGTGATTAGGAATTATTTGGTTGCTTTAGATGCATTTGTTTAATGCACTAATAATGCTTTTGTTTCTTTATTGTCTTAAACATTTTAAAGGAATGAATGAAGGAGTAAAATTAGATGTAAAAGGATTGGGTGGATTCAATTTTCATGACTATAGAAAAATGTATATTAGAAAAAATCTAAAAACACAATGAATAAAGCAATGGAATTTGGGTTAGGAGATCGGGCTCAATGGAAAAGTCAATGGTTTTTCATCTTTTGCCCCTGCAGAATCCATAATGCCTTTGTTTCTTTAGTATCTTTGTACAGAAGTTTTCAGATACAGAGCTTCTTCTTTTTAAAAATACCATCAAAACTGTGATTGCTGGATCTTGGAAATCATCTTTTTTTTTTCTTTTTTTTTTAACATGAATTTCATGTCGAGGATTAGAATTTTGCTACCCCAGTTGTTTATTGTCATTTGGTGTATTTTGGATTCCCTTTTAATATGCCATAGAGAAAATTTCCAAAAGCTGGCTACAAAGCTAGAAGTTTGTGCATGTGTTAAATTTATATTAAAAAATCAGGCATAACCAAAATGTGGTTTATGTATGCGATGGAATATTATTCAGCCATAAAATACAATGAAGTTCTGATATGTATGAAAACATGAATGAACCTTGAAAACATTATGGTAAATGAAATAAGTCAGACACAAAAGAACAAATATTGTATGATTCCATTTATATGAAATACCTAGAATTCATAGAGACAGAAAGTAGATTAGAGGTAATCAGGAGTTGGTGGGGGATTGAGGAGTTATTGCCTAATGGGTACAGAATTTCTGTTTTGGGTGATGAAAAAGTTTTGGTGATGGTTGGTGTTGATTATAGCACAACATTGTAAACGTAATTAATGCCACTAAATTGTACACTTCAATGGTTAAAATGGCAAATTTTATGTCATATGTATGTTATCACAATTTAAAAAATATACAAAACTGTAGGTTCATAAAACTTTAACCATGTTTAAAGTTTGGCACATCATTGTAGATAGGTATTCTGCCAAACTGTTGAAACACATGCTGACTTTATTAATGTGCTTTACTAATTCTTTGGAGAAAAAAACACTTTATTTATAGAGAATTCATCTGCCTTCCAATATTCACAAATATCAGAAAGTAAACCCCCAAATCCACTAAGCAGCCAAGACAGATGCAATAGTATTTATTCCCCAAAACTTGTATGTTCTTTACAGAAAACCCTGAAACAGTGGATATAATGAGCTAATGTCAGTAAAGTTCACATTATTTTTTCCCCCTCTTTATTCATTGTACAATTAAAAAACTTATTGGTCCAAAAATGTCAAATGAAATCTGAGTACCTGAATATATATGTAAAACTACAGAAAGGGACAATATCTATACTGTTAAGGCTCTGTCATAAATTTACAGTGAAAGAGAAGATGGACTTTGCCAGTTATTTCTTTTAAAAAATTAGCTTAATTTTAAAAGCACTTTGGAAGGCAAGATATAGGAGTACTTTTAAATGTTTTGCATTAAATCTCTCATTACCTCCCACAATGTTTTTGAACTTTTAAAGGAAATAAAGGCCATGACAATTAAAATATATTGGCTAAAATTTAATGAATGAAATATTTGTTGAAACCAGACCAAATATAAAGGTTTCAACTCTGGTCAGTTGCCCAAATACAGGATTTGCTTAATTACACAAACCTAACCAAGCTTCTCAGTTAAACTTGCCTTTGTGTCTTTGAAGGTAAGAGACCTTTTTTAAAAATACAAGGTAATTGATTATAAAGGCAACCTCAGCTATATAGTGAGATGTGGCTACCAAAAAGGCCTTTCTGATGGTAAGTGCTGAGATCACAGGTAGTAATAGACCTTATGTGCTGGTCATTCTGCCTCATGCTATGAAGGCACTTACAAATTCATGTGCAGCCATAAGAGGACAGCCACAACCAGGATAGTGAACTTAAAACCACATCAAAACAGGAAGGAATTGTTTGTCTTCTAGAAGAGAAAACTAGAGAAGGAGAGAAGAAAGGTTTCCTGCCTTCAGAAATTTGAAGGGGTATATGTGGAAGAGAAGATTACTTCAGAGGGCAGGACTAGAATTGATGGCAATTGGTCCCAAAGCAATAGTTTCAATTTGTCATAAGGAAGACTGTCAGTTCAGCCAACATGGTGTCTAGATTTGCTACTATCTTATAAGGGCACCTCTTCCTTAAGAGTTGTTCAGATGAGGCTATTTGAATATTTATTTATCGTTGATATTTGTCCCTGGAAAAAGTTGATGTGGCAGAAAAATAGTGTGTATGTTCCCAGCTGTGCCGTTAAAGCAGAGGGTTTGTCTTTAAAATATGTCTCTCAGCCACTGTGGGCCTCAGTTTCCTCATTTTGCTAATATACTTTACGGTTGTAGAATATCCAGTAGTGTATAAAGTGCTGTCAATGCATCTTATCCCAGTGATGCTTTCACGATTTCTGTGACTTCAGCAGAGCACAGACTGTTACCCCATTATAGAGATCAGGAGACTGTGGCTTAGTAAGAGGAAATGACTCATCCAAAGTGATACAGTTGGAGCATTGGTAACACATGGCCTTTTGGTTCCTAATCCAGAACATTTCTCTGAGATTCCTTTCAGTTTGAAATATATAGGGGCCTAAATATTTATAGCAAAAAAGAGATTTTATTTCCCTCATCATTCCTTTTAAGTTAATTATCAACTGTGTGTACTATAGTCTGACTGCTATTCTGAAAGACATTGGGATAACAGCATGGTATTTTCTGTCTGTCTGCTTTCTTTTTTGAAGGTGGAGGAATTCACGGGTCAGGATTATCATAGTATCCTTGGAGCAGGGGAGTTGGGAGAGTGGATAGAAGCAGATGACCTACAGTGAAGTATGCGTTTGTTTATAAACACCCAAACAGCAAGAATTTTAGATAGAATCCTTTAGAAACAAACAGAAAACATAGGCTCTTTGCTTGGAAATTATAAATCACTACCATTTCCTAGTGATGATCCTTGTTGATTTCTTAAAATGTGTCTCTCTTTGGTTTGAATCTAACAACAGTGTGCTGTTAGAATTGATTACTCTAACCCAGTAGACTTGCTTTTTTGTGCTCTTAAAGATATCCTGTAGTCTGGCTAATTAAACGCTGAAGGTATGGCATATGGCGTTTAAAACAATTGCAGAAAGAATGCCTGTAATTTAAACACAAAGATATGTTGACATTTTCTACTCCAAAGACATCCATATTATAATAAATCTTAATGCTTAAAACTACCTTCCTTAGAAAGAGAAATATATTTTCTTTTATAAATAAATCGTACAACATTATACATTGTGACTTCTCATCATTGACATTTTTGGCATCCTTTTTGTATTTCACTGCCATTAAATTTGACCATATATTAAATAAAACTCAATCTGATAGTTACATTTTACCATGTCCAAGGACAAATCTGACCCATTAGCTTTGCCCTTGGAACCTGACAGCGTACTGTAGTGAGTGAAAATTCCTTAGGCATTTGAAATGATTGAAGGAAAATAATAAAGTAACATTGCAGATCCTTCTTTGAAAATTAACCATCTTAATAATAAATAAGCTTCTTCTGTGTCTATAGTTCATCTACTTTATCCAAGAAAATATTTAAATTTAGAGAAGGAAGATTGGTATTGAATACTTATTTCTCCTTCATTTCCATGTTTGGGCTTTCTGTAATTGAGCTGACTCTTTTTATGGTTTCCTCTGTCCTTTTATGGGTGAAAAGACAAAATCAAATGTGATTACATTCAATACATTACATTCAATACCGTTAATGTTTAGTCTGGAAAAAGGTGTAGCTCCATGGTAGCAATGATCAGCACATTCTTTCTCTCTGACACTTGAAAAGAGATGTAGGTAGCACTTAGCAGAGGCCAGGTCCTGCCAGGTTCTTATGCAGGGACAATGTGGCAAAGTTACAGAGATACGAACAAACTATATTGAAGGATAAAGGTTTTCATTTTCACTTAGGGTTTCTCTCCTTTTTCTACTTTAGCCATCTCTTTTTGTGAAACTGGTGTAGGAAGCCTGTGCAAATCAGACTTTAGAATTGAGATGGTTTTTACTTTAAGATGAGAATGTTGACTTCATAACAGACCCCAGGAATGCAGAAGAAGATACTAAGTAGAATGGCAACCGATATACTTCATTTCCATGAGCTTTCACATAAAAGAAGATGGTGTTTAGAAGACTACTTTTGTCAGGGGCGAAGATACACTTTGATTGCAAAGGTTTGAAAGTTGCTGGAATATGGCACACAGAGGAATTTTGAATTTTCTTTATTCATTAGACTATAAAAATGTTCAGTTTATTACCTCAGGGTTTAATATCAAATTAAAACATAAATGGAGACTTTAATAGTAGCCATCTGTCTTGGATTGTTTTGATTTGGTTTTGTTTGAAAGACGAAGGATGGATTAGATTATCTTTGGATGTCTCTTTCAGATGATATTTCAGTGAGGAGAATGCTGTGGTTAGGGTGGTAAGATGAAAGTCATGTGAGTAGGTAATGAAACAGAGTGTTGAAGACTGAGATGGTGGAATGAAGGAAACGACCAGCCACTCGAAAGTTGGAGAAAACAGGTAGCCAGCAAAAGACTGAGTAGGCACATAAAAGCCATTTGGGGTGGGATAAAAAATGGATGTTTGGCATAAAATGGGCAGCAGCTTTGTTCATGAACAAGTTATTCCAAATATGAATGTGGAGGCAACATATGGTATGTTGCTGCCTTTAATATTGTTAAGAGAATATAAGTAATAGTAAATCAGTATGTAAATTTGATGTATTGAAAGGATCACATTTCAGAAGAATTTTAATATAAAATTAAATTGTACATTTCTCTAAATCTTAAGCCCAAGTGTTATGGGAGAAGGATAGAGAGCCAGAAAGTGCATGCATGTAATGGCCTGGAAAGCAAGATGAGTTACTAATACTGAGTAATTGAACATAGTTGGAGCCAAAGGGCCTTGGAAAAAGCTGAAATATATAAAGAACAAACAGTGCCCCTGGTAAAAATTGAAATGTGCCTTACTGTAATAAGTCACAGAGAAACCTTTGCATGTTTCACATCTTTGAAGAAGGAATACCAAATGTCAAACACATCTGATATATATTATGTTTCCAATTCGGTAACAAATGTATGACTAAGAAGGGCCATAAACTTGTCTTTGTCAGAAGTGCTATCCCCTCTGAAACTGAGCTATGCTATGGGCAAGCACATTGGTGTTTCCTTACATAAAATTGGTTGGATTGTTGTGGATTTCAACCATAGTTGTGGATCTTAATTATTTTTTCCCTTTCAGGTATTTAGTGGCATTGTTACCTGCTCTGCTTAATTTAGCTTTTTGTCCATGGGTGTTTTGTTTCTGTATATATGGAGGAATTGGGAAAGGAAGGACTTCATACCCAAATATTTAAAATTATTTATTTACTCAGCTTGAGGAAATGTGAACTGGTGTCTGTCCTTTTTGAGGCAGGCATGTAGATGTACTTTCTATCACAGTAGTGATGCTGGACATTTTTGGCATTATTTAGTGAACAGTGAGGGTTCTGAGTCAAGGGGTAAGTCAGAAAGTCGGGCAATTTTCAGGCACCTCCCAAAGCAGATCTTCTTAGTGTGAGTTTGTAATTTAGTGATGTGTTACCAATTCTCATAGCTTCATACCTAAGCATATGAAATACAAATATGTGGTATTTATAGTCTTAAGTTCCTCTTTTAGCAACTACAATATCAGAGATTAACTTCCTGCTTCCCAGTTAGGTTCTGAATATCATTAGAGAAATTTTTAAATGATTATTGAGACTTGGGAGTTTAAGAAAAGAGGAACCATGTAAGAAACGTGGTAGTATATAAGACAGTAGGCTCAGGCTGTATTTTCTTCCCTGGACAATATCTATTGGAATCTAGAAATGTTATTCTTTGCAGCACATGTAGCAGATGTTTTTGTAACAGTATTTGTGTAACTTGACCTCTGTAAATGGGTTCCTGGCCTGTAAGACTGTGCAAGACCTGGCGTCCACCACCCTATCTGGTCTTGACATTCACTGCTTTCTTGGCTGCTAGCTACAGAGGTCTTCTTGCAGTTCCTTGAACACATCTACTTTGTTTCTGGCTCAGGACCTTGCCTTTTACTTGCTGTTCCCTCTGCCTAGAACATTCTTTCCTCAGCCCTCCATTGGCCCATTCCCTGTCTTCATTTGGAACTCTTCTCAGGTCATCTCATCAGAATGCCTTTCCTAATCACTTCATCTCATATAGCCCTTATCCCATCACTCTTTCCTCCTACGCTGCTTTAGTAGTCTTCTATAGCTCTTATCTTTACATGAAATTATATTCTGTGTTTATTTGTTTACTTGTTTATTTTAAGTGCTGTGAGGTACTTGGCATATGGTAAGCACTCAACAAATATTTGTTGATTTAATGAATGATTATCTAAATATATCATGAAAATACATACTTATTGGATTGGTTGTGCTTTATTTTATAAAGTAAAATTTTGGAAATCTGGAAATAATAGTTCTTCCTTACCCCGTCTGCAAACTAAATTTTATTCTTTATATTGATGTTAATTGGTGTTAGAGACACAGAGTACTAATCACTCACTCATTCTGTCCTTCTTTCCTTTCCTGGATTCTAACTGAATATAAACACAAAATGATAGTTGAATGGGGATTGGTGTGTATGCTTTATTAAAGCAGTGAACTGCCCAGTATCCTACAGTGCAGGGCTATTGGAGAAGCTAGATTATGAGCAACTTGGGGCTGTCTGCTCCTTTGGCTCCAATTGACTGAAGGTGTGTCTAGCCAGGAGGGTTTATGGCAAAGAGATAGGAAATAGAGAGCCCACTGTCCTCAATAATCCTTGAGTAGGTCATGAAAAATACAAAATGGCACTTGGTTCAGTCTTCCAGTAGTAAAAATTGTGACATTATGTCCCAATGGATGTCAATTTCCTGCTGGTTAAATTAGCAAGCATTCCTCACATGGAGATGATTCAGTAAACAGGTGGCAAGAAATCAAAGTGATTGTTTCAACCTCCTTCCCTCCTCAACTGGGAACCAAGTGGTGGAGAACAAAGCAATACTATATCTTCTGTGGAAATAAAAGGGAGTGTGTTGGAATTACAGCTATCTCTTGAACAACTATGTTGCAATACAGATATTGAAATATACCTACAAAGAGAAATCATTTTGACCAGAAAAGAGCTATTAACACAGGATGTTTCTGAGAGTTCACTGCAATTGTGAGTCATTTATGCATCTGCAAAAGGAAATAGAAAGCTGTATTTGTACATGTGTTTAATTGAAGAATATATGTTCATCCAACATCTATTAAATAACTCTCAATAGAAAAGGTATATACTTATGAAAAAATTCTTATCCTATCTTACCTGTTTAGTGTGGTTAATACTGTCATCGAGTGTGAACTCAGGAGCCTTTTATGTTTCAGGTTCGTGGGAGTAAGGGAGAAGTTCTCTACATTTTGGATGCCACCAACCCACGACACTCCAACTGGCTTCGCTTCGTTCATGAGGCACCATCTCAGGAGCAGAAGAACTTGGCTGCCATTCAAGTGAGCTTATTTGCTTCTTATGTGTACTGTGTACTAAGGGGAATAAATTAATTTATAACTGTACTTCCTATTTTAAATTTATTTCTCCAAGACCTGTTTCAAATAACAGTAGCAGACTTATAAAAGCAGAAAAATCTCAACTAGTCAGACGTGCAGAAAAGGACAAGCCTAGTTGTAAACTGCTACCAGATCACTTAATTTATGAGAATTCTTGAGGGAATGAATTACTCAATCTGATATTGTCCTTTACACGTCTTGCTTTCAAGTACTTTTAATTCATTCAGCTCATGTTAATTAATATACATTTTGTTCCTAGTACTATACTCTGAATTGTTACTTAGGAAAGTTTCTGGAAGAAATTTTGGTTAGGTATATTCCCCATGAGTTTCTTGAGAGGGGGAACCATGTTTATGCACTGAAGTGAAACTTGGGTGGAAATTAAGGCAAGAAGAAAAAAAAATGCTGTTATTTAGAGGGGCCTTATAATTAAACTCAATTGGATGATCATGAGAATAAAGAAATGTTACATTCTGGCAGAAAATTGACTGATCACACTTGAAAGCCCAGCCTCTTAGATCTTAAACTGCAGAAGAGGAAGCAAAGCTGTATTTGGCAAAAGCAAGAGGGGAAGGGAAAGGAATAAGGGAACTAACATTAGTTGAGTGTCTACCATGTACACTGTTCTAGAAGTTTCAAATACATGATATCATTTATTTATAGAAATTCTTAGAGTTTAACAGTTTGCTGGAGGTTATGCTTAATTGTGAGTATAAAATCAGCAATGGCAACAGGAAAATTCACAAATTAAATTTTAGAGTAACTAGAGTCCAGGTATCTAAAATATCCCATTTCCTAATGTTGTCAGCTAGCCAAATTGTCTCAATATAAATAAGTATTGTATACTTATTGTGATTACAATATAGACAAATTAGAGATGTTTTCTATGGGTAAATGAGAGGATTCTTACCAAAGGGCTGGGTCAAGATAGAAGATGTGATCTCTTGGCAGCTAGAGAGATTCAAGCCACTTTTCAGATTGTTCATTACATGTGTTGATCCAACCACAAATTTAAACTGGACTTTTGTTTTTTACATGTAGGTATTTTATTTTTTTCAATTATTTTAATAATTTTTCATGGTTTCCTGAGACAGACTCATCTCATGGGATCTTCCATTATATCACAGTTTTAATTTACAGACTCAGTTTGTTTCTTTGGAAGTGTTACTAGTACCAAATTGCCTACAGAACCATGAAATGTACTTTAGGCAAACCTATTTTTGTGGGTTCTTCATAATTGTGTTTGTAGAGAATGTTATTACTTTTTAAAATAGACTTTTATCTCCTTGTGCTTAAATAATGGTTTTAAGTTTCTCCCAGTTTCCTTTAGTTGGAGAAATTTTTTCCTATTGGCTATTGTTTTTGTAGCATTAGTAGCTTTCCATTTGCCCAAACATTCAAGGTTTTATGTGGTTAGCTTTGACTGTTGTCCCTGACTCACTCAGCTAATCCTTATTAAACAGTTCCCTTTAATTGTGCATTTTGCTTATAATAATCCCTTTAGATAATGGAAAACTATGTCAATAAGTGTCTATCTCCATCTTTTACAGTCTGTTTGCTACTCTGTGCCCTATTTAATTCATCATATCATGGGCACAAAAACTTCTTTTCTAGTAACCACATTTTCTGAGAGTTAGCATAATTTTTGTGTTCATCAGTGCATCCAGTGTAGTACTTTTCTTTTTCTGTGTTAATAATGTCTTTCCTTGAAAGACTATAGAAATCTAGAAAAGATGACACTTGTAACTTTGAACTCCAAGTTATTATTTGGCATAACAAGGAGGTGAGGTAGGTTGGGATTGGAATGGAATCATAAGACAATTTGAGACTCTGGGAAATTTCACATTTGAATTTAATTAGAATCTTAAATCTTTTTAGAGGCCTCTGTGACTCTTTCGGTGCAGAAGTATTGATGGTGCCTTTAACTGCTTTTAACACTGTTTTGCCCTTTCCTAACATGGGGATCGAATACACTGTTAATAAGTTTCTTGTCATAGGACACAATAGGGATCTTTGTTAGCTTCCTTGAGGTAACATCTTTCATGAACAGTAGCTGGAGCAGCAGATTTCTCATGGTTCAAGATCACATCTGAGCTAGAGGCAGAGAGCATAACATTCTGGTCAAATGCCCAAAAGCAGTGTCAGCCTTCTAATTGGTTGTGATAATCTCCTGAGTATTGCATTCCTGAAACAGTGAGTTGGTAAGAAAAGATCATAATGTTTCTTGTATAACATTACAAATTGCTTGGATCCCGAATAGCATCTGAAATTTGGGGCATTCAGGAAATTTTTTATTTGGGCTGTAGGTCCCAGGAGTGGAGTAAATGAGAAACATTTTGTGGCTATGTGGCTTGCTTGGTGGAAAATATCAATGCTTAGTCCAATTTTTTTGGACAAAGGATTGAAAATTTGAGGTCTGTTTTGGCAGAAGTTTGGAACTCTTTCTTGGAGACCTGATTATATTCTAATTTTGCAATTTATTTGATTTTGGGAAATTTGCTTTGGAAATGGTGATTTAAGTATCTGAATTATTGAAGAAGGATTGTAAGCAAACAGTTCTTCCCATATCCATACATTTCAGAGTAATTAGTTGAACTGTATGTTAAGACTTCTGAAAAATATTTCCATCTAAAACTAGAAAATTCTAAATAAAAAAAAATGCGGCTTAAAATGAGCCAAAGCAGTTCTTAAGCTGCCTAAGAAAGTGGTGATTCTTATTAAATATTGATTTTGTTTTAGTAAAGAACACACACACACATATGGATGAGTGGAGGAATGGGGATAAAAACTAAAGGACAAATGGGGTGGGATGGGGGGATGATTTGGGTGTTCTTTTTCACTTTTATTTTTTATTCTTGTTCTGGTTCTTTCTGACGTAAGGAAAATGTTCAGAGATAAATTGTGGTGATGAACGCATAACTATGTTATCATACTGTGGACAGTGGATTGTATATCATTGATGATTGTATGGTGTGTGAATGTATTTCAATAAAACTGAATTTAATTAAAAAAAAAAAAAGAACACACACACACGCAAATGTAGTATTTGGATAAAATATTTTTCCTAATAAGTGTTTTGCAGCCTTTAAAAAATTTCTGATGTTTCGACTGAAAACTTACTGCTACGTACAGAATTAGAAACTTTATATACTCTGGAAATTTCAGAGATATGGTGTGATACCTCATGTACATGTATTTTGAAATATATTATTTTTTTCATTTATTAGAGAAGTTGTGAGCTTACAGAATATTTAATCATGCCAAAAATTCAGGATTATTAATCTCCCTATTATTAACGTCCCTATTATTAACATCTTGCACTGGTGTGGAATATTTGTTATAATTGATGAAAGCACATTTTCCTAATTTTACCATTAATTATAGTTTGTGGTTTAAACTTAGGGTTAACTGTGTAGTGTATTTCTATGATTTTTTTTAAATTTAAGTCTCTTACCATAGGTATACAATCTAACATTTCCCCTTTTAATTACATTCAGATATATATTTCAGCATTCACAATGTTGTGCTATCATCACCACCATCCATTACCAAAAATTAACATCATTCCAAATAGGAGCATTGTACATTTTAAGCCTTAACTTCCCATCCTCTATCCCAACCCCAGCCCCTGATAACCTATATTCTAGATTTTGACTATGAGTTGCTTGTTCTAATTGTTTCAAATCAGTGAGATCATAAAATATTTGTCCTTTTGTGTCTGGCTTATTTCACTCAATATGATATCTTCAGGATTCAACCATGTTGTCACATGTATCAAGACGTCATTCCTTTTTACAGCTGAATAATATTCTATTGTATGTATATACCACATTTTTTTATCCGTTCACCTGTTGATAGACAGAGATCACTTCCATTTATGGGCAGTATAATGCTGCTATGAACACCAGTATGCAAATATCTGTTCGAGTTTCTGCTTTCAATAATTTTGGGTATATACCCAGTAGTTGGACTGCCAGTCATATGGTAATTCTATACTTTACTTTATGAGGAACTAGCAAACTGTCATGCACAGTGACTGGACCATGTTACATTGCCACCAGCAATGAATGAGTGTTCCTATTTCCCTTCATGCTCTTGAACACCTGTTATTTTCCTTTTTTTTTTTTTTTTAATAGCCATCTAGTTGGTGTGAAATGATATCTCATTGTGGTTTTGATTTGCATTTCCCTGATGGCTAATGATGTTGAGCATCTTTTCATGTACTTTCTAGCCATTTGTATATCTTCTTTGGAGAAATTCTGTTTAAGTCCTTTGTCCATTTTTAAATTGTGTTGTTTGTCTTTTTTGTTGTTGAGTTCTAACCCTTCTTTATACATTCTGGATACTAGACTTCATAGATATGTGATTTGCAACTGTTTTCTCCCATTCTGTAGGTTGTGTTTTCACTTTCTTGATAATGCCCTTTGATGTTGGTACCTTCTTTTTATTTGCAGATTCCAGGCTAGGTAGTAGAACCTGAAGGGGCAGGAGCTACAGAAATAATAAGAATAAGAAAGGCACTATTTATGGTTCTGTGTGGACAAGCCTGCCTGGCTCACATTCTGGTGTGGACAGTACCCCATCCCTCATCCATCAGATATGTGGCAGGACCCCTTGGACCATCTTCTTTGGAGAGATGTTTATTTAAGTCTTTTGCCCATTTTTAAATTGAGTTGTTCATCTTTGTTGTTAAGTTGAAGGATTTCTTTATATATTCTAGATATTAAACCCTTATTGGATATGTATAAGTCAAATATTTTCTCCCATTTTGTAGGTTGTTGATTTAGTTTCGTGATAAAATCCTTTGAGGCACAAAGTTTTTAAATTTTGATGGAGTTTCATTTATTTATCTTTTTGTTGTTGCTTGTGCTTTTGTTGTAAAATCTAAGAAACCAATTCCTAACACCAGGTCCTGGAGATGCTTCCATACATTTTCTTCTAGGACTTTGATAGGTCTGGCTCTCACATGTAGGTCTTTGATCCATTTTCAGTTGATTTTTGTATGAGGTGTGAGGTAGGGGTTCTTCCTTCTTTATTTTTGGCAAATGGATATCCAGTTTTCCCAGCACTGTTTGTTGAAGACACTGCTTTTTCCTAATTGGTCTTTTCCACCTTGTCAAAAATCAGTAGGCTATAAATATGAGAGTTGATTTCTGAACTTTCAGTTCTGTTCCATTGGTTTATATATCTGTGCTTGTGCCAGTATCATGCTGTTTTGATTACCATGTATTTATAATAAGTTTTAAGATCAGGAAGTGTGAGTCCTCCAATTTCAATCTTCTTTTTCAAGATGGATTTAGCTATTCAGGGCTCCTTAACCTTCCATGTAAATTTGATGATTGGATTTTCGATTTCTGCAAAGAAGGTTGTTTGGAATTTTGGTTGGGATTGCATTGAATCCATAAATTGCTTTGGGTAGGATTGACATGTTACAATATTTAGTTTTCCAATCCATGAACCTGGAATGTCCTTCCATTTATTTAGGTCTTTGGTTTCTTTTAGCAGTGTTTTACAGTTTTCTGTGTACACATCCTTTACCTCCTTGGTTAGATTTATTCCTAGATATTTGATTCTTTTAGTTGCATTGTAAATGAATTTTTTTTCTTGATTTCTTCTTCTCCTCATTGCTCATTACTATGTATACAAACATTATTAATTTTGCATGTTGATCTTGTACTTTGCTGAATTTGTTTATTAGCTCTAGTAGCCTTGTTGTAGATTTTTCAGGACTTTCATATATAGGATCATGTCATCTGCAAATAGGGAAAGTTTCATTTTTTCCTTTCCAATACAAATGCTCTGGCAAGAAATTCCAGTACAGTGTTGAACAACAATGGTGACAGTGGCACCCTTGCCATTTTCTTGATCTTAGAGGGAAAGCTTTCAGTCTTTTACTATGAAGGATGTTAGCTATGGGCTTTTCATATGTGCTCTTTATTGGGTTGAGGAAGTTTCCTTCTGTTCCTGGTGTTCAGTGGCTTTATCAAGAAGGGATGTTGGATTTTATCAAGTGTCTTTTCTGCATCAGTTGAGATGATCATGTAGTTTTTTCCCCTTCATTGTGTTAATGTGGTATTTTACATTAATTGATTTTCTTATACTGAACCAACCTTGCATGCCAACGATAAATCCCATGTGATTGTGGTATATAATTTATAATTCTTTTTTTTTTCCCCACGTTTTTTCCTTTTAATTAGGGAAATTGTGAGTTTACAAAATCATGCATAAAATACAGGATTCCTGTGTACCACTCCACAACAAACACCTTGCCTTAGTGTGGTACATTTCTTACTATTAATGATAGCAATTTTTAAAAATAAATTTTACTATTTTTTTAACAATAGTTACCTTTGTTACAATTGGTGAAAGATTATTAATATAGTTTTATCTATTGTGCATTACTTACATTAAGCATTTTTTCCCCAATATACAATCTTATTATTACCGTCTTGTATCAGTGTCATACATTTGTTATGATTCATGAAAGAACATTCTTATAGTTGTACTATTAACTATAGTACATCATCAGTAGGGCTCACTGGGTGGCACAGACCTATGTTCTATCTTATAATTTTTATTCTAGTAATATACATATCCTAAAGTTTCTTCACTTAACATTCACTCATTAACAAACATTCACAGTAATGTGCTACCATCACCACCATTTGTCTCCAAACATTTACCTCAGCCTAAATAGAAATTCTGTACAAATTGAGCATCAATTCCCCATTCTGCAACCCCAATATATTTCCTGTCACCTATATTCTAGATTATAAATATGAGTTTATTATAATTAGTTCATAGCAGTGAAATCATAAAATATTTGCACTTTTGTGTCTGGCTTACATTACTCAACATGATGTCCTCAAGGATCATCAGGACTTCATTCCTTTTTGCAGCTTGTAATAGTCCATTGTATGTATAAGCCACATTTTGTTTATTCACTCATCAGTTGATGAATACTTGGGTTGCTTCTATCTTTGGGCAATTATGAATACTGCTGCTAAGAACATTTGTGGGCATATATCTATTTTAGTCCCGGCTTTCAGTTCTTCTGCATATATGCCTAATAGTGGGATTGCCTGATGATCATATGGCAGTTTTACACTTTGTTTCCTGAAGAACCACCAAACTGTCTTCCACAGTGGCTGCAACACTTTAAAATCCCACCAGCAATGAATGAGTGTCCCTGTTTGTCCACATCTTTTCCAACACTTCTATTTTTGTGTGTTGTCAATGGGCATTCTGTTATAGTACGTATGAAATGATATCTCACTGTGGTTTTGATTTGCATTTCCATAATAGCTAGTGATGTTGAGCATTTTTTCATGTGCTTTTTAGCCATTTGCATTTCCTCTTTTGAGGAATGTCTATTTAAGTCTTTTGCCCATTTTTAAAATTGGGTTGTTTGTCTTTTTATTGTTGAGCTGTAGGATTTCTTTATATATTTTGGATATTAAACGCTTACCGGATATGTGGTTTCCATATATTTCCTCCTGTAGAGTAGGTTGTCTTTTCAGTTTCTTGACAAAATCCTTTGATGCACAGAAGTTAATTCTGAGGAGGTCTGATTCATTTATAAAAAAAATAAATGTTTTTTGTTGTTTGTAATTTGCATGTAAAGTTTAAGAAACCATTGCCTACTACCAGATCTTGAGGATGCTTACCTGCATTTTCTTCTAGGAGTTTCAGAGTTCTGGTTCTTATATTTAAGTCTTTGATCCATTTTGAGTTAATTTTTGTATAAGGTGTGAGAGAGGGGTCTCTTTACATTCTTTTGGACATGGATAACCAGTTCAACTCCTTGCACTGTTCTGTCCCACTTGAGTGGACTTGGCAGCCTTGTCAAAAATCAATTGAATGTAGATGTGAAGGTCTATTTCTGAACTCTGTATTTGATTCCATTGGTCAATATGTCTATCCTTATGCCAGTACCATGTTGACTACTTTAGTTTTGTAATATGCTTTAAAGTCAGGATGTGTGAGACCTCCATCTTTGTTCTTCTTTTTCAAGATGTTTTTGGCTCTCTGGTGCCCCTTTCCCTTCCAAATAAACCAGTAATTGGCTTTTCCATTTCTGCAAAGTCAGCTGTTGTGGTTATAATGAAATTGCGTTAAATCTGTGAATCAATTTGGGTAGAATTGACATCTTAACAATATTTAGTCTTTCAATCCATGAATATGGAATGTCCTTCTTTTATTTAGATCTTCTTTGATTTCTTTAAGCAGTGTTGTAATTTATACATACATACACACACACACACACACACACACACACACCTTTTTTGTCCCTCAGTTCTTCTGTTATTGCCTACTTTTATATTTATTTTTTTGTTTTGTACCATATTGAGTACCTTTTCTTTTCTATCTCGATATATTTTCATCTGTTTTCCTTGTGGTTGCCATGTGGTTAAAATTTAACATCCTAAATATATTATAATCATATTTAGTTTGATACCAACTTAACTTCAATAGCATAGAAATATACTTTTCCTACATCCTCTGTCCACCCACCTTTTAATTATACTTGCCATCACTTACATCTTTGTAAACTGGATGTCCAAAACCATAGATTTATCATGATTTTTTATGCATTTGCATTTTAGCACCTTGTTCTGGTTTGCTAATGCTGCTGTTTTGCAAAACACCAGAAATGGATTGGCTTTTATAAAGGGAGTTTATTTGGTTACACAGTTACAGTCTTAAGGCCATAAAGTGTCCAAGGTAATGCATCAACAATCAGGTACCATCACTGGAGGATGGCCAATGGCATCTGGAAAACCTTTGTCAGCTGGGAAAGCATGTAGCTGGCATCTGCTCCAGAGTTCTGGTTTCAAAATGGCTTTCTCCAAAATGTCAGTGTCAGCTTCCAATGGTCCTCTTCAAAATGTGTCTCTCAGCTGCAGCTCCTCTTCAAAATGTCACTCTTAGTTGCCCTCTGTTACTTCTGTTTGTTAGCTCATTTATATGGTTCCAGTGATTTAATTCACACCCACCCTGAATGGGTGGAGTAACACCTCCATGGAAATTATCCAATCAAAGTCAAAGTCACCCACAGTTGGGTGGGTCGTATCTCCATGGAAACATCCAATCAAAAGGTTGTAACCCAATCAACAGGAATACATTGGCCCCCACAAGTTTGCATTAAAGATAAGGGCATTTGGGGGAGCATAATACATCTAAACTGGCACACACCTGTAGGAAGAAAGAAGTGGAGTTATATCCCAAACAATACACCATAATAATACTGGCATTTATAGTTACCCAAATGATTACCTTTCCTGCAGGTCTTTATTTCTTTATGCTGCTTGGAACCACTGTATAGTTCCCTTTCCTTTTAGTCTGAAGACCTCCCTTAGCTTTGCTTGTAAGGCTGGTCTAGTGGTAATGAACTCCCTCATCTTTTGTTTATTCGGGAACGTCTTAATCTCTCTCTCATTTTTGAAAGAAAGTCTCACTGGATATAAAATTCTGGGTTGATAGTTGTTTTCTTTCAGTACTTTATGTATTTTGACCCACTGCCTTCTTGCCTCTGCAGTTGCTGATGAGAAATCAGGACTCTGTCTAATTGGGGCTCCCTTGTACATAACATGTTGCTTCGTCTTGCAGCTTTCCAAACTCTCTCCTTGTTGTTTGCACTCAATTGTGTGATCGAAGTATGACAGGGTGTATTTTTCTTCATGTTTACCCTGTTTGGCATTCTCTGGCTTCTTGAATGTGCATATTCATGTCTTTTGCTAAGTTTGGGAAGTTCTCTGTCATCATTTCTTTGAATATTCCTTCTGCCCCTTTCTCTTTCTTTTTCTGGGACTCCCATCATGTGTATATTGGTGTACTTGATGGTGTTCCAGAGGTGTCTTAGGCTGTTTTCACTTCAACTATTTCTTTATTCTTTATATTTTTCATTCTGACTCATTTCAGATGTCTTGTGTTTGAGCTCACTGTTTCTTTACTATTCCCACTCCAATTTTCTCTTGAAACTCCCCTGGGAATTTTTTGTTTCGGTAATTGTGGTCTTCAATTCCAGTAGTTCTTTTTTTTTTTGTTTTTTTTTTTGTTTTTTAATTTGTATATCTTTATTAAAATTCTCATATTCCTCATTAGTTGCTTTCCTGATATCTTTTGGTTCTTTCTCTGTGTTTTCCTTCATCTCCTTGGACATTTTTAAGATAATTTTTTAAAGGTCTTTGTCAGTATGCCCACATTCTCATCTGTCTTGTCCTGGGCTTTTTCTTGTTGTTTGTTTTGGCATTCTCCTGTTTATAGGAGTTTGGTCGTTCCTTCTGTTTCCCAGGAGACAGACATCCATCTCCCTGGTTTTTGAAGCCAGCACGCCTGTGCCCCAGATTGTCCACCTCTATAGTTTCTTATGCTACTTTTGTTGTCTTAAGCTGCCTTTGCCTTGCAGGAAAATTCTGGGAGGAAAGGCATGCCAGAGAGGACTTTCCGAAGTCAGTCTTTACCAGCTGGTGCAGGGCCAGGACCCACTAAGTGGGTGCAGACCTGTTGCAAAGTGCCCTGGGGAGGGGATCAGGAGTGACACCAAGAGCTTCTTCCAGGGCTCCCCAAAACTGACCTTTCTTAGCCTGTTTAGAAAATATAGCCCTTTAACTAACTGACTTTCCCCACCCCGGCAGCCCTTAGGAAGCATCTTTAAGTCTCCTCTGCTACTACCTCTGTCCTGGCGGGGTCGAACCAATGGCTACTGCCGCCTTTGTCCAGCGCAGGCTGAAACAACAACCAGCTTCAGAGCTGGATTCCTAGCTATGCAAAGTTGCTAATCAAAAGCTGTGATTGATCAGTGACCAGCTACACCCACCTACGGTATTGGGGAAAGAGGATTTTTTATGTACCTTTGTGTCGCCAGTGAGCTAGGCAGGGGCTGGATCCCTAGCAGCCTGCTGCAAGAGTGGGGATGGGTGCAAGTAGCAGCTGTGCAGAGAGAGCAATTCAGTTCTTAACAGTAATTTAACAGCCCCTTCCTCCCACTCTTCCCTGGATGTTGTGTAGTGTTTTTTGAACTCCGGAGTTTTAGACAATTTCTGTCAGAATAATTGTTGTTCTGGTGGGAGGACTGAGTCCTGAAACTCTGTACTCCTCCATGTTCCCACAATTCTTTTGCAGTATATTTTTTAACATAAATGACAAGGTGCCTTGCTATATTAAGAAAAAAGAATATATGGAAAAAACATTTGGGGCTATGGTCCACCTAATTAGGGGTGTCAGGGTGTGGGGTTACCTGGATAAGTTGAGAGGGCACTGGACTCTGAGCTGAGCTTGTGATTCTGATGTCGGTTTAAATTACCCATTACTAGGAGAGCTATTTAATTACATATTATTTGATCTCCTCTTTCTGCCTTGTGTGAGGATGGACAGTCTTAGGCAGTTTATGTAAGGTCTTTTCTGGTGACATGTGAAATTTCAATATGGCAGAGCTCGGAGATCAAATGTGAGTCTCCAAAGAGAGCAGCAACCTTGATGTTTTTACAGATGGAAAAACATTGTCATCAAACTACTGAGATTCACAGGCTTATCAAATAGTTTTGATGTAGAATTCGTATATCAGCAGTACGAAGCAAGCAAGCAATCAACCAACAAAAAAAAAAAATCAAAAGATTTATTACTTATACACAAAATTATAGTTTCTTCTGGTACTGTTTCTTCTAAGCAGATTTATTCAAATGGTATTCTACAATATTTCCTAGAATCTGTTACAAAATAGTAAAGGGCAACTGTCTAGTGATCTTCTTTAATAATATCATAAAATATCAAATAACTTGCAGATCTGTCTTTTAATCAACTATCTTCCGGTGAGGTACATATTTGTCCTTCAATAGAGTAAAGTAAAATTGCAAACAAATGGTCCTATTAGGTTTTAAATACCAGGCCTATTGTGGCCATATGTTTCTGCAGAAAGTAGGGGAATTTTATTACTTATTAATTTAATATTTTTATCCAGGTTATAGTTTATTCATATGGAAAGTGGGTATTTATAGAAATATCCTTATATATATAATAAATACATAAAGTAATAATCTTGACATATGTAAGTTAATCCTTAATGCCATAAGGTGATGATGAGGTCAGCTAACACTTACTAAATGCATACTGTGTATCAGTAAACAGTTATATGCACTGACTTATTTAATACTTACTGTGACTCTATGAAGAAAGTACTATAATTATCTCCCATTGTCAAATGAAGATACTGAGATGCAGACTGTCTAAGTGACTTATCTTAGTCCACACAGCCAGTGTGTGGCTGGATAGGAATTGATCCCAGGTGGTCCATCTTCAGTGACCAGTCTTTTCCTTTCGTGCTATAATACTTTAGAGTTCAAATAATTTTTAAAGGAGTAAATTCAGATTTTCAGTAACCACTCATGTTTTTGAACCTGCTATCAGGTATTTTTGAAACTGCTGAAAATTTACAAAATAGTTTAATTTTTGAAAATAATTTTGTTATTTACATCATGTATTCCTTCATATTTTTTAAGTTCTCAAACTATCCTTTGTAATTCATTACAAAGCATTGAACTTGCTTAGCCGTCATATAAAGGTCATGCCTAGGCCAAAACCTGTCCTTACCCTTTTCTCTTTGTCTCGTCTCTCCTCGTCTTAGTTGGCCCGTTTCTTCTACACCCCTCTCAACTATCTAGTTCCTTATTTTTTTATTGTGATGTTGTAATAGACCAGGCAGCATGGGAGGTCCCCAAACATTTTCTCCTATTCTCAGTCCTAACCTCATCAAAAGCACCTGTACTGTGTTCCCTTTACTCAGATTTTTTTCTTTGCGATAGTGTGTGATAATGGTTTTTTATCATGTAATTGCTTATATGTTAGCTCGCTAATATGTTAAAAAGTTAACATTTAGATATTTTGAAATTAATAATAGTAAAATTTCAGAATAAGTGCTCATCAGGTTGGATGTAGGGCAATTTTTTCACTGGGTGGGATTTTCTGTGCCCCTTATTCAGAATCCACACAGTAGTTTCCTCTTCTACCTCCTTTGAAGAACAATCTTGCTTCTCTGTATCCGTGTGCCACCCATCAGGAAAACAGAATGTATTCTGCCCTTTGACTAATATGAGGCACCTGTGAACCACTTGTATTAGGGCATGACTCTTAAGTTGTTCTTCAGAATGACTTTCATCTAGCCTGTCTTATCTGTATGTATTTGTGACTGTGTTAGTTATCTATTGCTGTGTAACAAATCTACCCCCCCCCCCCCCAAATTTAGCAGCTGAAAATAACAAACATTATCTCACACAATTTCTTAGGGTCAGGAATTCAGGACCAACTCAGATGGGTGGTTCTGGGGTCTGGCTTAGGGCCCCTCATGATGTAGCAGCCAAGCAGTTATCTGGGAGTGCAGTCTCTGAGGACCTGACTGGGGCTGGAGGTTCCCTTTCCAAGCTCACTCACATAAGTATTGGCAGATGATTTCAGTTCTTCACCATGTCGCCTCTCCCTGGGGTTGCTTATGGCAACTCAGCTTGCTTCCAGAACCGGACAAAGGGCTGCAGTCTTTTATAACCTAATCTTAGACATGACATAAGTGTCACTTCTGCCGGATGCTAGTGGTCACACAGACTAACCCTGGTATTGTGCATGAGGGGACTGCGTGAGGGTGTGCATACCAGGAGGTGGGAATGACTGGAACTGTGGGAAGGCTGCCTACCACAGTGATCAATGGGGAAAATTTGCTGTATTGGAGTAAGGTTAGAGTGAATAGGAAAAGCAAGCACTTGATACAGAAATCAGAAGGAATGAAGAGCCTACTTCAGTTCTAATACTTAATAAGAAATATAGTTTTAAGCGGTAGAAAGAGCATGAGCTTTGTTGGCTGAAGGACTTTCTGGCTGGTTACTGGCTCTGACCCTCATTGGCTGAGCAGCTTTTTCATTCAACCAATAGCTGCTGCTGAGCATCTGCTATGTGCCAAGCCCTTTGTGGAATACTATAGATATTTGGTTAAAAAGATCTGGTTCCTGTCTTCCTAGAGATGAAAATAATCTTTACAACTCCACTTGTCTTCATAAATTGATGGTAATAAAACCTACTCATTGGATTGTTGTATCAAATTAAATGATATAACAAATAAAAAATGGAAGACACCTGTCCCCTGTACGTTCCAATATATTTTAGCTAGTATTTGCATTGCTACTACATCTGCCGGGTTTGTAGTTTTTGTTTTTCTAGGGTAAGAGTGAAGTTTATTTTATTTCTTATAAATTCCCCCCAAGGTATCTAATATAATTCTGTGCTTGTAGACGACTTCTCAGTAAATATCCACCACCAAGAGATAGTCTGCTGTGTGGAAAACTCAAATCCTAGTGGGCCCAATCCTGATGAAGACATCAAAAGCCTGTACTCATTTCTGCTGAGCTACCCAGAAGCTACATGCACATTCATCCTCTTAGATCACTTGAGTACCATTTACTGTGACAATGTACTGGCAGTGGCTGTGTGGCTTTTCTTCTCTGTGGAAAGATAACCAGGACTTTCTAGATGCAAGAAATACCCTATGGTGAAGGTGTCTCTGTGCTGTGTGCTGAGAACTTTTTTAGAAACAGTGGTTTGGCAACTCTAGGAATAGGTCTATGATGGTAAGATTGTTGGTGTTAAGCCACTTTTCAGCTTTTTAAGAAAGCCAGGTTTTGTGCAGGCACATTTTTCTTACTGAAAACATCTGTATTCTGTCTACTTCAGGAATCCTTCAGAATAGGAAACACTGGATCCTAGTAGGTAGTAATCATGTCTGTAAAACTCGTGATCTCCATTATTTCAAAGCCCAGCAAACTCCTCTCTGTGGTATTAGCAAAAAGGAGGCTTGGGGTTCAAGAATGTTTGTTTCCTAATTGATTTTGGTCTTCTGGCAGCTGGATTGGTGACAGTGAAAGTAGAATTGACGTTGGAAATTCTGTGTATTATTCTTGAGGGAAAAGTGCTGAGTCTGTTTTAATTTAAAACTATTTCCACCACCTCCAGAATAGAAACCCAAGCTACCTAATATACTCTTGATCTCACTTGTGAGATTATCTGTATACTTATTTATTTCCATCTGTATGCTGAGTTCCTCAAGAACAATGTCTGTGTCAGTTTTTATGTTTGTTTTCTCAGTGTCCATCCGGCATAGCTGTGTCTAGTAGGGGCTCCATAAGCACTTATTAAACTGTCCTCCTTTGCTAACTCTTTTGCCACTTTCCTGATATGGCCCACTTAGTTGAATATGCCTTGTTAATTTGGAAAAAGCTTGTGTCTGTTTTCTTTGAAATAACAGAAAGTAAATGCTTCCCTTTGAATGCTGCTCTGCAGTTTATGTGTGTGTGAGTGTTTAGTCTGGCAGAGTGTCACATTTTTACTCTCTTAGTGCTGAGTATATACTCACCCTTGTGTCTGTACATGTTTTAATCTACTGTATAAGTATTTTTATCTCTTAGCCAGACCACTGTGCAGCCAACAGCACCTCATCATTAATGTCAAAAGTTTTTCTTTTACAAATGTAAGCACAGAGCTACTCTGTTGATTAACAACCAGACATGCTGGCGGTCTGGACTAACTCAGAAAATTGTGATATAGAATAATGAATTTGTGAAGGTAAATGGGTGTTCTAGTTTGCTAATGCTGCAGAATGCAAAACACCAGAGATGGACTGGCTTTTATAAAAAGGGGGTTTATTTGGCTATACAATTACAGTCTTAAGGCCATAAAGTGTCCAAGGTAACACATCAGTAATCAGGTACCTTCACTGGAGGATGGCAAATGGCATCCGGAAAACCTCTGTTAGCTGGGAAGGCACGTGGCTGGCGTCTGCTCCAAAGTTCTGGTTTCAAAATGGCTTTCTCCCAGGACATTCCTCTCTAGCAAGCTTGCTCTTCTTCAAAACGTCACTCACAGCTGCACTCAGTTTAGTCTCTTTGAGTCAGCATGTTTTATATGGCTCCACTGATCAAGGCCCACCCCCGAATGGGCGGGGCCACACCTCCATGGGAACATCTCATCAAAATTATCATTACCCACAGCTGGGTGGGGGACATTCCAAGCAAATCTCTGCCCCACAAGACCACAAAGATAATGGCATTTGGGGGGCACAATACATTCAAACCGGCACATTCCACCCCCTGGACCCCAAAATGACAATATCTTTCCAAATACAAAATACATTCATTCTATCACAATATCACAAAAACTCAAATCATTTCAGTAACAAAAGTTAAGCACAAAATCCCATCAAAATCAATTTAGGCGTGGTCAGTCCCAAGGCACACTTTTCCTTTAGCTTGGATCTGTGGACTTAGAACAAGTTATGTGCTCCCAATATACAAAGGAGAGACATTCATAGGATAAACATTTCCATTGCCATAAGGAGAAACAGTAAGGAAAACAAGGTTAACAGGACCAAAACAGTTCCTAAAACCTGCAGGACAGACTTCATTAGATTTCAAAGTCTGAGAGTCATTTATAGAACAACGTTGCATCCTTGGGGCTTGAGAGAGCGGGAGTCTAACCCTTCCTAAGGGCCTTTTCGGCAGCCCTTTCCTCTCCAAACGCTTAGGTGAGTGCTCCAACATACCCACACATTGGGGAGACCACCTTCTCAGCCCCACCCTCCTCAAACATCGGGGCAGCTCCCGGATTCCCTTCCATCTCTGGGGTACACACTCAACCCCTTCAGAAAAGTATGGTGGCAGCCAGGCTCTCCCCAATTCCCTGGGAATGTGCTCCAACCTCTTGGGACCTGAGGTGGCAAAACTCTTCCAGAGCATCGAGGCAGAAAGCCCGCCCTCGACCTCCAGGGCAAACTCACCCTTTCCATGCATGTGGGCTGCTCCACTCTCCCAGCCCGAGACCTCCTGACTCCAGACCTCAACCTCCATGGCTCTGTCTTTGAAGAAATTTTTCCTTCAGTTTGTTCCTTGTCTGTCTTCTCCAGTCCTGACTGGCAATGGCTCTGTCTATAAAGATCTCACAAAAATTCTGTTGGCTTTGCATGAAGCACGCAGGGGTCAAAGCCATCAGACAATAGGACTTTCCACAAATCCTTTCTGCTTAACTCCTTTTCCAATCTTGGCTTGTACTGAAATGGCGGCTGGGTTCCATGTTTGGTTACATCCTCACGTTGGGCTGTAGCTTCTGGGATTCCACGCCCTGGAGGCTCGTAATTTTCCAAGCCATCAGCTTCTGGTTTCTTTGAACCCAAGAGTTCAGTTCTAAGTTTATCTCTCTCCACTCGCATTTTACTATAAGCCGCAAGGAGAAGCCAGGCTACATCCTCCACATGTAGTCTGGAGATGATCTCAGCTAAGTGTTCCAGGTTGTCACTTTCAAATTTTTTTTTTTTTCCATCTGACTCTAGGACTCAATTTTGCCAAATTCTCTGCCACTTTAAAACAAGGATCACCTTTCTTCCAGTTTGCAACAACACATTCATCATTTCTGCTTAAGTCCTCATCAGAAGTATCTTTAGAGTCCATATTTCCATAAACAGTCTCTTTAAAGCAATTTTGGTCTTTTCTATCAAGCGCCTCACAATTCTTCCAGAATCTTCCCCCTATCCATTTAAAAAGCCATTCCAACATGTTTGGTATTTGCAAACTCAGCAGCAAAAGCACCCCACTCCTCTGGTACCAAAATCTGTTCTAGTTTGCTAATGCTGCAGAATGCAAAACACCAGAGATGGACAGGCTTTTATAAAAAGGGGGTTTATTTGGCTATACAGTTACAGTCTTAAGGCCATAAAGTGTCCAAGGTAACACATCAGTAATCAGGTACCTTCACTGGAGGATGGCAAATGGCGTCTGGAAAACCTCTGTTAGCTGGGAAGGCACATGGCTGGTGTCTGCTCCAAAGTTCTGGTTTCAAAATGGCTTTCTCCCAGGACATTCCTCTCTAGCAAGCTTGCTCTTCTTCAAAATGTCACTCACAGCTGCACTCAGTTTAGTCTCTTTGAGTCAGCATGTTTTATATGGCGCCACTGATCAAGGCCCACCCCTAAATGGGCAGGGCCATGCCTCCATGGGAACATCTCATCAAAATTATCATTACCCACAGCTGGGTGGGGCACATTCCAAGCAAATCTCTGCCCCACAAGACCACAAAGATAATGGCATTTGGGGGACACAATACATTCAAACCGGCACAATGGGAAAGGAGGTATTTAGTGAAGTGGTAGGGTGCTTTCAAATCATACTTACCAAATGTAATAATGGAAGTTTAGTATTGGAGAATTAATCAACATTACACTTAAATACACTTCAACTGGGCTATATATATCATTACAAAATTTAAGAAAGGGTGTAGCAGAAATTAAAAAGAAAGCATAAAACCTCTTTGTTGCTAGAAAAATATAATGAAAAGAGGCATTTGTTATAGACTCAAGTGAGGCAACAAAATGAATACTCAATTTATCAGAGGAGGAGATTCAATTATCTATGGGTGTGTTAGTGTGGTCTGTGGTGTTAAAACTAAAATTTTGGCACCCCAAATTATTCATGCATACCACTTGTTGCTGAGAAAGTCTTTTTGTGTATGAATATGAAGGAAATAGCCTCATTTTTGTTCTGTTTTTCAAAACTGGAGATATATTTCATGGTGAGTTTTGGATTTTTTTAATGGTTGAATATTAAAATAGCCAATTAGCAAACTACAGAGTGATGTGAATTTAAGGTATTAAGAAAGACACTAGAATTGGCCACATTTATTTCTTTATCAATAGAGGCTGAATAAGTTTAAGGAAATTCCTATTCAAAGAGATGTGTGCTACATATGATACATGAGAGATCTCATAAAAGGTTAAGCCAATACTGAGCAATACAGATTAAAATGTAAAGTTTTATATTCCATCATTGAATGAATATAGTCTTTAAAAGATGGTGTAAAATTTCTCTTATAATTTATATCTTTCTTAATTATTGTAACTTGCACACCAAATGTATACTATATCCAGCTAAATATATTAAATTCTGAGAATTTGGAGATGTGTACTGGTTCACAAAACCTAATGAAAAATGTTATTTTCTAACTTGATCTAATCATCCTTGATTGTATCTTAGTCATCCTTAGAAATTTCACATAATTCAAAATAGACTGCTTAAAGAAAAGGGAAAGGAAGATTGCTTGATGAGTTGTAGGCTGTTATCTACCATGCTTTGTTGTACCAAGAAGATACAGAGTCCAAAAGGAAATAGAGTTCTGAGATTTGAGCATTTATACTTGGAACTTTGTTTAATTGGAGTATAGAAAGCAATTTAATAAATCATTATCATGGTTGACATAAAAAATACACATAGTGTCTTTTTATTACACTTAATTAAGTGGGTAATCAGTTGATTAATGTGTCATAGGATTTCTTAAGTTGGTATTGAATGATCATTTTATTTAATTAACCTCATTGGGCAGTGATTAAAAGAACACCATTTCCTGTGGTTTCTTTTCCTGTAGTTAATTAAGTCTTTTGAGATATGGCTAGGTATACTTTATGGTAGTTTACACACCTATTTTATTAGTTTTGCAGACAGGAGATATGGAGAAAAAGGGACATGGTCATTCTTGCTGGGAGTTAACCCTACTCTTCTCTATGTAATAACATGTAAATCAATCTTCTCTTTTGAGAGCTTTTCTTAAGTGACTTTATTACCTGTCCAGTGCTACATTTTGGAATGTAGCTTGTATATTACTTTATTAAATTTATAATGCTTACTATCAAGCATTTATATACTGATAATAAGCTTCCATAAGTCTGTTCTACTGTGTTTCAATTAATGGTAGCACCAGTGCCATATTATGTAAAAAGGTGATATATAATAATCTTTTGAAATGCTTTGCATCTTGCTTTCAGATAGCTCATGATTTTACCTCTGTTAACATCACCTAAAACCCACAGATAGACACTATGATAATTTTTTACTTTTAGGAAGTCAGTCAATAAGTAAAAGCAAGCAAAAGAAACAAACACAAACATCTTTGATTATTCACACTTGTAAAATGAAATTTCAAATGGTGCCATTTTTGTCCCATAATAAAAATGTATCATCTTATCAAAATTTTGCACCTCAGAGAGCAAAATACCAATCTACTATTAGTGGTAAAGAAAGCAAGTACTGAACTAGTTAAGAGAATTCTCTGAGGTCATAACACAAGTTATCTATGGAGGCCAGAACAGAATTAGAACCTCCTTTCACTAATATCAACACACAATTTTTTTCTATATGTAATACTGCTGATTCTTAAGTACGTAGTATTCACTGATGTCTCTATTTTCAAATTGTATTTCTTTCTTTGTTGATTCCAGAAACAGTGAATATGGTGTTCCTTAGGATTTTGATGCTCATCAGCCTTTTAACAGTGAAGTGATGTTAGTAATCAATTCTTTTAGCTGTGGTTATAGATTGAAAAATAGGTGGTACTGGTCATGCTGGTGGAAGAGTGGTAGGAATGGTGCTGTAAGTTTCCTCCAAAAAGTACTAAATTTGATTGGTGGGTGGTAGGATGACCTCAAACCATTTGGTTTTCACTTTACCACAATTTTGTGGCACATATCTTGATATATTAAGTTTAATAATAGTGATAGTGATGATGATAAAAATAGTTAACAAGAATGTTTACTGTGTAATAAGCACTGTGCTAAACACATCTTTACATGTAAAAATTTTTATCTAGAAGTCTTAGGAATACTTGTACATTTTAGAACAATGAATATATGCTTTAATATATGTTTAGTGAAATAATTGTGGTGATTTTTACAACTGAGCTAATGCCAAAGCTAGTGAAATAGTTATCTCTAAGAGTTAGGAGAAATCACAGGTAGAAGTCATTTGGGATCCAGCCCACTTTATCTGAGAGTGCAGTGCTTAAAAAGATGTTGCTAAAAAAGAGTATGATTAGCTTTTTATAATGTTTGGAAATACATTAAAATAAGAAGATAGGAATCGAAGATGTCTGAATAGGGAGAGGCTGGGCTCATTTCTCTCCCAGAAAAATAACTAGGGGACAGGCAGAAACTGGAGCAATGGTTCTGGGGCTCTGGAGATTGGGGTTGGGGTGGGGAGAGAGTGCTGTACAACACCCAGGAAAGTGTGGGGTGAAGAAACAGAAGCTGTGGTGAGAGATTTTGAGCAACCCCTCTCAGTCCTGGCTCCCAGCACCCATCCCTCACTCTTGGGACAGAAAACTTAGGTATATCCAGGCCCTGTTGGGTGGGTGGCTGCAGACTGAGAGAGCCACAGAGGTCCACTTTCCCAGGAAAAGGGCAGGACACAGTCTAGCATTATTCTAGCTTGTGACTGGTGAATGTGAACTGCTGACACCCATGGTTTCAACTGCCCAAACTGGCACCGATATGCCATTCTTTGGCTATCAGGGAGGTAAGAAGATCCTGCCTTCTGAGGGCTGAGGGGAATAAGTTGCTGAAGAGTGCCATCAGCTTGCAGGTGAGGAAAGCACACCCCCGGGAAGACATGTAAAAGGCTTTTAGGAGAAGAGGGCCATATGCTGGGCAGGCCAGGAAAGCCCTCCCTTGGGGAGTGGAGTTGTATAAAAGGCTTTTTGGCATCTTTGCCTGACCCTCTCTGTTTGCTCTTATGGAACTTGTGGTCTTCCACTTTATGGATCCCTGGTCCAGCCCTGGTTGGGTAATGCTGATGAACCAAGTTTCAAAGAAGAGAATTAACATAAAGCTTAACAACGAACTCCTTGACAAGAGAGAGAATCCAGCATTCAGAGTAAACTCACCAAGGTAATGTGATGCCGAGACATCAACAAAAAATTATGAGCCACACCAAGAAATAGTAAGTCAAAGGAGCAATTCAGAAACTCAGAGGAGATACAGAATTTAGAACAACTAATCAAAGATGTTCAAACAAATATCCTAAACCAATTCTAGGAGATGTCCGAAGGGATAAAGGATATTAAGAAGACACTGGATGAGCATAAAGAAGAATTTTAAAGCATGCAAAAAAAAAAAAAAAAAATATGGGAATGGAAGGCACCATAGATGAAATAAAAAATACACTAGAGGAAGACAACAGCAGATTTGAAGGAGCAGAAGAAAGGATCACCGAGCTAGAAGATATCTGAATTCGAGGAGACAAAAGAACAAAAGATAGAGAAAAGAATGGGAAAAATTGAGCAACGTCTCGGGGAATTGATTGACAACACAAAGTGCACAAACATTCACATCATGGGTATCCCAGAAGGTGGAGAGAAAGGAAAAAGGACAGAAAAAATATTTGAAGAAATAATGGCTGAAGATTTCCTGACTCTTTTGAAAAACACGGATATCCATGTGCAAGAAGTGCAAGATACTTCAAACCAGATAAATCCAAATAGACCTATTCCAAGACACATACTAATCGGAATGTCAGATACCAAAGATAGTTCTTAAAGCAGTAAGAGCAAAGTGGTCCATCATATACAAAGAAATAAGACTAATTTCTGATTTCTCATCAGAAACCAGGGAGGTGAGAAGGCAAGGGTATGCTATGTTTACGATACTGAAAGAGTGAAACTGTCAGCCAAGAATTCTCTATCGCCACTGTTCCTGTTTGCTAATGCTGTCATTATGCAAAATATCATAAATGGATTGGCTTTTATAAAGGGGGTTTATTTTGTTACAGATGTACAGTCCTAAGGCCATAGAAGTGTCCAAACCAAGACAACAACAAGAGGATACCTTCACTGAAGAATGGCCAATGGCATCTGGAGCACCTATGTTAACTGGGAAGGCAGTGGCTGGCATCTGCTAGTCCTTTGCTCCTGGGTTGCTTTGCTTTCAACTTCTGATTCCAGTGGCTTTCTCTCTAAGTGCCTGGTAGTCCTTTCTTAGCTTCTCCAGTGCAAACTCTGGGCTTTATCTCTTAGCTGAGCTTCTCCAAACTTCCTTTTTGTTTGCATTGCCAAGCATCTCTGAGCATCAGCCTCAGTGTCTGTATCAGCACTCAGCTTCTGTCCAAAATGTCTCTCTCAGTTTCTCTTGGGGCATTTTGTCCTCTCTCCTCTTTGTGTGAGCTCTCTTTAAGGGACTGCAGGCCACACCTCCAAGGAAATAGTATAATAAAAAGTTTTTACCCTAATCATGACAAATAAATATGCCCCTCACAAGATTGCAGTAAAGAACATGGCTTTTGTGAGGGACGTAATAGATTCAAACCCGCACACCCAAAAATTGTCCTTCAAAAATGAGGAGGAGTTTAACATACTTACATATAAGCAGAAGCTGAGAGAGTTCTTTAACAAGAGAGCTGCCCTAGAAGAATGCTAAAGGGAGTCCTGCAGCTGAAAGGAAACAACAGGAGAGAAACTTGGAGGAGAATGTAGAAATGAAGAGTATCATAAAGGTAACTAAAAGGGTAAAACGAGAGACAAAATAAGATATAATATATGAAAGCCAAAGGATAAAATGGTTGAAGTGAGTACTGCCATTATAGTAATTGCATTGACTATTAATGGATTAAATTTTCTAATCAAAAGACACAGTCTGACAGAATGGACAAAAAAAATATGAGCCATCTATATGCTGTCTACAAGAGACTCACCTTAGACCCAAGGAAACAAATAGGTTGAAAGTGAAAGGCTAGAAAAAGATATTTCATGCAAGCAGTATCCAAAAAAAATCTGGGGTAGCTATAGTAATAATGGACAAAATAGACTTTAAACACAAAGCTCTTAGAAGAGACAGAGAAGAACACTATATATTAATAAAAAGGTCAATCCTCTGAAAAGAAATAACAATCTTAAATGCATGTGCACCTAACCACGGTGCCCCAAAATACATGTGGTTAATACTGGCAAAAGTGAAGAGAGAAATAGATGTCTCTACAATAATAGTTGAGACTTAAATAAATGACTCACAACAATAGATAGAACATCTAGATAGAGTATCAATAAGGAAATAGAGAACATGAATAATTTGATAAATGAGCTAGAGCTAACAGACATATACAGAACAATGTGCCTCTAAACAGCAGGACATACATTCTTGTCAAGTGCTCATGGATCATTCTCTAGGATAGACCACGTGTTGGGTCACAAAATAAGTCTCAATAAATTTAAAAAGATTGAAATTATACGTAGGACTTTCAATTACCATAATGGAAGAAATATAGAAATCAACAAGTGATTTGAAGATTGTACAAATTTATAGAGGCTAAACAATACATTCTTAAACAATCAGTGGGTCCAAGAAGAAATTTCAGGAGAAATCAATTAATGTCTTGAGACCAGTGAAATCAAGAGCATAGCATATCAAAGCTTATGGGATACCGAGAAGGCAGTGCTGAGAGTAGAATTTATAGCCCTAAATACCTACATTACAAAGGAATAAAGAGCTAAAATCAAAGACCTAAATCCATACACCTGGAGGAACTAGAAAAAGAACAATAAACTAACCCAAAAGCAAGCAGAAAGAAAGAAAGAATAAGGATTAGAGCAGAAATAAATGAAATCTGAGAACAAAAATAACAATAAAGAGAATCAACAAACCGAAAGTTATTTTTTTGTGAAGATCAAAAAAAATTGACAAGCCCAAGAGGGTACTATGAACAATTGTATGCCAGCAAACTAGACATCTTAGATGAAATGGACAATTTTCTAAAAACACACAAACAACCTACACTGACTCCAGAATAAATAGAAGACTAACAAACAAATCACAAGGGAAAAGTTTGAAACAATCTCAAAAACCTCCCAACAAAGAAAAGCCCAGGACTAGATGAATTCCAAGGTGAATTCTAACAATCATTCCAAGAGAATTACTACCAATCCTGCTCAAATTCTTCCAAAAAATTGAAGAGGAATGAATGCTACATAACTCATTCTACCTCAGTGCTACCTAACTCAATCTCTTTAATGGATAAAGGTACAAAAATTCTCAGCAAAATGCTTTCAGATCAAATCCAACTACAAATTAAAAGAATTATACACCAGGTTTAATGGGTTTTATCACAGGTATGCAAGGGTGGTTCAACACAAGAAAACCAACTAAGGTAATAAATACACCACATGAACAAATTGGAGAAGAAACACGATCATCTTGATTGATGCAGCAAAGGCCTTTGACAAAACCCAGCATCCTTTCTTGATAAAAATAGTTCAAAATATAGGAATAGAAGGAAATTTTCTCAACATGATAAAGGGCGTATATGAAAACCCACAGCTAATATCATATTCACTGGTGAAAGATGGAAAGTTCTCCCTTTAATATCAGAACAAGAGAAGGATGCCCACTATTATTTAACTTTGTGTAGGGGTTTTAGCTACAGCAGTTAGGCAAGAAAAAGAAATAAAAGGCATTCAAACTGGGAAGAAAGAAGTAAAACTTTTACTGCTTGCAGGTGATATGATTCTTTACCTATAAGGTCCTGACAAAATCTACAACAAAGCTCCTGAAGCTAATAAATGAGTTCTGAAAAGTGGTGGGATACAAAATCAACACCCCCAAAACAGTATTGTTTCTGTACACTAGTAATGAGCAAACTGAGGAGGGAATCAAAAAAAAAGGTTGCATTTCCAATAGTAACTAAAAGAATCAAGAATTTAGGAATAAATTTAACCAAGGATACAAAGGCTATATATTCAGAAAAGTACAAAGCATTGCTAAAAGAAACCAAAGAATAGTAAATAAATGGGAGGACATTCCATGTTCACGGATTGGAAGACTAAATATCTTTTAAGTATTGTCAATTCTACCCAAATTGATTTACAGATTCAGTGCCATTCCAATTAAAATTCCAACAGCAACTCTAAGCCCAACTTGGCAAATAAATTCATTAACCTACCCCCCATGAGGTACATGACTCCCAGGAGAATTAATCTCCCTGGTGATGTGGGACATGACTCCCAGGAATGAGCCTGGCCCTGGCAGTGAAGGAATTTTTTTTCCCCACAAAGAAATCATGGAGAGGCACAGCCCACCCCTAGAGAGTGATTGGTCCTTTCAGGGATGCTAGCAGAAAGGTGACAGTTATTGGCCATTTTCATTATATTGGAATTTGTATCCCGATAGGGTGTCCAGGGTGTGGGAGAGAAGAGCTCACAGCCAACGGTTGTACCCTTATTTTTGTCACAGAGCATAAATGAAGTACTTTCTGATGTTAGCACAAAAGTGAGGTACGGGAAATCAACTCCTGGCATGGCAATCTGAACTCAGCAAGAGGAGAGAGAGAGCAAGAGGATGGTTGGATGATTCAACAGTTGGTCAGGTTCACTGCTGCCATGATGACTTGACTCAGCTGGGTGAAGTTGTTTGCCTTCCAAGTTGCCACCAGGCCAAATCTGCAGAAACAAAAGCAGGGAGCAGCAACCAGTCTTGGCAGGGTAGTTGTGCAGCCACCTCCTATGGGAGACACTTTTCTCAGACTATCTGTAGTAACTTATATCTTCCCTCTAATGCCACTCAGTCTGTCTGTCCCTTTCCTTAAGCTGTAACCTCACCTCTTTCCCATTGATCTGAGTGCCTTACCCATATCATCCAGCTCACTTCCACTCCTTCCTGATAGAAGGGAGTTATCAGGAATCCTCAAAGGTATCCCATGATCATTCACTAGGGTTTTGCCCATTTTTTAATTGGGTTGTGTTTTTGTTGTGGAGCCATAGGATTTGTTTATATATTCTGTATATTAAACCCTTATCAGATATGTGGTTTCCAAAAATTTTCTCCTACTCTGTAGGTTGCCTTTTTACTTTCATGAAGTCTTTTGATTAGAAAAGTTTTTAATTTTGATGAAGTTCCATTTATCCATTTTTTTCTTTTGTTGCTTGTGCTTTTCATGTATAAGAAACCACTGTTTAACACAAGATCCTGAAGATGCTTCCCTATGTTTTCTTTTAGGAGTTTATAGTTTGGTTCTTATATTCAGGTCTTTGATGCATTTTAGTTGATTTTTTTATTTGGTCTCAGGTAGGGGTCCACCTTCATTCTTTTGCACATGGATATGCAGTTTTCTGAGCACCCTTTCTTGAAGAAACTGTTATTTCCAATTGGGTATACTTGGCCCTCTTATCAAAAATCAATTGGCCATAGATGTAAGATTTTATTTAGGGATTTCTGATCTATCAGTACTATTTCTTTGGTCTAAATGTCTGTTTCTGTGCCAGTACCATGCTAATTTGATGACTGGATCTTTCTAAGAAGTTTTAAAATGGGAAGTGTGAGTTCTCACATTTTTGTTCTTCAAGATGGTTTTGGCTATTTGGGGCCACTTACCTTTCCATATAAATTTGATGTTTGGCTTCTCATTTCTGCAGAGAAGCCTGTTTTAATTTTGATTGTGTTGAATTTGTAAATCACTTTGGGTAGAATTGATGTCTTAACAATATTTGGTTTTCCAATCTATGAACAGACTGTTCTTACTGTTCTTTCAGTTTTTATTTCTTTTTTCTTTTAAAACTTTTTAAGACTTTTTTAGTGAAGACTTTGCACTTTCAATGTTTGCATCTAAGATATGAAGTGTTCGTAGGGGAAGGATTGTCGTCATCATGCCCTAGGTTTACACATTCCGGAGAATCCCCTTTTTTTTTTTTAAATACATCTTTTTATTGTGAAATTTAACATACATACAGAACAGTGATAACTTTCAAAGTATGTTTTAACAAGTAGTTATTTAGGTAATTTCCAAGTATGTTATGGGTTACAATTCCACAGTTTCATTTATTTACTTATTGTGAAATATAAGCTATATACAGCAAGGTGGTAACTTTCAAAGTACAATTTTTCAAGCAGCTATAGAGCAAATTTCAAAGAATGTTATGGGTTAGAGTTCCACCATTTCAGTTATTTCCTTCTAGCTATTCTAATATCTTAACATCTATTTATCTATGTGTCATACCTTTCAGAAGTATATCACACAAACACTTATATATAAAGATTCAGTATCTGTAATCCTTTGTTAAATCCTACCTTGTCTGTTTCTGCCCCTTCCTTCCTCTCACTTAATCACTTTCTCAGTCTTCAGTGCTGTCTAGGTAGTGGTTACCCTAACTTGTTCATGTGAAAAAGGGGTGTCAACATTTGGGGAAGGGGGCTGCATCTGGTTCATCAACCACATTCTTTAAAGAGGCTGTTGCCTCTGGGTTTTAGGACTTGTGTGGCATAGGAACACTCTGGTGGATTTAAGTTTCTGAAAAATAAACTTAGTGAAACTTTTGTAGAGTCTCAAATAGGGATCTAGGTATTTCAGGACTACTGTTGGTTATGGCTTGTCATACTGTGGCCATTTGGAATATCTAGCTTAGCTTGCACAAGAGTAACCTCCAGGATGGCCTCTTGACTGTATTTGAAATCTCTTAGTCATTGTAACCTTATTTTGTTGCCTTTTTTCCACCCTTTTGGTCAAGAAGGCATTTCAATCCCTTGATGCCAGGGCCAGGCATTCCTGGGAGTTGTGTACCACATCACCAGGAAGACTCATTCCCCTGAAAGTCATGTCCCACTTAGGGGGGAGGTTAATGATTTATTTGCCAAGTTGAGCTTACAGAGAGAGCACATCTAAGAAGCAAAAGAGGTTCTCTGGAGGTACCTCTTAGGTATAATTATAGGAAGGATTAGCCTCCCTTTTATAGCCATTAAGTTTTATAAGAGCAAGCTTCAAGATTGAGGACTTGACTTATTAAGTAGGGGGCTCCTGATTTCACAAAACATATATTCTGTCCAAGTTAAACAATTAGTAGCTCCCATTATCTTCACTTAGTTGTACAATCATCATGACTCTCAATTTTAAACATTTATCATAACACAAAACATCCCAAAGCTCTTATCAGCCCCTAATTATTCATCCCTAGTATTAGTGTAGTGCTGGTAAGGTATTACTATTAAATATAGTCTATAACATGTAATGGGTAGTTTTTCTGTATATCATTCTTGTTAACTCTTTGCACTAGTGTCATACCTTAGAAGTATATCATACTTATTTATATTTGTGGCACTAGTTGTTATTTCTTTTACCAATGTTTTATAGTTTTTCACATAAAAATCCTTTACATCCTTGGATAAATTTATTCCTAGATATTTGATTCTTTCAGTTGTTATTGTAAATGGATTTTATTGTTCATTTCTTCTTCAGATGTTCATTACTTTTGTCTAGAAACACCTACTGATTTTTGCATGTTGATCTTGTGCCTTTCTCTTTGCTGAATTCATTTGTCAGCCCTTGTAGTTTTGTTGTAGACTTTTCAGGATTTTCTGTGTATTGGATCATGTATGTCATCTGCAAATAGTGAAAGTTTTACTTCTTCCTTTTCTATTTGGATTCCATTTATTCATTCATTCTTGCCTAATTGCTCTGGCTAGAACTTCTGGTAGAATGTTGAATAATATGGTGACAGTGGTTATTATTTTCTTGTTCCTGATTGAAGAGGGAAAGCTTTCCTGATTGAAGAGGGAAAGCTTTCCTTCTTTCACCAATGAGTAAGATGTTAGCATTGGGGTTTTCATATATACCCTTTATCATGTTGAGGAAGTCTCCTTCGACTCTTAGTTTCTGAGTATTTTTTATCAATAAAGGGTACTGAGTTTTGTCAAATGTCTTTGTCAGTTGTGATGATCATGTGGATTCTTTCTTTCCTTGTAGTTATGGGTGTATTACATTAATTGATTTGCTTATGGTTAACCACCCTTGTATACCTGGGATAAATCCCATTTGATCATTACGTATAAATCTTTTAATGTGCTGCTGGATTTGCTCTGCTAGTATTTTGTGGAGGATTTTTGCATTTATTTCATAAAGGATATTTGTCTGTAATTTACTTTCCTTGGGGTATTTTATCTGGCTATAGTATTTCGGTGATGTTGACCTCTTGCAGTGAGTTAGGAAATGTTTGATGCTCATCCAGTTTTTAAAGAGTTTGGACAGGATTGGCATTAATTTTTCTTGAAGTACTTGGTATGAATCGATGGTACTGGGTCCTGGGTTTTTCTTTTTGAGGATTTTGATTACTGAAGCAATCTGTTTATTTATTGGTCTGTTGAATTTTTCTGTTTCTTCTTAAATCAGTGTAGGTAATTTTTGCATTTAGGAATTTATCCATTTCATCTAAGTTATCAGTTTGCTTGCATACAATTGTTCATAGTATCCTCTTGTAATATTTTTTATTTTTATGGGGTAAATAGGAATGTCCTCCCTTTAATTTTTGATTTTAGTTATTTGTGTCCACTCTTTTTATCTTTTTCAATCTAGCTAAAGGTCTGTCAATTTTGTTCTTTTCAAAAAATCATCTTTTGGTTTAGTTGATTTTCTCCATTTTAAAAATTCTCTCTTTCTCATATCTCCACTCCATTCTTTGTTATATCCTTCCTTAAGCCTGATTTATTAGCTCTTCTTTTTCTAGATACAAGTGAGGTTAGGTCTCTAATTTGTGATTATTCTTTTTTTAATATAAGCATTTAGAGCTATACATTTTCCTTTCTGCACTGCTTTTGCTACATCCCGCCCTCTGCCTCTGGGGCAAACTCACCGTTTCTATGTGTCTGAGATTTCTGACTCCAGATCTCAATTTCCATGGTTCTGTCTTTGAAGAAATTTTTCCTTCAATTTGTTCCTTCTCCATCCCCTCCAGTCTAGACTGGCAGCGGCTCTGTTTATACAGATTTCGCAAAAGAAAAGTGTTGGCTTTGCAAGAAGCATACAGTTCAAAACCATCAGACAATGGGACTTTGCACAAATCCTTTCTGGATAACTCCACCTCCAATTCTGGCTTGTATTGAAATGGCTGGCTGGTTCCAGGTTTTGTTAAATCCTCACATGAGGCTATAGCCTATGGGGTTTCACTTTTTGGAAGCCAAGAGTTTTGCAGCCCATCCATTTCTGGTTTCTTTGTATCCAAGAGTTCTGTTCCCAGTTTATCTCTGTCCTGTTGCATTTTATTGTAAGCTGCAAGGAGAAGCCAGGCTACATCCTCTGCATGTGGTCTGGAAATCTCCTCAGCTAAGTATCCCAGGTTGTGGCTTTCAGATTCTGCCTTCCATCTGACACCCAGACTCATTTTTGCCAAATTCTCTGCCACTTTAAAACAAGGGTTGCTTTTCTTCCAGTTAGCAATGATACATTCATCATTTCTGTCTAAGGCCTCATCAGAAGTATCTTTAGAGTCCATATTTCTACCAACAGTTCCTTCAAAGCAATCTAGGCCTTTTCTATCAAGTTTCTCACAATCCTTCCAGAATCTTCCCCTTACCCATTTAAAAAGCCGTTCCAACGTGATTGACATTTGCAAACTCAGCAGCACCCCATTTCTGTGGTACCAAAATCTGTTCTGGTTTACTAATACTGCCATTATGCAAAATCAAGAAATAGATTGGCTTTTATAAAGGGGGTTTATTTGGTTACAAATTTGCAGTTCTACAGCCATAAAAGTGTCCAACTAAGGCATCCACAAGAAGATACTTTCATTGAAGAATGGCTGATGATGTCTAGAAAACCTCTGTTAGCTGGGAAGGTACCTGACTGGCATCTACTCTGGGGTTCTGGTTTCAAAACGTCTTTTTCTAAAGTGTCTCTGGGCTTGTATCTCTTAGCTTCTCCAGAGCAAACCTGGGCTAGCATCTACAAAGCAGTCAGCTCCCAAGCATCTCTCCAAAAGTCTCTCTCAGCTGCAGCACTGAGCTCCTTCTGTCTATGAGCTCTTGCAGGACTCCAGTGATTTAATTAAGACCCACAAAGAATGGGCGGGGTAACACCTCCATGGAAATAATCTAATCAAAATATCACCTACAGTTGGGTGAGTCAAATCTTCATGGAAACAGCTGAATACAAATATCCTGCAAGAAGGGCTCAAAACATGGCTTTTTGGGGGACATAATATATCCAAACCTGCACACACCCTGGGGCATCTTATGCCTTTATTTTGGTTATCCTTCACCACTGTTGTTTACATTTTGTCTGGGTTAATATATTTTCTTTGACCAGAGTTATTCCAAAGGTATTTTACTTTTTAAAATCTATAGACTCTATTTTTAGCTATATTACAAACTTCTTAAATTTCCTATTTGATTAAATAACAAGAGTTCTTAAGGTTTCTACTTTCAAACTCTTCTGTCATGTCAGCCTGTTGTGAGTACTCTATAATTTACCAAACTGCTGCAAGCCATAAGGCACATGTACTGTGCCTGACTTTTCAGTACCTCCACATGCCAAAGGTAGTCTAATTTTTTGCAACTTTCCTGTAATAACTAATGTTCTTGTCAGATTTTTTACTTTCCTTACCATTAATCTAACTTTGCATTGTTGTAACTTTTGTGACATCATTTTCTCTAATTTAAATACATTCACTAATGATCTTGTCTTGTCTAAAACCTACAGGGTTCAGAGTGAGTTTCAAATAACATCGTGAAACTACCTTCAAAAATTCTACAGTTGCTACTCTCTGTACAGCTATGTTGGCCCTTTTCCCCATTTATTGTTATTTAACCGGTCTATTCATTTCTACTGAAAGCCTGTAATATCCTGCAGGGCAGGAACTAGCCTCATGAGTCTGGGTATTCTACAATACTATGCACATTATATGCTGCAGTAAATATGTTGAATGGATGTTCAGTGTATCTAATAAGTTTTTGAATTAACTTTCAGTGTGTCCAGTGGTGAATTCTTGGCCTGATTTTGGTCTTCTTTCAGGGAAGCACCAATGCCTATCTAATATGTTCTCCTGTTTAGATTGGGCTAAAACCTCTCCCAACTGATGGCTAACTTTTGAATTCTTAAGACTTTGTTGGAAATATCAGATTGATTCTTCAACACTTTTGTAGCACATTCCATTTTCTAGAACAGCATTCTTGTCTTTAATGATTTATTAATTCAAAAGGATGTTGCAATGTTTTCTTTTCATGTTTAGTTTAATTCAGCAGATACTTTGTTGATAATCTTTAGTGAGCCAGGTTTATGCCAGATGCTAATTGCCTGCCCTCAAGGAGCTAACAATCTTATGCTGAAGGAAGAAGGCAAGGGAAAAGAGAGACCTGAGTTTAGCTAATTCTCAAGCAATGTAGAATGGTAAATATTTTGAGAATGATAGTTTATATAAAATTTGTGGATATAATTCCTATTCCCATGGTGCTTACAGCCCAATTGGAGTTTCAAGTACGTAAACAGGTCTTTATAGATAGTGTGGTAAATGGTGTGATAGGAACAGACAGATGGTTTGGGGGCAATGTGGGAGACCCATTGCCTAGACTTGGTTATATGATGATTTGGTTGAAACCCTCCTTTTTGATGTGACATAGATCAGCAAATGATTGGATAATAGAAAAAGTTCGTCTTAGTGGGAGATAATAGAATTTGATACTTCAAACATTTATTTTAACTTAGGTTTTATAAATATGCATTTCTTCACAGAGATTTTAATCTAGGACTAAGGCCCTTTTGATTCTGAATATAGATTCTCTCACTAGGGTTTTCTATCACATTTTTTCATGACTGTTCCTTGCAGTGTCAAGGTTTATAACTTTTAAAGTAGATGAATAAAGACTTACAGAGCAACCTGAGTACAGAATCTTTCCAGATTTATGATTTCCCCTATCTTTTATAATTGCCTTGCATCTTATAATCTGTAGTCTTTTTTACAGACTTACTTTTGAGTCATTTCAAAGCATTTGATTGATTTCTGATTAATTTTTTCTTACTAATATATCTTTGGTTTACTTAATATTTAAATTACATAATTACAATAAAAGGTATAACTGGCATAAGCAGGTATGGAAACCACTATAATTGACTTTTGGTAAGCAAGCCTGCAAGTCAGTTGGTGGAAACAGAGGTACGTGGGCAAACCCGAGTGCAGCCTCCTAACTATGAGGACTTTGCCTTGGGCATGAGTGAGATCTGGGGATCAGTTAAAGGGGGTACAGCATTCTGATGTAAAATAGAACAAACATGCTTTGGGGACACAATATACCTTCTAATTGCTGGTATATAAAAGAGCTTTCCTATACTCAATAGCATTATCTTATTCTAAAAAAAATTGGCCTGTAAATATTAATAACTTATTTTTAAAGAAAAACTGTGGGTAGTTTTTTTTTCTTTCAAGTCACTGTTTCCCAATATCATATCACTTTTTCTCTATGTAGCTACTTTTTCTTTTTATTCTTCCCATTTTTTTTTTCTGTTGAATCTTTTGTACCTGATGTCAGCTTTGTTTCATGAGATGCCCTGAACATTACTATCTTTGCTTGAATTCCACAGAGAATGATATGTAATAATATATGTCAGTGAGTTGCAATTGATATTCTTTGTTTATGGTCTTGATTTTTTGTATAATAAAGTGTCCTGTTCTTAGGAATCATAGTAAACTGGTTTCTTGCTGTGTGACTGATTATGAGTTGTGATAAAACAAGAGGCAATTTTATTTTTGTTTGCTTGTAACTTCATTTTTCTTATAAGATCTGATTAATACACTCCAAACATGAAATCAGCTTATCCTGCACTATTCATTATTTTAAATATGTTTATCATTTTTCTGCCTCACACTGTTTTCTTTGATTTTAAGATTTTTTTTCTTACTCTCAAAGAAAATAATGTTTGAATATATTATTTTGCTGAGGTATTGTTTCAGACAACTTCTGCTAGGAAGACTGCTCTAACAAAAAATCCTTGACTCTTAGTTTCTTATAGCGACTAGAATTTGTTTTTCAGTTCATTGAAAAAATAAATGAGGCTGTAATTCTGTCCACAGCTTGGCTTTCCATATTGTCTGAAGGAACACCCCTTATCAGGAACATGAGTTTTCATGGCAAAGGAACAAGAGCAGTGGCCCAAAAACATAATGGTTCTAAAGCGTCTGGCTGAATGTCGTTCACTTTGCTTCTGTTCACATTTCATTTCAGTGTAAGTCTCTTGGCAAAGCTGATATGGTAACTGCGCCCCCCTGCCATGAGCAGCACTTGAAGTCACATATCAACTTGGTATAATCCTCTTACTAGGAAGGGAGTGAAAAAATTGGAATGTTGTGATCTTTTATGTTTACATCTCATATGAAAGGTTTTTTGTTTTATTGTAACATGTATTTTGTGAATTTAACTGTTGAAGTTTTTTTTCCCCAATGTCACCCTTGTATATTGGACTCCACTCAGGGTTTTAGTCAAGAAGAGCTCAGTGAGAAGATATTAAATATGAAAATTCTTACTATTTCATTATATTGTTCTTTCTCTGCTTGTCTCCTGCTTCTACTGATTATTGAGTAGCTGTCCAAATCTTCTTCCCTCACCGCACTTGTTTAAAATTTGTAAGCTAGAGAATTTTTTGAAGAGGATTTCCTTTTGTGTCGATTATCCATTAGTCATTATAGCTGTACTGTCTGGATATTTATAATTTACACACCTTTTCGATACAATGAATTTGTGCCTTTGCCAGTTTCACAGTCATGGTTTCTGTTACATTGTCCACATGTGGAAAGCAGCTTGCCAACAAGTAAATAAAACCAAGTTAAGTCACAGACACATGCAGCTGAAATACCGAATCACCCTAGCCTGCTCTGAAGTTATATTTATTTGTACACAGTGAGGATTCGTATTTCTGGCAAAACAAATGACAGTTACTTTTGCTGTTTTTAAATAGCGTAACTGTACCTCAGATGCATGAACTCATGATGTCCATTGTAGTGAGGCATGACACTTGAGAAGAGACAGTGGGCAAATTGTCAGAGAAAGTTGAGGTTTACAAATAATGCTGCATGTTGAAGGGAGATAGGGAATTAGAAAAGTAGATATATCTACTACATATCCAGGGGCAAATATTTTGGTGTATGATAGAGTCAGAAAGAATTAGACTGGAAAGCATCTTGCGTTCATTTGGTCCTAACCATTGCCACAATACCAAAGCAGTCACATTGATAAAATCTTTTCAAATGCTGGTTTAAATGACTCTATTTTTTTTAGTGAAGGGGTCCTCAGCTTTCCAGGGTTGTGTATTCTAGCATTTCTGACATTCTAGTTAACTATTTCCCTTAATTCCACTCTGTAAGGTTAATTCATGTGTCAGCTTGGCTAGGTTATGGTATCCAGTTTGGTCAAGCAAGTACTAGTGTGATTGTCACTTTGAGGGTATTTCATGGATTTAAATTATTAGTCAATTGATTGCATGCAAGACTGATTACTTCTACAGTCAACAAAGGAGATTGCCTTCAACCATGAGAGAAGTCTCATCCAATCAGTTGAAGCCTTAAGGGGAGAACTGATGAGAACTGATGATTTCAGTAGTCTGAAAGAATTTCTATTTCTGCTTTAGCCAGTCAGCTTCTCCTGGGGAATTCATTGAAAGCATCAGAGATCCTAACTTGGCTGATCTATGGAATTTGGACTTGCCAATCCCCATGGTTGTGTGAGCCAATTCCTATAATAAATCTCTTAATATTTGCATAGATATACATACATACATATTAATATGCATACCAACCTTCCTTTTCATAGGGTGAGGTCTGATATGGAAAGCTGATCAGGCTTTCCTTTTTAGATTCACTGACTAGACTCTCATAATAATGAAGTTATTGCACTTGTAATTGAATGTAGCTCTGGAAGGGATGAGATAATAAAGCTTAACCCCATCAATTTACAGATGAAATAAAAGAAGCCCAGAGATAATAAGATGTTTGTTCCCCAAGGTGAGAGAGTCCAAGGGTGGCAAAGCCGAAGCCAGAGGAGCAGTCTGTTGACTTCTTGTTTCAGTGCAAGATATATTCACATACCAGATAGTCATCCAAAGTGTACAATCACTGGGTCACAGTATCATCATAAAGTTCTGTATTCATCACTATAATCAATTTTTGAACATTTTCATTACTCCAAAAAAATAAAAATAAGAATAAAAATCAAAATATAAAGAACACTCAAAACATCCCATACCCCTTATCCCTTCCTCTTATTTATTTATTTTTTGTCTTGTTTTCTTACTCATCTGTCCATACACTGGTTAAAGGGAGTGCCAGTTAGAAGGTTTTTGCAATTACACAGTCACTCCTTAAGAGCTATATAGTTATACAGTCATTTTCAAGAATACAGGCTATTGGATTACAGTTCAACAGTTTCAGGTATTTCCTTCTAGCTATTCCAATACACAAAAAAACTGCAAAGGGATATTTATATAGTGCATAAGAATAACTTCCAGAATGACTTCTCAACTCTATATGAAATCTCTCAGCTGCTGAAACTCTATTTTGTTTCATTTCTTTTTCCCCTTTTGGTCCAAGAAGGCTTTCTCAATTCCATGATGCCAGAGCCAGGCTCATCCCGGGAGTCATGTCCCATGTTGCTAGGGAGATTTACACCTCTGGGAGTCATGTCCCATGTAGTGGGGAGGGCAGTGAGTTTACCTGCAGAGTTGGCTTAGAGAGGCCACATATGAACAACAAAAGAGGTTCTCTGGGAAAGACTCTCAGGCACAATTATATGTAAATAGGCTTAGCCTCTCCTTTGCAATAACAAGCTTAATAAGGGCAAGCCCCAAGATTGAGGGCTTGGCCTATAAAATTGGTAGTTCCTAATGCTTGCGAGAATATCAGGAATTCCCCAAGTGGGGAAGTTTAATGTTTCCACATTTTCCTCTAGTCCCTCAAAGGGGCTTTGCAAATAGTTTTTTATTCTCTGCCCAAATTATTCTGGCATGAATCAGGTCATCACACTAACCTGTACAAACGAACAAGACCTCACTCCCTATTCAAGTTTCCATGTAATTATGGTGTTAGAATAAACTGACTATACAAGTTAAATTATATAGTACGCTACAGAATATATAAGTTTTGCACCAACTAAACATCTCTTCCTTTGGTCTCACACAGAAGCTGAAGTTTTAAAACACTGTCAATATCGTCCTTTACCCTTTAAGTCTGATTTGCCTTAGTCCTAACCAGATCAGCTTTATTCATACCTTTAATTGAAGTCTGATCTCTTTTTCAGCTTTAAGAAACACTTGCTGTATGGGAAATATTGACATTCATAGCTGCAGAACTCTAGCTGTGGGTCTCAGGTGTCACACAGATACCCAAAGTTGTAGGGAATGACCAAGTTGTACACAAAGAGCCCAGCATCTCGGAATTTAGAAATGACCTTAACAACTCAGGCATAGGTGTGACTACTGTAACAGCTTACAATATAGGAACCTTTACGATAAGCTTTCCCCGGATAAGCTATACTCTTGAATTCAATTGTCAGCGTTTGCACATCTCAGAGTTTGCACATTATATTTAGTCCATATTAGTGAGGCATTATAATATTAGTCTTTTCATTTCTGGCTAATTCTACTCAACCTACTGTCCTCAAGGTTCACTCATATAGTTGCATGCCTCACAATTTCATTCCTAGCAGATACTGAGTATTCCATTGTATGCATACACCGCAGTTCATCCTTCTTTTCATCAATCAATGTACCCTTAGGCCACCTCCATCCATTGCAAATTGTGAATACGGCTGCCATAAATACCAGTGTGAAAATGTCCATTGTGTCCTTTTTTTTCACTTCTTCCAAGTATATACCTAATAACAGGGCTGCAGGATTACCTATACTTGTCCTCCAGATGACCCGCACCATTCTACCTCCCTACCAACAGTGAATGGATACATCCCTCTCTCAGAATTTTCTCTAGCACTTGCATCTTTCTGTTTTTTTAAAACAGTTTTGTTCACACACCATATAATCTACCCTAAGTAAACAGTCACTGGTTCCTAGTATAGTCATATGGTCATGCATTCACCACCACAATCTATATGAGGACATTTCTGTTTTTTCTGCAGAGAAAGACGAAGGAAAAAAAAATGAAGACTAAAAAATAATAAAATGAAAAGGCGAAACAACACCAAGAATCCCCTAACTGTCCCTTATATTTCCCTCTTACTGATCTTATTGACATTTAGCTTTTGTATATTGCCTTTGTTACATTTAATGGAAATATATTACAATGTTACTGTTAACTATAGACTCTCATTTGCATTGATTGTATTTTTCCACATACCATCCCATTTTTAACACCTTGCATTGTTGACATTCATTTGTTCTCCTTCATGTAAAAGCATTCTTATATTTGTATATTTAATCACCATCATTGTCCACTCTAGGTTTTGCTAAGTTATACAGTCCTAGTCCTTATCTTCTATCCTTCCTTCTTGTGTCTTTCCTTCTTGTGTTATACATATCCCTAGCCTTCCTCTTCCAACCCTACTCACACTCAGTTTTGTTCGGTGTACTTACAATATTTGCTACTGTCTACCGTTTTATCTTTTGGATTTTATATGTTCTATCTTATGTATATATTTTTTTCCTTTTCTCTCTCTTTTCACACTTACTGATAGTCTTCATTTCTACTCTCTTTTCTAAACCTTGCTCTCCTGTCTTTTCCTTTCAGCCTGTAGTGCTCCCTTTAGTATTTCTTGTAGAGCAGATCTCTTGTTGACAAATTCTCTCCATGTCTGTCTGAAAATATTTAAACTCTCCCTTGTTTTTGAAGGACAGCTTTGCGAGATATGGAATTTTTGGTTGGCAGTTTTTCTTTTTCAGTATCTTAAATATATCACCCCACTGCCTTCTTGCCTGCATAGTTTCTGTTGAGAAATCCATGTATAGTCTTATTGAGCATCCCTTGTATGTGATGGATCGCTTTTCTCTTGCTGCTTTCAGAATTCTGCCATTGTCTTTGACATTTTACAGTCTATTAGTGAGTGTCTTGGAGTAGGTCTGTTTGGGTCTGTTCTGTTTGGGGTAAACTGTGCTTCTCGGATCTGTAATGTTATGTACATAAGCGATGAGAAATTTTCAGTAATTATTTCCTCCATCATTCTTTCTTCCTTCTTTCCCTTCTCCTCATTTTGGGACACCCATGACACATATATTCTTGTGCTTCATATTGTCATTTGCTTCCCTGAGACCTGCTCATATTTTTCCTTTCTTTTCCCTGTCAGTTCTTTTGTGTGTAGGATTCCAGATGTTCTGTCCTCTAGATCACTGATCCTTTCTTCTGCCTCTTCAAATCTGCTGTTGTAAGTCTCTATTGTGTTTTTCATCTCTTCTCTTGTGCCTTTCATTCCCATAAGTTCTACCAATTGTTTTTTCAAACTTTCGAGTTCTTCCTTATGTTCACACAGTTTCTTTTTTTTTTTTTTTTTTTTTTTTATCATCATTTTATTGAGATATATTCACATACCACGCAGTCATACAAAACAAATTGTACTTTCGATTGTTTACAGTACCATTACATAGTTGTACATTCATCACCTAAATCAATCCCTGACACCTTCATTAGCACACACACAAAAATAACAAGAATAATAATTAGAGTGAAAAAGAGCAATTGAAGTAAAAAAGAACACTGGGTACCTTTGTCTGTTTGTTTCCTTCCCCTACTTTTCTACACATCCATCCATAAACTAGACAAAGTGGTGTTTGGTCCTTATGGCTTTCCCAATCCCATTGTCACCCCTCATAAGCTACATTTTTATACAACACACAGTTTCTTTTTTATCTCCTTCATCACTTTTGCCATATCTTCCCTCAACTCATTGATTTGATTTTTCCAATTGATATAGCATTTTTGTTTGAACATCTTTCATTAGTTATTTCAAATCCTGACTCTCAGGTGAGATGTTAGTTTGTTCTTTTGGCTGGGCTTTATCTTCGTTTTTCCTAGTGTGACTTGTAATTATTTTGGTGGTTCTAGGCATCTCATTTCCTTGATTCGTTTATTCTAGAGGTTGTTTTCACTCTTTTACTTGGGGATTTCTTGTTGGTTGGCTTTTTCCTCTATCTGTTCTTCTGTTCTTTGGTGTTCAGTTCAACTTATTCTAAACCTCTAATTTAGCTTCTTTTTGACTGATCAGAATTTTTCAACTCTTATTGTTCTGGTTCTTGTCCTGCCTATATGGAACTTTTTTTTTTTTTTTTTTTGAGGCAGGTGTACCCAGATATAATTGGCACCAAACAGATTTTCCCGGATGAGACAGGCCCAGATTTCATGAGGTGGATGTAATCAGTATCAAGTTCCCTGAGGATGAGACCCGTCAAGTTTTCAGACTTCCTGTGAAGTGTTTAGACCCTGTGCTTTTCCTGTCCTGCCCAGCAGATGGTGCTTGTCAGCCCACAGCTCTCCCCTGGCATAAAGAGTTGCAATGCCTTTAATTCTCAGCCAACTTTGTCACTGCCAGGGGCATAGTTGAGACTGAGGGTGAGTCCAAAGCCAAGCTTAAGCTGTTTCTGTTTTTTTTTTTTTTTTTTTTTCTTTTTTTCTTTTTTCCAGCACCTGGGGTCTGAATTCTATGAAGGTGGGCCACTGCTTAAGCTGGGCCCTGCCTCCCCTTTTCTTGGGGAGGATATGCTCTTTAGGGAATTATCTCCTTCACTTGACTCCTTACATTGTCTCTCAGACCTACCTTAACTTCACGCTTTTCTGGTTCAGTGCTGACAATTGAAAATGCCTGAAACTTTCTCTAACGAGCCACTTAGAATAATTTCAAACATGGAGAGAAAAATACCCTTTTTAGAGCCATTTCCCAATCCCCCAGTTTCTGCATTCAAGAGCCAGAGTTGGTACCTGGCTCTATGTGTCCCGTTTCTTGGTGCACAGACCTTTTCTAATATTCTGAGCTTGACCAAATCCAGAAGTCTCTGTTTTTATTTATTTATTTAGTTTTCCATTAGCCCTACCTCCTCTCTGCTGAGAGACACCTTGGGGTAGCTTTCTGCTTGCTCCAGGTTTATCTGTGCATGTAGCTTGTATTTGGTAGTTCAAATTGTTAATTAAAACTACATTTGGAGACTGTTGAGCTACCTTTCCTTGCTTCCAGCAGAGATGGCTTCTTATTCCCACAGGGGAGTGTTCCAACTCAGCCTGCTGTGCCAGTGGGGGCAGGTCATCAGCTTTGCAATTTGGGGTACTTTAGAGTTTAATGCTGTGGTCTTGGCCCTTTCACCTATTCCTGACTGGTGTACGACAGTTGTTCCAGACTATTTACTAGTTTTTCCTGGCTGTTTACTAGCTGCTCTAGAGGATTAACTAAATTCTTCCCCATGCTGCCATCTTGCCCCACTCCTGTTTGACTCTTAATTAAGGGTTTTTCCTACTGTATATGACATACAAGTAGCTACTCTAAAAATATTTCAGATGTGACTTCTCATTGGAATGTGAGTTTCTCCTGTGCCTAATGCTGATGCCACAAAGTAAATAATGGGTTCTGAGACCAGTGTAAGACCACGAAAAAGAAAAGTATTTTGTGAGTCAATGAAAAGCAAACAGAAAATATTAAATATTGCATAGGTCAGTTCCCTTTAGCCCTTAAATGCCTTTGGTTATTTTAGGCTCATTTGGAAAAGATTTTATCTAGTGGAATTGGAATTGTAGCTGTTCGGATGAACTAATTATACTTCATTCCTGACTGGGCCTTTCCGGTTCTCATGGTTCTGGTCCTGGCCTTGGCTTCTATACTATCTCCAGTGCTTACTATCTCTCTGGGCATTAAAATTTATTTAACATCTCTTAACCTCAGTTTTCCTATATGCAAGATGTGGGCAGATTGGAGCAGTTGAGTTGAAGAGTTTGGGTTAGAGGTAGACCCTGATGCTAACATTTCAAATGTCCTTATATATACTAGGCATACTTTACATATTTTACATCATTTAATCCTCAAAACAACTCTTCGAGGTAGGTGCTATTGGCTACATTTTGTAGATGAGGAAACTGACACTAGGGGAAGTTAAGATAAGCTTTCCTAAGGATACATAGCTAACACACTCTGTTCTAGGATGCAAATTCAGGTCTGACTCCAAAGCCCATTATCTGTCCAAGGTTCTTGATATTTCCATTTATATCACACAAGGTTGTTATGAAGTTCTGATAAAATAAAGTACAAAAACTTTAGAAAACTTCAAAGTGATACATAAATGTGAGTTATTTTTCCTTCTAAGTGTCCTTAGCCACCTATCAGAAATTAGCATTAAGGTCCTCAGCATAAATAAGTCTAGACATTTTAAATTTTTTCTATTTGCTGATGAAGAAAGGGAGGCCCAGAGGGATAAGGAATGTGTCCAAGGTCAAAGCTACATAGCCAGTTGTATTAATTCCTAGTCTACTTGCAGGCCATCTCATTCAGTCATACTTCCCAGGCCTTGATTCTTGCTTCTGGTGTGGGGGCTGGGCTTCCATTTGCTTGGGACTGATTTCCTGTAATGGAACTTCCCAGTCTGAGTGGTGAGATACCCTGGTGAGCCAATAATAGGTTAATGGTGTGGGGTAAGGTATTAAGTATAGTTGTTTTTGTTTTTTTTTTTATAGTGATGCTAAAGACCACTACATAAAGTTTAACATTCAAAATTTGAATATTTGAATACTACCGTATTTACATATTTATATGGCTACCTTTGTAAACATTTTGAATTCAGAAGTGGTTGTTTTGATGCATAAGGATTTTGTGGAGCCCTTGCCTCCGGGCAGTGCTCTGTAATGGCCATACCATATGGCACTGCCCTTGACCTTCCTGTTGAATCATCCCAGCTCAATTACTGCCTCCCCACAAGTTCTTTTATTTTATATGTGTATCTGTTTTTCTTACCCTGAAAATCTTGGTTCTTAAAAACTAATGTATTTATCAGCTTTACCATACAATAGACATAAAATTATAATGACATTAAAATGAAAATTATAATACCAATATTACTAATAGTAAAACTACAGAGAGAAGATTAAGATGTCTTCATAGTTCTTCTTGTCTTTAGATACTATCCAAATAAGGATGTCCGGTATGAGTACTGTGTTCAGAGATCACTTGAAATAATTCTTTTCTCTGGTAGCTATAGTACTAATTTGGTAGAGAGTTAGGTCCATTTGCTTTGGTTTTTGACTTTTTTTTGTTCTTTAGTATGTTTTTTTTTCATTGATGACTTTATTATTTAGAACAATTTAAGGTGTACAGAAAAATTGAACAGAAAGTACAGAGAGTTCTTTTATGCTTCCTCCACATAGATAATACAGTGCACATCAAAGAAGAGTAGTGTATTAGAACCCTAGTTACCAGTCAGCTCAGAAGTTGATAAACCCTCACCCACTCAAAGCTCAGGACATCATTCCCTCCCCACGTGTTTTTTTCCTTTAAAAAATGCTTCTCTCAGATAGACAGCTGGAGCCATTATCTTTCTTTCTTTCTTTTCTGCTGGCTCCCACCTGCTTTCTTCCTCTAATAAACCTTAAACTCTCTAAAACCATGACTCACTGCATTGTGTGGATTCCTGAATGACTCCAACCTAACAGAGTGTAGAATGTGGCTCTGCCGAGCAGGAAAGGTACAGTTAGGAGGATTAGCCTGGGACTAATCCAGTCTTAGCACTGAACACTCCATGTTCTGGGAAACCCCTCGGTAGAGGACAAACAGGATGGTTGGTCACTTTAGGCATATTTCGGACAATCAATTGGTTATCAGGAGGTCTAAAGCAGAGTAACTGATTAGCAAGTTAGCAGTTAAACAGAGCATAACAACAAAGAATCCAGGGCAGAGTATTTCAGATACTCTGGTGGACAGACAATGGAGCTGTTTTGTTTTGGCTAAGAGCTGAATGAAATTTGGTGAAAAGCAGCATTGTCAAGCAACTAGGTTTGTGTGACAGATTAGTTGAGACAAATTTTGAAAAAAAAATGAATATTTCTAACCTCTCTCTTTCTATTATTTTTACATAAACATAACAGAAGGTACCATTCACGAATGTTTACCATGTACCAGGCACCTTGCTACATTTTGTAAATATTATCACCTTTACTCCTCACTACCATCCTATGACATAGGCATTATTATTTCCTCCATTTTATAGTTGAGGAAACTGAGAGTTTGAGAGATTAAGCTTTTCACTCAGTCATACAACTCATTAATCATAGAATAATACTTTGAACCCAGGGCAGCCCAATGTGTGTGCTCTTAGTCACCATGCAGTCCTAATTCCTGGTTTCAAGGAATATTATTATTTTCCTTTTTTGACAAAAGTAATACATGCTAATTCTAAATAATTCATAAATATAGATAAGAAGACTATACAAAACACACAGTTTCCTCTACTTAGAAATAAGGACTATCTTTGTTTACATATCTTTCCACTGTTTTTCTTGTGTGTGTGTGTATTGAGTGGTGTGTTTGTGTGTGTGTGTGTGTGTATTCTATAAAAATGACATTGGATGAATCTTCTTTTGAAACCAATTGTTAGATATTTATTTTTTCCAAGTTATATTGTTGGACATTGACGCTGTTGCAACATTTTGATATTGTTTCTACTTACAATAGAAATAATTAGGTGGAAATGATTTACAGCTAGAATAAAACAAAACAGGACTAAAAAACCTGAAAAATTCTGAACAAATGACAATAATGAAAATGAGGAGTAACAATTGTAAAGGCATTCACTCTGTGTTGTACCCAAATTACCAATACTATGAAAACTGGCGACTAAGGAACATTTTTGTTGGGCGGACCGTGATACTGAGCAGCTTTCTTTCAGCCTAAGTGTTTTGAGCAAAATCACCTGGACCATGGCAGTAGGGAATATGCCTAAAGTAAGTAGGACCTCAGCTCCCAGGTGGATTCACAGGAAGGCCTCTACTCCCTAAGAAGTAAATTCAAGGCAGTGATGCTCTTATGGGGGAATTCTGTTGAGGTGACTAAACCCTGAACCCCACTGACCTGAAATGAAGTGTATAATAACAATTAAATCTCAGAATCAGAATTTGAAAAGTTGTCAGCGCTGGAGCAAAAGATCACAGCCAGGCTAATGGCAACAGGGAGTTGATGCTGAGTTCCAGAGTGTTGATCCAATACTCCTTAAATCCTTCCTGATTAAAACCTGGGAACTGGGCTTGTGATGAGCCTACAAGTGGGGAAAATGACTTCAGAGGGCTCCAGAGTTAGGAATCAGGCAGGTTTTGACAATCAGAGGTTTTGAGGAAGCAGATTAATGATGAAGGGTTATAGGGTGATTAAAAGTCAGTGCAGTGTAGGTAAGGAGCAATTTTAGAGGATAATTCTTAAAAGTTTTACAGTGGCAAAGGAAAAGAACTGTTGGTCTGGGCTGATAGAATCTAGATGTTGCATTAAATAAATAGATTAGAGTAATAATTTTAATTAATTCCTGTTCATATCACATTTTTGGTATAAAGAGAAAACATGTGATTGCTCCTTGGAGTTTGTAATGCTGCCATTATTTTTATTGAATTCAAGTTTTAACTAATATATTCAGAGGTTCTTTTATTACAAAGCCCCTAAACAGACATGCTATGTATTATGATTACAGTTTAAGTTAACTTTATAGTGTTTCAAAATTAAAAATTATTATCTTTTCTTGGTGCTATGAAGGCCACTACAAAATTAATTGCTGGTATGCTGGAAAGACGTTTCAATTAACTTTCTCAGATATTGATCAGATTAGTACTAAGATTTATGATTGTGTTCTGTAGTGTTCATTAGATGAGCCCTTTGTTGGTTTGGGTAACCCTCTTAGTAAGTGGTTTTCAAACCCTGGGAAGTGCTGCCTCTGTGTTGATTTCAAAAGAGGACTTTCTTTTGCTGAGTGTCTGTATTGTTTTTGTTTGTTTGTTTTTGTTGCACTAAGAGTAACAATTGCTCAGAAATTAGCTCAGCATTCTTAATAAAAAATAGAGAGCTGTTTATGTTTCTGACATATGAAATTCAAAAACTTCTAAGAATGCTCTAAATGTTATAGGAATGTCCTTTAATTAACTGTAGCTAATGTTTAGATTTGCTTGAGTGGTTTGAACTTTTGAATCAAGACTCCCTTCCACAGTATTTGATGAATATGGCCATCATTTCTGTTACTTCCATGGTATTTATTCTAATATATATTGTTTTTAAAATCACAAATATAATGCATGCTTGTCATACAAAATTTTAAAAAAATATTGAAGATAGACTACTTCCTCCCATCCTTCTCAAAATAAAACTGCAAGTTTTTCTCAGGGTTCTGTTTGTGTGTTCACACATGCATGTATACATTTATTATACCTTCTCTTCTTTCCTTCTCACTGCTTCCCCTTCTTTACCTCCCCCTACTTCCTCCTCCACGGCCTTGACATAAGTGTTGTATTGCCAAAGGAAGGAAGGATTTATTTTGTGTTCTCTGCTTTATTGAATTTCACTCCTAGTGGACTTTATTTTCTTTGTCTTTTCCCCCCTTTGTCCACTGTGAAGGTTCAATAAATTCAGGCTATGCTTTATCCTCTGTTAGCCAAACTGGGAGCCCTCCCAGGACAAATCCCAACTATGTGAAAGAATGCAATTTCTGATGCTTTCTCCTGAGGAGAGCTAAGTAGCCCCAGTTCTGGCTTCCCTGGTGATTGTCACAAGGCCCAGAAGAGCTTTTTTGTACAAATTGATTCCAACTATGAAGCTTCTCTGGGGTTTCCTTGGGAATAAAGTTCTTAGCAACCTTCTTCTGAGTCTGTTACTGGTTGACGTTTTCTGTGTGTTTACTTATCTATCAATTCAACGCTGTCTGATTTCTGTCTTCTAATTAAAAAAAAATTTGTATGTTGATGGTAGATCTTGCTTTATTTTCTTCTCTCTTTCTGTTGTTTCAGTGGGATTTGGGAGGCTGAAGAGGTGAGGTACCTATGTTGGCTCATGCAACCTCTCAGATATCTACTCTTTTTCTCTATTGCTGGTCCAGCTTCTTGGAAACTCTTTTTGGGTTTGTTTGCTCTCTGGTTTGTGTTGTAACTTGAAAGTTTTTTTTTCCCCTCAATTTTGCATTTAATGTGAATCATAATGAAATCATGAATGTCTCATTGCTCTCTGGGAGCATAATTGATATCATTTTTTAGCAATCTTTTTTCTACTCAATTTATGGGCCTCCACAAGGTGTTACTCATGTAAGGAACATTAATGATGCAAAATTCTTATTTTAAATTTAAGCAATTGTCCTTATTTCATTTGATAAATGTCACTATTTCCTTGTTATATATATTTGTATTTTATTTATCACATGCCTGAATATTATTAATTTGCTGTTTTCAGCATCCAGATCAGTTAGGGATGTAAAAAAATGATGTAATAGTAACTAAACATGGTCACATGGTACTCAATGAATGGATCTGAAGGTGGTTTCTTAATTATCAGAAAGAAAAATTAATAAATAACTTAACCTTTTTTTTTTTTTTTTGCCCCAGGAAGGAGAAAACATTTTTTATTTGGCTATTGAAGACATAGAGACAGATACAGAGCTTCTGATTGGCTACTTGGACAGTGACATGGAGGCCGATGAGGAGGAACAGCAAATTATGACAGTGATCAAAGAAGGGGAAGTAAAAAATTCCAGAGGACAATCAAAAGCTGGCAGAAAAGGTATTATTACATCTTGAATTGGTGATCTGAGAGAATGGAACTTATAGATGAAATATAGTTTGAATTGTAGTTGAATTATTGCTGCATTGTAATAGGGTTAGTTTTTGTCAAAACTACTTTCAGAGGGTGTCCATGTACATGCTCATCTTTCAGCAGGAAAAGAAGGCTGGTGGTGGGTGATGGACATGCCCTGTGGGATGGCAAGGCGGGGACGTCTCCTGGCTTTCCCTGCTCTCTGTGGGACCTCAAGTGGTGAGGGTTTCTACTCTAGCCCCAACTCTGCCACTCAGTAGTTTGGTAACATTGGGTAAGTCACTAACACTCTGAGACCTCACTCATTCATCTGCAAATAGGTAAAGGTGAGTGCAGAGGTGTGTAGGTGGTTCCTAGAGGATTGATTCCTGGCCTTTGTTTGAGATCCTTTGAGATCTCTTTATATCCTGAACCTTTGGGAGTCTCTTTATATTCTGATCACAGGGGCCTGCAGGATTATTAGGTGGTCCTAATTTGGTAAGCAAAATCTCATTTAAGCCCTGCTTAAACCAGTCCAAAGTAATCTAGGAGATCAGTGTCTGAAAGATTTATTTTTCTTTACTGACTTCTCTTGTTTGTCACCTGCTGGGTAATCACCAGTTGTTATAGGGCCTTGTGTCTTGTATGTTGTGTTTTACTCCTGATGGAGTTTAAGGGAAAATGAGTGATGTTGTAGGTAGTCATATTTTGAAATGGACTGATACTTACTATACAATATTTTTCCATTTTGAAAATTTTGAAAACCAAAGTCACTTCGGAAGTGACACTTTCATTAGTAGCATTGGTAGTAATTTTAGCCTTTCATGTGAATTTTCTATTGTAACTGTATGTCATTGGCTGCTAAAGTAAAGTGTTTGTCATTGGCTGATAATGTATTAGCATTCTCTCAGCATTACTAGCTTATGCTTCTATTTGTTTTTAGTTGGATTATTTAAAGGGGAGATGGGGACAGACTTGGTTCTGTTTTTGAGATGTGTTATGTTGTTGGGAATGTCAGGTTTGTGGGGAGTTGGGAATTATTTCTTTGTTATTCTGTATTTTCTTTGTTTTTGTATTTATTTTTCTTCTCTGTAGCCCCTAAAGCTTGTTATTGTTGTATAGTTGTACTATTATTTTAACTTTATAATGTCTCTTAATTATGCCCCTTGATTTCTGCTTTCCTTATCAAAATATCTGTTTCCTTTATCTTTGTAAGGAAAACAACGAAAATATAAGCAGATTTTTTTTACGTATATGAGTCAGGTACTTATATCACTGCTATTTTTATTTTTGGATTTTTACTACCTTATTTATAAAACCAAATAAAAAGGGGCAAAAGAAAGTGTCTAGCCAGTGGAGAGTTTCGTTAAATATGTTATGATACTTCAAGTTTTTAAAAAAAAACATGACTTGAGAAGATGTTAAATAGAAAGAAAAGGCAACATATAAAATTACATATAAAGTGCGATCATAAATGTAGATATTCCTAGGCAACATAAAATTTATATGCACAAAAGATGTCAGGCTTGGAAATACATTACAACAGTTGTCCCTGATGGATTTATTGGTGATTTTTATTTTTTTCTTGATACTTTCTGCATTTTCTAATTTTATTTTACAATCAGAAAAAATATGTAATTGGAATAGCATAGTTTGAGAAATTAAAGCAGAACTGTGTCAGTCCACATGGGATTGACAAGCCGGAAAAGACAGTGAAGCCTTGCTCCACCTGCTGTAATGAGTGCTTCTTTTACAGGCTTGGTGTTTTTTTACATAAATATGTAAGATTCCTCTTGGTAATTCAACACGGTTCACCTCTATCAGATGTTTCTCCATGAGCTGTTTCAGGGAAGATTTTTTTGTTTTTCAGTTCAACATTTGAAATAACTCTTTGATCTCAAAAGTTAACATTATAGGGTAAAAAAAAAATTGCATTTCATTTTGAATTAATTTGGGAAACAGGTGAAATGATTTACAAAATAGCCTATTTCTATTTACATTTCCTATTTTTTTTCATGGACAACACTCTAAATATATGTATTCATAGGGATGATAAGAATTTACTAATGTGTTACAATTAAACACAATTAATTTTGATTTTAAAATGAGAGGAAAATTGAACAATTCTTGGCTCTGAAGTTTTGTCCTGTAAATATGTTTCGTTATAAATGTGCAGATCTCCTTGGCTGTAAAGAGGACTATGCCTGTCCCCAGTGTGAATCGAGTTTTACCAGTGAGGAAATTCTTGCTGAGCATCTTCAGACATTGCACCAGAAGCCCACAGAGGAGAAAGAATTTAAGTGCAAGAACTGCGGGAAGAAATTCCCAGTTAAGCAGGCATTGCAGAGACAGTGCGTATACTAACAGATATTTTTAAAATCATAAGCTAAGACTTTGTTTAACTAACTCTTCCATTTGGTTTGTCTTGTAGTTTTTAATGTGTGTGTATGTGGGGGGAGAGAGATTAAGCATTCTATATCACCATTAATTCATATTCTCTTATAATAGTATGTTGATTCTTGAAATATTCTGATTATGAAGTTTAACAAGTGAACATTGTTTTTGCTAATCACTATTTGTCCATTTAATAACTTGCCATTAAATGTCAAGGTCATTGGTTTCCTAATCTAAAATCCAGATAAGCATAAAATGGCTAGTGCTTTGAGGTGATAGATCAAGTTTCAGTTGTCTGCATTAGATAATCCCTCTGGAAACAGTAAAAATAAATTTATGAACTGGAGAGACCTCAGAGTATAAAGAATGCATGGACATTTGGGGCAGCACTATTTATTTCACAGCAACTTTGAAAAATAATTTAAAGACGAATAGGTACAGGATAATGATAATAGGATGAATAAAATGATCTGACCCATTTCTCTGCACACTTTATTATTTTAAGCATACATATACAAACAGTGTATGAAATTACCATTTCATTTAAATATTTTTCAGGATCATGAATTAGTAAAAGTGAAGAGGTAGATACACTTAATTGTAGACTTATTTTTAACTGAGTGTTGATATAATCACCTTGCATATGAGCAGGAAATCTTCAGTTAATGTTACATTTTTTGTTTCATTAAAGTAAAATTCTGAAATATTCTACATTTCCTATTAAGACTCATATATACACTGGGTTTTGCTTATAAAATTTGAGATGCAAAATTTCTGCTCAAAATGTTTAAAATTACAACTTTTATAACAGGCAATTAAACATTTGGTGATTCTATTGCAGGTTCTTATTAAAAAGTAAGGAAAATTTACTTGTTAACAAATGGGCTTTAAAATGGCATTCTGGTCACCTTTTATTGCATTTAATGTTATCTATTTTATATGTAGAATGTAGAATGAAAAGAGAGATCACAAACATGACTTTATTCAAAGTGGCATATTCATGTAAGTTTTTGTCTTAGACTTCCAGTTTTTCTTTTCTTTTCTTTTTTTATTTCCCCTCAGCATTCTTCAGTGCACAGCAAAAAACAGTTTGAAGGATTCTTCACGAAGTTTTCAGTGCTCTGTTTGCAATTCCTCCTTCAGTTCAGCTTCGAGGTTTTGTGTCTGAGTTATCAGATTGCTGTTCTGTAATTGTGGGTCATTTTTTGCATGCACGCTTTCATGCTCTTTTGTGATTCATTGTCACATGGCTACAGAATTTAAATGCTTTCCTTCTTATCTGCATAGGGAATGCATGAAATGACCCTGAAACTGTACTAGGGAGCATGTATTACCAAAGCCTGCTGTGATGTTGGGATTTTGTATAGGTATGTCTTCACCATTTCTTTTCTCTTTTCCCTTTTCTGGTTGTCTTGTAGTTTTGAGCAGCACCGAGAGACTTGCCGGGGGGATGCCAGGTTTGTGTGTAAGGCTGACAGCTGTGGAAAGAGGCTTAAGAGCAAGGATGCCCTAAAAAGACACCAGGAGAACATTCACACTGGTGAGGAGTCATTGGAAAGTCGTTTTTAAAGGGGCTTCCTCTCCCAGGCCACAGTGTTCTGTTTTTAATTCTCATCTCAAGGAGAGAATTTTCTTTTCCATTGTATTATACACATATGTTGACCTCTCTCGGTAGATTTTTTTCTTTCACCAAACATTGTATCTTTTTCTAGTTGATTTCAGCAACATTTGTCATTTTTTCCACCTCTGAATTAATCATAACCATAAACCTAGATTGTCCTAGTTGTGCTTGGTAGTCAGACACATTAAGAATTAATATTTTTAAGCAGCAATTTTAATGTTTCAGTTTATGAAATTTATTTTTACAAAAACGATTAAAACTGACTATTGTAGATGTATTTTTAAACTATTATGTGTTGTTCCTTGGTTTTTATTAAAGCCAAAAATATAAGATTATATATTTTTATGTTACAGTTCCATTTGTTAATGATTGCATTTCTTCGTATTGGAGAAAATTATTGCCTACATTTTGGTATGGGAACTGAATATGTTTGAATTAATAATGTAAGTGCTATTTGAATTCCTTCTAATGCTAGCTAAACAATAAAAGGAAAATAAAACTTGACTGTCAGTCTACATCTGCTTAGCACATGGTAGGCCATTTGTACATATATTTTGGTTTGGATTTAATATCTGTTGGATTGAGTTGAACAGATGACTACATTGTCAGAATTTACTTTTTACTTAGTCAGTATCTTTTTTTGTAAAGGGGGCTGAGGTTCATGGAACTCCTTATATCATGTGTTTACTTCTGTCCTTCTTTGACTTCTTGGAAGTAAGTAGAAATGTATCTTTCTGGATTTGGAGAAAAGTGGATTTCTTTTCTCCCTTCTTTATTCTCACATTCAGGAGTAAAGGATAATTGGTATCTAGCCTCTGTGTCCTAAGTGTTAATTGTCCAGAAAGTGTCTACTTTAATAGTAAAATAATGGCAGCTAGTATGGGTATGACTGCTGGCTCCAACTTTGCATCCTTGGTTGGGGCTGCAAGCCATGCACAAAAGCTCTGGGTAGTAGAAGGTAGTGCCCTGCAAAATGCAGCTTCAGAATGGTGCCCATCACCAGGACTTTCTACTGTTCTGAGTTCTTTCTTTCCTTTTGAAGACTGTGTGGCTGATTTAGGGAAAATTGCAGTATTCTGAATTTGTTGTCCTTGAACCTTTCCTATGCTTGCAAGAAGCAAGTATAACTTTTAGATAGACTTGCTTTCATAGTTTTATTTTTTAAAGTTCTTATGGTTGACATGCTGTTCTTAATTTTCTCCATCTTTGTCTGCAATGTATTGTAATAAATCTTTCATGTTAGTTTTAAAATTAACTTTGCTGAACTAAGTAAAATATCAGATGCATACTGAAACTCCAGAAACTTTTGCATTCTTGTTACGGGGCATGTGGTGCTATAAGCATAATTTTTTTTTTCATAATTTTTCATAATTTTTATTCTCTGATAAAATACATATTTTTGAAATCTATTAGTCTTTTAACCCACATATTTGTCATTCGTTAATTCAGAAAATGTTTTTAAATGGCTGTTGCAGGCACTAACTACAAAGTGCAGGGGATACATAGCGGAAAAGGGCAAAGTCCTTGCTCTCCAAGAGCTTAGCTTTGCTTTTAGTGGGAGGTGAAGTAGAAAATAAACAAGCAGATAAATGTATGTGGTGCAGATATTCTGGGGGTGTAAAGGCTAAGTAAAGAAAGTAGGGTAAAGGAATCATGCAGGGGTTCTTTAGTTTTTTGTGTGTGTCATGGAGCCGTTTGACAGTCTGTTGAAGCCAGTACATAGTTATTCACCATAATGTTAATATAATTTCATCCTTTGTAAATGATTTCACCGTTTAGCTGCCCATGCTCCAGTGTCAGCCATCCTTCCTTCACCCCGCAAATAAAATCATTCACTTAATCCTGTTGATACCTTCCTGAGAAAAATCTCTCAATATTACATCTCCTTCCCTTCCCCATTGCTTTCTTAATTTGTCTCTATCTTTTATCTAGAAGATTGCAGTAGCCTATTATTGTATCTCCCTCCTCCTTTCGTTTTCCTCCTTTCTTTTTTATTACTGCTAGAGTGATCTGTTTAAATCACCACTATACTTGTAAATTGATTTGAAATATAATATTTTAGGTATTGATTCAACATATGTTATAAATAAATTGCATTTTCCATTGTGTTTAATTCTGAATTCTGTCTTTGCAGTGGTATATAATTTGGGAAAAATCAATTGTGTTATCAGGTGGTATATTTCATGGACCTTTCAATTTAAACAAATATGTAACCCTGAAGTAATTGTGCTTTGTAATAAAACAGCCTCATGATGTTCTATGATAAATTTGCAACTATGATAAATGCCCAGAACTAATTACGTGCTCAGCCACTTTTCAGTCCAACTCTTAAAAAAGAAAAGAAAGTACATCATGTGCAGGTCTTTAGCTCTACAATTTATGTACAAATATTTAGATTTGCATTCTTTGTATATTAAAATAATTTAGTTCACACAGATTCCTTGTCTTATTTTGATTCATAGTATTACACTAGAACTGTGTATGTAGGTGATTTTGAGTACTTATACATCTTATATCAACTTCTTAGAATTGAGAAGACTTTTCTGATATGTAGTGCTGCAATAAGGATTTCTGCATTTTAATTATAATTAGGTTTACTGAGAAGTTTTGTATATCTTAGGTAAGTGCCAGGGTATATTTTGTTATATAAAGTGCCAGGATAATTATGAGGTATTCTTTGAAAAAATATGAATATTAAGTATTTCCCAATTGTTTTGGAAAAAAAAAAATTCCATTTGACTAGTTCACCTCTGTAGCAGAAACTCCTCATTCCCTCTAAAACAACCTGACCTGCTGCACCATACCATGATGAATGTGGCAGAGTCATAGGTTGCTCTCTGGAATGGCTTTTACCATTGAGTTTGCTTTTCTCAAAGATAGCACTTTCTTCTAAACCTCTCCTTGTGCAGGATTAGCTGTGTTCTGCCTGATTTCTGTAAGTGGATTTTCACTATATTGTGGATGTCATTAATATTATACTTTCTCTTTTAATATTGAGTAAATGTTTACTGATATTTAATTAACATATGGAAAGCTGAGTTATTATTTTATGCAGCATATGCTCAAGATACATGAGTACATGCCCTTTATGACATACTACCTGACAGACTTTTATACTCTAAGGGAAAACATATTTGGTTCATAACTTTCATTTATGGATCTATTATGCATTGAACATCAATGGCTGCTACCATCACATGCATCAAAGGCTACTTACAAAAAAAAAGACAACTGGTCACCACTGCCACCTGATGACTTAGGAAGTAGTCTTAGAAAAAACAAGACTGAATCTGATCAAACCTCGTGATCCAAATACCAGCTTATAGGAAATGAAAGAGACGGAGGGCCATATGAAACCACACACCACAGAGATGCAATCAGCAAAATCTAGCCTATGGGAAAAATGTTCAGGACAATCTAGTTTCTTCAATAAATAAATTGCAAGGAAAAAAATAGAAGAGTGATGAATTGGGAACATATCTGTTAAAAAGTTATAAAAGATACATCAAGCATTTGCAGTGTGTGGACTTTATTTGAATCTGAGTTCTAAAATTAAAAACTAAAAAATGATTGTGAAATTTATGAGACAATTGGAAATTTGAAAATTATTTACATATCTGATCATATTAAGGAATTAACATTTTAGATTGTGATAATGGTTTTGTGGTTATATTTTTAAAATAAAAGAATTGCATATTTTAGTGCAGTATTTGCAGATGAAATTATGTGATGGGGAGTCAGTGGGGATGAGGATGAAGATGGGGCAGGAATGGCCATGCTAGTCATGCTAGTGTGTTGGGTACAGAGTGATTCTTTATATTATCTATTTACTTTTTGTAAAATATTCTGTGGTCATTTTATGTTGGTGGTGTAGATGATATTAAATTACATTATATTACATTTGAAAGATATTTTATTGAGTCTTTTAATTTCCATAACTGCTATAAAATTTGAAATATGAAATGAGCTACTGTAAATATAATAATCACGTATAAGAGAAAAAAATTGGGTTTTGTTTTGATTTTTATAATAATATGAATTGCCAATATAATGTTTTAGTGCATTTGATTTTACTTTATTCTGTTTTTTAACACTATGTGATAAAGCATCCACTCATAGATTTTGCAATCTAGTGCTGGAAAGAATAATTATAAATTCTATTTTAAAAGCCCATTTAATTAAATAAAGGGATTCTTTTGAAATATAAAGGAAATAACAAAATCGACTTATGAATTAATAAATCCAATTTTTTCTTTTATTAACTTATTTGAATGTTTTTGTTAAATGTGTTTCTTTTTTTCACTTGAAAAAAATCGACTTTATTTTTTCTAGGTTAAAAAAATAGAACTAGCTATTAATTTTTGTTGATAAAATGCTTCTTTTGGTGTTTACATCTAAATTTCTGGAAAGGTTATCTGGTGACTAAAATAATTCCAAATGCTTCATCAACCCGAGTCCCATGTGACCAGCCCTTTACAAAAATTAATTACAGATGCCACAGCCTTCAACATTCATTCTTACCATACATACAACATGCAGGTACACAAAGAAGGAAAGGTCAGCAAGCTTGGCATCAGGAAAGCAAAAATCCGCTTAGATAAAATAAATACAATTTTGTAATAACTGTAAAGAGAATAAAGCACTTAATGCAAATAATGGCAGGTCAATTTATAGCTGTTTCATTACCCAATCATAAAATAAATTACTATAAAATGCATAGACTTTGTACATGTAAAGAATTTGTGCATAAGTCATAAGTTCAACAGTTTTACATAATAAAAATGAAGCCATTCAAAATACGTGTACATACTTTGCCACTAGAATATACTTAAATTTTTTTTTGCTCTTTAATTTGTTTTAAAAAAAATATATTAAATGTAAAAATCCTCAAATGGAAATTTTGCAGAAAACCCCATATTTTATTTCCATATGGCTACAGTCACCCTCCCCAAACATTTCAGCACCCTCAGCTTATTCGAGGGTCTGGTTCCTACTTGTTGACGATTGGTGCAAAATGATTATAATGAAGTACCTCCCAGTGACTGCTCCAGAGATCTCCTGACCCCTCTGTGATCTGGAAATGTAACGGCTGTATCTATGACACTGAAGATTTTAGAATTCTAAATTATGGTTACAAGATACCTGTTTAGAAATTATATACCACCCAGAAACACTGTATCTGATACTCCCCTCAGTTTTTTAACTTAAATCATGATGGTGTTTTGTTTCTATTTTAGGAGATCCTAAGAAAAAGCTTATATGTTCAGTGTGCAATAAAAAGTGTTCTTCAGCATCAAGCCTACAGGAACATAGAAAGGTCAGTAAGATAAAGATTAATGCCCATTATACTATAAGTTCTTTGAGTCATTCATAGTATCTGCCATCTAAATTTTTAATTGATGTTTTTATGTTGTTAATAAAGAACTTGTCATTAATTTAAATGCTAACATCTTCTAGAATGCAAGACCAATATGGAGAAATGCAAACTTCTACGAAAGGGTACTTTGAGTTGCTTATTGTTGTTCAAATTGGTAGAAATATTTCTCCCTAGTCATGTCTAGCTGAGTACTTCACCTGCAATACCTCATCCTAGTGTCAGGGTTTATCAGTTGTTGATTGCTCAGGAAATACAAACCATTGAGGAAACCGCAATGTGCTATGCAATGGCATTTAGCTATTAAAATGAAAGCATATCATGCATATCAAAGACAAGAGCTCCATTATTTTGAAAAGCCAAAATAATACACTTGTATGTCAAAGTGTTGTTAACAGAAACAAATGATTATAATAGGAGAAAATAAATGTGGTACATTTATAATAGCTATAAAACTTTCCAAGTTATTATTTTGATGTGAAAAGTTAAAATAAAAAATAAATGGCATTTATTAATCTCTAACATTGGCAAAATAGAATTTAGAATAGAATAGAATTTAGAAGAATTTGGATTTTCATTAGTATGATAACAGGATCCAAAATACACACCTTCTATTTTATTGTTACTACAAAGATATAAATGACCAATTCCTAATTTCGTATGTTGTCTTTTTCAGAATAACTTGGAGCATATAATATGTATTTGTAGTGATTTAATACCAAAGGAAAAAAGAGATGGCACTAATGAAAGCAGAATTTTACTTTTGTTGTACTTTGAGAAATGAATTTTATCTCTTTTTCCATATATAGATGTATTGTAAAGAAGCTTCACAGGCCTTAAAATTCATCGGATATTTAATTCGGTAGCTCCAACCACGTGCTGTGGATTTAACCTGTAACATATGAAATAGCTAAACTGCTGTGTTGCTGTGCCTTGAGACTATGTTCTATGTGTTGAGTGATTTTGATTGTGCCTTTATTCTCCTTCTGTCAGTGACCATGACTTTGGGCCTCTGTTTTCTTCTTTATGAAATGCTACATTAACTTGATTAGTGTTTTGTTCATTTTTAAGCCATGAAACTATTTTCCAAGGAAATATGACACAGATACTTCATCCAGCTACCCCTTCCTTTAGGCCTCTATTTCTCCCTCCCCATTACCCTATTGCTTCTAATGCAGAACCTTAGATTCTGAGATACAGAGATTAAATCCAATGGGATGGGTGAGTTATGAACCTGCTATTACTTTTAAAATTCTATGATTTATCTCTGATTCATTTAAATCTTAGGGGTTGAAATTTTAAGATATTTTACCAAATTTAAGATTTTACCAGTTACAGTATTCTAATAAAAATGGCTGTGGATTATATTTCGGAAAAATTTCCTCTTTTTCTATTTATCATTATCATAATATAAGAACTTTTTCCCCTGGAAGGAATATCTTGGTAGCTCAAAATCATATCTGATGGTGGTGGAATATAGCAGGTATTGCTCAGCACCCCCTGTATAGTGTGTACAGAGTGATAGTAACTTAGTGGGTCACATGCAGCACTTTCTCCATTACTACATAGCCTCCAACTTAACCTTTCTGAATCCTTAGTCAGTCTTTACTGACTCCAATTTTGACTCTGTCCTTTCTCATGTTTGTGTATATCTAATGTCTGATAGAGTTAAGTTGCAGTATTACACCTTGCCAGTGGATGGTGCATCGTGACAATGGCAAATTACATTATTGTAAAATATTGAATCTTATATTAGCATATGCTACCATACGTTACAATAGGGTATAGTATGTTCCTTCTTGAAAATTTAATTCGGTGCTTTAAATCGTGACTTATACCCTCCATATCAATTTGATAAGCTGAAAATTTCATAAAACATGCTTATTTAGCGCTAGGCATAATTAGATAGTATTATCTGTAATTTTCACCTTAAATCTTATTGTTTTATTAAACCTTTTTAGAAGTTTTGAAATAGTTTTGGCCTGAAGTTTCCACCATAAATGAAATTGTCAGTGCAAAAATGCTTTCAAGTACAGTAAATGCTCTATTTTATAAATTTGGGAATATCATCTCAATTCAACTTTTAAAAATGTTCCATGTTTCAGAATCCATGAGAGTTAAGAAATAAACAATTATGAGTACTATTCTGTAGTATTTAATTTAACAGCACTTTTTATGTATGGATCAATATTTATATAGTTTTGTACAAAAATAAAAATTTAATATTAAAAATGAAAATAAACTAAACATAATATAAATGTAATATAATTTATGGCTCAAAAGGCATATCACCTTTTTAGAGTGTCTTGTTTTTTCCTTATAAAATTAAATATTATGTATTTTGAGTCACAGAATTTAAGAGGATGACTTTGGTGTTATTATTTAAAATCAAACGTATACATCATAATGTGGCTTCTCAAACCCATGTCTTCACAGAAATCACCGTGTGGGTCTTTGATGATTTAAGAGGCAGCCTTTAAAATGCATGAGGCTGAATGTTGTTCTTCTACATGGTGTGGTGCCTCCATTCCAAGAACTTGTTCAGGCAATTGTGCAGGTCCACACTGCTTTCTGAGGAAGCTAGTGGTTCTCTTGATCCCGTACACCCCTTTAGATGCCACCACGTATGTTTTAGTTTCCTAGGCTGCCGTAACAAAGTACCATAAACTGAGTGTCTGAAAACAACAGAAATATATTTTCTCACTGTTCTGGAGGCTAGCTGTCCAACATCAAGGTATCAGCAGGGCTATGTTCCCTCTGAATTCTGTAGGAGAGAACCCTTCCTTGCCTCTTTTGGCTTCTGGTATTTGCCAGCAATCCTTGCCATTGCTTGCCTTGTAGATGCAGCACTCCAGTCTCCGCTTCTGTCTTCAAATGACCTTCTCTCCTGTACCTTTCTGTCTCTGGGTCCAAATCTTATAATCTCTCTAATCCAGTTTGACCTCACTGTAATCACATCTCCAAAGACTCTATTTCCAAATAAAGTCACTTTCATGGGACCAGGGATTAGGATTAGGACATAATCTCTTTGGGGGACACAGTTTAACTCCTTACAGTATCTAAGTCAGCAGTACAAGTCAGAATCTAGTGGAATACCATCTTTCTGCTCTGCCTTGTCTCTCTACCCTTTTCCTGCTTTTCACAACAGAGTTTACTGACTCACCAAGAGTCAGACCTGGCATAAGCAGAAGGTGAGTTGGCAGCCCCAAACCTCCCATGTGGTTGGGCACAAAATTAAGGCAAAGGCTGTGGACTTGCCATGATGTGTTTCCCAGCTCTTCCCTCTGTTTTCACTCTCCATGCCTTGAATTCTTCCAGGGCTCCCGTAACCAAGTCATCCATTCACAGAGGACAAGCCCAGTGCTCCATCCTTGATTCATGTACTCTGCAAGTTCAGGGTCTTCTGCCTTGATCCTTTATTCTATAGTGTCCCTGGCTTATTCTTAGGGATAACCACAGTATCTTAGCTTCTTGCAGAAGTACCTTTGTTTGTCTAGGTTTTGGTATTGTGAACTCTACTTTTAGAAAGGTTGAAACAAAAATGTGAGTTTATCCAAGACATTTCTGAATCTTCAGCAAAACAGTGTGAATGTCTTGTTCACTGGGATGATCAAATTTCTAATATAAGGTTTCATGCAATACATTCCCACTAAGAATTGAATATGTCATTTCTAATTATAAGGTAGGTGTCTAACTTTCATACCACCTATCCAGTTTCTCTGATTTAGTGCCTAGGAGGGAAAGAACTACATTTAATACTCAGTTTTAATATTCACATTAGATAGTTGTTTGCAAAAGTTACTTATTTATGCTTTTGATCTTTTTAAATTGTGATCCATTTATTGTTTGAGAGTTAATATAAGCTAATCCTTTTCAGAATCACATTATCTTCTGGCCTTTCACTGTAATTAATGTTTTGTTTTGTACTAGATACATTGAAGTTTAAAATATTGTTGGCTTCTGCAAGGGAAATATTACTTGCAGATTATATATGTCCAAGTCAAAATTTGTAGATAACAGAGTTAATATATAATGGATATAATTTTTACAGAGAGTATAAATTTAATAGCTCAATGATTACATATTTAAATAATATTCAATCTTATGTTTTCTTTAAATTATATATCTGCTAGATAACTTATGTTCTTTGTATTTTCAATTTATATAGGATAGGAAGAACCAGTGGGGGGGTGGAGCAAGATGGCAGCATAGAGAAGGGTGGAATTTAGTTAGTCCTCTAGAGCAACTAGTAAATAACCAGGAACAACTAGTAAATAATCTGGAACAATTGTTGGGAGACATCCGTGAATGGACATATATTGTACACCAGCATGGAATGGATGGAGTGGCTGAGATTGTAGCACAGAATCATAAGTAAAGCTCTGCAAACCCAGAGCTGAAGCCCCTTCCCCCTCACAGGGCAGGCTGAGCTGCAGCACTGATGTGTGAAGAAAACAAACAGGTTACAGGGAAAGTAACTCAGCAAAGCTCCAATTGCAGTTTTAATTAACACATTTGGACTACTGAATATAAGCTATAAGCATGGAGCAGGAAGGGAAGGAGATTCTTTTCAGTGGGGAGGATGCAGGGCTGATGGGGAAAAAATACATAAATAAATAAAAAACAGAGACTTTTCAGAATACTGGAAGAGAGCTGTGTCCCAAGAAAACTGAGGCACTGGAGACTGGCTCTGAAAAGGGATTTTGCTTTTTCCCATTTTTTTTTCTCTCATTCTAAGCAACCCATTAGAGAAAGCCTCAGGTATCTTCAATTCCCTGCTGACCCAGGCAAGTGTGGAGTTAACAGAGCCAGAAAGACAAAGGAGGGATTCAAATGGAGAAGATAACTCCCTTGGGGGTGTATTTTCCCTAAGAAAAGGGGGATGGGACCAGTTCAAGTGACTGCCTGCCCTCAGAGAATTCAGACCCCAGGGTCTGGGGGAAAACAAAAAACAAACCAGAAACAACCCCTTGGCTTCTGACACTCTCACCTCCTTACCAGGTCAGGGTCCACTGTGAATTAAAGCGACCACACCTCTTTTGGCTAGTGGGGAGCTGCAGGCCGACAAGCGCCACCTGCTGGGCTGGATAGGGAAAGCACGAAGTCTAGAGACCTCATGGGAAAGTCTGTCAATTTTCTAGGACTCACCCTCAGGGAAACCTAATGCTGAATACTTTCTCTTCCTGAGACCTGAGCCCCTTGGGCATTCAAGGAAACAAGATGCCTAGACAACAGAAAAGGAAAAATCACACTAGGAAAAATGAAGATATGGCCCAATCAAAGGAACAAACTTACACTTCAGCTGAGATACAGTAATTGAAACAGCTAATTATTAATCAAACAAACCTCCTAAATCAGTTAAAAAATCAGTCCAAAAATCAATGTGTTGAAGGAAGATATGGCAAAGAGATGAAGAATATAAAGAAGACATTGGACAAACACAAGGAAGAAATCGAAACTTTGAAAAAACAATTGGCAGAACTTATAGGAATGAAAAGCACAACACGAGAGATGAAGGACACAATGGTGAGATACAGCAGCAGATTTCAAGAGGCAGAAGAAAAGATTCATGAACTGGAGAATAGGACATCTGAAACCCTACACACAAAAGAAAAGATGGGGAAAAGGATGGAGAGATATGAGCAGCATCTTAGAGAACTGAGTGACAACATGAAGCACATGAATGTATGTGTCATGGGTGTCCCAGAAGGGAGAGAGAAGGGAAAAGGGCAGAGGCAATAATAGAGGAAATAATCAATGAAAATTTCCCATCCCTTATGGAAGACATAAAATTACAGATCCAAGAAGTGCAACAAACTCCAAACAGAATAGATTCAAATAGACTTACGCCAAGACACTTAATAATCAGATTATCAAATGTCAAAGACAAAGAGAGAGTTCTGGAAGCAGAAAGAGAAAAGCGATCCATCACGTACAAGGGAAGATCAATAAGACTTATGTGCAGATTTCTCAGTAGAAAACATGGAGGCAAGAAGGCAGTGATATGATATAGTTAAGATCCTGAAAGAGAAAAACCACCAATCAAGAATTTTATATCCAGCAAAACTGTCCTTTAAATATGAGGGAGAGTTTAAAATATTCTCAGACAAACAGACAATGAGAGTTTGTGAACAAGATGCCTGCTCTACAGGAAATACTAAAGGGAGTACTACAGACAGATAGGAGAAGATAGGAGAGAGAGGTTTGGGACACAATGTTGGGAGATGGTAGCACAATAATGCAAGTACACTGAACAGAGATGACTATGAGTATGTTTGAAAGACAAAGGTTAGGGGCATGTAGGACACCAGAAGGAAAGATAGAAGATAAAGACTGGGACTGTGTGGCTTAGGGAAACCTAGAGCGGTCAATGATTGTGATAAAATATATGAATATATTTTTGCATGAGAGAGAACAAATGAATGTCAGCTTTGCAAGATGTTAAAAAGGGGGTGGTATTGGGGAAAAACACAATCAATGCAAACTAGAGTCTGTAGTTAACAGTAACATTGCAATATGCTTTCTTTAATTGTAACAAAGGCAATACACCAAAGTTAAATGCCTATAAGAGGGGGACATAAAGGAGGGTATTGGGATTCTTGGTGTTCTAGTTTGCTAATGCTGCTGGCATGCAAAACACCAGAAACAGATGGGCTTTTATAAAGGGGGTTTATTTTGTTACAAAGTTACAGTTTTAAGGCCATAAAGTGTCCAAGGTAAGTCATCAACAATCGAGTACCTGCACTGGAGGATGGCCAATAGTGTCTGGAAAACCTCTGTTAGCTGAGAAGGCACATGGCTGGCGTCTGCTCCAAAGTTCTGGTTTCAAAATGGCTTTCTCCCAGGATGTTCCTCTAGGCTGCAGTTCCTCAAAAATGTCACTCTTAGTTGCTCGTGGAGTGTATACCCTCTCTTAGCTTCTCCTTAGCAAGAGTCTGCTTTCAATGACCATCTTTAAACTGTCTCTCATCTGCAGCTACTCTCTCAGCTTCTGTGCTATCTTCAAAGTGTCCCTCTTGGCTGTAGCTCTTCTTCAAAATGTCACTCTCAGCTGCACTGTGTTCCTTCTGTTTGTCAGCTCATTTATATGGCTCCAGTGATTTAATTTAGACACACCCATTCAGGAAATTATCCAATCAGAGTCATCACCAACAGTTGGGTGGGGCGCATCTCCACAGAAACACTCAAAGCATTGCAATCTAATCAACACTGATACATCTGCCCACACAAGATTACATCAAAGATAATGGTGTTTTGGGCTACATAATACATTGAAACTGGCACACTTGGCATTAGGGTTGTTGTCTGACTTTGTTATGGTATTTTATTTTATTTTATTTTAACCTATTCTTTTGTAGCTTTTTAGTTGCCATTTTTTTCCTTTCTTTTTCTTTTGTCTTTTTACTTTTTTTTTTGCCTCTCCCTCTTTCTTTGTGGCTGTATTTGATCTTATTTTTACTTTTCCTTTTATCCTTTATAATACTGACCTTATTGCTGTATTTAATTTTATTTTTAATTTTCCTTTTATCATATTTATTATTCTTTTGTTTCAATTCTCTTTTTTTGAGTAATGAGCATGTGTAAGTGCTAATTGTGGTGACAAATGCACAACCATATGATGATCCTGTAGACGATTGTGTACTGTGGATGATTGTATGGTATTTGAATAGATCCCTGTAAAATTGGAGGGAAAAAAATAAACAGAGGGACATGGTGCTGTGAATAATTAATTGCACACTATGACTATATAGTACTCAATTAAACTGTATTTAAAAAATTGAACAATGGTGGGAAGAGGGGAATGGGATGTTTTGGATGTTCTTTTTTATTTTAATTTTTATTTTACTTTTTCGAGTAATGAAAATGTTCAAAGTTTGTGGTGATAAAAGCACAACTATATGACAATACTGTGAACAACTGATTGTACATTTTGAATGATTGTATGTTATGTGATTATATTGCAATAAAAAAAGAATCCACTTTGATGGGAAACATTTCATTCTCAAAAAAATTTTTTTTTCTTCTTCTTCCTGTTATTGGTAGTTCTGAATGTTAGATATTTTTTTCCCGTGGAAAAAATGATTGTGAATGGAAAAATGATTGTGAATGGAAAAATGATTGTGAATGGAAAAATAGGGGACAGAAATCAGGTATTGGCAGTTTTTCCATTTTCATTTGTGTGAGAATTTTTAATATAAATTTGGGGATGTAAAGCATTAATGTAAGTCAAACTGTTTCAGTGAACAAGTTTCAGTAGTTCAACTTTATAGTAATAATAAATAAACTTGTTAAATTTTTCTGGATATGCCAGCATTTGGATTTTTTTTAAAGCGAGTAAATTTCTTATTGATGGCAAAAAAAAAAAAAGAACCAATTAGGGCTGAATTATAATATATAGTTTGGACTTTTCAGTGGCAACTGACTGTATGTTTATGCTTTTGCTTGAGGTCTTATCTAATTTAGTTTTTGACAGTTGACTTAAATGTTCCTGTTGCAGATTCATGAAATATTTGATTGTCAAGAGTGTATGAAGAAATTTATTTCAGCTAATCAGCTAAAACGCCATATGATCACCCACTCAGGTAAGATACATACTTGTTCATGTATATTGGCATCACTATAAAAACTTTGCTTTGTGATTTTCAGGAGCTCTGAGAATGGTAATTAAGAGACTTAAGTGTTAGTTCCTTCTCAGCCATTAACTAACCGTGTGTTTTTGTACAAGTTGCTTAACTTGTTGAGACCTCAATTTATAAAACAGATGATTGGATTTAATGTTATTGGAGATCTTCAAAGTCACCATTTAATTTGTCACTTACTCCTGCTTTAGCCTCAGTTTCTTTGTTTTTCATCTATGAAATGGGATAATGGTTGCCACCTTTCAAAATTGCTGTGAAGCTCAAGTGAGATCATTTATGTACTGTGCCTAGCATAGTGCCTGATATTTGGTAGGGATTCAACAACTATAGTTCTTAATCATTTTCCTTATTCAATTATCTATTCATATTATTTTATTATACTTTTTTGAGTAATATATAGTTTTTTCATAAATAAGATACTAATAAAAATTAATAAGAATTTTTATTAACACATTTTAAGAATGTACATTTTTAAAGCCAAAATTTCAAGTAATAGTTTGTTTTACTTACACAGACTTATTTTAAAAATATCACCTCTGAAAATAATTTTTCCTTTATTAAGTGTCTTTCTAGAGTTTAAGATGTCTGTAATTTGAGGCCATTTGAGTCAAGTGTTTTTGAATATTTATTTTGTTTGGATATGGATATAGTTTTTTGGCAGGTTAAAACCATTGATCACAAGCCAGTGGTCTTCAGGTATGCTTACTTAATATACACAATATGTTTTTTAAAATTTAGTTGTCAACAATACAGGTATCGTGTATTGATATGGATCTTAAATAAAAATCCAGATGTGTAGTTCCTGCTGAGGGATTGGAGGCTCCTTACATGGGACCTGCTTGGCTGAGCAGGAGGCAGCTTTGTACTTTACCTCATATCACTGTCAGTGTGACTCTTAGGGTTCAGATTTGTGACCCTGATTTAAAATTACACATATCAGTACTTTATTAACCTGGAAGTAGGATTTCTCCCTTGAATTTAAACTTACCCCTTTTTAGTTAAGCTAATTAATTCATTTAGTTTGCAAAATAGTACTGTAAAAGAACACATTCACATTTATTTTGTGAATAGACTCACATGTCTAACAGATAGATTAGGTGGTCGATAATTTTCATTTGTTTTGATCATGCTTTAGTTGAATTATCCTAAGAGGTTATATAAGGTGAGGGAATTTTCCCTTTTATCTTTTACCTTTATGTAGAAGTGACATTGTCTACACTCATTTTTCACAGAAAAACGACCCTATAATTGCGAGATTTGTAATAAGTCTTTCAAGAGGCTTGATCAAGTTGGTGCCCACAAAGTAATACACAGTGAAGATAAACCTTACAAATGCAAGCTGTGTGGAAAGGGATTTGCCCATAGAAATGTTTACAAGAATCACAAGAAGGTAACAACTTTTTTTTTTTTTTTAACTAATTTGCTAACATCGTTTCTAATTATCTTTTAAAGGAACATTTGTATATTTGGGGTATGCTGTATGAAATAGAATAGTTGAAGAAGATCTTGATTCTACTTTGTCACGTAGGCCATAACCCTTCAGTCTGTTTTCTCTCTTCCATTTTCTGTTGCAACTTTTCCCCTCACAAGCAAAGTGTCATCAAGTAGTTTCCAGGAGCCAAGCCACTGAAATAGTTCACAATGAAATAATTTAGTGGGCTATGGGGCTGTACTAATTGCTCAGTCTTTATCCTCCTCCTTCTCCACAAGTTTAACCACTCTTGACCTCTTCATTTTTGGTGTTCTTGCAACATATTTCCCTAGATCTTCTGCCAGTTTTTTGGAATACTTCTTCCCCTATCCCTCCGCCTCCATTCTTCCTCACCCCTACCCTCTGCCGAAGGTTATCCTGGATGCTTTGACTGTGGATTTCTTCTGTGTTCTCTCTGCCTAGGAAATATCAGCTACATACTTGATTCCTGCTTATCACTTTTACACTGATGAGTGCCAAATATTTCATTTTCTTTAACCCTAAACTTCAGACCCACATTTATGAATGCTTACTTGATACATAACTAGACACCTTTTTTGACATAATGAATTTAGCATGATCCCAAACAACTTTTTCATTCTCTTTGTCCCAGATAACTTCTCTTTTGGAGTTTCCTATTTCCATTGATGGTAAAAGCATATATTTATCCCAGTGTCTTTTTTCAGCCTTAGTCTCTTTTTTTAAATTAGATGCCAAATCACAAAGATTCTACCCTCTACATTAGCTCATCACCTTCACAATCATTCCTTCCTTTACCATCCAATTTCTTATTTGGATCACTTTAATACACATCTAATTAGTCTTCTTGCTACTTACTACTTCTTAATACAGTTCATCATACTGAATAAATCGGCTTAAAGCACAACTCTGGTATATCACTCTTGTACTCTAGTATTAAGAGTAGATTTCCCATCCCTGTAATAGAATTCTCTCTATATAATGACCTCAGCCTAATTTCTAGCATTTTATTCTTCTCTGTATGAACCATACAAAAAACAACTTAACATTTTCCTTCATTCAGCATGACCTTTCTGATCTTCCCCATCCTGCTTTCTAAAAGGCTTCTTTTCAAATTATAGTCTTTTACTTTTCTCTGTTGATTTTTGTTTTCATTTCTGACACTTTTACCTTTACTTAAATTTTTGTTTCAGAGTATATTCATTTTATCTTATCTACTTTGTGTAGATAATAAATAATGTTTGAATTCAATTCATAAGTTTTGTCCAATCCAAAGATATTCAACATATTAGAAATGTATGTGAAAACATATTTGTGATATGACAGATATTTGCATATTGGTTTTGGTTGATATATTTTGACATGCCTGTAAGTAATATGTATATAATCTCTTTCAACAAAAATGACTTGTTACCTATTTTTTTCATCTAAATATTCCACTGAAATTATAATTATTTCAGTATTTATCGGGACTTTAAAAAGACATATTTATCTCTTTTGAAATAATTTTGTAAATTATATCAATTTTAACTTTAGTCTAAAAGAAAAAAGATAGGCAGATTTGCCAAAGCAAAAACAGGGTTATTGGTAGTGTCCCACATCACCTCTGCCTAATTTTTTGCTGACTGCCCTTATTTTTAACTCAAGCATTATATGATTGGGGTAGGACCGCATTCATTGCTGCTGCTTTGGAATTACATGACTGTAAAAATTTATCTGGCCAGCTTCCTGCTTGTCTCTGGAACCCTCTTGCTCTTTTCTTTGATGAAATTGAATCTAGCCACATTTATGAGGTTTTCACAGTTTGGCTTACGTTATATGCCATATGGGAATTTGGCACAGAATCTTTGCACCATCTCTCACACTTTCATTCATAAATCATATGAAAGTAATAATGATGCCTTGGGAAGGATTGAAACAATGGTGTCTGTAATTTCCAAAGTGAAAAGCACATTCAGTCCTTCTCCTGTAGACAAATATGCTACTCACTGATCCTAGCATGTGCTTAGAATTTGAAATATTCTCAAGGCAGGCATGTAATAAAAGGCAAGTCAAGTTTTTCTTCCATCATTGTTCATTAATGGCTAGCTATAGAACCGAAAAATAAGGATAGGCTGAGGAAAGCAGAAAAACCCCATCAGTAGTCAGTTTGATCTTTATCATGTATTATGCCCAAGGATTCCTATTTTAAATACATTAATTATGCTCTGTGTTTTTTTGGTTATGTAATCCATGCATTTTTATTATTCTAATTTGGCTAATTTTAGGTGTATTCTTTTTAACGTTTAGATTTGCTAGAAGAAAGGATTATTAACTATCATGGTGCTTGTGACACTATATATATAGTGAAATTTTTAAGGGCTGATTTCTCTTCCTAAAACTCATTTACTAATTTCATGATCTTGTCAGTTATATAGGCTCAGTAGGTCAAAATTGGTTTTTCTTCTCTCTTGTCCTTTCTGATAATCATTTTGCCTCATTTGTAGTTGTATTTTAGGATATGGCTCTAATGAATTTTATCTGGATCCATACTTTGATTCTTTAAATCACAACTGAGCATATATTTCAGAACCACAGTAGAAACAAACTGGTCAATTAGTCTTCATTCACCCTTTTGTTCCCCGTCAAATTTAATATAAAGCAAAATTCACATAAAACATAGAGTGCTTTTCCTAGTGTAGGTGGGATTCTTAGGTGGACTAAATAGTCTCAGATCCTGCAGCTGCTACTACTTCTTTGATGATGGATATAGGTACAAGGGGTTTTGTCCTCATGAAATCATAAACAGGCTCTTGGGGAGACACACGTGCATATTTTCAAATAAAGATTCCTTTTTCCTAACCCTTCACATAACTTTCTAGGGATGAAAGTTTGGAGGCCTATGAGGAAATGTAGTTATAACCTCTCCTGACATAATTTCTTTTGTACTCCTATAGCAAAATCTCAATCAATGTTTTTCTACCTCTGGCCCATGACCATTACATGGGTCAAGTGTGACAATAGTGTTCTTCATGACTTCTGAGTTTTATTTCTTATTTAGAAAATGTTCTTACTCTAAGATTATACAAATGTTCATCAATGGTTTTCTTTATTAGTATTATGCATCTAGAATTTTATTTGGTATGGGACGAGGTATTGATTCTTTATGAAGATTCTTTACTGCTATTGTATTGAAGTCCCATATAAGTCTATTTCTGGACTCCATTCTGTTCCACTTAATCTCCCTTCCTGTGGCAGTATCATACTGTTTTAATAATTGTGGTTTGTAGTGTGTTTTAACATGTATCATGCAAGGCTTCCTTTGTAGTTTTCTTCTACAAAATTCTCTTAGATTATGTTTTGGGCAGATTAATGTTTATAAGTAGCTTTCTTTTAATCTTCCTGGGGATTAACATCTTGTATTAAAAAATCAGCCTCTCTTCACAAAGATTCTTCATATAAACGCTTGCCCTGTGAATAATTTGGTTCAGAAATGTTTTTTTCTTTCTCTTTTCTGGCAGAGAAAGCAGGGAAAAAAAAAAATAGCTATTTTTCCTCTGAAATCACTAAGTTCACTCCCCACTACCAGAATATTTCAAAATCTATATATTTCTTAGTCATAGCAGGGACATCTTTCCTTCATCACTTTCACTTTTCTTCTACCTGAACTTCTAACAAGCTTGGTTGACTCATTTCCTACCCACAGTATTTATTAGAAGAAGATTAAGTGGAAGAGGATTAAAAAAAACTGTTAGGTTAGTAGTAACCAATGGTGAGGGGCTTATCAGAGACATGAGGACACAATCTCTTAATAGTAAGCTCTTTGGCCCACGGAGCACAGCAGACTGGGGAAATTAAATGTGGGGGCAGGAAGTGTACTAGTGATAATCCTCAATACATAGGTTAATGGATTTTAAATGATGCCAACAATCTTAGTGAAAAGTAATATAATTTTGGAATATAAGTTAAATTAAGTGGAAAATCAATGCATTTTGAAAAAGAGATGTTCTCTTTTACATAAAAATTTATGCCATACTAGAAAATCCTACAAGCCCAAACCAGTGAACATTAGAAATGTACAAATAAGATCAATGTGTTGTAATTAAAATATGTTGAAATACAGTATTTTCAGTAGGAAATAGACTTGAACGTAGTATCTCAATATGTTTTATATTCAGAATTAGAGACTGACTCTATATTCTGGATCTTTTGACCTAGTTCATACCTGTGTTATCTTGAAAAATAGATTGTTTTAGTTTTTGTGAGAATTTTTTGAAGATTCATTCATTTATGTCCTCTGTTGGTGTTGACACTTCAGACAATTGGGTGGTGTTTTAAAAACAAAAGACATTTTTGCCTCCCTCACTCTTTCCCTCCTTCCTTTCCTTCCTTTTTCCCTCCCTTTCTTCCTCTTTCCATCTTCCTATCCTTCCTTTTTTCTTCCCTTCCTTCCTCCTTCCCTCCTTCCCTTCCTTCCTTCCTGTCCTCACCCAATATTCACCAAATGTTTATAATCTGTTAAAATTCTAGGATTTTATACTATTTAGAAAATTATTTCCTACATAAGAACTGGCATTAATTTTTAGGGAGTATTATTATTTGATAAACGTGAAATTGCTCCATTGTCGTATGTTTGTATTTTAGGAAGTTGCACTTTCTTCTCTTTGGATGGTACATGAAATTCAATGAAAAATTACCAATTTTTTAAGCTATCCTGCCTAGCAAACAAGTTATCTACTAGAAGAGCTAGTATAATCATTTTGAGTTGCTACATTTGAGCTATTAAAATTAGAATGCCTGTTTTTGTGCAGAAAAGACAACTTTACAATTACTATGATGAATGTCAAAACTATTATCTTTGTGAATGAAACTATAGGTGTCTGTTATCTGGACAACTCTGTGGAGAGACATAATCGTTATTACCATATATTCAGAGTATCGTTGTGGAAGAGAGTAATAAATTTGCTCTTTATGGCTCTAGGCCAGTCTGTACATTGTGGTGACCATTGTAAGGAGGCAAAACTTTTAAATTAATGGTCAAATCAGCTAGCCCTGGAGGTCATGGACCTGGCCTCCACAGCCCAGTGTTTATTAGATGCATCTTCATTAAGAATATGAGATACCATTTCTTAGCAGTGTTGCAGAAGAGAAAGCTCCCTGAGTGGGAATCTGAATTGTTCCTTTCCAAGGCTTCTTCTGAAAGTCTGTGATAACCCCCTCTCTTAGCAAATTCCCATGTCCCTGATCCAGGGTATGCTTAAGGTTGTGGAACTTCACTTGTTGGTTCCATGGGGTTATATCTCTCTTACTAATGGAGTTGTGACCTCAGCAGTGGAAAGGTGGGGATGGCCATGCCAGGCTATAGTGCTTTAGGGACATGACCTAAATTTTTATAATCTCTCTGTGGAATGGACTGTCTTTTCCTTTACTGAGCTTAAACTGTTTTCTTCAGTAGCTCTGCAGTTTTTATTTATTTTCATGAATGGGGGGCCTTTTAAAGAAGTCACTTATAAAGCTGACAGTAAAAATTTAATCCACAGGACTTTTAAAGTGTGCTAGATGACGTATACTTTACGTAGCTTTAGGTTTATCATGTGGCCCAAAGGGACAGTAATGTTCTTATGCTATAGAAACTTGAGACTTCAATAACAAAACCTTTTTTTTTAAGAATAGTTCCAATAAGCATACTGCCTCTGAAACATTTTCTCCAAATTTATTTTGTCTCAAGTTATTTCCCCCAGAATTTTATGATACTGTTCTTACTCTGCACATGATCCAAAGAAGAAATAGCATTTCCAGTAAAACATTCTTACTACAGAGTGGCATATATTACTAATAGTCATGATTATTATATTTAATTGTGAAGAGTCCTGATAAAATTTTTGTTTTGCTGTCCTGAAATTAGAATTTGATCTGTGTGACTAGAAATGTGCTAATTCAGCAATTATGTCCAAAAATTATGGCAAAATCTTCTGAAGCATGTTTGAGACATTTTAGTAGGCACTACAAATAGTGCAACACGTTTTCTTATGCACTGGTCTACATCTGCAACAGTAATCAGACTTAAGTCTAGTTATTGGTGCACAGAAATGTATATTTTATAGTATGAGTTCATGGACAAGTTCATCTGTTACATTGGCAGATGTTGATGTCATCAGTTACTTAGCATTTAAACAGAGAGATGTTCTATAGCTCAATGATCATGCAATTAATAAATCAGTGGAAAGTTTGGCACTCAGAGATGAAATATTGAAGTTTTCTTATATGACACCGTTGGAAAAGCAACATTTCATCTGGTACTTGTAAAATATATTTTCTTGGAGAAAGACTTCCAGGGAAGATGGCAGAGTAGGGAGATCCAAGACTCAGTCCTCCCACCAAAACAACCATTAAACAGGTAGGGACTGTCTGAAACAGCTATTTTGAAACTCCAGAGGCTGGAAGAACACTGTAAAGCATCCAGGGAGAGCAGGAGAAGAGGCAGATAAATTACAGAACTGTAAGTGGCCCAATCCCCACTCTCACAGCAGGTCCCCCCAGGGTCCAGTCCCTACCTAGCTCCTGGTGAATGAAAGGGATGTAAAAATCCTCTTTCCCAAGAACAGGGGCAAGCATGGCCAGTCGCTGATCACGGATTTTGATGAGTGAATTTGGGTCACAGGGTCCCTGCTCTGAGGGCAGCTATTGTTTCAGCCTGCCCAGACAAAGGCAGTGGCAGGCATTGTTTCAACCCTCTCTGGACAGGGATGGTGGTGTAGAAATTTATTGATACAGCACTTCCTCAGTGCTGCTGGGGACAGTTAGCTAAAGGGCTGCATTTGCTGGGCAGGCCAGGAAAGCTCAGCTTCAGAAGCTTTGGCACCCTTGCTGATCTCACGAAGGCACTTTGGAGCCAGACTGTGCCCCCCCATAGGTCCCTGGCCGTGTTTTGGCTGGGATAGAATGACTTAGGAAAGTCCTTTCCAGGGGGACCTGCCTCTAGAATTTTCCCTCCAGGCAAAAGCAGACGGATTCAACAAAAGTAGTGTAAGAAACTATAGAGGTGGACAGTCTTGGACAAAGGCCTGCTGTCATGACATCATATACCTGGGAGAGGGAGGTCTGTCTCCCGGGGAACAGGGAGGATGCCAAAACAACTAACAAGCAAAAGCCCAGGACAAGACAGAGGCCCAGAGAAACAGGGAAAGCCCTGCACATTGCATTCACCTTGGGCATACCTTCCTGATAGAAGGGGTGAAGCTCAAGAAAATCTCTGTCTTATCACCAGCTGGTTAAAAACCAAGAAACAGACATCCCACAGAATAAATCCAAGAGTTAACATTTTAAAATATTAAAATGTACAGTGTGCCACAAAAGAGTACAAGACTAATGAGTACTAGTATACAAAAGAGTACAAGTACAAAAGAAACAGGAAGTGATGGCCCATCCAAAGGAAGAGGATAAAAATATGGAAATCACCAATGAAGACGAGAATGTGGACATACTGAGCAAAGCCTTTAAAAAAAGATCTTAAAAATGCTCAAGGAGATGATGGAAAGTACAGAAAAAGAACTAAAGAATATCAGGAAAACAATGACTGAACAACATAAGAGTCTAAATAAAGAGATAGAAATTTTTAAAAGAAACCAAACAAAATTACTGGAGTTGAAGACCACAATAACTGAAAGAAAAAATGCTCAGGAGAGGTTCACAACCAGATTGGAGCTGGCAGAAGAAAGAGTCAGTGAACTTTGTCGGTGTAGAACATGGTGGTTGTGCAGGGCCTTGGGCATCTCCCTGCAGCGCTGCAGAGGGCTCAAGGCTCACGAGTCACGTTCTCTATGCCCCAATTGCTCATGCACTTTACACATATGAGAGAATTGGAAGCCAAAGGTACCAAAGATGTAGAAAGAAATATAAGCAGGGATGTAGTGCAAGAAGAAAAACGGTCGAGGGAAGAAGAGAAAAAGAAAAAAGACAAAAAGAAAAATAAGGAAGCTGTTCAAAAGAAGAGCACTGAAGAAAAAATCAAAGTACCAGAACAGATAAAGCCTAGTGCAAGCCAGCTTCAGCCTGGCAGCTCTAATAACAGCACTTCCACAGCAGCCAGCATTAATAGTAATGCCAAGAGAGCCACAGCCAACGACCAGTGGTAGCAACAACAGCAACAACTGCAACAGGCCTTGCCTTGGTATCCTCTTGAAGTACCACCATGATTTCACTGCCAGAAATGTAAACAGTTTTGAAAGGGGGGTCAGCATTTTCCTGTGATAGCAGCAAACCTGGAATCTGCTAATAGTGTTAACCAGCCAGTCAGAAAACAGTGCTTTAACAGATCAACAGCCAGAAAATAATGGAGAGGTGCAGAACAGCAAAAACCCATCAGCTAATAAGTAGCAGAACCTGGAATCACATCAAGATCTGTCTGACACCAAAGCTATGCTGGTAACCACAATACTGTGCTTTGGCAACATACTGGATGAGATGGTTGTAAACAATAATACTTCAGAATCCCGTTATGAAAATTCCCAGCAGGGACCTGTGTCTTCTCCAAGTGACTCTAGCACAAACTGTAAGAATGTGATTGTAAACAACTCTGAAAAAGAAGCATGGCCCTTGGTTGCTGGCAGTGATCTAGAGTTGGCTTCAGAATATATGGATGCTGATTCCGCCTCCAGTTCTGAAAGGAGAGAAACATCACTATCATGGCTTCAGGGAGCACAGGTGGTGGAAAAAATGGCTTCAGTAGTAGCACTGGTCATGGATCCCAAAACTAAGTTTGTGGTTGGTAGCAACAGCAATAATGTGTGCCATGGAAGGAGAACTAGACCATGGGGTGTTTCCCATGGAGCCATAATGAGGATATGTCAGGTGTCTGGATGCTCCTGAAAGCAAATCAAAGGAGCAACGGTAGAATGAATTCTTGGGGCACTGTACATTCTTCCTCAAAAGGAGGGTTAAATCCAAGCACTTTGGATTCATCTAGCAACCATGATGCCTGGCTGGTATTTGAGAACAACGGACTTGCCCTAAAAGGGTGTGTAAGGAGTGGTAGTTGTGGCATTAGTATTCCATGCCGTACCATAGGCTAGATGCCCAATAGTCAGAATTTTCAGTCTAAAGTGGGTGGTTCTTCTACCCATAGTTCCTGAGGAAGCTTTCAGGAAATATATGAATCTGAAGTAGTGGTACACAGAAGATTTCATTCAGTGGTCAGCCTCAAAATGTCACCTCTGAAATGACTGGACCAAATAATACTACTAACTTTATGACTTCTAGTTTATCAAACTCTGATTCAGAATAGAATAATGAACTGCCTAGTAATACAGGGGCCTGGCGTGTGAACACAACGAATCATCCTCAGATGGAGACTCCATCAGTTATGAATGACACTTCCATTTCTCACCTTAACGATGGAGAGTCAGAAAATGGAGGCTCTTATGGGGTGCCTATAGTTCTAATTACTCTGGAGACAAATGTTAAAGCTCTAATAGTCAAGCTAATGGTGACATTGTGAATGCAACTCTAATGTAGCGTGGCATACATGGGCCTGTGGACACTATTAAGTTAACACAAATAAAGGCAGAGGTGTGTGGGAGTCTGAGATAGCAAATTCCCACAGTACATCATGGGGAAGTAGAAATGGTGCAAATTCTGGAGGAAGTCAAAGAGGAACAAACTGCCTACCAATCAGCATTCTAATGACAGTGCAAATGGAAATGGTAAGAAGTTTACAAATGCATGGAAGTCTACTGAAGAAGAATATCAGGGTTCTGCCACATCTCACACAAATCAGCAAACCTCTGTGTGGACAAAACAGGAGATACAGTAGAGTGAAGGTAGTACAGAAAACGCTGGATGCCTTCAGGAGAAAGTAACTGAGGAAAGTCAGTGAAGAGATAGAAGAAAAATAGATCAGCCCAAATTACTCCAAAGCATTGTAAACAGAACCAACTTAGATCCATGTGTCCTATCTAACTCTGGTTGGGGACAGACTCCTGTTAAGCAGAATACTGTCTGGGATACTGAAACATCACCTAGTGGGGAAAGAAAAACTGACAATGGGACAGAGGCCTGGGGAAGCTGTGCAGCACAAACTTGTAACTCAGGGGCATGTGTAGATAAGACTAACCCTGATAATAGTAATACCTCAAGTATATAGTGGTGGGGAGATCCCATACCTACTCTGAGGTGGGGACAATTCCAAAGGGTCAGACTGCCAGGAGTGTGTGGTAAGATGATTCTGCTGCTCCAAGAATGTTCAAGAGCAATCAGTGGGGGAATTTCAAAGAAGAGAAGTCTGTATGAAACAATTTGCAAAAGAACAAACAGGGATGGGTTGATGGACAAAAATCAAACCAAGGGTTGTCCATTTCTACCAGTGATAACTGGGGAGAGACTTTATTAAATCCAGCTTAGGAGGTAGTAACAGTGACAGGTCCATTTCTAGTTAGAATGAACTTGATAAAACGAGTTATTTTACTTAGGGAAATAACATAAATTGAAATAATTCATCAGGGTGAAACCTAATCCTTTCCAAACCTAATCCTTTCCAGGGATAGGGAGGACCTCCAAAGTTGAAACAGTCTCTAGGTTGGGGAGATTCATCAAAATCAGTCAGTTGTCCAGACTGGAACCAGCAACAAAACATTGTTGGATCATGGGGAATCCTGCCAGCTGCAGGCAGATCTCCTGGCACAGGCTGGCTAGGGGAACCTATATCAGCCCAACAAAAAGGAAGAATCCACAGGCTGGGAGGAGCCATCCCCAGAATCCATATGCCACACAATGGAAATTGATGATGGAACTTCACCTTGGAGAGATCCCACCAAATACAACTACAAAAATGTGAACATGTGGAACAAAATTGTCCCAAATGGTGGCAGCCATTCAGACCAGTAAGCACAGGTACATCAGCTGCTGCCATGTACAAGTGCCATCTCAAAGAGGTAAACAGTGGCTCTGGCTGGGGTGAACCCTGTGGGGAGCCTTCTACTCTAACCACAACTGTAGATAATGACACTTTAGCTTGGGGTAAACCCACAGACTGTGTTCCCAGCTGGGGTGAACCCATTGCTGCGGTGTCTAACACATCCATGTGGATTTTCAGCTTTGTCGGTCCACAAGCTTTAAGCAAATCTGGGCCAAAATCTGTGCAAGATGGCTGGTGTGATGATATGCCATTGCCTAGAAATTGCTCCACTGTCTGGAAAGAGGAAGAGAATGTAGAAATTGGAATGTGGAATAGTAACTCATCTCAAGAGTTTAACTCGTCTTTAGATTGGCTACCATATATGAAGAAAATGTCATTGAAGGTTGTGAGTGGCAAAACTAGGAGAAGGGAAAGGGGAATGATAAAAGATGGAAACAAACAAGAAGAAACATGGATAAATCCATTTGTTAAACAGTTTTTAAATATCAGTTTTTTGAGAGACTCTGGAAGAAAATAAGAGCAATAAGTTGGATCTTTCTGGAGGAATGTTAAGACAACCGAATGGAGATAGATATACATAGCCTAAATTTTGGCGATTACAATTGAATGGTCGGGAAAGGCTCTGGTCCTTGGCCTCAGATTTCCAAAGAGTCATTCATGCAGTGCAACCCTTATTTTGATAAGACTGGCAATACCAGTATGTTTGGTGTTGGAAACACAGCAGCACAACCCCGGGACATGCAGCAGCTTCCAGCACAACCTGTTAGTTCATCTCAGCCTAATCTCTGAGCTCAAGTTCCTCCCCCGTTACTCTCCCCTCAGGTTCCAGTTTCATTGCTGACATATGCACCATACAATGGTGGCCTGAATCCTCTCTTTGGCCCTCAACAGGGAGCCATGCTGAACCAACTATCTCAATTAAACCAGCATTCTTAGATCTCCAGGTTACAGCGATTGTTAGTGCAACAGCAAAGGGTGCAGAGTCAGAGATGCATGCCTTTTTGGTAACCAGCAGCAATGAAACCAAGAGGGCTGACCTCTTAGTGTGCAGCAGCAAATGATGCCACAGTCTCATCGGCTTGACCCAAACCTGTTGGTGAAGCAACAGACTCCGCCATCTCAGCATCAGTCACTCCATCAGCCAGCCATGAAATCTTTCCTTGAAAATGTTGTGCCCCACACTGCATCTGTGTTGCAAAAAGGGCCACACCAATAAATGCTTTCAGCAGCTTCCCTATAGGCTTGAATTCAAGCTTGAATGTAAATATGGAGATATGAACAGTATTAAAGAGCCATACTCAAGACTGAGGAAGTGGACTCCAGTGGATAGCATTTCTGTGAGCATGTCTTTGGATCAAAACTCCAGCAAACATGGTGCTATTTCAAGTGGTTTCAGACTGGAAGAATCTTCATTTGTTTCCTTTGACTTCATAAGCAGCAGTACTTCATCAGCCAGTCCTTCAAGATCTATAGGAGAGGGCTGGACAATGCCAAATCACCTAACAGCTTTAGCAGTGTTAATTGGCCACGAGAGTTTTGCCCTGGTGAACTATGGAAAGTTATCCAAACATTGACCCTAAAACTGACCCTTATGTCATTCCTGGCGGTGTCATAAACAGTCTTTCAATTAATAGTGACCACCTCAGGGACATCTGTCATCCTCATCCTTGAATACCACATTGCCTTGAATCAGTACCTGGTCATCCATTTGTGCCTCCAACTACAATGTTTGACTCAGCAGTACAGCAGAAAGCATTTCAGCCAGAAATAGATTCTGAATTGACATGGTCTCCTGGTTCAGTTACAAACACCTCTCAGACTCATGTGGTGTGGAACGTCTCTTTCTCACCTATAAACAACACTGCTCCATCCCACCCACCTCTGGGACTGACTGGTCAGAAACCACCCTTGTCTACGTGGGATAATTCTCCCCTTCTTGTAGGTGCTGGATGGGGGAAATTCTGACGCCAGTTGTACCCCAGGTTTCGCCGGGAGTGAGAGCAGCTCAGGGAGAATAACAAATTGACTTGTTCTAAAAATCCTTACACCTCAGATTGATGGCTTAACTCAGCATACTCTGTGCATACAGCATGGCCCACTGGTAACATTTCACATGCATCTCCCATATGGAAATGCTTTGGTCTGTTACAATTCTAGAGAAGAGGTAGTGAAGGCACACAAGACTCTGTATTTGGAACCATTACTATTCTTGCTGAATTTGCCAGTGAAGATGAGATCAGCCATTTCTTTTCACAAAGTCAGTCTCTGACCCTTTCTCCTGGCTGGCGGTCTCTTGAGTCCAGCCAGAGCTAGCTGGACTTCCTCAACTATTCCCACTCATTCTCCTGCCAGACCAATCTCAATCACTGCAATGGTGCTGCGCTGTTGGGAACTAACTGCGGAGACCTTCACAGCACTTCACTCTGGGGGATCCCACATTATGCCATAACCCTGTGGGGTTCTCCAAGCGGCAGCAACCCCTGAGGAATTAGCAGACCATCCCCCATTAATGCCTTTCTTTCTGTTGACCACCTGTGTGTGTGTGGAAAGTTCATGTACAGTGTAGATGTGGGCTCACTAACTGACCTCTAGATGTGAAAGAAAGAGCACTAAACTGGGCTCACCACCTGCAGCCAGGGTCCATTGTGGAAACAGCTATTCTCTGCATATCTTCCACTTTGTTTTTCTGAAGACATATTAGTTTGAATACTTGAATCGTGCAGGCCAATATTATAATGTAGAAAGGTATCTATTTATGCTCCAAAGTAGCACCATACATGCTAAACTGTATAGAATGAGCTCGTTTGTGTATATTCATCACGTTTGGCCTTTGGATTCTTTTTTTCCTCCCATCTTCTCCCTTTTCCACTTTTTTATTTTTGCAAAACCATTTTTGGGGGCTGATAATATTTGAGATTTTAACTTTGCACTGAGTGATGTTCTTTCTGTCTAATTGGCAATATGGGGGATGGGGCAGCTATTCCAGTGTAAATGTTTACTAAAGGATGTTCTGAAAAGATGTGCACACTCTGCTATGCTTTGATGTTTGCCTACTTTATTGTAGTATCATGGAGTTTAAAAGATCAAGTTATGGTACTGACTTAAGATTATTAATGAAAGGATAGCAACAGTTTTTTCATATTGTAAAACTAAAGAATTTCACCCTGCAGTTTGAAAAACTGTGTCCACAGCTGTGACTTGTAGCCCACCTGCCACCCAGGACGGACCCTGCACTTTGAATGGGCTTTCCGTTTTGTTTTGAAGGTTCCCACATAGAAACTTCTTGTTTACAAATTTTTGTTGGTTTGTTTTTTGAGAAAAAAATGTTTACTCTTCCATAATTAAAAAAAAAAAACTTAAAAGACCAAAAAAAATGGAGGGAAATATAAAAGATGCTTTCTATCTCTGGGAAAAAGGAATAGCATTTGGCCATGTTCTTTTGTTTTTCTATTCCTGTCCTAAATTGGCGAGCATAGTACTAAGGAAAACTTGTTCCCAGCAGGGGTGGTGGTGGTGGGAATTCTTGTAGTTTCCTATTTTTAGGAAAAAAAGAAAGACAGCCAACTTTTAGTACTGACACTACATTCTGCTCTGTTATAGAATTTTCTCTGCCATAAAAACAAAACAAAACAAAACACTTCAGGCTGGAGTTTGATATTCTGTTTTCAGATGCTGTCTTTTTATTAGTGAATGATGATGGTTTGTTCATAATCAATAGGTAATGATTTTTTTTTGTAATTCTATCAGGTAACTGTGTTTCTGCTCTCTCATGGCTGTGTTAATGTTTAACCGTTGTACCCTACTGCCGAAGTTAGTAGCTATGCATAATGGTAATCAAGGTATTGGGCTTACAGAGTTGTTCAGTGTATAAAGAAAAAAAAAATTGTGTTGCTGCAAAACTAATGAGTTATAGCATTTAAAAAATTTCTTTCTTCCCTCCCCTCCTCTTTTTGCCCATAAATAATATTATAATAGCTTGCTTATTCGAAGAAGAGAGACTAAATGAAGGTAAAAATTTTAACTGTACAGAATTTGCCATCATCTCATTGCCTTGATTCTCTTTGTGTCTTAAGATATAAAATCTTAAGATACAAAAGAAGTTAGTGGCTTTTAACTGTTTACAAATAGAACGTGATTGTGAAATGTGCAGTTTGGTTGTGTTTGAAAAGAATCGGTGAACTTGAAGACAAGACACATGAAATGAGTCAGTCTAAGGAGCAGAAGGAAAAGAATTATAAAAAGTGAAAATAGCCTAAGATACCATCAAGCACTCCAATATGTGCATTACAGAAGTTCCAGAAGGAGAAGAAAGAGCAAAAGGGGCAGAAAGAATAGTCAAAGAAATAATGACAGAGAACTTCCAAAACTTAGCAAAATCATGAATATGTACATCCAAGAATCTCAGAAAACACCAAGAAGGATAAACATGAAGAAAAATATACCCCATCATATACTGATTATACTATCAAATGCGAAGGACAAGGAGTGCTTCTGAAAGCTAAAAGTCAAAAGCAATGGGTTATGTACAAGAGAGTCCTAATAGACTAAGTGCCAGTTTGTCATCAGAAACCATGGAGGCAAGAGGCAGTGGTTTGAAATACTTAAAGTGCTTAAGGAAAACAACTGCCTGCCAAGAATTTTATAACTTGCAAGACTCTCTTTCAAAAAGAGGGCAAGATTAAGACATTCTCAGATAAACAAAATCCACGGTTGTTCATTACCACTAGACCTGCCCTACAAGCAATGCTAAAGGGAGGGAGTTTTTCAGATGGAAAGGAAAGGACACTAGACAGTGGTTCAAAGCAGCATAAAAAAATAAAGACCTGCAGTCATGTAACCATTTGGGTAATTATAAATGCCATTATTGTATTGTATTGTTTGATATATAACTCTACTACTTACTTCCTACAAGTGCTAAAATGCAAATGAATGAAAAGTGCAATTACAAAGATATAAGTGGTAACAAGTACAAAAAATGGTGGCAGGATAGAGGGTTCTGGAAAAGGATATGTGCATGCTATTGAAGTTAAGTTGTTATCAAATGAAATATGATTATTATATAGTTAGGTTGTTAAATTTTAATCCTGTAGTAATCACAAGCAAAATAGTTGAAAAATATTATCCAGATAGATGTGAGAAGGCACTCAATATGGTATAACACAAGAAAGCAAATAAATATAAAAGTAGGCTTTAATGGAAGTGAGGGGCAAAGAAGGCATAAGATTACAAAAGCTAAATAGCAAACTGGCAAAAGAAAGTATGTATTATCAGTAGTGACTTTAGATGTTAATGGATGAAACTATCCAGTGTAAAGGCAGAGATTAGCAGAATGAATAAAAAAGCATGACCCAACTATATGCTGTCTGCAAGAGACTCACCTTGAAGTCAAAGACACATGTAGGTTGAGAATGAATAGATGATAAAATATATCATGTAAGTAGTAACCAAAAGAGATCTGAGGTTGCTGTACTAATATCAGATAAAAGAGACTTGAATTAAAAAACATTTTCAAGGTACAAAAAAACAGGGAGTTGTAACAATTATAAATACATATGCACTTAAGAGAGAGCCCCAAAATATAGGAAGCAAATACTGACAGATTTGAAGGGAGAAATTGATGGCTCTACATAATAGTAGGAGACATTAACACACCACTCTCAATAATGGAAAAAACATCAAGTCAGAAGATCAATAAAGAAGTACAGGGCTTGAATGATACACTAAACAAACTAGACCTAATAGAAAAATACAGAATAGTACATCCAACAAAAACAGAGCACACACTCTTCTTTAGTGCACATGGATCATTCTCCAGGATGTATCATATATTGGGTCACAAAATGTGTCTCAATAAATTCAAAAATATTTAAATCATATAATGTGTATTCTCCGACCAACAAAATGCAACTAGAAATCAGTAAAAGAGGGAGAAATGGAAAATTCACAAATATGTGGAAATTAAACATACTCTTAAATAACCAATGGGTAAAGAGGAAATCAAAGGTGAAATATCTTGAGGCAAATGAAAATGAAAATACAAAGTTTCAAAACTTAGGGGATTTATCAAAGGCAATGCCTTAAAGGAAATTTATAGTTCAAAATGCTTACATTAAGAAAGAAGAAAGATTTCAAATCAGATACCTTCCTCTAAACTGGAGAAATAAAAAAGAAGAGAAACTAAACCCAAAGAAAGCAGAAGGAAGGAAATAACAAAGATTAGAGCAGAGATAAATGAAAGAGAAAACAGGAAAACAATAGATAGAATGAACAAAACCAAAAGCTGGCTCTTAGAAAGGATCAGTAAAATGACACACAGAAAAAGCAAAAGGATAAATATTGAAAATCAGAAATGAAAAGGGAGCCATTATTACCAAGCCCACTGAAGTAAAAAAGGACAATAAAAGGATACTGTGACCAATTGTATGCCAATAAATTAGATAACTTAGATGAAATGAGTAAACTCTTGGAAACAAACTACCTACATTAACTCAAGAAGAAAGAGAAAAAAAACAGTTACCAATAAAGAGATTGAATCAGTAATCACAAACCTTCCAAGAAAGAAAAGCTCTGGAATAGATGGCTTCACAGGGGAATTCTGTCAAACATCCCAAGAAAACTTAACTCCAATTCTGCTCAAACTCATCCAAAAAACTGAAGAGAAAGGAGCACTCTCAGACTCAGTCCACAAGGTCAACATCATCCTCATACCAAAGGCAGATAAAGTTATGACAAGAAATGAAAACTACAGACTAGTATCTCTTGTGAGTACAGATGCAAAAATCCTCAACAAAATACTAGCAAACCAATCCAATAGCACATTAAAAGAATTATATACCACGATTAAGTGGGATTTATATACGGTTCAACGTAAGAAAATCAATTAATGTAATACACCACATTAACAGAAGGAAGGAAAAAATGCACATGATCATCCCAATTGATGCAGAAAAAGCATTTGCAAAAATCTAGTATCCTTTCTTGATAAAACACTTAAAAAGTAAGAAATTGAAGGAAACCTCCTCAACCTGATAAAGGGTATAAATGAAAAACCCACAGCTAACATTGTACTCAATGGTGAAAAACTGAAAGCTTTCCCTCTAAGATCTAGAACAAGATAAGAATACCCATTGTTAACACTGTTACTCAACATTGTGCTAGACTTTCTAGCTGGAGCACTTAGGCAAGAAAAAGAAATGAAATGTATCCAGATTGCAAAAGAAGAAATAAAGCTTTCTCTATTTGCAGATGACATTATCCTTTTTATAGAAAATCCCAAAAAGTCTACAACAAAGCTAGTAGAGCTAATAAACAGGTCCAGCAAAGTGGCTGGATACAAGATTAACATGCAAAAATCAATAGTGTTTCTATGCATTAGTAATGAGCAATCTGAGGAAGAAATCAAGCAAGCAATTTCATTTCCAATAGCAACAAAAAGAATCAAATATCTAGGAAAAAAATTTAACCAAGATACAAAGGACTTCTACACAGAAAACTACAAAACATTGCTAAAAGATATCAAAGAAGACTAAATATCACTAAAATGTCAATTTTAACCAAATTGATTTACAGAATAAATATGATCCCAATCAAAATTCCAACAGCCTACTTTCCAAAATGGAAAAGGCAATTATCAAATTTATTTGGAAGCATAAGGGGCCTTGAATAGCCAAAAAATATCTTGAAAAAGAAGAACAAAGTCTCACACCTCCTGACTTTAAAGCATATTACAAAGCTACAGTGGTCAAAACAGCATGGTAGTGGCATAAAGGTAGATATACTACCAATAGAATTGAACTGGGATTTTAGAAATAGACCCTCACATTTATGGCTGACTGGTATTTGATAAGGGTGCCAAGTCCACTCAACTGGGACAGAATAGTCTCTTCAACAAATGGTCCTGGGAAAACTGTGACATCCATATGCAAAATAATGAAAGAGTACCCCTATCTAAAACCTTATATCAAAATTAAACTCAAAATAGATCCAAGACCTAAATACAAGAGCCAGAGCCATAAAAATCCTAGAAGAAAATGTAGGGAAGGATCTTCAAGATCTTGTGGTAGAGGGAGGAGATAAGATAGCGGCATAAGAGGAGTGGAAGACTGTTAGTCCCTCTGGAACAATTCATAAATGACTGAAAAACCAGTAAATAACCTGGAATAACTGCAGGGAGACAAATGTGTCTGTCCACTCATCATACACCAACCTGAATTGAGAGGAATGCCTGAGATCGCAGTTTTTCTGTAAGTAAAAACTGTGGACTCTGCCGAGAGCTGAGAGCCCCTCCCTCACAGAAACCTCGCAGAGCTAAAGAGCAGCACTCTCTGAACAAGCAAGTGTACCTCAGCCCAGATCCAACTGGGGTTTTAATGTTAACTGCTCAATACACACAGTGAATCCCCAACAAGCAGACAGAGGCTTTTGGTGACGACTGACCTTGGGAGAGTCAGGGGACGTATCTGTCTCAAGACGGGGAGCCCAGAGGATTGGGTGCTATCTCTGGCCAAAGGATGAATCTGGGAACTTTCTGTCCCTTTCTGTCTCTGTCAACCTGTGCGGCTCAGTGGAGAAAGCCTCAGCCATTTTCAGCCTGCAGTGCTTGGCAGTAAAGAAGGCCTCAGACATTTAAACTCCCAGCATTCTGACTAGCAGAGTCAGAGAAACAAAGAATGTATTTATATGCAAATGACCTCTCTGGAGGGGGCATAGCTTCCCAAGAGGAAAGGGAGGGGCCCAGCTCTACTACCTGCCAGAATCCAGAGGCTGGAGGAGGAGAGCCACGGGCCACACCCCCTTACACCAGCTGGTGACAGGCTGACAGGTGCACCTGCTGGGCAGAAAAGCACAGGGGTTGTCAATCCTCTAAGAAAAACCATCAGGGAAACCAGATACTGAATATTTCCTCCTTCTGTGACCTGAGCTTGTTCTCATCTGGGAAAACCTGATTGGGGTGGCCTAGGAGGTCACATGCCTAGACAACAGAAAACTACAACCTACACTAAGAAAAACGAAGTTATGGCCCAGTCAAAGGAAAAAACTTACACTTCAATTGAGATACAGAAATTTAAACAACTAATGCTAAATCAATTCAAAAAGTTTAGAGAAGGTACGACAAAAGAGATAAAGGCTATAAAGAAAACACTGGGCATACATAAGGCAGAAATCGAAAGTTCAAAAAAACAACTGGCAGAATCTATGGAAATGAAAGGCACAACACAAGAGACAAAAGACACAATGGAAACATACAACAGCAGACCTCAAGAGGCAGAAGAAAACACTCAGGAATGGGAGAACAAAACACCTGAAAGCCTGCAAGCAAAGGAGCAGATGGAGAAAAGAAGGAAAAAATATGAGCAATGTCTCCGGGAACTTAAGGATGAAATGTAATACAAGAATGTACGTAGCACTGATGTCCCAGAAGGAGAAGAGAAGGGAAAAAGAACAGAAGCAATAATAGAAGAAATAATCAATGAAAATTTCCCATCTCTTATGAAAGACATAAAATTACAGATCCAAGAAGTGCAGCGTACTCCAGACAGAATAGATCTGAATAGGCCTACACCAAGACACTTAATAATCAAATTATCAAATGTCAAACACAAAGAATCCTGAAAGCAGCAAGAGAAAAGCAATCCATCACATACAAAGGAGACTTAGTAAGACTATGTGTGGATCTCTCAGCAGAAACCATGGAGGCAAGAAGGAAGTGGTGTGATATATTTAAGATACTGAAAGAGAAAAACTGCCAACCAAGAATCCTATATCCAGCAAAATTGTCCTTCAAGTATGAGGGAAAGCTCAAAATATTTTCCAACAAGCAGACAATGAGAGACTTTGAACACCTGCCCTACAGGAAGTACTAAAGGGAGCATTACAGAGTGATAGGAGAAGACAGGAGTGAGAGGTTTGGAACACAGGTTTGGGAGATGGTAGCACAGCAATGTAAGTACACTGAACAAAGATAACTGTGAATATGGTTGAGAGAGGAAGGCTGGGATCATGTGGGACACCAGAACAAAAGACGAACGATAAAGACTGGGGCTGTGTTAACTCAGTGAAATCTAGTGTTCAACAATTGTGATAAAATGTACAAATGTTCTTTCATGAGGGAGAACAAGCAAATGTCAACCTTGAAAGGTGTTAAAAATGGGGAGTTATTGAGGGAGTGATGCAATCAATGTAAACTAGAGACTGTAATTAACAGAATCATTGTATTATGCTTCCTTTAATGTAACAAGGCGATACACCAAGGTAAATGCAGATAAGTGGGGGGATTGGGGAAGGATGTGGGACACTTGACATTGGTGGTGTTGTCTGACTCTTTATTCTACTTTGATTTAAGGTTATCTTTCCTTTTGCTGCTTCCTAGCTGTCATTTTTTTTCCTTTCTTTTTTCTTTTTCTTTTGCCTTTCTACCTTCTTTGACTCTCCCTCCTGCCTTGTGGAAGAAATATAGATTCCCTTATATAGATAGTGGTGAGGGTGGTGAGGGTGGTGAACAGGGAACCATTGATTGTTTACTTAGGATGGAATGTATAGCATTTGAACAGAAATGAAAAAAAAATGGGTTGATGACGAAACCTTGAGGGCAATATACTGAATGAAATAAGCCAGACACACAAGGACAAACATTGCAGGGTCTCAGTGATAGGAACTAATTATAATATGTAAACTCATAGATATGAAATATAAGGTACCAAGATATAGAACGAGGCTAAAGAATGGGGAGCAGATGATTAGTATGAGCAGAATGTTCAACTAAGATGAACTTAAATGTTTGGAAATGAACAGAGGTGTCAGTAGCAATATGTGAGAATAACTAACAGTGCCGAATGGTGCGTGAATGAGGTGGAAAGGGGAAGCTCAGAGTCATATATGTCACCAGAAGGAAAGTTGGAGGTCAAAAGATGGGTATGTATAAAACTGAATCCTTTGGTGGGCAATGTCCGTGATTAATTGTACAAATATTAGAAATCTCTTCCATGAACCAGAACAAATGTATGACAATACAACTAAAAATTAATAATAGAGGGGCATATAGGGAAAAATATATACCTATTGCAAACTATATACTATAGTTAGTAGTATTTCAACGTTCTTTCATAAACAGTAACAAATGTGCTATAACAATACTATGAGTCAACAATTGAGGGGGATTGGTTAGGGATATGGGAGGATTCGAGCTTTTCTTTTCTTTTCTTTTCTTTTCTTTTCTTTCTTTTTCCTTCTTTTGCTTTATTTCTTGTCTGGAGTAATGAAAAGTTTCTGAAAATTGAAGAAGAATTAAGTGTGGTGAGGGATGCACAACTATATGAGGGTACCAGGGGAATTGATTGTACACTTTTGATCTTTGGATAATTGTATGGTATGTGAACAATCTCAATAAAAATTAAAAAAAAAAAAAAGTTCTTGTGGTAGACAATGGTCTGTAGACTTTACACCCTAAGCACAAGAAATGAAAGAAAAAAATAGATAAATGGGATCTCCTCAAAACAAAAAAACTTTTTTGCTTCAAAAGACTTTGTCAAGAAAATGAAAAGGCAACCTACTCTATGGGAGAAAATATTTGGAAACCATATATCTAATACAGGTTTAATTTGGAAACCACATATCTAATACAGGTTTAATATATAAAGAAATCCTACATCTCAACAACAACAAGAAAACAAACAATCCAATTAAAAAATAGACCAAAGACTTGAAGAGCCATCTCTGCAAAAAAAAAAAAAAAAAAAAAAAAAAAAAACCTGAAAAGATGCTCAATATCATTAGCCATCAGGGAAATGGAAATCAAAACCACACTGAGATACCATTTTACACCTATTAGAATGGCTGCTATTTTTTAAAATACTGGAAAATAGCAAGTGTTTGTGAGGATGCAGAGAAAGAGGAACACTCATTCATTGCTGGTGGCAATGTAAAAGGGTGCAGCTCTGTGAGAGAAAGTTTGGTGGTTCCTCAGAAAGCTAAGTATAGAACTATCCTATTACCTGGCATTCCCACTACTAGGTATATTCCCAAAAGAATTGAAAGCAGGGACTCAAATAAATACTTGCATGCCTATGTTCAGAGCAGCACTATTTACAATTGCTAAAAAATGGAAACAACCCACATGTTCATCAACCAATAAATGGATAAACAAAATATGGTATAAACATACAATGGAATATCACTCAGCCATGAAAAGGAATGAAGTCTTGGTATGTGCTACAGCATAGATGTACCTTGAAAACTTCATGTTGAGTGAAAGAGGCTAGATACAAAAAGGACAAATATTGTCTGATCTCAGTGATTTGAGACAATTAGAATAATCAAACTCCTAGAGTCAGAGTCTAGAATATAGGTTATTGGCGTGATGGGGTAGGGATATGGAATGGGAAGTTAAGACTTAAAATGTAAAGAATTCCTATTTGGAATGATGGAAATGTTTTGGAAATGGATGGTGGTGATGGTAACACAACATTGTGAACACAATTAACAGTACTGAAATATATATCACAGTATGATTAGAAGGGGGAATTAGATTGTATATATGGGAACAGAACAAAAATTTAAAAAAAAATCCATTGAGCCATACTACATGAACAGTGAACACTAAGTTAAACCATGGACCTCAATTAATAGTACAATTGTAAAAAAGTGCTATCATAAATTGTAACAAATGTTCCACACCAATGCAAGGTGTTGGTGGTAGGTGGTATATGGGAATCCTGTATTTTATTCATGATTGTTTGTAAACCAACAACTTCTTTAAAATAAATAATAACATGTATTTTCTTGGAGGCTGAAGTCCTCTATACACAACCTGGGCAACAAGGTAAACATGCCAGCATTTTACTACCACCTCACTCAAATGAGATGGCCTCTCCATGTCTTCCCGCAATTGAATACATGGGTTCTCTGCTGAGATTTTCATGAATTCAACCAACCCAAGCTAGACTCTGGTGATGGAAATAAATCTTTTTGATACAAATAATTAGTCACCTGGATATGCATTAACAGCTTGCTACTTACACTATACTAAGGGCTTCAGACCAAGATCTAGGTGTTGTGGCTTTGGTTTGCTTAACATAGTTACAAGGCATTATGCCGTCCCAGTTTCTTAAATAAGCAAGTTACTAAGTGTGCCAGTTTGAATGTATTGTGTCCCCCAAAATGCCATTATCTTTGATGCAGTCTTGTGTGGGCAGATGTATTAGTGTTGATTAGACTGTAATTCGAGTGTGTCCATGGAGATGCGACCTGCCCAACTGTAGGTGATAACTCTGTTTGGATGATTTCCATGGAGATGTGGCCCCGCCAATTCAGCATGGGCCTTGATTGGTTTATTAGAGCACTATATATAAGCTCAGACAGAAGGAGCGAGCTTGCTACAGCCAGGAGGGACACTTTGAAGAATGCACTGGAGCTGAGAGAGGAGCTTCAGCTTACAGAGACATTTTGGAGACTGCCTTTGAAAGTAGACTTTTGCTCCAGAGAAGCTAAGAGAGGACAAATGCCCCAAGAGCAACTAAGAGTGACATTTTTGAGGAGCTGAAGCCTAGGGAGGAGAGTCCTGGGAGAAAGCCATTTTGGAACCAGAACTCCAGAGCAGACGCCAGCCACATGCCTTCCCAGCTAACAGAGGTTTTCTGGACACAAATTGGCCATCCTCCAGTGAAAGTGCCTGATTGTTGATGTGTTACCTTGGACACTTTATGGCCTTAAGACTGTAAATGTGTAACCAAATAAACCCCCTTTTGTAAAAGCCAATCCATTTCTGGTGTTTTGCATTTCAGCAGCATTAGCAAACCAGAACACTAAGTTATCTCCACAAGTGGTTTGTCCTAGATTTGGAAAAAGTGAAAGATTAAGTTAGAGTGGAATATAGTGTATTTGGAAGCATATGTTGTACGAGTAAATAACCCTCTCTTCCAAGTTTTTTTTTTATTTGTATAATAGTACCATCTACTATTCATCTACCATCTAAAATTCAAACAGCAAACAAAGGTGTGAAGAATAGAGTAAAAATTTTCTCAAATACCATTATTTAATTTCATGTGAAAACCCTCATCAATGTTTTGTACAATATCTTTCCAGACCCTACTTTATGTAGATATATGTACATATATGGCATAAATAGAAGTCTATACATAATGTTTGGCTTTTTACACTCAAAATGTCTTATGGAGGATTTTCCATCTCAAAGAACATAAATATATGTTATTCAGTATAATTTAGTTAATCATATTTTTAGTATGTAGAGCCACAATGCCTTCCACAAAATCTACATTCCCAATTACTGTATGGGATATTGCTTGTTCTTACCCTTTAGTCAACACTGAATAATAACCATTTTCTTCACTTTTGCCTATCTGATAGACCATAAATAGTATCTTTGTTTTTTTATGTTTTCATTTATTTTATTGTATTCATGGCTTTAAATATGTTAATACCATATGTAATCCTACTTCTCTAAATTCTATGCCTGTAATCAAGATTGAACTATTCAATTGCCTGCTAGACACCTTTGGATAATCATTTCAACATGTCCAAAACTGTGCTCCTTATCTTTTACCCAAACTTGGCGTCTTGCCTGTTTTTTTCCTGTGTCAGTTAATGGCTAATCTGTCCTTCCATTTGGTCAGGTCAAAAATCTTGGAGTCATGTTTGCTTCTTCCTTTCTGCCATATCCAAACTCATCCACAAAACCTGTTGACTTTCATAATAGATCCAGACTCCTAGTACATTTCTTTTCTCTTCTGGCTACCACCCTGCCATAAGCCTTTGACATCTTTTCTTGGTTTGTTGTTACTGCTTCTCTGGTTTCTCTTAATTCTTCTTGTCTGCCTACATCCTGTTCTCAACATAGCCTCTATAGCATCCTGTTCTACGTCAGGCAAATCATGCCACTCATTTGTTCCAAATCCTTTTGAGGTTTTACATCTATCCTAGAATAAAAGACAAAATTCCTACAAGGGCCGGCCAGACCCAACATGATCTGCTTCTCCTTAATTCACTTCTCCCACTTCTAGGACCTCATATCCCCAACTCTGTCTCTTCCACTTGGCTCCAACCGCACTGGCCTCTGTGGTGATGTTTCCTACCTAGAATACCCAGATACCTGCACTTGTTCCCCTACTTCCATCAGCTCTCTCAAATGTCACTTTCTCAGCTTGAATTTCCTTGACCACCTATTTAAAATTACTGTCCATTTCCCTATAACACTTGCCAATTTCTTTCTCTGCTTTATTTTTCTCCATAGTATTTATACCTAACAGAGTTCATATTTTATAGGCTTTTTTAATTGTCTATGTCTCCCCACTAGTTTAAAAGCTGCATGATAGCAGGGACTTTGTCTTTTTTGTTCACCAATATATCCCCAACATGTAAAACATGGCTGCACATAGTGGCATGAAATGCAAAGCGTTGGCCTGGCACAAAATAAAATGAGCAATAAATTTTTAGGAGTGCTCTTCAGTGGTGGGGATGGGTGAGTGGTGGTTCCGTTTTCCCATTTGCTTTGAAGTTTTTATATTTTTTTATTTACATGTCCATAATTCTATATTCCTAATTTTAAACTTTTGTTTTATGTTGCAGATTTTTTCTTTGTCACTAAACGGCTTTGCCTTACAGTTTTGAAATCAATTATTTCCTGCATCTGAATATATGGGTTTCTGCTAGGCTAAGAAAGCTTTGCTGACTGAAAAGTATTTCTTAATTCATTATTTTCTTCTAGTACATTTATGATTTTATTCTTCACTTTGAAAACAAATGACACCTGAATTGATCTGTAATGTATTTTATTGGGAAGGTGAGGAAAGGACCCAACTTTATTTTTTCCTAATGTCTAGACAGCTGGCTCAAAACCATTTATTAAACTTCCTCTGTTCTTCCAGCAATTTGAATTACCATTTTATACAATACTAAGTGTTCATATATTTTATGAAATGAATGGAAACTATCCATTTTTCTATTTTATTGCTCTTTTTTTGCTCCTGTACTATCATATTATTTTAATTTCTGTGACTGGCACATTTGAATATCTGCAATTTATCTTGATTTTTAAATATCTTCCCTCCCCCCATATTTTTTGCATAATCATATCAGTGTTTTTATGAGATTACTTTTATTATAATAGTTGTAAAGTTCCCATATATTCCCCCAATATAGTTTTCTTCCCTATTATTAACAACTTGAATTATTGTGGTACCTTTGTTACAATTGATGAAATAATATTATTATAATTATGATATTAATGATAGTCTATAGTTTATATTAGGGTTTACTGTGTTGTACAGTCCTTTGGTTATTTTTTAAAAACTTTTATTCTAGTAGCATATATACAACCTAAAATTTTCCCTTATAGGTACATTAAAATATATAATACAGTGGTATTAACTACATTTACAATGTATTTCATCACCACCATCCATTACGAAACTTTTATCACCCCAAACAAAATGTCTGTACCAATTAAGCATTAGTTCCTTATTCCATACCACTACCCTGGCCCCTGATAGCCTGTATTCTAGTGTCTGACTGTATGAATTAGCTTATTCTAATTACATCATATCAGTGAGATTGTACAATATATGTCCTTTTGTATCTGCATTATTTCATTCAACATATCAAGGTTCCTCCATGCTGTTACATATATCAGAGCTTGATTGCATTTTATGGCTGAAGAATAATTCATTGTATATCTATATACCACATTTTGTTTAGCCATTTATAAGTTGCTGGACACTTGGGCACTTTCCTACCTTTGGCAATTGTGAATAATGCCAATTCCAGACCAATGAAATAGAATTCAAGGTATTAATAATTTGGTGAGAAAATATCTATTCGAGTCCTTCATTCAGTTCTTTTGGGTTTATATCCTGGAAGTGGGATTGCTGGGTCATATGGTACTTATACACTTAACTCTCTGAGGAATCACCACACTGTCTTCTACAGTGGCTGGGCCATTTTGTGTTCCCACCAACAATGAATGAGTGTTCCTATTTCACCACATCCTCCCTAACACTTTTTTTCTGTTTTTTTTTTTAATAGTGGCTATTTTAGTGGCTGTGAAATGGTGTCTCATGATTTTGATTTGCGTTTCTCTAATGGCCAATGCTAACCTTCTTTTCGGTGCTTTTTTATCCGTTTGCGTCTTTTCTTTGGCGAAATGTCTATTCGTGTCTTTTGCCCATTTTTAATTGGGTTGGTTACTTTTTTCTTGTTGTGTTCCCTGATTTCTTTATATATTCTGGATATTAAACCCTTATTGGATATTTGGTTTCCAAATATTGTCTCCCATACTTTCTTTCATGATTCAGTTCTTTGCACAAAAGTTTTTTTTAATTTTGATGTGATACCATCTATATGTTTATTCTTTTGTGGCTTGTGCTTTTGATATAAATTCTAAGAAACCATTGCCTAATGCATGGTCCTAAAGTTGCTTCCCTATGTTTTCTGCTAGGAGTTTTATAGTTTTGATTCTTATTTTTAGATCAGTGATCCATTTGAGTTAACTTTTGTATACGGTGTGAAGTAAGGATCTACCTTCAGTCTTTTGCATATGGATATCCAGTTCTCCCAGAAGCATTTGTTGAAGAGACAGTTCTTTCTCCGTTGCATTAAACTGGCACCCTTGTCCAAAATCTGTTGACCATAGATGAAAGGTTTTTTTCTGAATTCTCAATTCTATTCCATTGGTCTGTATCTGTCTTTGTGTCAGTACCATGCTGTTTTGATTACTATAGCTTTGTAATACCTTTTAAAAATGGAAAGTGTGCATCCTCTCACTTCTTTTGCAAAATGATTTTGTCCACTCTGGTCCTGTTACCCTTGTGTGTGTGTGTGTGTGTGTGTGTGTGTGTGTGTGTATGATGATTGGCTTTTCCATTTCTACAAAGTAGGCTGTTAGGGATTTTATTGGGATTGTGATGAATCTTTAAATCAATTTGGGTAGAATATACAACTTAACAATATTTAGCCTTCTGATCCATGAACATAGAATGTTCTACCATTTATTTAGGTCTTCTTTGATTTCTTTTAGCAATTTTTTTTTTTTTTTTTCAGTTTTCCATGTTTAAGTCATTTACCTCCTTGGTTAAATCTATTCCTAGATATTTGATTCTTTTCATCACTATTGTAAATAAAAATTTTTTTTTATTTCCTCTTTAGATTGTACATTACTAGTGTATATAAACACTACTGATTTTTGCATGTTGATATTGTACCATGGATTCAGCCACTTTGCTGAATTTATTTATTAACTCTAGTAGCTATGTTATGGGTTTTTCAGGATTTTCCTCCTATATGATCATACCACCTGCAAATAAGGAAAGTTTTACTTCTTCCTTTCCAATTTGGATGAATTTTTTTACTTTTTGTTATTTAATTTCTCTGGCTAGACATCCAGTACAGTGGGCTGTGTTCACTTTTTTCATTCTGTTTCTCATTCAGAATCATTTCAATTGCTTGTTTTTGAGAATGCTGTTTCATTCTTCTGCCAACTCCAGGGAATTTTTCATTTCAGTTATTGTGGGTCTTCAACTTCAGTATTTCTGTTCGGTTCCTTTGACAATTTCTATCTCTTTATTGTTGCTCTAATTTTCTTATTATTCATTCATTGTTTTCTCAGGATCCTTTAATTCTTTCTCTGTGTTTTCCTTTATCTCCTTGAGCTTACTGATGATCAGTTTTTGAAAGTCTTTGTCTGGTATGTCCAAAGTTTGGTCTTCTTTGTTGAAAGTTTTTGGATTTTTATCCTGTTCTTTTGGATGGGCAGTCATTTCTTGTTACTTTTTTTGTATTGTAATCTTTTGTTGCACACCATACATTTTAATAGTTTAAAGTTTTAGTTCTCAGTTTAGTCTCTGAGCTATCAGTTCCTTAACATTTATATCCAGCTTGTGATATGGTAGGTATTTCCTTGAGGAGCCAGGAGCTTAGAAAAACATAAAAACCAGTAGAAAACACATCTTTCACCGTTTTTGCAGATTGACTCTGCATGGGCTTGTGCTGTCCTTCAGAGTTTTCTCTTATCAAGAAGATCAGCCTGAGGTGAATATGAAATGCAGAGTTCTCTCCACCTTTTCTCAGCCAGAGTCTTGTTCTGGGCTTGTGCTTTCTTATGGCTTTGGGAATCGCCCATTTACAGCAATTTGAATGCTCCCTCTACCCCCTATAAATAGACTTTCTCCCTTCCTGGGTACCCTATTGTATGTCTTTAAGCAGATAACCCTTGGCCCAGACTGCCATTATATAATTGTTTCTTACACTGCTTTAACTGTCTGCCAACTGCTTTTGCCTGCAGAACAAGTTCTGGGAGGGTGAACCTGAGATATGTTTCCTGGTTTGGACTTTCAGGCTGCTACCTGATAGCATGGCAGGAAGAAAAAAGGCACTGCAGTATGCACATAGGTGTTATCTGCTTCCTCAGAAACCCACAGTGGGATTGGAGGCTGTCTCCACACTGTATTGGTGAAAGAGTGTGGGGGGTGATGCATGCAGCAAGGGTACCACGAGCTTCTCTTACCATTTTTTTAAAGCCACATTTTCTTAATTTGGCATTTGTCTAGTTACTGCAAATCTTTTTCTGTTTTCTGGAATTCTGAGGAAAATGGTTCTGCCAGATTTTGCTAATTGTTCAAAGACCCTTTGGAGAGAATGGCACCCTGGAGCATATTGTGCCGCTATGTTGGTTGATCTTGGACCTCTTCCTATTCTTTTTCCATGTTTTTCACAACTGAAAAGAAACATGATCATCTCTTTCTCGTCATATTATATTGCTAGATGATGCTTGTTTCTGGAATACTGTAATGTATTAAGCTAAGAAAATGTGTAAATCTGTATTCTATGAATAAAGTGACTTTCATTTAAATTAAGCTTTTAATATTTATTCTACATGTATTATAAAAAATCAGTCCTGTGCTTTATTTTATTGTAATATGAGGACATAGTGCAATTTTTGGTAGTTTTCTTAATGTTTGTAAGCCTTGTTACCTTGCCGGCCATGGTACAATAAGATTTTATTCTCTAATTTGTTCCAAATGGGTTCGTACCACTGTATAATGGAAAACAAAGAACATTAACAAGTTTTCTGTTTTTGGCGTTGTTTTTCATTTTGTTTTGCTCTGTTTTTATGTTTTAGATCCAGCTGGCAGTTTTCTCTTGTTCCTTGTTTGTCAATGTATTTTGTTTGTCACAAGCCTCTTTGTTTAGTGCTAGTCTAGTTAGTTAATCTTTCTGAGCCTTATTTTCTTGTCTGTAAAATGGAGACAATAATAATATTTTATCTATGGGGTTACTTTCTTAATTAAATGAAATAATAATCATGCAAAGTGTTTAGCATTGCATTTAACACTCAATTGATATTTTAATGAATGTTACCTAGTATTGCTTGTAACATGAGTAACTGTTCTAGTCTAATTTAGGGGCATAAGAACCACCTAGCACTAAAGATTATTTGAAATTATTTAGTGAAGTTTAGGGAAAGTAGTGGAAACAGTCTCCATTTTTAACAGTTTCTTTTCTGTTCATTGAAAATGTGCCTACAGATTACAAAGCTGGCCCATGATGTAAGATGTTTAGACTGTTGAGAAATGACATATTTAATTCTGCAAAGTAGATCATTAGAAATTTCATTGTATATTCAGAGCAGCATTTTGAGATAATTATTTTTTATTTAATAAGTTTTAATATATGGTGCTCCCTGCCCCCCGATACACAGCATATTTATGTTTAACATGTTATGGAGGAAAAGAAACAAGATATTGTCTACCTTACCTTCTTTCCTTTCCACATCATGAATCCAAGAAGCTCCAGCTATTATGAGTAGTTGATTCTTGATCATCCTGAGTCACAGTTTCTTTCCTCTGCAGACCCACTCGGAGGAGAGACCATTCCAGTGTGAGGAATGTAAAGCTTTGTTCCGCACCCCGTTTTCTTTGCAGAGACACCTGCTAATACATAACAGTAAGTCACAGGTCACACAATTGAGGACAGAAGTTGTTATCTAATGCTTTGTTCTTATAACTTTTGAGAATATAGGCATGATGGAAGCCCATCTGTACACAGTTACATAATCTGCATTAAATTTTTTTTAATTCTGTGTTTAAACTTAAACTGTTCATTGTCTTTCATCTGTTCCTCCTTTATCCTTGCTTTATTTTTTTCCACACTAAGATTAATCATTTTGAGAGACATTTCATTTTATCACATTTCTTCCCATTATTTAAAGTTGGTATCTAAAAACATTTCCTAAGAATGTTTTTTGTTCTGTTTCAAATTTTAAAGATTAAGGAAACATTTCTGGCTCTTCATTGAGAAAATCTGGGCTCAGATTAGTGCAGTGACTGACAGGCAGTACAAACTAGGTCTTTGGTCATGTACTTTTCCTACTTACTACTCTGCCTCTGTTTTTTTGCTTCTTTTGGCAGGGGTATTTTCTTTTCTTTTGGATTAAGTTCTATACAAATACTCCATGAAATCTGTTTAGAAGTTACATTCAGAGCCAGTTTTTGAATACCAAAGAATGTATAGCCATATCACTGAAGGATATCACTACTGAGGAGAAGAGAATATTTCTAAACTAAGTTTTAAAACTAGATTCTTTCCCTATTGATTTTCTCTGTTCAGATGTTAAAATAACCAGAGGTTTACTATACTACTAAATCTTAAATTTTTTTAAAAAAGGTATAGCATGGATAATATTTATATTTCTTACTTTTATTTTGAGATGTTTAGTCATTAGTACATCCTCTATATACAAGAAATTCCTACAGCTGCTTAAATTGTTAATATTTTTGAGGAAAACAAAACAATTAATCTTAGCGAGTGATTATACAGAGAGTATCTTGGAAAAATTTTCTCAGGTGAAGCTATAGTGTCTAAGATGCAGAATAATAAAGATTTTAAGGGTTTTACAAATACTGAGCAATAATGATTATGATGAAATGCAGTCTGCTTCCTGTAGGAAAGGATATAGTTTTGGGGATTTTGTGCAATTCTGCACTCACCTTACGGCTCTGGAGAAGTTATTAGTACAACTTTCCATTTTCCTTAAAGAACAATATGTTTTAAGAAATAAAATTTGTCATGCAACAGCAGGAATTTCCATCTCATTTCACTCTCATTTTGATTATGAAAAATAACTATTATGAGATAAGTAGATTTTAAAATAGGATTTCAGACAAGTGAACCTCATTCACCTGTTGTGACTTAAATGGCATCACTTGGTCTGATGCTCAGGAAATGGTTCTTTGGAAAGGTGAAATTTTATTTCTAATAACTGCAAGGAATTGTTGATAAGAAGGATCTAATATTTTTGATTTCTGTTTATTTGTTCTTGTCACATTGAGAAATAGGATTGAAGTGACTGAGTGTAGAGTATACTTGTGCATTCTGTATTTATTATATACGTTCGGCACATTAATCAGATGTTTTATGAACTGCATCAAGGCGCTGGGCTGGGAAAATCAACTTGTAATTAGTTGCTTGAGTTAATTGAGTTATGTAAGGTAATAAAGTTAGATATCATTCAAGGCTAAAGAGCTAAAATAGAGGACGGATTATTAGGTCTTTTTCTTACTCGACAGGAAAAATAAAACATGTTTAACTTCACAATATGAGGCTTGTTACTAGAAAGTTATATCAGCACTTCTGTCTCAAAATACAAAGAAATTGTTACCACAATAAACTGAAAATAAAAAGGCAGGTAGCTAGCTAGTTTCTTGATTCTAAGATAGGTAAATTTGTATATATAAAAGATGGCTTTGAGGAATGAAATATGCAGTTAGAGAAGGTAACATAAAGTAATAGCATTTCTTCAAAAGCTTTCTTAATGTAGCAAAATGGAAAATATAAAGAACTTAAAAACTTCTGATAAACATAAGACACAGAAATCTGGTATTAAATTTAAAAGAAGAAAAGTAAATATTCATGAAGGACTCCTGTGGTATAGCTTGGTAAGATTTTTATACAGGGATCAACAGTTTTAGTTACTTGATAGCTTAATGAAAATGGTTTATATGAGCAATCTTAGATGGTTCCCCCCCCCCCCCTTTAAAATGCTTTTCAGTACCTGGGTAAATTTGGTATTATTAACATTACAATCCTGCCTCAACTGATAATTCCTTTACTCCCACCAATACATTTTATAAAAATAAAATCTGTAATGATATATCAGAAGCAAACTAGTTTGCAGCAATAATGCCCTGCAACACAATTGCAGAAAAGCATCAGATAAACAAAGTTCTCAGAATCCATAAAGTTCATGCATGATTTGGATGTGACTTGATTCAAACATTACATTTCAACAGGCTTCTGATTTAAGAGACTTTACATTAGCCATAATTCAGTTTGAAAAGACAAAAGAAAGATAATTTGTATATTCCTTCCTTCTTTTTATCCTTACTTCCTTACTTAAATTTGGTATGAAGAAATAATAGGATCATCACATTTCTAAATTTAATACCAAATGTAATGAAGGGAAGTTAGAAGAGCTTTACTGAAATTGAGGTAATCTCTTATTTAAATGTAGCTCTATATTTTGCCTCATAGAGAATAAAATATGTGAATCTATGCTAATATTTTTCTCTAAAAAAGGGGAAAATAAATTCAAATACTAGTCTGTCTTATTCATATAATCATTTGCTACACGTGCCTTATAACATTCTGAGAGATCTCACTGTCTTCAAATTGTGTATATTCATTGAGTAAGCAAAACTTTATTTAAAATGGACTGCTGAAAGTTAAGTACATGTATGTTCTAAGAAGAGCTACAAAGGTAGCATTGTATGAAAGTTAAAAATACTATAAAATTCCTGAACATCGTTTTTGGAGTTGAGCTACTCCCTCAAGCCAGGGGTATATGAGAAGGTGAGACCCTTCACAGATGCCCAGGAGCTCCAGGGTAGAAATAGGTATTTGCCACTCTGGCACCCCAGGCCCAAACTGGTCCCACTGCCTTTCTGACAGCTGGGAAGTTATACCCCTTCTCCACCTGCTTAACAGCCAACCAAAGGCAGTGCCAGGGAACTTCCATATCAGGTTCTTGAGAGAGTGCTGAGGACAGTGCTAATCCAAAATGTGAGGGCCTGCTCTAACACATTACTGATTGCTCTTGGCTTTGTTCCTGTGACCCACTTCTGCCTACGTTTTATCCACTGGAGGCCACAAGGACAGTGATAGGATTTGAGGGGAGTTTGGGAGTGGCCCCAAAGGCAAATCACCCTGCTTGACAGAGGCCTTGTGTCAATACAGAAGGTTCTACTTACTTCAGTTTCTAGCTTCTGTCCTAGAAATACTTACTTTTTCTGTTGTTGTTTTAGTTTTTTGGTACCTTTAGAGAATTAGCTCTTTCAATACCAACATCTTCTAGTTAAGGAGATTGAGAATAAAAGAATGTTCAAGAACTTTCCCTTTGCATGATAGTGAATTAGCAAATGTGCAACTGGAACTTATTGTGAAAAATTAGCTTTTATGTATATGATAAATTGTTAGAGCTATAAAACTAACTTCTTAGAGGAAGTAAACAGGGATGGGAGTTAATAGGACCTGCTTTGGCATCTTATGTTTCTTTTATTTGACTTTTCTGTTAACAAGGTGAAAGGACTTTCAAGTGTCATCACTGTGATGCTACCTTTAAAAGGAAGGATACCTTAAATGTTCATGTCCAAGTGGTCCATGAAAGACACAAGAAATACAGATGTGAGCTATGTAATAAGGCATTTGTTACACCTTCAGTGCTTAGAAGTCATAAGAAAGTAAGTAGAAGCTTTCCGTTTGGTTTATACATTTAAGCAATGTGGACATGTATGTTAACTATATTACTCAATTTTATATTAATCAACATATTTACTCAAAATGGTATATAAAGAATGCATGATTTGTATCAACTCATTTATATCAAATGTCAGTTTTCCTAATTTTTTTAGAATGGATATATTTTTCTCATGAAAAGAACCTCAGGCTTATTGATTCTACATAGCATTTAACTGTGCTGATAATTAGGCAATGCAAGTACCAGATGAGTGGGAGAGCATCTGTTTTTATACATTTTATATTAATTTAGTAGTTTTTTATGAAGAATTATGAATAGTGAATTGATAATTTTATGTTTCAGTGCTCACTCAGATATTTATTGAAGTATTATTAGACTGGGCTCTTACAGGGTTGGAATGGGCATTCCTAGGGCTTAGGGAAGTTCCTGGTATACAGTAGAGACTTGATAGATATTGGCTGAACTCAAGTGCTCTTAATTATGGTAATTTGGAGAATATCTTTGTTGTGTTATGGTAGTTGGATAATACCTCAAGCAAATCAATAGATTGTTTTTGTTTGTTTGTTTTTATTTACTGAATAAGTACATCCAAATATATAAAGTAACAAAATTTATATTGTAACAAATGCAGTTATAGATTTTAAAGTTGACTTCAGAAGTGACTATGAAATGTGTTAGTTTTCCGCTAGAGTGAGCTGCTGAGTGCAGGTAAGGCAATAAAACCACTTCATTGTGGCTTTTATGTTGATACCTGTCCTTAATATGGCTATTTCGAAAGGACTGAGCTGAGTAACTTTTCTTTTCCAGTATCTTTAATGCTAAGTTATAAAGATATTATCTCCTTTTTAAAAATCTCTGAATAGTCTTTCAACTTTATTTGCTTTAATTCAGTTTTTTCATGAATGTAATAAATTTTTGTTGTTTTAATAAAAGAAAGAAAAGTATTGTGTGTTTTTAATAGATCTGCTTGTTTGCAGCAACCAGTTTTCACAGAACATTTTTGCAGTGTCATTTTTCACTTTGGTTTCATACATTTATCCACTTATCCAATACTAGTCTTATAGTCAGCTGTTTGTATGCTTTCTTTTCTATATTTAAGATATTTCAACAGTGTACCTTCATTGTCTTTTAAACCAGCTAACCAAATTCTGTACCTAAAAATAAGATACATTTTTGAATGAAGCCAAAAAAGAATATTTAAATCTCTTCATAAATATAGTCTTAATATATTTTAGGTGGAAACCTCTACCACTTCACTTCATTTGATAAGTAACTTAGGTCATATAAGTGATCACTGATGTACTTATGTAGCAGGAAAAGAAATCCTGTGAATTTTATAAAGATATTACAAAAAAGTTGATAGTTACTTGTTTGGAATAATTCAGTGTTGTAATAAATGATATATGAAATTTCTAAACAACTGTGTACTAATCAAGAAAGGTTTGTCAAGGAACGAGAAGAAGGTAGGCCTATTATATGTTAAAATGGTCTTCCAGTTTGCTAAGGCTGCCAAAATGCAATATACCAGAAATGGATTGTCTTTTTCAATGGAAATTTATTAGGTTACAAATTTAGATTTCTGCAGCCATGAAAATGTCCAGATTAAGTCATCCGGAGAAAGATACCTTGACTCTGAAGTAAGGCCAATGGTATCCAGGATTCCTCTGTCACACGGAAAGGCACATGGTGATGTCAGGCCAAATGTCTCTGGGCTTCTGTCTCAGCTCCTGTGGGTCCTTGCTTGCTTCTCCCAGGGGCAAACCCTTGATTACATATTGTTGCTTCTCTTAGCATCTCCGAAATGTCTCTGCCTTTTATCTTCTCGTAGAGTACTCTAGTAAAGGCACTTGAGACCCACCTTGAATGGGCAGGATCACAACTCCATGGAAACAACCTAATCAAAAGTTCCCACCCACAATAGGCCTGCTCCCACAAGATTGGATTAAAAGAACATGGTTCTCTGGGGAACATAATAGCTTCAAACCTGCACAAATGGATACCATTTACTTTAAATGGGACATGGGAGTGAAGGGTCTTACTGAAGTGTGAAGAATGTATAACTGTTTCTTATAAGCACTTGTAGTGAAAATGGAAAATTTAAATCCCTGCCAAATGGAGAATCAAGGAAATGTCTGTTGTAGAGAGTATCGTTAACTAGCATGGCAGTTTATTAGAGCATGTTTCTCAAATGGGTATAATGGAAACAAACCCTTTTCAAGGGAGAAACATTTCTAAATGATACTAGTGTTGACTAACGTATTTAGTTTATAGCTCTTTTACAAATTGCACACATGATAGTTTATATGCCAATATATAGTTTACAAAATAAATATGCAAATTTACAAATTAATACTGATGAGACTATGGAAATCAATTATATGAAAATTAGCAATTAATTTAATATGGAAGATGAGAATGTTTTGCCATGTCGATGGTTCTTTGAGGTTATCAGGTGAAGAGGTAATTAATTGTCCTTTCACTTTTCTTCTATCTAAGCTAGTTTCTTACCTGCAGACTATAGTGTACAGTGATGCTGGCATTCTGGAAATGCATTATTTTCATGAAACCTTTCCTATTGCTTTTTCTTTAGTCCCTCATAATTCAAAAAATAATACTTGCCAGTCATTTGCATAAAACAAATGCAATACCAGACCCCGTGAGCTCTGTTTTGTGTTGGTCGTCCACACAATCCACTATATGTTTTTATTAATGTTTAGATTATCATTGAAAGGAAAGCACTGATTTGAAAAATCTTATACAGAATGTGCACATACCTGAAATAATTTCCTCCTTCCATCCCCTTTTTCCCATTCTCCTAAGTTTGAGAAACACTGGGGCTTGAGAGCTAGCCCTGACCCCTCATTTCTTGGAATGAGCTGTTTTGATGTTGGTAGAATAACTGGTCTCCAAATAAGATTTCCAGGCCAGTTAAAAATGCTCTATCTGCCTCCTCTTTTTGGAGGGGTCACTGGATGTGATCTCTTTTTCCCTTGAACTCTCCATCATTTCATTGAAACTCCCTTTTGATGGTAATCATTCACCTTTCCTTGTGTGGTTGTTTGATGCCTAGATTAAAGGTATCTTGAGGGCAAGAATGCGCTTTCAAATTGCTCTGTAAACAGCTGCTGATTTTGAAGGTCAGATCAAATTTAAATTCTTTTTTGCCTTGCAATAAAATTGGTCTAGTCAGCCAAGCATAATGCGAGTAACGGATTACTTTATTGAGATTAATTCTGTCCTCGAGAGTTAAATACACACTAAGAATGTGAAAAATGCTTCTAAGGAAGTGTTTCTTGGCAGCAGTCAAGGGCAGCTGTAGCCCCATTTTGATTATGTGGTTTTTCTAGCACATATTGGCTTTGTATAACTTAATCATTTGTAGATGGGAGCTCCATAAAGGCTTAAAATGTAAACTGCACAATTATTTTCAAATTAACACTAATGCATGATTCTAAGGTATTTTGAGCCAATGGGAATATCCATGATAAATTATTTAAAATCTCATTTTGATAGTAAATCATTTTAATGAAACATAATCCTGGAGAAAAAGGATTTACCATTGTCACAGGCAGTTGGTCAACTTTACGTTCTTTATCCTCAACATTTGTTCCTTTCCATTTAGACACATACAGGAGAAAAGGAGAAAATCTGCCCATATTGTGGTCAGAAATTTGCCAGCAGTGGGACACTGAGAGTTCATATACGGAGCCACACAGGTATGTACATTGTAACTGGTGATAAAAACAACTTAGAGAAATCAGAGGAGTCTTCCATCACAAAAATATATCTCAGATTAAGCATTAACATTAGCTATTTTCTCTCTCCCTTAAAGTATTATAAAATCTGGTTCTTGACTCTAGAAAATTTTAAGTAAACTTAGTAAACTATCTGAAGTGGAAGTAATTTGATTCAAGTTTGGCTGTAGTTTAACTGATTTATTTTATTTGTTATTATAATGGATGGAATAGGAAATAGCAGTTTTCCTTTTTATAGAAGGCTAATGGCCTCGTCATATCATCTCTCATGTAACTCACACAAAATATGGCCTCTTTAAATTTAAAAAGTCCTTGGAATGATGCTTGAATGCCATAGAATTTTAATGGATATAAGGATGATACGAACTGGTGTAGTTACCTAGGCTGCTCAAGCAAATATCATGAAATGGGTTGGCTTAAACAGTGAGAATTTATTAGCTGACATTTTTGAGGCTAAAAGAAAGTCCGTATCAAGGCATCAAGGCAGTGCTTTCTCGCTGAAGATTACAGCATTCTGGGGCTGGCCGCTAGCATCCTTGGCTCCTTTCACATAGCAAGGCATATGGTGACATCTCCTGGTTTCTCCTTTCTCTTTCCCATTCCATCGATGTCCAGCTTCTTGCTTCCTGTGGCTTTTTCTTTTCTTTGTCTGAGTTCATTCTACTTGTAAAGGATTCCTATAATAGGATGAAACCCATCCATATTGAGATGGGCCACACCTTCTTAACTGAAGTGACCTCATCAAAAAAGTCCTTCTTACAATGGGTTCATACCCACAGGAATGGATTAGATTTAAGAACATTTTTTCTGGGGTACATAACAGCTTCAAACCACCACATGGGCATAATATCCATCATGCCATGGACTGGATTACTACCTAAAGCATCCTTTTCTTTTATTATTTCTTCCTGTGCAATTCTCCAATGAAAGAGGCATGTACCCTAGTGAAGAACAGATAAATAACAAAATGTTCATGAAAGAACCTTGCCTGGATTTTTTCTACCATGTAGATAACTACTTGAAAGTTTTGAAGAAATTTTCCTAATTTGATAGACAAATGGTTTTACATTAATCTTAAAAGAATTAAGATAATTAATAATTAATGGTTTGAATTTACGTGGTGAAGTATTGTATTAGTCCGAGTTCTCCAGAAAAACAGAACCAACAGGATTGGCAAGTCCATATTCCGTAGGGCAGGCTGCGAATTGAGAACCCCAGTGATGGTTTTTGGTGAATTGCCTAGAGAAAGTTGTCTGAGTGACTGCTGACATCATCAGTTCTCCCTTTAAGGCCTTCAATTGATTGGAAAAGACTTGGATTGTTGAAGGCAGTCTCCTTTGTTGATTGTACATCTAGTCAGCCATAGGGGAATCATCTGACTAATGATTTAATCCATCAAATAGGCTCACAGTAACATTCAAGGCAGTGCTTGCTTGACCAGATAACAGCACACTACAACCTAGCCAATTTGACATATGAACTTCATCATCACAACTATGTAATTGGATTATATAGCTGGAGCTTCCTATCAAAGGACCATAGTATTTCACTTTCTTTTCCATTTTATCCCTAGCACCTAGCACAGTTTCTAGCACAATAACTGAGCTGTGAATGAAGAAATGTTACTTTAAGTAGGTCAAAGAACCAACATTGTGGCTCTTATACACAGGTGGAGGAAAGGAGAACAGTGGAACATAATTCCTTATTTTGGAAAATTTCTGCCTAAAACTAAAAGGCATAAGGTCATCTTAGTATTTGTTAGACTAGCCACTTAATTACTTTAAAAATGCAATATAACCAAGAACAGATACAGCATTATACACGATGGCTGTGGAATAATGGGCACCCTAAATAAGGAAAGAGGTCTTCTTGCTTGAAAATATCTATAGAAAAAGATGTTTTCAGGAGAAAGTCTAGTATGTGTGTAAGGAACAAAGAGCAACAAAAAGAAGAGAGAAACAAAAGGAAATGAGCAGCACAGAGCCATGTTGAGGGCAGGTGCACTTAAAATGGTGCCAGAGGCTGTTAGCACTATGTACTGATTGTACAGAAGAAGGAAGAAAGTGATGAAGAGAGAAGATGGATAGTTCAGCTGTCTGGGGCCAGTGCCTGCAATCTAATGGTATAGTAAGGCAGTGGACATCACTCTTTTACGTGCGTTTAGGCCTATGTGGAATGGCTGGTGTGATGTACAGGCAGAAGTGAAATCAACAGCTTTCCTTTCTATGTCTTAGTAATTTGTGAAAGATGTCTTTGTATTACACTGAAAGTACAACTCCCAGCTTGCTCAGCAGATTCCATGTCTGCATGTGTGTGTGCTTGTGCATATAATTTATGTATGGGAGGGGGGCAAGTAGAGAAAACGGAAAATGTATTATATCTGCATAGCATAGTAATAAGTTTGAGGAGTTTGTAGTAAATGCCTCCAAGACATCATGATATAATTGAATTATGTTTGGTATATTGTGTTTTTAAAAGTCAGGGATTTATATTGTTGAGAATGCATTAAAGCTCAAGTTCCAGCATAGAAAAAATGAACTCAATCAAGTAGAACACTTCATTATTCAAAATACTTCCATCCTTGAGAATTCTGTGGGCCTATGGTTGTTTTGCCTGGAAGTATGGACAGTGGAAAAGAATAAAGCATTTACACAAATAATTGTCCCTAAAATTTCAATTATTATTATCCTCAACAAAGTTGCAGTAATAAGAGAATTTTTTTTTTTTTTTTTTTTTTTTTTGAGCTCTGGGAGTACTTTCTGATAAAAATATCAGATGTATGTAGTGGCTTTTTTGTTGTTATTATCACATGTTGAATAAATAATGTAACTAATATACTAAACCCAAATCAGTTTATGTGTGGTTTGGTTACTTTTTGTGTGTATGAATCTATGCCAAATTTTGTATAGATTCTTGCCTATTAAATGTGATCTGAGATCAAGAGATGTGGTCATCTAAATTCAAACAGCAGTGCCAGGACAGTCAACCAACACTACATTTAAATAAAGGTGGTGTGTGTATGTCTACACAAATACTTGTATAAATCTTATTTAGCTAGTTTTTAATTTATATCTAGATTTTTCTGCTTAAAACTCAGAACTCATTTAACTTTCTTATTTTATCCTTCCTTGGGTTATTTTGCTGTCAGGTTATACACTTGGGGACAAGTGCCTGGCAGCTTGGCTGTGGTTGTGTAGCAGTAGTGGATGCCAAACAATGTTAGTGATGTGGAAACCTGGCCAGTGGCTGGCATCTGGGCTTCCACAGCTGTCCTGGCATGGATTTCTTTTCCTGCGTGGATAAATGGTGTTTTTCCTTCTCTTTGCTTCACCCTATTCCCCAAATCATAGGCATCCATTTAACTTCCCAAATTTGAGCCTCACTGTGAGTCCAATGGGCTTATGTGGCTATTTCACTATGGCAGTAGATCTGTCATTACTTTGAGTACTGCAAATTCATTTTCTTCTCTCTGTTTATTATTTTTCCTTATAAAGTCATGTAATTTTTATCCAGCCCTTTTCTGTTCTAGGTTTAGAAATTTATGGTTGTCCTATAGCGTGATATATGTAAGGGGTAACAGCCTATTTCTGTAGAAAGAATTTGGTTAAAAGGAGGGCAGGAGATCAAGTGTCTAATGTAAGGTATGAACGAGGCTGTACTAGGAACCCAGTAAGGAAGGACACAATGAGGTGGAGAGGACCATAAATGAAGATAGGGTGGGGGCAGTTAGGAGAGGATGGCTGGTACAGCCTCTGCAGGGCAGAGCTTTCTGCATCAATGGTGCCCAAATTTTGGCCTCAACACTCCATACCACTCTTAAATATTAGTGAGGACTTTGAAGGTCTTTTGTTTATGTGCATTATATCTATATTTACAATATTAGAAAATTGAAGTGGAAAAATTTATTCAGTCATTTAAAAAGAACAATAATAAACCTCATTGCACACTAACCTAAACAACATATTATTGCAGAAAATAACTACATTTTCCAAATCAATATTAATTTAGGGAGAAGAGTGATATTGTTTAACATTTTTGAAAATCTGCTTTAAGAAGAGGCTGCTGGATTCTTGTATCTGTTTCTTCATTCATCTGCTGCAATATGTTCTTTTGGCTCTAGTATAGGAAGAAAATCCAGCCTCATACAGATATTAAGTTAGGAGGGGAGAGTATTTTAATAGACTTGGTCAGTTAATTTTAGGTATTATTTTCTACAACCCAAGAAGTAGTAGTTTGTTTAAATGCTTCTTGTCGTGAGGAACCATACATCCTATCAGAGAACCTTTCTTATTCTTGTATTAGAAGCCACTTGTCTGTCTTGCACATTGAATGACCTTTAACCCATGACTGATTTTGTAACATGATATACAGGTAATTTGGAAAATATTGTCTCATTTAGTTATATATATCTTCCACATTTGTTAATATCATCCTTGATTTCATTGGACAAGTCTAGGAATTCAGAAGCCTTTAAGCACATGGTGGCAAGTAAAGGTTTTCCAAAACTCTTAATTTTCACTTGACTACTCTAATTCTTATATTTGGCACAACTGCTGTCATTTCTTTTCTTTGAAGTATTGGGATCACTTCTTTATTTTCAAAAAAATGTTCACCAAGTACCCAAGTCTGAATAACAATAATTTGTCCATCAATAATATTTTTTAAGTAAAAATGGTGTTCTGTGGAAAAAACTGGCAGGTCAGCTCTTTTTTCGTATAATACCAACAAAAATCTGTGGAATTCACTTTTAGAAATATTAACATTAAAGAAGAAATTTGATAAACTCTCCTATCGATGAGCTGAACCCACCCACAATAAAAGTTAGACCTTTTCTTTTCAATCCATTCTTCATCCTGTAGCTTCATTATGCAATTTGTGGGAAACAGAATTTATAATGAATAATAGTAAATAACATGGTTCAAGATCTGGCTCACCAGTGAGTATAAAGTCACAGTGCTTCAAAGGAGTAAAGAGCCATATTTGGTAAACCAGCACCCAAACTTGTTACTGTTTTCAGCTTGGATTTGCTTAGTTTTTAAAATTCTCGTTGTAAGGAATGCAGAAGAAATGGGTTCGGACAAATGCCCTGCCATTTTGTTTAAGGTCAAGTCTCTGCTATATGAATTGAAATAATTGGAAACATTTGTGTAGTAGGTTATTGTCTTTTCCATTCTGTGACTTCTCATCTGGTAGATATTTGAGGTTCCCATTGTTCATTATATGTAAATATCCCTTCTCAGTTTTGATATTGTACTTACTTTGTTTACTAATCCTTTCATAGCCTGTCTGATGGATTTCTAAGACCATTCTCATTTTCCAGATGAGGAAGCTGAAATTCAGAGAAGCAAATGACTTATCCAGTATCAAGATAATAGGACTTAGATCTTTTGACTTCATATTCTATTTGATTTTTGTGTTATCTCTTCTTTTTTCTACACAGATTTCATAATTACCACAAGAGTTACGGAAAGCTCCACAGTGTAAAAGATGAGCATGAAATTCTGGAAGTCTTTTATTATTTCAGTACTACAAAAATTTGTGCTTTAGAGCCAAATGAAAAGTGCTTTGATGATTTTTTTGGGTTAGCATTCAAAATGTTCTTTTATTCCTAAGCCACCTTTGTAGTGGGCAACAACGTACAGAGAAAAGTATGATTAAAGTTAGTCTTAACAGATGCACATTTTTTATTTCCAAGAAATGAGTCTTAATTAATAGTTATACCTTTTAGTGAAGGGTTGCACCCTGGAATATAATGCAATGTGATGAGGTTTTTATGGAATTAAAGTTTTTTAGTCTGTTTTCCCAACATGTTTGAGAAGTAGATTTCATTTTGTATTCAAACTGTTCATCAGTAATTCAGGAAGTCACTTCTGTTTCTTACAATATCAAATAACACTAAACTTTACAAAGAAGAAATATGCGTCCAGATTATATTCCTTTTGTACAGTCTCCCAATCCATGTCTTTCACCATTTCCTATTGTTTTTGTGTGGCACTAAAGGCAGTTCCCTTCATATTAATTTCCTTAGAATAGATTATTTTTTTAATTGGCTCATTACTAGTGGTTATTCTAACTGTTGGTTTACTATCTGTTCGTTAGTTCAGGGAGGAATCCTAGTGTTTATGTCTCTGCCTTAATTTCTTGTTAATAATTCTTTTTTTTTTTTTCCTGTGGTATTAAAATGACTTTTTATTTATGTTGACTTTTGTAAAGGGTAAAGTATACAAATGTTGCCAATCTTATATCACTTCTCTCTCACATGCATGCACACACACACATGTATAAAATTCAAAGTCAAAATAATGTATATGGGTGGACCATTTAATTACATCAGATAACTTGAAATTTAAGTTTATGAATTTGTCAATTAGATGACCTTGGGTATATTAACAAACACTTTTGACCTTTACTTCTGTTACATATGAAATATAGATGATAAAACTAATCTTCATATTTTACTACAAGGAATAGATTGGAACACACACATGTATACATGCTAGAAAGTTCATAGGAAAGCTTAGACAAATCTATGGATCTACTGAAATGGAATGCAAAATTATATGTTTGCCAGTGTACAAGTGAATATGCATTTTTTCCATAGGCCTTTTTTTTTTTGATAAACTTTATTTTTTAGAGGAATTTTAGTTTTACAGAAAAAATGCATAGAAAGTATAGAGAGGTCCCATATACCTCCTCTCCTGCTCTCCTTCCCACCTCCCACCTTCCGTTTTTTCTCCTGTTATTAATGTTTCATTTTTTACAATTGATGAACCAATATTGATACATTATCATTAACCAAAGACCATGGCTTACATTAGATTTCACTCTTTGTGTTGTACAGTTCTATGAATTTTAGCAAATGCGTAATGTCGTGTATCCACCATTGTACTATTATACAGACCAGTTTCACTGCCCTAAAAATCTCCCTGTGCTCCTTCTACTCATCCTTTTCCCATCTCCCCTTGAATCTCTGCCAACAGCTGAATTTTTTACTCTCTCTATAGTTTTGCCTTTTCCATAAGGTAATATAGTTGGAATCATAAAGTATATAGATTTTTCAGACTGGCTTCTTTCAGTTAGCAGTATGCATTTAAGGTTCCTCCGTGTCTTGTCATGGTTCATTTATTTTTATTGCTGAATAACACTTCATTCTATAGATATACCACTGTTTATTCATTCCTCTATTGAAAGACATTTTTGTTGCTTGCAATTTTTTGCAATTATGAATAGAGCTGCTGTAAACATTCGTGTGCAGATTTTTGTGTGGACATAAGTTTTCAACACATTTGGGTAAATACCAAGGGGCATAGATCTCATGGTAAGCCTGCTTTTAGTTTTGTAAGAAACTGCCAAGCCTGTCTTCCAAAGTGACTGTACCAAATTATATTCCCACCAGCAATGATTGAGTGTCCCTGTTGCTCCACATCCTTGGCAGCATTTGGTGATGTCAGTGTTTTGGATTTTAGCCATTGTAATATGTGTGTAGTAGTCTCATTGTTTTAATTTTCAGTTCTCTAATGACTTATGCTGTTGAACATCTGTTCATATGCTTATTTGTCATCTTTATATTTTCTTTGGTGAGGTGTCTATTCATATATTTTGTAATTGGGTTATTTGGTATTGTTAAAGTAAACTTTAAGAGTTCTTTTTGTATTTCGGATACGGGTCCCTTATTGGATATACATTTTACAGATATCCACCACTAAATTTGTTAGCTGAGGTTTTTGTCAATATTGTTTATCGAGTTGGGGATTCCTAGTGCCAAGAGTTCTTATCATGAAGACATGTTGGATTTTGTGAGATGCTTTTTCTACATTTATTTTTATGATCATATTATTTTTCTTCTTTAGCTTATTGATGTGATGAATTATATTTATTGATTTTCAAATGTTGAACCAGTCTTGAATATCTGGAATAAATCCCACTTGTTCATGGTTTTTAATTCTTTTTATACATTATTATATTCAGTTTGCTAATATTTTGTTGAGGATGTTTGCACTTATTTTCATGAGCGCAGTTAGTCTGTAATTTTCCTTCCTAGTAATGTCTTTGTCTGATTCATAATGCTTTTTAAAAATAAAAAAATTCCACTTCCTTTCCTTTTTAATTGACTTTATCCTTTTCTACCTTAAATAACCAATTGGTTGTATCCTTGCTTCATCTTCTTTCTTCTCTGTCCATGCCCTCTACTTTTACTATTTCTTTTGCCACTGTTTAGGTGAAGTCTGACAAAACTTTGGTTTTTCCATTCACTTTGAAAGTTTTATTTTTCATAAACTTTCTATCTACCTTCTAAAGTCCATTCATTCTTCATAACTAGGTAATTGGAATAGGGAATGGCAGGTGCACACAAGACATCTACTTTTATAGATTTTTAAAAATATAATATTCTTAATTTTTAGAATAGAAAGGAATTCCAGAAATTATCTAGTTCCAGCCTTTTACTTGGACTAATGTCCAGCAACATTCATTGATTTGCCTAAGGTCACACAACTTGTACATGGCTCATTTAGAACTACACCATGCTTGAACTTTTCCCACTGTATCTCATTGCTGGTATGTTTATATCTGGTTCTTTAACATACCTCCTACTTCTTACTGTTACTTTCAGACTTAGAGTAGAATTATCTGTATTCTTTCGGATTGTTTGATGATGTTTTCTTGTTGATCTATTAACCAACTGAGAATAATAATCTAGACTTGAAAGCTAGACTTGTTAGCTTTGCTACCTGTGGCCTGGGAACTTAACTTCCAGATATGGAATAACTTTCCTGCCACTAAATCAGCTATCTGTATACTTTATTACTTAATGCCTGGTTCATATCCATTTTATTCCTTTGCCTAACCTGTAGTAAGTTGCTTAACCTCTTCAAAGCTTAGCTTGCCCGTCTGAAAAATGGGTAATAATAGTGCCAACCTCACAGCATTTTTGTGAGAAATAAATGAAGATGTATGTGATAAACATCACATAGTACCTGGCACAGTGTAATGTCAGCATGTGTTAAATATGAGTTGGAGCTGCTGATGTTCTTGATGTGTTTTTCTTTTGTTATTCCTACCTGTATCTAATTCCAACTATTCATACTCCCTTGATAAATTGTTTGACCCTCAGTTCCCAGCATCATAGTGCTCATCTTTTTATCACCTTTAGCAGCAGAATATAGATGAGGAAGATGAGAAGAGCACACAGCATTGCTGTCAAGACAGAGCTGGTTTGGTGTGAGCGAAGGCGCATGTACAGTGCGCATGTACAGTGTGTTGCTGTCACTGTCAGTGAAGGCGAATGTTTAGGTCTGTGCCTGGTGGGCAGCTCTGTAATTTATCATCTGGTTTCCTATGCCAGAATGACAGGGACGGCACTCTGTGGGTCAGCTGAAATAGTAGAGCACATTCTTTTGTTGGTTTACAGCTTCTTAGGGTCAGTGAGAGCTGGGGTTAATTCAGCAAGGGAATCCACAGACTGTGACATGAATTCCATCGGTTGTTCATAAATTATGAAAGAAATTCTAGGAACTGCTTTTGGGGTTTTAAAGCTCTGGGCCAGAAGGTTAATTACTTGTCTACAGTTCCAACCAACTTTCTGTGTTAATAGATACCGGCTGTGTTGGCCCTTCTGTTCTAGGCTAGCTTGTACACTGTCATTTGAATGTAGTAATAAATCACTGTCTTAGGAAATATTTAATTTTTTTATAGATACCTGTGTAACCAGCTTAGAAATAAAGGATGAATATATTATAATTTGATTTATACTTCGATTTTGCCACTGTTTTCTTTCTTTTCTAATACTTTTTTTCAAGGATTGAATTCATTCTTTTTAGGATATTTGTTCAAAGTTATAAAAAATAGTAGTTAGAAATGATTATGAGTAATTATAAGACAATAGTAACAATTATGAATAAACAAAAATAGACAGTTACCAAATTATATATAAACAAATGAAATTTCAAGGCATGGTCTTTGCAATTTTATAAGAATTAAATGACCTCTAGATGTTGAGAGGGGATTTCTTTTGATATATTTATTTTCTAAGTGGTTTTTCTTTAACATTGGACCAAATCAAATGTTCTCTTACCTGCAGTTAACCTAAGATTTAATAGAATAATTGAGTGTAGAGTCTGTATAGAGATAAATTCCCTCAGGGTCACACTTCAAGGGCTTCAGGTTTGCCCTAAGAAGTTTTTTATTGTAATTTTCATATTCATGGGTGGTCTTGAACTGCATGGTTTTTCTTTCTCAGTGTTATTTTGATACTTCAAATAATTTCTGACCACCAACCATCTTGGTGAAATGTACCATTTCCTTCTCTTTTGCTTCTGTATTCACCTTCTACCCTGTTGATTCTGGGTTAGTGGCAGCCATATATAACAACTTAAGAGAGAGGCATTCATTTGGGCTTTCATTAGTAGTATGATTATATAGGTTTTTTCTTTTTTTCAAAAATATCAAAGGCACTAATTTTTAATGCAGTAATTGTAGTGATTCTTTCAGGGTTTGTCATGGCTGGGCAGTGGGGCACAGAGGGAAGTGTAGGGAGGTAACATTAGCCCTGGAATATACTGTTATGAACCATCAGCAAATGAATTTGTAATACAACCATAGAATCCCTGATAAGATGGATCATTTAAAAATATACCATCATTTTGTAACTCTAATTTTATTGTTTCTTCATTTTCTTTATACACTGGGATCCTCAAAAATGGAAGTGGCCTACCCAACAGTTTTCATCAACTCTATTTCTATATCTTTATCTGCTGATAAATTAAGTTTGGAATACCAACATTTTCCTATAGTTTAATAAAAATAAAGATTTTGAAAAAGTTTAGGAAAATGGTGGCAATGGTAGGAGAGTGCAGCTCAGAGGAAATCAATAAGGAGATTTTATTTCCTCTGAGAACATAGTTTCTCTTACTACTGCTACCATTTTTCCCCCAAGAATAATTCTCTCCCAATTGTTTTTCTTCAACTCTGAATTACCCTGCAGGGCTGGGGAATGTTTTACAGCTTCTCTGGTTTTGAGGGAAAGAGAATCATAGAGAATTACTTCTGGATTCCTTGCTACTCAAGTATACATATTTAATATAATGCACTATTTACAGGCATACTCTGTTTGCAGGCACCTCAGGTTTAACTGTTTAATCACTCCGTGACCACTGTTCACAAACTATGCTCATAAATACTGCATTAACACTTCTGGTAGAAATTCCTGAAAAGGAAAACTTCTGGGCAAAAGGATTAATGCCTTTCCCACCAATGTCTGATACCCTAACAACAAAAGCAAATGGGTAATTAAGAACCCGCCCTACCTTGTCCTTTAACATAGCAGAGTTGAAAACTTATGGAGTTTTTATTCCTTTGTCAGAACCTTTAAAACTCTGCCAACATCTGAATTGTTCAGCTGTTTCTCCTGTTTGTAATCCACGCCTCTTCACTTCTGTCAGCACTCACATCAGGGACCCCATGAAGACGTCTGCTCCCTTCAGAAAATCACATGTAACAGGGATCATTTATACCCATGATTGGCCTAAGCAGAAGCATCCTAAGTAGGGAGGAATCTTTAACTTTCTCTTCCTAGCCAATTATACTTTTAAATATTTATTAACTCCTGTCCTTTCTTACATTGCATCTCGTATTCTGTATTTGGGGGGGGAGGGTGGGGGGAGCATCAGTAAAATTCAGCTTTTGTTTTGTTTTGTTGTGTTTGGTTTTGCCCTCAATTAATAAGTAGATCTGGTGCATTATTATTTCAGACTGGAAAGTTAGTGGACACATGGCTCTACTTTTTTTCTTCTTCTGGATGAACCTCACCTTGTTTGATTTAGCACATCTTCAGAAGTGAAGGAAGGATACTGTAACTGTAAGATTCTTGACAGAAAGTGTGTATCTTTTACTTTTTGTAGCTCTGTACAACCTTGCATTTTTTTTAAAAAGACTCAATTTATTTTGATTCAGGTGGCAAAGGTATTTTGAGAAGTAAAGGACTCTTCATCTTTATTCATACACCTTTAGATTTTTACATTTTGTTGCCCACTTCCTCAGAATAGTTAAGGTCTTTAAGGCTTTAAACATACAGTACCTCTGTAAATATTCAAGGAGTAAATGTTAAGCTCAATTCTTTGTTGTCTTTGTAAAAAAGATGGTGTTCATCACCACAATCTATCTCTGAACATTTTCCTTACATCAGAAAGAACCAGAACAAGAATAAAAAAATAAAAGTGAAAAAAGAACACCCAAATCATCCCCCCCATCCCACCCCATTTGTCCTTTAGTTTTTATCCCTATGTCTCTACTTATCTATACACTAGATAAAGGGGGTGTGATCCACAAGGTCTTCACAATCACACTGTCACTCCTTGTAATCTGCATTATTATATAATTGTCTTCAGGAGTCCAGACTGCTGTGTTGGAGTTTGGTAGTTTCAGGTACTTACTTCTAGCTATTCCAATACGTTAAAACCTAAGAGGTGTTATCTATATAGTGCATAAGAATGTCCACCAGAGTGACCTCTCGACTCCATTTGAAATCTCTCAGCCACTGAAACTATTTCGTCTCATTTTGCATCCCCCTTTTTGTCAAGAAGATACTGAATGTATTTCAATAAAACTGAATTTAATAATAATAATAATAAAGATGGTGTCCTTGTATTTAACTTCTTCAGATAAAGTGTGATTCGTCAGGATTTGGCTAACGGGAGTATTCCAAAAGAGTAACAGTGTGAGTTTCAGTGAGTTCAGCGGGGCTTCATGGCTCTTCTTGCTGCAGGGGGAAAAAAAAGTATTGCAATCCATTGAAAGGTGCCAAGAATGAACTTGAGCTACTTCCATTTGTCAGTGTAGCATTACACTTCTCTCTGTGGTGTATTCTAATTTATTAGATGCTCCAAAAGTTGAGGGGATTAGAATGGGGGGATTAAGAAAAATGATTGGGTAATGCTTTCACAATTATATATTTTTTAGTTTAATTTTCATTTAGAATGAGAAAGTTTGTTTTGTAACAATTTCCTTAGTCCACAAATGAAAAATAAATCAGTCCCCTGACATTTGTGGAAAACAAATGTAAAGTTGTTCTAAAGAATTCATATGTTCTACATATATTTTTAAGCTCAACCATGCGGAACCATCTTAGAGTATTTTTCATGAAACATAAGCTTCTGAGGTTTGCTTTTTCATATGAAAGTCTTGCCATCTTCAAAAGTGAATTTTGTTAGAAAAATCAAAGTAAAAGTATGGCTCTTTTTATATCTTTATGTCTTCAAATGTTATTTTATTTTGATTCATTGAAAATGAATGAAAGTTTAACCTTTTTGCATTTTAAGTTACATTTTCTCTGTGTGGGTATCTTCATCTTTTTCACAGAATTATGAGAGTTCTTTGGAATATACATAGGTTTTTGAAATATACTAACTGACAAGAGTAAAAATAATTATTAAATGCATTCTGAAACTGGTATATTTTTATTTTAAACAAAATCTCTTAAAACGTATATAGACACATTATAAATTAAACTTTATTGCTCATTTACAAAATCCATCAAAGCATAGGGCACATTAATTGTACACTTTTTTAATTTTAAATTTTATCATGATTGTTTTTACCAAATTCATTGCTTCAGTGTGTTTAGTAACATTACTAAAACTTGATCTCTAAGCCTCTGACAGAGTGGTTAATTTCACTTCTTAAACCCGTGGTCTAGTCCATTTGCACATTCTCTGATATCTTTAATTTAAACAATTGTTTCTTAATGCCTACAGATGGAGAGAGGAATGAAAACCATGCAAAAATTTTGTCAATGAAGTCTTAATATTACATTGGTATCAAGATTCAAGTGATTTGCAAGATTTTCCTTTGATAATTTTATATTATGAAAACCAAGATCCTTAGAAAGAATTTGTGTCAAGATATTTTACATTGAAGTGGTTACATAGTAAGAGATTGATATTCAGTGATTCAGTGGTTTTAGGATCCTTTTGTCATGAAGTTGCATGCTAGACTAAACTCTTCACAAATTTTCTTAAAATATTGTTTTAATGTTAGTATGTTAATCCTTTGATGAGGGCTAGAGTTTTTCTTATGTCTTCAAATAAAATTACATTTGATAAAATAATGCTAACGTCAATAAATTATAGTTTTATTGGCATATATTAGACTAGAATCCAAATTTTTAGTGTTGATTTTAGCCATACTTGCCTGTGGGTGGTTTTCATTATAATGGTCTTTCTTCATAAGAAATGCAAGATAGCTTGTGTGGGACAAGACTGAACTCTGGCACAGTGCTCCATGTGGCATCCAGATGTCCCCTTTCATTACCACTGTCTGCCTTTGGAAGGCCTTCTCCAATTTTCTTGAGCTCCTTTCCTAACATTTCCCCCACATTTCTAATACTTTCAAGCTATTGCCATCTTAGGTGTGCTGGTAGTGAGAATTTGGAGGCACTTTTTTCAAGCCCAATAAGCTAAAATATTTCTAATTCTAAAGTGGAGTGTTCCCAAAAAATGTACTTTAATAACATTAAATTAGTATCAAAGAACTGTAGTCATTCAATTATTTTGCCTTTCCTAAAGACCTTGGGTAAGACCTCTCGCTGTCTGCTCTCCCAACTCAGCGGTCTTTCTGGAACCTGTTTCCTTGTTTTATTTTCTTCACATAATTATCTTTATCTGAAATTATCTATATATTTCTTTAACTTTTTCTTGTCTTTCTCATATCACTAGTAAAACTGAAGAGGCAGTGGTTTTGTGAACCTATTCATACCTGTATTCCCAAAGCCAAGGACAGTAACACTATAAGATGGTATGTGCTCACAAAATAATTATTTAATGAATGAATAAATTAACCCCATGGAATATCCACTTTACAGCACCTTTTGGTGTGTGTGATTTAACTTTTTATTAGAAAAGTTGTAGGTTTATAGAAAAATCATGTAGAAAGTACTGAGTTCCCATATACCACCTCCCCAATAATTTTCCCTATTATTAACACTACATTGCTAGCAAAACCGTGTAGTATAAATCTTATAGTGAATTATATTTTTCTTCTAAAACCTAGCAGGTGATAACCTATTGTTTTAGTTTCCCAGGCTGCTGAAGCGAATATCACACTATGGTTTGAAGTTAAGAGAACATCCAAATCAAGGCAATGCTGCTCACTCTGTGGCTTTCGCTCTCTGTTTCTCTCTCTCTTTTCTCAGTTTCATTCTTTTTATAAAGGACTCCAATAAGAGAATTGCTATATAATTCTATATAATGTGGTTTTTCAAGGCACGGGTTTAATACTATTATCAACATTTGCATTTACTTAGAAACTTCTTCAAGATATCACACACATTCCTAACTTGTGCTTCTCTCCCCAACTTTTTCCCTGATATGCTTTGAAAACCACGAGAATGCCCAATCTATCAGCCAATAAGATCTGGTTAATGTTTACCGTAATTGTGAGAAGCAGAGTTTTTTCAGTAACTTTGAAATTCTGATCAAAAAGTCTAATCTAAAAGTGAGTTCAAATTCTGATTCCACCATTTAATAACTGTGTCATCTTGAGCATATGACTTAGTCTTTGTTTGCCTTATTTTCCTCATTTGTAAACTAGAGATACAGATACCTAAATAGTAACATTGTTGCAAGAATTAAACTTGCTAATATATTTAAAGGATTCTGATCAGTTTAATAGGAGGCTCCATAAGTTGTAGTTATTGTTAATATTATTTCCATTTTGATTGGCTATATTTTTAAACTAATAATCCTATTAACTAATTTTAATGTTAGTCAGAATTTAAATATTGTGGTTAGCCTATGCAAAAAGAAGACAGTCAGTGTCTAAATCTACCTGAGGTCATAACATATAGTCATTATTTGGACTTGTATTGTACACCAGAGCTCAAGTAAGAAAGAAAGATCTATATTTTTAGTTTGCTAAAATTGATGGTTAGATTCTGTATGCACCAGGATGATTTTATGTGTAGGCAAATACTATTTCCTAGAAATATACTCTTCAAAATAATTTAAACTGAGGGAAATTTTGTATTATATGCATCATCTGAAATTAACCTAAGAATCAAAGCTTGTCTTCTTTAATATACAAATTTAAGCAGATGATTTTAATAAGTTAATAATATTAACTTATTGTACAAGTAACCCCCAGCTTCACATTGTATGGGATAGCAGATGGCTTTATCCTTGGAGTTTAAAGCAATGTGATGCAAAGACAATAGCTGTGAATATTAAATTATCTTAGAATTGCTTAAAAATTTTGAGTTAACTTTTTGTTACTATTTTCATCATTCTTTATCCATAATTGAGATTTTATTTGTTAATTGATTCTATTATTAATAGGTTAAGAGGAAAATATTTTAGCATTCTTTACTATCTATCACCAAAGCAAAACATAATTGCTTTGAAAACAGAAATTACTTTTGTTTCATACTTTGTGAAGAAGAAAATCAATATTATCTGTAATTCTATGAAGCAGGAGTTACCACTGTTAACATTTTGCTATGTTCTCTTCTAGTCCTTCTTTGTGTGCATGGTTAAAGGTTAAATGGTTAAAAATCCAATAAATGATAGTTCTTGCTACTGTTCCTACTACTGCTGCTGATGGTGTCACAAATACTTCTGTTGCCAGATTTCGGCTACCAGGTTCTTGGTTGTGCCCTCAGAAAGAGTTCAAGGGCACAGCACAGACAGAGCAAGTAGGTAGGAAGTTTATTGAGTACACGTGCAGGGAGCAGGCAGGCCCTCTCGCAAGATAACACAGGCAAGGAGGCCCCCAGCATTGGGGCCATCTGCTTTGATTGCTTCGCTTTACTTACTCCTCCTCGCCCTTCCTTGTTCAAAGCCCTTGCTCCTACCCTCGCTTCTCTCCAGGGCAGTGCCTGGTGGTTGATAGTGCATTTGGGCAGTCAGCTGCTGCCAGGTGTTTCCGTAAGTGGGTAGCCCCCCGCCAAGGTATCTGTGGGGACAGGCCCTCCCGACCTTATTAACCATCTTGCTCAAGGGCTTTTTCACGGTATCCTCTCTCCCCTCTTTTGCTGCTCTAGCCTGCCTCACTACCACTATTATTTTTGTTTTTGTCATCATCATTGAGCAGAAGAATTCTAAAAATACCAGAGAAGTGAAAACAAAATGACTTAGATATGTATGGAGAAGTGAGTGAAGAAGGGGATACCTTAGATGGCTCCCAAGTTTCTGATTTGGTAACTGGTTGGATGAGGTACAATTAATCAGACCAGGATAAACAGGACACACAGCATCAGAAGATGAAGTTTGTGAATTCAGAATGACTCATGATGAATTTGCATTGTCTGTGAGTCATGCAAATGTAGATAAGGTGAACATGTGGATATCTGTGGCTGGGGCTCAACAGAGAGCCCTGGAATTAAGATAAGACACATGATCAACTTAGAGTTAAAATAAGATTCCATTTTTGTAAGTATCCAAATAAATTGGACTTTAAGCCTTTATTCTACTAACTTTGAAAAGCCACTCCTTTCCAAGGTCACAATTATGATAAGATTAAGAATTCCATGTTGACCTACCTAGACCAAAGGTTGATTTTTGCCTCACAGACAAAATTGGCAAGTCTGGATAGTGCATTAAAAGGGCCTGTTTCCTATTTATGCTGCCATTACCGTTTTCAGTTTTTCCAGTTTGGGGATTTCATCTCCATGTTACATTGCTCAATCCAAAGGGAGAATCCTGGGTACTACTTCTTGAAGAGGAGGGGCAGGGAAAATGCCCCTCTGCCAGGGGCTCTGCTTTCACTTGATGTCACTGCTGAAAACAAAATAGAAGAATGTAAGGCCCCACGTCAGGTGGGGGCCTTGAAACTCATGAGAGCACCTGCTCTTTTCCTGGAGCAGTGTCAGGGACTGGAGAGAGGTCAGGGAAAGACGAGATGAAAAGTAACTGTTAGATTGAACAACCTGGCAAGTCCATATTCCATAGAGTAGGCTGCAAGTTGGAAAAGCCGATGAAGGTTTTCAATTAATTCCCTAGAAGAAGTTGACTGGCTGAAGTAGAGATAGGAATTCATCTTTCAGACTGCTGAAACCATCAGTTCACCCTTGAGGGCCTTCAACTGGTTGGATGAGACTTTTCTCATTGCTGAAGGTCTCCTTTGTTCATCGTAGATATAATCAGCCCTAGATGTAATCAACTGACTAAAGATTTAAATCCATGAAATGTTTTCAGAATAATAGACCAGTGCTTGCTTGACCAGACAAGTGGACACCGTAACTGGCAAATTGACACATGAACTTAACCTTCACAGACATTATTGGGACATATAAAAAAAATTGGGATATAGACTATGGGCTTCATGTCAATGTTAAATTTCTTGAACTTGATAAGATAGTTACATAAGTGAATAGCATTGGTCTTAGGAAATGTACATGACAGTATTAAGTGTTAAGGAGCATGATGTGTGTAACCTACACTCAAGTGTTCAGAAAATGGATTGTAAATATATGGAGAGATATATGGAGAGATAGATAGCTGGATAGATTAATAGATGGATTGATAGAATGATAGGGCAGATGTGGCAAAATGTTAAAATTTGGTGGATCTGGGTATCTTGGGGGAGGAGTATGTTGGGGTTCTCTATATGGGGTTTGTGTTATTTTTGTAATTGTCCTGTAAGAGTGAAAGTATCTCAAAATAAAAAGTTAAAAAAATCATTTTGACTATTTTCTAAACTCTACCTCTACATCAGAGGTACTCGGTTACATCATAAAGTATGGATCAGTTATTGTTTAATTTAACTACCAATGGCTATGTTTGCCCTTTACCAATTTTATGAAGTTATTTTAAAACCCAATGCCCTAGTTAAAACAGATTCATTCACATGAAACTTTTTTTAATAAAAAAGTGCCAATGTTCCAATTAATAAAAGACCCATAATCAGTTATTCAGTTATAGAACAAATTGATTAATATAAAATATTTTAATAAATTCTCAACATTTAAGATTTAATTTAGGCTTAAGTATTAAAATGAATATGCAGCAGTTTTCCTGTTAGTGTTAGCTTATGTTGTTTATTTCTGAGTATTGAAAGCCTGTTTCAGTTTCCTCTCTACAGGAGAAGGTATTGTCAGTTCACTGCCCTCTTGCACTGCCCCTTTTGCTGTCTGCTCAGCTGTGCCCTGGAGCCTGTCCTTGAAACTGGCACAAAGACATCTGTGGGTAACAGTCACCTAGGTGACAAAGAGCTGAGTGTGTGAGGAGTGATGGCACAGGACTTACTTTGCGGCTTCCTTTGCTGCTGCTTATTTTTCTGACACTGAGGCTTCCTTTATTTGTAGGTGAGCGTCCCTATCAGTGCCCTTACTGTGAAAAAGGATTCAGTAAAAATGATGGATTGAAGATGCACATTCGTACTCACACCAGGGTAAGATTATATTTTGTCTCAATAATGTTGGTTATGAAAAATATACATATTTTGAAGGAAAAATATTTAGCTTTACATGGAAAAATAGAGGTGATGCATCTGTATTTATGATAGACATTCAGTGATAATTTATTTTAAAGGTAGAACAATAAAAGACAAAAATCAAAACCCAGAAAGCATCCCCATTTTTTGAATTGTAAATCAGTTTTCAGGAATATAAGGGAGTTATAAATGATAAGTTTCCAGAATAATACCTTTTTTAACATATTTATACTAGAAAATATAAAACTGACTTTGCCAATATATTCTCCAGTAATAGGAACATTTTTGAATCTAGATGAGACTGTTGGCATTTGACCACTAAGTAATTATGAACAAGTCTATTTACAATAAAGATGCTGCAAATAATTTCAACTATAGGGAGAGTTGGAAAACAAGGAAGTGTGGCTTGGCACTTTGCAGGGCATTCCTAGCACTCTGTTTTATTCTTTTCCAAGGATGCCTTTTTTCCTCTGATGCTCTTTTTCCTCTGCAGTCAACACCTCAACACCTCTCACTAGACTCTGGTCACTCGGTACATGGGCTTTTCCCAGATCCAAACATCTGCATCACATGTTATAAAAATGTGAACGTCTCACCCTCCATCCAAATGCGTTCTTAGCTCATTGTTCAGTGTAAGGCACAATTAAACACTTACTTGATGTAAACTTCCTACTTGGAAACTTCATGCTGTTTTACATAACTAGTCTTGATTTTGCTGTATATATCCTTTTGCAAGTATTATCTTTCATATATAGTTCCTTTTCATTTCAACCTTTACAATAAAGTGCTTATGTTCTGCATATAAATTGTAGACTTTTTCAAATTTTACGAGTCATGCCCAATCCATTTAAGAGCAGTTCATAATTTAGGTCCCTTTTGGATTTTACTTTTCACCTTAGGTTGTAAAATAAAAACTCTAGAGTAAACTCATAGTACTAATACCCTTCCCAGTGTAATAATATTCTAGTCTTCTACTTCAGCTCTGTAGGGCATGCAAAAATACCCTCTGAGGTCCTGCGAAGGAAACATTCTTCTTGTCCTTGTGGTGGAAGAGAGAGGCAGCATCTCCACACATTAATGCAAGTCCATAGCAGGTTTCCCATTCAGGTTTATACTATAATATTCACATAATTGCAGTGTATACTAAATAAGAAATTATTTCTCAAACTGTAAGGGATTAGACAGATATTACTGTTTATAATAATATTATTAAGGGTACAATAGTCAAGATGTTTATTTCACAATGAATATTCTTAAAGAGATTTAAGTATTTAAATTAGTTTAAACTTAGCCAGGTGGTTATTTTATATGTGTGCAGTTGTTACAGAGGTGTCAGTAACATGCTTAAAAGATTGCAACATTCAAGCAATGGAGCCCTGGTTCTTCTTAATGGAAACCAGTGATGTTAACCAAAAATATATGGTTAGTTTGGGTACATATTGTACACATGATTACTGAAGAGAAGTATGATTACCCCAGAGAAGAGACTGTTTAAATCACTGTGGGGGGTGGGGGAGGGAGGGCAATGGTGGATACATTTTGGTTTTTCTCAAGACAATGTGATATTTCCAAGTAAACTGATTTGTTTTTTACTTTGTTTTAATGTATAATTTATTAATGAAAATATTATAAATTATTAGAATAAATACAAAGACCACTAATTACATGCCACATACTCTTCTAGGACCTTCACATTTATTAATTCAGTTAAGCCTCACAACAGCCCTGTGAGGTAGGTATTATCATGTGGACACTTTTGACAAATGAGGAAACTGAAGCAAAAGAGATTTGAACCCAGTCAGATTGTCTGCCACACCACCCCTTTACCTGCTACGCTTTTCTGCCTTTTATTCAATTAAACATTTCCTCTTTCCACGGACTCTGATATACTTTCCTGTATCTTTTCACACCAGACAAATTACAATAATGACTCTAAATTTAAAAGTCTAATGTCCTTTTGAATATTTGAACCTTGACTCTATCATCCTGAAGTTCCCTCCAAAATGTTTAGGTGAAAATGGAACCTTGTTGGCACCTCTCAAGCACTGATTGCACAAAAAGAAAACAATTCCCAGTCTTGCCAAAGAATGCATAGACGTAGAATTATCTAATATTTTAGACAGAAACCCATGTAATTAATAGAGAATACTATCAAAGGGACAGTGTAAATAAATACAAGGCTTTCTGAAGTTTTAACTCAGACTCTTCTATACTTTTTTCTTTTTTGTGTTATCTTTTATCACAGTCAACATTAGTTTTGATGTCTTGTTTATTAAACATTGGATAAATTGAACAAGTACATATATTCTTTGCATATTAGTCTAACTTGCCAAAAACTAATTAAGGTTATCAGCTAATGCAATTGAATTAATATAAAAAACCCAAAGAGACTTTTAAAACTTTTTTCAAAAAGTTCTGGAAAACGGGCTCTGCAACGTCTTATTTTCCCAATATCATTGAGATTTATAAGACTTAATTTTAAAAAAGATACCATTACATTTATACCATTTATTTGATAACTGCTGGATGCTTTAGAGAAGGGTCACACATCCATTTCTCTGTGGGAATTATTTATAGTGTCCAGTAAGAGCCACAGTTGTAGAAGATGATTTTGCTAAAGTCCAAACAGGCTGACCAGTCATTGGCCGCCTTTCATGGAGAGGCCAAAGCCTAGTAATTTATTCATTTCCTTCAATATATATGCTCTTTATCTTTGGTTTTCAGCATATTGACTATCACGTGCTTAGATATATTTTTCTTTGTATTTATCTTGATTAGATCTGTGGTTTATTCTCTTTCCTTAAATTTTGGAAAATTCTCAGGTTTTTTTTCAAATATTTCTTTGGCCTCCTTTCTTCTTATGTGATGCCAATTACGTATGTTATACTATGGATATTGTCCTGTAGCTCTTGTTTGCTCTCTTCTGTTTTGTTTTGTTTTGATTTATTTGTCCTTTTTAAAATCCTCTTTTATCTTTGTCTGTGTTTCTAATATCTATTGACGTATTTTCAGTTTCGCTGATTGTGTCCTTTGGTGTACCCAGTCTGCTGATAAGCCTAGTTAAGGAGTTCTTCATCTTTGATATCATGCTTTTCTTTTCTAGCATTTCCATTTGACTTTTTAAAAAATAATTTTCATATTGTTGATGAAATGCCCATTTGTTCATTCATGTGGTCCATCACTTTTATTAGGCTCTTTCATATATTAAGCAAACTTCACTGTCTGATATTTCTACCATCTGTACTATCCTTGGAGCTGGTTGTGTTGACTTTTCCATCTCTTGATAATGGGTCATTTTTTTTCTTTTTTTCTGTGTGTGCATCACATAGTTTTTTATTGACTGCCTGTTACATGTACAGAAATAGTAGAGACTGAGGTAACTAACATTTATGCCTAGGAGTAGGCACACTTCTGCCAGGATGTTAAGGTGAGGGGTGGAGCCAATCTAGTCACCAGTTGAACTAGAATTGGATTTTATTGCTACTGTATTTATCTTTAGTGCACCATAGGCTTCAAGCTTCTTCAGTGGGCTGTTGTCACTGTTTTTCAGTGTGAGGTCAGGAGAGCCAGGAACTTTTTTCAGTGATTCTGCTCCACCATATGATTTTAGCAGATCTTGTATGCTTCTGCTACAGAAAGTGTCCTCTCTGCCTGTACCCCTACGCCAGATGTAGTCTGCTAGTGCTTGCTACTTGGCTCAAGGCTTGAGAGGGGACAGAGAGGGCTTACTTGGTTCTCATGTTCTAGCGTAGAGTAAGGCAAGTATATGCACCTGATTCTCGGGGATGGGTCTTTCTCAGTATTCTGTCCCTACCCCAGTGACAGGCAACCTCTGCCTCTGTTTCAGTTCAGGTTCTACAGCTACACTGTCCTATCTGTTAGCCACATGTGGCTAATTAAATTTTAATTGTAATTAATTACAATTAAATGAAATTAATTAATGAAAATTCACTTCCTCAGACATAATAGCCACTTTACAAAGGTTAAATATTCATGTAAGGCTGGTGGCCACCATGTTGGACAGGAGAGATATAGAGCATTCTATTTTTCTGTCCGTAGCAATTCTGTTGGAAAGCACTTGTCTAGAATTGAGGGTGGGTTTCCTGCCCCTACCTTTGTGGCAAACAAACTCTGCCTTGTATCAGTGGAGGATCTGGTGCACAAATGAGGTTCCCACTCATATTCCAGCTGCAGCAGTCCTCTTCTGTGGATTATTGCAGGACCTGGGGCCTCTCCCCCAGTGGTGATGGCTTTGCTGTATGTCAGTGTTGTATGCCCCTCCCAGAGGCAGAAGATCTTTTCCTGGGTTCAGAACACCCAAGGGCAAATGGCTTTTGCCTCCTGTCAAAGCAGGGTAAGATCAAAGGCCTGAAGAGGTGTCCTGTACCTCTCCCAGAGGCAGAAGGTTCTTGCTTCCTATGTAAGAAGGGTCTGTGGACTTGGCAAGTTTTGTGCTTATTCCCTGGCAGTGTTCAGTCACCACCTTGTACTCATGCCGGGACCAGTACACAGATGAGTTTCTCCAGGTACCATTGTTTCAGTCTCAGATCTCTTAGACCTCCCTAGGACATGCAACCTGTGCTCTCTCAGCTCTCCTACCTCCAGTTTTTGTTTTTGTTTTTGTTTTTGTTTTTCCCATGAGCACTTGATGGAGTCCAGTGGAAACGAGATTGTGAGTATGTGTGGACTGGCCATGTGTCTGGATTCCCCGGGATTCTATCTAAGCTGTCACTAACCCACACTGGACCTTTAAGAAATCACTCAAGTTTCACTTGTTTTCTTTCTACACATCTGCATGGCAGCTGCCTCTTTCTCTTATGCTCTGACAAAGATGTGAATTTTCCCAAGACTTTAGCCTTGGAGATGGTACAGGCTTATTACCAGACCCTTTCCTCCTCCTCTCACCTGTTTATCTGGAAAGGTCTGACTAATCCAAACTATATGTGAGGTAGAAAAATGTCAGTTGCTTAACTTCTTATGTGTTCTCCAGAATGTCCTCTCAACTCTATTTGAAATCTTTCAGCCACTGAAACTTTATTTTGTTTCCTCATGCCCACATTGCCAGGGAGATTTACACCCCTGGGAGTCATGTCCCACATAGAGGGGGAGGGCAGTGAGTCCACCTGCTGAGTTGGCTTAGAGAGAGAGGCCAAATCTGAGCAACAAAGAGGTTCTCTGCGGGTGACTGTTAGGCACAATTATAAGTAGGCTTAGCCTCTCCTTTGCAGTAACAAACAAAGATCAAGGGCTTGACCTTCTAAATTGGTAGTCCCCATTGCTTACTAGAATATAGGAATTCCTCAGGTGGGTAAGTTTAATATTTCTACTTTTTTTCCCCAGTCCCTCAAGGGAACTTTGCAAATAATTTTTTTATTCTTTGCCAAAATTACTCTGGGATGTATCGAGGCTTCACACTGACCTGTACAAATCAACCAGATCTCACACCCTATTCAAGGTTCTGTGTAGTTACGATGGTTGAATAAACTGACAATATAAGTTAAATTATATAGTGTGCTACAAAAAATGTAGATTTTTCACAAAATAAACATTTCTTCCTTTGGTCTCACAAAGAAGTTCAAGTTCTAAAACACAGTCAATATCATCCTTTACCTTTTAGTCTGATTTAGCTTAGTCCTAACCAAGTACATTTCGTTTGTATCTCTAAATGATGTCTGATCTCTTTTTCAGCTTTTTTAACATTTGCTGTTTGGGGTAATGCTGAAATTCATAGCTGCTGAACTCTGGCTCCAACTCTCAGGGTCACACAGATACTTGAAGTTCCAGGAACTGACCAGGTTATATACAAAGAGCTCAGAATCTCAGAATTTAGAAATAACCATGATAACTCAGGAATAGATGTAACTGTTGTCAGAGCTTACAGTCTAGGAACATTTGCCATAAGCCTTCCCCTGATAACCTATGCTCTCAGATTCAGTTCTCAGAGTTTGCACAATATAGTTCATTTTAGTGAGGCATTATAATGTTTGTCTTTTCATTTCTGGTTTATTTTGCTCAACATACTTTCCTCAGAGTTCATTCACCTAGTTGGATGCCTCACAACTTCATTCCTTTTTGCAGCTGTTCAATATTCCATTGTATATATACACCACAGTTTGCCCTCCATTCATCAGTTGATGTACCCTTAGGCCACCTCCATCCATTGCAAATTGTGAATACTGCCACCATAAACAATGGTATGCAAATGTCCATTCGTGTCCATGGTCTCATTTCTACCAAGTATATACCTAATAACAGGGTTGCAGGGCCATATGGCAACTCCATACTTTGCTTGCTGTGGAACCGCCACACTGCCTTCAGATGGGCTACACCATTCTATTTCCCTATGAACAGTGATTAGGTACTCCTCTCTCCACATTTTTAAACGGTTTTATTCACACATCATACATTCCATCCTAAGTAAACAATCAATGGTTCTCAGTATAATCACATAGTTATTCATTCACCACCACAATCTATATATGAACATTTCCACTTATTCCACAAAGAGGAGGATAAGAAAAAAGGAAAAGGGAAAAAAATGACAAATAAAAAAAAAAGGTAAAAATAAAATAAAATAAATACAAAAACAAAAAGTCAGACAACACCACCACCACCAAGTATCCCATACCCTTCCCTTCTATCCTCCTCTTATAGAAGTTAATTTTGGCATATTGCCTTTATTACAGTTAATGGAAGCATATTACAATGTCCTGTTAACTATAGAATCCAGTTTGCATTGATTGTATTGTTTTCCCAATACCATGCCATTTCCAGCACCTTGCAAGGTTGACATTCATTTGTTCTCCCTCATGTAAAAACATTCTTATGTCAATAAATTTAATCACCATCATTGACCACTCCAGGTTTCACTAAGTTATATAGTCCCAGTCTTTATCTTCTGTTGTTCCATGTGTTGTCATACATGCCCCTGGCCTTCCTCTTTCAACTGTACTCACAGTCATCTTTGTACAGTGTACTTAGAATATTGTGCAGCCATCACACAGTATTGTGTTTTCCATTTCTGGATCTATACAATCAGTCCTGTTGAACCTTCTGTACTCCTTCAGCATCAAATGCCCAACCTCTCACCTCTTTCTCCTGATAACCTGTGTTCTCAAATCTCAAATTTCACTCATCAATGCTAGTACATGTTAGTGAGCCCATACAGTACACTTACTGATAGTCTTCATTTCTACCGTCTTCTCCAAATCTCTCTCTCCTGTCTTTTCCCTTCTGCCTGTAGTGTTCTCTTTAGTATTTTTTGTAGAGCAGGTTTCTTTTTCACAGATGCTCTCAGTTTCTGTTTGTCTGAGAATATGTTAAACTCTCCTTCGTTTTTGAAGGACAGTTTTGCCGGATATAGAATTATTGGTTGACAGTTTCTCTCTTTCAGTATCTTAAATATATCATACCACTGCCTTCTAGCCTCCATGGTTTTTACTGAGAAATCCGCATATAGTCTCATCGAGCTTCCTTTGTATGTGATGGAACACCTTTCTCTTGCTGCTTTCAGAATTTTCTCTTTGTCTTTGATATTTGATAATCTGATTATTAAGTGCCTTGGAGTCGGTCTACTCAGATCTATTCTGTTTGGGGTGTGTTGTGCTTCTGGAATTTGTAATTTTGTGTCTTTCATAAGAGATGGGGAATTTTCAGTGATTATTTCCTCCATTATTCTTTCTGCCCCTTTTCCCTTCTCTTCTCCTTCTGGGACACCCAAGGCATTTATATATGTACACTTCATGTTGTCATTCATTTCCCTGAGACCTTGCTCATATTTTTCCATTCTTTTCCCTATCTTTTCTTTTGTGTGTAGGATTTCAGATGTACTACCCTCTAGTTCCTGAATCCTTTCTTCTGCCTCTTCAAATCTGCTGTTGTGTGTCTCTATTGTATTTTCATCTCTTCTGCTGTGCCTTTCATTCCCATAAGTTCTGCCAATTGTTTTTTTTTTCCAAACTTTTGAGTTCTTCCTTGTTTGCCCAATGTCTTCGTTATATCCTTCATCCTTTTTTGCCCTATCTTCCCTCAACTTGTTGATTTGATTTTTGAATATTTGTTTGAAGATCTTTAATTAGTTGTTTCAACTCCTTTATCTCATTTGAAGTATAACTTTTTTCCTTTGACTGGGCCACATCTTCATTTTTCATAGTGTGATTCATAAATTTTTGTTGTCTAAGCTTCTGGTTTCCTTGATTACCCCAGTCAGATTTTCCCAGACCAGAATAGCTCAGGTTTCAGGAGGACGCTGTATTCAGTATCATGCTTCTCTGAGGGGAGACCCAGCAGATTGTCAGACTTTCCTTTGAGGCCTCTAAACTCTGTGCTTTTCCTATCCTGCCCAGAAAGTGGCTCTTTTCAGTCCCCAGCTCCCCACCAGTGTAAAGAGGTGCTGTGCATTTAATTCTCAGTGACCTGTCCCAACCAGGGACCGAGGGTGTCAGAAGCCAAAATTAAGCTGTTTCTGTTTTTTTCCCTCAGACCCTGGGGTCTCAGTTCTCTGAGGGAGGGCTGCCACTTGAGCTGGGCCCCATATCCCCCTTTTCTTAGGGAAGATAAGCCTTTTAGGGAACTTTCCTCTACACTTGAGTTTTTCCTTTGACTTTATGACTTTCTTAACTCCACCTTGCCTGGATCAGTGCTGATGACTGAAAATGCCTGACAACAACACCACTACTAAGTAGCCTGTAACTATTAACTATAGACTCTAGTTGGCATTGATTATATTTTTTCCCTATACCATCCAATTTTCAACACCTTGCGATATTGACATTCATACATTTAAAAACACTCTTATATTTGTACATTTGATCACCATCATTGACTGCTCTAGGTTTCTCTAAGTTATAAGATCCTGGTCTTTATGAGGCATTCTCTAATGAGCTACTTAGAATGAGAGGGGAAAAAAAAGGAAAAAAGAAGTCCCCTTTTCAGAGCTGGTCTCCAACCCTCCAGTTCATCAGGCAAAAACCAGAGTTGGTATCCAGTTCTGTGTGCCCCTTTCCTTGGGACACAGCCCTTTTCCAGTATTCTGAGCTCAGCAGACTCCAAAAGCCTTTGTTTTTATTTATTTATTATTTTTTTCTCTGTCAGCCCCACCACTTCTTTGCCAGAAGAAAGCTCTGAGTTCCTTTCCGGCTTGCGCTAGATTTATCTGTGCTCGTAGCATGTATTCAGTAGTCCAAATTTATTCCTAAGGTTACTTTGAATAAGTACACACTCCTAAATATCTTTAAAGAAAATTAATAAATAATTAATAGTTAAAAATGTTTACATTGAGCACTAAAAAAAAAAAAATTAAAAAAATATTAAAAAAAAAAAATTAAAACCACAGTTGGAGCTTTGTTGTGCTACATTCCCTTGCTCCTGACAGGGACTGCTTCTTTTTCCCACAGTGAAGTTTTCCAACTAAGGCTGCCATGCTGGTAGGGGAGGGGTGGCAGCTCCTCAGTTTGGGGAGTTTTACTTTCAGTTCTATTGTGTGATCTCAGCCATTCCACCCATTGCAGACTGGTACGATGTGTGATTGGTCATGGATAACCCCATCAGTTGTTCCAGACTATTTTCTGGTTATTCCTCACTATTTAATCATTTCTCTAAGGGACTAACTAAATTCCACACCTCCCTGTCACCATCTTGCCCTGTCTCCCACCATCTTGCCCCACATCTCATGGTTTTTATTTGCAATTCCCTAGTAGCCAGTGAAGTTGAGCATCTTTTCATATGTTTTTTAGCCATTTGTATTTTCTCTTCAGGAAAGTGTCCATTTCTTTTGCCCATTTTTAAATTGGGTTGTTTATCTTTGTGTTGTTGAGTTGTAGGATCTCTTTATATATTCTGGATATTAAAACCTTATCTGATATGTGGTTTCCAAATATTGTCACCCATTGCATAGGCAGCCTTTTTCCTTTTCTGACAAAGTAAATTTTGAAAATAAAAGTGTTCAATTTTGAGGCAATCCCATTTATCTGTTTCTTCTTTCATTGCTTGTGCTTTGGGTGTAAGATCTAGGAAACCACCTCCTATCACAAGATCTTTAAGGTATTTCCCTACATTTTCTCCAAATATTTTATGGTCTTAGCACTAATGTTTAGGTCTTTGATCCATTTTGAGTTAATTTTTGTATAAGGTATGAGATAGGAGTCCTCTTTCATTCTTCTGGATGTGGATATTCAGTTCTCCAAACACTATTTATTGAAGTGGCTGCTCTGCCCAAGTTGTGTTGGTTTGACTGCCTTATCTAAGATCAATTGTCCGTAGATGATATGATCTTTTTCTCAACACTGAAATTCGATTCCATTGGTCAATATATCTATCTTTATGGCAGTACTATGCTGTTTTTATAAAGACCTTATCTTTGTAATATGCTTTAAAGTCAGGTAGTGTGAGACCTCCCACTTCATTCCTCTTTCTCAAGATAATTTTGGCTATAGAGGGCACCCTGCCCTTCCAAATAAATTTGGTTATTGGTTTTTCTATTTCTGCAAAGTAAGTTTTTGAGATTTAAATTGGTATTGCATTGCATCTATTAATCAATTTAGGTAGAATTGACATTTTAACTATATCTAGTTTTCTAATCCATGAACATGGTATATCCTTCCCTTTATTTTGGTCCTCTGTGATTTCTGTTAGCAATTTCTTGTAGTTTTCTGTGTATAATTCTTTTATGGCCTTAGTTAGGTTTATTCCTAAGTATTTGATTCTTTTGGTTGCTAATATAAATGGATTTTTTTTCTTGATTTCCTCGTTATGTTGTGCATTACTACTTTATAGGAACACTACTGATTTTTCTCTGTTGATCTTGTACCCTTCCACCTTGCTGTATTCATTTATTAGCTCTAGTAGCTTTCCTGTAGATTTTTCAGGATTTCATACATATAGGATCATATCTTCTGCAAACAGTAAAAGTTTTACTTCTTCCTGTCCAATTTTGATGCCCGCCCTCCCTCCCTCCCTTCCTTCCTTCCTTTTCCTAACTGCTTTAGCTAGAACTTACAGCACAATGTTGAATAACAGTGGTGACAGTGGGCATCCTTGTCTTGTTCCTGATCTTAGAGTGAAAGCTTTCAGTCTTTCCCCATAGAGTATGATGTTAGCTGTGAGTTTTTCCATATGTTGCCTTTGTTATATTGTGGAAGGTCCCTTCTATTCCTATACTTTTAAGTGTTTTCATCAAGCAAGGGTGTTCAGTTTTGTCAAATGCCTTTTCCACTTCTACCCCCTTTTTTTTCCTCACTTCATTCCATTGTGATCATTGAAGATTTGTTCTATGATTTCCGTATTTTTGAGTTTATTCAGACTTGTTTTGTGACCTAAGATTTGACCTTTCATGGAGAATGATCCAATTGCAGTCAAAAAGAATGTGTATTCTTTTGTTTTTGGATGAAGTGTTCTATATATATATGTCTGTTAGGTCTGGCTGGTTTGGAGTGTTATTCAAATCTTTTATTTCCCTGTTGTTCTGCCTACATGTTTTATGTATTATTGTAAGTAATGTATTAAGCTCTCCTATTATTATTGTAAAACCATCAATTTCTCCCTTCATATTTTGAGTATTTACTTCATATATTTTGGGGTTCTACTCTTAGGTGCATACATATTTATAATTGTTACATTTTCATGTTGCATTGGCTCCTTTATCCATATATAATGACTATCTTTGTCACTCATAACAATTTTTGACATAAAGTCTATTTTATCTGAAATTAATATAACTACCCTAGCTCTCTTTTGGTTACTGCATCCTGGTGTGTGTGTGTGTGTGTGTGTGTGTGTTTATTTCCATTGTTCACTTTCAGCCTACTTATGTTTTTGAATTTAAGGTGAGTCTTTTGTAAACAACATTTATGTCATGCATCACTATCCTTTCTGCCAAGTTTTGCCTTTTGGCTACAGAGTTTAATCTGTGTATATTTAAAGTCACTACTGATAATTTCTTGACTTTCTTCTGTCATTTTCTTCTTTATTCGTTGTAAATCTTTTACTTTGTTTTGTCCCTCAATTCTTCCATTAATGCCTACTCTCATATGTATTTGATTTTTTTGTATTGTACCCCACTGTGTCCCTTATCATTTCTATCTGGGTTTTCATATATTTTCCTTTTGGCTATATGGTTTTAAAATTTAATGTCCTAAATATGTAGCAATCATATTTAGGACATGCATACACTCTTCTTATACCCCTCCATCACCTCTTTAAGTCACCTGCAAAGAAAGTTTTAAGTTCCCTTGCTAGGAATACATTTTGTTGACATGCCAGTTGACCTTCCTAAAGGAATTCTGATCCAGGCATTCTAAAGCTTGAGAATTGGTTCCCTGGATTTTCATAGACTTGGAGAGTGAGAGGTGAAATTTAAAATAAATTGGATTTCATTCTATTGACAAATTTATTGGGTAAGTAAATTATGCCATAGGAAATTAAACAGAAGTCATTTGTGGTGCTAAATTCTGTTTCACTATATTGAGAGTTACTAAGTTACATTGATATGAGGGCTTGAGCTGGATCCAGGTATTTAAGTTTTCATTAAATATGCCTATGCTTACCTACAAATTTTTTAATAAATAAAATATAGCTAGTATTCCCCATCTAAAACATAATGTACATTAGTTGGCATAATTGGGAAGAAGATAAACTCCAAGATGGTTGCTATCAATTCCTTCGCTCCAGGCATTTACATGCTCTTTAAATCAACAGGTAGAGTCTGATTCCCCTCCCCTTAAATCTGGGCTCGCCGTAATGACTTGCTTGACCTGTAGAATGCAGCATAGGTGGTAACCTGAGGCTAGGTCATAGGAAGACTTGCCTGCATATCTTGTAACTCAGGTATCATGCTGTGTGAACCCTATACCACATGGAGACGCCACTCCTATCAGCAGCCGATGAGGACTTCCAGCCGTGTGACTCTCATTGGACATCTTGCCCAGTTGGCTTTTTGGATGACTTCAGCTGCAACCAATATCTGACTGGAACTACAAGAGACAATCCAAGTGAGAACTATTACTGAGCCCAGTCAATCCACGAAATCATAAGAAATAATTTGTTGTTTTAAGTCAGTAAGATTTGGGGTAGCTTATTATGCAACAATAGATACTCAGAGCAATTACTAAATATTGCACAATGCAGTGCAAATACATTAATTGCATAATATGTTTCTCAGTTTTAAATTGGATGACATTTCTGACCAGTGTTAAATGAACACTTAAGGAAATGTTCCTCAACATAAGTTAGCTGTTAGATCACAATATTACCTTTCAGCAGTGGGAGCTATATTTTGTTAGTGGAACAATATAATTCTTAAAATTCAGATTTTAAAAATAGTACTAACAATTGTTTAGAAAGGCATATGCTGTTCGGAGAAATATTTAAGGGAGGCACAGAAGCTTGTGAGCTTTTAAGGGTCTTGCAATATTTATATATTATTTAACCCATAGATCCAAAGTCACATGTCCAAATTGCTTATGTATCACTGAAATTTATATAAAGAAATGAAATATAGAGTTTTCTTTTTAAATAGTAGGCCTTGTAGTTTGTGCAGTATTAGGTTGGCTGAAATGAATAGGCTCGTCATCATGATAATATTTTCTACCAATACTTTTTAGAAAGTTAAATGGCCACTAAAGACTGGATGATCTAGCGGTATTAAAATCAAGAATTATATCTGTTTTGGGCACCAGGTATGTAATTCTTGCTTTGGAAGCTAACAAACTCAGTCGTGGTGGTCTCTCCTCAAACATAACAATCAGGATAAGATGATTGGTTGGGAACTTCTTCGATTAAGTTTTTACTCTAATTAGCCCCTTATTAAAGCTGTTTAAGATACACAGATCTCTATTTTTAAATCTAGAAAATTTATTATTATTTGTTTCCATATTTCTTCTTTTTAGACATTGAGTCCCATGTGGAACAGAAATATATCTTACACCTCTTCTTCCTCCATACCCATGTGCCTGACACATAGTAGGTTATCAGGCTTGTTGAATGAATGCAGTGAAGTTATAGCAGCAGCAAACTATATTAAATTTATCAAATTAACTTGACAAATATATAGCTAAATAAGATATATGAATCCATTCATTCATTTGTTCAACAAACATTTATTAACTGGTCAGAGGGTGCTCCATGCTAAGAATATAGCAGCAAACAAATCAGACCCTGTTTCTTCAGTGGAGCTTGGAGTCTGTTTATCATAATAAGTGTAATTTTTGCTTAATCCTCAGTTCTTTCTCATTGAAGACTTGACAAGAATGTATGAGCAGAATGTGTACATTCAGCAGATATTTGTTGTATGCCTACTATGTGCCAGAAACTGTAGTGTCTCAACTGTTCCTGGCCTTGCCCTTACAGAATCCAGTGTAGTCTATCAGGAAAGATGAACACTAAAGAAATTATTTTAAATAAGAAATTACAAGTGTGAAAGTGATGGAGGGGGAAAAGCTGGGTCCCAAATCTATAACTAGGCAGCAAGCCTAGTTTGAGGCCCTTTGTCTTTGATGCGGTGCTCTCCTTTCTTATGCTGTTCTTCCTTGTTACCTTACTTATCTTCTTCTCTTACCTTTGGCTTTCTGCATTTGCTCATTTTACAACAAAAGAGGCAGTACTCTGTGTCGAAACAAGAACAGGTGACTGTACACTGTTTGCTCTGTGCTTGATGCACTGTCAATTTATAATGAGCCCAGTTTTCCCTGTTCCCTTTTGGGCCATTCTGGTCATCTGGTTCTGAAAGCTTTATTCTGAGAGGTCTGCTAGCCAAAGCAGTAGGCTGTAGGTCTGTGGTCCTCTGACAAAGTCATTCTCACTCTTCCTGCTCTGACATATCCGACTGATACAGTTCAGGCAGGCAGTGCACCTCAGGCCACAGTGTGGACTATGTACTGTTCTTCAAGTTCCAACTTTAGCTCCTTCTGCTTATTTCTCACTTAGGATAGCATAGCAGTATGGAAATAAATGAGAATGATGTTATTAGAGATAACATTGAAGCCCATCTCATTTGTAGAAAAGGAAGTAGATCATTCGCAAACTCTAGGACTTTATTATTGAGAAATCACTCTACAACTAATCACCGTATATCACTTTGCAAAAGCATTGAGGTGGTGACCCTTGATCTAAAGGCTGTTGCTCTTAGATGCCCAGATACAGGATAGATCATTCATTCTGTAAATATTTATTTTCTACTATGTGCCAGTTCTGTGCTAGGTTCTTGGGATACACGATTGAATATATAGCACACAGTGCCTGAGAGCTCCAGGTACTTTCATATGGATGGATCATGCAGTATAGAGATCATGAAGGGCTTTTGGATGCTTGATTAAGTGTTTGGACTTTATCTTCAGAGTGGTTGAGAAGCCATTGAATGTCAGTGGCCTCACAGTCTTGGCTTTTCAGGGGCTGCTAATCACTGTCTCTGGCTTATTACTGGTCTGATCTTTGTGTGGCTTTGTTCTAAAATCTTAGAGATTTCTTTGTACTCTCCTAATCTTCAGAGCTCAGTGATCCCTTTGGACTCACTTTAGCCTACTGATAATTTTTTATTATCCTGTCCTGGTGGTTTTTGGCAGGGGGAAAAATGGATGTTCAGCAATACACCCAGGCAAACTATACCTGGAAAAATAATAAAACCTTTTCCAGTGTGGCCTTTTCCTACTTTACATTTGGGTTTCCCTCTTTCTCCTACTGTTTTAGAACAAGGAATAAAACATCTGTACTTAAAATCAAAAGGCTCTGTCTGCCATCTACCTCCCAAACAGAACAGGAGAGCTTTTCTCAGTATTTTAAGTGAGCAACTTTTTTCTGCCCCAAAAGGATACAATAGCACAAAGGCTAATATCATATAAATACCTTTTTTTTTAATCTGTCATATAACTGTCAGGGACTATTACCACGGGTGTGATGAGCATGATGTTTTAACTGAGGTATTGGTGAAGCTTATAAGCCCATTATCATTTCAGCTTATGAGCAATGTAAAATTTAGAGTTTTATTTGAAGAAATTATTTATGAAGTATTTGGTTAACTTATGTGTAGTCCTGTTTTGCTAAACAACAGGAGTAAAATTTGATCCCTGTCTTTTAAGTTGCAAATACTTATTAATGACACATAGTCTTTCTTGATTAGTTCACATTACTTGAAGATTTAAAACAAAAGAATTTATCTTAGGGAGCTATGTGACAATTTCTTTTTAACTTTACTTAACTGTGACTTTTAACAATCATTGCATATATAGAGAACTCCTGATTAAAGAAACTTTCTTTGATTTACATGGTATGTTTCTTGTAACTCTTAAAATCTAGAAGAGCATGCATTTAGTTTCAACTAAATTTTATTGAGTCAGGTACTATGTTATGTGATAGATATTCAAAGATCAGCTAAGAAAAATTACCATCCCTTACCGAGCCTGGAGGAGGAGATAATCAGATATAGTATGACAGAGACTATAATAGAAGTCTCCCAAGGGTGCTATAAATGCATACAAGGAGCACTTACCTCAGTATTGGGAGGAAGAGGCAGGCAAAAATGATGTCAGGAAAAACTTGAAAAAAAAGAGAAGAATTTAGTGGGTAGGAGTGGAAAAGTCATTCGAGAAATGTTAGCTTCCTAGGGTTGCTGTAACAAAGTGTCCCAAACTGGGGGCTTAAAGCAACAGAAATGGTGAAGGAAGATGGCAGCCTAGAGAGGAGTGGAATCTAGTTAGTCCCCCTGGAACAACTAATAAACAACCAGGAGCAACTAGTAAATAATCTGGAATAACTGTGAGGGGACAACTGTGACAGTCACTCATCATACACCAACCTAAATTGGGAGGAATGCCCAAGATTGCAGTATAAAATCTGTAAGTAAAAACTGTGGACCTGAGCTGGGAGACCCCTCCCCCCAGGGCCTGAACTGCAAAGCCATGCAGCAGTAGAGAGCAGCACTCTCTGAGCAAGCGATCGTAGCTCAGCTGAGCCCCAACTGGGGTTTTAATTAACAAGTGTGGACTGCTCAATACAAGCTATGAATCCCCAACAAGCAAATGGAGGCTTTTGGTGACAATTGACCTTGGAGAGCCGGAGGACCTATCTGGAAGGGAGGGGGAGCCCAGAGGACAAGGTGCTGCCTCTGGCCAGATGGGGGAAACTGAGGGTGGCCATGAACTGGCCCTGAAGGGGGGATTTCTGTCCCTTTTTCAGCTCAGTGGAGAAAGCCTCAGCCATTTTCAGTTCCCAGCACTCTGACCCAGACAGGGGAGATAGCACAGGCAGAGAGACTATTCAAATGCTAAAGACCTCTCCCTAAGGTGGGGTATGTTCCCTAAGAGAAAAAAGGTGGAGCCCAGCTCTACTACCTGCCTTCTATTCAAAACTAGACCCCAGAGCCTGGGGGGAACACAGCCATGGACCACAACTCCTTACACCAGTCTGGAGCTACAGGCTGACAGGCGCCACCTGTTGGGCAGAAAAGCACAGTGACTTGAGGCCTCACAGGGTGCATCAGTCATCTAAGATACACCCTCAGGGAGATGTGATACTATTGCCTCCTTCTAAGACCGGAGCCCATTCCGGTCTGGGAAAACCTGATTGGGGTAACCAGGAAAACCAGATGCCTAGACAACAGAAAACTAGAACCTACACTAAGAAAAACAAAGTTATGGCCCAGTCAAAGGAACAAACTTACACTTCAACTGAGATACAGTAATTTAAACAACTAACACTAAATCAATTCAAAAAGTTTAGGGAATATATGGCAAAAGAGATGAAGCGTATAATGAAAACACTGGGCATACATAAGGTAGAAATCGAAAGTTCAAAAAAAACAACTGGCAGAATCTATGGAAATGAAAGGCACAACACAAGAGATGAAAGACACAATGGAGACATACAACAGCAGATCTCAAGAGGCAGAAGGCAACATCCAGAAACTGGAGAATAAGACACCTGAAAGCCTACATACAAAAGAACATATAGAGAAAAGAATGGAAAAATATGAGCAACGTCTCCAGGAATTAAATGACAACGCAAAACACAGAAATGTACGTGTCATGGGTGTCCCAGAAGGAGAAGAGAAGGGAAAGGGGGCAGAAGCAATCGTAGAGGAAATAATCAATGAAAATTTCCCATGTCTTATGAAAGACATAAAATTAAGGATCCAAGAAGCACAGCAAACTCCAAACAGAATAGATCTGAATAGGCCTATGCCAAGACACTTAATAATAAGATTATCAAACATCAAAGATAAAGAGAGAATCCTGAAAGCATCGAGAGAAAAGCGATCCATCATATACAAAGGAAGCTTGATAAGACTTTGTGCAGATTTCTCAATAGAAACCATGGAGGCAAGAAAGAAATGGTGTGAAATATTTAAGATACTGAAAGAGAAAAACCACCAACCAAGAATCCTATATCCGGCAAAACTGTCCTTCATATGTGAGGGAAAGCTTAAAATATTCACTGACAGACAGCAACAGAGTTTGTGAACAAGATACCTGCTCTACAGGAAACACTAAAGGAAGCACTGCAGAGAGAAAGGAAAAGACAATAGTGAGAGGTTTGGAAAACAATTTTGGGAGATAGTAGCACAACAATGTAAGTATACTGAATAAAGATGACTGTGAGTGTGATCGAAAGAGGAAGGTTAAGAGCATGTGGGACACCATAAGGAAAGAGGAAAGATAAAGACTGGGAATGTATAACTCAGTGAAACCTAGGGTGCTCAATGATTGTGATAAAAGGTACAAATATGGTTTTACATGAGGTGAAACAAATGAATTGTCAACATTGCAAGGTGTTAAAAATAGGGTGGGATTGGGGAGAAGGTGCAATCAATGCAAACTAGAGCCTATAATTAACAGAAACATTGTATTATGCTTCCTTTGATGTGGTAGGGGCAGTGTACCAAAGCTAATGCATATGGAGGAGGGGGGCATATGGAAAGGGTATGGGACTCTTGGCATTGGTGCTGTTGTCTGACTCTTTATTCTACTTTACTTTACTTCAATCTTTCTTTTTGTTGCTTCCTAGCTGTCATGTTTTGTTTTCTTTTGTTTTTTTTTCTCCTTTTTTCTTTTTCTTTTGTCTCTCTACCTTCTTTGACTCTTCCTCCTTTGTGGAAGAAGTGAAGATGTCCTTATATAGATAGTGGTGATGGTGCTGAATACATAAATACATGACTATAAAGGGAACCATTGATTGTTTACTTAGGATGGAATGTATGGTGTGTGAACAAAGCCATCTTAAAAGAAATGGGTTGATGAAGAAACCTTGAGGGCAGTATATTGAGTGAAATAAGACAGACACACTCTGGGCATCAGCCAGTTCCGGACCACATGTGCGCTTCCCAGGGCTCACCTTGTTTTCCCATGCACTTCAAAACATTTCAGGATTACAAATAAAATAAAACCTTGTTGTCTGGCCTCTCTTTTTAGTCCTTTTTCCTGTCTCACTTCCTGTGGGGATCTTACCTCTCCTTAAAGCCTGTGGTCATGTATCATTTTCTTTATACAGCCTTCCCTGCCATGGGGATATTTTACTGACAAATTAATTATAGTATACTCTAAAGTTATTTTGCATTACCTCAGGTTTTTTGTTTGTTTGCTTTTTGTTTTTTGCTTTTATATCATTGTTCTTTTTTTCTTAAAGCATAGTTCATTTATTCATTCAGTCGCTCAGCAAATATAATTATATGCCTATATGCCTTATGATTTTAGTGTTCTTTTTCATATTTTTTTTCTGTAAAAATTGAGACTTTCTAAGTAGATCCTCATTAATGTTGAAAGGACAAAGTTTCTAAGACCCAGTCACAGCCACCAGGAGTTCTCTGCATACCCAAGAAGGGAGACAGACCCTTGCATTGGAGAATCAGATATTTTTAGAGAGAAGAAAGATGTGTGATGGGAGCATTGGGACACAGAAAACAAAGCAGTGAACTTTGAATGAGGGATACCAGGTAGGTTTCACTGAGGAGGTGAAATTTGAATTGAGTCAAAAAGAATGATTATTTCTAAGATTGATAGTATCAATGATAATTTCCAAGAGTTCTCTAGGAAAAGGAGCAGAAATGCAGGGTAAGGTATTTCAAGTAAACTGAGCACTTTGTGCAGTTATGAAGTTGTGCTTTGTGTGTTGGTGACAGACCAGTGTGTTAGCGCCCAAGTTGTGTGTTGAGGAATATTGGAGCATAATGTGTGGGGGGTAGAGGTGGGAGGAGGTTCACCAGACTGTGAAGAGCTTTCTGTTCTGAGACAGGATGATAGGATTGATTCTGTTGGTAAATAGTAATTCAACATAGACTTTTGTGTTTCCCAGTGAGGGAAATAATTATAATAATAAGCAATAATAATATAATTATAATAATAATAAGAAGAAATAATTATTCCTAGATGTTCCCTGCTTATTAGAAATACAAAAGTATGAAATGAAGATAAATGTTTACTTTAAGCAGTCTGTTCCCTAAACCAACAGATTATTTTTTTTTACATTATAAAAACTGCCCTGCAGGTTGAGACTAATAATATTGTAGCTCAGTTGTCCTGGCTGTAGGTTACTGCTTTACGACTGTGAGAACAATATATAGAGCATAAAATTTCTGAAATTTCTTTATATTTTGTGACCTATTTTGAGTACAGCCTGGTATCATAGAAAGTGATGGCTGGAAAGAATATAATAAGAGGTCAGTTGATCCAGTACCTTCATTTAAAAATGAAGGGTTTTAAATCAAAAGATGTTAAAGACTCAGTATACCTAGTTATCAACAAGTCCAGGGCTAGAGGCTCTCTCTGTGAGTTCTCCTTCATTGATATTAGCTCCAAGACCATGTTGTCATGAAATTAAAGGGAAGCTGAATAGTATTTCATATAAAATCATACCTCTTTTAAAAATATCTGCTTGTGAAATGACCTGCTGTATTTTTTTTTTTATTTTTTATTACCTCTTGAGGCTAAAGTTATTTTCAAGCAATACACTGATTTCAAAATATAAATTACTGGTAAAATAGAATTCATTTAATAGTTAGGAATTTATATTTATTATTACTGGAATTTATCTTTTCTGTAAAGATAGAGACCTTTTAAATAGATCTTCATTAATGTAAAGATCAAGTTTCTAAAAATACATGGAGCATAAATTAAAATCTGTGATTACATAATATTAGATGTAAATGAGTACATTTGAGTATATTGGATAAATATTTATTGACCATTATATACAGTGTACTGGGTTAGGTACTTACATGTTTGTTCTCTAATTTAACCAAGAACTCTTCCCAGTAATCATGTGAATTATGTCTAATCTACTCAGCTTCATGATAAAAACACAGAATATAGATCATGTACCTTCTACCTTTTTTATGTCCAGTGACCAAACTTACATATAGTCTCTATGCATTCATTGAAGATTCAGGAAGATCCTCTTAATCCATTCAAACCTCTCCTCTTATTCTGGGATGGTGCAACATCAGTTTGAACATCTCATCAGAAATACTAGGTGTAGTCTCCTTTTATTTTTCTGCTTCTCCATTCATAGCATGTGACTTCATTGTCAGGTTGCAGTGTGTGGTTTAGTATGAATGTGTTGGTACTCCAGCCATCACATCCTCATTCCAGGCAACAGGAAAGAGGAGGGGTGGGAAAGGGCGAAAGAATCCCAGATGGTTTCACTTCTTATTAAGGAGCTTTCAGAGTCCCACCCAGCAACTTTCTCTTACCTCACATTGGCCAGAACTATGTCAGGTAGTAGAACATCCAGCTGTCAGAGATTCTGGAACCTATCATCTTTTCTTAAGCTTATTTGAAACTCTAAATAAAATTAATTTCCATTTCTAAAGAAAGGGAATAAATGTAAATGTAAGATAGATCTCTCTCCAGTCTCATCTGCCAGCCCCAAATTCCTGCTGTTCTGTTTCTGGACTCTATGCTTGTATTCTTGTCCTGATAGGAATGTCCTTCTGTCCTTCCCTGTCTGGTTAGGCCCTACCCGTTAAAAAAAATAAAGACCTCTCCTTAGTTAAATCACCTCCTGCATTTTCTGACCATCCCATCCCTGGTTAACCAGAGACCCCTTTTGTGTGCAGTCATAGTGTGTTACATTTCGGACTACCCTTACCTGCCCAGGTGTTATTTTCTCCCTCTGGATTACACAACCCTTGCATCCTGAGAGCAGGTCTTGCTCATCTGTGAAACTGCTGCCTACCTAACTGCCCAGCACACAGTCGGAACTCAGGTATTTTTTGAACTATTAAGTGTCAGAGTCAATCTAAATATAGACTGTGGGACTCTTCCTCAGTGCTGTTTAGTATAATTGTCTCTTCATTGTCTTGGTCCCCCAGGGAAACTCGACACCTTGTCTAGGGATGTCCCGTGTCCTGTCTGAACCTGTTCCTGTAAGGGCCTGAGCAATGTGGTATCACAGAACAGCCTCACCTCCTGGCTTGGGTAGACCCATGTGCAATAATAATGCAGTCGTTTAAGGCATGTCTACTGAGCTCCTTCATGAACTTGGTATATTAACAAGGAGTATATGTAGAGCAGTTTGCAGAGTTGGATAAAGTAAAACTCTATAAATATTTAGCATTTAGGCTGATTGCTGCTTCACCACCATTGTATTATCTTTAGACTTAATAATATACTTCAAGATTTAAAGGAAAGTACATGCTGCCTGAAATGTATAAAGAGAGTTTTTCTTTGTTTTTAAGATAGGCAATATACAATTAGTTTTTAAAAGAAATGGGGCTATTATTCTTAGAAGAGTAATACATTTTCTATACTTTTTTCTCTCTGAAATAGAGTTCTATGTTCACCTTATACTCTATTCAAGGAATTTTCATTAGTATCATAAGTATCATAAGAATCTTGAAATAAAGGACTATTTAGTTACATGAAGGTCCCATTAGGGAATTCTAAGAACAGTGCTATATTGAGGCTCATATGTAATTTCCTTTCTTCAAGAAGATACCTTGTTATATTTTTATAACTTGTATGTTCTTTTTTCACAGAAAGTCAATCTTGATTATTTGTTCATATGCATGCTGTGATAATAAATAAAAGAAAGCAGGTTAATATAATATATAAAATACCCTTATTGAGTTAGTATCAAGTATATGATAACCAAGTACTCTATGATATAAGTATTAAGTACCTTGTCTAGAGTCACATGACTAGTAATGGGCAGCACCAAGATTGGAAAGTAGATGTATTTATTGCCAAAGACCTTACTCTTTATTGCTGTGTATAGAACCATCAAAATGTTCTAAAGGACTGTGTTCCATATTGTATAAACTGATCTTTGGGGAAAATCCTAAGATAGCTGGTCTTGATTTCTTATTAAGTTCAATAACAACTAGTCACTAATACTGTATCTCTTGGCTATACTGGACCCCCCAGTGCGTGGTCCTCAGGGTGCATGCTGTAAAGTCTCTTACAGGGCAGTACTCTTAGATGACTGTCATGGAGACACCCCTTGTATAAAATTGGTCATGGTACTAGTATGACCTCTACAGGCATTTTCCCTTCATTTACACATTTTAAGCTATGCTCAGCAAAATAGTAATATTTTTAAAGCCACTGGGGAAGAATATTTCATGTCCTTGTAATCTATTATAAGTGAAACTTCAATGTAGGGCAATTTGCTTTTTGCACTTTACCTGAATCTCTCATACTGTAGTTTCTGAGCCTCACTGGAAATCAAAAACAGCATTTTCAATGTAACAGTCTTTCACATCTTTGAAGATGGATATTTTAGGTATAATGTTTTTCCAGAAAGATACATCTATGCCAAGAATGACTCACTTAGAAGGTCACACAGCAAGTTGATATCACAGTCACTGATTAGGCCATATGAATTATGGTTTTAAAGGACCTTTGGACCTCTGAATAATACTGCTTTCATCTCAAGGAAGTTGTAGTTATTTTTAAAATCTTTTGAATTCAATGTTTCTTGGTATTATGGTAAAATTTATTCTCAAATTCATGAGGGATACAGAGGGAGTTTGGGGTAAAGGTCATTTATTTTGGCTTCAGTTTAAAATATAGTTATAGATTCTCTTTTTTGCTTCATAAGAGAGGATTTATTCATTGATTTCTTTATTTTTTGCTCTAAAAGAGGCACTTGGTGGTTCTAAGAACATGAATATCGTTTATAAAATGTCTTGTGAGAACCCTATAGATATTGAATTAAAAATCTGCATATGTTGAGAAACATTGTGACTCTCTTCACTATATTCTTAAAACTGAATCTTTATGCTCTTATTAGAGAGAAAATTATCTCCTTCTTTGGTGCTGGTTTCTAAGTTTTCCAGACAGGTTTTAGCTCCACTGCTTCTGAGGAATATTTAAACATGTTACTTGTAAAAACATTCTATTCTTTATATTCAGTTCTAATCTCACTTTCTTTCCTATTCTCAATTGTATATTACCTTTCTTTATCACAGATTTGGATATTTTTCAGTGAAATTATATTTATGTATATTTTCTGTTTAGTTAATCTCACCATTATGGGAAACCTATAATGTAGATATTATCTTTTCTTCTGACCTCTGTTCTTATAGAGAGTATTCAAAACTGAATATTAAACGACCAGTTTGAATTAATTCCATTTAAGTCAAACCTTGGTCATAATCATATATCATTTAAATATACATACACATATTTAGGAAACACCAGGCAGAATGCGTAAGAAGGATGGGTATTAATTACTTAATGGGAAATTTAAAGATAAATGTTTTTACAAAAGAAATGAGTACACAAGCTCAGTGGTGTCATATCCTTTCATATTTTGAAAACAGACAGTTAAAGAATAAATTGGTCTTTTAATGTTCATTCATATCTAGATACTATTAATTGTAACTGAGTGTTCTCTGAAATCATCATTGTACAGAATCAGAATCAGAAACATATATACATAAATATGTATTTATTTTTAAATTTAGTTTTCTATAGCATTATATGTTCAAGGTTGTAAGTGGACATAACAAGCAGCGGAATTGAGAGCAGTTTCCCAAATATATTTTCATCACCAAATGTTATTTATTTATACTTTAAAAATATATCAGACAGATGGATTGTTTTTCTAAGGCTTTTGTTTCACAAGACTGATTTACAATGATTTTGATGGTGCCAATTGCTTGTCACCCATGCTGGATTGTAGCAGATGAATAGGATAGATTTCTGATTTGAGATTTGGTGTTCTGGAAATCATGAAGCAGAAGGAATAGGCAGGAGGCTCTGGGGCCTGGTAATCAGATCTGAAGCTTTTCACTCCAGGATCAGTGGTTGAGCTAGGACAAGTTGTGAGTGACATAAACCACACATCCAAGGACTAATCGTTATTGTGATGGAAAGAGCTTATAGTCTGATGTTCCTCAGTGGTACCGTTAGAGTGGAATTTGCTTTCTGCTTCAGCAAAAAGTGACAGACATTTGAGAACTTCCTTGACCCTTGGGATCACCCTTGAGGCTTACTGAGTGCCTGGCCTCCCAGTCCTAAAGTCTATGGCCCTGGGCTTGACAGATGTCTCAGATATCCCAGAGTATTCATGCCAGATACAGCAGGGTCTAGTCCAAAAACTCAGCTCATCAGTAAGGGCCATTCTAGATGATTTCCTGGGACTCGCCGCAATGTGCATTAAGCTGTATTAATTTGAATTAATTCCATTTAAGTAAAACCTTAGTCATATCGTACATATCATATGTATGTATGTATGTATATACATAACATTTATATACACATACACATATTTACACATACCTTTCTTGGAAACTGCTGTGGGTTGCTGTTTCAGCTACTCCCTCTATTCAGTGCACAAATATACTTGGTTTACTGTGCCAGTATAAGCTAAAATTAACATTTAGCTGAAATGTGATGTGCCTAATTGCTTTGGATCTACTATACATACACACACACACACACACACACACACACACACACGTATGTGTATATATATATATGTGTATATATCCACAGAACACACATATATGTACATATGTGTGTCTCTGTGTGTGTGTATCTGTGTGTCTGTGTCTGTGTGTGTGTGTGTGTGTGTGTGTATATATATATGGTTTTTTAGAGCCAACAGAAGTGAAGGGACTAAAATTAACATGTGTTTTTAGATATGTTAGCAATGTACCATGTCATTGCCAGAAAAGTGACATTCCATCTAGAATATGGTATTTAACATGTGGGACAGTTTATTACCAAGTAATATATAACTTATGACTAAATTTTGAGTTTTTTAAAATATTAAATTCTGTTTATATTTCCCTATTGGCAGGACATGAGTGAGTTCTCCAACATCTGTCTGTCCTGTTCAGAGCCTCTGCCATTGCTGTGGCTGCTGCATGCTAAATGCCTGTTTTCTTTTCATGCAATACGGGGCTTAAAGCCCCAGAGACCTGCTTTATGCCTCCCCACCCCAACTCCTTTTATGTCTTGAGATGACCAGCATATGTGCTTTCTTCCCTGTCTGGAGAGAGGTCCTTTGGAGATTGCTTCTGTACTTTATAGGAAGAAACATATGCAGTCAGTGAATTCTGAGAGTTTGCTCCTCATTGTGGTTTACTTCCTTTTTGTGCAAAATAAGAATCATGTTATCTGAATCTTCCACCAAGTATCTTATTTATACTGATACGACTTTTAAGAGTATAACTGGATACTAGTAGAGAAACAACTGCAACTGCAAGGAGAGAACTAATTACTAGGGAATTGTACTGGCAGTTCTTTACTCACATGTTAGCATTCTCAGTGAAGACACTGATATATATGAACTAAGGAACAAATGTGAAGAATTAAAACACTAAAAATCATCTCCATGTGCAAATACATTGTTCAAAATTGAGATTTGTGATTCCATTAGAAACTGCTGTGGGTTGCTGGAAATTAGTAAAAACAAGGAAATCGCCTCTATTCAACATCTTTTCTTTTGCCTAATATATTCTGAGAGAAAGAGTTAGATAACTCTCAGTACGCTTCTCAGTTCTTAAGTAGCTCTCTCTGTCAAAATGTTCTTCCTTTAGACACACACACACACACACACACACACAGAAATTCACCTACTTTGGGGAAAAAAGCATTTTGTTTGACCTGCGCAAAAATTTGGCTCTTCACCCTAAAACCCTGGTCTTGTGACTCCACCATCCATCCTTCATCCCGCTACCCCCAGCATTCTTAACAAAGGCCGTGGAGAGGTGAAGCTGCTCTTTTTTAATGCGGGTTAGTCTACTTATGGGAGAAGGCTGACTGAATATCCTGCCAGTACTTTTCTTTGAGTAACTGAGTTCATACTGCCAGTGGGATTATAGATCGTGACTGTTTATACCTGGAACCTGAGAACAGGGGAGAAGGCAGGGATTTTAGGCAGGCTTCTCTTAGCAGAATCCTTCTTATGTAGTGCATAGCCCTATGAAGTGCAAGCTGAGTAAATGTATAGGAATGGTGCATACACTCACCTAGATGGTATATAAATGGGGCATCACAATGGGCTGTTATTCCTAAATTCAGGAGGTACAGTTTATTACAGAAACTTGATCACATTATCTTGCTCTAAACATGACTCTCCAGTTTTGCCCAGACTGAGAGATTGCCAGGGATGCAGAGCATTGAGTGTTAAAACCAGGCTAGTCCTGGGTAAACTGGGATGGTTGGTCACCCTAAACATGGATCTTGAAATAAATTAATGAGAGGTCCCTTCTCAAGATTCATAGTGAATCCCAAAACAATAAAAATTGAGAATCACTATTGCCTAGAAAAAATAAAATAAAATATTATTTGTTACTGGTTACTACTGATGATAGTATGTCATTTTATTTTTGGGGTGGGAATGGTGTTTTGCAGAAGGTGTGTAGACTGGCCTGCTGGAGTGTGTGTTGCACCACCAGAGATTAGAAAAAGTTTTCACAAAAGCTCACCCATTTGGGAAAGAAGACTGGGCTCAAATTTGCAGGAAAAAATATATTGGATGTAGTGAAGGTTCTGGTTTTCTAAATAAAAATATTCTGTTAGGATTAGTTTTGGGATTAAAAATGTTTATATTCAATCTTAGAAATTAAAAATGTCCCCATTTATTAGGGTAATCCTCTTGTATCATCTTTTTTTTTTAAATAATTTTAGGCTGACTTTTTGTCAGTACATTTTATGACTTGAACAAATTCAAATCTAGCAAGATCTCTGCCAGGACAACTTTGGAATCCTCATCTTTGCAAATAGATAGGCTGTTTTTTTTCCAGCATTTTTTGAGGTTTGAAAGGGGCAAGTTTATGCTACTAGTTCCCTGCCATCTGTGCAGTTTGTTGACTCAGAGACATAATTTAAATTGATGATATGATTTCCTCTGACTTCTTCCTTCTCCTTGATGATTTTGTTTAACCTATTGACATCAGCTTGGCTGAAATTAATGTAACATTGGCCATGGGTGAATTAGCTGCATGTGTGATAGCACCTTTCTGTGGCATTATTATTATTTTCAAAGTTGTGTAATGCAATAGGTATGTTATTTCTCTAGAATTAGCCATCCCTTTGCTAATGCTTTTTATTTACATAATTCCTTTCTCCTACAGACCTCTGAATAAACTTTATGGTTTTATTCAGAGATGGATTACACTTGGCACTATCACGTATGTCAGAAAGTATGCTTGTTGTTTTTGGAAGTAGGCAAGTAGAATTAATTCAATTCTCTATAGACTGGTTAGATATGCCTCTTAAAATTAAGAGTCTGTGACTACATTGAATTCTCATTCTCATATTCCCCCCAAATCTTACTTTATACCATATTTCTAGCTGCATGACAGAAAAGCTAAAGGTTGATGGATACATGTACTCTACCCAGTCTGTCTTTTCTGCAAGTCTCTTATAATCTTCTCAGGGGTAAGGAACAATATAGATCTTCTTTTTTTAATTTTAAAAATATATTTTATTTAACCCAATATATACAAAATAGCGTCATTTCAACATGAAATCAATATAAAATATTAATGAGATATTTTACATTCTTATTTTCATACTCTGTCTTTAAATTTCATGTGTATTTTATACTTCGAGCACATCTCAATTCTGATGCAAATTTCCATCAGAAATACTTGGTCATAAAGCTTGAACAGTTGAAAAAGTAGATTCACCTACCCAAGTTGTTTCAAACATACGTAAAGTTTTCTAATAATTGAATCAAGCAAATTTAAATTAACTAAAATTAAATGAAACTAAAAATTCAGTTTCTCAACTTCACTAGCCACATTTCAGGTGATCTTTTCATGTTGCAATTAGATACCATTTGGACCATGTTATACTAGCCAAACTAGCCAGGGATGTATGTTTAACCAGGGCAGAGGAGATGTTCAAGCACCTTTCAGACCTCATTCACAAAGTTTTGACATTTTAACATTCCATAATAGCTTTTATTATTGAAAGATATAAGAATTTCTGCTTGGAAGTTGTTGAGCTTCGTGAAACTGTAGGTTTACAGTTTGCATCAAATTTAGAAATTTTGTGCCATTATTTCTTCTTTTTTTCTGTCTTGTTCCCTCCCCTGAGTCCCTCCACCCACCCACACAGCCAGCCCACCACTCCACCATTCTGGGACTTCAGACACCATTCAGTTACCTGCCTGTTGGGCTGCTTAATATAATCCCACAGCATACTCTTGCTCTGTCGATTTTTTTCAGTCTTTTTTTCTCTCTGTGTTCGATTTAGAGTAGTTTCTTTTGCTATGGCTTCAAGTTTACTAATCTTTTCTTCTGCAGTGTCTAATCTGTTACTGGCCCCATCCACTGTATTTTGTATTTTTCATTTCAAATGATGTACTTTTCATCTCCGGAATTTCAATGTGGGTCTTTTTATATGGTCTATTTCTCTCTTCATCATGATAATGCTTTCCTCTACTTTCTTGAACATACAGAGTTTATTCTGTAACTGTTTAATGAACATATGGAGTGTATTTATAATAGCTGTTTTAACATTCTTATATTTCAATTCTACCTTTTTTTATTATTTTTGAGTCAGTATTTACTGATGGATATTTCTACTGGTTACGAGTTGTATTTTTCTGCTTCTTTGCATGCCTGGAAATTTTTGACTGGATGGCAGATTATGAATTTTATGCTATTGGGTGCTAGAGTCTTGTTGTTTTTGTTGTTGCTGCTTGTTTGTTTGTTTTTAAATTCCTGTAAGTATTTGAGGGCTTTGCTGGTTTAAGACTGTTATGTACCCCAGGAAAGACTGTGTTCTTTAATGTAATCTTGTGGGGGCAGAGTTATTATGGGTGGGATCTTTTGATTAGGTTGTTTCTATGGAGATGTGACCCACCCAACTGTGGGTGAGGCCTTTTGATTAGATTATTTCTGTGGAGGTGTGAATCCGCCCATTCAAGGTGGGTCTTGATTAGTTTACTGGAGTACCTAAGGGAGCTCAGGAACCAACACAGACCCAGATGCTTGGAGATGCAGACAGAAGGATGTTTAGAGATGCTAAGCGAAGAGATGAAGCTCAGAGTTTGCCCCAGAGAAGTGAAGAGAAGACCTCCAAATGCTTAGAGAGAAACACCCTGGGAAAACCAGCAAGGATGCACAGTATCTGAGAGATAGAATCTAAGACAGAAGCCCAGAGATGTTTTGGGGAAAGCCATTTTGAACCCAGAACCCAGGAGCAAAGGATCAGCAGATGCCAGCCAGGTGCCTTCCCAGTTGATAGAGGTGTTGTGGATGCCATCGGACTTCCTTCAGTGAAGGTATCCTCTTGTTGATGCCTTAGTCTGGACTCTTCTATGGCCTTAGAAATGTAAATTGGTAACCTAATAAATCTTCTTTATGAGAGCCAATCCATTTCTGGTATTTTGCATAACGGCAGCTTTAGCAAACCAGAACAGGGGCTTTGTTCTGGGATGCAGTTAAGGTACTTGAAATCATTTGATCCTTTTAGGCTTGCTTTTAAGATTTTCAGGGGAGAACAGCCTGTAATCTAAGCATAATTTAACCCCACTACTGAGGCAATGCCCTTCTGAGGACTCAACCCAGTGAACCACGTATTAGGAGGACTTTCCATTCTGGCTGATTTGAACTCTGGGGATTTGAACTGCTGTTTTCTAGTGGTTCTTCCTGGTTTTGCTAGTTGCCTTGTGTACATAAGCAGATCAGTTCTCAGCCAAAGACTTGAGAAGACTCCTTTACAGATCTCCAGAATTTTTTCTCTGTGAAACTCTCTCCTTTCCAGGATTCTGCCCCACAAATTTTCCTTAACTCAGCAAAACTGCCAGGCTCTGTTCTTCCCTGAGAAGGCAAAGCTGTGATACTAGGAGGCCTCACTTCATTTGTTTCCCTTCTCTCAGGAGTCACAATCCAGCATTGCCTGTTGCCTGTTACCCAATGTCTTGAAATTGTTTCATTTTATACAGTGTTCTAGTTATTTGAAGGTAGGGAGGTAAATGTGGTTCCTATTGTACCATTATAGCTCCAAAGATATAAAAATTTAATAGCCATTCATTTAACACATATTTACTGAATGCCTACTATATAGGGGAAACTGTGCTGAGTGCTGGGGATACACTATTGAGCTAAAAGAGATACAGTCCCTGCTGTCATGGTTAACATGGTCTAGCAGGGAATATCAACAATAATTAAGTAATCATTCAAATAAATATGTAATTATAAACAATAATAAGTGATATGAAGGAAAGCAGAGTGCTATGAAAGCATATAATGGGGATAATTGAATTAATCTAGGCAATCAGAGAAATGTCTCCCAAAAGAAGAGACGTTTGAACTAAAATTTAAGGAATGAATAAGATTTGTTATCTGTATTTTGGATGTGGCAGACTGCCAAGGAGAATGGCATATGCCAAAGGCCTGTGACAGAATGGACCCCTTAGGTTTCATCAACTCCAACACTCAGGTTTCCCAGTGAGAAAACAAAGGCTCAGAGAGTTAGTGACTTGCCTAAATCATACTATGTCAGTAGCAGAGCAGGGACTGGAATCCAGTACTCCTACCTGCAGGTCTGGTGCTCTTTCTTTTCTTCTCAACACATAACTTTTTGTGTTTCCCCAATATCTTGCTCCAGTATTCAATGGAGAACTTTTCTGATTATTTTACTCATGATAATGTCATCTAATCATGGGAACTACCTTGATTGCTGTCAGATCACTTATGAATAGACCTTGAAGCATTTAAAATCAATTGGTTATATAAGCTTAAAATACTAGTTCAAATATAGGAAAGGTCCTTTTAAGAGGAAGTAGTTAATATTTTTCTTTCTAAGTTTGTCTTTGATGGTGGATTGCTTTGTCTAAGCCTATAAATTTGCAAGAAATGTTCCATTGATAGTTGAAGCTCCCTGGTCCATGCAAAAAAATGCTAGGCTATCTTAAATTTGAAGACTTACTTTGATTTTCATTATCACATTTTTAGGATACAACAAACAAATGTTATGGAAGATGATATGTGCAAAGGGAAAAAAGTTACATTAGCAACCTTGGTCTTTCACAACTCTGACGGTTTATTATTTTCATAGTTGATTTCCTTTCTGACTCTTATTTGAAACTCAACATTTTTGCCTTGGACATACGTGTGTGTGTGTGTGCGTGTGTGTGTGTGTGCGTGCGCACCCGTGCATGTGTATCTTTTTCATATATCCTCTTTATTTTCAATAATTTATTTTCCTTATATTCATCTCTATATATATTTATAATATATTTACAGGTATTTATATATTATTTCCTTATATTTTCATTATAATTGTGCACTCATATTTCAACGTTTGCTTTATAATTTTTAGGATGGCAAGCATGACTTTTTCCTTGTAAGGGAAATTTCCTGTGCATAACCTTAGTCTTCTGTTGTAAGATTTTTGAAAAAAAAATGTAATAGTCACTACAAAAGGACATAATTTAGATAATAATTAAATTACCTAATTTAGATAATAATTCTCATTCACTTAACCAGCATTCCTTTTCTTCCAACAATTACAAAGCACACTCTTTATAATGTACAAGTCTCACATTGTTCTTACTATTCTCATCAACTGTATTTTCAGCTCCCTTTATAAATCTCTTCATATGTATCAGAAGAGTTGCTGTTAAAAAACACTCACTTCTGTTTTTAAAACTGGGGTTCTTAGACTGTATTGTAGATGATCTTTTTTTTAATTCAGTTTTATTGAGATATATTCACATACCATACAATCATCCATGATGTACAATCAGCTGTTCACAGTACCATCATATAGTTGTTCATTCATCACCCCAATCTATTTTTGAACATTTTCCTTGCACCAGAAAGAATCAGAATAAGAATAAAAAATAAAAGTAAAAAAGTACACTCAAATCATCCCCCCCATCCCACCCTATTTTTCATTTAGTTTTTGTCCCCATTTTTCTACTCATCCATCCATACGCTGGATAAAGGCAGTGTTATCCACAAGTGTAGATGATCATTTTTAATAGCCATGCACTGGATTTGGATTTTTTTTTCACTATCATATTGTTATGCTCGAGTCTGAACTAGATGTATTCCCTGTCACAGGAATAGGGGCATTAGAATATGTCATGGTGATTGGGAATGCAATAGACGGTGAATGCTTTCTGCTCTAAGTAAGTGAAATCCTGAATAAAAGGGCCTTAAACAATAATGATATTTATATAATTCATGTAACAAGACTTTCAGAGATAGGGCCATTATGTGGTTGAATAATGCAGTGGTTCACCAAAATCTTGAATGGCCCAGGTTCCTCTCATCTCTCCTTCTGTCCTCAGCCAGCTCCTTGCCTACTCAGCACGTGACCGCAGTAGCTCAGTCATCACCTCTGTATGCAGTTTGCATCAACAAGCAGAAGAGACTTTTCTAGAATCCCATAGACTTATCTTCTCTCCTCAGTAACTACAGTTCTGTCACATGCTTCAGTTAACCCCATCATTGCTTAGCCTAGCAGGCCCCAAATGTGTATGCATAATAGAATTGCCTGGGCATCCTTTAAAAGGGCCAAAGCCCTGGCCACATGGAGAGCAATGAAATCACAGTCTCTGAGGGTGGAACATAGGCATAGCAGTTTTTTAATGTCCCCAGATGATTCCAAAGTGCAGACAAGTTTGGAGGTCAAGACTTAGCTTGATCAAGATCTCTGTCTTAAATTCAAAGCAGGTACTCAAGCAGATACTTGTACACCAGTGTTCATAGCAGCATTATTCACAATAGCCAAAAGGTGGAAGCAACCCAAGTGTCCATCAACAGATGAAGGGATAAACAAAAGGTGGTACAGACACACAGTGGAATATTATTTGGCGGGAAGAAGGAATGAAATTCTGATACATGCTGCAAAATGGATTAACTTTGAAAACATTATGCTTAGTGGAATAAGCAAGTCTGTGTCATTGCACTTATATGAACTATCTAGAAACAGCAAATTAGTAGAGACAGAAAGTAAATTAGAGGTTACCAGGGACTGGAAGTTGAGAGGAAGGGGGAGACGTTGTTTGGTAAGTACAGAGTGTTTGTAAATCTAAAGTATATGTTTTAGAAAGGATCTCTCTTTCATCTGGGCTGGGAAGCAGCCTGTTCTAGACTGCTTGACTAGTTGGAAGGTAAGCACCCAAACATTCTCAGCATTCTGCCAGGAAGGAAGGAGAAGAGGAAAGAGGTTCAAGTAGGAAGTCAGCAGAGTCACTACAGACACCAGTCTTGGAGTAAGAGTACCTTGTTTGAGTTCTGCCCCCTCTACCCAATTGTGTATCCTTGGCCATATTTTTAAATTCATGTTTCTTCATCTGGAAACGAGAATAGCCATGTCAGATTTGCAGCTTTGCTTAACAAGTAAATGATAAAAAATCCCTAAAAGTCCCTCGTACTTTGCCAGCCATCATAAAGTAGGGAGTCTGTTGAATTGCGGTAGTAGTTGTGGTAGTGAAGGGCTAGTGACAGTAGGGATAGTAGAGGTTGTCACTGTTGCTGCTGCTGTTGTAATTTTTATGATTGTTCCAACTGTTACTTTAGAAGATGCTACTTTAGGAGGTAGTGGGCTGGCAGCACATTAGAAGCTTCTCAGAAGCTTTTTTAAAATGCCAGTGCCTGGCCCCAGACCAATTAAAACATGCTCTCTGGGATAGAGGCAGTATTTTTAAAAAGGTTCCCAGGTGATTTGGACATGCAGCCAGGGAAATCCACTGGGCTAGAAGTTAGGAGAAAATAAGGAAGAACTTTAATTTGGTCAGTTTTGCCTTATTATTCCAAATGGACTATTTCAAGTCACCTTTTTACCCCCAGGAAAATAAGGTTTTGAGATAGTTTGGGTGATTCTTTGCTTGCTTTTTCCAGGCACTTTCTTCTGTTGCCTGTGCAAGTGACAAGTCTTTCGGCTGCTAAGCTACTATGCTTGCCCACATTATTCTGTTGGCCTCAAGAGTGAATTAATTAAAAAGAGACTTAAGTGCCTTCTTGTTTCTATTTAAAGTGTGTGCACCACCCTTGAATATAAAAAAATATATTCTATTTACTGGGCTTATTTTTAGTTTTCTATATGTGGATTGTGCAATTCATTTTCCAAGTTTATAGAAAGTATGTTTTCCATTAGCTACAATGCAAAATCAATTATGGATGTGTTATGTAGAAACCTGTTTTAAATATTCCCATAGCTTTCCGTAGGATCCCAAAGAGTTATAATTTTTAGGTGCATTGTTTACTAGGCCATGGGTATGTTTTGTCACATGTTGAAAGATCACATTGGCTATAAAAATAAGATGGTGAAAAAAAGCCACAAAAGCTATAAACATCTGTAAAAGAAGTTTTCTAGGGAAGGCTGCTCGTTAGAAGGAAACTCAGTGCATTTTGATTGTGTGCAGCTGGTGGCAGAGGCATTTTCAGGAGCGAGGCCATTAAGAAGAGCTGTTAGATATATGGCATGCTGTACTGTGGGCCATATTTCTGTTCCCTTAGCTTGTGTAATAGAAATCCATGGGGCCACATTTTCAAGTCTACTTCTAAATTTCACCTGCAATTCTTCTGCGAATTGGAAATTTTATAGAACTGCGTAGTCATATTTTGGTCACAAAGCCAGTCTTACAAAGAGAAGTGACAGGCTCCTAGAATTGGAGTTACTGGATAGATGATCGGCAAGGGCTTCAGTCTCTGCCACATGGACGGGCACATTTGAAGGCCGCCCTCTGGTCAGTGGTCAGGGCTGCCTGTCATGTTCACTTTTGTTTACAGAGGCCCTGTTGTGGTAAGTACCCCTGATGTACAGATGCTGGCCCAGTTATACTGATAACCCTATTATACTACAAGAGTACAAGAAACCTCTTTCTCCTAATACACTCCTGAGTAAACGGCCCGGGCATGCTGGGCTGGGGTAGAGTGGAGCTGGATTTTGGGAATCTGCTGCTTACCAGGCTGCATTTCTGTGCCTAACAGCAGGGCCAGCCACTTGGAGGACTTGAGTGGTCATTAAACAAGTGTGTTAGACAGCTTTTCTGGCTTCTGAGGTGGTTTAAGGTTTATATGATCCACCCTCCTGATATCCATAATGACTTCCTTAGGTATAGAACAAGATCTTTGAAGTGGAAGGGGAATGGTGATGTTTCAAGCTTTAGAATACCATGATGAAAGGAATTTAAAAATTTATTTCTTTTAACTTTTTGCATGGAAAATTTCATTCCTACAGAACTAGAGAGAATAGGATTATAAATCCCCATTACCCTCACCTAGGTTCAACAATTATTATTTTTCCCATTTATAGCCTCCTCATTAACCCCCAACCATAAAATCTGAATTTTATCTATAAAATTAAAATGGCATTTAGTCCAAGGTTTAGATGTAATTCTGGTGATAGGCATCATTTAAATAAGGTGTATTAAAGAATTAGTTTACCTAGATGATGATAAAATTGACACGTGGGCATCATGTGATCAATAGCTTTTTTATTCTAGAGCAGTGCTATTCAAAGTGTAGCTTGCAGACTAGTGCCAGCCCACAAATTATTATGGGTCTGTGATGAGGTAAGTACAGAAATTGTGAGCAAGTGTTTAGAAACTTAGAACATTTTTGGCGTTGCTGAAACATCCAAGCATGCTCTTTCTCTACAGATAGTTTGAGAAGCACTGTTCTATTTCTATACAGTGCTTCTGTGATTTTGCCCTCCAGGAGACATTTGACAATATCTGGAGATATTTTGAGTTCTCAAATTGGGGAGGGGGAAGAGAGAATGCTACTGGCATCTAGTGGGTGCAAGGAACAGCCCTCTGCAACAAAGAATTATCTGCCCCCAAATGTCAATAGAGCCAAGATTGAGAAATCCTGCTCTAGACCACAGTGGATGGTTAAAGCCTTTACTGTGCCTTGTCTAGGGAAGGTTCGGTACATGGATCTTGCCTTACATGAGTGCACGGTCTGGAAGGAGTCTGAGACTGTCTATATGTGATCTTTCCTTACCTTGAGGCTCCATATTCCACATTGGAAATGATTGAGGCATTTTGCAGATGAGGAAGTCTGAGGGCTAAATGACTTGGCTCAAAATCCTTTAGAAATACAATTGAGCCCTTTTAATTACAAGTTGCCTATTTCATCTGTGCCACAGTTTATAGTGTGTCAAACAGAAGGTAACATCATTGTATCAGCCGAGGAAATGCGAAATTCATAAAATTTCTGTTCATTTCAAAGATTCATATTTAAGAAATCCACATCAAATCTATGCTTCATTAAATTTTGAAGATTTTTTAAAAATTTAGAAATAAAAAGTGACCATCTGGCAAACCCATAGTTTTTTAATCTACAAAAAATAATCTAGTGAAGTTAATTTGGAGCAAAAGATAACTTTTCTATCCTGACACACCTTTGTGTGTATGTGTGAGTGCGTGTATGTGTGTTTATTATGCGTGTAAGAGAGAGTCATGTCCACATCTGATTCCTCATTAGTAGGTTTCTTCTCTCAGATTGTATTTGATATCCATGTGGCTCATATGGAAGTTATTTCACTATCAGTGTGACAGTTTGACTTTATTACAGCTTTGAGCAAGACAAATGGAGGAAAGAATTGTCCATCGAGACAAAGGAGCCAGTATTTCACCTACAATTTGAATCCCCTCTTCAGCAAACCTGTGTTTTTATATATTCAAAATACCACCAGCTCTAACAGTTTCCATCGTAGTCACCACTCTGCCTGTTTTCTTTTAATTACTTATTAATTTCCTTTCTTAATTTTATTGGTGTCAGACTACCACCATCATGAACAAACACTTATTAAGAATGGCTTTCTGACTACCTGACACCTTTTCCCTTGACCTTTGGCTAAAAGGGAAAGAGCTCATTTGTTATATTTTCTGTTTCTATTTGATCGTGATCTAATGTAAAAGCAACCACCTATGCTTTACCTCCTGGCAAGCAATCCTTAGCTGAACTGAAAGGAAGCCTCTAATAACTTTCTATTTTAAAGCACTTCCACATTCAGATCCCTCTAAGATTTACCAAAAAAGTACCTTTGTTTCTACAGAGTCTTCTCAAATGATGTTGAGATATATTAATTCAGTTCATATTAGCAAAATGTAACATTTGTAAAGATGGGCATTGACTACACAGAAATAAGACTTTTTATTTACTACATCACAAGGTGCAGGGTGTGGAGCTCTGTAGATCCTATCTTCTGAATGAATTCTGCAAAGTGTTGTGTGATTAAATCTAGACTGATTAGATTCCTGATTAATTCTGCCCTTGATAGATTACACAGTTTAACTGACAAAGAGATTGCTTCCATTTAATAATGGTCCCCAAGTTATGATGACAAAGGACAAGCTATTTGTCAGTTACACTGTGTAATCATTCAGAAACAGAATTAATCAAGAACCTAATCATTTTGTCTCTAGTTAAATCCGGCTAATGAATTAAAATGTGTAATTTGTATTACATATTCCACTCTGAAACAGTGTTATAGACAATTTCCATGTTACTTTATTGGATCAGATTTTGTGTCCATATTAAAGATTTGGTATCAGAGAGAAAGATAAAGGAAGAAAACTAGTGGAGTTAGGATAGTCCTAATGTTAAAATGATGGTTGTGTACCAGTTCTTGTTCAATGGAGGGGTGATGGGGCCCTTGGAAGTCTTTTGTTATATAAACATGCTCCCACACTACAGTCTCATAGGCCTATGGATTGTTTTCCAGGTGTCCTTTGGAAAGTAGTAGATAGCGCAGTCTTAGCTCTGCTGCCCAACTTGAGACTAAGAAGTCAAAGCCTATTATGGCTTTCTAAGCTTTTTTTGTCCTGTGCTCCCTTGCTGTGTCAACCACCATGTAATTGCCCTAACTACTGTCTTCCTTAGTGAGCCACATGGCAAGGGTAGGCAACGAAGATTAGATACTGAAGTTCCCTTGCACCTGAAGCCTCGCACACGTACGTGGATCCTCTGGACCATAAAGTTGGTGCTAAGTGCCCTCAGGAATGTTTTAGGGGCAACACAGATTTTTTACAAATCTCATAGAGAGGGGCAGGAACAGGTATAGGTATGTCTCTTATGTTATTTACCCCATACCACTCAGGCAACCCTCTATACTCTTTCCGACTGTGTTTACGATGTGAGGTTGGTTTTTCTTTAGCATGGCTTATTAGGAGTAATAAGAAGAAATCAGTAAGGAAAGGATGAGGGTTTCCTTCCAAAAACAAAAAATGCATTTATTTCCTATCTCAGTTCATTTGGTGCTCTTAACTTTTGAGGTGAGTGATGTATCTCCTCCTGGCTCTGCCTCTGGTATAAGAGCTCTTTACTGAAGCAGGAATACTTGAACCTTTGCTTCTGATACCATTTACTATGAATGGGAGTCCCTTTCAAGGGTGGACATTTCAGGAGCACTGCAAGGAAGTTTGACCACTTTCTGTCAGGAATTATTATATCCTTCTTGAGATATCCTTAGGAACAGTACAGACTCTGTGTAAGATCTAGGGATGAAGAAGAGAGGCAAGCATTTGAAGGGAAAAAACTGCTTACTCTTACAATACTTAGGTCATAAGGAGTCAAAAAGTCTTTCTTTCTAGAAGGACATAGAAGTGTGATTCTGGAGTCGTTTGTGAGCTTCCTTTAGGGCAAAAGCCCAGGAGTTCCCTGGATTCAAATGGTTCCTTGTAGAAAAGAAGGAGCTCATGCAAATAAAAAACCACTCAATCAAATGAGTCCCTCTTCGAACTATGATTCTCAAACTTTTTGAGTTGGAGGAACAATTTTAACATTATAAATTTCACAAACCACCCCCTACCTTCCTGTAGTTTCAGTGTCTGTTGAAAGAGAAAATAAATTAATAAAAGTAATATAACTTCAGTGACATCCGTAAATGAAATACATTGAATTAATTCCAATAGCATTTATACACATTTGAAAATATCAATATTTACGTGAGTGTGTGTGTTTGTGTGTGTAAGGCATTATTTTTTCAGTCTAAAGCCAATGCTTAATACACTTTTGGGTTTTTAAACCTCATGTGGTAACTACAAAGCCACACTTTCCCACCAGAATCTCCATAATTGTCTGGGGATCACTCGAAGAATTGGTAGGGACAACCACTAGGATATTTGCCTAGCCAGTATCTCCTAAGTGGAGGTTTGGGAAGGAGTGAGAAGGATGTTCTTAACAATGACGTTCAGAGACCGATTTGCACTCCCTTTTCTTCCCTGAAACCACTTCTTACTCCTCAGGATGGCACTTAGGTAGGTGGACCTATCTTAGGTTGTCCTTTGCCAAACACTAACCTGTCATTGGTGTCTGCCAAAGTGGTGTGCATCACATTTTTTTTTACAAGGTCTGTTCTTACAAATAAAGTGTAGGGAGGAAAGTTTTCCTTTTTTTCCTTTTATACATCATACTAATATATTTTTGTATGTTTTTAAAATACAAGTAAAGCATTTGGATATATTAAAAGAGTATTAAAAAGCAATCCCAGAACTCCATACAATTTCTGATCTAAATAGTTTTTGAAAAAACTATGGAATATTTGAAGAAATAGTATATGCCAAAGATAATTCAATAAACGCAGAGAGATTCTATTTATTCAGGTTACAGGGAAAAAAACATTCTATTTATTCAGGCTAGACTGCCAAAAAAAAAAGCAGTGATTTTTTCTGATGACTTGAACATTCATTTAAAATACATTTTTTTGTATCTTTAAAATTATACATGTTACTTCCATTTCTGGCAATATGGTAGACGCTGAACTTTGGAGAAAAAAACCATCTATGAAACACATATTAATGCTTGGTAAACTAAAGCAAACAGCAAAAACCTGAACTTATAAAAAAGGTAAAGGTAGACTCCAGGGTCCAACAATTGAAAATGGAGCTGAAAACTAGAGTGATTAGCTCAAGGTGAGGATGAGCACTTTCAGAGTATTTGCCAGTATCAGTAAACTAAAGATTTTATTTTTAGTGATGGCAGGGTAAAGGAGATAGGCTTTGGGTTCAGATTCGAGGGCGAGATCGAACCCACGCCCCTAGCAAGGCTATGCTCAAACTAAATTGGGGACTAGAAAAATCTACCTTTGGCAAAGGGAGGTGCTTGGGACATTTAATTGTCTTGGAGTATTTGTTAGCTAGGGGAAGTTTCTCCTTAGGGTTTATAATTAAAATCCTTCCCTCAAGTGTGTTTGGAGTTCAGACTTAAAATATTTGCCTGGCCAGAAAACCCTTAGGCAATAAATAATCTTAAAACAGTCTTTGATTGATAGCATCCCAAAGTAGCTGGCAGAATCAAACACAGATCCTCTCTGGAGAGACTTACCCTCAACCTAGGGGTCACAGGATTTTAACAGATGAAGACCACCTAACATGAGCTCACAATTCCAAATTCCAGAAATATGTAAGAAAGCAGGAACTATGAGCAGGAAATAGGAGAAACCACAAATAGCAGAACTAGACTTCCAAAATACTTAAGGTAATGATTTATCTGATAAATAAAATTATAGAAATGCCAGAATATTTTAATGGTGTAAACAACATGACTATAGAATAAGATTTAATCAAAAACCTAAAATTAAAAATGCAATAACAGAAACTAAAAACTCAAATGGCCTATTAACCAGCAACTTTTTCACAACTGAAAAGAGAATTGATCAACTGATTCTAAAGAAATTACATAGAACACAGCACAGAGAGATGGAAATGGGAAAGAGAATTTAAGATAATTGAAGAATAGGACAAGTCTATCATACATCTAATTGGATTTGTAGGCTTTTCGTTCACCCAGACATGGGAAACAATCATTTTCAGTCAAATAAGAATAGAATTTACTACCAACAGATCCATAAAAGGAAGGTCTGAAATGTAAGGAGGATTGAGAAGCAAAGTAATTATTAAACATTTGTGAAACTAAATCACACTGATTATATAAAATAATCGTGATCCCATATTGGACATTAATGATTGACATATAACTAAAATACTGCTGTACAATAACATGCAGTTCAGGAGCATTCTAAGTTATGTATGTTATTCCAGTAAGAGATAAAACATTTAGATTAGCTTTATACTTTGTTAAATGTGCATGGTAAAAAAAAAAATTAAGGATAACCACTAAAAGGATAGAAATAGATTTCATAATTTCTACAGAGGAAAATGATCAATCAAAACAGGAAAGTAAATATAGAGGAGAAAACTTAGAAAACCAGGAGGATAAAAACAATGCACTAAAAATAAAATGTTAGAAATACATTCTAATATATCAATTATCACACTAAATATAGAGAAACAAAACTAGCCAGCTTAAAAAAAAAAGTGATTTTAAGCTGTATGTTCTTTACACAAGACATTTCTCATATATATTGATGTCTTCTGCAGGTAACTACTCTCCTTTTGGGAGACCACTTTTATGCCACTTGGCCTTAGTAGAGACTGAAAACTTAACCATAGGCCACCAAGTTACCATGTGACCTGCATTGCCTATCATGAACTGGTGTTGCCGGGCCCACCAAGTCATAAAGTTGGGCATGCCCAGCAACACTCCATCATCAAATGAAGGTGGTATTCATGAGATTGGATCCAAGCAGGCCCTGTAGGCACAATTAAGTTACACAAAGAAATGGCCCAAAAGCCCATGGCTCCCACTCCTGCTACATCACCTTCTCTCTCCCAGCCCACAGTTATAGCCTCTTGGGGAGGGCCTTACCATCAGTTAACGGAGAAAGAGAAAACTTGGGCCTGGTTTATAGATGAATCTGTGCAGTATGCAGGTAACTCCAGAAAGTGGGCAGCTGCAGCAGTACCACTTCTTTCTGGGACGACCCCAAATGACAGTGGTGAAAGGAAAGCCTCCTAAGGATTGGTTGTTCATTTTGCTTGGAAGAAGTGGCTTGACTGTTTGTATACTGATTCATGGGCTATGGCCAGTGGTTTGGCTGGATTTTAAGGAATTTGGAAGGAATATGATTGGAAAGTTGAGAACAAGTAGATCTGTGTTTGGGGGGTGGGGAGTGGTATGGGAATAAACCTTTCTGAGTGGGCAAAAAACATGAAGCTATTTGTGTCCCATGTGAATGCTCACCAGACAGAGACCCCAGTCACAAAGGTGGATTTTCATATTCTAGTGAAAAGAATGATCATTCTGTGGATACCTGTCAGCCTCTTTCCCCAGTCACTACTGTCATTGCCCAGTGGACTCATGAACAAAGTGGCCACAGCAGTAGGGATAGCAGTTGTGCATGGGCTCAGCCACATGGACTTCCACTCACAAAGGCCAGCCTAGCCACAGTCTCTGCTGAGTGCTCAGTCTGCTGTCAGCAGAGAAACACACAGCTTTCAGTATGACACCATTCCCCAAAGTGATCAGCCTGTACCTGGTGGCAGGTTGAGTATATTGGACCACTACCATCATGGAAAGGGCAGCATTTTGTTCTTACTAGAATAGTCCCATATTCCAGAAACAGAATTGCCTTACCTGTATGCAATGCTTCTGCCAAAATTACCATCCATGGACTTACAGAATGCCTTATCCACTGTCATTGTATTCCACACAGCATTGCTTCTGATCAAGGAATTCACTTCATAGCATATGAAGTGTGGGAATGGATACATGCTCATGAAACTCATTGACCTTACCATGTTCTCTGTCATCCTTTGGAGAGCTGGATTGATAGAAGGTGGAATGCCTTTTGAAGATGAAATCACAGTGCCAATTATGTAGCAATACCTTTCAGGGCTGGGGCAGTATTCCCCAGGAGGCTGTATATGCTTTAAACCAGTGTCCAGTCTATGGTGCTGCTTTCCCATCTCCAGGATTCACAGATCTAGGATTCAAGAGGTAGAAATGGAAATGGCACCATTCACTGTTACCTCTATTAGAAAATCTTTTGATCCATTAGAAAATCTTTTGCTTCTTGACCCCGTGACAATAGGCTCTGCTGGTCTAGAGGTCTAAATTCCAAAAAGAGGAGTGTTCCCACCAGGAGATACAACAATGATTCTGTTGAATTGGAAGTTAACATTGCCACCCAGCCACTTTGGGTTCCTTGTGCCTCTGAATCAACATGTAAAGAAGGGAGGTACTGTACTTGCTGGGGTGACTGATCCTGAGTAAAAGGCCATTGCTACTACACAACGGAGGTAAGAGAGAGTATGCCTGGAATACAGGCAATCTCTTAGGGCACCTCTTCGTGTGATTAAAGTCAGTGGAAAAATACAAAAACCCAATCCAGGCAGGACAACTAATGGCCCAGACCCTTCAGTAATGAAGTTCTGTGTCACCCGAGCAATCAAAGAACCACGACCTGCTGAGGTGCTTGCTGAGGGTAAAGGGAACACGGAGTGGGTAGTGGAAGAAGGTAGGTATAAATACCGGCTATGATGATGTAACCAGTTACAGCAAGAAAGACTGTAATTGTTTTGAGTACTTTTTCCTTATTTTTAATGAGTGTGTTTGTATATATCCATAAAGCAAATATTTTGTTTTCTTCCCTCTCTTATTCCCTTATCTCATAAAATAAGTTGTATTACCTTTTCCTCATAGAATTTAAGTTACAGGATATCAAAGATAAGAGTGACTGTCACCCAAGGACTTGCATCCTCCTCTGGGCAAAGTTTTACTATATTTTCAGTTGTACACAAGACAGACTGTTTCAGAGTAAAAAGGTAGATATACTGGGAAAACACTAATTTTAAAAGCTTTTATAGCCATATTATGACTCAATTAATTTTAAGGTAAAAATAGATTATTATAGATAAACGGGGTTACTTTAAAAAAGATCTTATTTTCCAGGAATGAAATAGTTTTAAACTTACATGCACTAATGTACATGAGAAGAAAATCTCAAAATGTATAAAATAAAGTGATAAAATTATAAGAATACATTTTTTATTACAGTATAAAACAATATATTCACTTTGTAGAGCTATTTGGCCATTCCTGGAAAAGCTGAAGATGCAACTCCTCTTCTAAGTATACATACTGTAGAGAATCACCCTCACTTGTGCTTGGGTGTATGTGTACAAGTTTGTTCAGAGCAGCATTATTTTTAAGAGTGAAAAATTGGGGAAAACTTAACTGTCTAACACTGGAGAGTGTATATAAATAAATTATGGTATGTGCCACTGAATGGAATACCATAGAGCACTAAAAATGAATGAATAAGAGCTATACATGTTTGCAAAATATAAGTCGGGACTAGAAGCTGGCAAAGACAGTTTTGCAAAAGAAAGCAAGTCTCAAAGGAATGCATAAAGAATACATACAGTATGATAACAGGTAAATATTTTTTAAAGGCAAAATAATACGACATCTTGCTTAGGGATCCATACATACATATGCAGTAAAAATATAGAGGAATACAAGGGAAGGATAAGAAATCATATCGAATACAGCAGTCACCACTGAGGAGGTGCAAGGTTGCTGCATTCGGAGGATAGGAGAGAGGGCTCAACAGGTTAGCCTGTATTGGTAATGTCTTATTTCTTCACCTAGCTGGTGGACACACATATGTCTCTTTGACTATTTACATAACTTTCTATAAGTCTGAAAATTTTTATATTATCTCCAATATTAAGGAGAAAATATAAATACAGCAACTTGTCAACATAACATGAAATTAAAAACATACACAAATGCATACACTACCTCAATCCAAAAGTGTGTTTAAAACAGGATATTTTTTAATGTATATTGAAAAAAAATCTCAGTGCGCATGTTATTTTAATCTAAACAAATCTTTTTGTGGATGCACTATTTGGTAACTGGCCACTGCTTTAATAGAACACTGTTAATTCATTTATTTCACTATTAAGTCTAAGTTAAAAAGATGGTGATATGATTAAGTTCCCGGTAGCAAAGATGGCTGAGGAATTTGATCATTTTTTTCTTTTCCTTCCCCTTAAGTGTCTGTGGCCAACAATAAAAATTCCTCATTTTAGAAAGGATAAAAGAACATCCTACTTTAAAAAGATTGAGTATTAGAAATGAAAATTACATAAATCACAGTTGAGCTCTTGCTTTTTCAACTTCCCCCCAAAATCTGTTGAAAATTTGGTTCTGTGGTATGTGCCACTGAATGGAATACCATAGAGCATAGAGGTTCTGAAGTTTTCATTCCCAGGAATCCTTGCAAGACAGTAAACACTTTGCAACATCTAGCTCTTAGGCCCCCAAACTTTCTTGGTTCATGATGCCCTTAGTATTTCAGGAAATATGTATAGCACCCCTAGGTCAAAAGACGTACTTAAGAGTTAGATCACAGCAACCAGACAAAAATTCACTTTCATACAGATCTGACATTGTTGAAGGGAAAGTAACACAACTAATTTTGAAACTCTCAACCCCCATGAGCTAGCAGTTTGCACAATGTCCAACAGTTACCAAGTACTGATTTCCCCTGAAAATTTAAAGTGGTGCACTCTTGTGAGTTTGCTGCAGCACCTTGCAGGCCTAGATAGAATTCCCACACCCCACACACTTTAACATGCAGGGCTCTGTGTTGACTCACATTCATGGTGGCTTCTTTCCATTGACCGCAGGAGAAGCCGTACAAGTGCTCAGAGTGCAGCAAAGCCTTCAGCCAGAAGCGAGGCCTGGATGAGCACAAGAGGACACACACTGGAGAAAGCCTTTTCAGTGTGACTGTGAGTTTGGCTTCTCTTTTCTTCCCATAGTGTCCTCCAAAAACAAGTGGTGTATATGTGCATTTGTGTGTCTGTCATTTATGAATGTATGAGTGTGTACGATTGTAGGTGCATGTTCCATGTTGCTGGGCATGTGCCTCTTAGTGTCTAGTGCTATTTATAGCTTTTGACTGCATAATCCTTATAACCATAGCAGTACTTTTATTCATTTTGGTTTACTTTACTAGCAGGAAACAAACTGATTTTGCTTAAGACATGCTTGCATCCCGTTTTAATGCAATTGAGTTGTTCTGCAAAGTATAATGCAAGGTGATTCAAGGGTGCCCAAGTTGTTGATGGGTTAATAACAGCCTAAACCAGTGATTTAACTGGTCATAGATATTTACTTTGTTAAAGCCAAACAATGAATTCCCCAAATATATGTAAACACAACTTTGTTTAATTAAAGCTACAAACTGTTTAGATTTTCTTCTTATGACATTTTAATTGAAATGAAATTTTTTGACATAGTTGTTTACATTATTTACAAAAGGAAAAAATATTACTGTTATCAGTAAAATTGGCCTGAGCATTGATTAAGCTAGGTAAAAACTTGATTTTACAACCAACAGTGCCTCAACTGATGATAGTTGATCCAGAATTGGCAGGTTTTTAGGAAAAGCACCTGGGTGCTTATTTCTGATACAAAAATACCAAAAAGAGTATTAATGTAGCTCAGTATAAGAAGAAACATTAAGGTTGTAAGGTGTGAAATTGCACTGTATGAAATTCTATTTTAAATACTGAAGGAACGCGAGCACTCAGTCCCATTGGCATGTCCCAACGATGAAATAGTGCATATGAAAGGAAACTCACAAATACAAGATGTTTTCCTTGTCCTTCTGTGAAACGTTAGTGGTAAGGTTAAGGCAACAATGTGCTCCCATTGGGGCTAATCATAAAAATACCTTTATTGACTTTGAACTTTTTAGTAAGGAAAGGAGTACTTGTAGAGGAAGAAATATACACAGTGGAGCTCTGTCCTGAACTGGAACTACAACCTCAAATTAATAATTTCAACTGATTCCATTTTCCAGTGTTTTTAATGGAAACATTTTCATAAAGGCAAAGCCTATTTAGATTATATAACTATTCAGCTAAACAAATAACTGATATAGGCCAGAAATTAAATATGATCTGTTTAGGGACATCCTACAGGGACGCTCAAGCTAACTTTTTTCTATGCTTAATATTTTTGTTGAATATTTCCTTAGGTAAATTGGACCATGATGCTATTTTTTTGAACTATAATTTACAAACATTTTTAAAAATCTATTTCTATCCCATTTACTTCTATCATGTTTCCAAAACTCATTGTGTTTATTTGCAGCTGATATTGGTCATTAAGTAGAAATACACATATCAAAATGCCTCCTAAACTTCGCTGAAATGCAGCCTACTCAGTGGAGAACTGACTGTCTTTGCTCCAAAATCTTTTCTTCTCTCCTCACTTACCAAGTCCTCCCAGGAAGATGCCATCCTTTCACACCCCACTTCCACTCCTAAATAGCTCTCAATTTTATTACCTCCTCTCATTCCATTCCCATTAAAAGTGCATAGCTCACTGATTCTTATCACATCCAATCTCCAGTGTATGGTTCTTCACCTGCCATGGTGTTGAGGTGACATTTTAAACATGAACCCAATCATGTACTTCTCTGTGATAGCTTCTCACAACTTACAGGATAAAATGCAGCTGACTGGAAAATTGCTCTGGTCTTATACTTTTACCTCTTAACAATCTCCTGACCATCAGTTTTCTGCACTCTGTACCAACATTTAGAGTTTCCTGAAGCACTCATGCTATTTCACATCTCTGTCCCTTATTCCCAGTGGTTTGTATACACTACCCCACTGCCTAGAAAGTCCTCTCCAACTCCTGAACAAAAAACAAACAAACAAAAAACAATTGTTTATGAGAGGAGATCTAAGATGGTGGCATAGAGAGGAGTGGAAGCTAAGTGGTCCCCCGGAACAACTAAAGAAACCAGAAACAACTAGTAATGATCTGGAATAACTGCAGGGGGACAAATGTGACCCATCCACTCCTCATACACCAACCTGAACTGGGAGGAATGTCCATGATCACAGCATAAAATCTGTAAGTAAAAACTGTGGATCCAAATCAGAAGAACCCTGCCTCCATAGTCTGAGCTGCAAAGCCTCATGGTGCCAGAGAGAAGCTTTATCTCAGCAAGCAAATATACCTCAGCTGAGCTCCAACTGGGGTTTTAATTAGCTAGTGTGAACTGCTCACTACCATCTACAAATCCCCAACAAGTAGACAGAGGCTTTGGGTTACGACTGACCTTGGAGAGCCGGAGGGTCACCTCGGACTAGCTCTGTTCCTTTTTCGGCTCATTGGAGAAAGCCTCAGCCATTTTCAGTCTCCAGTTCTGTGACCCAGACAAGGGTATAGCACAGGCAGAGAGAGACCACTGAAATGCTAATGACCTTCCCCTAGGGGATCTATCTTCTCTAAGAGGAAAGGGGTGGGGCCCAGCTCTACTACCTGCCTTTCATTCAGAACTTACACCAGTCAAGAATTATAGGCTAACAGGCGCCACCATGCTGGGCAGAAAAGCACAGTGACTGGAGGCATCGAGGGGTACCAATTTTCTAAGACACACCCTCAGGGGAAACCGGATAATGAATATTTCTTCCTTCTGGGACCTTAGCCATTCTGGTCTGGGGAGTCCTGTTGGGGTAACCAAGGAAACATGCCTAGACAACAGAAAACTACAACATACACTAAGAAAAATGAGATTATGGCCCAGTCAGGGGAACAAACTTGCCCTTCACTGATGATGCAGGAATTGAAACAACTAATAATAATGAATTAAAAAGTTTAGGGAAAGATATGGTAAAAGAGATGAACCGTATATGAAAACACAGGACGTACATAAGGTAGGAAATTCAAAGTTCAAAAACCCAACTGGCGGAATCTATAGAATGAAAGGCACAACACGAGAGATGAAAGACACACTGGAACATACAACAGCAGACTTCAAAAGAGCAGAAGAAAACACTCAGGAACTGGAGAACAAGGCATCTGAAAGCATACACACAAAAGAACAGATAGAGAAAAGATGGACAAATACGAGCAACGTCTCCAGGAACTTAAAACAAAAAAGCAAGAATTTAGTGTCATTGGGTTGTCCCAGAAGGAGAAGAGAAGGGAGAAAAAGAGGGCAGAGCAATAATAGAGGAAATAATCAGTGAAAATTTCCCATCTCTTATGAAAGACATAAAATTACAATCAAGAAGCGCAGCATACCCAACAGAATAGATCTGAACAGGCCTATGCCAAGACGCTTTTAAAAATCAGATTATCAAACATCAAAGATAAAGAGAGAATCCTGAAAGCAGCAAAAAGAGAGAAACGATCTATCACATACAAAGGAGGCTTGATAAGTGTGTTGGATTCTCAGTAGAAACCATGGAGGCAAGAAGAGGGGTGATCTATTTAGATAACTGAAAGAGAAAAACCACCAAACAAGGAATCTATATCCAGCAAAACTATCCTTCAGATTGAGGAAAAGATTAAAATATTCTCTGACAGACAATGACGAGTTCCGAGTTGTGAACAAGAAACCTGCTCTACAGAAACGCTAAAGGAGCACTGCAGACAGAAAGGAAAAGACAGGAGTGAGAGGTTTGGAAAACAGTTTTGCGAGATAGTAGCACAGCAATGTAAGTACACTGAACAAAGATGACTGTGAATATGGTTGCAAGAGGAAGGCTGGGACCATGTGGGACACCAGAACAAAAGACGAACGATAAGGACTGGGACTGTGTAACTCAGGGAAACCTAGGGTGCTCAACAATTATAATAAAAGGTACAAATATGTTTTTACATGAGGTAGAACAAATGAATGTCAACATTGCAAAGTGTTAAAAATAGGGTGGGATTGGGGGAAAATACAATCAATGCAAGCTAGAGGCTAAAATTAACAGAAACGTTATATTATGCTTCCTTTAATGTAACAAAAGCAATATACCAAAGCTAAATGCATATGGAGGGGTGGGGAATAGGGGAAGGGTATGGGACTCCTGGCATTGGTGGTTTTGTTGGACTCTTTATTCTACTTTAGGTTAATCCTATCTCTCCTTTGTCCAAAACCTTCTAGCTATCAAGTTTGTTTGTTTGTTTGTTTTTCTTTCTTTCCCTTGCCTTTCTCTTTTGCCTGTCTGCCTTCTTTGACTCTTCCTCCATCTTTGTGGAAGAAATGTCCTTATATAGAGAGTGGTGATGTTGCTCAATACATAAATATGTGACTATATGGGGAGCCAATGATTGTTTACTTAGGATGGAATGTATAGTGTTTGAACAAAACCATCTTAAAAGAAATGGGTTGATGAAGAAACCTGGAGGGCAATATATTGAGTGAAATAAGACAGACACATAAATGCAAATATTGCAGGGTCTCACTGATATGAACTAATTATAATATGTAAACTCATAGACATGAAATATAAGTTATCAGGATATAGAGTGAGGCTAAAGAATAGGGAGTGGTTGCTTATTATGAGCAGAATGTTCAACGAGGGAGAACTTAAATATTTGGAAATGGACAGGGTGAAGGTAGCATGTAATGAGAATAACTAACAGTGCTAAAAGGTGTGTGAAGGTGGTGGAAAGGGGAAGATCAGAGTCATGTATGTCACCAGAAGGAAAATTGGAGGTTAAAAGATGGGAATGTATAAAACAGTGAATCTTGTGATGGACAATGTCCATGATTAACTATACAAATATTAGAAATCTCTCTCATGAACTAGAACAAATATATGTCACTATAACTAAAGGTTAATAATAGAGAGGCATACAGGGAAGAAATATATACCTGTTGCAAACTATATACTACAGTTAGTAGTATTTTAACATTCTTTCATCAACAGTAACAAATATACCAAAACTATGAATCAATAAAGGAGGAGGGGCGTGGGTATGGGAGGATGTGAGTTTCCTTTTTTTTTTTTTCTCTTTGTTTCTTTTCTGAAGTAGTGAAAATGTTCTAAAAATTGAAAAAAAAAAATAATTGTATTGATGGATGCACAGCTGTATGGTGGTGCCGTGGGCGATTGAGTGTACATTTTGGATCTTTGGATAGTTGTATGGTATCTGAACAATCTCAATAAAAACAAAACAAAACAAAAAAACAATTGTTTACAATTTGCTCAATTTCACTTTGTTCATCCAGACAACTCTTACCTTTAGACTGGTTATTCCATGCTCTGTGATTCCCCCAGCATTCCATACCTACTGAATTTTTAAGTATTTTTAGCTACCATCCATATTGTGATGCGATCTAGAGGTCTCTCTCCTGCTCAAAACTTTCTTCTGAATTCTCGGCAAATATACGGAGATGCCTGTAGGATACCCACCCACCCCACCCCAGCCAGCTCAATCTCTTAACATGTTCCTTTCACCTCCCCATCTTTGTGACAATTCTGTCATCCCCAAAGAACCCAAACTATGGAGCTAAGCCTCATGCTTAGACACCTTTTACTCAAACCTGTGACCAATAATTGTCATCTAGTCAAGCTCCTATTGTGGGAAAGACTCAGTGATAGCAGTTTGCATATATTTTCTCTGTTCTTCACTACAACCCAGGAATATATAGGCATTATTTCCACCCCCATGAAGGAATTGAGGCCCACTGAAATTAGGTTTCTTGCCCAAGTCCACAGGTTATAACTGGCCAGGACAGTATTCTAGGATTCAAACCCAGGTCTTTCTAGGCAATTTGCCATGCAGATTCCATTCAGTACCACTAATTCCTAATCCTCTGCTTCTTTATGTTTCTCAAAGCTATGACCGTCTCTAATTCCCGCTGCCACCTTGATTCATCTTTTTCTCACACCCTACATCCAAATCAGTAATGAATTTTACTGGGTCTACATTTAAAATGAAATTGAAAATCTGACCCTTTCTCATAAGCTCCACAGCGACCATCTTAGTCTCCTGGAATATTGCAATAGCTTCTTAATTGGTCTCTCCTTCTATCATTGCTCCCTACAGTCTGTCCTAAACTTGCCACCCAGAGTGATCTTTCTAGAACCTGAGTCAGATTGTTTTATTCATTTGCTTAAACCCTCCAATGACTTTCCATCACATTGAGAGTAAAAACTGAAGCTTTTTTTACAAGCTCAAATTACTTTCTTTCTTATATCCATTACTTTCTTAACCCTCATCCCATATTATTCTTTTCATTGCACTTATACAACCTGAATTATTAATTTGTTGATGAATTATTCATCATCTCTTCTCTCCCTAGAATATAAGCTCTGTGACAACAGGGTTTTGTTTTATTGCTCATTGATGTTCCTCAGGCCTAAAACAGTGCCTACCACATAAGAAGTAGTCAAAGAATATTTTTGTATGAATGAGTAATGAATTAATAAACACTGGCTTAGTTCATGTCCAAATCATTTCTGACTTAGAACCTCCTTACTCTAGCTTTTATACTCTGACCTGCTGCCTAAATGACATTTTACTTTTAGTTTCTGTTTAGAATCCTTTAATGAATTCCCAACACCTGCAGAATATACTTCAGGTTTCTTGTTATGATTTCCCAGGACCTCCAGGATTTGATCCCAGCCTTCAACCCTATCTTCTTTTTTTTTTTCTCTTTAGTGATTATTTTTTTAACTTTATCAAAAAATGAAAAAAAAAAAAACAATATAAAAAACATTTCAAACAAAACCAAAACAAAGAAATAAGAAAAAACAAGTAACCTAAAATAACTACATTGCTTCCTACCATACGCCAAGAATCAACCCTATCTTCTTGAAGTTATTCCTCCAATAATTAGTCTTCAGCCTTAATGAACTGTGTTTCCCTCCTTGTACCTTTCCATAAGTTCTTACCTCTCTTCGAAATATCATTAACCCCCTCAGGAATTCTAGATCCAGGATTTGTGTCACCTCTTCTTAAAGCATGCCCTCTTCTCTCCAGGAAGAATTGATTGCCTTCTTCTTTATGCCTCTCTTAGCACTTTGCTCATGGCATTACAATTATTTCTTCTTAAAACTGGGGCCTCCCTAAAGGCAGGTACAGTGTGCTTTTTGTCATTTTTTCCTAATTGCATTGGAAGGCACATTGTATGTGATAATCATGTATTAACTGAAGACCTTTGTATAGGATTCTAATTCCCATCTCTCAAGGTCTGTTGTATTAAATATCTTGTTTCACTTTATTGTTAAAATAACATCAGTTTACCTGCAACCTAGAGTAAGAATAAACCTTTTTGCATTCTTTAGCATGTGAATTAATACTAAGTTCAATTAAGGTGCAGGGTCAGCTATGAATCACAGGTGGAAAGAAAGAAAAGGAAGCAGCCCTGTTACACTAAAACTCTTCTTCACTCTCCTCTATTTTCAAAATGACTATAAATGTTCTTGCAGTTGGCTGATTTATGCAGAGCATCAATTTGGAGTCTCTTAATGACTGCATTTAAGTTCATGAAAACATAAGCTTCTAGTGTGGAGGCAGTCGGTTTCACAACCGTGACATCAGGTACTCTCTACTGACATTTAATCCTCCACCCTGGCTCTCATTCAGCAATCTGATTGTTCCCATGTCATCTCCTGTGTGGAACTTCCAGTACTTCCTTCATTCAGAGCCATTATCAGTGATTTCAGCATCTTGTTCAACTTCCTCTCCATTTTCTCCAGTGTGCTGTTGTTGTAATTTTCCCATGGTGACTATCTAAATGGACTCGCACTTTGTATACCTCACGCCACATTGGTGAGCTGAACTGTCTGAGAACCTCCTTAAATTTTCATAGCGTTTTTTGTTTTGTTTTGTTTTGTTTGTTTTTTACTTTTAAAAATGGTGTCAGCCAGGCAAATGGAAAAAGTGGTCAGCTCACATCCATCTGTTTGCTTGCAGTTTAGGCCTACAGTAGTAGTTGGCCCTTGGGAGGTGGTGTAGACTCTGGATCCAGACTGTCTGGGTTTAAATCCTGGGAATCATTTCTTAGTGCTGTGACTTTGGACAACCTGGTTAACCTTCTGTGGCTCAATGTCTTTATACGTAAAACAATGATAATAGTAATAGACTCTATCTAAAAGGGTGGCTGTGAAGATTAATCAAGTTAATGTTTAAAAAGTGCTAAGGGCTCCTGAGAACTCTTGGTTAGCTCTTAAGCTAGGCCCTGGGCCAGACACTGGGGTGAAGCAGTGAAGAATATGCCATGTCCCCTGCCCTGATAGGACTCACATTCTTGTGGAGACATTAAACAAACACAAACATCTAATAACATATTTTGATAAAGACTGGGAAAGAAAAAAAACCAAAACGTGATTATGAAAGAATGGTTAGGGAAGAATTATCTGAGAAAGTGACTTTAAATATCTTAAAACATTAGAAGGAGTCAGCCATGGGGAAAATAAAGCATTTCAGGCAGAGGGAACAGCATGAACGAAGGCATGGAGGAGGGAAAGAGCTGAAGGTCGTAGAAGATAACAGGTAGGACTGAAGCACAGTGAGAGACAATGAGAGTGGTGCAAGGTAAAGTCGGAGAGAAAATTGGAGCCTTAACAGACAGGCTTTGCAGGCCTTGAATCCAAAACCAGTGGAAATCCATTGAAGAATGTGGCGTTTGTTGTTCATTTTGATATGAGGTTTGGGAAAGGGCCAGGGAAATAGTAAACAGTGGATACATTTGAAATTTATCTTCTTAATGATCATAAATTTTAATTGACACTTATAAAAACAGTTTAGAGTTTCTTTCATTTGAAAATACTGGAGATACCTTCTTTGAATTCTCCAGAAGTATTCTGCAGCCTGGGGGGTACATATATTGCTTATTGGAATTTAATCTGTCTATCCTCCTTCCTCCCACCCTCCCTCTCTCTCTCGTTTCCTTCCTTTCTTCTTTCTTTCTTTCAGCAAGTATCTATTGAATAGCTATTCTTGCCCTCATGTTCTTTAGTCTAGTAAGGAGATAGGCATAAAATAATACACAAATAATTTATTGCAATTGAGGTAAATGTTGTGAAGGAAAGCTAAAGAGGCTGTTATGACCGCATTTAATTTGGGACTTAAACCTGATCAGACAGGTCATGTAAGCTTCCTAGAGGAATGAGAAAAGAGGAGGAAACTGGTAAAAACGTGAGAAAGTTGCTGAGGCAGGAAAATGATGGCGCCTTCAGAACCTGCAGGAAGGCTGATTTGGCTAGAGCACAGTGAGTTGTGCTAAAGGCATAGAAAAAATTTTGGGAAAAGTACATTTGTTTTTCTAAAGCTCTTCAACTACTTTGTGAAGCACGGACTGGAGGGGATGGGGGATGAATATAAGGAGGGTCAAGTGGTATGAATGGCCACTTGTGGCACTGCAGGGCTTTTGCAATCCCGCTCCCTCCATAAAAATGCAAGTAGAACCCGTCAGTGGATAAGTACACATCCCCCACAATTCCAAACTTACCACCATTTGAGAACCACAAAATGTGGCTATTGCAGTACCCTAGACACTAGTTCCCAGAGTGAAGGGATGCATTTGCCAGGAGACATACAAGACTGTCCACTGGGATATGGGAAGGAAACATTACAACTTCTATTCCTGTTTAAGTTCTATTTTAAAAATAAGAACAAAATTAAGCTTTATTACCGCTGGATGGAAGACTGGCCTTGGCACCCTTACTTGGCCTTTGTCAGCTGGTCTCTTGTTAGGTGTAGTACTAAATATGATCCGAGGGAAGAGTGGCAGCTCCACATTGATGTGAGGTTGCTGACAGTCTGATGCACTTGTCCGTTTTCAGTGCATTGTTAGGATTACAATTTATATGTTCTAGCTTAGGTGGAGATACGGGTTCTACTGTCTGTTTTTTTATAATCAATTTATATTTATTGGATAAATGAATGTAGAAAGTACAAATTTTATAGCAACTTTTCAGAACACCAAGATTAAAAAGGTCTTACAATTACCAGACAGAAAAAAAAATGTAATAGTCTCAAAAGGTCTACTTCATTAGACTCAGAAACTTGTTTCTGACTTCTCAATAACAACAGGAAGCTGCACTAGTGTGGAATGATTTTTTTCAATGAACCAAGAAACTGACTAGCAACATGGAAGACGAGCAGAGTGGATCATTATGGAAACTAGAGGAATGCTGACAATTCTTGTTAAAGGAGGATTCGTGACTGTCTGTTAGCAAAGCAGAGGTTATGGGTGACCTTGCAGAAAGCACTTTGGAGAGTTAAAACATTCAAGGCCAAAGTCTGGTGGGAGTGGTCTTGAGTGTGTATGGAAGATGAGGATGTGGACCCTTCACACAACTAACTGTATTTTTTCATTCCAAAATATTTGTTTTTTGATTATAAAAGGTTACTTTTTAATTCCAGAAAATTAGGAAATAGAGAAATGGATGAAGAAAGAAATAATCCCAAATTCCTTCACTGATGTCAAATAATATTAATTAATGTTACTCTGTTGACATCTCCCTCTTATACTTATTTATACATGTACGAATATACTCTTTATGTCAAAATTGTAGATTAAATTGCACTAATTCTGTCTTCTGCTTTCTTCTCTTTACATTTTTGCTTGCATTTATGTATTTTGGGAGAGATGATTTTTTAAGAGCTGAAAAATATTTCCACATTTTGTTAAATTAAAATGAAAATACCCAGTAACTTTGGACAAGTAAGCCATTTGTAATGTTTTACTTTCATAAATAATTCTGTGATGAACCCCATGCAAGCCTCCTGTATGTAAATCTTCAACTAGGAAATATTCATACGGGTAGTACCCCTGGCTCTTTTAACACTTTCTATATCTATATAAGTTGCTTTTTTTTTTTTTTTTTTCATTTTTATTGAGATTGTTCAGATACCATACAATTATCCAAAGATCCAAAGTGTATAATCACTTGCCCCTGGGTACCCTCATACAGCTGTGCATCCATCACACTTATTTTTGTTCAATTTTTAGAAACTTTTCATTACTCCAGACAAGAAATAAAGTGAAAAATGAAAAAAGAAAAAAAGAAAAGGAAACTCTAAACCTCCCCTATCCCTAACCAACTCCCCTCAATTGTTGACTCCTAGTATTGATATAGTACGTTTGTTACTGTTTATGAAAAAATGTTGAAATACTACTAACTGTAGTATATAGTTTGTAATAGGTATATAGTTCTTCCCTATATGCCCCTCTATTATTAACTTCTAATTGGTATTGTCATACATTTGTTCTGGTTCATGAAGTGATTTCTAGTATTTGTACAGTTGATCATGGACATTGCCCACCATAGGATTCAGTTTTATACATTTCCATCTTTTGACCTCCACTTTCCTTCTGGTGACATATATGACTCTGAGCTTCCCCTTTCCACCTCATTCACACACCATTCGGCGCTGTTAGTTAATTCTCACATCTTGCTACCAACACCCCTGTTCATTTCCAAACATTTAAGTTCATCCTAATTGAACATTCTGCTCATACTAAGCAAGAGCATCTACATTCTTCCAAAGGCAGGAGGGAGAGTCAAAGAAGGTAGAGAGGCAAAAGAAAGAGGAAACAAAAATGACGGCTAGGAAGCAGCAAAAGGAAAAATAACCTTAAATCAAAGTAGAATAAAGAATCAGAACAATACCACCAATGTCAAGTGTCTAACATGCCTCCCCTATCCCCCCTCCTTATCTGCATTCACCTTGGTATATCACCTTTGTTACATTAAAGGAAGCATAATACAATGATTCTATTAGTTACAGTCTCTAGTTTATGCTGATTGCATCCCTCCCCCCATGCCTCCCCATTTTTAACACCTTGCAAGGTTGACATTTGCTTGTTCTCCCTCGTAAAAGAACATATTTGTACATTTTATCACAATTGTTGAATACTCTAGATTTCACCAAGTACACAGTCCCAGTCTTTATCTTTCCTCCTTTCTTGTGGTGTCTCACATGCTCCCCCCGGCCTTCCTCTCTCAACCGTATTCATATTACCTTTGTTCAGTGTACTTACAATTGTTGTGCTACTATCACCCAAAATTGTGTTCCAAACCACACACTCCTGTCTTCTATCACCCTGTAGTGCTCCCTTTAGTATTTCCTGTAGGGCAGGTGTCTTGTTCACAAAGTCCTCTCATTGTCTGTTTGTCAGAAAATATTTTGAGCTCTCCCTCATATTTGAAGGACAGCTTTGCTGGATACGGTATTCTTGGGTTGGTGGTGTTTTCTCTTTCAGTATCTTAATATATCACACCACTTCCTTCTTGCCTCCATGGTTTCTGCTGAGAGATCTGCACATAGTCTTATTAAGCTTCCTTTGTATGTAATGGATTGCTTTTCTCTTGCTGCTTTCAGGATTCTCTCTTTGTCTTTGACATTTGATAATTTGATTATTAAGTGTCTTGGCGTAGGCCTATTCATATCTCTTCTGTTTGGAGTACGCTGCGCTTCTTGAATCTGTAATTTTATGTCTTTCATAAGAGATGGGAAATTTTCATTAATTATTTCCCCTATTATTGCTTCTGCCCCCTTTCCCTTCTCTTCTCCTTCTGGGACACCAGTGATACGTACATTATTGTACTTTGTTTCATCCTTGAGTTCCCGGAGACATTGCTCATATTTTTTCGTTCTTTTCTCCATCTGCTCCTTTGCGTGTAGGCTTTCAGGTGTTTTGTTCTCCAGTTCCTGAGTGTTTTCTTCTGCCTCTTGAGATCTGCTGTTGTATGTTTCCATTGTATCTTTCATCTCTTGTGTTGTGCCTTTCATTTCCATAGATTCTACTACTAGGTTTTTTGAACTTTTGATTTCTGCCGTATACATGTCCAGTGCTTCCTTTACAGCCTCTATCTCTTTTGCAATATCTTCTCTAAACTTTTTGAATTGATTTAGCATTAGTTATTTAAATTCCTGTATCTCAGTTGAAGTGTACGTTTGTTCCTTTGACTGGGCCATAACTTTGGTTTTCTTAGTGTAGGTTGTAATTTTCTGTTGTCTAGGCATGGTTTCCTTGGTTATCCAAATCAGGTTTTCCCAGACCAGAACAGGCTGGAGGTCCCAGAGGGAAAGAAATATTCAGTATCTGGTTTTCCCTGCAGGTGTGTCTTAGAAATTGCTCCACCCTTTGATGCCTCAGGTCACTGTGCTTTTCTCCCCAGCAGGTGACGCCTATTAGCCTATAATTCTTGACTGGTGTGAGGAGGTATGGCCCTGTTCCCCCAGGCTCTGGGGTCTGGTTCTGAATGGGAAGGGCCCCACCCCTTTCCTCCTAGAGAAGACAGACCCCTCAGGTGGAGGTCATTAGCATTTCAATGGTCTCTCTCTCTGCTTGTGCTGTCTCCACCCTTCCCAGAGTCACAGCCCTGGAAACTGAAAATGACTGGGGCTTTCTCCACTGAGCCAAAAAAGAAACAGATAGTCCCTTTCAGACCCAGTCCAAGGCAACCCTCCGGCTCTCCCAGGTCAGTCGTCACCCAAAGCCTCTGTCTGTTTTTTGGGGCTGTGTACCTGTAGTGAGCAGTTCACACTTGCTACTTAAAACCCCAGTTGGAGCTCAGCTGAGCTGTATTTGCTTGCTGGGAGAGAGCTTCTCTGTGGCACCACGTGGCTCTGCAGCTCAGGCTATGGGGGAGGGGGTCTCCCGACCTGGTTCCGCAGGTTTTACTTACAGATTTTATGCTGTGTTCTCGGGCATTCCTCCCAATTCAGGTTGGTGTATGATGAATGGATGGTCTCGTTTGTCCCCCCCGCAGTTATTCTGGATTATTTACCAGTTGTTTCTGGTTTTTTGTAGTTGTTCCAGGGAGACTACTTAGCTTCCACTCCTCTCTATGCCGCCATCTTGCCAGAGTCTGTTCTATATAAGTTGCTTTTGAAGAAGTTCTATTCAATACCGGTTACACTTGCATTAGCTTCATTTTATATACTTTTATGCGCATTCCCCCCTTTTTCCCACGTGTTTGTGATTATTTTTTAAGTTCTTAAGTATAGCCTGTAGTTGCGTTTTGCTTTTACCCTAATGTCAGAGTCCTCTCTTTTAATAAGTATACTTAATACTTTTATAGAAATTATCATAACTCATATATTTTATTGTCTTTCATCATATTTTATGCTTTTTCGTGGAATTTCTGGGCCTTTCCTTTTATTCTCCCTCATTTTTACTATTTAGATTCTGTTTGTTTTTTTTTTTTTCACAGTAGCTTGAAAGGAGAACAGTGTGTTTTTAATTATGATTGCAAAGCTTATGCTTACAAAGCTGTTTCAAAAGACAGATGCCCCTTTGAAGATTGAAATTGCATCCATTGTGTTTGTTCTTAGAAAGCATCCACAATTGCTTGTATATTCCAGGGAACTGCCACTCTTTAGCATATCTTTTAGCATATGCTTTCTTGAATCTCACCTGTGCTGGCTTTTGATTTCCTCCTATTAATATTAGTCTCTTCTTTCCAATCTGCTGATGACTCTTCTTGCCAGAAAAAATGAGAGAGGAAAAATAGGCACTAACATTTATAGTGATCAAGTGTCAGCCATTTATAGAGATTACTTCATTTAAGCTTTGTAATAATCCTGTGAGGTAGGTGTTATTGCCATTTTACAGGTAAAGGAATACCTGTAATAAGTTAAAAGGGTAATTTGCCCATTTTAACTCCTCTCGTAAGTGGTAGACTCAGAATTCAAATCCGGGTTAGTTCATTCAGCAAACACTTATTGAGAGCTTACTCTATAGACACTGTCTTACTCCTTAAGACACATGAGTGAATAAACACGCAAAGGCCTCTATTCTCATGGAGCAGACAATCTAGTGAGGTAATACAGACAGTAAACAATAGACAAAGTTACTCTGTGGGTCAGAGGGGGCACGTACTATGTAAAAAAATAATTTGAGCAGAGTAGGGGGGATTCAGAGAGGGTAGTAGGGTTGGTTTTAATTTGGGATGTCAAGGCAGGCTTCCTTGGATAACAGTCTGACTCTAATGATAACTTTCTACCATATTATGTTGCTACTTCTCTATAAATCAAAATGCATTATTATTGGATCATTCTCCCTCCTTTACAATATGGGGCCGATGCCTTTCTGAGTTTCTTGTTGCTGTGAGTATAAATCCTCCTTCCCCCAGAAAGAGAGAGAACTCATTTTTTATTTGCTTTATTGTTTCCCCTCCTTCAGAACTTCATCTTTTTTTGCAGCATTTTTACAAAGTGTTTCCTCTGTCATTATATTCCTTAAGTTCTTTGTGGTATTTTCACACTGTGTAAGTGTGCCTTAGATTTTTTTCAGTGAGTGTACCTTTGAAGATGTAAATAAGTTTTTGTATAAGTACCATGAAAATGTAAATAAGTTTTTGTGAATAACATCAAACTTTGAATGAAAAATTAATGAGTACTATGGGTATTCACTGGGTACTAAATACATACAATTGAGTATATATACTAAATACAAACTAAATACAAATGTTATTAAAACATCCCATTTAATTTCCTTTTGTAACCTGAACAATTATGTCTTAGATCTTTTGGGTTAATTTAATATTTTAATTACTGGGCTTTTTACTATATGGGGAGTCAGGTGGTAATGTGGCAGAGCTTACATGAAATTAAAATATTGCATTCCTTTGTTAAGCCAAATATATCTAGTAAGAAACAAATAAATGGAATAGTGGGTAAATACATTCACTTGTTACCTTAAAGCAACATTAACTTTTACTTTGAAAGTGGGATTAAATTAAAGGATAACTGGCGAGAAATGTCTTTTGCCATTTGTAGAGAGATGCCATCTAAACCAGAAGGCATTTTAAGAGGTCTAATATTAAATCGTAAATGCACTCCATTATGGTAAGAAATGTTACCAGGGAGTTGTTTCTCTAGGGATGTTTAAATACAGCAGCTGGGGGAGGGATGGGCACTTGGGGTACAGAGGGCAAAAATTAAATGCAAGTCACTCTTGGGAACTATAATTAATTTTCTTTGTTAAATAAATTCCATTTATTTCAAGAGCAGTTTTTTGTTCTTCTGCCTATTAGTACATACTTGATAGTAGGAATTTGCATATTGTATGAAGTATATTCTATAAATGATTAGTTGGTGCATTCTCAGGTTTTTCAGTATAATATGTTGGTATCTTTGGATCTTTTCTAGGTTTGTGACTTGGCCTTTAGCCTGAAGAAAATGTTGATCCGACACAAGATGACTCATAATCCCAATCGCCCACTGGCAGAATGCCAATTTTGCCATAAGAAGTTTACAAGGAATGACTACCTCAAAGTGCACATGGACAATATCCATGGTGAAGCTGACAGCTAATGGTAGCTGTAAAGGAATTAAACCATTTAGAAGGGCTGGTAATATGAATCCCAGATTTCTCTCACCTGATCAGCATAGCAGATATAGCCAAAAGTAATTCTACTGGTCTCAGAGCTCTTATTTGCCTACCTTTGGAGTCTCTAAATGCATATGAAAGAAAAAAAAAAAAAAAAAACAGAAAGGAAAATCCTACTTTTAAAAATCCTGCTTTTACCAAGAAATGATACAGATAGAAAAAAATTATTTTGTAACCCTGCAAAGTGCTATATATGTTCTTTCTTATAAACAATGGAGAAAGGAGATAAGGCTGTCTTTCATATCCATTTTAAGCAAATGAACGTCTCTCTATAATGAAGTTTATTAATAATACTCCCCTTTTAGGCCTTTTAATTTTATTATTGCCTTTGTGGTATGTGTGCATGTGTGTGTGTGTGTTCATGCTGTTTATTGCAGCTTGCTGTTGTAATTTTGTCCCGGATAAATCAAGATACCTGTTTCATTGCAGATGAGGATAAAAGTAAGAGTTTCAGAGTCTCAAGCATGATAGCAGGATAAATATTTGCTATTTTATGAAACAGACCAGAAATCTTTCTTATTTAACAGCTCCATACAATAGTTTAAAATAAAGAGATATTTGAGAACTAAAACTCTATTAAAATATTTCTCATTTTAGAGAACTCTAAGGAAACTTCCTCTCATCATTCCGATGCAGACATTGATAGTCTAGATTACTTTTATAAGATCACCACAAAATTAACATAATATTTAAATATTCATCAAGTGACCCTGTCTGAGTTTGTTAGTCATCTTTAGAAAAATAACAATATGCAAATATTTACTACAATTGATACATAGTAGGTTCTCAGTATTTGTTGACTGACAAAGTGGCAGAACAATAGTTTGTTATGATGAACCTTTACCCTCTTTTTCAAAAAAAGTGCACGGAACATGTTAATATAGATATAATAGAGTCCTCAGAGTATTAACATGGTTTTGCAAAAGACATTTTCCAGAATCTTGGCAGTAGGTGATTCTGAAACACTTTTGAATTACCCTCAATCATCCTATATGGTTTGGAATCCAGAACAAAGAATACAGACCTGGCAATTGATTGAAATTGTTGCTGATGCTTAAGGAAAATTGAAACAAGAAGCCTAATGTATTCCTTTAGGTTACATTTCAGTAAATTAGTTGACGACATCATAAAACAAACAGCTTGTTTGGGGAGAAAATATGACAAAATGCAGTACTGATGTCAAAATAGAATCTAGGAGTCCAAAAACCAGAAAAAAATTTAAATGAAGCTCAAGTCCATGAACCACTCTAATTAGAATCCATGCAAAAGAGAAGAAACAAGATTTTTAGGAAGTTATTTGGGTCTAATGATTTAAGGAGAGATGTTTTCTGAAGACACTTCTTTTACAGCAAGAATCTCATCTTAGAATTATATTCACCCAGTTCCAGTTTTAGAAAAAAACATAAAGATTCCATATAGATATTTAAACTCTGTATAAATACCAAATTTGAAACTCAACAGAGTTAACTTTATAATATAGAAATCCAAGGATTCTAATTTAGAAGATATCTAAATATGATCATACATGCATTTTGTATCTGAAATTATAGACTGTTTTATAAAAATAGATTTTGAACTTGTTTCTCACTATATTATTGTTTCAACAGTATATTTTTAGACTCAGAGCATTTTCAATTTAATATAACAGTGTGCCTAATATCATTTGAATATAAAAGGACAGCTGTAAAATTTGGTAGTGTGTATTATTTAAACACCCTCTGCTCATTCCTTTGGATGCTGACCTCTCTATACGTGATGCCTCATATCCAGATTATGTAATGAATGTACAACTTGAAAGGAGGACAGTTTTGTGTAATCTCAGTGAGCTGTAAATTCACTGTAGTACTGGGGAAATTACCCTTGAAACCATGTTGTCACCATGCTGAAAAGGGAGAGGTTTGGGTCTTACAGTGCTGAAGGACTAGGGACAAGGAAAACTTTCAAAAAGATGTGTATGGAAGGCACTACTGCTACACCTTCCTCTCTTTTCAAAGGACTGAATCCAAAACAAGTCCTTAGAAGTGTATTTATATGCTGGAAACTTACCCAAAAGATGATAATTTATAAATAATTCCAGATATATTGCATTTGTGTCCTGAAACTTCTAAATCACTTAGCAATAATAAAAAGATGACCTTTTTTAAAGGTTTGATGGAGAAATTAAAAGAACATAAGTTTTCATGGGGGCAGAGTCTTACAGGAGTCAGATGCTTTCTTGGGTAAAAGCCAAACTTTCAAGTGCCCATGAAGTCAAAGGATAGGGCTAAGTCATTTTAAGAGGTATTTCATCATGTAGGCAGGTTCAGATATCCTTTTATAATTACTGTCTTGTAATATTTGTATATTAACATTCAAGATATTTGTATATTAATATCACTTCCTTCTTTCACAATCACTGTCTTCTATTTTCCTTTCCCACCTTTTTTCTTTTTGTTGTTGGCTACATAGATGCCTTTATTGGTTAATCATGATCAATAGTTGCAGCATAAAAGTATTCATTGGTGAATCATTATCGGGGTTAGACAGGGTGGTTAAAATGCTACTATTAAACGAACATGTTTCTTAGAACTTCTGTGTGTGTCTGTGTGACCATCTGTCTGTCTGCAGAGGATCACTTTTATGCATGCAAGGGCATCACTTTACTCAAAGCTCTACTGACCTGTTGTGGGCAACTCATTAGGTGGGTATGAATCTGGATTACAGAAGGTCTTACAGCCTAGTTTGTGCTTTAGATTTTCTGTGCTGCTGCCTCTCCTGTATCTTGAAGTAAGGGAGGAAGGACAAATTCTTGAAATACTCATTTTTGCCTTCACAAATCTAAATGTTGGTTGTGAAAACTCAACTTTGGAATTGTGAATACAAGGGGATGGGGGGGTTGGTGGGAGGATCTGTGCCTCTTAAATTCTATGGGATTTTAGCATTAAAATTGTGGTTAATTTACATGATGTAAATATAATACTTGAAAAATAGCAGAACTCCCATAACGTTTTTATTTTATTATAAATTAAAACAAATCTATGTAACTCACTACCACAGTTAATGTTAGCATTCTGTTTTATTATAGAACCGTAACTACTACAGTTCTGTAGTAAAATGCAAGTGAATGTTTTAATTGTTTTATTTTAATGAATTTAATTGCCAGTACTCCCATGCCTCATGCTTTTGTACTATGTATGTACGTCTAACGTTTCTTAATCTGTAAAGTATCTCCGAAGTTGAGCCAAGTTGGTCTCAGCTCTGTAAGAGAGAGCGCGTGCCCTTCCTTACCTCTTGCCTCATTCTTGCTCATGCATAAAACAACATGTAACAAGGAACATCACTAAGAACCAATGAAACCTGATTTATAGTGGCATCTCCGAGCAAAAGTATCTTGATATTCACTAACATCACTTAAAAGTAATAAAAGTCACGACCAATGTTTTAGGTATTCCTCTTTTTTTAAGAGATAGTTCATCATTTTGTTGTTGCCCTAATCTTGTGAAGCTTTGATTCTCATATCCTTGGATACATTGGGCTCAAGGTGTGTTATTACTCCAAGGTATCAAATTGTTATGTGATAGAACAAAAATATTAACTCTGGAGCCTTCATTCTGGGCCACGTCAGAATATTTAGAATGTCCGAGACCCCTGAAGCAGAACAGGATGCAACAACTGTCTTATACTAAAATAGTACAGCTGATTCAGTGTTCAAGTTTTTTTCCTTCCTTTTTTTTTTTTTTTTTTGTACTTTCGATTGTTTACAGTACCATTACATAGTTGTACATTCATCACCTAAATCAATCCCTGACACCTTCATTAGCACACACACAAAAATAACAAGAATAATAATTAGAGTGAAAAAGAGCAATTGAAGTAAAAAAGAACACTGGGTACCTTTGTCTGTTTGTTTCCTTCCCCTACTTTTCTACACATCCATCCATAAACTAGACAAAGTGGAGTTTGGTCCTTATGGCATTCCCAATCCCACTGTCACCCCATCATAAGCTACATTTTTATACAACTGTCTTCGAGATTCATGGGTTCTGGGTTGTAGTTTAATAGTTTCAGGTATCCACCACCAGCTACCCCAATTCTTTAGAACCTAAAAAAGGTTGTCTAAAGTGTGCGTAAGAGTGCCCACCAGAGTGATCTCTCGGCTCGTTTTGGAATCTCTCTGCCACTGAAGCTTATTTCATTTCCTTTCACATCCCCCTTTTGGTCAAGAAGATGTTCTCCATCCCATGATGCCGGGTCTACATTCCTCCCCGGGAGTCATATTCCACGTTGCCAGGGAGATTCACTTCCCTGGGTGTCTGATCCCACGTAGGGGGGAGGGCAGTGATTTCACCTTTCAAGTTGGCTTAGCCAGAGAGAGAGGGCCACATCTGAGCAACAAAGAGGCATTCAGGAGGAGACTCTTAGGCACAAATACAGGGAGGCCTAGCCTCTCCTTTGCAGCAACCGTCTCCCTTCCTTTTTTTAAGAAGTACACTTACTACAATGCTATAAAACAAATAAATATTTATATTTAGATATAAAATAGGCTACCTAAATATTTGAGAGCATATTTAATTTCCTAATCATGAAAATGCTCAGGCAATTAAAGTAAGCTTTAATTCCTTGGATCCATACCACCTTGGCATATTACATGGCAGGGAGAAACTAATCTAAGACTTTAAATAATGTCAATAATTCATATGCTCAAAATAGAGATAGACTTAACACTACTGGATCTTGATCATTTAAATTAATATACAAAAGTTCATATAAAATATCACTTTCTGATAAGAAACACTGTAGACTTACCAAGGATTAATATACTTAGAAAACACAAAAATATCCATTTGCCTTTCCAAGATATAAAAATGAAAAGAATCCCTTCTCACAATGGGCACATCAATTGTTCCAGTACTTTATCTTCTTCTTTTTTTTTTTTTTTTTTATGTGTGTGTGTACTTGAAGACCCTCTAATTGTCGTCTTCTCCTTAAAGTCTATTTTCTGATATCTTTTACTTACTGTTTGTCTGGCATATCTTCTTTTCTTCGTTCTGTTGAAAACTTGTGTGATCATATGAAAATTTTAGGTGTGTTTCTTATGAACAACCTATGGCAAAATTTCATGTTTTTTATCCTGTATGACACAATACTGATTGCTTCTTAGTCAATGATGAATTTGTGCTGCCTTTCCCACAGTCTCATATAGTCTCCATTTGTATGGCTGGCTGGGTTTGTATTAGAATCTGTACTCAGAAAGAAATATGTTGCTTTATGTCTAAAATGAAATTCATCATCAACAATGTGAAAATCTGATAAAAGGCTGGCTTTGTGTACATAATCCAAAACTATCCTCAGTGTGGTTCCAGCTGACACAAGGTAGTGCTGGGCACAGGTATAGTTGCTGAAATCTGAATGAATATACAACCATTATTGGAAGTTAATGAAAGTTAATGTAAGTTATGAAACAATATATCCTCTATTCATTCTTAGTATTTGGAAGAGCAGCCCATTAAAAAAGAAGTGCATTGACTTCCAACTCTATTTTTTCTAAGCTAAGGATTAGCATCTGGAGAGCTGACATTGCCTTTGATGGACAAAAAACTGTCTGAAATTAACTTAGAAACTGAAAGCAAACTATGTAATTCCTGAGTCAAATAGGAACATGAAAAGTATGAAGGTGGGGAGCAATAATGCATCTAATTGATTCTAACACTTTTATTTAGACCAGCAAACTGATGAGTTTTTTTTTTTTTGTGGACTATATCTAAGGGAACATAATGTTAGAAAGAATTCTGATAAATTAGATTTTATGGAAATTAACCAGTCGTTACTTTGACTGTGACTTAAGTCTAGTTTTATTCCTCTGCTGACTTTATTTTCTAATCAGAAGGTTCACCACATAACTAAGATACCTGTTTGCAGCTCATCTACTACCTGACATGTAGAGTGCACAGATTTCTCCAGAAAAAAATAAAGTAAAGCAGTGTAAAGCATGGCACTTCAGTGTTACTTGTAGCCTTTTCTTCTTCTCATAAGGAAGTCATCTCTTGTGCTGCTCCAGCTGCTGCATAACTTCTGTATGGTCAGCCCAGGGTTTGAGAGGGGCAAGTTGATATTGTTCCTGGACTTGGATTTATGATATTCAGTAAAACTTAAGTTGTATCCTTTCTGCTTCTACCATAAAATATGTTATTTGGGATGATAAATTTAGTGGATTAGATTATTAGAGTATGAGTTGAGGCAATTGAGAAAAACTATTCTAGAGTTTACTGAGCTACAGAGCACACCCCTAATCAAGCCAACACAGTAAGGCCCATGTAGCTTGTTGCTTATCACAGTATCATGGGAAAGAGGGTATCTATAGACAGTACAGTTACTAGGACTAAAAGAACAATTCAAAATGTATGATCCACTGACGGGTACAACAATACCCTTCCAAAAACAGATGTTAAAATTATAATTCCACATGAAACCACAATTTTTAAGAAGCCAAATGTCTTTCCTAAGACTTATATGACTTCCCTATCTCTTCTCTTCCTAGAGATCACATCACACTTAGACACCACCAATTCTAAGTATGAATCTTTTATATAAAGGATGTAACCTTTTAAATGTCTGGCACATTCAGTACTCCTTTAAAGGAGTGGTTTATAATTTATATATAAGAATAAATGATGGTGCATGATGTCAATTTTCCCATCCAGTGACTAAGTTAAAACTAATTTCCTACTACACCAAAATTAGCAGAGTTTGAAAAATAAGTAAAATATAATTTGGGGAGGGGAAACGGGGTGGACAATGGTTATCAACTTTGACCAAATTAGCTGAATTTGAGGTGAGTGTTATAGAGTTTAAAAACTTATTCAAACATAAAATTAATAGAATCTGTACATTTCTTGTACATTTTACCACCCTCTTCTTAAATAGCATTTTAAACTTGTTTTCCTGCGTTGTCTATTGGAAATGTATTGATATTGACATGAACATCGTCACCAGTTTTCATGTTTTAAATCAGATGTCAGATAATCTGTTTCAGGCACAAAATAACCTACATACTTCATGCCTTAAAGGAGGAAGTACTTTGCCAAAGGAAATCGTTGAGTATTTGTTATTAAATATATTTTTGCTGATATTCATAGGCCTTTAAGTCTTCAATTCTCTCTACTTATAAATGAGGAAGGAAGGAAAGAGGAACAGGAGAAGACAGAGAAATGAAACCTTTTAGATACGGAAAAATCAAGATTGAAAAACAAGCACACGTTTTCTCACTTATTGGAAAAGAAGGGTGGGCAGCTATGTATGGTATCGTCTTAAGAGAAAAGCAGCAGCCTGAATTTGGAAAGATGATATATACATGTACCATCATTTATCAACTGAATGTTGTCTATTTCCTTAACAGTGAAATGGATTTAATTGCTACTTTTTGCATGAGGAATAAATCACAAAATGCATATAACTACCTGAAAAAGATGTCTCGCATATTACAGGAGTGCAAGACATGATATTGCCCTAATGTTCCTCCAGATAATTGCCATGTCATCCTACATATGCTGTTCGGACACCGTCCATTACTCCCCACCATTTGAGCTTATATCTTGAAGCAAACTTGTCATGAGCCAAATTGGACAAGATTTTAAATTGTGTATCATTAACACAGTTACAGTGATGGAAGCATTTCATTTGGGAATTTAAAAAATAAATTCTTAAACACTATCAATTTACACACTATAGTTTGAACAAAGATTTTGAGCAAGGTGGTATCTTAATTGCCTATTCTTTTAACTCCAGCATTAAAAGATATTTTTCTTAATTCCTAAACTATGTGATATTTTTTATTGTGCTCAAATTACTATTTTTGCTCTTTATCTTAAAATGTTCTCTACCCAATAATTATTATTTTATTAAATTTGAGCTACATCACTTTAAAAAAATTAAGTAGTAGTTTCCAAATGTTCTAAACTTGTCCTTTGATATTATTCATATTTTAAATAGCATATATCAAAATGAAATTCTGATAACAGGTCAAGTAACAGAAAAATGAGGTTTTAATAAAAATAATTTAATTAGTCAAAACCAGGAATTCAATCAAGTATGTATATATGTACATAAACACAACTTTCATTTTTTTTCTGACTGAGAGAGGAAGAAGGGATGTTCTGAGAAGGTTAACAAAATGAAATGAAGAGTAATTTATTATAGCTAAATATGACTGGTATTTTAAATTTAGAAGACAAAGTAAAACAGTACACCACAGGATGCAAAATAAGTTCATATCTTTGAAAAATGATAAAAGCAGGCTTTTTAACTCATAAATATTCTTGAAATAATTTTTGAATACTGGTTCTCTTAGCAAAATAACAGTAGTGAAATATCCTAAAATTAAGGATATTTTATTATACAGAAAAGTCTACTGAGTAAGCAGTACACTATGCAGACATGAATGTTACTGCAAATTAGAGAAACCATAAAAGTGAAAGATTAATGAGAAAAGCCTCACTGTGGCTTTTGAAAAAGGGAGCCTGCTCAACCAGAATGACAAAGAACATGAATCTTAAAGATATGACCATTTTTTCCAAATTACATTAAATGGCATCCATGGGGTCTGAAAAGTAGGATATGTTAGTGTCTCTGGAAAAGTCTGGTTTTCTATATTCCCTTTGGTTTTGCTGTCATTAGAGCCTCCAGAAGCAATGGATTTGTTTTCTTAATCATTTAGGTCTCATACTTTCTGAATTAGGTAGGTTCATGGAATTGTTCACAATAAACCCTTCTCTTGCTGACAAAGATGTGGTTACCTAATGGGGCATGTTTCATCAATTAAAATATCTCATTATAGAAATGGAAATATTTGGATGCTGTGAAACCAACTGGCTTGGATATAGATGATAAATATTGAAGCTCACTTTCCCTAAAGTTTTTGTTTTTATGATGTGTTCTTAGAAGGAACTTACTGGACCCAAACATCTGGTATTAATTATTCTTTCTGTACACAGCATCTCTGTGGCACATCACCACTTTAAGGACTCCAATGAATCATGGCTCCTGGCTGCCAGGTCCTTGTGGCTCTGGCTAAGCCCATGCCTTACTCTGGCCAATGGGACTACTGCAGCACTACTGAACAGAGAGGACAACTCTCCTTCCTCAGGTTTGGCTGTTACAGGCCCTTTCTGACTGCTGTCTTACATCCATGGGATTACTGGGGGGTTCATGTATGGGAGAATGGGGAAAAGAAAGAGAGAGGGAGAGAGAAAGGAAGGGACGAAGGGAGGGAGGGAAGGAGGAAGGAAAGAAGAAAGATTTCCATACTCTGCAGCTTATATGTTCCTTTTCCTGCTTTTTGGGCGAGAACTAGAGGGTTTCTCTCTATCTTCTTGTGCCAAATCATTGTGGCGGGGCATCTCTCCCTTGGGCACACCCTGGGCTCACCCCTTAGAGCATATACTTTCACTTTCCTCAATAAACTTTTCTCACTTGATTCTATCTACTTATCTCATCCTTGCATTCCTTCTTGCAATGAGATGGGAAGCCTGCAATGGAGTTCCAGTAACATCTTTCTCAGCAAAAGGGAGCTCCGCCAACAGCCTGAGATTCTTCCTGCTCAAACCTCCTTTCTTTTCCTTTCTTCCACAGGTGTCACACCTGGATTGCAGTCTGAAGGCTCTCCCTACCTTCTCCAGCTCCCTTTCTTTATCTTTCACAGCATTTCCCCTAATAATTCTATCATCTGCCTAATTCCATTTTGGAAACTGCTTCTTTAAGTATCCAGACTAATACAGGGTCCAGGGACAAACTGTGGTGGATTGTTACATTAATGACCCCAAATATCATACCTCCCAATAGCCACTCCCTTATTTAGTTCCCCCAACTTGACTTTGGGCTTGGCCGAGTGATGTGCTTTGGCCCATGAACAGCAAGAGAATTGGGTTATTGCTTGCCCATTAGGACTTGCTCTCTTAAAACATAACCACCATCAAGTGAAAGAGTCTAGCCTTCTTGAAGTTGAAAAACCACATACAGGGAGAGATCTAACTGTCCCAGCTGAGTCCAACCCCCGGCCACCCTGTCAGCTAACTGTAGTCACTTAGTTGAACCCAGACAAGTCTAGTGAAGAACTTCCCAGACTACCCTTAAAATTATGAGAAATATTAAATTGCTATAGTTTTAAAACATTAAATTTTGGAGTAGTGTGTTTTGTAGTAATGGGTAACAAATACAATCCCCCTGAAAATGTTGAAAAGAATCATGAATATAAAATAAGAATTAATAACTTGGGCATTTTCTAAAATGTTTATTCTCAGATGTATAAGAGTTTATCCAATTTCAAATAGGATAAAAACAACCTGAATGATGCAGCCTAAAGAGATTGGGCCAAATTCATTGTAATGTCCTTTTTCTGTCCCTTATGACAGTACATTTTGCTCCTTTGTCAGAATTTGTGTAAGAAGCATTTACCTTACAGAATTTACAAGGAGAAATTATCTGCTTCTCACCAAGAAATTTCAAGTTACTAAAGTTATAACCTTTGCTTTAAATCACCTATTAGTTAGTAAAGAGAGAATTGCTTAAGGAGTCATCTGGCTTCCTATATGAGATTCCAGTGAAAATATAAAATAGTGATTTCTAGTTCAACTAGTATTACTGTAATCACTTTGCCTGTGAGTTGAACAATCACAGTTGTTTGTAACCTCCTTTCAAGCAGACAGTCCTCTGCACAGACCTTTCCAAGACTTCCTCCTGAATAATCAATTTGAATATGCACATACTAAAAGCTTATGTCCTACTCTATTTGATAAATTTTACAGTGTTTTACAATGGTCATATAATTAGAGTTGGATTAAGCTAAAATATCAATTCAAACATTGTTGGCAGTTTGGGGAATAACCTGCACTTTTAAGAAGTCAAGAAGTCCAAAATATTCTGTCAGCCCTGGAGGTTTTGCCTATTGTGGTGGAACTGTGGAGGTATCCGTCCTTAAGAGTGTGGGATTCAAATTGCTTCCCATCTGAAGATGACATTTAATTTTGAAGGTGGCTAATATTCGTTAAGCCTCTTCCCTCTGCTTTCTCTACTTACCTCTATATGACAAAGAAACTGCTGTGACTGAAATAGAAGTTCAACTGCTCCATTTTACTCTTATTTACTCTATTAATTATTCAAGTATGAATTAAATATATCTGTTCAGTTATAAAATGCAAATGAGCCTAGGTATAATAATGTTGATCCAGTGTTAACTTTGGAATGGAAGAGATCAGTGTCAAAGATTGCTCAAAATGCAATAATCAAAAGACCTTTATACATTTTGCAGTGTGATTTCTATCTTTGGGTGCAACTGGATATAAAAAGCACGGTTAACATCAGTGGAAATGGAAGGGGCTAGACCAACCCACTAAAGTAGTGAGGTCAGTGGCAAGGGAGATGGACAAACGACGGAAGAATGGTGCATGGAAGTTTCCAATAGTAGATTATCATCCCGAGAGTCTAGTGACGGATGCTTAGTCCAGTCACATTGTGGTGCAGGCTGGTAGCATCACTGTGGTTGCAGGTAGGCAGAGCCTAGTGATGGGAGTCTAGGACCATGCTGAGGATGGTTGGCTTCATGAAATTGTTCTGGCAAGTACAGCTCAGTTCCAGATGCTAAGTTAAGGTTCAGGGATGGAATATCAGTAGCTAAGGTGGCAAAGATTGGTTGAAGGTTACAGCATCCTGCCAAAATAAGACAGGACCAGGAGTTGAGTACTTCAAATTCAACAGCCTCTGTAACCATCTCCAGCCAAGGTCGTGCAAGATACCACAATTTCTAGGACCTGCTTCATCCTAAGTACCTGCAGATACAGAGACCACAGTATCTAATCTGTTGTTCAGAACATGCAGCAGCCAGGTGTTGCCAATATTGCAATTGCTTTAGTGATACCTTCAGAGGATTATTCTTTTGGCACCTGGACTCACTCTCTCAGAGCATACCATCTGAGTCCACCTGTTGCTCATCAACTTTGTCTTTAATTTTTCATTTTTCAGTCAATACTATAGTGTAATCTTTCCAAATGGCTCAAACCTCTACCACTTTATCATCCCCATAATGCTCTGAACTTCCTTGTCCCTGATGTAGCCCTCACCACTCACCATCAGCCACCCATAGGTCCTGCTGTCTATCACCCTAAACCTCAGTATTTTCTGAAGCTGCCTCCTTGTAATCAGCAAGCTCTCCTCTTGCTTTAAACATTTCTGTGTCTCCTCCACATCTCCAGATTCTAAGTTGATTGAGGCATGGCAGACATCTCAGAGTCCCTGCTTTTTCTACTCGTATCCCACAAAGCTCAGGGTCAGGAGTGGGATTTGTGTCCTCCTTGACTTCTTATTTCCAAACCATTTCTCTAAAATCAGTAATAATACTAATACTAGTACTAATAATAACTAATTCTAGCCAAGGAATGTAAGGTTGGTTTAACATTTTAAAAATCAATCAATATAATTCATCATATTAACAAAGAAAAAAAATTATTTGGTCATCTCAATATTTTTTGACCAAACTTTTGACAAAACATCTATTTCTGGTAAAAATCCTTGGCAGACTAGGAATAGGAGGGGGCTTTCTCAACTTGATAAAGGACATGGACAAAAAAAAATCTATAGCTCACATAGTACTTCATGGTGAAAGACAGAATGCTTTGCCCCTAAGATAAGGAATAAGGCAAGGATGTCTGCTCTTTCCACCCCTATTCAATATTGTGCTGGAAATTTTGACCAGTGTTGTTCACAGACAGCATGATCATCTAAGCAGAAAATCTGATGGAATCTACAGAAAGCAATGATAACTAGTGAGTGAGTTCAGCAAGGTGGTAGGATACAAGAATCAATTACGTTTCTATATACAAGCAATAAATAAATGAATAGTGAAATAATCCCATTTAAAACAGCATCAGAAGTACAAAATACTTTGGAACTAAATCTAAGGAAACATGTTCAAGATTTGAAAACTACAGAACATTGCTGAGAAAAATTAAAGAAGATTGTGAGATGTGCTTTGTTCATGTGTTGGAAGACTCAATATTGCTCAAATGTCAATTCTCCACACAAATTTTCTCTGGATTCAACACAATCCCAGAAATATCTCAGCAGGTTTGTTTTGTTTTGTTTTGTTTTGTTTTGGAAATTGATAATCTGATTCAGAAATCCATATCGCAATGACCAAGAAAAGCCACATTCTGAGAAAGAAGAATAAAATGGAGGACTGACACTACCTGATTTCAAGCTACAGTATTCAAAACAGGGCAGTATGGACATAAGGATTAGCCCCAGAGATCAAAAGAGCAAAATAGAAAGAACAGAAATAGACCCATACATATAAGGTCAAGTGATATTTTGATAAAGGTTCAAAGAAACTCAGTGGAGAAATGTTTGTCTTTTCACCAAATGTCACTGGAACAATTGGATATTCACACAGAATCACATGAATGGGACAGCTCAAATGCAGACTGGTGGAAGTGTGCTGGATGGGTGATGGGAATGCCATGTGCAGCACTGCCATCTTTAATTTGATTTTTGAGCAATTCTTGGGACACTTCAGAACTAACAGAGCAAACCAGAACAAAGGGCAATCACTTTTCAAGTGGTAGTTACTTTCCCGAACATTTCAGTATTCATTAAACTCGGCTAAAAATTATTTATGTTTATTTATAAAATGAAATTAGGTGCTATGCTAAGCTAATTAGAAACTGGCTTTTTCTAAGGCAAATAATTTTTCTATTTCTTTGTTTTTTTTTTTATTATTCCTATACTCTGTGCTTATAATGGTAGCTGGAGCATAGTGTGCATTCAATAAAGATTTGTTGAATTAATTGAATAAAGTCTGTGTTCTGTCTTTAGCTTCTTGCCATAACCCTTCCACTTTTAACCTTTATCTTTAAGGCTATAAAAGGAAAGGGCAAGATGCTTTAAATCTCACTCACTTATTCATGGATGTATTTTACTCTGGGAAATTCAACTAAACGTCCAAGACTCTTTAGTCTTATCTTCTCTGTAATATAGAAACTGTGGAAGAAATGATGCTAATCCTGAGCCATAGCTCTGGGTTAATCATTCCCTGCAGGAAAATAAACTCCATTGTGCTACGTGGTGGAGATGGTCCAAAGAAAGCTTGATTTCTCCTCTCCACTTAGAGTAAAAATCAGTTAACTGAAAATTTAAAAATAATATAATTCATATCTTATTTTTAAAAGTACTTCTCAAACTTTAATGTGCATTCATATCACCTGGAAATCTTATCAAAATGCAGATTTGATTCCATAGGTCAAGGAGGGGATCTGAGATTCTGCACGACTAAAAAGCTCCCAGGTGATACTGACACACCTGGTCCATGGATAGCACTTTGTACACAAGGTTTAGAGCACGATAGCTAGCAAACATCTTATTATCAATTCTTATACTTGAATTGAAAGCAAAATTATTTAAACTGATTTGCTCCAAAAGGGAATAAACTAGAAAGATGAACTGAGAATTCTAGAATTTCAAATATGATGTTATTGATTTACTGCATTTGATTCCAAACATACAATCAAAGAAACATACTACCTCCATAAAGATTCCCACAGATGTAGTTGATTTTAAGTTTTTCAACAAGCCAACTGTTTTTCTTCTACTTACCTTTCCCACATCATTTGTTATTATCTTTGAACATTAGTCTTATAATCAGGCAATGAAATCACCAGTGGGGAAAGAATTACTTTGGCAGAGGAAATGGTCTGAAGAGTCGTGATTGGCCATCTCAGTGGTGTCACAGAAGCACGATCTGAAGCATTCCCATTTTGCTTTTGAATGTATAATTTATTCTCAGTCTACAAACTTATCTACCATCCCATATGTACATTGTTAGTGGACTTCCCTTAAGAATTCCCTGCTTAATGTATAGTCTTTACTCTTCAAAATAAAGTGGATAATAAATGAGAGTATTTATTATCATATACTTGGCCACATATGACATTTCATATCCTAAGAACTTTTCTGTAGGATAACTGATCAATATCTAAATCACTTCACTGAATGTCAATTAAGAAGAAATGTACAGAAAATGACAGACTGGCAGAAACAAAGTGAATTTCCAATTTCTTTGCCAATAGTTCCATTAGGAGAACATTTTCCTAATGGAACTAACTTTTCAGCAGTTCACAAATAAGAAATATTGCTTTGCATCATAAAATAAAAGAATGCTATTGCCTTATCAGTAATAAACATACAGAGACTATAAAATAGAAATCATGTGCATGTCAAATTCACACTCATGTAATTAAAATCCGGAACATTTTGTTACATGAAAGACTAGCCCCTAGTTCGAGCATCATTTACTGAAAAACACATTTTATTTTCCTCACAAATTTATATTTCACACACAATGAAACAGTAAAAGATCATGTAAGAAAAATCGTGGCACCTTATAATATCCCCTCTAACATCTATGTTCCATTGTGAAATCATTTTTACTCTATGCTCTAATGTGTACCAATGCCTAAAACATTCTCTTCTTTTTCTTCTTTGTCCATGAGCATATTTCACTTTTGCCAAAACTACCAGCATGCATTTTTTTCTTAATAAATGACGTACCAGATAATGATTTGTTTCGTGGTGCAGAGTCATAAACCAGCTCTACTAGCACTACCACTGTGATCACAAAAATAGCAATAATGAAACCTAAATGCTCCTGATGGATGTGGATACACTTCTTTGTCATTCCAAAGAATGTAAATCCAGATTCAACATAATGGGTTTCAGATTATAATATTTCTATGTCTAGATTTACTGGAAAGTAAAACCTGACTGTGAAGTTTTAAGTACCAGAGACCTCTACAAACCAATTTAAGCTACAATTGAAAGTAATTTTAAAAATCCATGTTTTATAATATGTAGTTATGCTGGTACAGCTTCTATTCATATTCAACACTGAGTTATTTATCAGTCAAACATTTTGGAAGGCCCACTCTGGTCAAGTAACATTGTTAAATTGCTGAGAATTCAATGAGTAGAAGGCATCACCAATTCTCCAGGTGTTTCCAATCTAGCTGACAAGAAAGACACAACCAGATATAATTATAGCCATGGAATAATTACAAAGTAGGATAACTGAGGCATAAAGAGGAAACACCAAATTCTATTTAAGGACTTCAGGAAGCACTCCTTGAGGGAACTGATTTCAGGTAGAATCTCAAAGAATGCAGCAAGTTTTGTTAGTAATAAAAGGATGGATGGGAAGGGAAGCAAGAGAACAGCAATGGCATATAAAAAAGCTGTGAAACATATGACATGTTGGAATTTAAAAATTGCAATTACTCAGTAGAGGTGGCACATAAGGTGACTGTCACTCAGAGATAATGGACAAGGGAGAATGACAGATACACTAGAAATAGCAGACCGTGTTCATGAAGCCCTGTGTGCCACGCTAAAGCATTTGAACCTTCCACTGCTGGTGAAGGGAACCACTGGAAATGTAACCAGGAAAGTAAATTCATAATTTTGCTTTGTTCCCCATTCCCTACCCCCAGCCCAGTGTTTCTCAAACTGCAGTGTGCCATCAGAATCACCTGGAGGACTTGTTAAAACAAAGATTGTTGGGTCCCACCTCCAGAGTGGCTCAGTCAGTAGGTCTGGGTGGAGCCCAAGAATTCGCATTTCACATTCACGAGTTCCAAGTGATAGTGATGCTTCTGGTTCCAGGATCATACTTTTGAGAACCACCTCTAAAATACCCTCATATATCCTACCTGAAATAATTTCAAATAAAATTTTATTTTTTATCTTTGATAATTATTTTAACTTTTTGCAATATTTAACATTTTGAACAGCCAGGCATTAATAATAATTTCAATGATAACTCAAAAGCAGAAGACATTTTTAACATTTAGAACTTTATGGTCATAGAAAATATTTTTACAAAAGTAAATGCCAGCTGTTCTTTAAGGGAAAAATTATAGAGTAATTAATAAAATAAATTAAAGCAAAAAACATATTATAGTGGGATAAAACTATGTAGTGGAATGGAAATGCAAGTTCAAGGAGGAAAATGGAATGATGCAAAATTTCCAACTGTTAAAGGAGAGCTTTTTCAAATAAAAACAAAGGAGGAGGAGGTATCAAATTGCTATCGTATTTAGATTCCATTGGATACTTTTTAAAGGGTAATGTAACTGCTTTATTTACAATTGTCACTCTTTACAGACAATCACAAATTTTATCCTGTGTAAATTATAAAAAAAATTTTAAATTTCCATCTAAAAATGGTTGAAGGCTACGAAGGTTTAAACAATTATGTTAGGAGGCACAGGAGAAAACAGTTTGAAGACCATTTAAAGATAGCATGTTTCAAAATAGCAGGAAACCATGTTAAGACTAAGAGAGCCTTATTAATCTGATGTATTCATTTTAATTATAATTATTTTACTCACATATTGTTCTTAGTTTGTCCTAGCCTTTTCCTGCTATAAACATGTGACAAAATGTAATTTACTCAGCTGCCTACTGCAGAAAGTCAGTTTGTTTCAAATAAAATTTCCCTCTTTATCTCAACTGTAGCAACTTGCATATTAACTATAATTATTTTCATTATTTGATTCCCAATCCAGAAAAACCTCTAGGACTAATTTCACTATTTCTTTGTCACTTCAGTGCAACAACCAAATCTGATCACCCAAAATGCATAACCATCCTGAACTCTGAGTGGTGCCAGAGTATTCTGGATGTACATTTCAGCAGCAGTAAACATTGATATAGAGCTGCAAAGCATAACATGTTTATGTATTTTTTATAAACTTTCCATTTCCAAAAAGGATTTAGGTGGCTTAGAAAGGATTTTATTTGTGGAAATGTTTGATGGAAGTTGATGAAGTATATTAAGTTATTGGAAACCTCAAAAGCTGAAATGGATGATAATTCCCCATTGCATTAATGTATTAATGTGGGATTGTTTTCCTGTTTCAAAACACAAAAATAAAAATGTTCCATTCTGCTGAAAGTCTTCACATCAGAGACCAAGCTCCCATTTTTCTCCTTCATATATCAATTTTTCATTTCCACCAATATTTTAGATTATTTGGTTAATTGGTTGTCAATTTCTATTAGAGATGAGCAACCTATATGCTTCTGATGCTGGTGGGTATGGGACTCAACATCTCCATGTAAATCAGAGCTAATAGACGATCTTTGCATTTTATACATTACTCTACTGAAGAGAATGACCTCAATTAGGTTTCCCTTTTTTATGCTTCACAGATTGCCTCTTTGCTAAAATATTGTTTTGCCATTTGCTTGTGTGCCATTGTCTCCACAGTCGTTAGTGTTTCTCTCCAACCCATAGGGAGTCATTTACTCTAGCTTTGACAAGGCACAGGAAGTGGAACTTTTTGTTCAACACTTCAGACAAAACAGATGGGGGAGCCAAAAAAAAAAAAAAAAATATGTGACATAAGACACACAGAAATTTGGATCCCTCCAATTAATCATGGTTCACAACTGACAAAAAAGTGAGAATAATTGATGCAACCACTTGAAAAACAATCTGGAACTTCAGTACCTTGGGAAAAGTTTTTCTTTTTCCTCAGCTACTATTGAATTAATACCTGCTATAAATTGCGACTCGGTGGGGCACTTCATAAAGTCAGAGTGTCTGAGACCAAAACCACACCATGGAACATCCTGGAAATCATCCATTTTCTGGCTTCTCAGCACAGTGTTGTGCCACCTACCATAACAAGTGCAGTCCCCAGATAGGAGAGTGCCAATTAATCTGCAGTGCATTTTACCAATGTAGAATGCCTCGTCATACCTCAAGTAGATTCCTATGTGGCTCATTTACTAGTTTGAAATGTCTAAACTAGTTGTGCATTTTGGTAAAAAGCAATGGTGTAGCCATGCCCTTCACTGACTGTGCAGCTGTAGGACATGTAGCTCCCACTACTTCGGAATGGTGCCCCCTGAAAGGTGATGTTGCTATTGAACAGGCATTCCTCTGCTTGTAGAAGGTGGGGACTTACATATGGAAAACATGCTTCCAAGTTCCACACCCAAATAAGGCAGTTGTACCTGCAATACATGACAATACAGGTTTTCAGAGCAAGCCTCAAGTTAAAGTTAAGAAACATAATCCACTGAGGTTGCAAGAAGAAAATATTAAATTTCTATATATAGTTGATTCTTAGCTGTAGTAAAGTACAAGCCACATTCATTTTCAACTCAGAGACTGACACTAGTCCCCTGGTTCAGTCTATATATATATATATATATCAGAGTATCACATGTCACACAAAGTATGTGAGGTGAGAGGTCCACAACGTTGAGGGACTGATTGCGGCTTCCTCATACACTCATTTGCTTTCAGCGTATTACCTGGCATTGCAGTGAGGAGGATTGATGTATTAGGATTAAGTTTTTATTACATTACCTCACAAAACAAACACATACCTCCAAAAATCCCTATAATAAAATCATGGATTAGCAATAACTCCAATAATCCAAGCGAAAGTAAACAATAAGAAAATAGTATCATCTCTGTCAACCACATTATGAGATAGCAACAATGATTCTCTACTCAGATATGAGGTGATAATTTGAAATTATCAGGAAGACTATTTGAAATCAGGATTTGCATCCACTATTATTAACTCGAACTAATAAATGAATGCTGAAATACTGCATTTAAAATTTAATTCCTCCAAGACTCAGATTTGTGTGTATTTTATAATGTATATATTAGTATAGTAGGATATGAATATGTTTTATAAATGAATGAATATTTATTGGTGGTACATGTTACAAAAATTTAAGAGATTGAGGGCACATTCAAGCATAAACAATTTTCTTTCATAACGTAAACAAATAAAGTGTGGTTAAGTATAAAATTTGGTGGGATTCAGAGTATCCAAGGTGTATCAATAGAGTTGTATTTGTATTTTTTTAGTAACAACTTAAACCTAACAAATAATTATAAGGCTTTTCTTTTTTTTTTCAATCCTGGAAACCTAAGAAGCTGTATAATAGCCATGCAGGAATCATAGGAAAATTGAACCAAGACATCACAGGTGAAGGATCTTAGCATTAACTTGATAGTTTATCTGAAGTTAGAGAGAAGATCCCCTTGTCTATGCAAAAACCTAATAGTGTCTTCAAACCCAAAGTTCTGAATAACTATAACCAACAGAACATTAAAGCCAAAACTGTCTAAATGTGAACTTGAGTGGATGTGGTCTAGGGATGAAGTGAGATGTGTTGGAGAGTGGTGCATAATGCACCAACTATCATGCTAACATCGTCACTGAGAAATGACAATGTTGTCACCTGCAAGCATGCCATGAAATGAAGGCAAGTAATAGCTGTAACCTCTACCACATCCTGAGCACCTTCTATGAGCTAAAGCCCATTGTATCTTTGCATCAATATATATAAACATAAAAAACTATTTAATATAAATTTATATATAAATTTATTATGCACACCATGCAGATTAGGAAGCTGAGCTTTAAAATATTAGATTTCCCAAGTTATTTAAATGAAGTGCCTCCAGAGAGTGACTTCTGGCTTTCTAGGGACAGTGATGGAGAGGTGGTGTAATAACTATTCAGGGATTTTATATAAGGGATTCAGAGGATGAGGAGGCTGGGGAATAGTTGATGTCTTTAACTGTCCTCACTCTATGGTACTATGATTTTATTCCATAAAACCTTTTTTGAGGTTTCAAAGTTACTGAACCCAAGGGGGAGTATATTTGCTAGTATTATTATGTTTATTGTTATTGCCACTCATACCAATACAACATATTTTTAAGACAAGCAAAAACATCTAACAAGATTATTATGGAATTATATATGTACAATTTTAAGGGGCATTTATTTGCTACATAGTTTTAACAAAAAGGTCAATCGTTTCCTTCTCTTCAAAACTCAGGGACTACTTATTGCATGATAATTGGTAATTAATGTACCTATAAAAACCAAAGAAATTTTTAGAGTGCTTGAATGTGATTCCATGGGGTTCTGACTTTATAAATAGATCACCCAAATACAGGTATATTTTTTTCACTGATAAGGATCCAGTTGTCATACTATAAAATAAAATAAGATTTTGAATACATATTGATATATAACAACATAGCTATATATATTTTAATATAAAATAAGATTTTAAATACACATTAATAAATAACATAGCTGTATATATTATAATATATATATAACAAGCACACATGCACACACACACATATATGCAGACATCGAAAATATATATGCCCTTATATATATGCCCTTACAAAATGGTAGGGGCCAAAAATTACCTGTCAAGGACTTGAAGGGTCTGGAATTTTACCATACTTTCAAGCTAACAAGTTAGCCTACCATAGCTTCATAGATGCTGGCAACAGACCCGAGACTTCTGGGTCAGAGACAAAGGATAGTTTATTACCCACAGCAGCGCCAGTGGCCATAGTATCTTCATTATTGCACTGATTCCCAAACCCCAAGTCCTATGGGACAAGGAAAAGAGGGTGAATGACACCTGCAGTTCGTTGTATTGTAGAAGAAGAACCCCAAGCTTAGGGAACCCAAATCTTTTATAATGAGCAGTTAGCTTGCTGGCTCTTTGCTCCCTGAGGGAGACATTAGTTTTTTCTATACCGAATTCTAAACAAGTTTGCCTTTTTCTCTGGAGGGAGAAACTATCTCTGTCTTCCATGGCCATTTGCTAAACTAACATCCTTGAAAAGATTTTCCAGAACAAGGGTCAGTGGCTCTGTTCACAAGACATACAGCAATGCAAGAGAGACAAGGAAAATTGTCTCCCGTCACCACCCAGAAATATTTATTGTCCATATTTGGTTTGAAAAGTTACGCATGGCACAGTGCTTGTGTGAAAATCATCTGGACTTTGATCCCCTAGTGGCCAAATGGAACATTAAGACATGCCTAACATATGGACTTTTCCACATCATGTTTTCTGAGAAGCAATGTTGCCTATTCAGGGGTCACCCTGACATCCAGCGCTGGAGAATGGAGAACATCAAGACCAGACTTGTATCTGCATCACTTGCTTCCTGGGAATTGTTCTGCCAACCTGACTTCTGGGCCCCAGCAGAAGGGTGAGTAATGGAGCATTAAATATCAACAATCTGGCTTAATCCCTTTAAACCCCACAGGGATCTCGGCAAGCATCAAAATAAGCACACCAAATGTGACTTCAGTTGACTCTTGAGGCAAAAAATCTTAAAACGCTGTGAAAGCATATGAGGTTTGAGATGGTTTGCCTTGTAAATGACATATCAAGGTAACTTCCCATAAGGCAGCAATATGGGAGAATCAGTGCCAGATTAGTCATCAGGCTGGTCACATACTTTCTTAGGTTACCAGCAAACAGGTGAACTGAAAGAAAAGAAAAGTAAGAGTTTAAAAAATAAAAAAGCCCACTTTCAGTGAATTCATCCAGAACTTCGTAAGCAGAGCTCTACAATAGTTTAATTTCAGCTTACATGATAGTCTTGTGATGTTTTAAAAAATACTATTTTACTTTGAATTGTATATTATAGCATGGGTTGGTGCTGTGGGACATACTTCTTTCTTCAATTCTTATGGCTTTTGAATTTAGCCTAGGATCCAGTGGAAAGAGCATTCACTTCAGATTGTCTAGGGTTTGAATCCTGATTCCAGATAAGTTACCTATCCTTTTTCAACACAGTTTTCCTCATAATTGTTCACCTTGCATAGGACTGCTGTCAAGATTTAAAGAAAAACCCCATTTAAAACATTTAATATAGAGTGTGGCAAATAGCAGCTCCTTAAGATAGCTTTGCGGGGTGGCCTGGCTTTGGTTTAAGTATGGCTCTGAATTCTGTGGCACTGTTGGATTTTACGTCACGGGCTATGCCAGATAAATACTCTGATTTCTCACTTCAGATTAAGCTCAGGGAAAACACTGCGGATAAAGACTGCCAGACTCCCTTCTACTGAAACTATCAACTTCTGTTCTCGGGCTGTGCTTATGTTGTAATCTTCTGTGCAGCGAGTGGAGGGAGGAGAAGAGCTGTAGCAGCCCCCCCGGGTAGGAGGTACACACAGAGAAATGTGCTGATGAACCCAAATCAGCGAGTATCCTTTGGTGTCAGATGTACCCCATCAGCATCGAATGTGTGCATGTGTGATTAGCAAAAGTGCTTTAATGTGGATATAATTACCATATGCCCCACGGATGAAATAATGCTTCTAGCCCATACTATCTGCCCACATTTACAATAGAAGCTAAACACTGTTAAGTAATGTGGTTTACTTCATCAGCACAGGCCTTTCTTTTCTCTTCAAATACAGTCAGTTCTGGCTCTTCACTGGGTGAAAAGAGTTTGTAAATTCTTCTTGCATGGTACCAGGCAGCCTTCAGCTTTAAGAATTTGGCTTTGTTTTCACAATTACTGTTCTGTGCATTTTATTTTAATTCCCCATGTGGCAAAAATATGTTTAGATGCAGGTTATGGAACATGTTTCTTAAGATGCATTAATAAGACAAATATGATTCAAATGTGTCAAAGCAGGCTTATTTGGAAGATGGTTCTGAGTAATGTAAGTACAATATTCCCCATATGCTATGTGGCATGAAATGTGTTCCATCATCTCATTCTGAAGGTTATGGCATTGATTCATTTTTGTGAAATTACCAAGGTAAAATATTTAAAGAAATGAATGATGAACATCATCTATCTTGCAATATTGATATTTCTTCATTAATCATCTCTAAAGAAATATTTCAAATGTTTGTTTTCAAATTTGACTCACTTCATCTACAACTGGTGCAGCTAAATCAAGACAGGAAATTTTTCTCCATTTATTTTCTTCATTCTATAGCTGTACATATTTCAATACCTTGCACTGTGTTCAAAAGATGAATAGAGGAATGAGCAGCCAAAAAAATGGTTATTATTCTACAATTATCTATTCATTGATCTACCTATCTGTACTATATAAAACACATTAAACTATTCTACTTGGCAACATTTCTCTGGAACTTCCTAATGTTGTTGTGACTGAATCTGCATGATAGCCCTGCATTATTTTACCTCTTCTTCCTTTACTCCTCTTTGTTTCCTACTCGACTTGTTTTTCTTTGTTTATTCCCTTTCTTCTTCCATCCCTCCCTAGCCTTACTCCCCCACCCTTTTCTCCACCTTCTCTCTCTTTATTCCTCATTTGTTGCCTCTCTCCTCTCTTCTCTTCACTTATTCATGAATTCTTTCAGGGCAAGGAAACAAAGTTGATGAGTATTTAATACCTCATATCTATATTTTTGCTGATAAAAACTGTGTTTTTGTATTATAAATGTGACTATTAATTCCCATTATCCTAAGAAATAAAAAGTCAACTCAACTATGAACTTAAATATTTCCCAGGGCAAGTTAAGAAAGCAGGTTGAAAATTTAGGCTTGTGAATTTTACATTCCATTAGTTGATCTGAGAAATAATACAACATTTCTGCAGTAGCAAACCAAGAAAAGTAGTCCCACTTGGCTGAAATGAGAACCTGTCCAAGGTCCAAAGGCATGAGGGAATATCCTTGGGCCTGGGTGATATTATTTAATGTGAGTATTAAACACTATCTGCATTTATGGCATTGAGTGGAGAACTTGCCCTGCTTCCATGTGCCATGTCTTTGATCATGGAAACAAACTTTATTTGGTAATTAAATTGATGTAGTTTTACTTATACTGAGTAAAACCTTAAACCTTATCTCTAGTCTCTTACCCTTATTCCTGAGATCCTTCAGATAGAATACTCAGCAGTAATAAAACCAAGCTGAAATCATGTTAAAGAAATGCTGTTGCCCCTCACCAGAGAACATATTTTCTTTTATAAATAACTTTATATGGTTCATGTGGCTGCAATATTCTGATTCTACAGTTAATTTTCCTAGCTTAATGGTAAGTCTTTTTTGAGTGTCTTTAAGGTACAGGACCTCCAAAGAAAGTAAATTCAAACAAACAAACAAGAAAGAAAACAAACAACAACTACATAATGGTTTCACTTGTTAAGTATCTACTTTAATCATTAATTAACTACTTTCTGGAATTAATAACTTTATTTATTATTAACAGCATGTTTCTTAAAATGAAATAATGTCCCTAATTTATCCTTTACTTTTTTGTGATGTGGAGTGATTCAAGTAAAAATTTGTAACTATTTATATGTAGTGATATTGAGATACCCAAAAATAGTATCTTACAGTATTTACCATAGAGTTCCATGAATGTTAAAATACCAACTGCTAAGCAAATCATTGTTTTCTAAAAGTTTAGCTATGGCTATCTATTCATTAATGGAATACTTAGAAATATAGGATACTAATAGCTCTTTTTAATTTGAGGAAAATATAATGATAATCAGTTGACAGGTAGAATACTAAAATTACTATATAGAGAAACAAAGAAAATTAAATGCAGCAATGTCTCGTAGACCCAGGATTTTTGTGACAACTATGTAAGTGGAATGTCTAGAATTAGGACTTACATTCTTTGAAGAAATCAAATAAAAAATTGTAACTGTTTTGATACTTTTTCTTATAGAATAAAACCATTATATACTATATATACTAAAAACCAATAGTTGAGATTATGCTGAATTATAATATAAATTCATTCTGTCTCTTCTCATGATCAATCTTCTGTTGACAGTGTGACTACTTAAAATTGTCATAGACTTGTGAACCACTACTTCTAGTCTGCTTTGCTTTGACAATTGGAATGCTCAATATTGTCAGAATTACGTATAAAGTAAGAGTCAATATGTTTTGAATGGAGGCCTAAAGGTTCATGTTAGGGGGGCTAGATAATAAGTTAGAGTTATGTTAAGATAACATTCAATGCCTTAACATATGTATCATTTGGTTTGTATTCAAGTACACAAATTTTAGTAACTTTAAAAAAAAACACCTGCCTTGTTTTTACCCAGAGACATCTCCCACCCTGCCTTTCCCCACCTACCCCTTATTCTTGGGACATTTTTGAATTTTATGAATCTGACTTTTAGACAACCAGGTTATATACATATAAATATAGTGTGTGTATATGTAGTGTATAGATAGTATAAATATAGTATATAGTTATAGTATATATGTAGTAAACTGTTGTATGTGCTTATTATATGTGTGATAGTAAGCTATTGAGATAGTTTTAATCCATTAAAATATTATAATTTAACATTTTATTCCCATTTCTTCTAACAAACACATGAAAGATTTTACTATTTCTCATAAAAGTAATGTTATGGCACATGCATTCTAAAATTCAATATGTTGAAGGAAGTTGAAATTTGCATTCTGAATCTTGAATATTAGAGAAACTTTAAACTTGTTAACTGGACAAGGCAAGGGCACATTTAAGGATATTTTTTGCTCTATATTACTCCTTAAGAAACAGACTTTCTGAATAATGAGTGTAACATTTGATTCTGTTATATGTCACACTAAGACTAAGTAATTGAAGATGAAGGAAACTGACCCTGGAAACAACAGTGAAAAATTAGAACCTGCTGATTTCTGATATAGCAGATGGCTACCTGATGAAACTGCTTTTAATTGTAGATACTATAGCCAAAGTATTTTATTTTACAGAAGTACTGTTTAACAGTCCAACTACATATACAAGATTTTAAAAAATTCAGAGCAAATGTTACTAATCATTTAGTAACTTCTAAAACTTACAACAGATCTGTCTTCTGATCAATGCACTTTGGCTCTGCAAATTTGGAAAAAAATCAAAAAAGATGGCAGAGCAACATGATCATAGGCATCCTCAAACTTTGGTTAAATTCCTGCATCTTTTCACTTTTCACTTCTGGAGGTAGCTGTAAAACACCAATATGCTCTTTTAAGTGATGATTTCCCAGATTTATAGCTGGCTTTCTGATTTTCCAGGGGTAGTCAGAAATCCAGATATCATATATGTTCTTAATTTTAAATATTATCAATGAATTTATAAATTTTACAATACTTCTTGGGCCAAACAAAGCACACCTATGGGTTGGATATGACTTGTGACCTGCCAGTTTATAACTGTTTAATTTTTTAAAGAACTCAACCAAAATGAATAACTGGCCTAAAACTTTTCTGGCACATAAACACCCATTTAATAACAAGAGGCTACTTTAAATGTTTTAAAAATTATATCCAAAGACAACAGACAACATAGCCTAGTGCTTTACAGCTCGGGCTATGGAGTAAAGTAGTCCAGGGATGGAACCCAGGCTTTGTCACCCAGCTACGTGATCTAGGACAGGTTGGCTAACCCCCTCTCATCAGTAAAATTAGAATAGAAATAGGGCAAACATCCTAAGGAATTTCTTATAGAATTCAATAAGATAATGTCTAAAGTGCTCATGCCTGGCATATAAGCACTCACTCTGTTAGTGATTTTGGTTATCAGAGTAATTACAAACCAAGTTGATGTGTTAGAGGTCTTGCAAAATAAACATTCTAATTTAATGACTTAGACACTTTATTTAAAGAATTAAGTGTGTTAAAATTGTGTTTCTACTTCTTTCTTCTCATATGTAGTTTGTTTTCTGCAGTGCATACTGGGCTACTTTAGAAACTGCTATAAATTCTTGGGCATAACGTTCCACCTATTTGATGTGATGTAAGTTGATGGAGCAGTGCGTTTAATGATGCTTAAATGGTATAATGAGATATGTGAGAAAATTAGTAACATATTACCATTACAGCGATCTTGAGCACCAAGAGTAATGTGTAAATATGTTTGTGAATGGATAATAAATGAATGGAAAACAGATCTACTCCTCTGTTCTTCTGTTGAAGGTCTGAAAGCATTATTTCTCATTGCAAATTATATTCCATACATGTTGTTTGGCTTTGCTTTCTGTAAAAACAAGTTTTCTCCAACTTAATCTGCTGAAAATCCCAGAGCAAAAACCAAGCTAAAGTAAAGCATGAATGGCCATGATTAGGGACCTTGTATAGTTTTAGAAGTTAACAAAACAAAAGAAAAACAAAATGAAAATCAGTTTGTATATCTGACTAGGAAGTACAAAGAAGTTGAACTAAGATGAGCTGATCCAGTTACATTTAGAACTAACAATGAACGGATGGAAGTTACCCTGAAAATATGTGCTGTTTCCTCTCAATCCACCTGTTTAAGGAATTTGGATTAAGTCTACCCTATTCTGTTTTTTTTTTTTAGTGAGCCACAATTTTGAAATTCACATTTTTTTCCTTTATACAAGGGGGATTTCTTTAAAAGTTCTAGCCTTTGTTGTCTTTTTATAGTACAAGTAGTAATAATAATGATGCTATAGTTATTGAATAATTCAATATACTTTAGGATATTCTTTTGTTTCCCTTATAGAAAAGACTACTTTTGTATTTAATATTTGCTAAATTATAAATCTTTTTATTTTCTCCATAGTCTTACTGAGGATGACACTAATTTTGTGCATAGTCCCGCTTAAGTAATTTGCTGTCTTTCTAATTCTTCATATGTATATGTTAGTGAATTGGAGTAGGCATTGTTAACTCTAAAGTTCTATTTAAAAAAAACTATATGAAATCAAGATCAGTATCTAAAGTGGCTAGTTAGCAGGTCTAATGATTATCATATAGCTATTAGACAAATAAATTATACAAAGTAGTTGGTTTCATTTGAATTATTTACTGGTGCTGTATTAATTAGCCAAGTTCATCAGATAATTGCTCTGTATTGTTCTGTGAACTTAGCTCTGTATCAAAACAAGATAAAAGCACATATCTATAGAACAAAACACTCACAAAACAAAAAAACAAGATCTGAAATGGAAAAAAATGTTCATTAATATTTTGATCCTGAGGAAATACAACTCTGGACAGCTTATATTCTTTAGGAGATATCATCTCCATTGCTGATGAAATTTCATATCATTTTAGCCAACAGTTTATTTCTACCATAATATTTATAACATTATGCAGTTATATTAAAATATCAAAAATGTATTTAATTTTTTTATCTTAGTGAACAATCAGTTGAGGAATTATGAATGTCTGGAATAATTTCAGAATTTCAGGTGATTATTTTTTAGCACAGAAATAGATTATTCATTCTGTATAAGTATAAATACTTCATAAGTGTAATATCAGTACTCAATGACTTCAAGGAATTGAGGATATTTCTAAACGTTTCGTGAGCCGAACAGCAATACATTTTAAAATGGAAGTGGGAAATCAGAATTGGGTGGGTCATGTGCAGATGACACATAATCAAGTCCTAATATCCCTTCAGTGACCCCCCCAACCTGGTCCTGTGGGTGTGGACTCCTCTGTAAATAGGATCTTTGAAGATCCTGTTAAGATGAGGCCAAACTGAATCAGAGTGGGTCTTAATCCAGAGTGACTGAAGTCTTTATAAACAAAGGGAATCTGGACACGGAAGTAGAAGCTGTACAAGGAGTCAGAAAGAGAGAGATGGCCATGTGCCAGAGGCTTGAAGGTGATGGTCAGCCACCACCAGAACACACAGGCTTAAGAGAAAGCACGGCCTGCTGATATCTTGACTTTGGACTTTGAGCCTCCAAACTGTAAGCCAATAAATTCCTGTTCTTTAAGTCAACCAGTTTGCAGTATTTGTCATAGGAGCTCTGGCAAACTATAATAACATGTAATGACATTTAATCCTCACAACAACTTTATAAGGTAGTTTGTATTATTGTTCCCCACTTTATAAGTGAGGGCACTTAGACAACTAGTGACTGATGGATCCAGTATCTGAAGCTGGGAATCTGAGTCTAGAGTCCATGCTCTAACTATTACATTATACTCATATATTAAAAAATTTTTATACAGTAATGGGGTGACCTAGTGGAGAGGGAGAGACTGATGATGAAAGAAATACATGGGATGATCAAAAAGGTCCTAATATATAGAAATGTATGACATGTAGGAATGATGGGCCCCAGAACACATGTGAAGGGTGTTCTAATAGAAGAAAGGACCTGTTCTCAGTTCTAATAGGAGGACAAAGAAGACAGGTGCATATATGTAAGTAGGTTTTTAGTTGGGGTTACCCAAAGATAATGGTATGATGATTTCTATTTTTTCAGGCCATATTCTCAGATTGAAGATCAGAGGAGGATGGAGAGGAGTTTTGATGGAAAGAAGAAGAGATAAGAAAAGGTTTTCATTACTTATCTCAGAAGGTGGGAAACATAGCAGGCTTACCAACACAGTGCTAAGAATGAATTTGAAATTCATGATCATAAATTTAAAATGAAATCTGTCTGCCTGGTTGTGGCCTTTTCTCCAGCTATAATCAGCTGTGGACATGGAAAAAGTTGATGGTTTAGTTTCCCAGCTGGAGTTTTGGCAAGCTAGTACTATGGTGGGAGATGGCAAAGAAATGTGGGTTTTGGAATGTGTTGATTATAGCAAGTGAACATAGACATTATTCTGGACAAAAATGGAAGACATGAGAAGGGTGAGGCACAATGAGAAAAATGGTGGGTTACATGATTTAAAGAGTAATCATAATGGGGAAACCTGAGCAAGTAAAGAGGATATAGGTTGGGATCAGACAATGGGAAACTGTATTCAAAGATTTTTAATTGATGTGGTTTGGAGTTATGGTTTGAGTGTGACTGTAGGATTAGGAGCCCGAGGTGAAATGTAGGGGGAAAAGGACAATGGATATGAAAAGGAACAGAAACTGAGAAGATTATATAGCTAAAGTGAGTCAAAGTCAAAGGAACTAGGATGCCATTGTGCATTATTTTCTTACTTTAATGCTGACTTAGCTGATGGAAGGAGCAGTGTGCAGTGCTCTAGAAGCTACCATTTTGCCAACTCTATTTGGGAACCCCAGACTTTGTATCCTAGAATTGACTTCCCACCCTCTTTCATATTATCATTGCTAATCTCATTACAACTCACACGGTGTTCACCTCGGGTAAGAGGAAAACCACATCTTCTAAGACTCTCCTTTCCATGCATCTTTGGCAATCGTAACTTGGCTTCTGGAAATCTAAGTCCAATCTACCTTGTGCTGACCCTCTCCTAAGAATTTTCTCTTCATTATACAATAACACTTTGAGTTATTTGTTATTATCCATATTTTACAGTTGAGAAAACTGAAGTTTAGAGAAAGTTAAGTAACTTGTTTTATTTTCTGTAAATACTATCCAGAATTACAGCTGTTCCATTTCCAAAACAGTTTGAAAATCACTAATCCAGAGAGTATGACTTCCGTAAGGAAAATGTACTTAGACTTAATTCCAGAATAATGATGTTGATAGACTAAGATCCATGCTATTCATTCAAGTGTTATTAATATTTCTAAATAATACGTCTAAAATACTGGTATTGCAATAATCAGATTGATAGAATAAGGTCTATGTTATTCATAGTCAATGTTATTGTTTTGAATAATAATACTGGTGTAATTATTGCAAATTATTTGCAAATTCCTTGACACTTCTTCCGTCAAAAGGTGGAATCTGTATTTATTCCCATTGAATCTAGAGTCTTGTGATTCATTCATAATTAATAAAATGCAACAAAACTGATATGATTACTGAGACAAGGTTCATGTATTAATTTTTGTTGTTGCTGGAAGAAATTACCACAAGTTTTGTGGCTTAAAATAACATGACATTATTACCTTACAGTTCTGGAAGTCAGAAGTCAAAAATCAGTTTCACTGGGGCTAAATTTAAAGTATCAGCATGTCAGTGCTCCTTCTGGAGCTCTAGGGACAAATATGTTTTCTTGTCTTTTCTAGCTTCTAGGGGCCACCTGTATTCCTGGACTCATGGCCCCCTCCTCCATCTTCAAAGCACATCATCCCAAACTGTTTTCATTGTTCTATCTCCTCCTTCTACCTTTGACTTCTTGCCTCTCTCTGATAAGGACCCTTGTGTTTTCATTTAGGGCTCTTCTGAATAATCCAGGGTAACCTCTCCATTTTGAGATTCTTAATTCAATTATACTTGAAAATTTCCTTTTGCCATGTAAGGTAACACGTTCATGTTAGTGGTTGGAGCACTGGCCTTGAGAGGTCACGTGTAGGTGCTCCCAAAAACAGCTTAGCTGGCCTGGGTGATCATCAGTGTCAACTGCCAGCTACATGAGGAAGCCATATTGGTGTGTGTGTGTGTGTGTGTGTGTGTGTGTGTGTGTGTTTTCAGATAACTGGAGCCCCACCAATATCCGACTGCCGCTTTAGTGTCTTAGGAGGATTAAATAAATTAGTACAAGTGATGTTTGGAACTCTACTGCCATGCTGTGAGGAAGGCCAAATTAGCCCATAAGGAGTGACCAAATGAAGAGGCGTGTGCAAGTGTTTTGGCTGATAGTCGATCTTAAGTCCCAGCTGACAGCCAGCATCAATGACCCAACCTGAGATTGAAGACACTTCCACATTTCCAGCAATCAAGTCATCCCATCTGAGCCCCATGTATCACAGAGTAGAACAACCCAGTTCTGGTTTTATCTTGTCTAAATGTCTGCCCCAAAGAATTACGAGCCTGATAAAATGGTAGTTTTACTCCACTAAGTTTGGAGTTTTTTGTTGTTTTTTTAACATAGCAATGGTTATTATTGCATGTAAAATACCCTCAGACCAAAGTATTTTTAAAAAATTAATTATTTCCCCACCCATTTAAGAGATAATTTAACCCCAGTAGGGGAATGAAGTAATATAAGGTTAAATGTCTACGAAAATCCAATGCCCTATTCATTTGCCAATTAAATGCTGTAATACTGAATATTGATTCTGTAAAATTTTACTGTATGTAAATACTTTGCAATTAATGACATTATTATCACCTGTAATGCAAGAAACAATTATATTAAATAGATTAATTAACCATATTGGGACCTTATAACTTATTTGTTTCCCTGGACAAAAGTCACATTTACCCCAAACAGAAGTTACATTCCTTAATAACATCACATTGAAATTAAAAAAAAAAAAAATTAAGGATAGGGAGAAGTGAAGAAGCAGAAAATTATCAGTGTTATAATTTCTCTGCCCTTTGAAGCACATATACTTCAAAACCTGTTTTTCATAAATATCATCCAAGTTTGAAAGAAATTTGGTTTTGAACTTTGGAAAGGAGAAAGAAAGAAAACCAATGGTCTGCTCTTGATGGTTCCTACTTTTGGATCTCTCAGGCCACTTCTAAACATCGTCACACACCCTTGCAAAATCTTTCTGTTTTGTATGTTTTAGTTTCCTGGCTGCTAAAAACATATACCATGGCAGTGGGTTAATTTAAACAACAGGGATTTACTGGTCATGATTTTGAGGCTAGGAGAAGTCCAAATCAGGTGTGATCAAGGTGATGCTTTCTCCCAGGAGACTGGGCTTCTGGGACTAGCTGCAGATGATCTTTGGTCCTTGGCTTTTCTGCCTTATGGCGATGCACCGGCTGACTTCTTCTGGCTCGTGGGGTTCTGTTGACTTCGGGCTTCTTGCAAGACATTCTCTTGTTTCTGAGTTTCATTCTACTTGTAAAGGATCCAGCAATAGGATTAAGACCTCTCCTGATCTGCTTGGGCCACACCTTAAGCTGAATAACCTCATCAAAGCTTCTATTTACAGTGGGTTCACACCCACAGGATTAGTTTAGCTTAAGAACATGTTTTTCCAGGGTACAAAGCTCCAAGCCACCACAGTATATTCTAATGTTATTTGATATCCAAAAACATTAATAATTCCAGGTAACATTATAGATAACATATAGATAATATGTGTGCAGAGATAGCGTCTCACAGCCTTAGGCAAAAAACAAGAAGGATAATAATAATACACAGTATACATTAATGTTGATAGGGTTAAATCATATGATAACCTGGAGGTACTTGGAAAGTATATGCTTAAAATGGTCATTATCATATTCTTGTGATGTAATTATTCTAGACTGATGCAATATTACATGCTGCCTGATATTACTAAGGATAATTAATCTATTTTACCTTATATAATATTGCTTTGTTCACAGTTTGTCTTTGTGTGTATAAGACCACACTGGGCATTAATACTAGAGTAATACAGAAAATCCAAGACAGAAAATAAGTAAAAAAATATTATTTCTCAGCAAGAAACTAAGTATGGTCTCAGCATTTTAAAAATACATTAGTGTTTTAATTTTGCAATAACTTTCTAAGCCACTATAACATGTTCCACATTGCTGTATTTTAAAAACAAATTTACTATTGCCAGCAGCGAAAGTAGTGGGGGACCCTTAGAACCGCCACTGAAGCCAACACCAACAAATATTGTTTTTCGTTGCCAGAATGAGGGTACTGAGAGATCATCAATACTGGTGAGCAAATACATGGATAGAAAATTCTAACCACAGTCTTTCTTTTGGTGAAATGTAATGTTTCTTTTTGGAAAAGGAGAGGAAAAGTATTCTCAAGAAATAATATGCTGAAAGATTTTTAGCGGGTACCTAACAACAAGTAAACTGGCTTTTGATTATGGAGAGAGTTATGAAATTAGATATCAGATTAATTAATATGTGTCTACAATTTCATATATTATAAAGTTATACTCTATATTATCTTTTTAATCAATCAATATTTTGTCCTTCCATTTCGCCATCTATTTTCATCACATATCCCATTATCAATCCAGAACTCTAGTGCTTCAGTTATAGCAAACAGAATGTAGAGCAAATATTTTTACAGTATTAAGGCCTTGATTTGGGAAAGGGCGTGGGAGTATGTTTTACATCATTTATTTTTGTTTCCTGGCTTTAGGCTATTTTTAGATACCAACACTTATGTAATCTTTCCTATACTGTACTTCTGCAGTTCTAGACCACAGGGGGAAGCACAATTACCTAATTATTCACATGCCGCCTGTAGGTAATACTAGATTTGATGGAGTTGGAGAATTGATAGCTAGTTTTGGACTCTCTGAAGTCTAGCCTTGTATCCAGACCCCCACACACTCTCTTGTTTATTAGTTTTGGGTCACCGTATGACTCACCACCTTTAGAGTTACATTGTTGCTGAAGGAAATGGCAGAGTGGTTGGGAAAAGCTATCAAAGTTTCCATGACTCCGTTTAAAAGTTCTAGTGAATCTGTTCCAGTAAGAAGACTGGACACTCTCTGGTAGCAGAGTGAGATGAGGGGAAATTTTCAGGTACTGTCATTATTTCTTAATACCAGTCTTTATTTGGCAACATTTCCAAACCAGTCAAAATTCACTCTCCTCTACCCTCTCATCTAATCCTTAGTTTTAACAATGGAATTCTGTCTAATTCATTATCAACTACCAGTGAGTACCAGCTGAAAAAAAAACTGGATTCATTTGCTTATTAGAGATATGTAACTGCGTTGTGTTTATTCCTTAACCCCTTTAACAGTCAGTTCAAAAAAAAGGGGACAACCAACAAGATGTTCAGCAAAAACTCATCTTTCAAACCCAGGCATCTTCACTCTCTTCTGTATGAATTCCTGGTTGATTTTTTTTTTTTTTCAAATTAAAGGGTGATTCAACAATGTTTCTTGGTAGAGGATTCAGAATTTGCATTCAATTTAGTAAAACTTTGATTTACACAATGAATGATTTTCATGCTAATACTGATAATAACAGATAATAGTTTCTTTTTCGAAGCAGAAGTCGCTTTAATCAAGGGGTGAAGTCCTCGTTCAGGGGGATCTCATCTAACCTTTGGTGCTGGGGTCTTAGTCTACCCCCCACATTCCCTGAGGCCCCTCGGGAAGGATGGAGCAGCTGAACAATAAATTCTGGAAGAGTCCAGAAACTGGGGGAATCTGGGGCAAGGGGCAAGGGCAGGGCACTGACAGGTAATAATTAAAGAGCATCTCAAATGGATATGCATTTTATTGAGAACGTTACATTCATTATCTCTGGAATGAAAATCATAATAGCCTCAGATTCTTGTATATGTGTGTGCTTTTTCCCTAACTGTGAGGTATATCATGTTTCTATAAGAACAGGTAAAAAATATGATTTCATTTTGGAAATAATTATGAAGTGAATATAATTATCAACCAGGGTAAGAAATAGAACATTGGCACTGTCCAAATAGAACTTCACTACTGTCATTGCCTTCTTGATAACAACTCTTTTTGTCTTCCCAAGAGGTAAACACCAACTGGAGTTTAATGGTAATAATTCCTTTCCTTTTCTTTTTAAACCATTATATATACATTCTCCCTAAAATGCTTGATTTTGCCCGTTTTTGAACTTAATATTAATAGAATCATACTGTATGTTTTCTTCTGCATTTTGATTCTCTTTCAACCTTATGTCTGAGATTATTCATATTATCGCATAAAGCTGCAGTTCTTTTTCTCATTGCTTAATGATATTCCATTACATGAATATACCGCAACTTATTATTTGACAGTTGATGAAATTTGCGTTGTTTCTAGTCTGAAGCTCTTTTAAATAACAATGCTATGAACATTTTTGAACATGTATCTCAGGGAACATATGCAAGTATTTGTCTACAGCAGTGGTTTTCAAACTTTAGTATGCATTAGAATCACCTGGAAGCCTTCTTTAAACAAATTGTCAGGCTCTGTCCCCAGAGTTTCTACTTCAGTAGGTACAGAGTGAGGCCTGAGAATTTGCGTTTCTAACAAGTTCCCAAGTAATGTGGATGCTAACAGTACTGGGCATTAAGGTGTTAACTCTGATATATAACAATGAATTGAATTGCTGCATCACAGATTAGGAGTATGTTCAATTTTATAAAATAATTTCAAACAGTTTTCCAAAGTGGCCAGATCAATTATGCTCCATCAGTGAGACTATGAAATCCTACTGCTCTTATCTAAGGTTTGTTTGGTGTATGCAATAGTAGCTCATTGTGGTCTTAATTTTCTTTTTCCTGTTAATGAAGTAGAGTACATTTCAATATATTTATTGGTGATTTGGATTTATCTTTTGTCAGAGGTCTGCTCAATACTTCTCCTTAGTTTTTCTTTCTGCAGTGTGCACCTTCTCCTTATTGGTTTATAGTTCTTTATGTATTCTGAACATTGTTCTTTGTTACACGTTTTATGAATAGATATTACAAGAAGATTTTGCAAATCTTCTTCCCTTCTATGGTTAATTGTTTTATTCTCCTTATAATATATTTTAATAACTTGAACTTTTACATTTTAAAGTCGTAATTTCATCTATCTTTTTTATGGTTAGTTTTTTTGTGTCTTGTTCAAGAAGTCCTTCCCTATTCAGGATTATGAGGACATCCTTCCATATTATTTTTTAAATTATGGTTTTGCCTGAAACTACCTATAATAAGTTCCATTTTTTCTTTTTCTTTTCATATAGGTTTACAATTATCCTGGAATCACTTATTGAAAAATCTCACTGATTTTACTCACAGATCTGAAATACCAGCTATGTCCTATAACAAGTCTATATAGATTCATTCTGGAATCTTTATATTCTGTCAGTTGGTCCACAGTAATATAGTTCAGTTCAACAAACTTTTCTTTAAAGAGCTAGACAGTAAATATTTTAGGTTTTATGGACCACATATAGTCTCTGTCTTCCCTTTTCCTTTAACAACCCTTCAAAATGTAAAAGTAAATCATTCTTAGTTCAATGACTGTACTAAAACAGGCTGCAGCCTGGATTTGACCTGCAACTATAGTTTGCTGACCTCTACTATAGGTTTACTTAACTTTTTAATATCTCTATACGTAAGCTATTGCTGTGTAACAAACCACACAAAAAGTTGTGTTAAAATAGTGTGATGGTTAGGTTCATGTGTCAACTTGGCCAGGTGATGGTACCCAGCTGTCTGGTCAAGCAAGAACTGGCCTAACTGTTGCTGCGAGGATGTTTGTGGCTGGTTAATAAACCAACAAGCTGGTTTATTAAATCATCAGTCAACTGGCTTCAGCTGTGACTGATGACGTCAACGAAGGGCATGTCTTCCACAATGAGACAATGCAGTCAGCTGGATTTAATCCAACCAGTTGAAGACTTTTATGCGAGACAGATAGAGGACCTTCACTTCTTTGGTTGACCAGTGAAGCATTTCCTGAGGCATTTGTCTAAGTTGCCAGTTCGTTTCCTGAGGAGTTCGTCGAACATCTTCATTGGAGTTGCCAGTTTACTGCCTGCCCTACAGAATTTGGACTCATGCATACCCACAGTTGTGTGAGACACTTTTATAAATCTTATATTTATAGATATCTCTCATTGATTCTGTTTCCCTAGAGAGTCCTAACTAATACAAATAGTAAGTATTTTTTTCTCATGAATCTCTGGGTCAGAAGGGCAGCTCCTCTGTGGGCAGGGTAGGCTGTTCTACTGATTTTGACTTAGTTTTGTTACATGTTTGGGTGTCAGTTGATATTAGGTTGTCTTGAAGGGCTTCAGATGACACAATTATTTTCAGCCTCTGGCAGGATAGCCTGATCTTGTTCATATTGCAGTGGCAGGGCTCCAAGTGACAGTGGAAGTATGCAAAGCCTCTTGAGGTTTAGACTCAGAACTAGCACTGTGGGGACCCAGGGCCTAGGCTTCCCGTCCCTATTGGAGAATGAGGCTCCACAGCATGTAGCAGCCTGTGTGATCAGGATAAAAGTTGAAGGTCATGTACAAATGGTATAATAAACAAAGCATTGAAACTCTACCCCAGTTGCTGTTGATAATAAATCTCCAGGCTCCTGTGTTATGAGACCTTGCTAAAACTCTGTTCTTATACCCTATGGAAAGTCTTTGTCCTCAGCACCCATGAGCTGTCCCCTCACACCCTCAACCTTGCGGAGGGCTAATTCTATTTTTCTCAGATGGCTGCCTCTGGGAAGAATCTTCTCCTGTTCCTAAGTCCTAATAAACCCATGTCTCACTCTGTGCCTGGCATGTTCTTTGGTCTTAGGGCTGAGCTGACACAAGCCCTCCAAGAGCTGGGTTGGAACAAGCACATCATCACTTTCACTGCATTCTCCTGAACAAAGCAAGTTACAAGCCCAGCTCCGATTCAAGGATTAAGGAAATAGACTCCATTCATGGATGAGAGGACCTGCAAAGTCATATTGCAAAGAGTGAGGATCTATATTACAATATGTAAATTTTAATCAATCTAATATCTGTAAGGAAAGTTCTCATTTGTTGTTTATTTTCATTAAGGGAATTGGTTTCAGTCTTGAAAGATGAATAAGAGTTTGTCATACAGAAAAGGAGAGGAAAATCTTTTCATGTAGATGGAAAAGCATTTACAAACACACCCAAATGCAAAACAACTCATTTGTAAGGAGTGGCAAGCAGCTCAAGGAGTATGTGGGGCTTAAGATGAATTTGGTAAAACAATTTGGGGCTGATTTAAGGGTTGTAAAACTAAAAGTTATGGGCAGTTGTAAGATTTATTTTTTAGAGGATTAATCAAATAACAACCAGATTTATGTTTTAGAAAGTCCTTCAGAGAGAGGCAACTTGTTAGGCAAGTCAGCCTGTTGAATTTTATAGGAATAGGTCAGCTGGGAAACAATGGAGTCCTGAATGAGGGCAATTGCAACAGAAATGAAGGCATAAGGGGGATTAAAGAGATATTTTAATTTAAAGGTGTAAGGAATAAGAAGTGGTGAATTGTCAGATATGGAGGATAAAGCAAAAGAAAGAATCCATGATAAACATTAAGATTCCTGGCTAAGGTGCTGATAGTCATAAAATTTTTCACCAAAATAGAGGTTGTAAGTGGAGAAGGATTTGGAGGAGTGAGAATAATAAGTTCAATTTTGAATATATTGAGATTGAGCTTGACAGTAGGCATTTGGGTATATGAGTTGATGAAAAAGTCTCCTGATTGAATGTATGGATTTGGGTCATTAGGATTGATGAGCTAATCCAGATAAATAGACTGGAGAAATTTACTGAAGATAAAAAAAAAAAAAAATAGGAGATAGCAACATGGTCACAGATGGTGGCATATTTGAATTTATTCTTTCACTATGCAAATCTCATAGTTTAAAATTCTCTTTGTAATTTGGAATGCTCACATGAAGATGTTATAGAGTCAGAACCATGCCCTCAGACTTCAATGTGCCTATGAAGCATCTGGGGATCTTGATAAAATGCAGATTCCAATTTAGTAGGTCTGAGGTGGGGCTGAAATCCAGCATTTTTAATGACTTCCTAGAGGATACAGATCCTACTGCTCTGTGGACTACACTTAGAGTAGCAAAGTTATACAGATCATTATTAGTTCACAGTGTTTTTGAATATCATGATAATAGCTGGACAAATTTACAAATTAAAATCCTCTTTAAAAATATCCCATATTTTAATAGCATCCAGGTTATAAATTCTACCATAAGGATGAACAAAGAAATAAATCCTGAGCAGTCCTTACCACTGCTTCCTATCTAAAAGCCAAATGCAAAGAACTTGAGTTCCTCCAGACAGGCCAGGGTGTTTGTGTCCAGATGTGTTAGATGCTTGTGACCCAGCAGCTGTCTCTATGTACATCCAACACTCAGGAAACAGTGGGGTAAATGATTGAATAGTCAACATGGATAAAAGTCAAGAGTAGATACAGAAATTGATGTAGAGTGATTTCTGCCACTGGAACTTACACTGGCTCTGCATTCTTCCTCTCTAATCAGAAGCAGTTTCTCTTCCAGCTGTACCGGATATTCTGTTTATTCACTTTGTTTTTAGTAGCAAGTGTCCTTCAGTAAAACTTCGTTTCCCAGCCTATCTTCAGGGAACTCTGTTAGACTGGTAACAGGTTATCACCATCTGTTGGTGATTATTTACACTATGTAACAGACTGATCTAAGAGACATGTCCTCCTTCACCAGCTGGATAACACCTTGATATAACTAGGTCAGTCTCAAGTAGAGTTGCAAGAATTACAGCTGGGTGTAGATAATCGATTAAAATAGCCTGAGGTTTTCTACTTCTGTTCCATATGTAATTTTTTTTTTGCAAGTTGGAGAACTGTAAATTCTTTTTTGCATTTTTATTTCTTAGAATCTGAAAGAGATTCAAGGACAAAAAGACCCAAACCTCTTTGTTTTAGTTTTCCTAATTGCTAAAACAAATACCAAATAATAGGTTGGGAATTTATTAGCTCATGAATTTGAAGCTAGGAGAAGCCTAAAATTGAGGCATCAGCAAAGTGAGACTTTCTTTCAGAAGACTAGTGTTTTGGGGCTGGATGCTTGCGATCCTTGGTCCTTGACTTTTCTGTCACATGGCAATGCACATGGCAATGTCTTTTCTTTTATCTTTTTGGTTCCAATGACTACCAGCTTCTGGCTGTTCCTCTTGGCTTCTCTCTTCACCTGGAAAGGACTCCAGTAATCGGCTAAAGCCCATCCTGAATTTGTGCCACATTTTAACTGAAATAACTCTTGAAGAGATCTTATTTATAATGGGTACACACTTACCAAAATGCAGACCAAGACCAAAAACATGTTCAAACAGAGGTATACAGTTCAATCTGCCACACCATTACTTTATGAAATAATTAACAACTACCTCATTTATTGTGTTTCCATTTTTTAAAATGATATATTTATTACTTCAGTAAACCTAATTGGTGGCAATTCAGAAAATGCAAATATAAACATATAAATATAAAATGCATGGAGACATGCACAATCATGGTAACCTTTGGAATATGATTGTAGGTGAAATAAGAAATCTTTTCTATAACATTTAAGTACCTGTACTAGAACTGTCCATCCATATCTTACTCATTCAAACTATATTCATCAAGTTTTCAGTAACAGACCTCGTATAACTTATATTTTAAGTACAAGAGGCAGGCATACTATAAAGTAAAATATATAATATGTCAGTGATAAATGCTATGGAGAAACCTAGAGGGAATGATGGGAAATGCAGATAGGACGGAGGACTTGTTATTTTAAATAGGTATCTGGATAGTTTCTGGATCTTTACTCACATTTTGGAGTTATTTAAGAAACATTTCAAAGGAATTATTTAAGATATAGACAAGATAATTTCAGCTGATGGTGGTAATATCCTGATTTTAGGTGCAAGAATGGAAAGGAATGTCTCTTTTCAGTTCTCAGAACAATGCCCATGTGCTTGGTGGCCTAAACTCCATACAACATGTTGGGGGAGATGTCCAAGGGACTGAGCTAAGGCAATTTCCACAAGGGGCAGCCTCCAGCTCCTCCTCATCAGTCAGATAGTGGGACTGCATATGTCACTCATCCTCCTTTGGGTGAGTCACCAGAAACATCATCTAAATATTGTTTGCCAACTTTTAAAAAATTACACTTTAAACAATAAACTATGATTGATAATAATTTTTTAATTTAAAATTCTATCACTTCATTGAAAATGTGTTAAATTTACTTTAATAGGCTTTACTTTCTGAAATTAAATCTTAACTTAAAGTAGAAGGCATTCAGAATGAGATATATCTGGGTTCAAATCCCGACTATATCATTCAGCAAATAGGTAACCTTGGAAAGATGACAATATAATCTGAGATTCTGTGAAATGAAACTTATAATGCATACATCACAGAATGTGAAGTTTAATAAGATAATGTGTACAAGGCACCTCTCATTGCACATGGACCGTAATAATAAATTAAAAGATGTTGGTTTCTTTTTTTTTTTTTTAACTGTTGAGAAAAAGTTCTCCAAGAGGTACTCACATTTCTGTGCATCTCATGAGCTTGGCTCCAAAAGCCTTTATTCTGGGCTCTCTTTAAAAGGATATTTGTATAGTGCACAGTCTGGGAACTTAGAGATAGTATTCCCTTCCAGAGCAAAGGAGAGACATGCTTACTCTCTAATATAATAAAAATATCTCCCTTTTTGGGAAAAAGAGGGAAAAAATTTTTAGGGTCCTTAAACTTGGGGTTCCTCTTCTGTAACACAGCACACTGCAATGTGCAGGTGACACCTGGACCTTGTTTCATTGCCTGTGGGAATTGGGGCTCAGGAAATTGGTGCAAAAAAATGATGATACTCTAGCTCCTGCTATTGCTGTGAATAATAAACTTTCCATTGTTTCTGACCCAGGACTCTCATTTCTTCTGCCAGTTTCATGTCACTGTGGAAATTAATTGAGTAGGTTGTAAGTAAGGTAGAATCTCTTCACAGACACTTCACAGTTCTTGACACCTACCCTTCGCTATTCCATAGTTTCTCTGTATTATTTACAGAAAAAAATATAGGTTGATAATTTAAGTGATTTCTTGATTTGGTTGCAAGGCTTAATTGCTGTATCAGACACCAGATAATTTGAATGTTTCAGATTTAAAAGTTAAATTTCTCAAATGATCATGTGGCTTTACCTCTGTGTTTCCCCATCAGTATAATGTGGATAATAAAAAAAACTTACCTTATAGGGTGGTCATATATTTTAAAAGCTAATATGCATAAAGCCCTTGGAATAGTGCCTGGGACAGAGTAAGCACTCAATAAATGGAAGTGTGGAGGATTGAATTTTATACCCCAGTTTGAGCATGTTCTTGCACTTGTTCTACATTCTGGTGGGTGTAGATCACCCCTTCTAGATGTTACTTCATCACCAGAAGGAAAGCTAGAGGATAAATATGGACTGTATAACTTAGTGAAACCTAGAGTGGACAATGATGGTGGTTAATTGTACAAATATAAGAAAGTTTTTACATGAACTAGAACAAATGTATGTCATTATTACAAGGTCTTAATAATTGGATGGTGTGCCAGTTTGAATGTATTGTGTCCCCCAAACACCATTATCTTTGATGTAGTCTTGTGGGGCAGACGTTTTGGTGCTGATTAGATTTGCTTGGAATATGCCCCACCCAACTGTAGGTGATAACTCTGATGAGATATTCCCATGGAGGCATGGCCCCACCCATTCAGGGTGGGCCTTGATCAGTGGAGCCATATAAATGAGCTGACTCAAAAAGAAGGAACTCAGTGTAGCTGTGAGTGATGTTTTGAAGAGGAGCTACAGCCAGAGGGACACTTTGAATTAAGCCAGGGGCTGCAGATGAGAGAGAGTTTGAAGATGGCCGTTGAAAGCAGACTCTTGCTCCACAGAAGCTGAGAGAGGACAAATATCCCAAGTGCAACTAAGAGTGACATTTTTGAGGAACTGCAGCCTAGAGAGGAACATCCTGGGAGAAAGCCATTTTGAAACCAGAACTTTGGAGCAGACGCCAGCCATGTGCCTTCCCAGCTAACAGAGGTTTTCCGGACGCCATTGGCCATCCTCCAGTGAAGGTACTTGATTACTGATGTGTTACCTTGGATACTTCACGGCCTTAAGACTGTAACTGTATAGCCAAATAAATCCCCTTTTTATAAAAGCCAGTCCATCTCTGGTGTTTTGCATTCCGCAGCATTAGCAAACTAGAACAAATGGTATATGGGAATAATACAATTAATGCAAATTAAGGTCTATAGCTATCAGTAACATTGTGATATTCTTTTATTAATTGTAACAAAGGCACTATACCAAAGCTAACAATAATAGTGGGATAAGGGAGGGGTGTATGATTCTTTTTTTTTTTCCTGGGAGAAATTGGAATGTTCTCATTTTGACTGTGGTGGTGAATGAATAACTATGTGATTATACCAAAGCCACTGGTTGTTCACTTAGGATGGATTATATGGTGAGTGAATAAAATTGTTTAAAAAATAATAAAGTGGAAAAGAGAAAAAATGAAAGATGTTACTTCAGTTAAGGTGTGGTCCAACTGAATCAGGTTGGCTTTATCTAATTACTGGAGTCCTTTATAAGCAGAGTATAAATCCAGGGGAAAGAAAAGACATGGGGAGCAGCCAGAAGCTGTTTGTGAATGGGACAAAAGGACAAAAGAGAAAACATCACCATGTACATTGCCATGTGATAGAAAAGGTAAGGAACCCTAAAGATTGCCAGCCAGACAGAAGATACCAACAATGGAAGGGAGCAGGCCTTCTAGCCTTTGAAACCATAAGCCAATAAATTTCCATTATTTATGCCAACCCATTGTATGGTACTTGTTTTCGTTACCATGAATCTAAAACAGCCAGCTATTAATATTATTGAAGAGCTAGGGCATGAGTTTGATGGTGGTTTCTCAGATGTACCTTATGTTTAAGCTCCCTAAGTTTTAAAAAATGTTTTGCAGACAAGAGAAGAGATAAAACATTTCCTATAAGCAATCACCAGCAGAAGTGTGTCTTCCTTATTAAATATCTGAAAGGTCTAAAATTATCTTGCTGTGATTAGATCTAAATGCAAATTTCTAAGCTCAGACTGGGTAAAGGTCTTCTAGGTCCTGTGTGAGTTTGAAAAGCCATCATAATCATAATACATCGTACTAAAATAGTCCCAATGGTAATATCTATTTCTAGGTTTGATAATAAGTCTGATAGAGTTAAATGTGATAATATACATAAAATGCTAAGCTTAATTCGTGATACGTAATAAATATTCAATTAACTATTGTTGTTATTATTATTATTTTCAAAATATCCCCAGTATTTCCTTACAGGTTTTCTAAACAGTTGTGAATAATTATGAGAATGTGATGGTTGAATCGAAAGGACATGATCTTAGCCGGTTTCCTGTTGTAACTCATTCTAAAAGCAATGAAATCAGATGCACTTCTTTTATTCTTTGATAAGAACAAGCTACAAAATCTTTAAATATATTGATAACAGGATGGATATCTTTGCTTTTCTGGAGACTTCCTCTCTGCTCCAAATATTTATTTATTTTGAAACAAGAGAAGGTACATGTCCTATGTTCAATTTAATATTGTCTGATAGATATTTAAATAATACTTTTATGCTCCTATTTCTCACATGTTAATTTACTACTTTTTTCATTTTTTCCTGTCATTACACTCAATTGGACAGGAAGTTAATTCTTAAATTGATGATGATTATAATTTCCAGTTGTAAAATATTTGCCTCATTCATTACAAATTAGACCATTGATGGTTTGCTTCTCATGTTCCCACTTTTTTGGTCTATTTCTCTTCCCAGATTTATGTTGTTTACTCAGAATAGTAAATATTTTATACTATCATATGTAATTTGGGAATTCTTTGCTTTAATTAATTTAAAATGTTTGAGATCATTTGAATTTGACAATGAAAGAGTAACACAATGAGACTAAATTTTTCACAATTTTTCCATCAAAAATCTAGAATTATTTCTGATGCAGCATCATTGATGTCTGGCATAGACATTTTGTTTTATGCTCTGAAACAAGTTCTATATTGCCAAATTAGTTCTGCTATTAAAAGTCATAAAAACCTAGAGAAGATGTGTAGCACAAAGCAAGCATCTACACTTTACTCAAAAAGTCTGAGAGTTCTCACTAGCAGATTTCATTATTCATGTTGTACGAGCTCTCAGTGGTAGGATACGTGAAAATTTATAGCTTTAAATTTAAAGTTATACTCTGGCTTATTCATATACAAAAATCTTGTTTATGATGTCAGGAAAGTGTATTTCCCCTTCCCAGTTTTGTAATTTCATTTCATCTGCAAAATTTGATGATATGCTTAAATAATCACTTTGGCATAAGAAAAAAAATTGGAAAACTAGAATCTGAAGTATTGCCTTCTTTCTCTGTAAATAATAAATAAGGAATAGTACTGCTGTCATGAAGAACTACAGAAACATGAATTTTAGGACATCTTATGGTACAACAGGGGACTGCAGGAAAAAAAGGAGAGGTGAGTGTTTCTAGGGTGGAAGCTTCATTTCCCTTAGAGAAGGAATATGCTATGCGCTGGTGGAAAGGTTTAAGCTGGCTTGCAAAATCAGGAGCTACTTAAGGTTTCAGGTAAGTTTCTTCAAAGTGAAGAGCTTGCAATACAGTGAGTGGAAGGTCAATGTTGTTTTTACAGACATTGTTAAAACAAAATCTCAAACCCATGGAAACTTTTAGGTTAACAAATTTTTAAAACCTCTCACAATTTAAAATTCAACTCAATTTATTTTGATTAGATGGAATCCTGGCTAGTTTCCACTTCCTGAGGCTTTTTTTTTCTTATGCTGAGTTTATTTTTAAGAATAATTATCCTCACCTACATAAATTTCAGAGTATTTCAGAGTATTTAATTGGCTGGTCAAGTGTTTTTGCTAGCCAGACGACAGTTACCTATCATACGTTCTCAAAGGGACCCAAAATTTGGACCAGATGCCACCTACTCGAGATACAGGAGGAACTCAAGCATTAAATTGTGGCAGGATTGCCAACATGTGTAGCTCATCATTGGAAGCAAGTGCTCAGCCAATGGAGTGGGGTGTTGTCATTGTGCCCCATAACTGTTGGAAGAGTTCCAGAAATGACATAAGGAATTATGCATTAATATAGAGCAGACGGCTGGTAGGCACTGAGATAGGTTAAATGAATGAATCAATAAATTGCTCTGGAAGTTGAATAACCTATAGACTGATATATCCTGGATGTGTAGCCAAATTCTTGGTGAAAAAGGGGGTCCTTGTATTTAGATTCCCACTATTCAGAAATTGGCCTGAAACTTACACAAAGAAATTGGATTAAATATGCTTCAAGCACTGAAATGTACAGTGCTTAAGACCTACCTTTTCTATCACAAAATCAGTATTTCGGGGTAATTTTTTTCTTTTTCTATATAAAGGGAAGCAATAGTAATTTTATACATATAAGGGAAGAACAAAGTCTTAACTTTTGCCTTCTCAAAAATAAAATAAAATTATAGAGTAGTATCAGGAGACCCATGGGGGCAGGAGTAGCCCCTATACCTCCAATCTGAATCATCTGAATCAAAGAAACTCTCACATCCCTTAGATTTCACAAGTTCAAGGAAACGTGAAATATTTGACATTTTCACCTTAGCGTTTTCACACATAGAAAAGACACCTTTCAAGGGTAGGTAGCAAATTTTTCTTTTCCTGTTGAAAGCTAGTTTTGCAACTCAAAGGGCAAATAAGGAAATACATTGCTTTAGAATTTTCTGAAGCACTGCAATCCACATGTAGTAAACTTCACCTCCACTGAGCATGTCGGCATACAGCCTCAAGTCAGAATGCTTAGTTGTTGAATTGCTGAGAATTTAGAAATTATCCCTTTTAACTAGTCTACCATGTATGTGAAAATGCGAAAAGGTGTAAAAATCTAGCATTGACAAAGTTAAATTCTCCCAGTCTTCGTTACACATTAGTTGCCACTTAAGTTTTAATTGGTTAACATTAGGCTACTTATTTACAATGAGACAGTGTAACGTTTTAACTGTGCAGCAGCCAGTTCATTGGCTCTGGTTGTGGCCCCTGGGGAATGAAAGCCAAGATACTCTCTGCATACCTCTAATTGTAACACTTTGAAAATAAATTCAGGGATAAAATGAAGCTGAGATTTGTGGTCTGTGATAGGGGTTGAGTGCTCGGACACTAGTTTCCTATACACTTGGGTTTGGAACCCAAGCTGAGTAGCATGAGCTCCCACTTCTAGATTCTTTAGGAGCTGGAGAACCAGTTACATCGTGCCCCCCAGAGGTTCCACAAAGAATTTTGAGCTTTAGCTCCATAGGTCCCTTCCTCTAAGCTCCTGAAATTCCAGAAATAGCCAGGGAGCACCCCCTCCGCAAAGTCTAAGCACCAATTCTGTGGGCTTCTCCCCCAAACTCCTGGGTCCGATATCCCTAAAAACCATCGTTTTTGTTTCCTTAGCCCTAATGAAATGGTTTCCCTGCAGAAATCATGTCTAGTTTAGCTCAGGGTCCCCTTTTTGATTTTACAGGTCATTCAGACATGTAAGCCGACCTCCATGTTAAATCTCTCTGTTGAATTACCTAGCCTGGTTCCATTTTCCTGGCAGGACCCCATCTGATACAATGAGGATGTGTAGGATAGGTGTGTAATCTTCATAGATAAAATGTAAGAACACTGGGGTGTAAATGTGTGTGGCAATGTACTCAGGTGTGCTTAACACACAGATAAAGATGATATGCCCTGAAAGATTAAAGCTTGAGGAAAAATTAGAGTGGGGTTATAAAGACCATATGTAGGTAGAACAAATCAGACCTCTATAATTTGCATCACCCATCCCAATAGTTTCCTCGGAACATATATATCTAGTCTAATTCTTAAAATATGTTAGCCATTTAAATTTGTGGAGACTCTTAAGTTTCCCCATCAGTTTACGGAGCTTGTAGGGTCCTCCAGGAGATGTATAAAATGCAGTGAATATATAGATCAGAGGCTCATGAGAGTGATCTGCAAAGATGTATGTATTTTGGAATCATCGGTATAAAGCTGACCATTGAATTTAAAGGGTCATTGAAGTCACATAGAAAGAGTACAGAGAGTGAGAGAGCAGAGGGCTTAGGGCAAAGCATGAAAAGAAAAAGTTTTCATTATTACTCAGCAGCATCCCTGTCTGTCTCTCACATATCACTTCCTAATTCCTGCCTATCTACCTGGAATAAGCTACTTGTTATTCCCTACCAATATGTGCTGAGAAGTCTACCTGGTATAGTAGAATAGCATTGGCTTCGAGTCATAAAGCACTGGGTTTGAATCTTAGCTCTACTACTTAATAGTTAGGGACTCTTTAACCTCGACGATTCTACTTTTTTCCTCTGTGATAGAAGATGGTAATACTTTCCTCTCAGCCTTGTTGAATGTATTAAGAGTTATACAACAAACATTTGTTGGGCATTTGCTAAATGTCAGCTGCTGCAAGGGAGTCCCTGTGGGCATAAAAAGGAAAAAAGCTCACAATCCAATGAGGAAGAGAGAGAAATTATCAGATGATTATAATACAGCACGTAGAATAAAGCAATGGAGAATATATAAGGCACGGGCAGGGAAGGATTGAAAGAGGACATTTTAACTGTTTAAATTGAATCTTGAGGGAAATATGGGAGTTAATGGAAGTGTAAAAGTATAGTATTTGGAATTCAAGGTCAAGTGTTTAGTAAAGGAGTTTCCTTTTCCCTTGTGGCTCCCTCCTTCAAGTTTTTGTCTGAAAATTCAACTATTTCAGCAAGATTTCCTGAACAAACTGTCTTCCTCTGTATTTGCCTTTAATCTTTTACTCTAATTCACTTGAGCACTCATATATCATTTTTAATCATTCTGGCTTTTGTTGATATACTTAATAATTGCCCTAATATTTTAGTAGGTGTCTCTAATTTTTCTTTTTTAAAAGAAAGAAAACTTATTTAGGAAAATTCATTTTTAGGAACCTTTTGATGGCTGTAAAAGTGTTCAATATATAGGAAATACTTCATAATTTTTTTCAACACTTTTTGATCACATAAACAGCAGGTGAAGAAGATCAAGGAAAAAGATATTTACAAACTTATTCTTAATAAATACCAATTTTTCTCTTACATAAATCATGGAAAAAACTTAGTGGTAGCAGCATGAAAGCTATTAGCTCAGCAGCATGATAGGAAATGGATGCCTGAGTGCAGTGGGTTCAGGGGAGATTTTGAGCTGAGACAGAAGTGACAACGTTTATAGACAACTTTTTAAGAGGTTTTGCTGTAAAGGTGGCAGAGGAATATGGTAGTATTTAGGGGAAAATAAAGAGGTAAGGAAGGCTGTTCTTGTAAATAATAGGGAGCCCCTGGAACATGTTCGCATTTTCATAGGAATATTTGAATAGAAAGGGGAAATTGATGACATTGGAGAGAGCCCTGAAACCTTTGGCAACCATCTTTCCCTTCCTAGGGCCTGGGTGCCCTGTTCTGTAAAATGCAAGGACTAAAACTGAAGAGCACAAAAACTATTTTTACCTCAAAATGTCTGTAGTCCAACAATTCTGTATTTTTTTTTGTTTTGGGGTCCTTATCAACAACCAATTGACTTTATAGCTATTATAATATTTGTAATTTAAATATACTTGCATTCCTAACATAGAATATGAAGCTAGCATAGACCATAATGTTACTCTGATTTTATATCTGCCTCAGATCATTAAAAAGCAGACCATTCTGCTCAATGACATTCTCAGGACATAAAAGATTATGAAGCTTTTAGAATATAGGACAAAAGAAATCTGAATCCAATGGAAAAATATTTTCACTAAGAAACACCTGATAACTCAGGCAAGGTTCTAGTTACCACATAGTGAAGGAGAGTTGTGTGACCATGTCATATCCACAAGAATCATCAGGGGAGCTTTCATCTTCTCACCTACGAGGAGGACAGTGTGACCTACTTTTCGGGAAAGCATTTTCACAGTCTCTGAAAAGGAGAGCAAGTCCTTTGGCTTTAGATGAGAGGAGGCTTTTTTTTTTTTTTTCCAAATGCATAGAAAGGCAAGCTGGCTGTGACATCTCTCACACCATTGACAGTTAGTGTTCTGTCTTCAGGCTTTTTTGTCTGGGTGATTCCACCTCCACCGCCTTCCTAGCAGTACCCAGGAATTTATGTGCACATCTTAGGCATGGAGCAGGCTCTGCTTGCAGAGAGGGAGAGGAGTTTTGTTTGTCTAATCCCATTGGCCTCCCTTTGTTCTAGGTTGGAAACACAGATTGTTGCAGGGTTTTCTCCAAATCACACTCACCTTCATCCTGGAGTTATGCTTCATGAAAAAGACTGGTTCAAAGCAACATCAGTAAAATGACCTCACGTGATCAGTGGTTTCAACTGGGAATCTGGTGCTGGTTTATGGATGAGATGAGAAGGAAATTTTTCCTGTTCTGGGATTTTGTACATTTTTTTCTGTCTCTTAGATTTCCTCCCTTAAAATGTGGTTGTGAAAAGCAGCTGTTCAATCAGGCTGAAAGTCTTGTAAATATCCACCATTATGTGGTAACTGCATACCTCAGTAAACACTGTCTGTAGTAGCAAAACAGGTAATTTTTTCTATGCCTACTGGGAATTGTGGCCATTGAAGAGAGGCAAAATATGACCTCTATATTTAGCCTGCACTCAAATCCATTTATTGTTTAAAGGTTTTTTCTTTTACAATCATCTGAATATTTTCCTGGCTAGAGAGAGTCAGATAAGAACACCAAAAATTAAATGTCTGCCCTAAATGTCACAAACTGGATACCAAGAGCCTCTTAAAACTGTGCTGACATCCCAACATTGGACCTTGCCTCTGACAGCAGTGCGCAGTGTCTGATGTTTTGGAAGCACATAGCGAAAAGTCACTGTAATGGCTATTTTGGTGTAGCATCATGCAGATGCAACTAAAAATGTACAAGGGGCATCAAGTAAAGTCTATTGTTCTAATGTGACCTTGAACCTCTTGTAAAAAGCTGCATACCTTTAAAGTTTGGATTCCCACCTACCAGAAACATTCAAAAAGTAGAATGTTCAAATTAATGCTCTACTGACAGTAATATGAAATCACCTTTATTTTATGGAAATTGCATGTATAATGAATGTGATTAATTACATTTGATTTTATATTGAAGAAATAAATTTGAAACAAACCTTTTGCTCCAACAGAGGCCCATATTCATAACTGGTTTCTTGAACACCAGGTAGCTAATCATTCATGGTTGGATTAGGAAGTTATTCATGCTTTTCTTGCTTTCACTATAAAGTAAACAAAAAGAGGTGCTTTGAGTGGGGTGTCATATGATATAATGATATAGTGCTGATAATAATTTATGCTAGGGAAATTGAGTAGCTGTCTTTACTTTCTCCAAAGTAATAAATAAACAAACTTCCACCTTATATACAATCTTTCCTCAATTGGTTACTTTCTGAAAATTGTTTTGAAAGTTAATTAGAACTGTAAAACATATAGCCAGCATGCCAATCCCTGAGAAGAACACACAACTGGGAAATAACTTATCAAAATGCACAAAATGTTGTTTCACTGGCTAGATTTGGCGGTCTATGTCTATGGCTGCACCCCAGTCTTTTTTGAGTAGTCCAGTCTTTTTTACCCCATTTAATCTTAAATTTGTGCATTGAACATTGTGGTTGTCCACTCATCAATGTATATTTGAGAGTATATTTGAGAACTATTTCTGGTCTCCAATTTTAGCAATATTATGTTGCTATTTGTATAATGCATTACAACCTAGCTGGTGGCTCCTCCCAGGATATGCCCAGTCAATCTGTCAGTTTATTTCACTTATCAACCAAAGTTTATTATTCTATAGAAATAGTTCTTTTAAGTTATAATCATCCTATACTGAATCATTAAAATAAAGTGTGGTGGCTTGAAGCTGTATGTACCCCAGAAAACACGTTCTTAAATCTAATTTACTCCTGTGGGTGTGGACCCATTGTAAGTAGAAAGTTTTGATGAGGCTACTTCAGTTAAGGTGTAACCCACCTCAATCAGGATGGGCCTTATTCCTATTACTGGAGTCCTTTATAAGAGAATGAAATTCAGACAAACAGAAAGCCACAGGAAGCAAGAAGCTGAAACAGAACCCAGAAGAGAAGGGAGAAACCAGGAGACATCGCCACATGCCTTGAAATGTGACAGGTGAGCCGAGGCTCATTGGCAGCCACTCCAGAATGCCCTAGGCTTCAAGGAGAAAGCATCACCTTGATGACACATTGATTTGGGCTTTCTTTTAATCTCAAAACTGTAAGCTAATAAATTCCACTGTTTAACTCAACCCATTTCATGGTATTTTCTTAAGCATCCCAGGAAACTAAAAAATATGGTCTCAACTTAAATTTGGGTTTGGGGTTGAACTGTGTGATGGTTAGGTTCATGTGTCAACTTGGCCAGGTGATGACATCCAGGTGTCTAGTCAAGCAAGCAGTGGCCTAACCATTACTGCAAGGACATTTGTGGCTGGTTAATAAACCAGAAGGCTGGTTTATTAAATCATCAGCCAATCGACTGCATCTGTGGCTGATTGCATCAAAGAAAGGTGTGTCTTCCGCAATGAGAAAATTCAATCACCTGGATTAAATCCAATCAGTTAAAGACTTTTAAGTGAGAAAGATAGAGGACCTTCACTTCCTCTTTGGCTAGCTGAAGCATTTCCTGAGGAGTTCATTGAATACCTTCATCGGAGTTGCCAGTTCAATGCCTGTCCTACGGAATTTGGACTTGTGCACTTCCACAGTTGTGTGAGACACTTTTATGAAATCTTGTATTTATAGATATCTCTTGTTGATTCTGTTTCCCTAGAGAACCCTAACTCATACAAACTGTGTCCCCCTAAAAGCTGTGTTGAAGTCCTAACCCCAAACCCTCTGAACGTGACCTTTTTCGGAGCTAGCATCTTTGAAGATGTGATTAGTTAAATGAGGCCAAACTGGATTGGGAGAGTGGCCTGATCCAATATGACTCGTGTCCTTTTAAGAATGGGAAATTTGACACAGATGCAGACAGACACAGAGGAGAAGACCAAGAAGACCACATGAGGATGAAGAAGGAAGAGACTGGAGTCATGCCCACAAGCAAAGGAACACCGAGGATTGTCAGCAAACACCAGAATCTAGAAGAGGCAAGGAAGGGTTCTCTCCTATAGGTTTCAGAGGGAGCGTGGCCCTGCTGACACCTTGATTTCAGATTTCTAGCCACCAGAACTGCAAGATGATAAATTTTTGTTACTTTAAACCACTGCAAGATTTGTGGCACTTTGCTACAGCAGTAGGAAACTAAGACAACTAACAATAATCCTTTCGTATGCAGAAAAATGAGGGCCATGTGTTCCATGCTATAGACTATTGACTGCTTGAGACTTGAGTTGTGTGGGCAGCAGTGAAGGGGGGGTATAACAAATGGAAGAAGGACAAATAGAGTCACAGAGGCAAAGGGAATAGATTCAGTGGGCTGTGTGGGTCTGATTTCATCAAACAATTATCTCAACCATTTTCTAGAAGTCAGTCTTTTGAGAATCTATTAAAATGTGATTAATCCTTTAGCAAATATTCACATACATAACATTTTATCACAAAATTTCTGGCAATTGCTAGGTCACCAGATGTCTTAGGTTAAGAACTGCTTTGACCAATAGAGCAAGGGTTTCAGAGAAGAGGATGGAGATGATAATATTAATCAGGTTGGAATTTCTTAGAGAATGGAAAGATAATAAGAATGTAACAAAAGGAACAAGCACAGAAGTTCAAAACCATCGGTTTGAAGCAATAATGGCAAGATTTAATGAGAAATAGAATGGGAGAGAAATTATCTGGAAGATTTGTTATCTTTTAGGGCATTTGTTATCTTCTAGGGCATTAAGCTGTTGGGACAACCACAGGAGAAATGGAACTTTTTCAGAAATCACTCTAAAGAAGGAAATTTGAAGGACCCTGGGGGTTTTCTTGGCAGACTCATAGAAGGCTCTCCAGGATGCTAGAGTTGCTGGCCACATCTGCTCTTGAAAAGGTAGAGTTTATTAAGGAAAGCTAGAAATTTCACATCATCTTGGTTTGGGGAGTCTACCAAGAATGAAAGAGGGACTGAACTTTAGATGAAAAGGGAAGTCTTATTGGGTCTTGGATGGAAACTCACAGATTCAAGTGTCCTTCAGCTGGTCCATGTGAAGGGAATTATGGTGACTAGAGGGTGGGATCTTCAGGTGACCTCAGTGCAGGACATCGAGGCCATGTTTTACTACACCCTGATGCAGATTCGGTGACGTGTGCATCAGGAGAACCATGTCCTAACTCTGGATTTACTACGACCTAGCTTCATGAATTTGAGTAAGTTATTTTACTTCTCTGGACCTCCTGAGAAAAGTGCCACAGAAAGAATAAATGATCACTAGGATTCCTTTGACTCTAGAAGTCATTAGTTTCTGCAGAGAATGGAAATGAATGGGAAGATGAACCATAATTGGATCAAGAAAGTTTTGCTTATTTTCAAAAAAAGTTCTCTCCTTTATGTCCAGTGTGATGTTTTGGGTATGTTGGCTAATAATTTTAAATAGGTTAATATCACTGACTTCATGAAATAGAAGGATGCCAGTTCTTCCAAGGAAAATCTCAACAATTGTGTTTTTACCAGAAATTAGAAATCAGCAATGTTAGTTAACTTTTGAAAAAGCAATTACTACATTCATTTATTCTATTTGCTGTGTGGAAACTTACCACCTCCAGCTTCAGCCACAGAACAATCTATAAGCAGCAATTGTGGTTTCCAGATGATGGCAAATGGATAGTGTTTTCTGAGGCTGCTTCAGGGAGCATCTGAGGTATTTGAGCATATTTTGCATCTTGGCACAGTGAACCTGTTATGAATTCTCTGTGCCTGACTGTCTGTCTCCTACCCCAACTATTACTTTCTTATTTTGTCAGACTCAAACAACTGGGAACATGTGTGGTGTGAAAGAGTTGGTTTCAGTGGTCTCAGCTGAGTCCTGGGTCTCACGTTGGGTAGATGGTTGCAGGGTGAGGCTGCAAGGGCCTCTTAGAGGATCTGACTCTAACCGCTGCATTAGACACAAACCCAGCTCCGGGACCTAAGCTCCCATTTAGATGCATATTTTCTTCAGTGGAATGAAGACTGTGCCAATAAAAAGTAATGAATACTTATTTCATATATATATATAAGGCTAACATCTGTATGTCCCTTCTAGTAGGACAGTACTCAAACCATATTTTAACTGACATTTGAAAACCTGTCAGTTGAAGCATCCTGTCTAAAATTGTTCTATAGTACTTTTTATGCAATTTTATTGAGATATATTCACATACCAGATAATCATCCAAAGTGTACAGTCAGTGGTTCACAGTATCATCATATTCTTGTGCATTCATCACCACAATCAATATATGAACATTTTCATTACTCAAAAAAATAAAAATAAGAAATAAAAATAAAAGAGAACACCTAAAACACCCCATAAACTTTTATCCTCCCTATTTATTTATTTTTTGTCTTTATTTTCTTACTCATCTGTCCAAACACTGGACAAAGGGAGTGTCAGTCACAAAGTGATTACACAGTCACACCATAAAAACTATATAGTTATACAATCATCTTCAAGTATACTGAATTGCAGTTCAACAATTTCAGGTATGTCCTTCTAGCTATTCTAATACACTAAAAACTAAAAAGAGATATCTATATAATGTGTAAAAATAACCTCCAGAAGGATCTCTCAACTCCATTTGAAATCTTTCGGCCACTGAAACTTTATTTTGTTTCATTTCTCTTCTCCTTTTTGGTCCAGAAGGCTTTCTCAATCCCATGATGCCAGGGCCAGGGCTCATCCCCGGGAGTCCTGTGCCATGTTGCCAGAGAAATTTACAAGCCTGGGAGTCATGTCTTATGTAGTGGAAGGTCAGTGAGTTTACCTGCTGAGTTGGCTCAGAGAGAGAGAGAGGCCACATATGAGCAACAAAGAGGTTATCTGAGGGTGAGTCTTAGGCATAATTATAAGTAGGTTTAGCTTCTCCTTTGCAGGATTAAGTTTTATAAGGGCAAGCCTCAAGATACAGGGCTTGGTCTATTAAATTGATAGTCTCCAGTGCTTGTGAGACTATCAGCAATTCCCCAGGCGGGGAAGTTTAATATTTCCACATTTTCCCTCAGTACCTCAAGGGGGCGTTGGAAATTTTTTTTAATTCTCTGCCCAAATACCTCTGGGATGTATCAGGGCATCACACTAACCTGTACAAACCAACAAGCTCTCACTCCCTATTTCAAAGTTTCATGCAATTATGGTGTTTGAGTAAAATGACCATACAAGTTACATTCGATGGTGTGCTACAGAAATATAAATTTTGCACTAAATAAACCTCTCTTCCTTTGGTCTCACACAGAATTTGAAGTTTAAAACAGCCAGTATTGTCCTTTACCCTCAGTCTGATTTGCCTTACTCCCAAACAGATCAACTTCATTCATATCTCTAATTGAAGTCTGATCTCTTTTTCAGCTTTTTTTAAACAGTTTCTCTATGGGGTAAAGCTGACTTTCATAGGTGTAAACTCTAGCTCTGAGTCTCTGGTGTCACACAGATACCCGAAGTTCCAGGGAACACCCAGGTTATACACAAAGAGCTCAGCATCTCAGAATTTAGAAATGCCTATAACAACTCAAGAATAGATGAGACTGCTGAAAGAGCTTACAGTCTACAAACTTTTACAATAAGTCTTTCCCTTATAACCTATGCTCTTGAATTCAATTCTTAGAATTTATACATTATGTTTAGTCCATATTAGCAAGGCATTGTAATATTTTTCTCTTCATTTCTGTCTTATTTCACTCAGCATACTGTCCTCAAAGTTCATTCACCTAGTTGCATGCCTCACAACTTCATTCCTTTTTGCAGCTGCTCAATATTCCATTGCATGTATACACCACAGTTTGCCCTTCCATTCTTCAGTTGATGTACCCTCAGGCCACCTCCATCCATTGCAAATCGTGAATACTGCCGCCATAACACCAGTGTGCAAATGTCCACTCATGTCTCTGCTTTCGATTCTTCCAAGTACATGCCTAATAGCAGGCTTCTGGATCATATGGCAACACCATGCTTAGCTTCCTGTGGAACCACCACACTGCCCTCCAGAGGGTCTGCACCATTCTACTTCCCCACCATTAGTGATTAGGTACATCCCTCTCTCCACATTTTCTCCATCACTTGTATGTTTCTGTGATTTTTAAGACAAATTTTACTCACACACCGTGGAATCCATCGTAAGTAAACAATCAGTGATTCCTTGTTATCCTGTACCATTTTAAATAAGAAAATTTTATTTGACCAAGACTGCTAGAAACTGTTTCTTTGGAGAGTGGAGGTGTGGGCACAGCACATGAAGTCCTTTAATTCACTTGGTGGTTAAATTGTGAGATGAATGATAAGAGTAAAATGAATTAAGACTAAAACAGGAGCAATGAATCCACTATATCTTTACTATAAGGATGCCAGTTAGAGCAGTGCTCAGCCTGGGTTTTCTGGCCTTTTGAGAGTTGAATGTACAGAGTTCTTAAAAATACCTGTTACTCAATATGTGTGATGATTCTGGTTGTAGTCTGATTAGAAGAAAGTACCAGTTCTCCAAAGTGGAAGTTCCATACAAATTTTTCAGAAGGAAATCCTCATACTCTTGTTAGTTCCTTTTGCTATATTTTAACTGCGTTAAAATATAGACAAATGGAAAGTCATTTGGAATATCACAAACAAGATGTTCCAAGGTTATTACACTGTTTCATTTGTTTTAGAACACTTAAATTCTGGTCTCATCTTTATCATCTAAATGGATAACATCTGAAAATACATACACTCACATGGTAGGCAAAATGCTAAGATGGCCTCCATGATTCCCACTCCTTGGCATGTCTGAGATGCCCTGTATAATCTCCTCTCCTTGGAAGTGGGTGGGAACTCCAAATATGCTGGGATATAAGTCCTGTAATTAGTGATATCATATGCTATATGGAAAAGGTGAAGGGTTTTTACATATACAATAAAGGTCCTCAATCATTTTTGAGTTCACTGAAAGGGAGTGTATCTTGCTGGGCCAGACCTAATCAGGAGAAAATAACATCTGAAGGTATGAGACAAGAAGCATCAGCAGATGTCCTCCAGTTGGCCTTAAAAAAGGAAATGGCCATGTTGTAGAGAGGGCCACATGGTGATGGCTGCTGAGAAATGAAGGCCTCAGTCCTACAAATGCAGGGAACTGAATTCTGCCAACAACCACAGGAGCATGGAAGAAAGCCCCAAGCTCCAGAAAGGGTCAAAACCAGACAAAAATGTAGACTTCATCTCCATGAGACCCTAAGCAGAGGACCTGGCTAAACCATGCCTAGGCTACTGATCTGCAGAAACTAGCAGGAAAGAAATAATAAAGATAAGAGGAGAAATCACCAACATAGGAAACAAACATACAATAAGCAACATAGATGTGAAGAGTAATAAAACTGATAAACTTCTAACACATATCAGGAAATCAAACTATCCATATCAGGAATGTTTTAGTTTGTTGCTCAAAGCAGGTACCATGAAATACATTGGCTTTTAACAATGGGAATTTATTAGCTTACAAGCTTATACAGTTTTGAGACTGTGAAAATGTCCAAATCAGGCATCACCAAGAGGATGCTTTCTGCCTGGAGACCAGCTGCTGGTGATCCTGCACTCCTGTCACTTGGCAAGGCTCACGGCAGCATCTACTGGTCTCTCCGTCCTTGTCTGAGTCTCGTTGCTTTCAGCTTCTTGCTTCCTTGTCAGTCTCTCCCCCCCTCCTCTTTCTCTCTGTCTCTCTCTCTCTTTCTCCTATTTCTTTCCATATTCTCTCTATGTATTCATCCATTCATCCCATTTATAAAGGACTCTAGTAAGAGGATTAAGACCCACTCTGGGCCACACCATAACTGAAATAGCCTCATCAAAAGGTCCTAGTTACAACAGGTTCACACCCACAGGAATGGATTAGCTTTAAGAACATGATTTTCTGGGGTAAATACAGTTTCAAACCACCACAAGGAATGTAAAAGGGGTCATCTCTATAGGGACTATAGATATCAAAAATGTAATAAAACAGTATTATGGACCATCCTGCACCAGCAAAATTTAAAATTTAGCCAACAAGGCAAATTCCTAAAAAAGTACAAGTTACCTAAGCATTCAGAAGAAATGGAAAATATGAAAAATCTGATAAATCTTAAAAATTGATTCCATTATTAAAAATTTCCTATAAATTAAACTACTAACCCAGATGGTGTCACTGGTAAAATGTTTTGAATATATAAGGAAAAGATAACATTAATCTTGGACAAAATCTTACAAGGAAGACAAAAAATGGACTCTCTTGTGACCTTCATGTGGTCTGCATAATCTAAAAAGTCTGATAAAATATTATGAGAAAGGAAAATTACAGACTAATCTCTTTCAGCATACATGCAAAATACTAAATGAAATATTAACACAGAAAATCCAATGATATATAAAATATCATGGCCCACCAAGTATGGAAAAGCTGTTTCATTTTGGAAAATTAATCAATGTTATTCATCATGTTATCAAAAATTGTGACATAAAATGATCACCTCAGTAGTTAAAGAAAAACATTTGACAAAATTCAAACATACATTATAAAGCTATTGGTAAACTAGAAATGTAAGAGAATTACTTTAATTTGAAAAGATATCTAAAGAGAACTATGGTAAATACCATACTCAGTGATGAAACATTAAAAAATTTCCCCTTAACTCTGGGAATTAAATATGGAGGTTCATTATTACAATGTTTACCCATTATTGTACTGGGAGTCCTAGCCATGGAAATAGGTGAAAAAAAGGAAATTATAGGCATAAGGTTAGAAAAGGTGAAAATAAATTAAATCTCTTGAAGGAAATATAGGGAAGTTTAGTGAGCTTGATGTAGGCAAGATTTTTTAAACAGGACATAAAAATACTAATTAGAAAAGAAAAAATGATAAACACAACCATATAAAAATTAACTCTATTAATTAAAAAAAAATCTATCAAGAGAGTGAAAATAGTCCAGAGAGTGAAAGTAAGTAAAAACTACAATTGAAAGAAAAAACAGTAAATCAAATAAAAATTGGGGAAAAGACTTTTTTCCTGATGTGAATTCTATGCTAATTCATGAGTACTCATAGAACCATGAATTGTAACAGAAAAAGAAGCAAGAGCTTAGATGCTTGGCACTGCTAGGAAATGACACTTCATTGTTCAAGAATCCATTGTATTCATACTAACTAGGAGGAAGAATTTTTAAATTAATTTGTCTTTCTCTTACCTATGCAATGCTATTACTCAAATTCTCTCTATACTCGAAAGTATTATCCATTTGTGACATCAGCAAACACACCACACACAAATCTTCATGGCATTCACATGCAGCCACCTTTTGTTACCAAGACATATGGACAAAGATGTGGAGAAGTGCTCCTCTGGGGCCTGAACAGACTTAGAAAAGAGAGAGGGTTTTGGGGATTTCCAGTCAAATCATGTGAGTGATGGGAGCCAGATCCCGTGTGCAAAGGTGTCCGTGTGTTCTTTCATAAGTGTAATTGTTCAATTATTCTGTTTATGACGTGGTTTCCCTAAAGTGTTGAGACGAAGGCAGAAACCTCTGTTGCCTAAGGGTGACACTGATGAACAACACATTGACACTCTCCTGGCATAAAAATTTCCCTTTTGATGTAATGCTTTTCTCTTGAGAAACTCATGTAATTATTTTGGTTAGCTCCTTTGGCTAAGTTAACTATTTTTTTCATTTCCTAATGAAGATTCTCTTTTGTAGAGATATAAATATATTCTATCCTTAGGTGATTATAATAATTAAATATTATGAAATACCATTTAAAGAGTAAAATATGATCTCCTTTTAGAAATTGTTTTAATATTTCTCATGATAAAAAGCCCTCAACCCCATCAATATGGCTTACTAATTGCTCAAAAAACAACCATATCTTAATTAGAAAAATTTAGCATATTTTAAAAAGAGAGATTCATAATATCCACTACTATAGTAGAGGAAGGAAATGGGATTTACTGTATGAAATAATATATATATAATTTCTATGTAACTCCTGGGAAATTAACCATCACCACCACTCAATTTTTGGTTGGTATTTAACAGTATAATGTTCTTTTTTTCTCTCCTTGCCTAAAGTACCCATTACATTTTCATCACTTACTATCAAATGGGTATTTCTCTTAGTAAAAATATTCCCCTTATTAATATTTATGAAAGTGAAACAAGTATTTTTATATTATGTTTCTCTTTTTCATCACTTAGGTTACAGCTATATTTTTCCTAGTATAATTTTCTTAGAAAAATGTTTCCAATATCAAACATTGCTCTCACTTTCTAGTATTGAATTTTGTTCCATTTCACTCACAGAAAAGCAATTCTTTTTAAAGCAGTTCAGTTTTATCCATTTTTTAGTATGATAAATATGACACCATGAAAAAATATAAAAATGCTCTAACGTTTAAGTGAAAATATTTCCATGATGTTATTAAATTTTAAATTCTCTAATTATAATATCATTTGAGTTGGAAAGTTACATAATGGAAAACTGCAATTCAGGAGGTGATCTGAAGCTGTTGGTTCCTTTATAATCATAGTAGAACAGCTCTCAATAGATATAAATGTACTAGGTATTATGTAATGAGAAACCAATTGTTAATTTAATAAATTTGATAACAAACAATCATGAGATGAAAGCAGGAATTTCAATATAAATGAAATGTTCTATTGTAAATTTTTCTTTTAGGAGAGCAGGCAGTCAGAATAAAAATAGCTTATTTCTTAAGATTGAAGGATTTCAGAGTAAAGCGTCTATTTCTTTAGAAGTAGATGCTGCTTCTTTTAGAAATAATAGAGAAAGTATATTTCTAGAAGAATGAAGTTAACCTAACTAAATGTTGCTCTCCCCATTCATCTCTCATGACCTGGAATCTTTTAATATACGATGTAGACTTAAAATTTGGTGCTGATCTAAAATTTTGATTTTTGAATGGTTTTGAAAATGTAATTATAGTTTTTCTCAATACAAATTAAAGCAAAATTATAAAAAAATTTGATGAATTGTTTTCATTGCAAATCATTTGGGAGGTCTTGCATGGAAACTCAAAACTTACAATAACTGCTTGCTTGTTAAAGCATGAAAAAACAGGTCTTTGGGTGCCAGTTTTGACTTAGCCAACATTGAGGCATTCTTGTGTTTCTTCAAACATTTATTCAATAGTTTTTTTTTATTGTTGGTACATAAAAATAAAATCTATTGGCTCTCATTGGAAAGACAGATACATAAATATGAAACAATATTGAATAATTTCTGTTTTTGGTCATGAGGGACTAAAAAAGTCAACTTTACCTTTCCACTTTAAAACAACTAGAAAATTAAACTATATGAAGTAATATTTTTCAGATATTGCATAATAGACCACTCAACATAGTGACTATGAAGAGACGAGAAACAAATGATGAGGGCCCTGCAATTGTTGAGCTTACTGGCTATGATTACTATAATTACTGAGTTTCTAGGCTGTGGTGAAGAGTGGGAGAACCAAAACAGAATCCAGAAGTCTCAATGAGTTGAGGAGACAGAGATGGAGTTGGGGAGGCTAAGTTAGCTAGAATTGCAGGGCCAAATATCAGGAAGGAAGGAGTATATATAGATAGAGAACTCTAGAATTATGTAGAGGGGCCTCTCCAGTCACTGACTCAGTACTGTTATGCATATATGTCAGAGGAAACAAATTCCAGGAAAAGAATTCCATGAAAGAAGAGGCAGAATAATCCCCAGAGTTCAGATGAGTAACGGCCCAAATGACTTCATTAGTGAATTATACCAATTGTTATATATAGGTGAAAAAGTAATATCAATTTTACAAAAACTCTTCCAAAAAAAAGAGAAAAGAAGGGAACACTTCCCAAACCATTTTATGAATGCAGAATTACCCTGTCATCAAAATGAAAACAAAATATTGCAAGAAAATTAAAGACCAATAGCCCTCATTAATATGCACACAGAAATCCTTTATAAAACATGTATAAACAGCAAATAGATTATCAACTAGATTATTGCAACATACAAAAGATAATTTATTATGACTTAGTGGGTTTATTCCTGGAATGCAAGTTTGGCTCAACATTAAAAAAATCAGTCAATACAATTCACCATACACTAAAAATGAAAAACCAAACAAAACAAAATGAAACATAGAATCCAGAAAAAGAATTTGACAAAATTCAACATACATTCATGATAAAAAAGAAAAAATTTCACCAAACTAGAAACAGAAGGGACTATTTCAACCTGAAAAAGGGGTATTTTTATAAACCTGCAGCTATCATCATACTTAATACTGTGCTTTCTCTCTAGATCGTAAACTAGACATGAATGCCCTATCTCTCCATATGTTTTTGGTGGGACTTAATAAAATGGATAGATTATTGTCTAGATCACTGTAAATGAAGTACTGCCTCAACAAAAATATTTCCTTACTTGTGTGCAGTACTTTTAATTTTCCAGGACATTTTCATGTCTATTATCTCACTTTTAATCATGAAAATTTTATGAAACATGGCTATCATTTCCATTTTACAGAGGAGAAAACAGAAAGCAAAGGACTTATGTGATAGTAGTTAAGCAAGAAGTGGAACCTAGGTCTACAAAACCCTGGATTTAGAAATTTTCATTAATCCATATCAGGAGAACTACAAGATTCACATTTGTCTATTAATACCAGGTTATAAAATATCCCTTACTGATTAGCAACAGAAGCTCCTTTTACTCATTTGTGTTATAATGTAGCTCTAGTGCTTTTTACCTTTCACAAGTTTGTTTCCTCAAATTTGAAGACAGCAGAATTTTTTGGTCATTTGATGAATGAAAGTATCCAGAAGAGTGTTGAGAACACTTAACTATGTGAAATTTCTCTGAAGGAACCACACTGGAAGGTTGGCAACCAAACTTGTCTGGACAAGGTTACAAGGTTTTTGTTGTTGTAGTTTTTATCTTCAGTGTTCTTGAACTTCTTTTGTATACCTCATATATCATACAATCAGGCTTCAAACTCTTTCTGATAAACAAAATCTATCTGTCCCTACAAGTCCTCTTATGAGCATGCATACATTAAGAAAATAATTCCTGTATTTCAAGATGACAGCTCATTAACTTAACAAATCATTATTTATATGTTAAATGGTATGAGTTTGTTAATGTCACATTATCTAAAATAGTTTCATACTATTTTAGAGACATTTTAAAACAGCAAAAAAAAATAGAATTTGGAAGTACAGTTTAAAGAATATTTTTCCTTGAATCATTTGAAAATCAGTTGTTGACCTGACACTTCATCACCCCTGAATACATTAGTGTTTATTTCCTACATACATACAAAACAACTATCAAAAATCAGTAAATTAACATTCCAGCATGCCTCCTGTCTAATAATTAAACTCCTTTCTAGTTTTGCTGGCTGTCCCAGCAAACCCTTGTAACAAAAGGATGCAGTTCAGTCACGTTCAGCATTTAGTTGTCAAGTCTCTTTGGCCTCCCTCAGTCTGGAACAGTTCTTCAGCCTTGCCTTACTTTCATGACCTTTACCTTTTGAAGATTACATGCCAGTAATTTTGGGGAATATCCTTCAATTTTGATTAGTCTTATGATTAGATTCAGATTATGCGTTTTTGTCATGAATATCACAGAAATGATGTTTCGTTTTTCTCATTTCAGTAATGATTCTCTCATCACTGATGATGTTCACTTTCAGTTTTTCTCAGTCCAGATTCTATGAGAAAATTTAACCCTGATACCCTAAGGCTGTGGTTGGCAAACTTTTCCTACAAATGGCCAGATAGTAAATATTTTAGGCCATTAGAGTGTGAAAGAAGCCATAGATAATATGTAAATGAATAGTTGTGTCTGTTTTTCAATAAAACTGTATCTATGGAAACTAAGATTTAAGTTTCATAAGGTTTTTATGTGTCCCAATGTTTTAACTCTTCTTTTGATTTTTTTTTCAGCTATGTAAAAATGTAAAATCATTCTTAACTCATGGTATGTGCCCAAGCTAGTCAGAATCTCTTTCACACATACAGAATAAAAATTCTTAGGCATGAATAGGTGGAGAGAAAGGCTTCAATCACAAAAAGGAATTGTCGTTTGTACAGCATCATTCAGTTTGTGAAGTATTTCTGTTTACAATAGCTTATTTAATCCTCCTAATGAACTCTCTTCACTTTATTTTATGCTTAGTTCATGAGGCTCAGGGATACTAGGAAATATAGTTAAGGGCTGGTAGCTGATCAAAACTCGAGAAGAAAAATAGTCTCCTGATTCTGAGATCAGGCCTATTTTTAAATTTTTACTCTGGTATCTGATAGTCCTCTTTTCCAAATGCAGCATTTTATCTGCTTATTTCTTGTAAATTCATTTCCTACAATGTTTCTGTAACTCATCATTTTATTTATTTGCATATTTATTTGCTCTTTTACTTGAGATTTGTACAGACATTCGGGCAGCAATACAGAACTGGAAAAACTTGGAAAGTGCCATCATGGTTCTTAATGATGGGAATTTTGGTTTTCTTTAAAGTAAATAATGCATTCTGCCTGCAATTCTCATTTCTAGTGCTCAGGAGAGACTATGGTATGTATTTTATCTCAATAGGGAAGGAAATACAATTTTTCAATGGAAATGTCTGTCCACCCTGTGGCTTTCCCATTAGAAAACTATTGAAAGGCAATTTAATTCAGCTTAACTGCCATTGGACAACTAAATAGTTATAATAAAGAAAGTCATAAGGATGTTCATTGTCTCTAGATACCTTCAATAGTTCCCACAAGAATCTCAGGGAAAATATATAAAATTAACAATTTGCTTTTAAGAATTCTTTTTAGTCTACCTAAAGAATCCACAGCTTTTGGGAAATATATTTTAATTGGTAAGGAATTAATAAATACAAAGAAACAAATTCTCAATATCCTTAAATGTGTAAAATTAAGTGTTTTTTCTTAACCTAATAGACAGAATTACAGAGTTTAATTGGGAAAATTTTCATAATGGGAATATTTTCTAAGAAAAGTGAACTATTAAAAGTGCTGGATGGAATGAAATAACTGAGTCACACTTAAGATAATAAATATATCCAAATTGCCTATAGTGACACTGTAATTACATGAGAATTATACTTTCTGCTTACAAAGGAAATTCGGTTAAAACAGATACATTTTTGTTTCAATTAGTTTTACAGCAATTTTATGGAAATGGAGCCTTTTAGTGTCCTTTATTTGTACACAATATTAATAAAGATAAGGAAAGCATCAAACTACATAACTGGAGTTTGTGGTTTGCTATTTTGCATTGAAGAGATTGTTATAGGCCTACAGTCTTGCTCTCAGTCCCATGCAGCCTGTATCTCGATGGCCAATTTGTCTTGAGATGCGTGGTTAACCAAAATCAGACAATTCTGATTTCTATCAGAAAAAAATAATTTATTAACTTATTAACTTAGTTGCCAAATATGGAGTTTAAATTACTATATTCTCTTCCTTTTCTTTGAGAAATTAAACTGAAATCAGAAGGTGTTTCAATTAATAAAGAATCAGAACAAGGAATGTTGGATGATTGTTAAGGATAATTAATTCAGCAAGCTGTGCATATCCTGGTAAGCCATCCTTGCAACTATAGAGAAATATTTGCCAAGGGCACAGCAAACTGCTGATAGCTGCTAAGAAATATCAAGCTAGAAAGTCCCTATATGTATGGATAAATTCTTACATTTTTTTTTTTTTTTTTTTTTTTTTTTTTTTTTTTTTAATCATCATTTTATTGAGATATATTCACATACCACGCAGTCATACAAAACAAATTGTACTTTCGATTGTTTACAGTACCATTACATAGTTGTACATTCATCACCTAAATCAATCCCTGACACCTTCATTAGCACACACACAAAAATAACAAGAATAATAATTAGAGTGAAAAAGAGCAATTGAAGTAAAAAAGAACACTAGGTACCTTTGTCTGTTTGTTTGCTTCCCCTACTTTTCTACACATCGATCCATAAACTAGACAAAGTGGAGTTTGGTCCTTATGGCATTCCCAATCCCACTGTCACCCCTCATAAGCTACATTTTTATACAACTGTCTTCGAGATTCATGGGTTCTGGGTTGTAGTTTAATAGTTTCAGGTATCTACCACCAGCTACCCCAATTCTTTAGAACCTAAAAAAGGTTGTCTAAAGTGTGCGTAAGAGTGCCCACCAGAGTGATCTCTCGGCTCGTTTTGGAATCTCTCTGCCACTGAAGCTTATTTCATTTCCTTTCACATCCCCCTTTTGGTCAAGAAGATGTTCTCCATCCCACGATGCCGGGTCTACATTCCTCCCCGGGAGTCATATTCCACGTTGCCAGGGAGATTCACTTCCCTGGGTGTCTGATCCCACGTAGGGGGGAGGGCAGTGATTTCACCTTTCAAGTTGGCTTAGCTAGAGAGAGAGGGCCACATCTGAGCAACAAAGAGGCATTCAGGAGGAGACTCTTAGGCACAAATACAGGGAGGCCTAGCCTCTCCTTTGCAGCAACCGTCTTCCCAAGGGTGAAACTTATGGTAGAGGGCTCAACCCATCAAACCACCAGTCCCCTATGTCTGTGGTCATGTTAGCAACCATGGAGGTGGGGTAGGCGAATACCCCTGCATTCTCCACAGGCTCCTCAAGGGGGCACTACATCGTTTTTTTTTTTTTTTTTTTTTTTTTTTTCCTTGTTTGTCTTTTTTCTTTTTTTTTTTTTTAACTTTCCCTTCTTTTTTCAAATCAACTGTATGAAAAAAAAGTTAAAAAGAAAACAAACATACAATAAAAGAACATTTCAAAGAGACCATAGCAAGGGAGTAAGAAAAAGACAACTAACCTAAGATAACTGCTTAACTTCCAACATGTTCCTACTTTACCCCAAGAAAGTTACATACTATAGCAACATTTCAGTGAACTTGTTCCTACTACATCCATCAGAAATTAACAGACCATAGTCATTTCTGGGCATCCCCAGAACGTTAAATAGCTTATCTGTTCTTCTTGGATTATTGTTCCCCCTTCCTTAATTGCTCTCTACTGCTAGATCCCCTACATTCTACATTTTAAACCATTTGTTTTACATTTTTCAAAGTTCACATTAGTGGTAACATATAATATTTCTCTTTTTGTGCCTGGCTTATTTCGCTCAGCATTATGTCTTCAAGGTTCATCCATGTTGTCATATGTTTCACCAGATCGTTCCTTCTTACTGCCGCGTAGTATTCCATCGTGTGTATATACCACATTTTATTTATCCACTCATCTGTTGATGGACATTTGGGTTGTTTCCATCTCTTGGCAATTGTGAATAATGCTGCTATGAACATTGGCGTGCAGATATCTGTTCGTGTCACTGCTTTCCGATCTTCCGGGTATATCCCGAGAAGTGCAATCGCTGGATCGAATGGTAGCTCTATCTCTAGTTTTCTAAGGAACTGCCAGACTGACTTCCAGAGTGGCTGAACCATTATACAGTCCCACCAACAATGAATAAGAGTTCCAATTTCTCCACATCCCCTCCAGCATTTGTAGTTTCCTGTTTGTTTAATGGCAGCCATTCTAACCGGTGTTAGATGGTATCTCATTGTGGTCTTAATTTGCATCTCTCTAATAGCTAGTGAAGCTGAACATTTTTTCATGTGTTTCTTGGCCATTTGTATTTCCTCTTCAGAGAACTGTCTTTTCATATCTTTTGCCCATTTTATAATTGGGCTGTCTGTACTACTGTCATTGAGTTGTAGGATTTCTTTGTATATGCAAGATATCAGTCTTTTGTCAGATACATGGTTTCCAAAAATTTTTTCCCATTGAGTTGGCTGCCTCTTTACCTTTTTGAGAAATTCCTTTGAGGTGCAGAAACTTCTAAGCTTGAGGAGTTCCCATTTATCTATTTTCTCTTTTGTTGCTTGTGCTTTGGGTGTAAAGTCTAGGAAGTGGCCTCCTAATACAAGGTCTTGAAGATGTTTTCCTACATTATCTTCTAGGAGTTTAATGGTACTTTCTTTATATTGAGATCTTTGGTCCATTTTGAGTTAATTTTTGTGTAGGGGGTGAGGTAGGGGTCCTCTTTCATTCTTTTGGATATGGATATCCAACTCTCCCAGCCCCATTTGTTGAAAAGACCATTATGGCTCAGTTCGGTGACTTTGGGGGCCTTATCAAAGATCAGTCGGCCATAGATCTGAGGGTCTATCTCTGAATTCTCAATTCGATTCCATTGATCTATATGTCTATCTTTGTGCCAGTACCATGCTGTTTTGGCAACTGTGGCTTTATAATAAGCTTCAAAGTCAGGGAGTGTAAGTCCTCCCACTTCGTTTTTCTTTTTTAAAGTGTCTTTAGCAATTCGAGGCATCTTCCCTTTCCAAATAAATTTGATAACTAGCTTTTCCAAGTCTGCAAAGTAGGTTGTTGGAATTTTGATTGGGATTGCATTGAATCTGTAGATGAGTTTGGGTAGAATTGACATCTTAATGACATTTAGCCTTCCTATCCATGAACATGGAATATTTTTCCATCTTTTAAGGTCCCCTTCTATTTCTTTTAGTAGAGTTATGTAGTTTTCTTTGTATAGGTCTTTTACATCTTTGGTTAAGTTTATTCCTAGGTACTTGATTTTTTTAGTTGCTATTGAAAATGGTATCTTTTTCTTGAGTGTCTCTTCAGTTTGTTCATTTCTAGCATATAGAAACATTACTGACTTATGTGCATTAATCTTGTATCCCGCTACTTTGCTAAATTTGTTTATTAGCTCTAGTAGGTGTATCGTTGATTTCTCAGGGTTTTCTAGATATAAGATCATATCATCTGCAAACAATGACAGTTTTACTTCTTCTTTTCCAATTTGGATGCCTTTTATTTCTTTGTCTTGCCGGATTGCCCTGGCTAGCACTTCCAGCACAATGTTGAATAACAGTGGTGACAGCGGGCATCCTTGTCTTGTTCCTGATCTTAGAGGGAAGGCTTTCAGTCTCTCACCATTGAGTACTATGCTGGCTGTGGGTTTTTCATATATGCTCTTTATCATGTTGAGGAAGTTTCCTTCAATTCCTACCTTTTGAAGTGTTTTTATCAAAAACGGATGTTGGATTTTGTCAAATGCTTTTTCAGCATCTATTGAGATGATCAATTGATTTTTCCCTTTCGAGTTTTTAATGTGTTGTAATACATTGATTGTTTTTCTTATGTTGAACCATCCTTGCATGCCTGGAATGAACCCCACTTGGTCATGGTGTATGATTTTTTTAATGTGTCTTTGGATTCGATTTGCAAGTATTTTGTTGAGGATTTTTGCATCTATATTCATTAGGGAGATTGGCCGGTAGTTTTCCTTTTTTGTAGCATCTTTGCCTGGTTTTGGTATTAGATTGATGTTAGCTTCATAAAATGAATTAGGTAGTGTTCCATTTTTTTCAATGTTTTGAAAGAGTTTGAGTAAGATTGGTGTCAGTTCTTTCTGGAAAGTTTGGTAGAATTCCCCTGTGAAGCCATCTGGCCCTGGGCATTTATTTGTGGGAAGATTTTTGATGACTGATTGGATCTCTTTGCTTGTGATGGGTTGGGTGAGGTCTTCTATTTCTTCTCTGGTCAGTCTAGGTTGTTCATATGTTTCCAGGAAATTGTCCATTTCTTCTACATTATCCAGTTTGTTGCCATACAGTTGTTCATAATATCCTCTTATAATTTTTTTAATTTCTTCAGGATCTGCAGTTATGTCACCTTTTTCATTCATTATTTTGTTTATATGGGTCTTCTCTCTTTTTGATTTTGTCAGTCTAGCTAGGGGCTTGTCAATCTTGTTGATCTTCTCAAAGAACCAACTTTTGGTGATATTTATCCTTTCTATTGTTTTTTTGTTCTCTATGTCATTTATTTCTGCTTTAATCCTTGTTATTTCTTTTCTTGTACTTGGTTTAGGATTGGTTTGCTGTTCATTTTCTAGCTTCTTCAGTTGATCCATTAGTTCTTTGATTTTGGCTCTTTCTTCCTTTTTAATATATGCGTTTAGTGCTATAAATTTCCCCCTTAGCACTGCTTTTGCTGCATCCCATAGGTTTTGGTATGTTGTGTTCTCATTTTCATTCGTCTCTATATATTTAGCAATTTCTCTTGCTATTTCTTCTTTAACCCACTGATTGTTTAGGAGTGTGTTGTTTAACCTCCAGGTATTTGTGAATTTTCTAAGTCTCTGATGGTTATTGACTTCTAATTGTATTCCATTGTGGTCAGAGAATGTGCTTTGAATAATTTCAATCTTTTTAAATTTATTGAGGCTTGTTTTATGTCCCAGCATATGATCTATTCTGGAGAAAGTTCCGTGAGCACTAGAAAAGTATGTGTATCCTGTTGATTTGGGATGTAATGTCCTGTAGATGTCTGTTAAATCTAATTCATTTATCAGATTGTTTAGGTTTTCAATTTCCTTATTGGTCTTCTGTCTGGTTGATCTATCTATAGGAGAGAGTGATGTGTTGAAGTCTCCCACAATTATTGTGGAAACATCAATTGCTTCCTTTAGTTTTGCCAAAGTTTCTCTCATGTATTTTGTGGCACCTTGATTGGGTGCATAGACATTTACGATTGTTATTTCTTCTTGCTGAATTGCCCCTTTTATTAGTATGTAGTGGCCTTCTTTGTCTCTCAAAACATCCCTGCATTTGAAGTCTATTTTATCTGAGATTAATATTGCTACACCTGCTTTCTTTTGGCTGTAGCTTGCATGAAATATTTTTTTCCATCCTTTCACTTTCAGTTTCTTTGTGTCCCTGTGTCTAAGATGAGTCTCTTGTATGCAACATATTGATGGTTCATTTTTTTTGATCCATTCTGCGAATCTATATCTTTTAATTGGGGAGTTTAATCCATTTACATTCAACGTTAAAACCGTGAAGGCATTTCTTGAATCGGCCATCTTATCCTTTGGATTATGTTTGCCATATTTTTCCCTCTCTCTATTAATATCCTTTATTGTACCCATACCGAATCTCTTTAGTACTGAACCTTTCTCCAAGTCTCTCTGTCCTGTCTTTGTTTCTCTGTCTGTAGGGCTCCCTTTAGTATCTCCAGTAGGGCAGGTCTCTTGTTAGCAAATTCTCTCAGCATTTCTTTGTCTGTGAAAAATTTAAGCTCTCCCTCAAATTTGAAGGAGAGCTTTGCTGGATAAAGTATTCTTGGCTGGAAATTCCTCTCACTCAGAATTTTAAATATATCGTGCCACTGCCTTCTCGCCTCCATGGTGGCTGCTGAGTAGTCACTACTTAGTCTTATGCTGTTTCCTTTGTATGTGGTGAATTGCTTTTCTCTTGCTGCTTTCAGAACTTGCTCCTTCTCTTCTATGTTTGACAGTGTGATCAGTATATGTCTCGGAGTGGGTTTTTTTGGATTTATTCTATTTGGAGTTCGCTGAGCATTTATGATTTGTGTATTTATGTTGTTTAGAAGATTTGGGAAGTTTTCCCCAACAATTTCTTTGAATACTCTTCCTAGACCTTTACCCTTTTCTTCCCCTTCTGGGACACCAATGAGTCTTATATTCGGACGTTTCATATTATCTATCATATCCCTGAGGTCCATTTCGAGTTTTTTCAATTTTTTTCCCCATTCTTTCTTTTATGTTTTCATTTTCCATTCTGTCATCTTCCAGGTCACTGATTCGTTGTTCAACTTCCTCTAGTCTTGTACTATGAGTGTCCAGAATCTTTTTAATTTGGTCAACAGTTTCTTTAATTTCCATAAGATCATCCATTTTTTTATTTAGTCTTGCAATGTCTTCTTTATGCTCTTCTAGGGTCTTCTTGATTTCCTTCATATCCCGTACTAGGGTCTCATTGTTCATCTTTAGTTCTTTGAGTAGCTGCTCTAGGTGTGTCTCTTCTGGTCTTTTGATTTGGGTGCTTGGGCTTGGGTTATCCATATCGTCTGGTTTTTTCATATGCTTTATAATTTTCTGTTGTTTTTGGCCTCGTGGCATTTGCTGACCTTGATAGGGTTCTTTTAGGGTTTGTAGACCAGTTGAAGTCTTTATCTCTAATTTATCAGATCTACAGCTTCGTGGAGTACACTTTCTCTAAGTAACCAGCAGGTGGCGTCCACGAGCCACCTGTTCTCCACAAGCCAGATCTCCCCTGCTTAGCCTTTTTGGTGAGTGGGGGAGTGAGTCTTGTGGGGCCCAATTGGTGTCCCAAGCTTGCGTGTGTAGTTGGTGTTGCCTGCCCTGTATGTGGGGCGTGTTTCTGGGCAGTCGGGTAGGGGGGGTGGCCCTAACAATCAAATCTCCCTGATGATCCTAGAGTTTTAAAGCTACTGCAATAGTCTAATCCTTCAGTTCAGTCCTGCCACAGTTTGTCTCTGCCACTGACCCACAAGTCTTTGGTATTGGCGTATGGCTCCTGAGACTTGCAAGTGGGCCCCTCTTCCAGGCTGTGCACCCCGGGTCCTCTGTTGAGGGATGACTGTGCTATGTCGCAGGTGAGTGCCGTCCCCCCAGGGCAGTTCTGGGCTGCTGGGCTGTGTTGGGAGGCTCCCAGTCTGCTCAAATGATGGCTGAATGGGGCTCTGTTAATTCACACTGCTCCCCCTTCCCAGCTCTGGGACATTCAGCTGAGGTTGCAGGGAAGGCTAATGTCCACGCCCAGTTTTGTGGTGTGTGCCTGTTATTTGAAGCACTTCCGTCACACTGGGTTGTCTGGGGCAGCTCTGGGCTATGGGGCTGGCGATGGGCAGGAGTGTTTCCTGTCCACCAGGATGGTGGCTGTGAGCGGACACCCCCCTTTTCTTGGGAAGTTGTGTTGTTTAGTGAATTTTCTCAGCCACTGGATTATTGCCTTTTGTCTCAGAGCTCTCTTAGTTCTGCTCTTGACTTGACGTGCCCAAATTTCAATTCTTTGAAGCTTTCTGTATTGAGCTTCTTATAGTAATTGTTTTAGAAAAAGCAAAAAGGATTTAAAAAAAAAAAAAAAAAAAAAACGGCCCTCCTCAGAGATCTAATGGGTTATTGAAATGCTAATAGACAAAGCAACCAGGGCCATTAAGGAAAAGTGCCCAGGGCAGAGAGATCAGCCTTGCTTCGGGATTTGCATATGCGCCTCAAGGCCTGATCTCCGCCCTTCCCCTTTCTGTGTTCACCAGAACTCCAAAAATCCTCTGCTTTTATTTTGGAGTTTTTCGTGTTGTTTTTTTTCTATGCCTGTCTCCTCTCTGCTGGGCTGGCTGCTCTCAGAGTCTCTGGTGTCTGGCCTCAGTCTATCTATGGTTGGAGTTTGAATCAGTAGAATGAGTTTCCGGTAAGAGCAGCCACTGCAATTCTCCCTTCTCCTTCCTGGAGCTGACAGCCCCTCCTCCCCCGGGACTGAGCCTGGCAGGGAGGGGCGCGGGTCCCCTGGCCGCAAAAACTTACAGATTTCGCTGATCTCAGCAGTTCCACGTTTTCATGAGTGTTGTATGAAGTATGCCCAAAGACAGATTGCTCTGTGGTGTCCAGTCCACGCAGTTCCTGGCTTTTTACCTACTTTCCTGGAGGAGTAACTAAAACATACAGCTCACCAGTCTGCCATCTTGCCCCGCCTCCAAATTCTTACATTTTTAATGTTTCTCTTTCTAGAAAGTCACATTAATACAGCAAAGTATTTTTTTCAGCATTTTACTGTGAAAATTTTCAAAATTACAGCAAAAGAATTTTACAGTGAACAATAGAATACTCAACACCTAGATTATATCATTAACATTTTGATATGCTTGCTTTATCATGTTTCTATTACTTTGTCAATTCATTAATCCATTTAAATTTGTGCATTTCAAAGTAAATTGCAAACATTGGTATATTTCCCTCTAAATATCAGCATGCGTATTGTTAACTAGAGTTCAACATTTATGTGAGTTTTCTTTTAGATGTAAAATTTACCTACAATGGAATGCACAAAGTGTACATTTGCTGACATTTGACCAAAACATGCAACTGTTTGTGTAACCCAGACATATTAAAATATAAAGCATTATTAAATTCCCTTATGCCCTTTCACAGTCAAAGTTCCCTCATCTCCACTCTCTACCCCTGAAGCAAGAATTGTTTGATCTATTTTCCACTTTAGTTTTGTCTGAATGGAATCATATAATATGTACTTTTTAGAGTAAAGCCTTTTTGCTCATTGTGATGTTTTTGAAATTCATCCATGTTATATATCAGTAGTTATTTCCTTTCTATTTCTGACAACTAATGATGCTGACCACTTTTCATGTGCTTATTGGAACTTTGTATATCTTTTTTGGTGAAATGTCTGTTCAAATCTTTTAACCATTTTCATTCAGGTTGTTTATATTTATTATTATTATTTTTTTAATTTTATTGAGGTTGTTCACATACCATACAATTATCCAAAGGTCTGAAGTGTACAATCAGTTGCCCCCGGTACTCTCATATAGTTGTACATCCATCACCACAATTAATTTTTGTTCAATTTTTAGAACACTTTCATTACTCCAGACAAGAAATAAAGACAAAGAAGAGAAAAAAAAAAAAAAAGAAAGAAAAGGAAACTCAAATCCTCCCATATCCCTAACCAACCCCCCTCCATTGTTGACTCGTAGTATTGGTATAGTACATTTGTTACTGTTTATGAAAGAATGTTAAAATACTACTAACTGTAGTATATGGTTTGCAATAGGTATATGTTTTCTCCCTATATGCCTCTCTATTATTAACTTCTAGTTGTAGTGTCATACATTTGTTCTGGTTCATGAAAGAGATTTCTAATATTTGTACAGTTAATCATGGACATTGCCCACCATAGGATTCAGTTTTATACATTCCCATCTTTTGACTTCCAACTTTCCTGCTGGTGACATACATGACTCTGAGCTTCCGCTTTCCACCACATTCATGCACCGTTCAGCACTGTTAGTTATTCTCACAACATGCTACCGTCATCTCTGTTCATTTTCAAACATTAAAGTTCATCCTAGTTTAACATTCTGCTCATACTAAGCAGCCGCTCCCCATTCTTTAGCCTCATTCTATATCTTGGTAACTTATATTTTATGTCTATGAGTTTACATAATATAATTGGTTCCTATCAGTGTGACCCTGCAATATTTGTCCTTTTGTGTCTGGCTTATTTCACTTGGTATATTGCCCTCAAAATTTCATCATGAACACATTTTTTTTTTTCAGATGGTTTTGTTCACATGCCATACATTCCATCCTAAGTAAACAATTGATGGTTCCCTGTATAGTCACATATTTATGTGTTCACCACCCTCACTACTATCTATGTAAGGACATCTACATTTCTTCCACAAAGCAGGAGGAAGAGTCAAAGAAGGTAGAGAGGCAAAAGAAAAAGAAAAAAGAAAGGAAAAAAAAAATGACAGCTAGGAAGCAGCAAAAGGAAAGATAACCTTAAATCAAAGTAGAATAAAGAGTCAGACAACACCACCAATGCCAAGTGTCTCACACCCCTCCCCTATACCCCCCTGTTATCTGCATTTACCTTGGTATATTGCCTTTGTTACATTAAAGGAAGCATAATACACTGATTCTGCTAATTATAGTCTCCAGTTTACATTAAATGTATTTTCCCCCAATGCCTCCCTATTTTTAACACCTTGCAAGGTTGACATTCATATTTGCACATTTTATCACAATTGTTGAACAGTCTAGGTTTCAGTGAGTTACACAGTCCCTGTCTTTATCTTTCCTCTTTTCTTCTGGTGTCCCACATGCTCCTAACCTTCCTCTTTCAACCGTATTCATAGTTATCTTTGTTCAGTGTACTTACATTGCTGTGCTACCATCACCCAAAATTGTGTTCCAAAACTCTCACTTCTATCTTCTCCTGTCAGTCTGTAGTGCTCCCTTTAGTATTTCCTGTAGCGTAGGTATCTTGTTCACAAAATCTCTCATTGTCTGTTTGTCAGAGAATATTTTGAACTCTCCCTCATATTTGAAGGATAGTTTTGCTGGATATAGGATTCTTGGTTGGTGGTTTTTCTCTTTCAGCATCTTAAATATATCACACCACTTCCTTCTTGCCTCCATGGTTTCTGCTGAGAAATCCACACAGTCTTATTAAGTTTCCTTTGTATGTGATGGATCACTTCTCTCTTGCTGCTTTCAGGATTCTCTCTTTATCTTTGACATTTGATAATCTGAATATTAAGTGTCTTGGCATAGGCCTATTCAGATCTATACTGTTTGGAGTATGCTGCACTTCTTGGATCTGTAATTTTATGTCTTTCATAAGAGATGGGAAATTTTCATCGATTATTTCTTCTATTATTGCTTCTGCCCCTTTTCCCTTCTCTTCTCCTTCTGGGACAACAATGATATGTACATTCTTGTATTTTGTTTCATCCTTAAGTTCCCAGAGACATTGCTCATATTTTTCCATTCTTTTCTCTGTCTGTTCTTTCGTGTGTAGGCTTTCAGGTTTTTTGTTCTCCAGGTCCTGAGTGTTTTCTTCTGCCTCTTGAGATCTACTGTTGTATGTTTCCATTGTGTCTTTCATCTCTTGTGTTGTGCCTCTCATTTCCATAGATTCTGCCAGTTGTTTTTTTGAACTTTTGATTTCTGCCTTATGTATGCCCAGTGTTTTCTTTATAGCCTTTATCTCTGTTGCTGTCTCTTCTCTAAACTTTTTGAATTGATTTAGCATTAGTTGTTTAAATTCCTGTATCTCAGTTGAAGTATAAGTTTTTTCCTTTGACTGGGCCATAACTTTGTTTTTCTTAATGTAGGTTGTAGTTTTCTGTTGTCTAGGCATCTGACCTCCTAGGCCACCCCAATCAGGTATTCTCAGAAGAGAACAAGTTCAGGTCACAGAAGGAGGAAATATTCAGTATCTGGTTTCCCTGATGGTGTGTCTTAGAGTAATTACACACCCTGTGCTTTTCTGCCCAGCAGATGGCACCTATCAGCCTGTCACTCCGGGCTGGGGTAAGAGGGTATTGCCTGCGGCTCTCCTCCCCCAGGCTCTGGGGTCTTGTTCTGAATGTAAGGCAAGTAGTAGAGCTGGGCCCCTCCTCTTTCCTCTTGCAAAGCCATGCCCCGCCCCCAGAGAGGTCATTTGCATATAAATAGATTCTTTGTTTCTCTGACTCTGCTATTTCCACCCTTGTCTGGGTCAGAGTGCTGTGATTTTAAAATGGCTGAGGCTTTCTCTACTGCAGAGCACTGCGAGCTGAAAACAGCTGAGGCTTTTTCCACTGAACTGCCCAGGTTGAGAGAGAAAGGGACAGAAAGTCCCCAGATTCACCTGTCAGCCAGAGATATCACCCAATCCTTTGGGCTCCCCATCTTGAGACAGATACGTCCCCTCACTCTCCCAAGGTCAGTCGTCACCAAAAGCCTCTGTCTGCTTGTTGGGGATTTGCTGTCTGCATTGAACAGTTAACATTAAAACCCCAGTTGGAGCTGGGCTGAGGTACACTCGATTGTTCAGAGAGTGCTGCTCTCTAGCACTGCGAGGCTTCCTTGAGGGAGGGGCTTTCTGCTTGGATCCGTAGTTTTTACTTACAGATTTTATGCTCCCATCTTGGGTACTCCTCCCAATTCAGGTTGGTGTATGATGAGTGGACAGTCATGTTTGTCTCCCAACAGTTATTCCAGGTTATTTACTAATTTTTCTGTTGTTTATTAGTTGTTCCAGGGGGACTAAGTAGTGTCCATGCCTCTCTATGCCACCATCTTAGCTCCTCCTGTTTACATTTATTTTTGATTTGTAGGAGTCCTTTATATATTCTGGATACCAGCCCTTTGTCAAATATTTGTTTTTCAAATAGTTTTACCCAGTCTATAGTTTACCTGTTCATATTTTAATGGTGTCTTTTGAGGAGTAGAAGTTTTTAATTTTGATGGATTCTAGTTTATCAATTGATTTTTATGGTTAGTGCTTCTTGGCACTTGTCTAAGAACTTTTGCCTACTCCCAAGTCACAAAGTTATTCTCCTACATTTTCCTCTTTTTGCCTTCAGCTTTGACATTTACATCTATGATATATCATGAATTATTGTATATCATGTGAGGTAGAGGAAAGATTCCTTTTTTGCCATATAGAAATTTAGCTATCCAAGTACTATTGTTGAGAAAAAAATTATTTCCGCATTGGATGGCTTTGTTACAAACCAAATGAAAGAATATATGTGAATATATTTTGGAGCTCTTTATTTTTTCCATTAATCTATTTGTTCATCTTTATGCCAGTATAATGTCTTAATTACTGTAGCTTTAAGATAAGTTTTGAAATTAAGTAGAATCTGTTCCCCAACTTTGTTCTTCCTTTCTGAGATTACTCTACATATTCTAGGTCTTTTGCATTTCCACATATTTTGGAATCAGCTTGTATTGAAGAAAAGAAGAAGCTGTTCGGAGTTTTGATTGCAATTGTGTTGAATGTAGTATTAAATTTATGCAGACCTGATATTTTAACTGTTTATCTTCCAAACCATGAACATGGTATCCATTTATTTAGGTCTTAAAATTCTCTTATCAATATTTGTAGTTTTTCAAAGTAAAAGTCTTGCCTTGATTTTGTCAAACTCATTCTTTAGTATTTTATGCTTTTAGATGATACCATAAGCAGAATTATTATTATTAATTTTGTTTTCAAATTGTTTGCTACTGGAATATAAACACAAAATTTGTATATTATCTCTCTATCCTGAACCTTGCTAAATTCATTTATTATTATGTCTTCCTGATGAACTGACCTTTTTATCATTATGAATTTTCTCTTCTTACCTGTTCTTATAGTCTATGTCTTCAGGTCTATTTTGTTTTAAATTAACATAACCACTTCAAGTATCTTGTATTTACTGTCTACATGGTATTTTTTTCCCTTCTATTTTATTTCAACCCATCTTTAGCTTTATCTTAAGGTGTTTCTCATAGATATCATATAGTTAGGTCTTATTTTAATATCCATTTGAAAATCTTTACCTTTTAATTGGAATATTTGGCTGCTAACATTTAATGTAATTATTGATATGCTGGGATTTAAGCCTATTGTCGTATTGTTTGTTTTCTCTTTGTCTTGTCAGATTTTGTTGTTGCTGTTGTTCCTCTCTTCTTCCTTTCTTGTCTTGTCTGAATATTTTTAAGATTTATTTTAATTTACCTTTTCACTTTAAGCTATATCTCTTTTCATTATTATTTTACTGGTTACTCCACAGGTTGCACAATGTATCCTTAACACTTGTTTACTCAGTGTTAATATTTACCACTTCACATAAAATGTAATTTCTTGCAATTTTATAGGTTCATTTACCATCCCTATCCTTTATGCTATAATTGTCATATATATTACATCTACATAGATTTTTCATCTCACAGGAAAATGTTATACTCTTTCTTTAAGCAGTCCTGTGTATTTTAAAGAAATTAAAAGGAAAGCACAGTCTTTTTTCAAACATTTTTTCTTTCTCATTTTCTCTCTTCTCACCTCTGAGACTCCAATGACATCTGTATTAGGTATTTTGTTAGTATTCCATGGGTCCCTGTAGCTCCATTTATTACCTTCTCAATCTTTTTATTTTCTCTACAGCCACATCTAGCATAAATCAGGAATTCAGGTTTCTTATGTGTGAAAATTTATTCACCCAAGGTCCTAGGCTGAAGCTTTTCTTGGTATTTCTCTGGGATGTTGGTGATTGGCATATTAGTCCCTATATCACAGATGAGGCAGTACATTATGATCCCTGGATCTGTGGTTCAGTAAATACTGGTGACTATGTTTAAAATAAAGCTTGCATCTGTGTCCTGTACTAACTACTCTTTCTTTGGGTTGAATACCTTATCATCAGGCTTTTAAAGTTGATATATAGTATCCCTGAGAGCCATGCAACTTGAAGTTCCATTCATTGCTATAAAATTTCTCATTCTGGAAAGGGTAGAATGCCTACTTCTTGCTTTGAGCTTGGTTAATTTTTTTTTTAATTGGATTTATGCTTCTGTTTTGGCTGAGTAAGCTTCTACCAAACCCAAACCCCTCACATAAAAACAATGAAAATTCTACACACGATAAAGAAACTAACTGAAGGCACTGGAGAGTGAGCAATAGCAGGCAAATTTATGAGGAAAATGAAAAATTAGAAGGAGGGATAGTGTGGGTGAGTTCCCATTTTTACAGCTTTTAGCTGGGTGAAAGGCCAAGTCAGTTCCCCTGAGGTGCTAAATATCCAATAGACATTCCCACAGTCTTTTTGACTTGGACAAATAGAGGTCTGTGTTTAGGGTAACCAAAAGGACTGGAAAGAAAGACTGAGTAAACAAAAAGAGAGAGCTGGAAAAGAGAAACTCAAATTCTATTTTATGTATTATTCTCAGGTCTCTTCTTGACCCTTGAATGATATATGTGTGAGATAGGCTCCAACTCCTTGAGGTAAGGAAAAAAATAACTGAACTGGGACTTTAACTGTTGCTTCAAAGACAGAGCTTGCAATTTGAGTTCTAACGTGTTAAATGCCTGTTGGAACAAAATAATAAAAATTTGAAGGAATATAACAAAATCCATAGTCAAAAGAGAGCCAGAAGTAAGTAGAATAATATCTTATCTTCAAGATGTTGAAAAAAAAAACTGGCAATCTGGGTTGTCTACCCAAAATTCTAAACACCTGTGGTTTATAATGGGCACTAAAAATACTTAGATTTGAGCTACACTGAAAATACTTCACATCTTAATGTTGGAGTGACCTGGGCCTCTGTCTTTGATCCTTCTCTCCTTTATCTACTTAACTTCCTTGGTGATTTCATTGACTTCCACTCTCATGACTCTAAACCACATCCACAAATCAAAACTCCCAGTTTTAAATCTCCAGACAAGACCAAATGCCACACTTGTTTACTGAATTGCCCACTCAGCATTCCCATCTGGGTAGTTAATCGGCATCTCATATGCAGCATGACTAAAAGTGAACAGCTGATTTCCCCTTACCAGACCTGTTCTTGATGCTTATTTTTCTTAAACTCAGGTCCAATCTCTAAGGAACTCCTGAAGACTCTACCTTTATGAATGTAGTGTGGGTAAGACCAGTTCTTACCACATACACTGCAATTACCAACATCTTCTCTCACATTAGCATTATAACAGGTCTGCCCTTGTCTCACTGTAGTCTGTCCTCCACATTGAAGCCAACATGATCCTTTACATTGTAACATTGTATCAGGTTATTGTTGCTCAAAACCCTGCAGTTCCTCCCTATGTCAGTCAGAATAAAATCCTTGCAATGGTCTGTAATGTTCTATTCAGTCCTCCCCTCCATTGCCTCTCCAGTCTTCTATGCTATTGTTCTCCTCTCTACTCTATCTATTCCATCCTCTTTGCTGGTCCTTAGAATGCATCATGCATGTTCTGGCCTTAGAATTTGTGCTCTAACTGTTCCCTCTGCCTAGGACTCTTCTTTCAGCAATACCCTGGGTGAACTTCTCCACTGTCTTCAGGTCTTTCCTAAAACTTCTCCTTCTTAATGAGACACCATCAAAATCCTGGTTAATATCACAATGTTCCCTGCACACCCAGGAACTGTGCTTCCCTCTAATCTTGTTCATCTGGGATTCAGGTACACTTCTCTGCAAACTTCGGGGCCATTGAGGTGATAGTGAATGTGGCTGCATGTGAAAGGCTGTTGACTCTTTAGTTTTGTATTTACCTTCACTGAGGAACCTGAACGGTGGTTAGGTATATTCCTTTCCCTCAGTGATTTCTCAGGAAATATGACTATACTTTAGAGCTTAGAGAAGAAAGACATGACATGCAAGAATACTGTATTTATTTTTAAAATAGAATTTCACATTTTCTATGGAAGAATATAGATTATGCCATTTTCATTATGAGGTGCCACCCAAATTTCACAAAGAAAAATATGTGCAATACCTCTAAGTGGTTACTTTAGTTCATGTCTTCATGGGAGACTTTATCCTGGTAGGAAGTACTCCTAAGACCAATTTTTCAATTTTCATATTGAATACTCCAATCCATAAGGGTTTCCACAAGTTTTCTATTGCAAAGTGAGCTGATCTTTCACTCTTATTTCCACAGATGTGAGATAATATCACATGGAATGAAAAATAAAATGAGTGATCTCTAGATGTGGATATGATTTTTATAACCATATGAAATACAATATATATTTAATACTCCACTGTTTCTCTAAGCTCACTTTTCAGCATGAACTCATATGTGGTCAAGGATTAGATGATGTCATTCAGCTAGAGGGGAAAAAGACAGGTGTGTTTACTGACATTACAAAGGTGCAAAATGATAAAAAAATAGATTTACTCAAGTTATGGCTTTTGGAAGAAGTATATCAAAATAACTGAGAGAAGAAAATAATATATGATGAAACATTCATTACCCATTAGTTTACTTATGAGATCTCAGCATTCATTTTGAAGGAGATGCAGCAGCTTTCTTTAAGATGGGCAAAAAGAAAGGAGAAAGACTAATAGACTTTTTTTTTAAGGATGAAATATTGAAATATATTTCTAAAGTGAAAATGCTTTCCATATGTTGTATATATATATATATATATATATATATATATAAATTTTCTTTTTTCATTGAGATTGTTCACATACCATACAATTATCCAAAGACCCAAAGTATATGATCAACGCTCATAAAGCTGTGCATCCATCAGCACAATTAATTTTTTTTGAATTTTTTAGAATATTTTCATTACTCCAGACAATAAATAAAGAAAAAAAAGGAAACTCAAATCCTCCCATACCCTTAACCACTCCCCCTCCATTATTGACTCATAGTATTGGTATAGTACATTTGTTACTGTTGATGAAAGAATGTTAAAATACTACTAACTGCAGTATATAGTTTGCAATAGGTATATTTTCCCTATATGCCCCTCTATTATTAACTTCTAGTTATAGTGTCATACATTTGTTCTAGTTCATGAAAGAGGTATCTAATATTTGTACATTTAATCACGGAGTTTGCTCACCACAAGGTTCACTGTTTCATGCATTCCCATATTTTAACCTTCAACTTTCCTTCTGGTGACATACATGAATCTAAGCTTCCCCTTTCCACCACATTCACACACCATTCAGCACTGTTAGTTATTCTCACAATAATGTGCTACTGTCACCTCTGTCCATTTCCAAACACTGAAGTTCAACCTAGTTGGACAATCTGCTCATAATTAGCAACTATTCCCCATTTTTTAGCCTCGTTCTATATCCTGGTAACTTATATTTCATGTTTATGAGTTTTCATATTATAATTAGTTCATATCATTGAGACCATACATTATTTGTCCTTTTGGGTCTGACATATTTCACTCAATATAGTGATCTCAGGATTTCTTCATCAACCTTTTTTTTGTTTAATATTGTTTTTTTCACACACCATACATTCTGTCCTAAGTAAACAATTGATGGTTCCCTGTATAATCACATATTTATGCATTCACCACCATCACCATTATCTATAGAAAGATATCTCCATTTCTTCCACAAGGAAGGAGGAAGAGTTGAAGAAGGTAGAGAGACAAAAGAAAAAGAAAAAGGACAAAAAGAATGACAGCCAAAAAGTAACCAAAGGAAAGATAAAACTAATCTAAAGTACAATAAAAGAGTCAGACAACATTGCCAATGCCAAAAGTCCCATACCCATCCCTTATATTCCCCTCTTATAGGCATTTAACTTTGGTATATTGCCTTTGTTACATTAAAGGAAGCATAATACAATGTTTCTGTTAACTATAGTCTCTAGGTTGCATTGATTGTATTTTTCCCCCAATACCGCCCTATTTTTAACACCTTGCAAGGTTGACAGTCATTTGCTCTTCCTCATGTAAAAGCATATTTACACATTTTATCACAATTGTTGAGCACTCTAGGTTTCACTGAGTTATACAGTCCCAGTCTTTATCTTTCCTCTTTTCTTCTGGTGTCCTACATGCTCCTAACCTTCCTCTTTGTTCGGTGTACTTACAATGCTGTTCCACCATCACCCAAGATTGTGTTCCAAACCTCTCAGTCCTGCCTTTTCCTATCTGTCTATAGGGCTCCTTTTAGTATTTCCTGTAGAGCAGGTATCTTGTTCACAAAATTTCCCATTGTCTGTTTGTCGGACAATATTTTAAACTCTCCCTCATATTTGAAGGACAGTTTTGCCAGATATAGGATTCTTGGCTTGTGGTTTTTCTCTTTCAGTATCTTAAATATATCACCCCATTTCCTTCTTGCCTTCATGGTTTCTACTGAGAAATCTGCACGTAATCTTATCAGGCTTCCTTTGTATGTGATGGATTGCTTTCCTCTTGCTGCTTTCAGGATTTTCTGTCTTTGACGTTTGACAATCTGATTATTAAGTGTCTTGGCATAGGCCTATTCAGACCTATTCTGTTTGGCATATGCTGTGCTTCTTGGATCTGTAATTTTATGTCTTTCATAAGAGATGGGAAAATTTCATTGATTATGTTCCCTATTATTACTTCTGCCCCTTTCCCCTTCTCTTCTCCTTCTGGGGCACCCATGACACATACATTCATGCATTTCATGTTGTCATTCAATTCCCTGAGATGTTGCTCATATTTTTCCATTCTTTTCCCTATCTGTTCTTTTGTGTGTAGGATTTCAGGTGCCGTGTTCTCCATTTCCTAAGTGTTTTCTTCTGCCTCTTGAGACTGCTGTTGTATGTCTCCATTGTGTCTTTCATCTCTTGTGTTGTGCCTTTCATTTCCATAGATCCTGCCAATTGTTTTTTTGGGCTTTCAATTTCTACCTTATGTTCACCCAGTGTTTTCCTTATAGCCTTCATCTCTTTTGACATATCTTCCCTAAACTTTCTGAATTGATTTAGCATTAGTTGTTTAAATTCCTGTATCTCAGTTGAACTGTAAGTTTGTTCATTTGGGCTGTAACTTCATTTTTCTTAGTGTAGGTTGTAGTTTTCTGTTGTCTAGGCTTCCGGTTTCCTTGGTTATCCCAATCTCAGAACAGTATTAATGAAAAGGAATCCCATAATTTTCTTGCTAAACAGCATGTTAAATAAAATTTACAGCAAACAAAATAAAATTTCATATTAATAAGAAATACATGTGAATAAAACCTCTTCAAAGGGATATATAAATATCTTATTTAAAATTAAGCAAAGATATTATATCATTTTAAAAATTAGAAATGCAGACTTTTAGAGGCTCAGTGACCCTTCACAAAGACTACAACATGGTACTTGGATATCCACTAATATAAGCTAATGCACATTAACTCAGTAAACATTTACTGAGTGCCTGTGTGTGGAGATGCCATGTTAGGAACTGCCAAGAGAGACGAAGGTGAATAATGTGCTGTTCTTCCTCTCAAGAAACTAGAAATCTGGTATGATAGAAAGACAAAATAAAATTAGAAGATTGACACACCCTGTGGGGCCTCTAGCCACTGTGCATTTCCTAACCTGCCCAGCAGGTGGCATCTTTCAGCCTGTCACTCCTGACTAGTGTAAGGAGTTGTGACCCCCTTAGTTTCTGTTTTGACTGTTTCCCCCCAGGCTCTGGGGTCTGGTTCTGAATGGGAGGCCAGTGGTAGAGCTGGGCACCACTCCTTCCTATTAGGGAAGATACACCCCCTAGGGAGTTATCATCTGCATTTAAATAGGTTCTTTGTCTGTCTGACTCTGCTATCTCCACCCTTTTCTGGGTCAGAGTGCTGTGAACTGAAAATGGCTGGGGCTTTCTCCACTGAGCCACCGAGGTTGAGAGAGCAAAAAAGGGACAGAAAGCCCCCCTTCAAGGCCAGTCCATACCCCCCCCCCCAAGCTTCACCTGCCAGCTAGAGATAGCACCTGGTCTTCTGGGCTCCCCCTCTGGGACAGATAAGTCCTCCAGCTCTTTAAGGTCAGTCATCACTAAAAGCCTCTGTCTGCTTCTTGGGAATTTGTAGCTTGTATTGAGCAGTCCACGTTTGTTAATTACAACCCCAGTTGGAGCTGGATTGAGATATATTCACTTGTTCAGAGAGTGGTGCTTTCTACTACAGTGAGGTTTGGCAGTTCAGCCTGCCATGGAGGATGGGGTCTCCTGACTCAGATACACAGTTTTTACCTACAGATTTTATGCTGTGATCTCAGGCATTCCTCCCAGTCCAGGTTGGTGTATGATGTGTGGACAGTCACCAGATTATCTACTAGTTCCTTGTTTATTAGTTGTTTCAGGGGGACTAACTAACTTCCTCTCCTCTCTATGCTGCCATCTTCTTGGTCCTCACTAATAGATATTTTGATGAGATCTTGCCTTAGAGAGTTCAACTGTGTTCCCATAGTGGTTCAAAGGTAAAACTACAATGTTAGAAATAGGAAACAGCAGTGACCAAACATCGCCTTAGAGAATTGCAAAAGATTGTTTCCATAATATGCCGTCAAAACACTGCATGGTATTTAACTGCAGAAGAAACTTTGGAAGTCTGCATCTTCTTCAATTAATGGTAACCCCCATGAGGGAATGGAGCATGGATCATTTATCCAAAGTACTATTGTAATAGGATTGGAACACTGCATCTAGAGAAATAACTCAGTGGCACTCATCAAGTGACTATTACTGATGCCACTGTGGCTATTGGCTGTGTCCTCAGGCTAATAATGGTTATATCTAAGTTTAAACTTTTCTGCTCAGTTTATATTTCCAAAACGCCATGGGACTTAAGTGGTTTTCACAACTAATGTAGCACTTTAGATAAAGGGAAAGCAAAACATAAATCCAAATAATAAATTTGGAACTAACAGAGCATCTCTGTACAGCTTAGTGACTCATCTTAATATTCATGACCACCTTGCATATGTAGGACTTTCTATACTTTCTTATCACTTCAATTCAATTTTGAATTTTATGTATGGCCTTTACCCCTTGGGAATGATCTCTAAGCTTTCTATGGACTCAGGAAACCTGATCTGACCTTCTGCACAGACTAGGAAGTTCCTTATAAAATTCTCTAGTTGGAAATGCAGTTGCCTTTAAAAGGAAGGTTTAAACATGAAACAAGTTGGAATATTATAGTATTTATTCCATAAGGGGTGGGTGACAGATGCACATATTTTGTGCATATGTGAAGTATTTTTATACTCTGTACCTCATAGAACCCACATATAGAAGTTGGTTGCAGCAGGGCATGAAGAGCAGCTGTCAAGATACTCTTTCTGAAGATATATTATGCATTATCTGCTACATTTTGACTTAGGGTTAAAATTGAATTTGCTTATATTCTAGCTGCCATGATTTATAATCCTTATTTTATGCTAAAACAACAAAAAAACTTGATTTTTTTTTTTTTTACTATTTTCATGCATATTCTTTTTATCCAATCACTGCTTGGAAAGTATAGACAAAATGTATTAAGTAACTAAAAAGGAAAATCTAAAAACAGAGATGGGGCATTCTGTAACGTTTAAACGCACTTTGCCTTTTATGTCCAAGTTCAAAGTCTTTGATGCTTATCCCCTTAAAATTTTAAAATTCATCATTTTCTCTTTTTCTCCACAATCACTGCTTGATTTCTTGCAGTTATCATTGCTTGCCTGATCCACTGCACAAAGCCTTCTAACTAGTTTCCACCTTGCCTACCTTGACCCCTGTGTCTTCTTCACACTGTCATCAGAAGAGTCCTTGCAAAAATGCAGATCTGATCAAGTTATCCCACTGCCTAAAATCCCCCAATGTCTCTTTTTTTTGTTTTATAATAAAGCAAAACTCCTTGGCTTGGCATTGAAGACCATTGGTGACTTGTTCCTTGTCAGTCTCTGCATCATCAGATCTTACCAATATTGATTCTCTCCTCAGGCTCCCACTGTTCCAAAATGCTCACCATTCCTCAATAATGCCATGTTCACTATCGTTCCAAAGGCTTTCTACCTGCTGGAAGATCTGTCTCCCACAAAAAGAAAATCCCAATGACCCATGAGTCTCAAGCATATCTTCTTATTACAAGTATCATCTCATCCCTAAGTCTTTTCCACACTCTTCTCAGCAACCACCTTCTCATCTCTTGAGGACAATTAGGCAACTTGTTATAGTAGAGAGAACACAAGGTCTGAAGTCAAATTTGACTTGGAATACTCACTCTGACATTCTCTAGCCATGTAATCTTGACCAAGTTTCAAGATTTCTATGAGCTCTATTTCTATGAGTCCCAGGATTGCTGTGAAAATTAAATGAGATTTTATTTTTAAAAAGCATGTATGATGCCTAGAACATATTGAGTATCCAACCTACTCCCCATTACTTGTTTATCTATTCCTGTATAATATAATATTTATCATATTGAATTATGGCTGTTCATTCCTGGAATACAACATCCTTGAAGGCAATACTATTTGTTACTTATCTATATGTATATATCCAATGCCTCACACAACATCTACACATATTAGGCCCTCAAAGTTCATGATAGGAATAAATAATCTGAAACTATTATGTACTTTCATGCCTGGGAAGATATTCACTATTACAAGCCCATGGGTCTGTAAATAATTGAGGAAAATGTTCAATGTCTTATTAATAATTATTTGTATGTAGTAGGGAAGCAAATAGAGGATTAAAGAGTGATGGAAAATCTTAATGCTAGAATTTAGAATTGGAGTTGTGTTCTATAAATGCTTTACTCAGCTCCCTAAAGTGTACCCAATTGAAAATTTCTTCTTATTCAAGTTAGGTAGATGAAGAGAACAAGGCTATTTTACAATCTCATTTCCTAGGAAGAGAGAATAAATATAGAAAACAAAACATAATCTACTGAAAAGTAGTAGAATGTGTTATTTGTAGAAAGAGCTTGTGACCATTTTCACTACACAATCTCATCAAATCTGAGGTGCAGAATTGTAAAATTACATATTTAATCTGCACATTCAAAATGGATATTGGTTAGGAGAGAAAGGAAGGCTATGTTATATGGAGTACTTCTAAAATAGAAGATATAGACCATATAAAATACTTTTATTTATCAGTCCCCAGACAAAACCAAGAATCAGGGCAGGTGTTAATTCACTTATTCATTTTAAAAAAATCAATCCATCCATCAATCAATTAATATTTATTAAGTACCTACTATATTTCAGGCAATGGTACAGTTGGAAGAGAAAATTTTTCAAGAAGGTACAGGTATTGCTCTTACAGAGCTTATGCTCTTAATAAGGAAGAAAGACAATAAACTAGCAAACAAATAAGAACAATAATAGGTTGTAAACAGCATTTGAAAAGATAAAAAGTGCTATGCTGGATGTAAAGTGGGGAGTATCTACCTTATATTAGGCTTCTCTGAGAAGTTGACTTTTAAGCAGGTACATGAATAAGCCAGCCACGAAAATTTGGGAGAGACAGACAAAATGTCAGTATATTGGACACAGCAAAGACCAAGTCTCTGAAATAGGAAAGACTTGCAATGCCTCTCAATGGCCAGAAAGTCAGTGTGCCTGGAGGGTAATGAGCAAGGGGCAGGGTGGCACCAGATGGGTTTAGAGAAGTATGTAGGAGTCAGTTATGCAGGGCCTATAAGCTACGGTAAGAAGACAGGGTTTTATGAAAAGAAAAAAAAGAAGAAATATTAGAAGCAGAGAAAGAATTTGTTTCATTTTCATTTTAAAGAGATTACTCTGGCTTCTTTGTGGTGAGACCAAGAATTGAAACAGGAGACTAGGTAGGGACAAGGCAGAAGTCCACGCAGAAGATGAAGGATTGGACAGGGATGACTAGTGAAGAGAGGCAGAAGAGTGGATGGATCCAAGATACTGTTGGAGTTTACCAGGCAGGAATTCCTGCTGAGGGAGATATCGGAAAGGGAGATTGACAACAGCAAGAAAGATGGAGGGTGATAACATTTACTGGGGCATAGAAGACAAGATGAACAACTGCATAAGAAGTAGGGGATGGGAACTGAGAGTTCTGTTTGGCCATGTCAAGACTGAGAAGTGTGTCGATTGTCCAGGTTGATCTATAAGTAGGCAGTTAGATTTCAAAATAGGGACCTTAAAGGAGTGCATATAGGCTGGAGATCTAAATGTATATGTTATCAGAAAATAGATGGTATTTAAAGCTATGGAAAGAGAGGGAGAAGATCACCTAGTTTCCAAGTTTCCAGTAGAAGAGGAGCCATTGAAGGACACAAGTAGAAAGCCTTGAGAGTGTTGTGCTGAGGAAACCAAAACAGGAGACTGGTTCTACAAGAAAGACATATAAATAAGAAAAATCCAGAGTCTAACTCAGCCCTATTGTTACTGAAAGGATCCTGAGCTGCAAAGAATTTGTGTTATTTGGGGCAAAGGGAATTAAGTACCTTTTTAAAAGCTTCGTGTTGTGTATGGCCAGGTTACAGAAAGAGAGAAGACTGAAGGTGCTATTTCCTTTAAAAAGACTACAGACGAGGAGCTGACATTAATTTCCTTCTGTACTATTTTAATAGATCAGAGAAAGTAGGCCTGTTAACATTTTGCCACATTAAAAACATTGAATTAAATTAAGTAAATAATATTAATGATACAGATCTTTTGACCCACTGATGATCCTCTTACACCATTAGTGATTCAGTCATTCTATATCTAGGGGTGATTCCAGATTATTCAACAACTCATATAAATTACCACAGTTTTGCTAACTGACAGGGTTTGAGCATTCCACATTAGCAGGGTGCCAGAGCTGACTTCTGAAACTATTAAACCTTTTGCCAAGGCATTTACTTCTGGCAATACCTGTGCTTTTGTGAACCTGAGACTGTTTCTGGAATATGAGCTGCGAAGACAAGCAGAAACACAAACAGTGTTATACTATCTGCTACCTCAGAATTCACTGTGCTGATTCTCAAATCACAATTTTGACGATAATTAAGCTGAGGCATACACTGGCAAAGTATCTTTCCTGACGTTATGGAGATGACTCCAAGCCAATGTAGACCTCCTGACTCCTGATTCCTAGTTTTATACTATAAACACCCCATCAGTTTCATTATTAAAATACAATTGCTACCATATGGAAGAAAAGCCTGGAGGACTCAGGGATCCCTAGCCTGAACAGTTAACTCTGAATATTTTTTTCTGTTGATGAGTCTCTTCAAAAGCCAAAACCATTTTTGTTTTTTTAATATGTTTGCTCTTAAAAATTAACCTGCCACTTCAAAAGTTTGCTGGAAATTGAGATAGTTCTAATATCCAAGACATCTTCAGACAAGAGGTGGTAAAATTGTCACCAGTGCACTTGGCAACTCTTCCTGAGACTATTTAAATGTTTTCCACAAAAGACAAGAAGTGTTGAAATGAAAGGTTCTCTTCAGTTCATTTGCCAGGAGACAGTTACGTTACTGCAGAGTATTTGAGTTATAAGAACAATGACATCTACATCTAAAACCTTTAATCTAAATTCAAACCTAAAATTTTGAGCAGGTCAATTTTTTCCTACAGGAAAGGGGAGAGCTGGTGATTGTAAATTTGTGAAGATACCGTCAAAACGGTGACCTGTGAAAGGAATATTTTTACTGAGCCAACTTTGGAATAGCTGTGCCTAGTAGCATGGACTTGGTTGTGCAACCAGGCCTCGATCTGCCCAGCAGGTCCAGGAAATTCCCATGACTAGGCTGAGGGACAAAGCTTCCAGTTGTTTGCGTTCCTTGGGATGTAACTAATGGGACTAAATTTAAGGAGGGATCCTAGCAGTCAGCTGCCTCTGCTTTTCCCATTCCTTTGAGCAGAAACCACATGGTTAGCTTTGTGTTCTCAGACAAACCTGTGAATGACAGCTGATGGGGTCCAACTCAACATAATTCAGGACCTCCCCCTCTTGCAGCAGAGAGGACAGGTAAAAGGCTGGATCAAAGGCAGGCTGGCTGGTTCTGTTTGAAAATGGTCCAGAAAAGCAGCTCTGTCAGCTGTGTTTCTGATCCCCAGATGGGTCAAAGGATAAAATAAATTTACTATATACTCTCTTCTCACAGGAAGGGAACAGGGTCTTAATTAGGGAAAGAGGTGGTTTTTGGATCCATCTAGAAGCACATAGAAAGAGATTCTAAATGAAATGAAAGGGGAAAAAGGGACTTCTTTATTTTTCTCTTCTTTTCAGTAAATGGAATAGCAGAAACCAATTATTTGGAATGTAAGATGTGTGATATCTGCAAGATTCTATGATCAACCCTACATCTCAAATTGCACTATTTATAAGTGTGTTCTTAAAATCTATAATTGCTAAATTTATCCTTTAAATGAAAAGTAGACACTAAATCACAAAAATCTGAAGAATTTCCAGTCTCAAAAGGTGATTACACTTAAAGATAGTTTTTGTATTAATATCTGAGTCTCAATAGTCAAAACTTAATGACTCACATTGGTCCAACTTCTAGTTTGATTTTATCAAACAATAAATGCTAGAATAAAATTGTAAAAATGATTTTAAGGGAGGATAGGAGCCTTTACTGAAGGAAAAAAAGTGTGTGCTGAGCTATTCATTCGGGCATAAATTCAACAGGTAAATGAGATAACAAATGAATTTATAACAAAAGAAGGGATAGGAAAGATTTGTGGAAGATGAGAAGAAAAGTTTAGGCCAGGATTGTGAAGGGCTGGAGTGTCATGCTAAGGTATCATCACACTAAGGTCTTCATTCCTTAGGTAATGGAGGACAATGAAAGGCCTTTAAGGAGCGAGTGCATTAATCAAATCATGATTTGAATGATGAAACTCCATCTAGTAGTGGCATTCTGCTAAATAAAAAAAAGGGAAATTACTGGCTCAGAAAACTAAACCTAGGAAAGGACTGCACCTAGCCTGAAGGGTGACTGAAGCAGGGAAATTTGCATTGGCAAGCACTCTCCACCTCTCATCTACTCCTTCCTTGACATACAGCTTTATTTTCTCTTGCAGTGGACTGGTAGGCGTGGGAGGGTAAGGCAGTGGAATATGTCTGCTGAATGGTCGGGCGACACATTTCGACAGTGTCACCATCAGAAGGGAAAGAAGTCTTCTTCCTGTAGTTATATTTTAAAAAGCTTGTGGGGAAAGACTCTATTTCCTCGGGCATGTGAGGTGGTCACCCTTCAATTCATCATTCTGCTCAGAGAGTCGGGGCTTGTCTGACCCACTTACTGAAACTGCAGCATGAGAGGGAATAAGAGTAGTTTTCTCAAAAAAGGGTCAGTTCTGTTACCTGGTGACAAAGAGGATGAGGTGCTTCTAACCAAGGAGGAGGAAAATAAAAGATAATAAAACAATTTAACTAATAACATGTTGAGAGAGAATGTTGAAGTAGACAGAAAGGAAATAGCAATGAGTTTCTGGAATTCAGAGATGTTGGTAGAATTAGAGATTTGGAGGCCAAAAGGAAAAGGTACATTAAGTTGTGAAAGTAAATGAAATCAGAAATGCAGAAAATGTATTTAAGAAAAGTAATAGGATTACATTAAAAAGCATATAAAAGAAAAGAACGTATCACGACTACAAAAAAAAAAAAAAAAAGAAAAAGAAAAACAGTCCGAAAGGTAGAAGAAAAATTAAGATAGCTCAGTGTCGCAGGAAAAGACTTGCTCAACCCAATTAAATGTGGCAGAAACTGAGAAGAATTAGGAATGTGAAAGGCTACTACAAATTGAGTGACTAGGAAGGCTGCTGTTAATTTTAACAATTACTTTTAGTAGAGGAGTTGGGGTAGAAGCCAGAGAGCACATGTTGGAGAAAGGGCTAACAAGGTAGTGGAGGCAGCGAGTTTAATGTATTCTTTCAAGCTATTTATCACACTTCATTTTGGGTTGCATGTATTTGTTGTGATAAATACCTTGAGGTTAAATCTCAAATATGACCAAATTCTTCCCCCTAAAATCCAACAAAACAAAAAGAAATAAAGCCTGGTATAGACTTTATTTGTATACTAGATTTATATAGTAAATAATATCTGTATAAATAAATTGGATAAGTAAGATCTACTTACAGACATAAATTATCAGTTTTTTTTATATTAAATTATTTTACCAGATAATTATAGTCTTTGTTCTTTCTTTTCTTTATGTTTTTTTTCTAACTACTCTGTGTATAAACCCTCTATTTATGTCTAGAGAATTTGCTACTGATGGAGTCTTGGTGGGAGATAAGGCTTTGCTTCACAATATGGGAATGGCCTCCCCAAATCCAGTTGGAAAATCAAACAGTTGCTCAGCTTTGAACTTGGATCAAGTAATGCCAAGAAGTAGGGCTAGTTGCTATGGTGGGTGTTCTGCATCAGTGGAGGCTGTGGGGTGGAAAAATTGAGAGGCTTAGTGGTGAGGATATTTTGAACTGTTCCTGTGATTTTTGGTAACTGTGGTAGATTGAATTATTTACCCCAACATAGACATGTTCTTAATCTTACTCAATCTGCCTTCCTGTGTGTGTGAACACATTTGTGGTGGCTCCAGTTATCTACCCCAAATTGAGGCATATTCTTGATCTTGATCTGCATTCCTGTGGGTGTGAACCCATTGTAAATAGGGCTTCTTGAAGATGTTATTTTTAGTAAAGTTATGGCAAACCGAAACTGGGGTAGGCCTTAATTTGGATTTCTGGAGGCTTTATAAAGAAAAAGTCACAAGGAGGAACCAGAAGCCTGAACTCAGTGGAAACTAGAAGAGCAGGTAGAGAGAAGTGGACATTGCCAAGTGATGTGTGACAGAGATGCAAGCCAAGGAACCTCATGGAATCAGGCAAGCCAGTACCAGAAGGCTTTTTGCCCCAGGAGGAAGCAAGCTGTCTAGTCTCCAAAACTAGAGGTAATAAATTCCTTTGTTAAACCAAAACCAGCTTGTGGAGTTTATGATAGCAGCTCAGGCCGACTAGGATAGTCACCCGGCCTCCTTGTGTCCTGTTCTCCCAGCCTTATTCTCCAACAGGTCTCCAGATCTCTGAGTTACCTGATAACTCTTCAGGAAATCCTGTTTGGCTCTAGTTAGCTAGAGTTGCTTTCTGTTGTTTACAACCAAAAACTTTGTCAGGTATGCACACTCCATAATATTTTATGTCTTTGGGGTTTTTCCTATATTAAAAAGGAAGGCAATAATGCAATAGTATCAGTTCAGGAAATTCTTTAATTGGCCTTATAATGTTAAACAGCCATCTGAATAAACAGATTCCCATTGTAGTAGAACTAATATGGTTTTGTTTCTAATTGAGTTTAAGGTAAACTGTTGTTTAAGCAACTGAGACCTATAAGTATGATTAAATAATATATATCATTCAGTTAAATCCCAACTGACTTCTATTCCATGTAAACTTACATGATCCATATGATTATTTTTCTCATTCTTTATTTAACTTGTTAAATTTAAGAACAGTTTGAATTATTTTTAGAAATGTTTATCTTCAAATCAATTATTAATTCAAAACTGAAGATCTTAAAATACACTCCTGGCAACTAGCAGTTGTTTTGAGTTTATGTTTCTCCATATTCAGAAATAAAATGTTAATGATTAATTTGTTAAAAATGTGGTAGCTGAAATTTGTATAGTATTTCAAAACAATGTGTTTTGCTTATCTAATTTTATCTACCATTTTATTTTTCAGTGATAATCCTAAAGGTATTGATTGAGGATTATATGATGCATTTGTAATTATAATGCAGCTCTTCAAAAATTGGTTTAACTTACGTTACAACATCTTTTTCTGACATATAGATAATTCTCTGTTGAATAATTTTGCTGCTATTGCTTGCTAAGATGGATGAGGGAAGGAAAAACATTATCTTATTAAATCCATATATTTTTATTATACTTCCTGTACAAGGTAAGGAATTAATAACATGAAACACTAAGTATCATATTTCACATCAATTCTGTGACATAAATCAGCTGTATTTACAGATTCAAGGCAAGCTGTATTTACAGATTTTTTTCTGAGGAAAAAAGCTCAGAAGTTAAGGGGCTGATGATCCAATAAACTGTAAAATGTGTTAACAGCAATAAATTCTGCATCCTTGGTTCAAAGGGCATTTTATTATATTCCTCATTGTCAGGGTCTCTCACACTGGAGCTCATCTTGGAATGATAAACAAGGCAGGTCTGTAATGTACACCAGAGAGGGATGAGACCCACCTGCCACGAGAAGTTTTGAGACAAAACAGTAGAGGCTTCCAGACAGCTGTGTCATCCATGAGTGACTCCACTTGCAGGCTCACCAACAGGCGAGAAGTGCTCTGAGTCGCTGCTGGCTGCACCATTACAGAAGTTGCAAAATTATACCTTTTATTTTTATGAGATCATGTTGAACTGAAAATTATGTCAGCTAAAGTCTATGTTAATAAATTTGCTTAAAGACTATAAGGAGCTGTTCATTTCAGATGATTTTCTTTTGTAAACCCAACATTTAGATGTATTTTAATAAACGTTATGTAAATACAGTTAAAAGACGTGCAATTAGCCAGAAGAACATGAATAGTGAGATATAACAACATCTTAATAACTTGTCTTATGGCTCTTTTATTAATGTGATTTTTACATATCTTAAGAATTTGATTTACATATATGAAGGGGGAAAAACTTTATCTTCACTGAAAATTTTCTAGCCTAGAATGTTTTACTTTTTGTCATTTATATCTAATCATGAACATCTCTTATAAGCAACCACCACAGCAAAACAAGTTGTCCTTTAAAATTTGTTTCAATGTGATTATTTGAAATGCTGCTTTCTCTTACTTTTTGTGTTCGATATTTGTGCTGGTCTGTAATTCAAGGGAAATTTAATTGAGCACTTGACGCTATTTACTCTTTGGGACATATGTAGGAAATGGTCCCTGTCTTTTTGTTGTTTATATTTTAAAGAAAACCTGTACAATCTTCTTTAAAGAACATGGTGCTTTCTTTCTTTCTTTCTATCCACCTCATTGTAAAAACTGTTTTGTGGCAGATCTATCATTCTTAAATGATTTATTGCTACTTTTTAATTATATGATTCTACATGATTCTGAGAGAATTACAGTCTAAAAAGTGATTTCATGTTCTGGTCTAAAAAAATTTATCTTGCAAAATTTGTTTTGAACTTAGAAGTTTCAAGTTCCATATTCCCTTATGTTTAAGTAATTGTAAGTTATTTAATTAATTTTAAAATTTATAGTTTTCAGTGACAATACACCTTTTGAAATGAATCACTAGTGAAAAGACCTTTATATTCTACAACAATGCCAGTCAATACTTTTTTTTCATCTTTTGTGACACATAGTGTTTGTTTGGATTTTAAAGTAATTTCGATGTGCTAATTTCTTAAAGAAGTATTTTGGTTCATGAGATGGATTTAATAAGTTTCAACTGTGTTGAGAAATTCTGTGAACCAATTTAATAGTTAATGTTTAATACAGTTAAAGAAAATGAGTATGATGTTCACTATTAAATAATTGTTTAATGTTCAAATATAATGCAGCAAACATGAAAACTGTAAGAACTAGGATTATTTTTGCATTTGTGCTGACAAAGCTAAATGATTATGTAATGATGCTGCTCTGTTTTGATTAAAGCTATGGTTGACTATGATTAAGCTAGAATAGGTTAGAATTTCTACAAATATTTTTTATTCTATACCGTGTGTTTTTCATAGGAATATCATCTCAACTCACAGTGTCATGCTTCTATACCTAAAATTAAAGAATAATTTCTTGGTCTAATAAATGTGTACTCAGTAAACACACCACTGCTGTATATGTATTTTATTTTTATTTCATCGGATCACAACTATTTTTATTTTATTATACTTTGTATACTGAGAATACTCATGGTTTTCTTGATATGAGAAAGGATGACGCCCACAATTCATGGAATTTAGACTTTAGTTTTATCTTATATTTTATGACAAAACCTATTAATGGTAACCAGTCATGTGCTTTCTTCTAGAAGAGTATAATTGATTATATTCAAATTGGGAATTCTCCCCACTGAGTGTATTAGGCACTAACAAAAGTAGGGGCATAAGCTGCCTTCAATTTTACAGAATACATTTGTGCTTTCTCAATGGTTGTCCAATTGTTACTGCAAAGCTCTTGTTTGACATTTATATTCCACTTGATTTTTTTGAGCGTGTTTCTGTTCCTTGTCAACACCTTTTCAAAAGTCAGACCATTATTTTCTCTTCATAGATTTTGGAGGAGGGCAGTTGTCATCTCTGGCAAATCACCAGAGAATATTAACTATGCCAGGTGAGAATAATTACTGAAGCATATGTCAAATAAGTGTAGGAAACATATCCATGGGTCGCATTCTTGTCCTTTCACAAAGATCAATTTTCTCTGTTTCGTGTAAATGGTGCATTCACTGGGTACTGCTCCAATGCTTGCCATGTTTGTGGCGTTTGATGACTATTGAAATAATAATAATTGCATAGGCTTTTTGTTTTTTTGGATGTAGTGGTTTGGCAGAAGTTTTTAAACACTCTTATACTGAAATAACATACCTCTGGATAGAGTTTAAAATGGCTATTTTGTATCTCAACAAATAACCTTTGAAATTTTTTACAAATTTTGAGAAGTGGGATTTCTGTCTGCCACCAAAATGAATTACTCCCTCTTTCTCTTGGTCCTTGCATTGTAATAACCACTTCCCTTGCCACCAAAGGGTTTATAATGCTTCCAATACACAGCTGTGGTTTACAGATGAATTTCTCATCATCTTCAGTCATAATAGGTGTAAAAAACCTCATTTTGGGATATTTATCACTGGAGAAAGTGAAAATAGTTTATATTAATAAAAGAAACTGTAAGATACTTCCCACGTGTTCTGCATAACATGCAGTTGTATGAAATTCTTGTAAAAGCAACATGAATGTATCCAGATAGAGTTTGATGGGGCAATAAGACCACAGCCATCAATTATTTAGAGAAAGTCTGTCTGGAGACAGTTATGCCAAGCACCTGAATCTACTTTAATGCTGGAAATGGACACATATGTTTAGGGAATTCAACTCCTTTATGAATAACACTCACTTATGATATATAGACAGAACACAAACTATGGGTTTTTTCTTTTAGAAATGTGGTTATTCTGAAATATATGCTTTATACATCCTTTTGATTGTAGCAACATCGTGACTATTATTTAAAAATGCTTAGAACTTACTCTCCAGCATAGTATTAAAGACAAGAAAAATTGATGCTTTCAAAAAATCTGGCATGTATATGTATTTCTGTTTCTTTCCTTGTAAATTAAAAAATTTAACCTTGTGGATCGCACTCCCTTTATCCAGTGTATGGATGGATGAGTCAAAAAATGAGGCAAAAGCTAAATAAAAAATAGGGTGGAATGGGGGGATGATTTGGGTGTTCTTTTTTACTTTTATTTTTTATTCTTATTCTGATTCTTTCTGATGTAAGGAAAATGTTCAAAAATAGATTGTACACCATGGATGATTGTATGGTATGTGACTATATCTCAATAAAACTGAATTTAAAAAATTTAGAAACATTAATTAATACTGAATACCAAAATAGTATTTTACTTGACAAACTTGACTGGGAGACTTTCATCACCTTTGGATAGACTCACTCCCCAGGAACACCTATAATGTATTATGGCTCATTCTCATAAAAAAGATGATAGAGTAAATGATAGTTGGTGGTAGAGTAACATGATTTAAAAGTTATTAGTAAATTTAGATTGGATAGAATTATTCATTTTATAATGAACGGCATATGGAAATTTGCTGAAACCTTGACATTCTTAGATTCAGAGCATTGCTGGACATTAACATATTCATATCATATGTTCCTGAATAGCTTTTTTCACTCTGTAACAAAAATTTTGAAATGGATTGAAATATGCAAATATCTATGATAGGGACCCCAATGTGCATTAAAGTAGATAAAAAGTATCATTTAAATCAGAAACATATATACTTTTCTCTGAAAATGGATGGTGATTATATTAGGGGAAATTTATTAGCTAAATTAATCACTTATATTTACACTTATATTTACATGTGTGTGTGTATATATATATAATTTTTATATGCTGATCCTTATAAATTATATAAATTAAGTATATAATCATAAATTAAATAATTAAATCTCCTTTTTCTCAAGAGTTGACAAATACCACAGTATATTAGAAATAAAACATACATTTAAATTTGAAATGATATTACAAAAATAAATTTATAAAGTGCAATTATCAAATTATATTCACTTGTTCTAGAAACTCTAGTTTTCTAAAATTCTTCTCAAGTCTCATATAACTCATCATCATTTTGAGAAACTAAGAATTTAATTTAATATTTTTTCCAAATAATACTTTATTTTGCTGTTTATTTGTTTTCCATTACCTTGGTTTGACAATGAAACAACTTGATGGAAATCTAGGAAACAGACCTGAACTCCTAAGTAACCCAGGAGATTTGTAGAATCCAATATTGTCTTACTGCCAGGGATTTCAATGTGTAAATCCAAAATGCAACAAAGAGGTGACAGCCCCATAAGGCTAACATTTCCATGGTTTTTAATTTTAAAAATTCCAGTTTTCTCCCCAAATCTATAAACTTTTGGGCAGCACCACAGTCTCTGCATTGGGACAAAATGAACTAAAAAAAGCAGAATATACATGAAGTGTGTGTAATGTAGACAATCGTAGATATTTTTTTTCTTGGTCACCTGACTTAGATTGAAACATTCCCTTCTATTCTAATCCTCCAAAGCACCTCCATAAAAGCCAACTCTTTGAATGTGAAACTCTTCTCAGCATTGTGGTAGCTTCATGCGGCAGGTCTGGAAACACCCTGGCCTTGTGCACACACCATGATCAGCTGCTGTGCTAGTTAATGCCTTCCTGGGGGAACCACTCAGTCATGTTACATGTGTTGCTGGAATTCAGTGGTATTTATTTTCTTCTTACTTTGTTCTTCACTTCACAAATCTTAAAACTAACATCTGAGGAAATTTTGATAAATATGAGGAAAGAAAAAAAGAAGTAAAATGATAACGGTATCCTAGTGTAAAGGGAGGAATAAAACAGTATGCAAGTATGTGATTTTTAGTCCCCAATAGCCAAAGGTACTAAATGAAATTGAGCATCTTAATATCTGTTCTAATCGAATACTGGACACAAACTATTATCTTTAGGACCACCAAACTATAAAATTACTACCAACAGGAAACAGTGTAATCCTATTAATTGTCATTGAAAACCCCCCAAAAAAGATAAAAAGGAGAAAGGAAAAAGCATCGGACATGTGAAGGTGAGAAAGTAGGCCAAAGGGTTAATAGTTTTGTCTTCTGTATATGATGTGACACCGTGAACACCAGTTTAAAAAAATAATGGAATAGTAACTATGAAAAGTGTTCAAATTACAAGTCGTTTAAAATAGAGCAGTGAAGATGTCCTCTGCAGTGCTGGTGATGCTTTCTCTCCTCATTGCTATTCTACATAGTTTTCTAAATAGTATAAGCTAAATTTAAGGAAAAGAGATCAATAATTTCCACTACCCATTCCATCACTTTTCCTTTTTTTTGTTTTTCACTTTGAATTTGAAGAGAGGTCTATAAATTACTTTAATGTCTATATTTATGGCTCACAATCATAGATCATGTGGGACAGGGCAGGCGCCGAGTCTCAACGTGTAACTCGCACAGTGATTCATGAAGGAATGTTTCATCATTGGTCTAATTCAGGGACTTAAGGGCAAGCAGAGTCCCTATAAGAAGGGCTCCAAGCAGATCTGTGTCATATCAAGGTTATGATGTGGAAGATTAACACAGAGGCAGAGAAAGTTTAAAATTGAAAACTATGGGAGATGTTTGAGAAAATGAAAGAGCACTGGGCTCGGATTTACAAAGTCCATGCTAGAATGGCTATGCTTACAGTAAACGAGGATGAAAGAGTAAATGATCCTCCAAGTGTACAGTTTACTTATACCGAAGGTTGCAGTGATGTCATGATGGAGTGCTTCTGTATAAAAACCAGAGGCCTTAAAGATGGAGCAATTTTGTGCAGCCACTTTGGAAAACAGTTTGGCATTTTCTCAAAATGTTAAAAATAGAGGTACTACATGACCCGCAATTCCACTCCTAGGTATACATACTCAAGATAATTGAAAGTATGTCTACATGAAAACTTGTACAAGAGTGTAAACAACAGGATTTTTCCTAATAGCCAAATGATAAAAACAATCCAAATATCCATCAACTGATAAATGAATAAACAAAATGCTGTATATTCACACTATGGAATATTATTCTGCCAACAAAAGAAATGAAGCACTGATAAATGCTACAGGATGGATGAACCTTGAAAACATGTTATGTAAAAGAAGCCAGTCACAAAGGGCCAAATATTATATGATTCCATTTATATGAAATATCCAGAATAGGCAAATGTACAGAGAAAGAATGTAGTTTAAAGGTTTCCTGGAGCTGGAGGGAATGAGGACTAGGGAGTGACTGCTAATCGGTATGAGGTTTCATTTTATGGTGAGGAAAATATTCTGAAATTAGATAGTAATGTTAGTTGCACTACTCTAAGAGTTTACTAAAATCCACTGAATTGTGTATTTTTAAATGGAGTTTTAAAATATGAATCATATCTCAATAAAGCTGTTTTTTTTAAATGGAGCAATGATGACACATGCCAATGAGGGAAGAAATTCTTGAAGTAGTATAGTGGAAAAAAAGGTGGTTGTAGTAGAACTTTGCATTTAATCCCTTCATTTAAAAAAAAAAACAGACTGTAATTATAAGTTGTAAATATAACTTTACTTCCAACAATTCTATAATTCAGTGTTATGATTGGGAAGCCAAATATCTAAGTAAAACACACGAATAAGCATTGGTAGATAAATTTCTATCTACCAACATAGAAAAGAAAATTAGCGTTGCATGTTCAGGATAATATAAAAATACCATAAGAACACAATATATCAAGTAACAGAATTATTGAAAGTTGTTTAAACATTCCTATTTTAAATAATATAAATGCTATGATAGTTACCTACTGGGAAGGAAATGATTAGGGAAATGGGTTTAAACTGAAAAATGATTTGGGGAAAATTAAAAGATTTGTTATATAATGATCATGATGGAATTCAGTACTCCAAAGAGTGATTATTAAAGGGAAGATTTGGAGTACACAATGATTTTCTAGAGCCAATGTTTTAAACTGGAAAGAAAGGGAAATATGCTAGGTTTTGTCCTAAATTGGGACCCAGAAGTTATGCCAGAGGAAATTGTGGGTGCACTACTAGTAAATATGGATGAGTATACAACAAAAGTTGACATTTTTTCAGTGTGAGGAGGAATCTAATGGAATTCAGTTTGTGATTATGCAATTTTAGAAATGAGAACAAACAGAAAATGTGAACCAAAGTTGAGGGTGGGAAGTGAAGTTGAAAAACTGCAACAACAGCCAGAAAGGCTGAAAACTATCTAAAATACTTCAAAGGTAGACTAAGAAAAATGTTTAAAAGGGCTAAGAGAACTGAAAAATTACCAAATATATTCAAAAGGAAGAACAGAGGCCAAAATGATGAAGAAGGCAGCTTTTATAAAAAGTTGAAAGGTGTCATATGTAAAGTAAACAAGAATGCTTACCAAAGTGGCATATATGATATAAATTTGGAACTATTTCAAGCAAAAACAAACAAAAACACCAAAGAACTACTTTTAAGAAAATTCTAGTGAAGTAAAAAATATGTTCATAAAGGAAGAGTTGAACATCTTTGTATTTACTTAATTGTCAGAATGCAAAAGCTTGCTCTTGGCTAAAAAGTGCTTTGCGGAGATTTCCCGGGAAGACGGCAGAGTAGGGAGCTCCAGGGCTCAGTTTTTCCACCCTAAAACTGTTAAACAGGCAGGGACAGTCTGAAACAACTATTTTGAAACTCCAGACTCCAGAAGAGCACTGCACAGCATCCAGGGAAGAGTGAGAGGAAGAGGCTGAAAATTACAGTAAAGAACAGTAAATTTCTCTTTCCAGGCAGTGGCTACTGACACCCGTCCCCACTCTCGCACAGTCCACCATGGGGTCCAGTCTTTGGCTAGCTAGCTGGTGACAGAAAGGAATGTAAAAATCCTCTTCTTCAAGAACAGGGGAACACACAATCACTGACCATGGCTTTTGATTAGTAAAATCAGATTGCCAGAAGCCCAGATCTGAAGACAACTATTCTTTCAATCTATCCTGGGCAAAGGTGGCTGCTGCAATTGTTTCAACTAATTCACAATAGCAACAAAAAGAATCAAATATCTAGGAATAAATTTAACCAAGAATGTAAAGGACGTGTACACAGAAAACTAAAAAAACATGCTAAAAGTAATTAAAGAAGACTTAAACAAATGGAAGTACATTCTGTTCTCATGGATTGGAAGACAAAATATCATTAAGCAATTTATAAGTTCAATGCGATCCCAATAAAAATTCCAACAACCTTCTTTGCAGATATGGAACAGCCAATTATCAAATTTATATGGAAGGGTAAGATGCCCTAAATAGCTAAAGCCATCTTGAAAAGGAAGAATGAAGTTGGAGGACTCACACTTCATGATCTTAAAACTTATTACAATGCCACAGTAGTCAAAACAGCATGGTATTGGCACAAGGACAGACCTGTAGACTAATGGAACTGTATTGAGAGCTCAGAAATCAATCCTCACATTTATGGCCAACTGTTTTTTGACAAAAGGTCAAAGACCACTCATTGGGGAAAAAACAGCCTCTTCAACAAATGAACAAATGTTGCTGGGAAAGCTATCTCCATTTGCAAACAAACAAACAATAAAAACAAGGAGGAGGACTTGAGTGAGGACCTCATACCATATACAAAAATCAACTCAGAATGGATTGAAGACCTAAATCTAAGAGCCAGAACTCTCAAACTCCTAGAAGAAAATGTAGACAATCATCTTCAAAACCTTTTGTTAGGTGATGATTTCTTAGACTTTACACCAAAAGCACAAGCGATAAAAGAAAAAAATAGATAAATGGAGTCTCATCAAAATTAAAACTTTTGGACCTCAAAGGTCTTAAACCACATATCTGGTAAAAGTTTAATATCTAGAATACATAAAGAAATCCTGAACTTAACAACAAAAAACAAACAACCCAGTTTAAAAATGTACAAAAGACTTGAACGGACATCTCTCCAAGAAGATACACAAATGGTCAGAAAGCACATGAAAAGGTGTTCAACATCATTAGACATTAGGGAAATATAAATCAAAGCTGCAATGAGATAACATTTCACATCCATTGGAATGTCAGCTATTAAAAAAAGGAAAATAACAAGTATTGGAGAAGATGTGGAGAAACAGGAACACTGTTCATTGCTGTGGGGTATGTAAAACAGGGCAGCCACTGTTTAAGATAGTTTGACAGTTCCTCAGAAAGCTAAGTACTGAACTACCTTAAGACCCAGCAATCCCACAATAGGTATATACCCAAAAGAATTGAAAGCAGAGACTTGAACAGATAATTGCACACCGATGTTCACAGTGGCATTATTCACAGTTACCAACACATGGAAGCAACCCAAAGTGTACATACATGCAATGAAATATTATTCAGCTGCAAAAAGGAATGATGTTCTGATACATGTGACAACATGGATGAACTTTTAAGGCATCGTTTTGAGTGAAGTAAGCCAGACACAAAAGCACAAATGTATGATCTCATTGATTTGAAAAAGTTAGCTTAGAATAAGCAAATTCATAGAGTCAGAATGTAGAATATGGGTTACCAGGGTATGGGGTTGGGATAGGGAGTGGGAAGTTAAGGTTTAAAATGTACAGGGTTCTCTTGGGAATGATGGAAATGTTTTGGTAATGGATGGTGGAGATGGTAGCACAACATTGTGAATGCAATTAACATCACTGAAATGTATATCTGAATATGATTGAAACGGGAAATGTTAAATTGTATGTATGGTAAGAGGATAAAATTAAAAAAAAAATCCATTGATATACGCTACACAAAGAGTGAACCCTAATTTAAACGATGTACTCTAGTTAATAGTACAATTATAAAAATGTGCTATCATCAATTGTGACAAACATTCCATGCCAATGCAAGGTGTTGTTAGTAGGGGGGTATATGGGAATTCTTTATTTTATGCATGATTGCTCTGTAAATCCACAACTACTCTAATAAAGAAAAAAGCAGGTCTTTTAAAAAAGGGGGTTTGGTGGGATACATTTTTTGAGATATTAACCAAAGTAGATACTATAACATATGTGAATACACATATAATTTTTAGAAGTCCATATAATGCTTTCTAGTTTTTACCACTGGTTTACTTGTCTATTCTTGTGCTAAGTAAAACACTATCTTAATTAATATTGATTTATCATATTTTGATAACTGTTAAGGAAATTGTCCCTATCTTGTACCTCCTTCACTCCAAAAAAGTTCTTTCCTGTCCATTCCACTCAATTCTCAGCTCCTGTGTTTATTTCTAACCCCATATATGAATTTTGTCTGATCTTAAACTTCACATAAATGGAATCACACACTATGTACAATTTTATATACAGCCTTCTTCACTCGACATAATAGTTTTAAAGATTGATACCTATTGCTCTCTACCTTTGTTTTAATCTGTTTTTATTGCTAAGTAGTATTCCATTGTATGCAAACTTAATTTATTTATGCATTCTCTTTTTGATAACATTTAGGTGATTTCTGGATTAAAGTCTTTATGAAAAACTCTTCTATGCTATTTTGGTATAAGATATTATTGCAAATATATATTTCCATTTTTATTTGGAATATATCTAAGAATGTAATTTCTCAGTTACAAAGAAAGTATATGTTTAAATTTGTAAGAAACTGTCAAATGTTTTTCTAAAGTGGTTATGATATTTAACTTCTGACAAGAAATATATTGGAGTTCAGTTGCTCCACATGCTCACCAACATTTAGTTTTGCCAGTCTTTATAATTTTAGTCATTTTTGCTGTGTTCAAAATTAGGTTCAGAAGCTTTTCATGTGCTTATTGAATATTTGTATATTTTCTTTGGTGAGTTGTCTTTTCAAGTATTTGTTCAAGTAGTTATACAATTTTATGTATTATTGTTTTTACATTATAGATTTATAGATGCATTCTACATATTCTTGGTAGAAGCCTTTTGTCATATGTTCTTACAACAAACATTATAGCCATTTGTGACTTTTCATTTTCTTAGTAGTAATTTGTGATGAACAGATTATAACTTTGATGAAGATTAACTTATCAATGTTTGCTTTTATGGTTATTGCTTTCTGAGACCTGTCTAAAAAACGCTTACCCAGATTTTGTGAAGATATTATCCTAGAAACTTCACAGTTTTAGTTTTTATGTTCAGGTCTATTACTATCTGTTCTGGTTTGCTAATGCTGCTGTTTTGAGAAACACCAGAAATGGATTGGCTTTTGTATAGGGTATTTATTTATTACAAAGTTACAGTTTTAAGGCCATAAGTATCCAAGATTACCTTCCCTGGAGAAAGGCCATTGACATCCAGAAAACCTCTGTTAGCTGGGAAGGCCCATGGCGGGAGTCTGCTTGCTTCCAGGTTGAATTTCCAAATGGCTTGGGGCATCTGTCCTCTCAGCTTCTCTGGAGCAAATTCTGGGCTAGCTTCAGTAAAAGTCTGCTTGGAATGGCCTTTAAAATTTCCCTCTAAGCTGTAGCACTTCCTTCTGTCTGTGAACACTTTCATAGGATAATTAAGATCCACCAGAATGGGCGGGGTAACACCTCCATGGAAATTATCCAATCAAAGTTCCCATCCACAGTTGATTGAGTCACATCTCCATGGAAACATTCAATCAAAGGATTTCAACCTAATGAACACTAATATGTCTGTCCCCAGAAGATTGCATCGAAGAACATGCCATTTTTGGGGGACATGATACATTCAAATTGACACACTATCTAAAATTAATTTTTGGTTATGTTATGAAATTGACATCAATGTTCATTTTTAAAATATGTTTATCCTGTGTTCCAGCACCAATTTCTGCAAAGACTTTTCTTTCCCCATTGAATTGCCTTGGTTATTTTGTTGAATTGGTTTTTATGGATGGATCTATTTCTGGACTGTCTATTCTGTTCCATTGAACTGTCTATCCTTCTGCCAATACCACATTGTCTTAATTATTGCAGCTTTATGGTAGAATTTTTAATAAGGTTGCATAAGTCCTCCTTTTACAAGAATGATTTGGCCATACTAGGTCTCTGCTTTCCTATATAAATTATAGAATCAACTCTTCAATTTTATAAAAACATATTTTGAAATTTTTATTGGAATTGCAATGAATATGTAGACCAATTTAGGGAAGGACTGGAATATTAATCTTCCAATCTATGAAAAAGGCTTATTTCATTTGTTTGTGTCTCATTTAATTCCTCTCTGAAATGTTTTATAAATTTAAGTGGAGAGTATGGGATGTCTTCTATTGCATTTATTCCTAAGTGTTTTAAGTAAAGTGAAAGTTTAAGGGATTGTTTTTTTTTCTACAAGAGTATGTCATAGATAACATGTTTTTTCCACCAAGCACACATAATTTCCAGTTGTCTTTCTTTTTGTGATATTGACAGCTGTGTTGAAATGTCTCTTGTCAACTTGACAGTATCCCTACTTTTTCTAAGACTGGGGCCTGTGTTTTCCATAAAAACATTGCTTGAATGATTCCCACAGGATTTGAAAATGAGAAGAACTCAAGCAAGATTCAGAATATGAAAACAAAGCAAAAGTCATTGTTGATGATTTTGGCCGCTAGGCATGGAGGCTTTGCAGGGCTCTGAACGGTGTCCTCAGCAATTATAGCATCCAGACATTGCACCATTAAAGACTCCTCATAAGCTTGTACTTCATGATCATGACAGCCAGATGCAGCAGCTTCTTGGACTCTTCCATGATTTCCAGCTTCTCCTACTCAAGTGCTTGTTATCATTTACAATGGCTTTTCTGAATCTCTGGATGCATCCCCAGACCTTCTCTCCCCTACCATTTAACATGTTGATTTGAATGTAAGCACTAGTTCTTATATTAAACCTTGTATTTTTATAACACTTAATTGGCTCTGTTTTCTTGGCTGAACCAAGACTTATAACTTCCTAGATTCTTTTAATTAGAATTCAAAAAATGGGAATATTCTAATTCTATTATTCCTACTTTACGTATTAAATAAAAATATCTATAAAGGGAAACTGTCCCTGATCCTCTCTTTGGTTACCCTGAGAAAATGCACGATAAATATATGATTCTTTCTCTTTATTTACCAGTATTCTAAATATTGAGCTGGTTTCCTAACATTCTTCAAATTGGCCATTGATTTGGGCCATATTTTCCTGTTCTTCTCAGTTTTGTGAATTTTTCATTTCAGATATTTTATTTTTCTGTTATAGAATTTAAATTTTTTAAAAGTTTTTATTTCTATTTCTCTGCTAAGATTCCACATCTGCTCAATCATGATCATATTTATTTAAAGTCCTTGTACATATTTAAAACAGCTGCTACAAAGTCCTTTAATGCTAAGTCCAACATCTGTATCTTGTGGTCTATTCCATTGTCTGCATGTTTTTGTGTCATTATTAACTCAGGGATTTAAACATATCAGGTGTGCTTCTGTTGAAGCAGTCATCATAAATATTGATGCTTACATTATTATTTCTTTGGATAATGGGTGTGCTCGGAATTAAACTGGATTTTACATTTGGGTCTGGGTGGAGATCGAATGTGATACAATGAGAAACCCAGGCTGTAATGCTTGAGAGAAGACAGTTTGTTACTTACAGGTCTCAGAGACAGACCCCATCGACGAGGGGTGATGGGAAGCGTGATTGGCTTCTGTGGCTCAACCGCAGGTGGGGAGCACACAGGCAGAATGAGAGGGACTCGTGGGCTTGGCCTTTATTGTGGCACAGGGGTGGAGGTTAGCTTATTTCCTGGTAAAGTAAATGTTTAAGTAAACATATGGGAAAAGAGAAAGGGACTGGGGACCCAAGGGTGGTGGCAAAGGTTAGCTTATCACCTGGGACCAGCTGTGGGTTTTGGGTGATGTGTGGGTGGTGTGAGTGGTGGCCGCAGCTATGGGTTTGGGTTCTGGGGGAGTTTATGACACAGGGATAAAAAGCCACTATTAACTAAGCCAAAGGTCACTGTTGAGGCAAGTGGCTTAGCAATGGTAAGATGGATGCAGAGGCAGGACATAAAAAAATGTGGTAGTTATAACAGGGTGTCTCTTCAAGCTGCTTCCTGGATCCCGAGGACATGACCCTGTAGGGTATGGAAGCTTCCTTACTTTCCTGTATGACAAGATGCTCTAGGTTAACTTTGTGCATTACCTGCCCCTAACCAGAAACCAGTCATTTCTGCAAGAAACCTGGTTGCTTTTAGTGATTGATGGTATTTAGAAACCAAACTTATGGCTTAAGGGATACTCCCTGCTACTGGTTCGTTTAATGTTGCCAGTACTTTTCTGTGGATAAATATAAGAGGTAATTATTTTTTATTGATAAAATGCATCATAAGTTTTTAATTAACTGTTCAGTTTGCATTAAGTACTATAAGATTTTAATTAATCTTATATATCTTACATCTATATCTTCTTTCTCTCACACTAAAAATGTACATGTTTTCAATGTCCTGACATAGTCATCATTTTTTCTCATACAATAAAAGAAAAACAAGTCTCAGAATAATATCAATGCTGTCATGAAAAATATGATTATTTTAAAAATTAGGGTTTTGGAAGCACGTCACTTACTGAGGTAATGCTGTCGGAATAGGGACCAAGAGGGCAGGCAAGCCAGGGGAAGAAGCAAAGCAAAGATGCAGTTTCGGCTGGAATCTAGAGCTAGCTTAATCTCTTTGGGAGCTCTGGAGGATGAACTTATACCACAGCATTGATTCCATCTTAAGGCAAGAGGGACTATGTCAATCAGTATTGCCTGGCTGCAGGCTGTCTCAGCAAGAGGAGAAATGTAACCTCCCTGGTGAAGTAGCTTCTGTTTGGCCAAGGGTACTTCTACCAGGCAGGAGGCAGCTTTGAGAAATTAATAGCCAACACTCACAGCAACAGGGGCTGGGTGGACTAGCTCGTAAAGGGACATGCGCAGGCCACCAAAAAAGTCCATTGGAGCATGTAAACAACAGAATAATTATAAGATGATTGTTTTTACAATCACCCATTTCTAAAGCCGCATCTTTGTAATTTTGAGGGAAATTTTCCATAAGTCTTGGTCTTTGTTAATAGTATGATCTCTTTAATTTCATTGATGTATCAAGGTAGAGTTCATAATGAGTAAATACATATACAGAAGTCTTGCTGGTGAATTGTGAATTGTTATAGCTCTCATTTATTTGCATGCTGCTGGTACTTGATTCCTTAAAAAATATAACCTGACTTAGAATATTATTCATCCCATTGACTCATGTAATAATGAAAAATGAAAACTGAAAGAAATTCATGTATACAATCATGGATTTTATTGTTATGCAATACAGATTCTAGTTGATATGTAAAATTTGGAATTATATTTAGTTCAGAAATATCAATTCTAAAATATTCTAGGTCAAAAGTCATCAGCTATCCTTGCTGATCTTCTGAAATTTACTGTTGAGAAGGCGATATAGAGAGACAAAGAATTACATTGTACGATATGTATGTACGATTAGGAGAAATAAATAAATTTTCACAGAATGGATAGCATTTAGCTCAGATTTGAAGAGTGTCATTCTAGGGAGACAGAAGAGCATGTGCAAAGATGATTGGCTTGAGCTTGCACGTGAGATCTCTTGTGAGAGCTGGAAGTTATTTTGTTTGGATGGTGTGTAATTGTGAAGAGGAGATAAAAGTAGGCATGCAGTTAGAGACTAGAGCTTGAAGACCTTGTACTCCATAAAATAGAGTTTAGGTATTTTTCTAAAGGTCATGGGAAGGCACTAAAGAATTTTTAAAATGAGGAGTGATACAATCAAATCTGTGTGTTGGTCTGGGGTGTATTTATGCTGTTTGGATAATCTCTAGCACAATATTTTGGGCCTAAGGTATAATTAGTAAAGTTAATTCTCTTATTTTATCTCCTGAGAAGATTAAAAATATGTTTTAAAAGACTCTGTACACTTTCACTCCTTATTGATTTTCTTCTGATGGGAAGAAAAAGCATGATTACAAGGAAAGAAGTTATCAAATATTCTTTTCCAAGTGGACCCAGAAACAATTGCTTCCAGAGTTCACATCAGTATTTTTTTCAAAGTTGTGACCATAAAAATCATAAGTCAATTTACATTAGACTTAACCAACATTTTTAATGAAATAAAATTGAATAAAAATGCATCAGAAAGCATCATCCTTGCAAGGATAAGTAATTGTTTCAAAAACTGGTTTCAGCTATACAGAATGTTTAGATGGGTATGCAAGTGTGTGAATACTGGATCACAATGTAAACTATATTTTATGCTATGGATCTTGATAAAAAATTTGGGAGATCCTGCATCAGAGAACTGGGGATGTGAGTGACACACTAACAAGCTCTGTATGCATCTCAGGATTATTTCTTATGAAGTCATAATTTTCCCCTTTAAGGCCTTAGGCCTTCTGGAGATCCTGTTAGGCATTGTTCTATCTGTGCATTAAAAGAAGAGTAAGAAATGTTCAGTGTCCTTCAAGCAAAGTTTTGTAGTGAAGGTGAAGAGAATCCCAACTGCTCTGACTTAGCTTTGTACTGTGGACAAGTTTTGCACTCAACTTCAACATCCTCATCCATAAAATGGGGATAATAAAGTGGACACCATAAAGTACCTATGGTTCTTTGAATGAGATAATATAAATGAGGTACTAAATGCACCGCCTGGTACATGGTGAGCAATCAATAAACATTAGCTAATATTATGATTATTGTTATTTTATATGACATAGTCAAACAACCTCCATATCAAAATAAAGTCATAATTTATTTGGCATCCCTTGATGAATCAGGATATAAAGCCGGTAGATTAAAACAAACATCTCTGAAACTTCAGCAATCTTCGATAAAGTAGTTTATGAATATGCTGGTCACAGCAACTCTGTCTGCAACATTCACTGTACATGCATTGTCTCATGTTACAGGTTTTCAGAGTCTGATCTCAAACTGCAGCTAAAATCAGTAGGTACCAATTGAAATTTAGGGAAGACCAGTTTGTCTTTTGATTTCTTGCCAGTATTAAAATAAATGGCATGTCATGCAAGTCATGTCATGTTCTACCCCAAGACATCTAATCTGTGCAAAATTTAATTATTTGAGGGAACAACTCATCAGCAGAATCCACATATTCATTTACTCCATTAACTCATATAACTTTTCTTTATTTCTGGACAAACTTTCACCTGGATCATTTCACATATTGGAAGATGTATTTATTCTCAGTCATCTACGAGTGGCGTTGAAAGTATGCCATTGCTGTTTATCTATACTTATTCCAAGCAATGCTGTTCAGATTTCTGAGAAGAGTTAATAAAGCAAATTCTGGTTTCGTACCCAGAGACCAGTATCTTTGATGAGGTCTACCTTTTCCCCTGTACCAAGAGCAGCACAAGATGGCTTACTTCAGAGCATGCTTTATAAACTAAATAATGAATTCGTGTACAGAGAGGAAAGGAAATAAAAACAGGGACTGGATTTCAAAAATTGATGTGCATAGTAAGTTTTTTAACACCAGATGCTTTAAAAAAGTTTTGGTGGTTTCATTTTGCACATTACTTTGGGCTTCATGATTTCAATTTTTATTTGTGTTTGAAGTCCATTGAATGGGGAGGAACTCTGTTTGTAAAGGACTTAACATAAACTGCCAACACTCTGTAAATGACCCAAGGCTGACCTCGGTAAGAATAGCTGAACTAGCAACCAAAAACACACGCAAGAAGGATGCTTGCAGCCCATCTGGGGTCGAAAAGGTGCTTAGTTGCTTGTTTTTACTTTCTTTCTTTTGCAACTGATCACAATGTACTCCTACTTACAAAGAAAGAAAAACACCGTCAACAAAAAACTTGTCCATCTGTTAGCATTTTCCTTCCACTAATGCCCTTTGAGATGAACTGTGTGGGAGTAACCACTGCTAGATGCGCTGTCCTGACTGGTGGTGTAAAAGAGGGCATTGTCTGCTCAAGTAGTTTTTTGAAAAAATCAGGACGTAAAACTTTATTATGAAGAAGTATGTATTGAGTTTCAGCTTTGGAAGGGACAGCCGATTCATGGGAAAGAAGTGGTCATATACACATTAGTGAGGATAAGACATGTAAGTAATAAAGAATAACAAAGGGCAAATATTTGTGCTGTCTCTATACTGAGAAAATAAGAGCCATGTGAAGATTGCCATCAAGCTTTGCAGCAATGGGTTGTTCAAAAACTCTCAATATCTTATTGCTTTAAATCACCCCTCAAAAAACCAAGTTGGAAAGTTAAAATTGAAAGCACAGAGAAAAAAAAATGCTCCCTGCTAAAACTTTTAAGCTCATTTTTAGTGAAATACTAATTACCCATTTTTAATTAAAAATTTCTCTACTATATTTCAACAATTATTAACACAAACAAAATATCAAATGGAAATAGTTATGATACAAAGTTCCATGACAAGCTACTGTGTTGACCAACCAAAGAATGAAAGTAAGTATCAGCATGTGGCAGGCACCAAGTGGGAGATCCATCTTCTAAGGGACTGAAAAGAGACACTCCTTCTTTATTATGTATGTGAATATTCATGAGGTTTTTGACAGTCACAATTTGATGAAGCTGCTAGGACCATTCCTCTCACAGAATCTGCATCTTTTTCAACTAGAAAGAAATCACAGGGGACACCCTGCATGTATGGGGGACCATTCAGTGACTGCTGAGTGAGGTTACCGAACTGCAAAAGTTTTTGAATCTTAAAAGTTTTGTGTATTATTTTGATAATTTGCAGGAATACCAGGTCTAATTCTTTCCAGAGCTCTTCCTCCCTTACTTGATAGAGTTGCTGAAATTAAAGGGCTTCTAAGTTTCTCTAAGAGGGATTTGTGAATAGATGTGTGTTCTCCTCTTAATGAACACTACTGAGACTTCATAGATTATAAAATTAAACATTGGAATATAGGAGCCTGCTATGTCTCCTAGCCAGAGAAGATGGCTGAGATTAAGTTAATTCTAATTATGTGATAGGATGTGTTGGTGTGAGATTAAGATGGCTGAGAACTCTCCATTTGAGTCAAATGGGGGGAAAGAAACTTTCACTACATTCCCATTCATCCTTCTTCATCCCATGGGAATCCCCTCAAATGGAAGCAGGGGATGACAAATTGAAGTGATTGCCCTAGGTCTTGCTCTTTGCCTCCCATTCTCCATCCCCTTGAAAAGATCAGACATCTGGGGCTAGAGGGAGGGAAAAAGGGAAAACAGCTATTGTCATCAGCCAGGACTCAAAAATTATCTATGGTATCCATAGCCCTCAAACAACAAAGCTGAACTGAAGCTGCGGAACTGCTCCCAACTCGTTTGTGTGATTCTTTTGTGACAACTTCTTTTCGTTTTTTCCATGTTACCTCTTAAAGCACACTTTTAGAAGATTTCACCTGTATGAAAAATTAGAGGGACAAAGCACACAATAATTTCCCCAAAGCCCCATACTTTCTCATAGGTGGTACAGTCTCTTCTGTTGTCCTCACAGATTCTACAGTAACTAAAAATATTACTGTTCTTGGGCTCTTGATATAGTTATCTATTGTTATCTTAATTAGTTTCACTTAATTAATCCAACAACTATTACTCTAGTTCCTACTATGTGCCAAGCTCTTTGCTTGGGATGAGCTGACAAAGTCAAATAAAATGCCCTCCATACAGTGGTAGTTTGGTGGAGAGATTTATTACTGAAACTGAGAAGCATTTTAGGGTCATAAATGCTATAACAGATGTACAGAAATCTGGAGAAATGACATCTAAATCAAATTATGAATCTAAAAAGATTAAAGATCACTAAACATTACAGTAATGACTGAGTTACAAAGTAATGAAATTCTTATGTAACAAATCTCTGGTTTCTTTAGTGGGTGAAGGTTATGCCATCAATGTTACTTTCAAATACAAAAGCTACTTTTGTAAGTGGTTTGACTGGTTATCTGGAAATGTTAGAAATGTGTGCCTATACTGTCTAAAACTTTACCATATTTTCATTGGAAGTGTAGGTAAAGTCTGCCAGACAAAAATAAGTAGACAGCAATGAGAGAAACATAAAGGATGAAGTAAGTATTCATTTTTGGTCTGAGTGAAATTTAGTAACATCCCTGTGATGTTTAGGTTCATGTGTCAGCTTGGCCAGGTGATGGTGCCCAGGTGTCTGGTCAAGCAAGTACTGGCCTAACCATTACTGCAAGCACATTTGTGGCTGGTTAATAAACCAGAAGGTTGGTTCATTAAACTGTCAGTCAGTTGATTGCACCTGTGACTGATTAAAAAGGGTGTGTCTTAAGCAATGAGAGAATTCAATCAGCTGGATTTAATCCAATCAGTTGAAGACTTTGTTTAAAATTTAATTTATTGAGATTGTTCACATACCATACAATTATCCAAAGATCCAAAGGGCATAATCAATTGCCTATGTTACCATCATACAGCTTGTACATCCCTCACCACAATTAATTTTTTTCCAATTTTTAAAACATTTTCATTACTTCAGAAAAGAAATAAAGACAAAATAGCAAACTGAATTCCTCCCCTACCACTAACCACCCCCAGTCCATTATTGACTCATAGTGTTGCTATAGTACATTTGTCACTGTTGATGAAAGAATGTTAAAATACTGTTAACTGTAGTACATAGTTTGCAATAGGTATATTTTTTTCCCTATATACCCCTCTATTATTAGCTTCTAGTTATAGTGTCATACATTTGTTCTAGTTCATGAAAGAGATTTCTAATATTTGTACAGTTGATCATGGACATTTTCCACCACAAGATTCACTGTTTTATACATTCCTATATTTTAACTTCCAACTTTCCTTCTGGTGACATGCATGACTCTAAGCTTCCCCTTTCCACCACATTCACACACCATTCAGCACTGTTAGTTATTCTCACAATAACGTGCTACTGTCACCTCTGTCCACTTCCAAACACTTAGGTTCAACCTAGTTGGACATTCTGTTCATAATAAGTAATTGCTCCCCATTCTTTAGCCTCGTACTATATCCTGTTAACTTATATTTCATGTCTATAGGTGTTTACATATTATAATTAATTCATATCAGTGAGACCATGCAATATTTGTCCTTACGTGTCTGACTTATTTCACTCAATGTAGTGTCCTCAAGTTTTCTTCATCAACCCATTTTTTTTGTTGTTGTTCACCCACCATACTTTCCATCATAAGTAAACAATTGATGGTTCCCCATATAATTACATATTTATGTATTCAACACCATCACCACTATCTATATAAGGACATCTCCATTTCTTCCACAAAGAAGGAGGAAGAGTCAAAGAAGGTAGAGAGACAAAAGAAAAAGAAAAATAAAGGAAAAAAAGCTAAAAAGCAACAAATGAAAGATAGAAGTAAAGTAAAGTAGAATAAAAGAGTCAGACAACATCACCAATCCCAAAGTCCCATACCCCTCCCTTATGTCCCCCTCTTATACGCATTTAGCTTTGGTATATTGCCTTTGTTACATTAAAGGAAGCATAATACAAAGTTTCTGTTAACTATAGTCTTTAGTTTGCATTGATTGTCTTTTTTTCCCCAATACCACCCTATTTTTAACACCCTGCAAGGTTGATATTCATTTGTTCTCCCTCATATAAAAACATATTTGCACATTTTATCACAATTGTTGAGCACTCTAGGTTTTCCTGAATTATACAGTCCCAGTCTTTATCTTTCCTCTTTCCTTCTGCTGTCCCACATGCTCCTAACCTTCCTCTTTCAACCCTACTCACAGTCATCTTTGTTCAGTGTACTTACATTGCTGTGCTACCATCACCTAAAATTTCCAAACCTCTCAGTCCTGTCTTTTCCTATCTCTCTGTAGAGATCCCTTTAGTATTTCCTGTAGAGCAGGTATCTTGTTCACAAACTCTCATTGTCTGTTTGACAGAGAATATTTTAATCTCTCCCTCATGTTTGAAGGACAGTTTTGCCAGATATAGGATTCTTGGTTGGTGGTTTTTCTCTTTCAGTATCTCAAATATATCACACCACTTCCTTCTTGCCTCCATGGTTTCTACTGAGAAATCCACACATAGTCTTATCAAGCATCCTTTTTATGTGGTGGATTGCTTTTCTCTTGCTGCTTTCAGGATTCTCTCTTTGTCTTTGACATTTGATAATGTGATTATTAAGTGTCTTGGCGTACACCTATTCAGATCTATTCTGTTTGGGGTACGCTGCGCTTCTTGGATCTGTAATTTTATGTCTTTCATAAAAGATGGGAAAATTTCACTGATTATATCCTCTATCATTGCTTCTGCCCCTTTTCCTTTCTCTTCTCCTTCTGGGACACCCATAACATGTAAATTCATGTGCTTCATGTTGTCATTTAATTCCCTGAGACATTGCTCATATTTTTCCAATCTTTTCCCTATCTGTTCTTTTGTGTGTAGGATTTCAGGTGTCTTGTTCTCCAGTTCCTGTGTGCTTTCTTCTGCCTCTTGAGATCTGCTGTTGTATGTCTCCATTGTGCTTTTTGTCTCTTGTGCTGTGCCTTTCATTTCCATAGATTCTGCTAGTTGTTTTTTCAAACTTTTGATTTCTACCTTATGTTCACTGTGTTTTCTTTATAACCTTTGTCACTTTTGTTATATCTTCCCTGAACTTGTTGATTTGGTTTTTGATTTGATTTAGCATATTTCTTCAAAAATCTTTAATAGATTGTTTCATTAAAGTGAAACAATATCTCAGCTGTATCTTGATTGAGGTTTGTTCCTTTGACTGGGCCATATCTTGTATAGATTGTAGTTTTCTGTTGTCTAGGCATCTGGTTTCCTTGGTTACCCCAGTCAGATTGGGTTCAGTTCTCAGAATGGGATTATATTCAGGGTTTTCTTAGAGGAATGACAGACTTTCCTTGATGTTTCCAGTTGCTGTGCTTTTCTTAACCTGCCCAGCAGGTGGCACCTGTCAGCCTATGGCTGTCAATTGGTTTAAGGAGATGTGGCCCCTTCTATTTCTGTTACGGCTGTTTTCCCCCAGGCTCTGGAGTATATTTCTGAAGTGAAAGCTGGGCCCCACCCCTTACTCTTAGGAAAGATACACTCCCTAGGGATTTATCATCTGCATTTGAATAGTCTCTCTGACTCTGACATCTCCACCCCAATCTGGGTCAGAGTGCTGCGAACTGAAAATGGCTGAGGCTCTCTCTTCTGAGCCCTTCAGGTTGAGAGAGAGAAAAAGGAACAGAAAGCCCCTTTTTGGATCCAGTGCATAGCCTCCCAGTTTCACTTGTTGGCCAGAGGTAACACCTGGTCTTCTGGGCTCCCCTCCCAGGACAGATGACTCTTATGGTTTTTTAAGATCAGTCATCACTAAAAGCCTCTGTCTGCTCATTGGGGGTTTGTAGCCTGTATTAAGCAGTCCATATTTGTTAATTAAAACCCCAGTTGGAGCTCAGCTGAGCTATATTAGCTCGCTCGGGGAGTGCTGCTAGTTTCTACCACAGCAAGGTTTTGCAGCAAAACCTGCTATGGGGGAAGGGGGCTCTCAGCGCAGTTCTGCAGCTTTTACTTACAGAGTCTATGCTGCGATCTCAGGCATTCCTCCCAATCCAGGTTGGTGTATGATGTGTGGGCCATCACAGTTGTCCCCCAGAGTTGTTCCTCATTGTTTCATAGTTGTCCCAGGGGACTGACTAAATTCTACTCCTCTCTATGCTGCCATCTTGCCCCTCCTATCAGTTGAAGACTTTCAAGGGAAAAAGACAGAGAACCTTCACCACTTCTTCAGCTAGCCAGTATCTCCTGAGGAGTTCATTGAACACCTTCCTTGGAGTTGCCAGTTTGCTGCCTCCACTATGGAACTTGGACTTGTACATCCCCACAGTTGCATGAGACACTTTTATAAAATCTTATGTTTACAGATATCTTTTGTTGGCTCTGTTCCCCTAGGGAATCCTTACTAATACAGCCACTATAAGGATCTATTCTGAATGCACCATACTGCTTTCACTATACTGAAAGCACTATATGGAAATTAAAGATTGTCCCTAAAATATAGATGTATAAAGCTGTGAGAAAATGACTCTACAATATTAAGGAGGAAAATAATATTCAACTAATATACTTCCTTCTGACCATCTCCAGTTTCTAGAATGCATATTAAGGCAGGTTTTTTATTTTTCCTCAGAAATTGTTTTCTTCAGCTAGCAACATTCAAAAATTTCCTGCTGGGTTTGATGCTCGTGATAAAGAGAAAGATGGAGAAAGGCTGCTATATACAACCTTCAATAGCACATAGAATAATGTGAGGCCAAAGTAACTGGTTATAAAAATAAATAAATATATTCCAGTATTCATAATCTGTTTTATCTTAAGAGACAACTTGTTAATAATCAGTCAGTGTATCAAATTGGAATTCTCTTTAATTATTTTACCTGAAAAGGAGACACTAGTGACTAGTAGCACAATTCCTATCTTAGAGAGATAGGCTGGTTATCATGTTCATACCTCCTAATTGATCTAAATTATTTCTGAGAATACTCTCTATTACTAGTATGGATCAATAATAATTTTCATGTTGCAAGATTTTTGGTTACATCAGAGATAGCCAGCCCCATTAATTCTAGAGGATATTTTAAAAAATAGGTGTAGATTTGATTTTGTGAGGATAGAGAATATAGGAAGTCATTGGGGCAACTTGTAACTTGTGATGGCCCAGATCATGTGTCCAGGAAATGAATGCTACTCAGCAGTCAAAGGTGGGCAGAGTACACCCACAGCCATTACTGCAAAACATGACACATAACTAGCATTCTCTAGTGAGTGGCTGCATAACTTGGTTGGCAAGATACCTAGAAAAGTCATCCAGAGGAAAATATTTTAACACCTTAGTAATATGTTGGTGTTCATTCAAAATTAGTGAGATTTTAAATAGGTGGTATCGACTATGATTCTCAAAACACTTAACAAGTGAGAATTGATATTTGCTGCCAAGTTGTTTTGATATCATCTTCACTTTGTTTTGCCTCTCTATTAGTAATCAAGTCTTTACTGTGTTACTCAAAAATAAGGAGTTAAAGGTTATCTGAAATAATGCTTATTTACAAAATTAAATCTAATTTGATGCCTAGATCTATCATTTGTTTATTACAAAATTATTGCTAATGGCAGCAAAATAGCCTTATAATCAGAAATGTCTGATTTTAATATGTGAAATACTATTATACATAAAAGCCATTAAAATAATTTCAATGATCTTTATTAATTCTATTTTATGAATATGAATATGTTAAACGAAGGGTAATACAACCATAAATATAAGAGCTACACTAGCTATAGTGGGTCATATTCAAGAAACTATTCTTTTATTGCTGCATCTCAACCAAGGGGGCTAGACCAAACCCATACCCAGAGTGTTATTTTATGGTTAATCCTTTAATTACAAAATCCCAGTTTTATCCCATACCCAAATGTAAAGATGTATCATTTTTTATCCCAAGGATATTCTTCATTTTATTTAAATATAGCTAGTTCCTCTGAAACATCTTAAGTGGGGAAATAAATATGAAAATTTTGATCACTAGCCTCCTTACCTGATTTTTAAAAAGGGAAGAAATTAGAAATGTGGGAAGAAGCAAGGAGCACTGGAATAAGATCCCAGAGATATGTCTTCTGCTCCACATTGGATGAGTCAGCAAACCTCTCTGGGTTTCAATTCTCCTATCTGGAAATCATGAGGTTAATCTCTATGGGGGCTTCCAGCTCTAACCCTCCATGAGTTCCTGTAGTAAACCCAAGAAGCAGCAGCCCCAGTCAGAGTGCACGCAGGTCCCTGTACTAGACTTTTGTTGTGTTTCTTATTCCTGACTTATCTTGAAGGTTGCTTCTCTTCCATCTAGAAAGCCAGTGTCATCAGACAAGAGAGGAATATGCTTTTGATTTTGGCCCAATATGAAAGGAATTTTTCCTAGAAGAATGATTGTGTCTATATCCTGCAAAACATTACGCTTCTCTCTGTATTCCAATTCCCATATTATTTTATTCATGTATGAAAAATTTGTCTTTTGACATGAGAAAATCCCTTGAGATCCTAAGGAAAAAAAATCCTCACGTCAACAAAAGTCAGCTAAGTCAGTGAGGAAAAAAATCTTGTATTCAAAAACAGTAAAATGGACATAGAAAGCATACTGAAATCTGATTGCAATAGAGCCTCTGCCTCTATGCTTTATATTTAGCCAATATCTAGTCTAAATGAGAAAGTAGTATCGCTAAGGCTCAAAAGAAATTCATAAGCTATCTGTCATTAGGAGCAAAAAGAAAAAAAAAATGCCTTGTTGGAAGTGCCATATTTCAGATGGTCAAACTAATACTAGAATTAGTACTATAGCACATTTTGGAAACTGAGATGTGGTGATTTCACTTTCCTTTCCATTTAGGATTATATTCAAAACTCTGAAGGAAATTTAGACTAAAGAAGATAACACTAAAGGGACTGGAAAAAGTAACTTTTACCCTCATGCTCTGGCAGACACTTATTAAATGTATAGGGTTTTAGTTTATTCATAACTTCTATAATTTACATGGCTCACTGTGCACTGTAGAAAATAAATTGGCATTTACTAGTACATAAAAATTAGTATAACATATCCACCTATGTTTGAAACCTATGAGTTCTTGTGAAATATTTCAACTTAAAAAGGCAAAAAAAAAAAAAAAAATATGACTTGAGACCTCAGGTTTATAAAGTGGGAATAATAATTTCTACCTTGCTGAGTTGTGGTGGATATTGAAAATAATAGAATTTAAAAACTTGTATCTGGCACGGCATTGTTGCAATAAATTGTGGCACATGTAAGGATATGCTTGTGCTGGTGGTGGGGTGTGTGTGTATCTATATTGGCAGATTGTTTGATTTCATCCACAGCATTAATAAACATTTGAGTGTTTCTTGGTTTGCCTCAAGAAGTACTGACATTTTTCAACCACAACTGGAAAAAGAAATCTGAGCAAAATGATTTTAACTGTTTTAGAATTTGTCTTGCTGATATTGTCTACACAGTGTAGGAGATGACCTACAATTGGTTTAAGTTCAATTTTTATCTACCTCCTCAAAATGCTTCTCTTAGAATCTCTTTCCCTCATTTGAAAATGGATAGAAGATTTCAGTATAGTTATATGTAACTTTTGGTAGCCATGTAATTGGATATGGGCACTTTGGTCAAAAAATTTGGAAATGTGTGTGATTTTGCATATATAATCTGTCATCTACAAATTAAAATAGATTTTTTTCCTTCCTGTCCTTTCCAATTCTTATATTTCTAATGACTTCATTTAGTCCTACTGTCCTGGCAAAAACCTTCAACAGAGTGTTAAATAATGAGAAGCTGATATCATTGTCTTTTCCTGACTTTGGAAGGTATTTTTCAACAATAAGAAAAATGCTGGCTTTTGGCTGAGGTGTGAGTGTCTGTGTGTGTCTGTGTGTGTGTTTATTTTTAAAAGCCCAATAACTTAAAAAAAAAATTAATATATTTCACTTACCATAAAATTCACTCCTTAAAAGTATACACTTTGGTGGGGTTTTGTATATAGAAAATATGTGCAATCATTATCTCTAATTCCAGAACATTTTCTTCTCCCCCCAAAGAAACCCCATACCTGTTAACAGTTACTCCCCATTCCCCTCCTGCCGCCCTGGCAACCACTAATCTAAATTCTTTCTCTATGGACTTGCCTATTCTGGAGTCTTTCATATAAATGGAATTGTACAATATGTGTCCTTTTAGATCTGGTGTCTTTCACTTAGCATGTTTCCAAGGTTCATTCATGTTGTAGTATGTGTAATTCATTATTTTTAAAGCTGAATAATATTCCATTGTATGGAGACACCATATTTTGTTTATCCATTCTACAAGTGATGGACAATTAGGTATTTTTCACTTTCGGCTATTACAGACAATGCTGATAAGAACATTCACATATAGGTTTTTTGTGGCACGTGTTTTCAGTTCTTTTGGGTATATACACCTAGGAGTGACACTGTGGTCATATGGTAACTCTATGTTTAACATTTTGAGGAAATAACAAACTGTTTTCCAAAGTGGCTGCACCATTTTACCTTCCCACCAGAAATGTATAAGGGATCCAGTTACTCCTTGGAGCATACATTATTGTTGGCATTTTGATTATAGTTATTCTAGTGGGTATGAAATTGTATCTCATTGTGGTTTTGATTTGTATTTCCCTGATGGCTATTGATTTTGAGAATCTTTGCATGTGTTCATTTGGCTATTTCTATAACTCCTTTAGAGAAATATCTGTTCAAATCATTTGCCCTATTTTAATTGGGTTATTTGTCTTATTGTTGTTGAGTTGTTAGAATTTCTTTATATTCTGGATAATATAATCTTTTAAGTGTTTTGATATAAATGGATGCTGAATTTTGTCATATGTTTTTCTGCATTGGCAGAGATGGTTATATGATTTTCTCCTCAATGCTCTTAATCTTATGAGTTATGTAAATAGATTTCCTAATATTGAACTATACTTGCATCCTTGGAATAAACCAAGGGCATGAAATATAGTTTAAGTAGATTTTTTAAATTTTAGAACAGTTTTAAATTTAGAGAAAAATGGTGAAGATAGTACAGAGAGTTCCCATATAACCACACCCGATTTCCACTATTAACATCTTACATTAGTATGTTGCATTTATTACAATTGATAAGCCAATATTGATATATTATTTTTAAGGCCATGCTTTATTCAGATTTTTAAAGTTTTTACATAACATCATTTCCCTATCTCAAGACACCCTTCAGGATACCACATTACATTTAATATTCCTGTCTACTTAGGCTCCTCTTATTTGTGATAGTTTCTCAGATTTTCCTTGATTTTGATGACGTTGACAGTTTTTAGGACTACTGGTTAGGCATATTGTAGAATGCTTCTCAATTTGGATTTGTCTGATGTTTTTCTCATGATTAGACTGGGGTTATATATTTTTCTGGGGACAATCAAAAGGATGCAATGCTGTTTTCGTCATTTCAAGTGTATATACAATCAATGTGACATCGCTGTGGATGTTAACTTTGATCATCTGGCTGAGGTATAATGTTTGTCAGTTTTCCTCAATGTAAAGTTACTCCTTTTTTTCTCCTTTCCCACACTGTACCCTTTAGAAGGAAGTCACTATGTGCAACCTATATTAAGGAGTATGGAATTATATTCTACCTCCTTGAGGACACAGTACTTGGTATGCTACGTGGGAAATTTGTCTACTCTCTCCCATTTAATTATTTACTTAATCATTTATATCAGTGTGGACTTATGGACATTTATTTTATACTTTGACTTCCAGTCCAATACTACTTATTTTGCTGTTCAATGGTTCCAGGTTTGTCCACTGGGAGCTCTTTCAGTCGGCTCCTGTTTCCCTTTAATATGCTCCCATCATTATGATTATTTTTTTTAGCACTTCCTTAATTTCTGGCACTACAAGATACTCCAGACTCACCTTTTGAACCTCCTGCCATGGTCTTATAATCAATCGTTTCTCCAAAGAATCCTGTTTGGTTTGTTAAAGCTGACAAAACACAATATACCAGAAATGAACTGGCTTTTGACAATGAGGATTTTTAGCTTACAAGTTTATAATTCTAAGGCTGTGAAAATGTCCCAATTAAGTCATCAACAGGATGATACCTTCTCTGAAGACCAGTTACCAGAGAGCTTGGGCTCCTCTGTCAGATAGCAAGGCACATGGCAATGTCTGCTGGTCCTTCTTCCCCAGGTTTCACTGCTTCCAGCTTCTGGCTTCAGTGGCTTCCTCTCAGCTTCTGTGGGTGTCCTTCTCTCTTGACTTTTTTGGGGCTTTTTCCATGAGCTTCTCTTAATTTTAACTCTTTTATCTTCTTAAAAAGAAATGTAGTAAGAGGATTAAAACCCACCCTGGGGCAAGCCTCAACTGAAATAACCTAATCAAAAGGTCCCACAGAGAGACAGTAGGTTTACATCCACAGGAATAGATGAAAAGAATATGATCTTTTCTGGGGGACATACAGTTTCAAACTACCAATAAGCTCTGATTCCTTTTCTTGGAGCTTCAGATTGGAAACCAAGATCTGGGCACTAGGTGGGCTCATTACTATTGGGGTGTCATTGTTTTTAGGACCTCTCAGCTTATAAGGCAGGGAAATATATATGTGCATACTAAGTTGTATACATACACATATCTATAAATATTTCTGTAAGTAGCCATCTTTATCCATCTTAAGTTAAACAGGTATTCATACTAATGCCTCCAATTCAAATCCATATTGCATGGATCATTCTAGCCTCCTCTTCTTGCTTATCTTAAAATCCCACTCCAACTGTGAGAAACCTAACTCCCAACACCCAGCACCCATTTACTTAATTATTCAATTTCAGTATGGATGTATAATAGTATAACCTGTACCTTCATGGGAAATAACTTCATGAATTAGGGTACGGAGCTTATGTACAGTTTCTTGTGCCTTTAGTCTTACATACTCTGCTCATTTCCAAAGTGGTCAGCATCATTTTCTGGCAACCTCCTTCAATGAGGTTTTTTGATACATTCCCCGGCTTCTTAAATTTTTTAAAAAAATTGTATGCAATAAGTTTCAATCTTTGTGTTGTGAAGTTCTATGGGTTTACCATCATAGTATCATACAGAATGGTTTCACTGCCCTAAAATTTCTCCTATGCTTCATCCCATTTCCCTTCTCCTGAACCTCTGGCAACCATTGACTTTTTACCATTTCTATTGTTTTGCCTTTTCAGAATGGCATATCATTGAACCATATAGCGTTTAGCCTTTTCAGATTGACTTCTTTCAACTAGCAGTCTGTATTTAAGAACCATCCATGCCTTTCCATGGCTTATTAGCTTATTTCTTTTTATTGCTGAGTAATATACTATTTCATGGATGTATTGCAAAGTTTTTATCCATTCACCTGTTGAGGGACATCCTGATTGCTTCCAGTTTTTAGCAATTATGAAGAAAATTGCTATAAATACTTACATGCTAGTTTTCACGTGGGTCTACATTTTCAACTCAATCAAATAAATACCTATGATTGAAAATGCTGCATAGTATAGCAAGATTAGTTTTCCTTTATAAGTAATAGTTAAACTGTTTTCTAAACTTGGTATACCATTTTTGTTCCCACTGGCAATGAATAAGAGTTTCTGCTGCTCTGCCTGCATCCTTGTCAGCAATTGGTATTGTAAATTATCGGATTTTAGCCATTCTGATGGGTGTCCAGTGGTATCTTGACGTTTTGATTTGCAATCCCCTAATGACAAATAATGTTGAGGATCTTTTAATATGATTATTTGCAGCATTTCTTTGGTGAGCAGTCTGTTAAGAGATTTTGCCTATTTTTAATTTTATTTTCTTATGATTAAGTTTTAAGTGTTCTTTGCGTATTTTGGAAATGAGTTTTGAAAATATTTTTGTTCAGTTTGTGGCTTGTCTTTTAACATTTTAACAATGTCTTAACAGAGAAGAAGTTTTTTCATTTTAATTTTAATCAACTTTTTCTTTCTTGGATCATGCTGTTGGTATTGTATCTGGAGACTCATAAGTCACCCTAGTCAACCCAAGGTCAACTAAATTTTCCCCTATGTTTTCTTCTAGATGTTTTGCAGTTTTGTGTTTTACATTTATAGCTATGATCCAATTTGAATTAATTTTTGTGAAAGATGTAAAAGCTATGCCAATTTTCATTTTTACATGTGGACATCCAATTGTTGCAGGACCGTTTATTGAAAAGACTATCCTTTCTCAATTCAGTTTTCTTTGATCCTTTGTCAAAGACCCATTGGTTATATTTATATGGTTTTACTTCTGGGATTGCTATTCTGTTCCATTGATCTTTGTCTCTATTCTTTCACCAACACCCTGCTGTCTTGATCCCTGTAACTATACAGAAAGTCTTGAAATTTGATAACATGAGTTCTACAACTGTTATTCTTTTTCAGTATTGTGTTGGCTGTTGGAGGCCTTTTGCATTTCCATGTAAATTTTAGAATTTGTAGGTCAATATCTACAAAATACCTTACTAAGATTTAAATTGAGATTGCATTGAATCACATATCAAGTTGGGAAGAATTGACAATTTTATAATATTGAATTTTCAAATCTAAAAACATGGAATAATCATGAACTATGTGATTTCTTTCATCAGAGTTTTGTAGTTTTCCACGTATAGATACTACACATTTTTTTTTGATCTATATCTGAGTACTTTATTTTTGTGCCATCAGAAGTGATACTGTGTTTTAAATTTAAATACCAATTGTTCATTGTTGATATATAAAAAACAATTGATTTTTGAATATTAACCCTGTATTCTGTGAACTTGCTTTTCCTCATTAGTCCCAGGAGTATCTGTGGTGATTCTCTGGGCATCTTTTATTTTGATGCTACTTAATGTGCATGTTTTAGATGAGTTTTGTGCATAAAGCAGAGAAGTGGATTTTGCTCTGATAGCCAATTTAGAAATCTTTTCTTTTAATAAGTGAATTAGGTGTATTTATATATATTGATATGATTGATAGATTTCATCTCAGTTAGGATAGGTATAGAAAGAGGTTTTCTTCCTTTTTTTATTGTTTGTAGTATCTTTTGATACCTAAGAAGCTCATATTTTTATCTTAAGAATTACCTTTCTGTGCTACCTTAGATTGCCCTTTTTTTTGAGAATACTGTCTATTGGCTGTCTGTATATTAGCTGGTAACCTCATCTTTCTCCTCTTTTACTCTTCATAAGCTGCTTTCTTTCTTAATTATCGTAACTGTATTTCTTCATATTCCTCCAAGTAAATAACATTTTTGCTGTCGAAAAGTCAGATGTTCTCCCTAGTCTTTTTGTCTGGGGATCCCAAGGACATTTTTTCTCGATTCTAGAAGGCTCACGGTATTTCTAGAAAATGTCTCAGTGTTGGCCATTGGTTTTCCTGAAATCACTGGATACACTTTAAAATGCAGGTTCCAGTCTTTTGTTTTAGGAAAATTTCCTTGAAGCACAGATTTTAGTATATTTTTATTCCATTGCTTTGATTTTCTTCTTTGGGGCTTCTTATGCATAGGTTGGATCTTCTTTGACTACCTTTTATAGCTATGATTTTATATGGAATCTTTTTTATATCTTTATTTCTATTTGATATTTTTCACTTTCTTCTTTTCCATCTTCTGTTTTCCTTATGATGTTATTATATTGTCTATTGGTTCTTTTGCACCTTTTAAATTTTCATTTCAGAAATGGTATTTTCCTTTCACTTTGCCCTCTTTCCTGATATGTGTTAGCACTCTTTCATATTTTCATGCTTTCCAATCATTCCTGTGTTTTTCTAATTTAGAAATATGCTATTCTTTAATAGCTTCTCCTGGTTCTCTAAGTCTTCTTAATTTCTTTTGTCTCTTTTTGAAATACTAGGTTACAGGTTTTCTGTGTTTTGTAGGCACATCTTTATGATATGCCTCTTGTGCCAGTTTGAATGTATTGTGTCCCCCAAACGCCATTACCTTTGATGTAATCTTGTGTGGGCAGACGTTATCAATTTTGATTAGATTTCTTTGAGTGTTTCTTTGGAGATGTGCCCCACCCAACTGTAGGTGCTAACTCTGATGAGATAATTCCCATGGAGGTGTGGCCCCACCCATTTAGGGTGGGCCTTGATTAGTGGAACCATATAAATGAGCTGATGGGCAGAGGGAACTCAGTGCAGTGCAGCTGTGAGTGACATTTTGAAGAGGAGCTACAGCCAAGAGGAACACTTTGAAGAAAGCATAGGAGCTGCAGGTGAGAGACAGTTTGAAGATGGCCGTTGAAAGCAGACTCTTGCTCTGGAGAAGCTAAGAGAGGACAAATATCCCAAGTGCAACTAAGAGTGACATTTTTGAGGAACTGCAGCCTAGAGAGGAACATCCTGAGAGAAAGCCATTTTGAAACCAGAACTCTGGAGCAGATGCCAGCCACGTGCCTTCCCAGCTAACAGAAGTTTTCTGGAAACCGTTGGCCATCCTCCAGTGAAAGTACCCAATTGCTGATGTATTACCTTGGACACTTTATGGCCTTAAGACTGTAACTGTGTAACCAAATAAACCCCTTTTTATAAAAGCCAATCCATTTCTGGTGTTTTGCATTCCAGCAGCATTAGCAAACTAGAACACCTCTGTTGTTTGTAAAAATGTTTTTCTGCTCATTATTATTATTTTTTTTATAATCCTATTAGCAATTTCAGGGTCTTGGCTCTCAAAACCTTCAAATATCACTTTTTATTCTTTCTCACTTCACACATTTATTTTTATATGATACGAGTACTGTAGCTCTTAGTGCTTTGGCCCAGCCAAATATTTTTGAATATGTGGGATAGCTTGTCATTTAGATGCATTGAAGATGTTTCAATACATTTTGTTTCTTTCCTTTTTGTTAGCCTGGCTTCTCTGTTTATTTGGCTATTCTGGGAAATTGAAAAAAATATCTATGTTCCTTCTACTGCTGTCATCTTGCTTATCTCTCCAAATTTTTATTGTTTTAAATGCTACCATCAGTCTAGATCCCTTGACCTAAATCAGGGATCAGAAAATGCTTTTGGTCTGTTGCCCCAGGTAGGACCACAAATAAGGCTGCAGACTTGGGGATCATTTCTTTAAGTTTTCTGCCTGTGCCACAGCCTTAAGGATAAGCTGTCTTTTATTTGCAAGATATTTTTATTATGTTTCCGTGTCAATCTCAGATGGAGAAGGGCACTATAAAGGGCAACGTATATATATATTTCAAGCATCTGTCTGTATATCATTATATAAATGAAGTGCTTTCATGACAACTATCTCTATATTATTACCAAAAGAAAGCCTTCGCCTAAAGCATGAAGTTTCATTACATACTTATTTATGCCTAAGAATTATGAGTGTCTGTATGTGTGTTTATGTGTGTGTGTGTTCCTTTCTTCCAAAGAGATGATATTGTTGAAGGAAGACACTAGCTCTAAAAATAATACAATTAAGATTGCGAAGCTTCAAAGTTTGTCAGTATTACATGTTCATCAGTTTTTCAAGCCTCATAGCAGTGTGAGCTTTACCCCACCACTCCTCTTCTTGACCTAGATAAAACCAGCTGTCTTCATCAGTATGAAAAAGAACTTCATTCCTATGCTGTCTCTGAGTGATTTCTCTTGTAAGGTGACATGGTGACAAACACTGTGTGACTCACCATGGGTTGTAACTTTTTATTTCCAAACAGACTCTGCTAAGGGTTACAGATGACTTGGAAAAAACATCCAAGGAGAAAGTGTTATTCCTCCCAGACTTCTCCAGTGATGTTATTACCCAAGCTCCCTGTTCCAACTCCAGGTTACTCAACTCCTGCTCAGCACAACTCACTAAAAATTTATAATATTCAATCATATTTAATTTGTCACTAAAACTTCATTTCAAGCATATAAAATGATCAGTGTATCCACAAAAGTAATAAATGTTAATAAAGTAGGAATGCAATGAAATAGAAGAAATTGATCCACTACAGATCAAATGAATTAATGCATTATGGCTTGACCCAGAACTATATTTTAATTGTGATTAGAGTTTTGGGAGTTGATTTAATAACAGAAATGAATTTCAAATAATTCTTGTTAAACATTCTTTCAATATAGAGTCACCAAAAGGAGACAGACAGAAACTGGAGTGAAGATGTGAGAGGTAAAGAGCTGTGGCCACCATCCCCGAGGACTCCTGCTACCCCAGCACAGATGTGTGTGCAGGGTGAGGTGGGGGTGTTCCAAAGCTGATTTATTCTTCTTTCTTTTTAAATTAAAGACCATATTCTAATTTTGGCATGTTTTTAATTTATCTCATTTTTGGTGCAAATGCTTTAGATATCATAACAATGTTGTTAATTCTGTCACATTAATGCTGTCCTTAAGCATTATTATGGGCTATGTTTGGTTAATATTTCATTTTGCTGAATAACCTTAATAATAATTGTGGCTGTGACAGGCAAAATAATGGCCCCACAAAGATATCAATACCCTAATTCCAGAAGCCTGTTACCTCTTACATGGCGAAAAGGACTTTGCAGATATAATTAAGGTTAAGTACCTTAAGATCAGAGATTTTTCTGAATTATACAAAAAGGCCCAATCTAATCACAAGAGTCCTTGAAATTACAGACAATTTCCCGGCTGCAGAGAACCGAAGAGAAAACAGGTGAGAGGGATTTGATCCACTGTTGGTGGCTTTGAAGATGGAAGAAGGGGTCACAAGCAAAGGAATGCTAGGTGGCCCCTCCAAGCTGGAAAGTTCAAGGAATCAGATATTCTCCTAAAGCCTCCAGAAAGGAACACAGCCAACACCTTGATTTTATCCCAGTGGGACTCGTGTTGGACTTTTAACCTACAGAACTGTAAGGTAATAAATTTGTGCTGTTTTAAACCACTAAGTCTGTAGTAATTTGTTACAAAAGCAGTATAAAACTAGTACAGTGTCTTACATTGTGTGAGTTCTTACTATATACCAGGCACTATGCTTAGTCACTGATGTGTCTAGTCATTTATTTCTCACAACTCTATTTCACACATGAGAAAACAGGTTTTGAGAGGACAAATTACTTTCTAAGATTATACACAAAAAAATGGAGTGAGAATTTGAATCAGTGATGTCTGTTTCAGAGTCTGAGCTCTTAACTACTCCCCTATCTAGACATTCGACTCCCTGCCTGCAAGTTCTTTACATAAATACACTGTTTCCTGGAGGCTCAGGGTCTCTCGAATTTACTCTGATAACAATTCATAGAAATAACAGTGCAGTTTTGTTTTGGCCTCCATCTGCCATCATCCAAGTAGGTCTCAAAATGTTTATTTTTCATTAAGCAATAAAATAATGGAATACTGTATCAATTACTTAAAGGCAGATACCTGCCAAGATCCACGAGATATTTAAAGAGAAGATGGGTCTAGAGATTTGGCAGCTGTTTTGCCACTGAAAAAAGGTAGAAACGTTGGATAAAGAATTTTAAAAATCTTATTAAAGAGAGGCGGGGCAAGATGGCTGAGTGGTGAGGAGCAGAATTTCATCTCTCCCCCAGAGCAGTTGGCAATTACCCAAGAACTATATGAAACAGTGTTTTCGGGGTCTCCAGTAACCAGTCACACATTGGACGCAAGTTTGGAATTGGAGGAAAAGCTGAGATCGCAGCGAACATTGTAAGTTCCCCAGACCAGGGGTCTGGCGCCCCTCCCCACCCAGACCTCACAGACTGTCTTGCTGCCGGCTCCCTGAAAGGGGGGAAAAAAAAACAAAAAACAGCAATCTGCTGAGGGCAAGAAGGGAGGCTCAACCCAGCCTCAACTGCAGAATTAATTAACAAATTAATTAACTAACTTTGGAAGCTGGGGTGCTAAAGAAGGGCTGGGCTCTGAGAAGTGGGGGTACGTAAAAGCGGGCACCCATTCCCAGACTCCAAAAAAGCCATTTTTTTCCACTACATTTTGTCCCTTCTGACTTCTCACTGATCCCTTATCTTTTTGCATTTCAATAGCCCCCAGCAGGGGTGGAACTGAAGCTGTGGGGAGTAATTATCAGACAATAGCCCAAAGCATATCTTTAAATGCTCTATTCTGACACTGACAAAACTTCCAGGCTGGGGAAAGACTTTTAAAAGGGACTCTTTTTTTCTCTTTTTTCTTTTTCTTGTCTTTCTTTTCTATTTTTTTTTTTTTAATCTAAAAGTAATATATGTGGTTATTTTCTATCGGAAAGCCCAGGTTGAGGGACTAGGCTGGGCTTGGGGGGAGACAGAGTACCCACAGTGTCTTTGAGTTCCGTATTCACTACTGAAGGCCTCCCCCCCCATCTTTAATTGGCAACTCAGGCTGATCAAGGAATCTACCTGGAGAGGCCCCAAAGAGGAGAGGGGAGAAGGGAATAGTGCCCCTGAGAGACAACTGGAATTCTGAAGATTGGGAGAGTGGAGGGAGGTCCAGCTCAACTGGCAGTCCTCCTTCCAGGAATTCAGACCTCAGGGGCTAGAATTCAGATTCCGGCTTCAGTCAGCCACGCCCCTGACAGGATCAGAGTCAACAGGAGAACTACAGTCTCCATACCTCCTTACACTGGTGGGGGAGCTGCAGGCTGGCCAGTGCCACCTGCAGGACAGGAGAGGAAAAGCACCAATTCTAAAGGCCTCATAGGAGGGTCTCATTCTCAGGAAAACTCCGTACCCTCCCAATGAGACCTGGGCCTCACTAGACTGGGAAAATCTGACTAGGGTCAACCATATCTGAGGAGACCCACTCACAAAAAGGCTACATAGAGGCAGAGCAAGAAACAGAAAAAACAAGAGGGGAAAAATTCTGATCAACTAAATAGAACCTAAGTTAGAGGTCTAGAATAAGTTGAACTGAATAACAGAGGCCAGAGAACAAAGCCAACCAACAAGAAAACCACTAGGTAAAAGACAGAAAACAAGCTCCAAAATAAACGAATCAAGAAAATCAGATGCCTAGACAACTTAAGATAACAAGCCATACCAGGAAACACAAAAACATGGACCAGCCAAAGGAACAAACTAATAGCTCAGCTGAGACACAGGAGGAGAGGCAACTAATGCTAAATAAATTTAATGAAATGAAGGAAGATATAGCAAAAGAGCTGAAGGATATAAAGAAGACACTGGCTGACCATAAAGAAGAATTCATAAACTTAAAAAAACAAATGGGAGAACTCATGGGAATGAAGGCCACAATGGAGGAGATGAAAAACACAATGGAGGGACACAACAGTAGATCTGAACAGGCAGAAGAAAGGATCAGTGAACTGGAAGACAGGTCATTCAAATTAATACACACAAAAGAACAGGTCGTGAAAAAAATGGAAAAATATGAGCAGGGTCTTAGGGAGCTGAGTGACAACATGAAACGCACAAATATACATGTTATGGGTATCCCAGAAGGAGAAGAGAGGGGAAAAGGGGCAGAAAGAGTAATAGAAGACATATTCACTGAAAATTTCCCAACTCTTATACAAGACAGAAAATTAGAGATTCAAGAAGTACAACGTACCCCAAATAGAATAGATTCCAATAGACCTACTCCAAGACACTTACTGGTCAGATTGTCCAATGTCAAAGACAAAGAGAGGATTCTGAAAGCAGCAAGAGAAAAGCAATCCATCACATACAAGGGAAGGTCAATAAGAGTATGTACAGATTTCTCTGCAGAAACCATGGAGGCAAGAAGACAGTGGCATGATATATTTAAGATACTGAAAGAGAAAAACTGCCAACCAAGAATTCTATACCCAGCAAAACTTTCCTTCAAAAATGAGGGAGAGATTAAAACATTTTCAGACAAACAGACACTGAGAGAGTATGTGAATAACAGAGCAGCACTACAAGAAATATTAAAGGGAGTGCTACAGGCTGATAGGAAAAGACAGGAGAGAGAGAGTTGGAGAAGAGTGCAGAAATGAAGGTTATCAGGAAAGGTAAAAGGAGAGGAAAAAATAAGGTATGACATATAAATTCCAAAAAACAAAATGGTAGTAGAAAGTACTGCCCTTACAGTAATAACACTAAATGTAAATGGATTAAACTCCCCAATAAAAAGACACAGACTGGCAGAATGGATTAAAAAACAGTACCCATCTATATGCTGTCTACAAGAAACTCACTTTAGACACAAGGACAAGCATAGACTGAAAGTGAAAGGTTGGAAAAAGATATTTCATGCAAACAACAACCAGAAAAAAGCGGGAGTAGCTATATTAATATCAGACAAGTTAGACTTCAAAAGCAAAACAATTAAAAGAGACAAAGAAGGACACTATATATTAATAAAAGGGTCAATTCATCAAGAAAACATAACAGTCATAAATATTTATGCACCAAGCCAGAATGCCCCAAAATTCATGAGGCAAACACTGCGATCACTGAAAGGAGAAATAGATACCTCTACAATAATAGTTGGAGATTTCAATACACCACTCTCATCAATGGATAGAACATCTAGACAGAGGATCACTAAAGAAACAGAGATGTTGAATTGTATGATAAATGAACTAGACTTGACAGACATTTATAGAACACTACATCCAACAACAGCAGGATACACTTTTTTCTCAAGTGCTCATGGAACATTCTCTAGGATAGACCACATGTTGGGTCACAAAGCAAGTCTCAACAAATTTAAAAATATTGATATTATACAAAACACTTTCTCAGACCACAATGGAATGAAGTTGGAAATAAATAAAAGGCAGAAGGTCATAAAATTCACAAACATATGGAGGCTAAACAACACCCTCTTAGAAAATCAGTGAGTAAAGGAAGAAATTACAAGAGAAATTAGTAAATACCTCGAGGCAAATGACGATGAAAACACAACTTATCAAAACTTATGGGATGCAGCAAAGATGGTGATGAGAGGGAAATTTATTGCCCTAAATGCCCATATTAAAAGAGAGGAGAGAGCAAAAATTGAAGAGTTAACTGCTCACCTGGAAGAATTAGAGAAAGAACAGCAAACTAACCCCAAAGCAAGCAGAAGGAAAGTAATAACAAAGATTAGAGCAGAAATAAATGCAATTGAGAACAGGAAAACAATAGAGAGAATCAACAAAACCAGAAGTTGGTTCTTTGAGAAAATCAATAAAATCAATGGACCACTGGCTAGGCTAACAAAAAAAGAGAGCAGATGCAAATAAATGCAATCAGAAATGGGAAAGGAAATATAACTACCGACCCTGCAGAAATTAAGGAGATAATGAGAAGATACTATGAGCAACTATATGCTAATAAACTAGACAACTTAGATGAAATGGACAACTTCCTAGAAAAGCATAAACAACCAACATTAACTCAAGAAGAAATAGATGACCTCAACAAACCAATCACAAGTAAAGAGATCGAGTCAGTCATCAAAAAGCTCCCAAAAAGGAAAAGCCCAGGACCAGATGGTTTCACATATGAGTTATACCAAGCATTCAAGAATGAATTAGTACCAATCTTGCGCAAACACTTCAAAATAATTGAAGAAGAGGGACAGCTACCTAACTCTTTCTATGAAGCCAACATCACCCTAATACCAAAACCAGGCAAAGTTACTACAAAAAAAGAAAATTATAGGCCAAGCAAAAATCTTCAACAAAATACTCGCAAATCGAATCCAGCAGCACATTAAAAGAATTATACACCACGACCAGGTGGGATTTATTCCAGGTATGCAAGGCTGGTTCAACACAAGAAAATCAATTAATGTAATACACCACATCAATAAATCAAAGCAGAAGAACCACATGATCATCTCGATTGATGCAGAAAAGGCATTTGACAAAATTCAACATCCTTTCCTGATGAAAACACTTCAAAGGATAGGAATAGACGGGAACTTTTTCAATATGATAAAGGCAATATATGAAAAACCCACAGCTAACATCACACTCAATGGGGAGAGACTGAAAGCTTTTCCTCTAAGATCAGGAACAAGACAGGGATGCCTACTATCTCCATTGTTATTCAACATTGTGCTGGAAGTTCTAGCTAGAGCAATTAGGCCAGAAAAAGAAATAAAAGGCATCCAAATTGGAGAGGAAGAAGTAAAACTTTCACTATTTGCAGATGACATGATTCTATATGTAGGAAATCCAGAAAAATCTACAGCAAAGCTACTAGAACTAGTCAATGAATACAGCAAAGTGGCAGGCTACAAGATCAACACGCAAAAATCTGTAGTGTTCCTATACACAAGTAATGTGCAACAAGAGGAAGAAATCAAGAAAAACATCCCATTTACAATAGCAACCAAAAGAATCAAGTATTTAGGAATAAACTTAACCAAGGACACAAAAGACCTTTACATAGAAAACTATGAGAAACTGCTAAAAGAAATTGAACAAGACCTGAAAAAATGGAAGAACATACCATGTTCATGGATTGGAAGACTAAATATAGTTAAGATGGCAATTTTACCTAAACTGATTTACAGATTCAATGCAATACCAATTCAAATCCCAACAACTTACTTTACAGAAATAGAAAAACCAATAACTAAATTTATTTGGAAGGGTAAGGTGCCCCGAATAGCCAAAAATATCTTGAGAAAGAAGAATGAAGTGGGAGGTCTCACACTTCCTGACTTTGAAGCATATTACAAAGCTACAGTGCTCAAAACAGCATGGGACTGGCATAAGGACAGATATACTGATCAATGGAATCGAATTGAGTGTTCAGAAGTAGACCCTTGCATCTACGGACAACTGATCTTTGATAAGGCAGTGAAGCCAAAGCAACTGGGAAAGAGCAGCCTGTTCAATAAATGGTGTTTGGAGAACTGGATATCCATTTCCAAAAGAATGAAAGAGGATGTCCATCTCACACCTTATACCAAAATTAACTCAAAGTGGATCAAAGACCTAAACATTAGCACCAAGACCATAAAACTCTTAGAAGAAAATGTAGGGCAATATGTTAAAGATCTTGTGATAGGAGGTGGTTTCTTAGACCTCACACCCAAGGCATGAGCAACCAAAGAACAAACAGACAAATGGGATCTCCTCAAAATTAAACACTTTTGCACATCAAAGGACTTTGTCAGAAAAGTAAAAAGGCAACCTACACAATGGGAGATGATATTTGGAAACCACATATCAGATAAGGGTTTAATATCCCGAATATATAAAGGAATCCTGCATCCCAATAACAGAAAGACAAACAATCCAATTAAAAAATGGGCAAAAGACATGAACAGACATTTTTCTGAAGAGGAAGTACAAATGGCTCAAAAGCATATGAAAAAATGCTCAACTGCACTGGCTATTAAGGAAATGCAAATCAAAACCACAATGAGATATCATCTCACACCTACCAGAATGGCCATTATCCAAAAAACAGAAAATGACAAGTGCTGGAGAGGATGTGGAGAAAAAGGCACACTTATTCATTGTTGGTGGGAATGTAGAATGGTGCAACCACTCTGGAAGACAGTATGGAGGTTCCTCAGGAAGCTAAGCATAGATTTGCCATATGACCCAGCTATTCCATTGCTAGGTATATACTCAGAGGAACTGAAACTTAAGACACAAACAGACATTTGTAAACCAATGTTTATTGCAGCATTATTCACAATTGCCAAGAGATGGAAACAGCCCAAATGTCCATCAAAGGGCGAGTGGATAAACAAACTGTGGTATATACACATGATGAAATATTATGCAGCTGTAAGACAGAACAAAGACATGGATCATGTAATAATGTGGATGAACCTTGAGGACATTATGTTGAGTGAAGTTAGCCAGAAACAAAAGGACAGATTCTGTATGGTCTCAATAATATGAACAGACATTAATGAACAAACTTTGGGAGTTAAAAGCTGACAACACAGGCAACCAGGAGATAGAAAGAGGGCAGAGATCAGCTATTTGATGCTGAAGGACTACAGAATGTTTAGGATTGATTGCATAGATCCAGAAATAGATAGCATAATACTGTGTGATGGTAGCATGGTATTGTAAGTACACTGAACAAAGATGTCTGTGAGTAAAGATGAAAGAAGTGGGATAGGAGAATGTATGACACCAGTGGTAAAGATAGATGATAAAGACTGGGACTGTATAATGTGGCAAAAACTGGAGTGGCCAATGACTGTTACTAAATATACAAATATAAAAATGTTTTTGCATGTGGGAAAGCAAACGAATGTCAACCATGTAGAAATTTAAAAAGGGGATGGTATTCAGGAAAAAACATAATCAAAGCAAACTGGAGTCTATGGTCAACAGTAACATTGTAATATACCTCCATTAAACGTAACAAAGGCAATATGCCAATGCTAAATGTATATGAGAGGGGGATATAGGGGAGGAATATGGGATTCTTGGTAGTGGTGTTATTTGCTGTCCTTGCTAGTACATTGTATTGTATGACATGTTATTTTTCTTTTTATCAGTTTTTTCTTATTGCTAAAAAAAAAAAAACAATTTTTCTTGTAGTAATCAGTATGTTCAAGTGCTGATTGTGGTGATAAATGTACAACTTTATGATGATACCAGGAACAACTTATTGTACACTGTAGATAAATGTATGGTATGTGACTATAACTCTATAAAATTGTAGGAAAATATATATAGGAGTAAAAGTGTTGGAGAAAACATGGTGAGAGGGATGATGCCTCACCAATATGGACTAACTACAATGTGTAAACTCAGAATTGAATCTTAGAACATAGCCTAATGTGGACACAATAATTGTAATAGTCCCTAGATTGTAAGCTCTTACAGCAGTTAACTCTATCCCTGAATTGTAATGCCTATCTCTAAACTTTGAGATGCTGATCCCCTAGCATATAACCTGACTGGTCTCTGGAACAATGCATATCTCTGAGACACCTGAAACTCAGAGCTAGAGCTCAGCAGATATGAATGTCAGTATTAGTGCATACAGCCACTGTCAAAAAAAAAAAAAAAGAGCCCAGACTTCAATTAGTGATATGAATGAAGCAGGTCTGGTTAAGACCAGGGCAAGCCAGGCCAAAGGGTAAAGGTTGAAACTGATTGTGTTTTAAAACTTCAAATTTCATATGAGACCAAGGGAAGAGATATCTGTTTGGTACAGGATCTAAATTTTCTAAACGGTACAACTCTACAGTCGATTTGTTCAAACACCACAATTGCATGGAACTTTGAATAGGAAGTGAGATATGGTAGGTTAGTATAGGCTGGAGTGAAATAGTGACACATCCTGGAGTAATTTGGGCAGATAATAAAAAATATATTTACAGCCTCCCCCTCCCCAGCCCCGAGGATCTGGGGGAAGGTGCGGATGTGTTGGACATCCTCACCTGGACTGGTGCTGATGTTGTCACAAACATTGGGACTGGCAGTTTGATGTGCTGAGCCCTCGAGCATGGGACTTGCCCTTATGAAGCTCATTACCACAAAGGAGAGTCTAAAGTTGTATGTAATGGTGCCTAAGAGTCTCCCCCTGAGTACTTCTTTGTTGCTCAGATGTGGCCCTCTCTCTCTCTAACTGAGCCATCTCGACAGGTGAACTCGCTGCCCTCCCCCCTACATGGGACCCGACTCCGAGGGGTGTAAATCTCCCTGGCAACGCAGAGTATGACTCCTGGGGATGAATGTGGACCCGGCATCATGGGACTGAGAGTATCTTCTTGACCAAAAGGGGGATGCAAAATGAGACGAAATAGTTTCAGTGGCTGAGAGATTCCAAATGGAGTCGAGAGCTCACTCTGGTGGACATTCTTATGCACTATATAGATAACACCTCTTAGGCTTTAATGTATTGGAATAGCTAGAAGTAAATACCTGAAACTACCAAACTCCAACCCAGCAGTCTGGACTCCTGAAGACAATTATATAATAATGTAGATTACAAGGGGTGACAGTGTGATTGTGAAGACCTTGTGGATCACACCCCCTTTATCTAGTGTATGGATGAGTGGAGGAATGGGGATAAAAACTAAAAGGCAAATGGGGTGGGATGGGAGGATGATTTGGGTGTTCTTTTTTCACCTTTATTTTTTATTCTTGTTCTGGTTCTTTCTGATGTAAGAAAAATGTTCAGAGATAGATTGTGGTGATGAACCCATAACTATGTTATCATACTGTGGATAGTGGATTGTATATCATGGATGATTGTATGGTGTGTGAATGTATTTCAATAAAACTGAAATTAATTAAAAAAATCTTATTTTGCTGGGGCAAAATTTAGATGAAAAGAGGAGTTCATAGACTTAAGTGGGGGGTACTAAACCTGTTTCATTTGGAGCACTTTTGACAAACCTGGAAAGCGAGAACTTTGGCCTGGATAATCTTGTGAGGTTTATGGAGTTCTGAAGACAGTTTTCAAAATCTCAGACCCTCCCAATTTTGTTTCTCAAATAAAGATGGGATGCAAAGTGCTACACCTGAAATAGGAAGGTGAAACAGAAATAATGCCAACCACCTTATCTGCAGGAGACTATAAGGAAAGTTGCTTTGGCATTTGGAAGAGCAGGAGGTGGAAAACAGAGCCTCTAAGCACTAAGAAGCTGTAAGTACAAGTCCAAGCTGACTCGGTGTAAACCTGCAACACAAATTCACATCACTTGGGTGGCAACCAAATCCTCAAGTCATGAATTTGGTTTAAATGATCTTGGACTAGGTCCTGGCAGAAGCGACGACAAATTATTCTTGGAGTAATTTACTTTTCTCTTAGTTTCTTCTGTAGTGTCCCTCATTTCATTTAATGGTGACTTACTCTTCTAGTTAATCAGGCCAAGAGGTGTCATTCTTAATACTTCTTTGTTTCTCACACCCCACATCTAGTCTGTTTGTAAATCCTATATACCATAAAAACACTGTACAGCATCTCTTTGTTGGAATAATGCATAAGTCCTCTAAATGGGTCTCTTTGCTTCTGTCTTTGTCTCCTTAGGAACTATTTTCAATGCAGCAGTCAGTGATCCTATTAAAATGTAAGTTGCTCAGATGCGGCCTCTCTCTCTAAGTGAAAACTGCAGGTAAACTCACTGCCTTCCCCACTATGTGGGACATGAGTTCCCGGGGTGTAAGTCTCCCTGGCAACGTGGGACTTGACTCCAGGGGAGGAGCCTAGACCCTGCATTGTGGGATTGAGAAAGACTTCTTGACCAAAAAGGGGAAATGAAATGAAACAATATAAAGTTTCAGTGGCTGGGAGATTTCAAATGGAATTGAGAGGTCATTCTGTAGGTTATTCTTATGCATTATACAGGTATCCATTTTTAGTTTTTAGTGTATTGGAATAGCTAGAAGGAAATACCTGAAACTGCTGAACTGCAACCCATTAGCCTTGATTCTTTTTTTTTATCTTCATTTTATTGAGATATATTCACATACCATGCAGTCATACAAAACAAATCGTACATTCGATTGTTCACAGTACCATTACATAGTTGTACATTCATCACCTAAATCAATCCCTGACACCTTCATTAGCACACACACAAAAATAACAATAATAATAATTAAAGTGAAAAAGAGCAATTGAAATAAAAAAGAACACTGGGTATATTTGTCTGTTTGTTTGTTTGTTTCCTTCCCCTATTTTTCTACTCATCCATCCATAAACTAGACAAAGTGGAGTGTGATCCTTATGGCTTTCCCAATCCCTTTGTCACCCCTCATAAGCTACATTTTTATACAGTTGTCTTCGAGATTCACGGGTTCTGGGTTGTAGTTTGATAGTTTCAGGTATCTACCACCAGCTACCCCAATTCTTTAGAACCTATAAAGGGTTGTCTAAATTGTGCATAAGAGTGCCCACCAGAGTGACTGCTTGGCTCCTTTTGGAATCTCTCTGCCACTGAAGCTTATTTCATTTCCTTTCACATCCCCCTTTTGGTCAAAAAGATGTTCTCTGTCCCACGATGCCAGGTCTACATTCCTCCCCCGGAGTCATATTCCACGTTGCCAGGGAGATTCATTCCCCTGGGTGTCTGATCCCACGTAGGGGGGAGGGCAGTGATTTCACCTCTCAAGTTGGCTTAGCTAGAGAGACAGGGCCACATCTGAGCAACAAAGAGGCATTCGGGAGGAGGCTCTTAGGCACAATTATAGGGAGGCCTAGCCTCTCCTTTGCAGCAACAGTCTTCCCAAGGGTAAAACCTATGGTAGAGGGCTCAACCCATCAAACCACCAGTCCCCTATGTCTGTGGTCATGTTAGCAACCATGGAGGTGGGGTAGGCGAATACCCCTGCATTCTCCACAGGCTCCTCAAGGGGGCACTACATATTTTTTTTTTAACTTTTTTTCTTTTTTAAATCAACTGTATGAAAAAAAAAAAAATAAAACAAAACAAACAAAAAAAAACATACAATAAAAGAACATTTCAAAGAGACCGTAACAAGGGAGTAAGAAAAAGACAACTAACCTGTTTTACTTCCTACCTGTTCCTAATTTACCCCAAGAAAGTTACCTAATATAGCAATATTTCTGTGAACTTGTTCCTACTATATCCATCAGAAATTAACAGACCATAGTCATTCCTGGGCATTCCCAGAACATTAAATAGCTTATGTGTTCTTCTTGGATTATTGTTCCTCCTTCCTTAATTGCTCTCTATTAGTAGTTCCCCTACATTCTACATTATAAACCATTTGTTTTACATTTTTCAAAGTTCACATTAGTGGTAGCATATAATATTTCTCTTTTTGTGCCTGGCTTATTTCGCTCAGCATTATGTCTTCAAGGTTCATCCATGTTGTCATATGTTTCACGAGATCATTCCTTCTTACTGCCGTGTAGTATACCATCGTGTGTCTATACCACATTCTATTTATCCGCTCATCTGTTGAAGGACATTTGGGTTGTTTCCATCTCTTGGCAATTGTGAATAATGCTGCTATGAACATTGGCGTGCAGATATCTGTTTGTGTCACTGCTTTCCGATCTTCCGGGATATATCAAGAAGTGCAATCGCTGGATCGAATGGTAACTCTATATCTAGTTTTCTAAGGAACTGCCAGACTGACTTCCAGAGTGGCTGAACCATTATACAGTCACACCAACAATGAATAAGAGTCCCAATTTCTCCACATCCCCTCAAGCATTTGTAGTTTCCTGTTTGTTTAATGGCAGCCACTCTAATCGGTGTTAGATGGTATCTCATTGTGGTCTTAATTTTCATCTCTCTAATAGCTAGTGAAGCTGAACATTTTTTCATGTGTTTCTTGGCCATTTGTATTTCCTCTTCAGAGAACTGTCTTTTCATATCTTTTGCCCATTTTATAATTGGGCTGTCTATACTATTGTCATTGAGTTGTAGGATTTCTTTATATTTGCAAGATATCAGTCTTTTGTCAGATATATGGTTTCCAAAAATTTTTTCCCATTGAGTTGGCTGCCTCTTTACCTTTTTGAGAAATTCCTTTGAGGTGCAGAAACTTCGAAGCTTGAGGAGTTCCCATTTATCTATTTTTTCTTTTGTTGCTTGTGCTTTGGGTGTAAAGTCTAGGAAATGGCTGCCTAATACAAGGTCTTGAAGATGTTTTCCTACATTATCTTCAAGGAGTTTTATGGTACTTTCTTTTATATTGAGATCTTTCATCGATTTTGAGTTAATTTTTGTGTAGGGTGTGAGGTAGGGGTCCTCTTTCATTCTTTTGGATATGGCTATCCAACTCTCCCAGCCCCATTTGTTGAAAAGACCATTATGACTCAGTTCAGTGACTTTGGGGCCCTTATCAAAGATCAGTCGGCCATAGATCTGAGGATCTATCTCTGAATTCTCAATTTGATTCCATTGATCTATATGTCTATCTTTGTGCCAGTACCATGCTGTTTTGGCAACTGTGGCTTTATAATAAGCTTCAAAGTCAGAGAGTGTAAGTCCTCCCACTTCGTTTTTCTTTTTTAGATTATCTTTAGCAATTCGAGGCATCTTCCCTTTCCAAATAAATTTGATAACTAGCTTTTCCAAGTCTGCAAAGTAGGTTGTTGGAATTTTGATTGGGGTTGCATTGAATCTGTAGATGAGTTTGGGTTACAGTTGCCATCTTAATGACATTTAGCTTTCCTATCCATGAACATGGAATATTTTTCCATCTTTTAAGGTCCCCTTCTATTTCTTTTAGTAGAGTTATGTAGTTTTCTTTGTATAGTTCTTTTACATCTTTGGTTAGGTTTATTCCTAGGTACTTGATTTTTTTAGTTGCTATTGAAAATGATATCTTTTTCTTGAGTGTCTCTTCAGTTTGTTCATTTCTGTCATATAGAAACATTACTGACTTATGTGCATTAATCTTGTATCCCGCTACTTTGCTAAATGTGTTTATTAGCTCTAGTAGCTGTATCATCGATTTCTCAGGGTTTTCCAGATATAAGATCATATCATCTGCAAACAATGACAGTTTTACTTCTTCTTTTCCAATTTGGATGCCTTTTATTTCTTTGTCTTGCTGGATTGCCCTGGCTAGCACTTCCAGCACAACGTTGAATAACAATGGTGACAGCGGGCATCCTTGTCTTGTTCCTGATCTTAGAGGGAAGGCTTTCAGTCTCTCACCATTGAGTACTATGCTGGCTGTGGGTTTTTCATATATTCTGTTTATCATATTGAGGAAGTTTCCTTCAATTCCTAGCTTTTGAAGTGTTTTTATCAAAAACGGATGTTGGATTTTGTCACATGCTCTTTCAGCATCTATTGAGATGATCATCTGATTTTTCCCTTTTGAATTTTTAATGTGTTGTAATACTTTGATTGATTTTCTTATGTTGAACCATCCTTGCATGCCTGGAATGAACCCCACTTGGTCATGGTGTATAATTTTTTTAATGTGTCTTTGGATTCGATTTGCAAGTATTTTGTTGAGGATTTTTGCATCTATATTCATTAGGGAGATTGGCCAGTAGTTTTCATTTTTTGTAGCATCTTTGCCTGGTTTTGGTATTAGATTGATGTTAGCTTCATAAAATGAGTTAGGTAGTGTTCCATTTTCTTCAATGTTTTGAAAGAGTTTGAGTAAGATTGGTGTCAGTTCTTTCTGGAAAGTTTGGTAGAATTCCCCTGTGAAGCCATCTGGCCCTGGGCATTTATTTGTGGGAAGATTTTTGATGACTGATTGGATCTCTTTGCTTTTGATGGGTTGATTGAGGTCTTCTATTTCTTCTCTGGTCAGTCTAGGTTGTTCATATATTTCCAGGAAATTGTCCATTTCCTCTACATTATCCAGTTTGTTGCCATACAGTTATTCATAGTATCCTCTCATAATTTTTTTAATTTCTTCGGGATCTGCAGTTACGTCACCTTTTTCATTCATTATTTTGTTTATATGGGTCTTCTCTCTTTTTGTTTTTGTCAGTCTAGCTAGGGGTTTGTTAATCTTGTTGATCTTCTCAAAGAACCAACTTTTGGTGATATTTATCCTCTCTATTGTTTTTTTGTTCTCTATGTCATTTATTTATGCTTTAATCCTTGTTATTTCTTTTCTTCTACTTGGTTTAGGATTGGCTTGCTGTTCATTTTCTAGCTTCTTCAGTTGATCCATTAGTTCTTTGATTTTGGCTCTTTCTTCCTTTTTAATATATGCGTTTAGTGCTATAAATTTCCCCCTTAGCACTGCTTTTGCTGCATCCCATAGGTTTTGGTATGTTGTGTTCTCATTTTCATTCATCTCTATATATTTAGCAATTTCTCTTGGTATTTCTTCTTTAACCCACTGATTGTTTAGGAGTGTGTTGTTTAACCTCCAGGTATTTGTGAATTTTCCAAGTCTCTAATGGTTATTGACTTCTAATTGTATTCCATTGTGGTCAGAGAATGTGCTTTGAATAATTTCAATCTTTTTAAATTTATTGAGGCTTGTTTTATGTCCCAGCATATGATCTATTCTGGAGAAAGTTCCGTGCGCACTAGAAAAGTATGTGTAACCTGGTGATTTGGGATGTAATGTTCTGTATATGTCTGTTAAATCTAATTCATTTATCAGATTGTTTAGGTTTTCAATTTCCTTATTGGTCTTCTGTCTGGTTGATCTATTTATAGGAGAGAGTGATGTGTTGAAGTCTCCCACAATTATTGTGGAAACATCAATTGCTTCCTTTAGTTTTGCCAGTGTTTCTCTCATGTATTTTGTGGCACCTTGATTGGGTGCATAGACATTTATGATTGTTATTTCTTCTTGTTGAATTGCCCCTTTTATTAGTATGTAGTGGCCTGCTTTGTCTCTCAAAACATCCCTGCATTTGAAGTCTATTTTATCTGAGATTAATATTGCTACAGCTGCTTTCTTTTGGCTGTAGCTTGCATGAAATATTTTTTTCCATCCTTTCACTTTCAATTTCTTTGTGTCCCTGTGTCTAAGATGAGTCTCTTGTATGCAACATATTGATGGTTCATTTTTTTTTTATCCATTTTGTGAATCTATATCTTTTAATTGGGGAGTTTAATCCATTTACATTCAACATTATAACCGTGAAGGCATTTCTTGAATCAGCCATCTTATCCTTTGGTTTATGTTTGTCATATATATTTTTCCCCTCTCTCTATTAATATCCTTTATTTTACCCATACTGAATCTCTTTAGTACTGAACCTTTCTCCAAGTCTCTCTGTCCTTTCTTTGTTTCTCTGTCTGTAGGGCTCTCTTTAGTATCTCCAGTAGGGCAGGTCTCTTGTTAGCAAATTCTCTCAGCATTTGTTTGTCTTTGAAAAATTTAAGCTCTCCCTCAAATTTGAAGGAGGGCTTTGCTGGATAAAGTATTCTTGGTTGGAAATTTTTCTCACTCAGAATTTTAAATATATCGTGCCACGGCCTTCTCACCTCCATGGTGGCTGCTGAGTAGTCACTACTTAGTCTTATGCTGTTTCCTTTGTATGTGGTGAATTGCTTTTCTCTTGCTGCTTTCAGAACTTGCTCCTTCTCTTCTGTGTTTGACAGTGTGATCAGAATATGTCTCGGAGTGGGTTTATTTGGATTTATTCTATTTGGAGTTTGCTGAGCATTTATGATTTGTGTATTTATGTTGTTTAGAAGATTTGGGAAATTTTCCCCAACAATTTCTTTGAATACTTTTCCTATACCTTTACCCTTTTCTTCCCCTTCTGGAACACCAATGAGTCTTATATTCAGACGTTTTATATTATCTATCATATCCCTGAGGTTCATTTTGATTTTTTCAAATTTTTTCCCCATTCTTTCTTTTATGCTTTCATTTTCCATTCTGTCATCTTCCAGGTCACTGATTCGTTGTTCAACTTCCTCTAGTCTTGTACTATGAGTGTCCAGAATGTTTTTAATTTGCTCAACAGTTTCTTTAATTTCCATAAGATCATCTATTTTTTTATTTAGTCTTGCAATGTCTTCTTTATGCTCTTCTAGGGTCTTCTTGATATCCTGTTTATCCCGTACTATGGTCTCATTGTTCATCTTTAGTTCTTTGAGTAGCTGCTCTAGGTGCTGTGTCTCTTCTGATCTTTTGATTGGGTGCTTGGGCTTGGGTTATCCATATCGTCTGGTTTTTTCATATGCTTTATAATTTTCTGTTGTTTTTGGCCTCTTGGCATTTGCTGAACTTGATAGGGTTCTTTTAGGATTTGTAGACCAATTGAAGTCCTTATCTCTAATTTATCAGATCTATAGCTTTGTGGAGTACACTTTCTCTAACTAACCAGCAGGTGGCATCCACGAGCCACCTGTTCTCCACAAGCCAGTTCTCCCCTGCTTTGCCTTTGTGGTGAGTGGGGGAGTGAGTCTTGTGGGGTCCAATTGGTGTACCAAGCTTGCGTGTGTAGTTGGTGTTGCCCGCTCTGTATATGGGTCATGTTTCTGGTCAGTCGGGGGGGGGGAGTGGCTCTAACAATCAAATCTCCCTGGTGATCCTGGAGTTTTAAAGCTGCTGCAATAGTCTAATCCTTCAGTTCAATCCTGCCACAGTTTGTCTCTGCCACTGACCCGCAAGTCCTTGGTATTGGCGTATGGCTCCTGAGACTTGCAAGTGGGTCCCTCTTCCAGGCCATGCAACCCCTGGTCCTCTGTTGAGGGATGACTGTGCTATGTCACAGGTGAGTGCCATCTCCCCAGGGCAGTTCTGGGCTGCTGGGCTGTGTAGGGAGGCTCCCAGTCTGCTCAAATGATGGCTGAATGGGGCTTTGTTAATTCACACTGCTCCACCTTCCCAACTCTGGGACAATCAGCTGAGGTTGCAGGGAAGGCTAATGTCCATGCCCAGTTTTGTGGCGTGTGCCTGTTATTGGAGGCACTTCCATCACACTGGGTTGTGTGGGGCAGCTCTGGGCTATGGGGTTGGCGATGGGCAGGAGTGTTTCCTGTCCACCAGGATGATGGCTGTGAGTGGACACCCCCCTTTTCTTGGGAAGTTGTGGTGTTTAGTGAATTTTCTCAGCCACTGGATTATTGCCTTTTGTCTCAGAGCTCTCTTAGTTCTGCTCTTGTCTTGACCTGCCCAAACTGCAAGTCTTTGAAGCTTTCTGTATTGGGAGATTTCACTGATCTCTGCAGTTCCACATTTTCATGAGTGTTGTATGAGGTATGCCCAAAGTCAGATTGCTCTGTGGTGTCCAGTCCATGCAGTTCCTGGCTTTCTACCTACTTTCCTGGAGGAGTAACTAAAACATACAGCTCACCAGTCCACCATTTTGCCCTGCCTCTGATATGATCTTTTATACAGAATATCCCAATAACTCCTTTCTTCGGAGTTGTGCTCTTAAATGGCTGCGCTTTTTACCTCACTGTGTGTCAGCCTTGATTCTTGAAGATGATTGTATAACTATATAGATTTTATGGTGTGACTGTGTGATTGTGAAAACTTTGTGGCTCACACTTCATTTATCCAGTGTATGCACAGATGGGTAGAAAAATGTGGGCAAAAATTAAATAGGTAATAGGGTATGATGGGGGCATGGGATGTTTTAGGTGTTCTTTTTTACTTGTATTTTTATTCTTTTTTTTTTTGAGCAATGAAAATGTTCAAAAATTGCTTGTGGTGATGAATACACAACTATATGATGGTACTGTGAACAATTGATTGTACACTGTAGATGACTGTATGGTATGTGAATATATCTCAATAAAACTGAATTTAAAAAAATCAGTTGTGTAATTGCTTTGCTCAAAACACTTCAAATGATTCTTCTCTCACTCAGAGGAAAAGCCAAAGTCTTCACAATTACCTCCACGGCCTCAAAAATTCTGTCCCCTTTCGTTCCCTCATTTCCTGCTGCTCTTCTAGGAGTACAATGTAGCAGATGCTATCAATAGCTGCTCACATCCCTTCTTGCTTACCTTCTCAGAGCATAGTGGCCCAACCCCAGTGTGAGTACCTGCATTTCTTTGCCTAAAGATCAATGGTCAATGGGGTAGGCTGGAACTCCTTTTAATTAATGCCCTCTGGTAGTGGCTTTCAACAAACACCAAGTGACAGGAATTATAAAAATATCCCAGCTCCCTATTACCTGACTTGAACACATATCTTTTATTTGCTGCCTTCCTGTTCTTGCCTCACTTTCTGTCTCCCCTACTAGTGTCCCTTTAATCCCAAATGATCTACATAAACCTAGATGCTTATCTCACCTCAATTAAATATTCAGTCAACTTCAGCCACACTGTTCCCTGCTATTTCTTGAACCTTCTAGGCATGCTCCAGCCTTTGTTTTCACCATCCCTGCTCACTGGCCTGGAATACAATTTCCCCAGAAACATACAGAGCCATTTACTTTCTATCCTTGAGTGAGGCCTTCCCTGCCATCCTATAGCTTAGCCCAGTCAGTCATTTCATTTCTTTTTTTGCCAAATTAATTATTTTTCCTATTGTCACACATCACAATCTAACAAACAAATTAACTCTGTGTGTGTGTGCACATGCACTAGTGTATATAATTTGTTCATTGATTCTTTTCTCACTGCAATATAAACTTCCTGCGCAATGGGATTTATGCCTGTTTTGCTCACTGCTTTATACCAATAACAGTACCTGTCACATTAGAGGTGTGGAATAAATATTTGTTAAATACATGAAAGAATGGATTCAGAAAAAAAAGCATACAAGCAACAAAGATACTATGAGTGAGAACAAGCAGAAACAAAAGATGGTGGAAAGAGATCTACAAAGATTTCAGTTTAAAATTATCACAGATTATAATATATTTATTTTTACTTTGTTTAATTTTAAAAATATGAGATGAGAAACACCTGGAGCAGAGAACTATCAAAATAAAAATAACTGAGCAGACATAAAGAGAAAACAATGTGTGTATCAGCATGTGTTCTAGTTTGCTAATGCTGCTGGAATGCAAAACACCAGAGATGGATCGGCTTTTATAAAAGGGGTTTATTTGGTTACACAGTTACAGTCTTAAGGCCATAAAATGTCCAAGGTAACATATCAGCAATCGGGTACCTTCACTGGAGGATGGCCAATGGTGTCCAGAAAACCTCTGTTAGCTGGGAAGGCACATGGCTGGTGTCTGCTCTGAAGTTCTAGTTTCAAAATGGCTTTCTCCCAGGACATTCCTCTCTAGGCTTCAGTTACTCAAAAATGTCACTCTTAGTTGCACTTGGGATATTTGTCCTCTCTTAGCTTCTCTGGAGCAAGTCTGCTTTCAAAGGCCGTCTTCAACTGTCTCTCAACAGCAGCTCCTGTGCTTTCTTCAAAGTGTCCCTCTTGGCTGTAGCTCCTCTTAAAAATGTCACTCACAGCTGCACTGAGTTCCCTCTGTTTGTCAGCTCATTTATATCGCTCCAGTGATTAATTCAGACCCACTCTGAATGGGCAGGCCAACACCTTCATGGAAATTATCCAATCAGAGTCATCACTCACAGTTGGGTGGGGCACATCTCCATGGAAACACTAAGAGAATTACAATCTAATTAACACTGATAGGTCTGACCACACAAGATTACATCAAAGATAATGGCATTTGGGGGGACATAATACATTCAAACTGGCACAGCAGGTTAGACTCTCCTGAAGAGAAAATTAATGAACTGTAATATAAGTCAAAATATATTATCTAGAATCCAGCACAGAGAGAAAGAGATGGACTATAGCAAAGTGGTTAAAAGACTCAAAGAACAGAATGAGAAGATCTGACATACATCTAATCAGAGCTTCAGAGTACAGGAAAGGGGAAATTTAATGTCTTATATAGGAATCCTGATAGAGTAACTGGTACCAGACTTAACGTCTTGCTAATTACAACTTTTGAAATGGACAAAATAAAAGAGGTACCTGTTTTCAGATACTGTACAATAGACAGAATGGGAATATAATCTCCAGGCCATGGTTTAGGGATGTGGGCATGAGCAGAGCAGGGTGTCTTGCTGAACCAAAGAGTCATAGGTGGGACTTAAAGGCTGCTAAGATGGTTGGAATTTGCAGGCTGCACAGAAAAGAAATTCCAGAGATCCACATAGGTGCCCCATTAAGTCCTTGGCTAATACCAAGCCTTGCATCCACAAGGTTGGACTCCAGTTGTCTTGGCAGAGAACAGTTATTAGGGAAGTGAATGGAGATTCTGGAGCTTACATAGTGCTAGAAGAGAGAGGTGTTCAGACAGCTAGAGTAGAGAGGCCTTGCTGAACACCCCAATCATGCAACCAAGAACCCCACAAGTTACTGCCTCAAGAGAAGGGCTACCCAAGCCCTAGATTAGAGCTAATTTATACCAGCATTAATAAGGCTTAAAGTCAAGCCTTCAAAGGATTGAGCTGATTCTACCTTCTGGCCAGAATGAAGTGCTAGAATTAAGTAATGAGTGTTCTAAATCTATGGGTTGATTTTCAAAATATTAAATTGTGGTTTTAATGTCTAATGATGGTTTTGTGTCTGTAAAAATTTAGTTTTTGTGTTTACCCTACTGTAGATACTTTTATATAAGTTGTGATTATACAGCTTTTCTGTCATCATTGTGTTGCTGTGTATAAGATTTGTCTCTTTCAAGATGTTTGAAATATTGAAGAGATTCTGAATTATTTTACTTATTATATGATTAATTAGATTTATAATGATACTGAAGTGTCTAGAAAATTAATGCTTGTAAATCTGCATATCTGGGATCAGAAGAATTAGAGAAAAGTAGTGTGACATATTTCTGTTGCACAAAGTGTATGATGTGATGCTGTCTTAGACATGATGTGGGATGAGATTCTATATATTATTGGCAAAAATATGATGGACACAACCCTTCTGCAAGTATGTTTGGTCATATATTTTCAAGATGCTTAAATACTCATACCATTTAACCCAATAATTCCAAGGAAATTATAAAAGAGGTAGACAGAGATATATGCGCTAAGTTGTCATTTGTGGTATTTTTATAATGATGAAAATGATAAGCAATCAATAGTCAGCAAAAAGTTTAAGTAATTTATTGTCAGATTTTATGTGATAGTTTCTAAATAAGAATTTGGGAATGTTCAAAGTTACTTTGAAAAATCCTTTAAAGAAGTAGTAGAATAGAGTTCTGACCTTTGCTCGTTAATTCCAATACAGCCACTTCCTTCCTACAGTGTTGGAACATATTCTTGTTACTTCCTGATTTATATGTTGAACTTTATTTACTAGATTTAGCTTTTTCTTTTGTATTTCTTTCATTTCAATGTTTTTAAATTCATATATCAGTGATTCTAGCCTTTTATTTTCTTTATAGTAAATCCCATAATTTTTTCTTAATATTTAAAATACTTAGTCTTTTATTCGATAGTTATTTTACTTTATTAAATTCTACATTTTATTTTATTAATTATTTTTATTTATTTAATCAATTACTTGTCTGAACTTTAGATTACTTTACAATATCCCCTTCCTACTCTTTTACCTCCTTTGTTTTATGAGTTGTTTTTAGAATTGCCAGGAGGCAAATCTACTCGCAGGGGTTGTGGCAGGAGGAGAACCACACCACAGGCCAGGGCACTGGCTCCTTCTTTTTGTGAGTGAGCTGCAACCACGACCCAATGGTACTCCCAGGATTATTAAAGATATATTTCCCCAAAGGCCTCCATTTCTGTAGTCTTTAGAAGTGGAACTCAAGTGCCATTTGATAGCTCTCATGTCTTCTGACTGCATTTGGACAAGGCAGACCCAAGGCCTAAAATATTTTATGATGCACCTGGCTGCCCCTCCCCACAAGACACAGTCAAATATGAGTAGTTTGAGAAAAGTCTGCTTAAAATGCAGGACACTACATCTAGGTACTATAACCAATAGCTGTAATAGGGCTGAATGCAATCCGTTTCAAGGGCTAACACGAAATACCTGCTACCTGCTTTTATCCTGACAGGTACTGGGTTGTGAAGAGTAATTGAAATTCAGTTTTAGGTAGGCAGGCAGATGGGTAAGAAGCAGTGGGGATGTGTCAGGCAGGCTCGGAGTGGTACCAATAGCCAATGGCAGGAAGCCATAGTAGGGAGACTGAAATACTGGATAGTAGCCATGTCACCAAACAGGGGATTTGACTCTGTGAAAAGGACAGAAAATCTGCTACAAACCTGGAGGGAAAAGATGGGGAGGTTTCTTTGGAACAAAGCAGAAGGCCTATCATTAGGGACAGACTGAAATATACTGGTGATTTGCTGTTCTAGTCTCTAAAAAGTCTTTTAATTTCCTACCCAAAATCATGATTGGTACTGGAGTCTAAGGGAAAAACAGTGTCAATGTAGGCATCAAGTGGCCGACAAAGGGATGAGGAAAATTGCAAAGTCTGGGGAGGCATGCGGGCTTGGCATTATTCAACCTTTTCCATTATTGCTACTGAATTTATAAAATTATTCTCCAGCATAATCACTCCTAAACATGAAAATGATCTGTACATGCCACAAAAGAATGCCAGGAGCATTGCCTTTACTAAACTTACAGTAACTATTCTAAAGTAGCACACAAATAGACTACAATAGATGCCACCACTTTTATACCGTGAAATAGGTCCCCAGTTTGTGCACTGATTAAATCTCCAGTATGCCATCAGGGAGTTATGGTGTTTCTCTATTTTGTTTACTATTGTTTTCAGAGTCAGTTAGAAAAGTCTATCATAAATAGAGATATCTTTTCTTTCCATGGTGTGTTTCTGCTGAGGAAGATGCCATGTTGTTGGAAATGTCCCTTTTTACTTCCAAAGTAGGACAGGTGTCTCTCACAAATGGAGAAAGTGATATAGAGTTACAGAGCCACCAGTCAGGAAACTTTGTGTTCCCATTGAGAGCCAGGAGAAAAGAAAATAAGAGGAGCACACTCTCCTTTTAAACTTTACACTGGAAGTAGGAATGAAGTATTATCACGAAAAGTTGCCAGGGAACTTGGGCTTAGAAGATAAAGAGCTGATCATAAAATTCAGGAGTGGGTTTTATTTATTTAGAAAGTGCTAAAATTTGGACTACATAAAGTTAGCCTGAGTTCTATTTAAAATGTAGCATCACTTCACAGTGATGGCAATGTTTCCCAAATCAAGAGTAAAAGTTACCTACTGAGCTTCAATCAAGTTCTAAACCTTAAATTCTCTTAGACTGTAATATTCCTCATACTAAAAACATTTAAGATTCATGATGTTTTAAAATTTCAGTTATTTGAGTATGTGGACAAGTGAGTAACTATGAGGGAAAGTGAAATGAAGAGGAGCAACTTTCCTTGACGTGCTGTCCTTTCTGAGTTATGATTTTGGCAGTGTGAAAGGAAGAAGGAAAGAGGTAACACTGCTCCAGAAGTGTTCACACTTCCCATGCCTGCCACTCACACCCATGTTTCCTTTTGGATTCTTGGTCTAAGCTGCCAAGAACATAAATATCATAACCACTGCAAACATAAACCATGTTCTTCAGTCAACTTAAATTTAATGGAAGGAAGTAAATGAAAATTTCAATTTCTTATCCCAAATTTACTGATTTAAACATGACAGAGACACTAAGTCTGTGCAAAACATGAGATGAGAAAATGTGTGATGGAATGCAGAATTAATATATAAATGTTTAAGAATAAACAAAGCTGGAAAACTTCTGTTCTATTATATTCTTTTTGGAGTTCTTTGATCTTATTTCTTTTAAAAATACATTTTCAGGCTTTTTGTCTGCTGAAGAGTCTAACAGAAAAATATTTATTTTGAAAATGAAAAAATTAGTATTTGGGCACCATATTAACTTTCTTTTTTTTTTTTTTTCAAAATAAAACTAGTCATACAGGCTATTTTTCTGACCACACACAAAGAAAGTACCTGTCCAGGATATATTTAATTTGAGAACATTTATGCCATCAGAAAAGCAGATTAAAAAAGTGAAAGTACTTGTAATCCCACCATCAAGATGTAACAATATGCTGATATTTTTGCATATGTTTTTCCAGATTTTCTCCTATGGGTTTGTATGTTTACTAAAAATAGGATCATATTATAAATGTTCTTTTGCGGGCTTTTTGTTTTATGTAGTAATATATTATGGTCATTGTTTGGGATTGAACTATGTCTTCCGAAAAAGACGTATTCAAGCCCTAACCCTAGTCTTATGGGCGTGAACACACTCGTAAATAGGACCTGATTCATTAAGGCTTGGCCAAACTGCCTGAGGGTGAGGACTAATCCAGTATGGCTGAAGTCCTTATACACAAAGGAAATTGGACACAGACGTAGATGCTAAAAGTCAGGGGAAAACAGAGAAACAGACTCAAAGAGAGAGTTCACCATGTGTTCTAGTTTGCTAATGCTGCAAGAATGCAAAACACCAGAGATGGATTGGCTTTTATAAAAGGGGTTTATTTGGTTACACAGTTACAGTCTTAAAGCCATCAAGTGTCCATCAACAAAGGGTAACTTCACTGGAGAAAGGCCATTGGCATCCGGAAAACCTCTGTTAGCTGGGAAGGAATGTAGCTGGCGTCTGCTTGCTTCTAGGTTGCGTTTCAAAATGGCTTCTCCAAAATGTCTGCATCAGCTTCCAACGGCCATTTTCAAAATATCCGTCCCTGCTCCAGCTTGCTATGAGCTCCTTCTGTCTGAGCTTATGTAGTGCTCCAGTAAGCTAAACAGGGTCCACACTAAATGGGCAGGACCACACCTTCATGGAAATTATCCAATCAGAGTTATCACCTACAGTTGGGTGGATCACATCTTCATGGATGCTGAAATCCAACCCATTTCACACTAATATGTCTGCCCCCACAAGAATGCATTAAAGAATATGGCTTTTTCTGGGGGACATAATAATACAAACCAGCATACCATGTGACAGAGGGTTGCCAGAACACCACAGACTCTGGGAGCAAGCAAACCCTGCCCATACCTTGATGTTGGACTATTAATCTCCAACCCTTGAGATAATAAATTACTATTGTTTAAGTCAATTAATTTGTGGTATTTGTTAAAGCAGCTCTGGCAAACTAACACAGTCATTTTTTCATGCAGCATCCATAGAATCATATTAACAGTTTTAAACAGCTTTATTGGGATATAATTCACTGTTGTAGTTTGCTAAAGTTGCCAAAATGCAATAAACCAGAAATGGGTTGACTCAATGTGGATTTATTAACTCACAAACTTATGTTCGGAAGGCATAAAAATGCTCAAGTCAAGGGATCATCAGATGATATCTGGACTCCTCTGTTAGATAGCAAGGCACATGGCATCTGCTGGTCTCTCTCTTCTCTTCTAGGTTTCATTGCTTCCAGCTTCCAGTTTCAGTGGTTTCCTCTCTTTTTTTGTGTGTCTTTCTCTCTCAGCTTCTGTGTGTGTCTTTCTCTCTCAGCTTCTCTATTTTGTGCTCTTATAAAGGGCCCTAGTAAGAGGATTAGGACCTGCCTGGAGCAGGCCTCAACTAAAATAACCTAATCAAAATGTCCCACTCACAATGGGTCTACACCCACAGGAATGAATTACCTTTAAGAACATGATCTTTTTTGGGGTCCATAAAACTCCAAACCATCACATTCACATATGATACAATTCACCCTTTTTAAAATAGACAATTCAATGGATTTTAGTACATTCATAAATAATGTAACCATCACCACAGTCCCTTTTAGAATATTTTCATCACTTCTAAAAGAGACCTGCTACCTTATAGCTATCACCCCGCTATTCCCCAACACTCGCGTAGCCCTGAGCCACCACTAATCTACTTTATGTGTATCTATTGATTTGCCTATTGTGGACATGTTATACAAATGGAATCATATAATATGTGGTCTTTTGTTACCGACTTCTTTTACTTAGACTAATGTTTTCAAGGTTCATCCATGTTGTAGCATATATCAGTTCTTCATTCCTTTTTACTGTTGAAGAATATTCCATTGTATGAGATACCAATACCTTGTTTATCCATTTTTTAGTTTATGGACATTTGGGTTGTTTCTATCTTTTGGTTATTATGAATAATTCTAGTATGGATTGAGACAAAAAGAAAATTCAAGTATAGCTGAGGTGTAGCAAGGAGAGTGTGTCATGACATGAGATTGGAGAAGAGAGCACAGCCCAAACACTGCAGGACCTTCTTGACTATGTTCCAATGCTGGATTTTATTGTAAGTGCAAACAAAAATATCTTGGAAGTATTTTAATCAGGGCAATTTATTTGATGTGATTTAAGTTTTCAAGGGGTCATTCTGGCTACTGTGTGGTAAATAGATCATGGGTACAAGAATGGAGTATGAGAGATTATTTAAAAGGATATTTCAACATTATAGGCAAGAAACAAAGAACCTGGATAATGTTGGCAGAGCATTTAGAGAATGGTGGACATTTTGAGATATGTTTTGGCAGTAGCACCAATAGGAATTGTTGATGGATTGCAGTTGTGAGATGAGAAAAAGAAAGTAAACAAGAATTATTACTATGCTTTTTACTTTAGCAATTGGAGTCATCGTAGAATAAATTATTTATAAGAGAGAGCCTGGAGAGAGAATACATTTTGAGGGTGTATTTAATTTGAGACTCAACACTCAAGATTATATAGGTAGTTTAAAATATGGGCTTGTAGCTCAGGATATTTATTTTGGGGGGGGGGGGTTATTCCCATTCAGATGATATTTAAAGTAAAAAAGGCATGAGTTCTGCTAGGGAAACAATGTAGAGCTATAAGAGGTTCCATGACCAAACCCAGTGCATTCTAAAATTCAGAAATGAACTTGAGAAGGAGGAGACAGTAAAGGAGATGGAGAAAGAATGGTAAGTGAGGGAAAAGAAAAGTATTCATAAATTAAAGTAGGAAGAAAATTTAGAGAGGAGAGTGTTTCAAGATGGGAGTGGTCAACAATTTAAGGGGAGGCTGTGTAAGATGAGGACACTTTCATGCTTACTGGATTTGCAGCAAAATTATTTTTATCAGGGAAAAAAAACTGATTTCAGTTGAAGAGTAAAGAAGAAACATCTTTTTCTAGCATTAGAGTGAAGCAAATACAAAGGAAATCCCTTCCAGGGGCAGTACATAGGAAAACTATGGATAATGCATTTGAATAAAATCTTTAATTAAAACCAAAGCATCTCTTTAATGCATAGCAAAGGGGTGGGACTTAGCGGATTTCTCAGAGACCAGGAACTGCAAGAAAGTGAAACCAGGCATTGCCTTGGAGGGTTTGCCATCCCTAAGAGTTTAGGGTCCCTACTGAGCATTTTTCTTCATTTCTATTTTATGCCTTTGTGAAATGTGACATCTAAACTTCTTTCTTCAACCTTATGTGTATCCTATCTTTGACTGTAGTCCCCAGGATTCTGGTGAGATCTCTCACCACATCAGAACTCCATTCCTACCAATTCAGATCACATTTGGAGAAGAGTTTCCCTCTTCTAACAAATGTAGAAAATAATAGGGAGATTTGCACAATTTTGGAGAATATTAAAGCAAAACAGAAGTAGTTTAGAGGGTTAAAAAAAAAAGTCCACTACAGTTAATGAGAAAAAAATATATATCTAACTGATCAAAAAAGACAACATACATGCAAAATTCTAAAATAATTAGCAAACCAAATCTACAAATGTACATGAGATAGCATCATTATCACCCTGTGTTTGTTTTGGGTATGCAAGATCACTTAACTAGAATATATAAAAATACAGTTCCCTGAAAGAATAGATTAAAGGAGAAAATTTACCTGATCATCTCAATGGATGCAGAAAAAAAATAAGAGAAAATTCAACTGCAAATTCCCTGGGTTTTTGCCAGGCACATGGGTTGCCAACTAGTACAGAAATTTCCCAGCTTCCCTTGCAGCTATATGTGGCCTTATTACTAAGTCCTTGTCACCAGACTATGTGTGAGCAGAAATGATTGTGAGTTACTTCTGGGTCTTGCTCTTGTAATGAACTAGGTATTCCTGCTTTGCTTTCTTTTTCCCTTCCAGTTTCAGCTACAGCCAGACCTATCACATGCCCAGATTTGTTTTAATCTCAATACAAAATTAAAACCATTCATAGTATATTTGTTTTCTGTCTTATATTACTAATCTACATATTCTTTTTTCCATGCTTACAAATTCTAAGCTTCCTGAGGAAGAAAGTTTTTCTTATTTATCTTTATATTCTTTTAGAACCTAACCTAAAATTTAATATGCAGAAAACATTTTTAAATACATTCTTGATTGTCATCAACATCATTTGCTTGTTCATGCTGCTAGCTAAATGTGGTACTATTTAATTGAAGCAGATTCTTACCAAGCTAAGAAATTAAAAGCACAATTTTGAAAAATTGAGTCCATTTAAATCCTCATGTTATGCCTAACTGCAGAGATTTAATAACTATTTGTCTCTCCAGTGGAAAAGAAATAGCCTGAAGTCATTGAAAGCCAGAGCTGCAATATCAGCAGTGCAACATTCTTTTGCCGAATTTTCATGAACTCAACTCTTATATTCTTATAATACATGGCAGGCAGATAACGTAATTCTTTCATTTTATGACATTTCTAGACTAAATTATAAAGAGATCCTGTATCAAATATAGACAGGCTTTTGGAAGTAGTTTGAAATGTGTATCAACGAAACCAACAAAAAACAATGAGGTATATCTCAATTTCTAAAATTAATTAAGTAAAAATTATTTATTGAATGATTACTAGTACTACTGTGACCTTGGATAAGTTTTCTTAAAAGTGCTCTCTAGATTTCCAAATCTCCAAAAAATTTTGAACTAGATTATCAGCAAGGTTCTCACAATTATATAAGTCTCTCTCTCTCTCTCTCTCTCCCTCTCTCTCTCTCTCTCTCTCTCTCTATATATATATATATATATATATATATATATATATAGTTTGTTATATAGGTCATTGTTTTTTGTTAAGCTTTTATTCTGGTAAGGTATATTCAACATAAAATTTCTCATTTTAACTACTTTCAATCATACAATGCAGTGATGATAATTACATTCACAGTTTAATGCTACCATTACCACCACCTGTTTTTTAAACTTTTCCATCATCCCAAACAAAAACTCTGTGATAATTAGACATTAATTCCTCATTCCCAATCTCCACCTTAGCCCCTAGAAACTAGAATTGGTATTCAAATTTCTGACTATGAATTTGCATGTTCTAATTATTTCATATAAGGTCATACAATATCTGTCCCTTTGTGACTGGCATTTCACTCAACATGTCTTCAAGCTTTGTCCATGCAATTGCATGTATCAGAACATTATTCTTTTATTGTTGAATAATATTCCACTACATGTATATGCCACATTTGTTTTCCCAATCATCTGTTGATGGACACTTGGGTTGCTTCCATCTTTTTATGGCAATTATCAATAATGCTGTTATGAACATTGGTGTGTGACTATATGTTCGAGTCCCTGATTTCAATACTTTTGGGTATATACCTAGAAGTGGGATTGCTGCATGATATGATAATTCTATACTTAACTTTCTGAGGAACAGCCACAGTGTTTGGCACAGTGGCTATATCATTTTATATTCCTACCAACAATGTGCAAGAGATGCTCTTTTTCCATATTCTCTCCAACATTTGTTTTTTTTTTCATTTTCTAATAGTAGCCATACTAGCTAGAGGGTGTGAAATAGTATCTAATTGTTGTTTTGATTTGCATTTCCCTAATGACTAATGATGTTGAGCATATCTCAATATACTTATTGATCATTTGTACATTTTCTTTGGAGATATGTCTATTTAAGTCTTTTGCCATTTTGAAAAATTGGTGGTTTGCCTTTGTTGTTGAGTTGTAGGCTTTCTTTATATATTCTAGATATTAAGTCCTTCTCAAATATGTGGCTTCCAAATATTTTCTGCCATTCTGTATGTTATGTTTTTACTCTCATGATGAAGTCCTTTGATACACAGAAGTTTTTAATTTGTATGTGGTCCCATTTATCTATATTTTCTTTTGTTGCTTGAGCTTTTGGTGTAAAGTCTAAGAAGGTATTGCCATTTGTATTTACTTTGGTGTAAAGTCTAAGAGCTCTAAGATCCTGAAGATGTTTTACTATTATTTCTTCTAAGAGTTTTATAGCTGTGTTTCTTATATTTAGATCTTTGGTACACTTTGACTTAAATTTTGTATGTTTTGGGAGAGAGAGGTCCCCTTTCATTCTTATGCATGTATTTGTGATGGTTTGAATCTGTACATACCTAGAATACATCATGTTTTTAAAATCCAGTCCTGTGGGTGTAGAGCTATTGTAGGTGTGTACTAGTTTGGATATATTACGTCCTGCCAAAAGCCATATTCTTTAATAAAATCGTATGAGGGTGGACATATTAGGGTTGATTAGGTTGGAATCCTTTGATTGAGTGTTTCTATGGAGACATGACTCAATTAACTGTGGGTGAATCATTTGATTAAATTATATCCATGGAGATATGGACCCCACCCATTCAGGGTGAGACTTAATGTAATCACTGGAGTTCTATAAAAGAGAGGCATTTTGGAGAAGGCCGTTGAAAGCTGATGGTTGGAGATGTGGACAGAAGGACGTTTGGAGATGCTAAGCTAAGAGATGCTAGCCCAGAGTTTGCTCCAGAAAAACTAAGACAGGAGCCCCAGTTGGTTAAATGCACAAGAGCTGGAGAAGCTAAGAGAGACAAGTCCAGAGACATTTTAGAGAAAGCCATTTTGAAACACAACCCACAAACAGCAGATGCCAGCCACGTCCCTTCCCAGATAACAGAGGTTTCCCGGATGCCGTCGGCCATCCTTCAGCAAAAGTATCTTCTTGTTAATGCCTTAGTTTAGACACTTTTATGGCCTAGGACTGTAATTTTGTAACCAAATAAAAACCACCTTTATAAAAGTCAATCCATTTCTGGTATTTTGCATAATGGCAGCATTAGCAAACCAGAATAAAGTGGGACCTTTTGATTAGGCTTTTTTAGTCAAGATGTGACCCACCTCATTCAAAGCAGGTCTTAATCCTCATATTGGAGTACTTTATAAGAGAATAAAAAAGCACAAAAAAGCCCCCACAGAAGCTAAGAGAGACAGAAGTAAAAGAGAGAAACATGCAGAAGCTCAGTGAAGAAGCCACTAAATCCAGAAGCTGGAAGCACTGAAACCCAGGAGAGGACCAGCAGACATTGCCATGTGCCTTGCTATCTGACAGAGGTGCCCAAGTTTACCAGTACCTGGACTTCAGGGAGAAGGTATCCTCCTATTGATGTCTTAATTTGGACATTTTCATATGCTTAGAACTGTAGACTTGCAAGCTAATAAATCTCCATTGTTAAAAGCCAGTCCATTTCTGGTAGGTTACATTTCATTAACTTTAGCAAACCAAGATGTATAGATATCCAATTTTCCCAGCATCTTTTGTTGAAGAGGCTATTCTTTCCTTGTTGAAAATCAGTTAGCTATAGATGGTAGAGTGTATTGAAATTTTATTTCAATTCCATTTGTCTATATTTCTGTTCTTGTGTCAGAACTATGCTGTTTTGATGACTGTAGCTTTGCAATAAGTTTTAAAATCAGAGAGTGTGAGTCCTAGAACATTGTTCTTCCTTTTCAAGATTTTTCTTTGGTTATTTGGGCCCCCTTATCCTTCCACATAATTTGATAATTGGCTTTTCAGTTTCTGCAAAGAAGACTGTTGGAATTTTGAATTGCATTGAATCCATAAGTTGCTGTTCTGGTTTGCTAAAGCTACTGGAAATGCATCATACCAGAAATGGACTAGTTTTACAAAGGGGATTTATTAGGTTACAAACTAACAGTTCTAAGGTCATGAAAGTGTTCAAACTAAGGCATCAACAAGAGGATACCTTCACTGATGAAAGGGTGATGGTGTCTTAAACACCTCTGTTAGCTGGGAAGGCACATGGCTGGCATCTACTGGTCCTTTACCATGGGGTTGTGTTGCTGTCAGCTTCTGATTCCAGTGACTTTCTCCTTAAGTGTCTGTGGGTTCTCATTTACCTTCTTTGTGTTAAATTCTGGGCTTCATCTCTTAGCTTATCATCTCCAAACTTCTGGTTTCAACTGTCATCTCCAAAATGTCTCTGGGCATTTTCTGTCTAAGTATCTCTGAATCTTTCTTCAAAATGTCTGTGCCTCATCCCAAAGTAATTTGGGCAGAGAAGGAAAATATACATGCAGAGCCCCCTGAGGAGCCAGGCGAAAATGTAGGTGTATTGGGCTTCCTCACCTGGATTGTTGCTGATGTTCTCACAAATATTGAGGACTGATGGTTTGATGTCTCAAGCACTCCATCATGGGAGAGGCTAAACCCGCTTGTAATTGTGCCTAAGAGTCTCCCCCTGAGTACCTCTTTGTTGCTCAGATGTGGTCTTCTCTCCCTAGCTAAGCCAACTCAACAGGTGAACTCACTGCCCTCACCCCTATGTAGGGTCTGACTCCCAGGGGTGTAAATCTCGCTGGCAACATGGAATATAACTCCCAGGGATGAATCTGGACCTGACTACATGGGATTGAGAACATCTTCTGGACCAAAAGAGGGATGTGAAATGAAGTGAAAACAAGTTTCAGTGGCTGAGAGATTCTAAATGGAGTTGAGAGGTCACTCTGGTGGGCACTCTTATGCACTATATAGATAACCCTTTTTAAGTTTTAGTGCAGTGAAATAGCTAGAAATAAATACCTGAAACTATCAAACTACAACCCAGTAGCCTTGACTCTTGAAGACAATTGTATAGCAATGCAGCTTATAAGGGACGACAGTGTGATTGTGAAAGCCTTGTGGATCACAGTCCTTTTATCAAGTGTATTGATAGATGAGTAAAAAAATGGGGACAAAAAACTAAATGAAAAATAGGGTGGGGGGATTATGTGGGTGTTCTTTTTTACTTTTATTTTTTATTCTTTTTTCACTTTTTCTGGTATAAGGAAAGTGTTCAAAAATAGATTGGGGTGATGAATGCACAACTATCTGATGGTACTGTGACAACTGATTGTACACTTTGGATGATTGTATGGTATGTGAATATATCTCAGTAAAAATGAATTTAAAATGTCTGTGTCTTTTATCCTGTCATAAGGGCACTAGTAAACTAATTAAGACCCACCTTGAATGGGCGGGGTCACACTTCCTTGGAAATAACTAATCAAAAAGTCTCACCCACAATTGGGTGGGTCATATCTCCATAGAAACAACCTAATCAAAAGAGTCCACCCACAATAGATCTGCTCCCACAGATTGCAAGAAAGAACATGGCTTTTTGGGGGTACATAACAGATTCAAACCAGCACAGTTGCTTTGGATAGAATTGATATCTTAACATTATTTAGTTTTCTAATCCATGAGTGCAGAATGTCTTTAAATTTATTTAAAAATTCTTTGATTTCTTATAGCAATGCCCTATAGTTTTCTGTGTACAAGTCCTTTAAATCCCTCTTAAATTTATTCCTAGATATTTGATTATTTTATTTGCTTTTGTAAAAAGAATTTTTTCTTGGTTTCTGATGCAGATTGTTCATTACTAGTGTATACAAACACTACAGATAGTTGCATGTTGATCATGTACTCAGCCATTTTGCTGAATTCACTTATTTTCTGTGTGGAATATTCAGAATTTTCTATATTACGATCATGTCACCTGCAAACAGGGAAAGTTTTACTCCTTCCTGTCTAATTTGGATGCATTTTATTTCTTTTTCTTGCCTAATTGCTCTGAAGAACTTCCAGTGCAATGTTGAGTGACAGTGGTGACAGTGGGCATCCTTGTCTTGTTATAGATCTTAGAGGGAAAGCTTTCAGTCTTTCCCCCTTGAGTACTGTGTTAGCTGTGGGTTTTTCATATATGCTCTTTATCATGTTGATGGAGTTTCTTTCTATTTTTAGTTTTCTAAGTGTTTTTTATCAAGACAGAATTCTGGATTTTGTGAAATGCCTATTCTACATCAGTTGAGATGATCATGTGTTTTATTCCTTCATTCTACTAATGTGGTGCATTAAATTAATTAATTATCTTATGTTTAATTATCCTTGAAATACCTGGTATAAATCCAATTTAATCATGGCGTATGCTTTTTTTAAGTGTGTTGTTGAATTCAATTTGCTAGTATTTTGTTGAGGATTTTTGCATCTATATTCATGAGGGATATTGCTTTGTAATTTTCTTTTCTTATGACATTTTTATCTGTCTTTGGTATTAAGGATCATAGAATGAGTTACAAAGTATTCCTTCTGTTTCAATTTTTGGAGGCGTTTGAACAGGTTAGGAGTTAATTCTTCTTGTAATATTTGGTTACATTCACTAGTAAAGCCAGCTGGTACTGAGCTTTTTTTGTTGGGAGGTTTTTGATTACTGATTCAATGTCTTCACATGATTTTGGTCTATTGAGATATTCTATTTCTTATTGAATTAGTGTAGGCTTTGTGTATTTCCAGTAATTTGTCCATTTCATTTATTTAATTCATTGGCATACAATTGTTCAGAATATTACCCTCTTATAATCTTTTCTATTTCTATGGGATCAGAAGTAATGTTCCTTCTTTCATTTGTGATTTTAGCTATTTGCAATCTCCACCTGTTTTTCTTTGTCAGGCTAGCTAAAAGTGTATTAATTTTATTAATATTTTCCCAAAACTAACTTTTTGTTTTGTTGCTTCTATTTTTTTTTTTTAATTATCTATTTCATTTTTCTCTGCTCTAATCTTTGTTATTTCTTCCCTCTGCTCACTTAGGATTTAGTTTGCTGTTCTTTTTCTAGCTCCTCTATGGTGTAAGGTTAGGTCTTTGATTTGAGATATTTCTTGTTTCTTAATGCATACCTTTAGAGGTATAAGTTTCTTTCTCAGTACTACCCTTCTACCATTGTCTGGATATAGTTCTCTTTAAGTTTATCCTGTTTGTGGTTCATTGGGCATCTTGAATGTGTATATTCACATCTTTTATTAATTTTGGGAAGATTCTTGCCATTGTTTTTGAAATATTCTGTCTTCTCCTTTATCTCTTTCTACTCCTTCTGGGACTACCATAATGCATATATCAGTATGCTTGATGGTGTCTGTGCCAGTTTGAATGTATTATGTCCCCCTAAATGACACTATCTTTGATGTAATGTTGTGCGGGCAGACCTATCAGTGTTGATTAGATTATAATTCTTTGAGTGTTTCTGTGGAGAGGCGCCTCACCCAACTGCGGGTGATGATTCTTATTGGATGGTTTCCACGGAGCTGTGGTACCACCCATTCAGCATGGGCCTTGATTAGTTTACTAGGGCACTATATAAGCCCAGACAAGAGGAGCAAGCTTGCTACAGCCAAGAGGGACACTTTGAAGAATGCACAGAGCTGAGAGAGGAGCTGTAGATGAGAAACAGATTGAAGATGGCTGTTGAAAGCAGACTTTTGCTCTGGAGAAGCTAAGAGAGGGCAAGTGCCCCAAGAACAACTGAGAGTGACATTCTGGAAAGAAGCTCAAGCCTCGAGAGGAATGTCACAGGAGAAAGCCATTTTGAAACCCAAACTCCGGAGCAGATGCCAGCCACATGCCTTCTCAGCTAACAGAGGTTTTCCGGACAACATTGGCCATCCTCCAGTGAAGGTACCTGATTGTTGATGCATTACTTTGGATACTTTATGGCCTTAAGACTGTAATTGTGTAACCAAATAAACTCCCTTTTTATAAAAGCCAATACATTTCTGGTGTTTTGCATTCCAGCAGCATTAGCAAACCAGAACAGTGTCATACAGTCTTTTAGGCTTTGTTCTCTTTTCTTCATACTTTTTCTTTCTGCTCCTCAATATGAGTAATTTCCATTGCCTTGTCTTCAAGTTCACTGAATCTTTCTCCAATATGCTGTTGAAATGCTCTAAGGGATATATATTTTTTCAGTTACTGCATTCTTTAACTTCGGTATTTCCATTTGGTTCCTTTTAATAACTTTATCTCTTTATTGAGATTCATATTTTGTTCATTTATCTTTTTTTTTCTGCTATCATTTTTTTCTTCATGTCTTCCTTGCTCTCTTAGAGCACATTGAAGAGCATTTAAAAAAAAAAAATCTTTTTGTGGTATGCCCAAAGTTTGATACTCTTTGGTCATGGTTTCTGATTTTAATCATGGTACTTTGGATGGGCCATCATTCCTTGTTTTTTTTTTTTTGTCTCACAATCCTTTGTTGTATATTACACATTTGCACACTGTACACTGTACTCTTTTCTTAGCATGTCTTGCCCAGGGTATGTACTTTTGACCTTAGCAATTCCCCTATTTACAGGTACCAATATCCCCTCTATGCCCTATGAAATAGACTTTCATCCCATCCTGTGAACTCTGTTGAAGATCTTGAAGCTGGTAGTCCTTTTCCTTGGACACTTCAATTTGATTGTTTGTTATACTGCCTTAGCTTTCTACAAGCTGCTTTTATGTGTAAGGTATTTGTGCTGGTTTGAATGTATTATGTCCCCCAAACGCCATTATCTTTGATGTAATCTAGGGCAGACCTATCACTGTTAATTAGATTGTAATTCTTTGAGTGTTTCCATGGAGATGCGCCACACCCAACTGTAGGTGATAACTCTGATGAGATATTCCCATGGAGGCATTGCCCCACCCATTTAGGGTGGGCCTTAATCAGTGGAGCCATATAAATGAGCTGACAAACAGAAGGAACTCAGTGCAGCTGTGAGTGATGTTTTGAAGAGGAGCTACAGCCAAGAGGGACACTTTGAAGAAAGCACAGGAGCTGCAGATGAGAGAGAGTTTGAAGATGGCCGTTGAAAGCAGACTCTTGCTCTGGAGAAGCTGAGAGAGGACAAATATCCCAAGTGCAACTAAGAGTGACATTTTCAAGGAACTGCAGCCTAGAGAGGAACATCCTGGGAGAAAGCCATTTTGAAACCAGAGCTTTGGAACAGACACCAGCCACATGTCTTCCCAGCTAACAGAGGTTTTCTGGGCACCAATGGCCATTCTCCAGTGAAGGTACCCTATTGCTGATGTGTTACCTTGGACATTTTATGGCCTTAAGACTGTAACTGTGTAACCAAATAAACCCCCTTTATAAAAGCCAGTCCATGTCTGGTGTTTTGCATTCTAGCAGCATTAGCAAACTTGAACAGGTGTGTTCTGTGATGGCCAGCCAGAGAAAAGTGTCCTGATTCAGTCTTTTGGACTGCCACTTGGTACACTGGCAGTGACATACAGACACCCCACCATGCACAGAGGATTATTCTGCTTTCTACAGAGTGGGAACCTACAATGAGGGCACAGGCTGGCTCCACATCATACTGGGCAGGGGCAAACATGGGAGCCATGAGCTTCTCCTACTGTTTTTAAGTTGTATTTTCTTGATTCACTGCTTGCCCAGTTACTGCAACCCTTTAACTGCTTCCAGCATTCTGAGGAAGATGCTCTGCCACAATTTGCTAGTAGATCAAAGATTCTTTGCTGGAACAGTACTCTGGAGCACCTTACATCACCATGTTGGTCAAATGGTTCCATATATTTTGTTTTAAAACTGTTATGTCCTTTAACTGTGTTTCTAGGCAAAGGGTAAGGGTTGGCTTCTTTAAATGTAGTTACTATTAGAAACCTCTTAGGCTAGAGATCATTAACAGAGCAAATGCATGTGTGTGAACTTGATGATCTCAGAGCTCTGTGGGGCTTCTCCATAGATCATGTGGTAGTCCTGCCCTAGAAGGAAGTTCAGAATGACCTAAGTAGAGAAGAGTAGATGAAAACTTGATTGCATAAAACTTTCCATACTGAAAAAAAGGGGTAGCCTTTTTGGAAGAAGTGAAATTATTTCAGGATATTTGTTTTTCCCATTGCTTTGCATTGTTTTGTTTGGAAATGTTCTTTTTTTATTTGATAAATAAAGTAATCATAAATTAAAAAAAGGGTAGCCATGAGAATTTTTAAAAACCACATACAATGAATGATTCTATACAAGTCAACAAATATTTATTGAACATTTACTATATGCCATGGATTTGGGTTACATTAATGAACAAAACAAGATTCCTGCCCTCATGGAGCTATGTTCTCATGTGAGATAATGTTTTTATCTTTTGGAAGACCATAGTCAGATGAGTCTCATGAGAAAAGGGAAGAAGTAATAGATATTGCATTAAGGAAATTGACTCCAGAATTCATAATAACAGTTAGTGACAAAAATGACAGCTGTAATATAAATGACAACTGTTTGGTTGAGAGACAAAAATTTAGATAGAAGTCAATTTAAAATGGCATGTGTGTGTGTTATGTGGTTATGTAGAACCTTTGCAAGCACAGAAGTGTTTATAAGGAGCCATGGCCTGATCAGTGATGATGTGTGATTTCAGGAAAATGGAGTTTGCAGTGTTGGATCTGATGACTTCCATCCTGCTAGTGATATCCTCTTCTCCACCCTACCAACCATCAGACTCATTAAGGCATTGCTATACCTTAGAAGTGGATGCACCAATGAAAGCTTGTGGCCAGACTTCATACATCTCATTTACTATACACCAGAGACAGCATGGAGTATTCTATCATGGTACCTACATTTTACTGGAGCAATTTTAAAAAAGGAAAATCTATCAGTATCTGACAGGTTCCTCAAACCCATTGTTAGCTGCAACCATGCTTTATTTCAATTGGTCTCCTACTCAGAAATGTGACATGTAGCCTCTTCATCCAGTAAACAAACAAACAAAAAAACCCCAAAACATTACACTTAGAAAGAAAGGAAGAGATATCTTTCACCATATTCCAACCCTGCATCCAGCTGGGTGAGGACTGGGTCTTATTTCCCTCGGGTGTTCTACAATATCTGGCAGTGCCACTGACTAAATGGTTCAAAGTCATATTCTGTGTTACCCTCTTTCTGTGCTAGAGATGGGTTCAGTAGGTCATTTTCCACATGGCATTACTCAGCATCATGTAGTAAGAGGGGTTTCAATCTAATGGCATCCAGGGAAACTGATGAGCAAACATATATTCTGGGAATTATGTAAGCCACACTTAAAATGTTTTGGCTTTTGTATAAAATGCTTTCTGTGTTTCAATGCATCTTAGCTCAGGCTCTCTTAATTGTACCACATAACCCATTTATACAGAAAATAAGATTTTCTTAATATTTTGCCATAATAGTCTTTATGTGCAGTAGTATGCAGACTCTTTTCTTTCAATTCTTGAATTATTTTTGTTAGATTCCTCATGATGCAAAGAGAGAAGATGTTAATGGAAATGCATTTATGTTTAAGGGGTGTATATGCGTGTGTCTTGTGGGGGGTGGGGTTGTTGGGGGAATCCCAATCTTTCTCTAGGAGTAAAGAATGCATTCCTATTTTCCCCCCATTTTTCCTTTCCAAAGACCCTGACATGGAAGCCCATGAGATTTCCCAAATTCAGTTTAGTTTTGTACCTTTCTTGCTCTAGAATTGCCAGATATTGTTGTCTGACATGTTTTTGAACCTGAACCAAGTCAGAAAATTAGGGCCCTGGGAACAGAGTCCAAGTGAAGGATCTGATTCAGTAAAATCTGGCTGTGAGTCCAAGTGGCACAATCGTAACAACCTCAGAAGGGCAAGGGAGGGTGATTATGCCAATGTAAAAAAGCCTCCTGAGCTGTAAGCTCATAATAGCAAATTTTAAGAAGATATTTTGAACAGAAAATGTCTCAAATAATTTTATAAACAAAGGATGAGTAATAACCAAAATTTTGGTTTCATATTTATATAACACCTGGTATTTTTCAGTGTATTCATATATACATTTCCATGTTCTGCTAGAGTAGCTGTTCAACTGTGGCAATATGTTGTGTGGGATTTTCCTTTTAGGTTCATATAATTCTATATGCACAGAATGTGAGGATCTTGCCTGGTTCCACTTGTTTTTGTGTAATACACATCCAAAGTCAGAAACAGTTGGAATATATTCAGGACAAAATATGCTGCAATTAAGTGGAAATCAATGGGATCAGAAGATATCGGTTCTGTTATTATTATTATTAGTTTATTTTTTTACTCAGTTGTGCCTCCTTAGGTCAATGTTGTACCAATCATGTCAGCCAAGATGAGCCACAAGGGCCACAGGTTGCTCTTAAGAAGCCTGTATGTTGACCACAAAGGGCCTCTAGATAGGCATATTGTGCAATGATGCAGGTTGTGTATCATCAGCCCGTGGGGAGTTAGTCACATGTGCAAGCAGGCAGATCTGAGGTACATGGGAAAGGACCATGGATTGGCTTAGCTGGGAATGCCCAGCTCTTTCTCCAAAACTTATTAAACAGATAAATCATTCCTCCTTTTTTGAGGAGATATGAATAAGGAGATGCTAGGTGGGTTCTGTTTATACTTTTTCCTCCCAGAGAGAGTTTGGAAACTTTCTCCTCCCTAAAGAAACAGGAACAGTGGGGAATACATAAACTACATTGTTTTAGTAATTATGTTTATTTGGTAACTTTGTTTATTTGTTTACTTTAGCTGAGCTCATTTTGCTATAGGATCATTCGTTCTTAATAGTCAATTTGAATAATCATGTTTAAATTTTTGTTTTGCAAGTCACAGACTGAGACAATTACTAATTTTATAAAATGTTATTTGTAATCAAGGCATAAACTAACCATGTGATATAGCACATTAGATGGCCATTCCATATAATCTGATTCACCATTTTGTTGTTTCCAGAAATTCCATTAAGAAAAACCCCTATTCTTACTTTCTTCTTTTTAACACTGTCATTTTACCCAGGAAATTTACTTTAATGTGCTAATAAATTTTGTAAACCTCCAAGGCTTTAGTATACAGTGTTTCACAAACTTATTTGATCAGTGTCTTCAGTGGCCACAGGTTTACAAAATTGGGATTACATTTAAGTTAAGAAGTTATTTTTTCCAGTTTGCTAATGCTGCCATTTTGCAAAAAACCAGAAATGGAATGGCTTTTATAAAGGGGGATTACTTGGTTACAAAGTTACAGTCTTAAGGCCATAAAGTATCTAAGGTAAGGCATCAACAATAGGGTACCTTCACTGAAGGATGGCCAATGGCATCTGGAAAACCTCTGTTAGCTGGGAAGTCACGTGGCTGGTGTCTGCTTTGGAGTTCTGGTTTCAAAATGGCTTCCTCCCAGGATGTTCCTCTTTAGGCTGCAGCTGCTCGGCAGTCCTTCTGTTTGTGAGCTTTTATAGGGCTCCAGTGAATTGAGACACATGCTGAATGGGTGGAGCCACATCTCCATAGAAATAATCTAATCAAAGTTATTACCCACAGTTGCTTGGGTCACATCTCCATGGAAACAGCCTAATCCAAAGATCCCCACCAAATCAATAATAATATGTTGGCTCCCACAAGATTGCATTAAATAACATGGTGTTTTGGGGGACATAATACATCCAAACTGGCACACTATTTTTCTTCAAAATAGAACTAGGATCAAACCCTATCTTATAAACTTGCAAACTGCCCTTTCATCCTGTGGACATTAAATACAGTTTAATTTTTTTAAAAGCAAACTGTATATACACAGTTGGTTAAAATTCATTGTAACATTATTGTTGGTACATAAATTTAACACTTTGTTTTCAAAGTTACAGTGACTATTATGTTCTTGGTATGACTTACAAGAAATGTTATATTATTATTGGAAAAGGTGTGTAAAAAAAGTAACTAAAAATAAGAAAAAAAACTGAGCTGAATTTTTGGTATGGCTTCAGATTTTTTGCTAATTAAAATTAAGTTTTCTCAAGTAACTTTAACATGATACCATGACATGATGCCTGTTATTTTCTATATTATTTTCAACACACTTGTATTTTCAATGTGTTAGCTTTATTTCCAGGATTAAGAAGCAAATTTATTGAGTGTTCTATGCAAACTCTAATTTTTTCTTTCAGCATTTATTCATAGATTTAATTCATAGAGAATAAAGGAGTTTTTTTAGTCATTATACACTAGAAATATTCTTATTAAATTGCATGTAAATGCCAGTTTCTGTTGCCTTTCTCTGATGGGGGCTTATGGAAATGAGAGGTGTAACAGCAAAAGACTGGTCTCAAATGTACTAACTTTGATAGTAGCTGAAGCCTGAAGTTTAATCTCAGAGAAGTGGTGAGCCTGGCTATCTTTAAGGTTTTTAGAATTCAGACCCAGGACATTTAAAAGGCTTCAAAATGATGATATGCATTGGTTATAGAGACAATTCATAACATGCTTGCAATTCAATTATAACAACTAATTATTATTGAGAATGCATGTTTAATCATTTGCTCTACATAACAACATTTTGCAGGAGGCACTAATATTAATTAATCTCATTTTATACATGGGGAAACAGAGATCCTAAAAGGTCAAATAACTTGCCCATGTTCACTTAGTGCATGGTAAAGCCAGGATTCAAATGCAACCAGTCCGATAATGACAACAAAATAAAGACAAAAAAAGAAAAAGAAATTAGCATCATTCAAATAAGAAAAGAAGAAGTAAAACTGTCTTTATTGGCAGATGATAAGATCCTATGTGTAAAACTCCCAAGGAATCCACAAAAATCTACCAGAACAAGTAACTAGGTATAGCAAGATTGCAGGATACATGAGCAAGTCACAAAATTTCATTGTCTTTCTATAGTCTAGCAATGAACAATCAAAAAATGATATTAAGAAAGCAATTCCATTCACAATAGCATAGAAAAGAACTTAGGAATAAATTTAACAAAGAAGTACAACACTCGCACAATGAAAATTACAAAACGTTGTTGAGAGAAATTAAAGGAGATTTAAATAAATGGAGAACTCTTCCATATTTATGGGTTGGAAGAGTCAATATTGTGAAGATGTCAATTTCATTCAAATTGATTTAGAAATTCAACACAACTGCTACTGAAAAACCAGCAAAATGTTTCTTGGTAAAAATGGGTAAGCTTATCCTAAACTTTTATATAAGGGACCTAGAATAGCTAAAACAATTTTGAAAAAGGAGAACAAAGTTGGAGGACTTACATTACCTGATTTCAACACTTACCATAGAGCAACAATAATCTAGAACACTGTGTTATTGACACAAGGTAAGCAAGTAGATAAATGAAACATAATTGTGAGTCAAAAATAAATCCTTACATTTATGGAATTCATTTTTAACAAAGGTACCAAGATAATTCAATAGGTAAGGACTTCAATTTCTGGGATTTTTGTTTGTTTGTTTGTTTTGCATGTAGAAATCCAATTGTTCCAGTTACATTTGTTGAAAAGTTTATCCTTTTCTTTAAAGTTGCTTCAAAGTCAAAAAAAGAAAAAAAAAGATTATTTAAGAATTTCAGACTTTGTTTCTTATCTACCACCCACAGATATCTGAGGCCAGGCACTGTGGGGCATGTTCATACCCCCATAAAACCTCTGGCCCCGTAACTTCATTTTGCAATGCTAGGGAGTTGCCACAGTGAGGTCAAGCAGAGAGCTATCACAGCTTGCTTGTCTGCTGTTGGGAAGGGAGAAGGGGGTATTGATATTGTGGGAGAGGAGGGTTATGTAGGAACAGGGTTTGAGTATGTGAGGGGGCTGGGATCCGATGCATGAGTGGAATGGTTTTAATTAGATAGGAACCCATACAGTTCATCTACTTTAACAGGAGGGAAAGCAGAGTGAATAACAAGTCTCAGGAATGCCGGGAAACATGGTGCAGGGGGATTGAGGTCATCCTTTTTTTGTGATTTTCTTTCCCTTAAGTGAGAGTAGAGGCAAGGTCATCAGTTAAAAGTGTGTTGATGATTTGAGAAAAGGGAAGAAGGTGTGAATGTGTCTTCCAGGAGGATAGAACAAACAATTGCCTATGGAAATGAAATAAGATGGCCAAGCTCCAGTGAATTACTTAAGGTTTGCTGTCATAAATTTAAAGCAAGCCCAGTCAACACAATTGTATATAAATATAATGCTCATGGAACAGATGGGATTTGTGTAACCTGGTCTGGTTTTGCCATTCTGGTGTGAGAGAAGAAAAAGGAGCAAGGGGATTGAGCATGTGTGCAAGGAGTAATCATTAAGATGAGCCATAGAACCTAAGCTGGATAACAGAGAAAATGAGGAAAGAGCTGGACATTGAAAAATAGGTAAATCAGACACACTAGATTTAATCTTGAAAAGTCCTCCCACTATAATCACCTAGAAGTTCTTGAAATGATGAACATTTTTTAAATGCAAAACTGTGCTCACAAGATGGGCAAACAATCCACAGATGTTCAAAAGTGAGCTGAAATCAAACTGATAAAATAACATGAAGCCAGGGGGCACTCTTAGTGCATCTGAGAATACTAAGAACATTGAACCTAGGTTTCATTGGCTGTATTTGGGAAGGGGAGGTAAGGCAAGGTGGGAAGTTGAAACTGAGACCGCTGCATGTAGTTGGAACTTTCAATGGGTTAAATCATCAACGAAAGGGTCAACGTGGAAAAAAATCTGTTTGCTGCTTGGATTGAGAAAAATAATAATTCATAACTTTATAGCCAGCCAAATGATCATTCAATACCAAGAGCAATATAGAGATTTTCAAATCAATGAAATCAAAGATTTTTGCTCTTTACTACAAGAAGGAAAATAAACCCAGATGTGCTGGTCTGAATCTATTATGTCCCCCCAAAAAGCCATGTTCTTTCATGCAATCTTGTGGGGGCAGACTTATTAGTCTTTTGATTAGGGTGGGAACTTTCGATTAGGTTGTCTCCATGGAGATGACCTAATCCACCCAATAGTAGGTAAGACCTTTTGATTAGATCATTTTCATGGAGATGTGAGTCTGCCCATTCCAGGTGGGTCTTAAATTAGATGGCTGGGGTACTGTAAGGGAGCTCATGGAGAGAAGGTACTCAGAGAAGCTGAGACATTTGGGAGAGAAGCTAAGATATGTAATCGAGTTTGCCACTGGGAGAAGTTAAGAGCTGACACAGACTCAGACACTTGGAGACACTGGGAGATGCATACAGAAGGATGTTTGGAGATGCTAAGCTAAAAGATGAAGCCCAGATTTTTGCTGCAGAAAAGCTAAGAAAGGAATCCCAGTTGCTTAGAGAGAAATGCCCCACGAGAAGCAAGCAGAGAGCTGAGAGAAGCTAAGAGAGACAGAAGCCTGCAGACATTTTGGAGAGAGCCATTTTGAAATGCCCCTCAGGAGCAAAGGACAAGCAGACTCCAGCCACATGCCTTCCCAGCTGACAGAGGTGTTCCAGATGCCATCGGCCTTCCTTCAGTGAAGATATCCTCTTGTTGATGCCATAGTTTGAATACTTTTATGACCTTAGAACTTTAAATGTGTAACCTAATAAATCCTCTTTAGAAACGCCAATCCATTTCCAGTATTTTGCATAACAGCAGTTTTAGGAAACCAGAAGATCAGAGGAAGATCTGAAATGCTAGAAAAAATGATGAGAAAATAACTTAAATGGATGGTAAATATAAACAGATATTGTTGTAATAATAAAATCCAGTGAAGGAGGGGTTAAAGACATGGTAGAATTAAAATGGTAAAAAGCCACGATAGGTAAAATTGAAGAAAGGTGATCAGAATTAAAGTGCTTTTAATCCTTTGGAAGAAGAGTAGAGACAATGACTAAATTGAGACTTTAGCAAGCTGCATATGTCTGTTAAAAATTCAAAAGGACCACAACCATATAAAACAGTGTTAAGCAACTAAAAGAGTAGAGAGGGAAGAAAATTTAAAAATTCTATCAGAAAGGAAGCCAGGAAATAGAAATGAGATGCATAGGAAAAAGAAAATACAGAAAACAGGGCAAATAGAAAACACAAAAAAAAGGATATAGATATAATTCCATATATTTAAAATTCAGATAAAGATTGAAGAAAAACAAATCTAGCTATTTATAATTTCTATGACAATATTCAATATAAAAACATAGTTTGAAAGTAGATTGAACAAAGATACATCTATTAAGTAAATATTAACTAAAAGTTAAAATCAGATAATGTAGTCATTAAAATGAAAAGAATTATTAGGGGATGTCATCAAAATGGTGACATAAGACATCTCCTGGAAAAGTCTTCCCTTAGAAACAACCAATAAAAGGACAAATCCCCTTTACTTGGAACTCTGGAGGAAGATAGATATTGGAGAAGGACTCCACAAATGCTGAATCAAAGAACAAAACACACACCAAAACAGAAGGTAGATCTGAAACTCTGATCTGCCCATCTGGGACCCTGTCTCTCACTGTGCCATGTGGCTTAAGGGTCACAAAGTCCCAGCACTCTGGCCCAGGGACCTCCTGCCATGGTCACAGACAGAGACACTCACAGCAGTGAATTAGAACCCCATGCACATGCAGGTCACATAGTCCCAGGATGGGGTGAAACCCAAGAGGCTGGCAATCACATGCATAAAAAAGGGCCCACAGGAAATATTTTTAAAATAAACACCCATGGTGGAACTGTAGGCAAGAGGTTCAGACACCCAATCAGTTCTCTAAATGCTGGAGCACTTAAATGAAAAAAAAAATTGTATTTTTGAATGCTGACCCCATCTGGCTCCCTGTGGTTAGATACTCTAACATAGAAACAAAGGAGACCTGCAGCAAAATGTTGGCAAATTGTGCACACACCTGACCAGGTTTCTAGTTGCTGAAGCATCTAAATGAAAAAATGAGCACTTTTGGATGCTGACTCCATCTGGCTACTTGGTCTGGGATACCCTAATGTGGAAATTACCAGAAGCAGAAAAGACACACAGGAAAAAAAAAAAAAAAAAAAAAAGAAAGAAAAAAAGGAAACTTAGCTGCTATAAGGCAGGATGGGCCCCAAGGCTGAAAAATTTTAATGAGAGGAGGGCAAAGAGTGTGAGAGAGGAATTCAGCAAATCATAGGAGCTGGGGGGAGAAAAACTGCACAACATACAGAATAGTTCAGGACTCCTGGAGAAGGAATCAAGGAAAGGAAATCTTCTCCTGGAGGTAAAACAATTGCACATAAAAGGGCAATCTTAAAAGTTGCAACACATGTCAAGGGTAAGAAACAGGTGCAGAAGACCAAGAAAAGCCGAACAGTTAAACATGGGCTACTCTAAAGGCTCAATATAAGCTGGACCAAGAATCAAAGAAGACTTTTAACACATAGCCAATCGACAATGAAACCCCAAGCAATAGGGAGAGACTGACTTTCAGAGTTAGCATGACAAAAATCAGATGACTACATATCAACAAAACAATTACAAACATTACTAAGAAAAAGGAAGATATAGCTCATATAAGGAACCAAGTAAAACTTCAGAGGAGACACAGACTTTGGACCAACTGATCAAAGGAGTGGAAACAAATCTCCCAAATCAATTCAAGGAGTTGAAGGAAAATATAGAGAAAACTAAATTAAATATTGATATAGAGCTAACAGGTATTAAGAAGACAATGTGTAAATGAAAAAAAGAATTAAAAAGTTAAAAAATGAGCATAATAGAAATTAGGGGATGAAAACACAATAATGGAGATTAAAAATACACTAGGGGCATACAACAGCAGATTTAAACACACAGAAGAAAGAATCAGTGAACTAGAAGACAGGACAATCAAACTCATACAGTCAGAAGAATAGATAGAGAAAATAATTTAAAAAAACTGAGCAGTGTCTAAGGGACCTTTGTGTCAGTATGAAGCATACCTACCTACACATACATTGTGGGAATCCAAGAAGGAGAAGCGAAGGGAAAGGTGTCAGAAAGAATATTTGAGGAAATAATGGCCAAGAATTTCCCAACTCTTATGAAAGACATAAATACACATGTCCAAGAAGTGCAATGTACTTTAAACAGAATAAACCTTAGTAGACACACTCTGAGACACATACTGATCAGAATGTCAAATGTCAACAATAAAGAGGGAATCCTAAAAGCAGCAAGAGAAAAGTGATTCATTGCATATAAGGGGTCATCAAGAGAGTGCTGATTTCTCATCAGAAACAATAGAAGGGAGGTAGCAATGGTATAACACATTGAGAAAGGAAAAACTGTCAGCCAAAAATTCCTTATCTGGCAAAACTGTCCTTCAAAAATGAGAGACAGTTTAATATATTCATGGATAAACAAAAACTGAGAGAGTTTATCACCAAGCTACCTACCCTACAAGAATTGCTAAAGGGAGTTCTTCAGCTTGAAAGGAAAAGACAAGTGAATGGCTTGGAGCAGTATAAAGAAGTGAAACTCTTCAGTAAAAGTATCTAAATCAGTAAACACAAAACTGAAATCCAGTAGTACTGTATCCTCAATATATAATTCTACACTTTAATTCCTATAAGAATTCAAATGCAATTCAATGACAAAATAATCATTTCCTGAAAATGGATTTGCAAGCTATAAAGAGTTAATGTGGGAAAAAACAACATAAAGAGGGGGAAATGTGGTGATATGGGAAAGGAGAATGTATATGTTGTTGAAGTTAATTTAGTTTCTTTTCAAAATAGTAGGTTATAGACTCAGGTTGTATAACACAAACCAAGGGAAGCCATAAAGAAAGTATTTTGAAAAAGATACAGAAATGGAAATGAGTAAGGGATCAATAAGTTAAAACACAAATATCATCTATACCACAAAGGAGGCTGCAAAAAAGATAAGAGAGATAAAAAAGATATGACATATGAAAAACAAAGGACAAAGTGACCGAAGTCTTACCTTTGCAGTTAAAACAATGAATCTTAATGGGTTAAACTTCCCCAATAAAAAGACTCAGATTGGCATGATCCAACAATATGTTGTTTACAAGAGATACATCTTAAGCCCAAAGACACAAATAGGTTGAAAGTGAAAAGATGGAAAAAGATAATCCATGCAAATACTAACCAAAGGGAACTGTGGTAACCACATTAGTATCAGACAAAATAGACTTTAAGTCAAGAGCTGTTACAAGTGACAAAGGACAATATATATGAATAAAAGGGTCAATCCACTGAAAAGAAATAACAATCACAAACATTTATGCACCTAACCATAGTGCCACAAAATACATGAGGCAAACACTGGCAAAACTGAAGGGAGAAATAGACACCTCTACAATAATAGTTGGAGACTTCAAAAAGCATTTTCATCAATGGATAGTACATCTAAAAGTAGATCAATAAGGAAACAAAGGACTTAAATAATATGATAAATGAACTAGACCTAACAGATATTTACAGAATACTGCACACCAAAACAGCAGGATGCATGTTTTCTGAAGTGCACGTGGATCATTCTCCAGGATAGTCAACATGTAAGGTCATAAAACCAGTCTCAATAAACTTAAGGATATTGAAAGTATACAAAGCATCTTCTCTTATCACAATGGAATGAAGCTGGAAATCAATAACAGGCAGAGAACTGGAAAATCTACAAGCATATGGAAGTTAAGCAACACACTCTCAATCAACAGGTCAAAGAAGAAATCACAAGGGAAATCAGGAAATATCTTGAGATGAATGAAAATGAGAATACAACATATCATAACTTATGGGATACAGCAAAGTCAATGCTCAGAGGGAAATTGATAGCCATAAATGCTTACATTAAAAAAGATGAAAGAGCTCAAATCAGAGACCTAACCACACACCTGGAGGAATTAGAAAAAGAACAGCAAACTAAACCTCTAGAAAATAGGAGGGAAATAACAAAGATTAGACAACAAATAAATGAAGTAGATAATAAAAAGGCAATAGAGAGAATTAGCAAAATCAAAAGTTTTTCTTTGAAAAGATCAATGAATATGACAAAATTTTTGCTAGACTAACAAGGAAAACACAGAGAGGATGTAAATAACTGAAATCAGAAATGAAAGGGGGCATTACTACTGACCCCACATAAAAAGGATCCTAAGAGAATATTATGAACAACTAGACATCTAGACAAACTAGAAGAAATGTAGAAGTTCCTAGAAATACACAAATGTCCTACACTGACTCAAAAAGTAATAGAAGATCTCAAAAGACCAATCACAAGCAAAGATATTGAATCGATCATAAAAAACCTCCCAAGAAAGAAAAGCCTAGAACCGGATGGCTTCACAGAATTCTACCAAACATTCCAAGAAGAATTAACAACAATCCTGATCAAACTCTTCCAAAAAATTGAAGATAAGGGAACGCTACCTTACTCATTCTATGAGACCAACATCACCCTAATACCAAAGCCAGGTAATGAAACCAGAAGAAAAGAAAATTTCAGAACAATATCTCTTATGAATATAGATGCAAAAATTGTCAACCATGTACTAGCAAACCACCATATCCAGCAGCACATTAATGGAATTATTTACCATGATCAAGTGAGGATTTATCCCAAGTATTTCAAGGGTGATTCAATGTAAGAAAATCAATCAATGTAATGCACACATTAATAGAATGAAGGGGGAAAAAAAACCCAGCTAACATAGTATTCAATGGGGAAAGACTGAAATCTTTCTCTCTAAGATTGGGAACAAGACAAGGATGCCCAGTGTCACCACTGCTATTGAACATTGTACTTGAAGTTCTAGCCAGAGTAGTTAGGCAAGAAAAAAAAAACAACAAAAAAAAAAAACACCCAAATTGGAAAGGAAGAAGAAAAACTCTCTCTGCAGATGATATGATCCTAATACAGAAAATCTTGAAAACTCCACAACAAAGCTGCTAGAGCACATAAATGAATTCAGTAAAGTGGTTGGGCACAAGATTAACATGCAAAAATCAACGGTGTTTCTATAAACTAGCAATGAAAAATCTGAAGAGGAAAATAAGAAAAAAACTTCCATTTACAATAGCAACTAAAAGAATCAAATATCTAGGCATAAAGGATGTAAAAGCTTATACATGTAAAGCTATAAAACATTTCTAAAAAAAATCAAATAGCTAAATAAATGGAAGGACATTCCATGCTCATGGACTGGAAGACTAAATATTGTTAAAATATCAATCTACCCCAAACAGTTTATATATGCAATGCATTCTGAATAAAAATTCCAACAGCCTTCTTTGTAGAAATGTAAAAGCCAATGATCAAATTTATTTGGAAGCGTAAGGGTCCCCAAATAGCCAAAGCCTTTAAACATAGAATGAAGATGGAGGATCCACAATTTCCAATTTTAAAACTTATTACAAAGCTACAGTGGTCAAAATAGCATGATGCTTGTGCAAGAACAGATATACAAAACAATGGAATGAAACTGAGAGTTCAGAAATAGAGCCGCATATCTAAGGCCATCAGACTTTTGACGAGGCTGCCAAATTCAGTCAATTTGGAAAGAATTTTCTCTTCAACATAAGGTGTTGGGAAAACTGGATATCTATATGCAAAATAATGAGAGGAGACACCTATATCACAACATATACAAAAATGAGCTAAAAATGGATCCGTGATGTAAATATAAGGAGAAATATAAAACTTCTAGAAGAAAACAAAGGTGAATATCTTCAGGACATTGTGTTAGGCAATGTTTTCTTAGAACTTACACCAAAAGCACAAGCAATACAAGAAAAATAGATAAAAGAGACCTCATCCAAGCAAAAAATTTTGTCTGTTAAAGGACTTCATCAAGAAAGTAAAAAGACAACCAACAGAATGGGAACATATATTTGGAAAATGCCTATTTGGTAAGGGTTTAATTTCCAGAATCTATAAACAAATCCTACAACTCTTAACAACAAAAAGACAAACAATCCAATTAAAAAATGGTCCAAACTGACAAAAAGGGAGAAAAGAAATGAAACAAGGTGGAGTTTCAGTGGCTGAGGGACTTTAAGTAGAGTTGAGAGGTCATTCTGGAGGTTATTCTTATGCATTATATAGATATTCCTCTTTAGTTTCTAGTGAGTAGTTTCTAGCTAGAAGGAAATACCTGAATCTGTTGAAATGTAATCCAGTAGACTTGATTCTTGATGATGATTGTATAACTAGCCTTTTATCGTGTGACTGTGTGATTGTGAAAACTCTGTGACTGCCACTCCCTTTATCCAGTGTATGGGCAGGTGAGTAATAAAATAAAGGCAAAAATAAATAATAGGGTTGGGGATAAGATGTATGGGATGTTTTGGGTGTTCTTTTTTATTTTTATTTTTTTCTTTATTTTGGGTGTTCTTTTTTACTTTAATTTTTGTTCTTATTTTTATTTTTGTTTTTTGGAGTAATGAGAACGTCCTAAAATAGACTGTGGCGATGAATGCACAACTATAAGATGATACTGTGAGCCACTGACTGTATACTTTGGATAGACTATATGATATGGAAATATATCTAAGAAAATTGAATTTAAAAAAAGGGCCAAAGGCTTGAACAGACATGTCTCCAAAGAAGATATACAAATGACCAAAAAGCACACAAAAAGATGCTCACCATCATTAGAGAAATGCAAATCAAAACCACAATATGATACCATTAGACAGCCACTAGAATGCTTACTATTTGAAATACAAAAATAACAAGTTTTGGAAATATCCAGGAACACTCATTCATTGTTGGTGGGATTGTAAAATGGTACAGCTGCTGTGGAAAACAGTTTGGTGGTTCATCAGAAACTTAGGTACGGCATTACCATATGACCTGGTAATTCCACTTCTAGATATATACTCAAAAGAGTTGAAAGCAGAGATCCTGACAGATATTTGCACACCAATGTTCATAGCAGTGTTATTCACAATTGTCAAAAGATGAAAGCAACCTAAGTGGCCATCAACAGAGGAATGAAAAAGCAAAATGTGGTATATATATATATGATGGAATATCATGCAGCTGTAAAAAGGAATGAGGTGCTGCCACATGCAGCAAAATGGATGAACCTAGAGGACATCATGTTGAGTGAAATAATCCAGACACAAAAGGTCAAATATTGTATAGTCTCACTGTAATGAAATAAATAGAATAGGTAGTTCATAGAGTCAGAAACTAGAATACAGGATACTCAGGGAATGGGATGTTAATGCTTAGTTGTTACAGAATTTTTGTTGGGAGTGATGGAAAAGTTGTTGTAATGGATGATGGTGATGGTAGCACATTGTGAATATAGTTAACACTGCTGAATTATACATATATGAATGTGGTTAAAGGATGAAATTTTAGGTTGTATATATGTTAATAAAATAAAAATTTTTTAAATCCTAGAAAAAGAATTGTTAAGGAAAAGGAAATTACTATGTAATGGTGGAAGATTGAATTTATCAAGAGGAGATAAAAGGTTTAAATCTGTGTACATCTAGTTACATATTATCAATATATAAAAGCAAAATCTGAAACAACCTTGAAGAGAATTTAACAAATCTAAATATACCTCTCTCAGTAATTAGTGGATAATTTAGACAATTAGTAATATATTGAAAAACCCAATTAATAAACTCAACTTCATGGACTTAAATAGCCCATGTTGTTGGCTCTATTGTGCCCCTAAAAACGGCAAGCTAAAGTCCTATCCTCCAGTCCTGACATGGGATGTGACATTATTTGGAAATAGGGTCTTTGACGATGTGATTAGTTAAGATGGAGCCAAATTGGAGTAGGGTAAGCACTAATCTAATATGATACAATATGGTGTCCTCATTAGAAGAAGAAATTTGCACAGAGACACAGCACAGTGGAGAACAATTTGTGAAGATGGAGGAGGCAGAGATTGGATTGATGCATCTACAAATAAGGTACACCAAGGACTTCTGGAAAACTGCCAGAAGCTGGAAAAGGCAAGGAAGGATTCTCTACCACAGTTTCCAAATGGAGAATGGCTCTATTGACACCTTTATTTTGCACTTCTAACCTCCGGAACTGTGAGACAATTAAGTTCTGTTGCTTTAAACCATCCAGTTTGTGATACTTTTCTTATAGCAACCCTAGGAAACTAAGACAATCTGTTCATCCAATAATTGGGAGAAATGCATTTTAAAGCTCATATGGACAATTAACATAAATTAATGACATATCAGGACATAAACCAATTGTCAAAAGAAAGCATGGTACTGAGGAAGGTATAAGCAAATATAAGTTGATTGGTATAGGACGCTGCAAATAGATTCCCAAATTTATATAAAGCAGGTATATATAGAATAGGTGGCATGGAAGAACAATCAGGAAAAGAAAAACTAAAAAAAATTGCACCTGAATATTGTTTATTCATATGGAAAAATAAAATTAGACCACAAACTAGCCACATATGCAAAAATAATTTCCTGGTGGATTAAATTATTTGATTGATTACATAAAAGTAAGTCTTTGAATTTCTAGAAAAATGTGAGAGTATTTAATAGTTGTGGGGTAGGGACAGAATTCTTAAACAGGTTGCATAAAGCACAAACAACAAATAAATTTAAGTAGTGTGAATTGTGTTTTCTTTAATGGGAGAAACTAACATTTAAGTGATCCAGCTGTTTCAATAATGAATTATAACCTAAGATGTATCAACAATATTGATCAATGAAAAGAGACAAACTATCCTATAGCATAAAGCCATGGCAAACAAATCTATAGGAAAATGAACTATGAAAAGATTATTCATAGAAGTGTAATACAGCCTATAATTCTATGCATTAATGTGCAGTTTCAAAAGTAATCATGAAACACAATTATCCAATGAAAATACACATCCATTATGAAGAGTATATCCATTTTTCACTATAAAACTTAGAAATCTTCTCATATATACTCCAGGGAAAAGACACAAAAAAATTCACAATAGCATTTTTGTTACAGCAAAAATTTTAAACAATCTAAATATTCACCAGGTATTTTTATACGATGAAATATTTTATACAATGAAATATTCTATAGTTTAAAATTGAGAGTGCTACCTCCCTCAACATAGATGAATGCCCCATAATTGTACTATTAAGCCAACATAGCAAATTGAAGAAGAATATGTTAGGACAAATAACTTATACAAAAGTTTTTAAAGAAATCCCTCTCTTTATATGTATCTATGCATATATACATGTGGATATAGATATATAATGAAATATAAAATCACAGAAATGGAATTTACATGGTGATTGTCTCAGGGATCTGGAGGGAGATGACAATTGGGACAGTGATGCTGGAGTGGATTTTACAGTTTATAAGTTAGAGTTAGCTGTTATCAAAATAATGTTTCATAACAAATAATCTTAAAACCTAGTAGCTTATCACAAGAAGCATCCATTTTTCTCACTTATGTATCTGAATGTCAGTTGGGGAATGGATGATCTCAGGCGGGTTAGGTGGCTTTGTTCCTACTAAATACTGTGAGACCAGAAGGTAGGGAATGCCCATGGCATGTTCTTTTCATGACAATGGCAGAGTCACAAGTGAATATATCCCAAATGCAAGCACATTTTAAGCCTTTGCTCATGCTGTATTCACCACATCTTATGATGAAACCCAACATTATTGGAGTAGGGCAGTTTACTCCTCCTCCTGAGGTATTTGTTGAACAATAATCTAATCTAACACAAGAAATATTCATTCTACTAATCTTTATACCTTTCACTTCTCTTACTGGTTCAAAATTATTCCTTATCTCTCCATCCTGTCTGTGGTTTCTCTGAAGGCATACAGAATTTGTACTCATCGATTTGTCTTGCTTTGATCAACAAAGTGTGGGCAGAATTGACAATGTTCCACTATTAAGCAGACACTTTAAGAGTCATTGTGTGTTCATGTTCAACTTCTTGCACTGCTGCCTGGGAACATGAGAAGAACACATGCCAAGTGTTTCCTTTTCTTTAGGCTTGCAAGACACAAGGCAAAGATACAAATCTAAATCAGAGAAAGCTGAGCCATCCTAGTCAGCCCACAGACCAGTAAAAAATAAATTTACTGTGGCTGTAAGCAATGCAGACTTTGGGGCTATTGGTTATACATCACTACTGCAGCACTAGTTAAACAATATTAAATATTTCATAGTAAACTTTTGTAAATAGTGGGTGACATGGATTGGAAGTAATGAAGTGGTCCAAGATTTGTTTAAATATGGTACTATTTAAAAGATATAGAAAAAATAGCAAATATTGATGAAATAATAAGTTGCTTGACAGCAGTTTAGAGGAGACACAGTTACTAGTAATGACAAAATCTAGGATGTGGTAATGAAAGTCAGTGGCTAAGATGTGTGGAGAGAAAGAATATTGAAAGTAGGACAGCCAAGGAACTAAGCAGTCAGGGTGTTAGAAGGACCATCTTTTAGTAAAACAATGTGAATTTCCAGTTTTGTAGATGAAAAAAGAGTTGAATGTTGTTAATCTCATATGATTCAACTTATTTGTTGTGGTGGTTGTTCCTAAAAATGATGACGAGAGTATCATTTAAGAGGAAAACTATGAACCATTGGCAAAAACTTCAGATGGGCCCTTAAGAGGCATAGCTGGTGGAACTGTCTGATGGTAAGTTCATCAGTGGGGCTAAAGTTGTTTTTTTTTTTTTTTTAATAGTAGAATCTCTATTGTGGGCTATAGATGCTTTTCCCCCCACAAATTTATTGAGATATGGTCACATACCATACAATCATCCAAAGTATACAACCAGTTGTTCACAGTATTATCATATAGTTGTGCATTCATCACCACAATCATGTTTTGAACATCTTCATTATTCCAAAAAAGTAATAAAACTAAAAATAGAACTTAAAATGAAAGCAATAAAGATCAACCCAATCCCCCTATTGTTTATTTTACTTTATTGTCCTCATTTTTCTACTCATCTGTCCATACACTGGATAAAGGGAGTGTGTGCTACAAGGTTTCAACAAATACATGGTCACACCATGTATGCTACATAGTTATACAATCATCTTCAAGAAACAAGGCTACTGGGTTTCAGTCCGACAGTTTCAGGTATTTATTTCTAGCTATTATAATACACTAAAAACTAAAAATGGATATCTATATAATGCATAAGAATAACATCCAGAATGACCTCTCAGCTCTATTTGAAATCTCTTGGCCACTGAAATTTTACTTTTTTTCATTTCTTTTCCCACTTTTGGTCAATAAGGCTTTCTCAGTCCCACAATGCTGGGTCCAGACTCATCCCTGGGATTCATGTTCCACATTGCCAGTGAGCTTTACACCCCTGGGAGTCATGTCCCACATAGTGGGGGAGGACAGTTGGTTTACCCGCAGAGTTAGCTTAGAGAGAGAGGCCACATCTGAGCAGAAAAGACGTTCTCTGGGGGTGACTTTTAGGCACTGTTGTAAGTAGGCTTAGGCTCTCCTTTGCAGTTACAGGCTTCATAAGAGCAAGCCCCAAGATCGAGGGCTCGGCCTACAGAATTGGTTGTCCCCAGTGTTTGCAAGAATTTCAGTAATTCTCCAGGTGGGGAAGTTTAATATTTCCAAACTTTCCCCCAGTCTCTCAATGGAAATTTTCAAATACTTTTTTATCCTCTGCCCAAATTACTCTGGGATGTATCAGGGCTTCACACTAACCTGTACAAAAAAACCAGATCTCACTTCCTATTTAAAGTTCCATGTAATTATGGTGTTTTAATAAATTGACCATACAAGTTAAATTATATAGTGTGATACATAAAATATAGATTTCACACCAAATAAACATCTCTTCCTATGGTCTCACACAGAAGTTAAAGTTTTAAAACACAGTCAATATCATCCTTTATCCTTTAGTCTGATTTACCTTGGTCCTAACCAAATCCACTTCATTCAAATCTTTAATTGAAATCTGATCTCTTTTTCAGCTTCTTTAACATTTGCTATATGAGGTAATGTTGACATTTATACCTGCCAAACTCTAGCTCTGAGTCTCAGGTGTCACACAGATGCCCAAAGTTCCAGGGACTGACCAGGTTATACACAAAGAGCTCAGCATCTCAGAATCTAGAAATAACAGAGGGGCCAAAGTTTTGAAGGACATGTGACAATGAAAGCATGGAGGGCATCCATATATCTTTTGGACCCGATGATATTCAAGATGTGCAAAGAAATGGAAATGACTACTTAAGAAGGCTACAAGTGAAGAAGGCTACAAGGGATGAGCAGGATTTAGTCTGACAAAAAGTGAAAAAAAATTCACATGAGATTTTTAGGACATGAAATAACATTTTAAATTGAAGTGTCTTCCTACCTTAAGTTTGGGAAAATGACAAACTCATACAGCAGAGATACATTCTCATGGAAGGAATAGTCAAATTTTCTAAATGACTCTTAACATAAACAGGATGAGATTAATTAATGTGACCAATTTACTTAGTTTGCACAGGAATATGAGTCTCCTGTTTTGGAATGTTATTAGGATAACAATACTGGATACACTTTCCTTGAATCATTTTTAAGAGATAAATTTTGGTGTGAGAAAATAGTTATTTGTCCTAAATTATTTCTCAACTTATTTTTTTTTCCTCCTTGGATTAATAGAAATTTACAAGCATACTTTCTAAAATACCATATCTGACTAATATTACCAATATTAGAATAATTGCTGCTCAATGCAGAGTTACTAGAAATGTAATAGTGAGTACATATTTATCCTCAACACACAAAGAATTAATTAGTTGTTCTTTTTAATTTATTCCAAAAACAAAGAAAAGCTAAAATGTAGATACCAAAAGTACCCTAAAAAATAAGCGGTGTCAAAATTTATTATCTTTGCTTCATTTTGTTTATCTATTTCTTTTGTTTGTTTTTATAGTATAAAGATTTGATTCTACTTTTATTCAGAAAGACAACAGTCATAAAATAGAGCTGATAAACAAGCGAAATGAGTATACAGGAGGCCAAACAACTGTTGGATTTCAGATTCTCAGTACATTAAGTTACCAATGGTCATTGACAATTATAAAGTCCATGTGAATAATTTTTGGTGAATTAAATAGATATTATTTTTAATTGCAGCGATCGTCATGGTTCAATACCTTAAAAAGATAAGGAAAAACAATCTAAATGGGCAATATAGTAACTAAAAATACAATAAAAACCAAGGCATTCAACTTAAGTGAATATAGCTCAAGAGAAAACTATAACTTTGCTTGAAATAGGAGGAGTTATCATGTGTATTTAAGGAATGATTATTTTCTTTTCCTGATTATTCAGTGAAATACTACAAGTCAAATGTTTAAATAAACACAGTAAAGGAAAATATCATATTGGTATCTGATTTCATATATTTAATTAAGGATTTAAGCATAAAAGCATGCATAATTTTAAGAAACATGTTTTGAGACCTTAGTAATTGAAGAAAAACCATACTTTCAGTGCACTGGATCAGTATAATACTCACAAAAACCTACCTGTTACCACTTGTCCTCCTTGTACAAAGTCCTGAAACTCTATTAAGGAGAAGTCTATTATCCATTCAAGCAAGCATCTCTAACATGTTTCTACTGTAAGAAGACTTTCCTAACAAATGAGAAGAGAATATTTGTCTTTGTCTTTAATCCTTGGGCCAGATAATAATTTTGAAATATAACCCATGTTACTTTTGCTTCCTTTCCCTATTGCTCAGGAGAAACTTGTAAAAAGACTGAAAATAGATTAAGAAAAAAAGAATTTCTTGGCTTTACTTCTCTTCAAAAGTCTAAATTCTTGGACTTCCTTTTCTAGTTAAGATGTCGAACATCCCAAAAGACCATTTATTCCAACCTAACGTGAACAAGTTAGATAATCTACAAAATCATAGATTTTCTTAAACTATCGGTCATCTGACGGTAAACAGAAAGCTAATTGACCTGATTTCCAGGAAATAGTGAATTCTTCTTAGAAAAGAGAAGTCTACAGTTGCTATCATTCCTGGAGAGCAACGATAGGATTCAGGGCAGTTCACCATCGGTGGATAAGGAGAAAGTAGCCAAACCGCTAATGGATGCACGTGGGTTAGATTGAGAGATTATAGTCCCAGGGAGTACTAACCACAGAGCAGGTCTGAACCCACCTATGGACTCTCCCTGTCAGCTACCAACAAATGCTTGGACTTTCTTTTACAGAGTTTGGATACAGCAGGACACCTTAGAGACTACCTCTTGAGGCATACAAGGCCTACCCCTAATACAGCAGCCTGTTGAAGGAAGAGGAAAGGGAAGACAGCTGAGAGAAATCCTTCAAGATGTACCAATTCTTCAGAGAAGCAAGGCAGATGCCACTTGAAAGCTGTGATTAGGAAAGAGGAACTGAATCTCTGAAGGTTTGCATAGCGTATCAAATTAAAATATAGGAAAACAAGAGTACAGAAAGCAGGAAGGGTAAATTCAATACCCATTCGTTGTAAACATTCTCAGCAAACCAGGGATACAGGGAATTTTCGTGAATGGGAATTTTAAGAATGTTTTGATGAAAGGCATCTGGAAAATATTCCAAGTAACATACTCAGAAGTGAAACACTGAATATATTTCACCTGGATCAGGAACAACCAAGGATATCCACTCTCATCACTTACTTTCAACATTCTACTGAAGGTCTGAGCCAGTGAATTAAGGCAAGATAATAGATAAAATATGAAAAATTTAGGAAGGAGGAAATAAAATTAGTATTGCTTTCAGATGACATAGACATAGAAACTAACATGGAAACTGCTAGAACAAATGCATGAATTTACCAAGATGGCAGATTACATGTTCGATATTTAAAAATCAAATATATTTCTATAACAGTAGCAATTAACAAATGAAAAGTGAAATTAAAAAAATAAATATCACTTAAAAACCATTAAAACATACAATAATAATAAATTTATCAAATTATTTGTATTACCCATCCACTGAAAACTAGAAAATATTGTTGAGGGAAATTTAAAAAGATCTAAATTATTGGCACTATATGCCATGTTCATTCATTGGAAGACAGTATTTTTAAGATGTCAGTGCTTCTCAAAGTAATATACAGTTTCCATGAAGTTCCAATGAAAATCCCAACACTTGTTTTTATAGAAATAGATCAGCTTAATCTCAAATTCTAAAATTTATTTAAAATGTTCAGGAAAATTCAATTTGGAGGACTTATACTACTTGATTTCAAGACGTGCTATGAAGTTACAGAAATCAAGACAGTGTGGTATCAACATAAGGAAACAGCAAAAGAAGTGATACATAGAAGAAAATATATGGTTTGATTCCATTTAAATGAAGTTCAAGAACAGGTAAAAGTCATCCATGACTAAATTAATAAGTAATTGCCTTCAGAAGGAGGAAGTAAATTGAATGGAAAGGTCAACAAGGGAACTTTCTGGAATGAAGATGTTCTATATTTTGTTTTGGGAATGGTCACATGGGTGTATGCTTTATCAAACTCACCAAAGTGAACATTAAGTTCTGTGCTCTTTATTGTATGTAAATTACTATTTAATGTAAAAGAATTGAAACACTGATAGTACTCTTCCAACACATTGAAGTTTTAGAAGAATAGTGAAAACTACGGCTATATAAAAATACTTGGGAAATAGATCAGGGCTTCTATTTCTCTGAATTCACCAACTCTCAATACTCATCCTCCAATAAAAGAGAAAGCAAAAGAGACAAAATAGAGAAGTTGGTGTAATTCCAAGAGAGTGCTCCTGACCCCTGCATAACAGCATAAGGTCTCAGGGAAACATCCAGAGCTCCCAAGATTTTAAAGAATCACTTTCTGAATCATCATCCAAAAGAGGGAGCAAAACCCTGGATTATATGTGGCTATGGAGTAAGTCTAGGTAGGTGAGGATATGGGTAACTTTCAGGGATATATCATTCAGAAACCAACGAAGGCCATCATATCTGAAGGGGTCATTGAGATGGTAATGAAGCATTTCTTCCACGGTGCCTTGTTTGCTGGATTACAAAGGATAAGGCTTATAAACATTTCAGTGGTTGGTAATAAGGATGGATGTTTTATGGATGAGATTGGGTCCCCTCAATTCCAAGACTCTGAAAATAGAGTATACTTTGCCACAATCCTGGAGAAAGGGGAGAATATAAAGTTGACTGAGACTGAATGTTTTCTACTTGGGTGCACTGTATGCCTGAAATATAAATTAAGCCTACATTTAGGTACAAGTCAATCTGAGGCAAAAATCATAACCTTGTGGGAGAATTGATAGGCAGAGATGTTGACATTTAGAAATCATTGCTGATTTTTCAAATATTGTGACATGACTTCAAAATCTTGAGAAGAAAAAGTATTATGGAATACATTAAATTCTGTGGCAGATGCAAGAAAATGAGTGAAAAAAAATAATGTTCAAATGTCTTGAAAACAAGATTCAATTTTCTTATTCCTCTGTGGGGGGTGAGGGGGTGGGGAGGTAGATAAAACAAAACTATAAATGGAGGGGAATGAAAAGAGATTTCAAGATATTTATCTTGGAGTCTGGTTTTCTAAAAGAATAAATTTCCTTGATTTTGACAGTGTCAACACAGAGCTTACTAACTAGTGTTGCTAGGAGCTCTTTACGCTGGTAATGTGATGGAAAAGCAAGCTTTGGGGTTGGTTATCTCGTAAGCACCAATGCTGAAACCTGTAAAAATCTGCAAAGCAGAGTCCTCTTAATAGAATTCTCAGTTATCAGAGGCCATCTTTATGATCTTGGAAAACTGACAGCAAATTACTTAGACCTCACAGGCACCATTAAGCATAGCCCCAACTATACGTACAGGGAGAGAGAGAAATGAAAGGACCATTTTCAAGGTGCTAAAGCACAAAATTATCAAGCTTCCTATGATGACAACAAATGTTTGTTGCAATTGTTTTAGCTGTTATATTTTCCTCCTGGAGTTATTCAAGGCTATAAGAGTAAGTAAGTTTTACAGTAGATGTCTCCAAGAAAGGAATTAAATGTAGGGACCATGAGACCAGAGAGGAGAATTGAGGGAAAGGAGTTTTTAAAGATTAGCAGAGCTTAAAGTCACTTAATGCTGTTAACAAGAAGAATACACATTTGTGTCCAAAAAGAACTGGTCGGGGATCCAGTTTTAAAAACAGCTCTGTGCTCAATAATCTTTCTGACAATCTTTTTATTTCTTTCAAACCTAAAAAACAACTTTGTAACTCTGTAACTCTAAAGTTAAGTAAGATTTTCCGCAATGTAAACTGGAAAGCAGTCTTGCGTTCATTTGTTTCCTCTGCCCATGTGATGCTGAAGGAAGAGCCAGAGACTGGTTTTTATCTCCTTTTCATGAAACATTTCAATTGAATAAAATTAACTCAAAAGGATGTCAAACAGCAACTCCGACTGAGACTCTGACTTATTAAATGAGTATGTTGTCTGCTTGACATCTAACGCTGGATTCCACTAGTCCTCACAACATTCTCCATTTACAAAGACAACATCTGACTGTTTCTTAGAGTGATGGCAAATTCTATTTGGACACCTGTCTACCAGATGTGTGTAACTCTCTCCAGCCACTCTCCTATTCTGCCTGCAATATTCACCACATACAACTTGTCCTCTTTGGCTGAATTGGAAAGGAGAGTCATTGGAGAGCACCACAACTCTTAGACATTTTTTCCCATTACTCTTTTATCTTGTCCTATCCATATGTTTTCAGTTTTCCTCCTCACTCTATTTTTACAGAAGAGTTATTATTCCAAATCTGCAAGTCATTTCTTTTTTCATTGTTTCAAAAAGAATGAGATCTTGGGATTAATTATAGCATTTTGCATTTGTTTTTATTTTTTACAGGTAGGCATTGACAAATGAAGTTGTATTGTGCTTTATTTTTTTGTTTGGGTCAAGCATAGGCTAGAGAACAGATTTTTGAAGTTCTGTATCTACTCCAACTCTAATGAAAGTATTAGACCATTTCTATTTTTAAACATTATTTAATAGAAATAATTGATTTTTCATGCTAAATGAAGGTTGGTCTTTCTCACAGGTCCATGCTTTAGGCTGAAAGAGAAAGTCGTGCAAAAAACAGATGGCATTAAATGGAAAGATCAAAGGGTGACATCATTGGAACTCAAGGTCCAGCAATGAAGGGCCAGGTGGATGCCAGAAGGATGGAGTTAATAGGACGTTTTCTTACTACCAACAGGCAGAAAGACCAAAGCAAACACAGTTACTTGAGCAGAAATCCTCTATCAGCTGGCAGTAAGTTGCCTGGATTATTACAGATGGCTTGCTGAAATCCATCTCATTTTAAAATGAGCTGTGAATCACATTAAAGATATTTAGGCGAAACAACTAGATAAGTCTCTTATAAGCCATGAAAAACTAATTTTAGCACTATCTAAAATTCCATGCCCATTTTAAATATAAAATATTAAATTTTATCATTAATGCAATACTAATAAAAGCTAACATTTACTGAACACAGTGTCAGGCACTAGTCTAAGCACATCACATGTATAATGACACTTAACATTCACAGCAGTCTTATTTATTAGGTACTAATTAACATCGATTTTGAAGATAAGGTAAGCAAAACATTTAGGGGTTAAAATTTCCTAAAGTGACCCAGATAGGAAGTTGTGACATTCAAACCTGGCTGTCTGACTCTGTGCTGGATTGAATGTGTTATGTCCCCCAGAAAAAGCCATATCCTTTGATGCAGTCTTGCAGGGCAGACATTTTAGTGCTGATTTGATTGGAATTCTTTGGGTGTTTCCGTGGAGATGTGACCCACCCAACTGTAGGTGATAACTCTGATGAGATAATTTCCATGGAGGCATGGCCCCATTCATTCAGGGTGGGTCTTGATCAGTGGAGACATATAAATGAGCTGACGGGTAGAGGGAACTCAGTGCAGCTGCAGCTGTGAGTGATGTTTTGAAGAGGAGCTACAGCCAAGAGGGACACTTTGAAGAAAGCACAGGAGCTGCAGATGAGAGACAGTTTGAAAATGGACATTGAAAGCAGACTCTTGGTCCGGAGAAGCTAAGAGAGGACAATTATCCCAAGTGCAACTAAGGAACGTCCTGGGAGAAAGCCATTTTGAAACCAGAACTTTGGATCAGATGACAGCCACTTCCCTTCCCAGCTAACAGAGGTTTTTGGGACACCATTGGCCATCCTCCAGCGAAGGTGCCCAATTGCTGATGTGTTACCTTGGACACTTTATGGTCTTAAGACTGTGACTGTGTACCCAAATAAACCCGCTTTTATAAAAGCCAATCCATCTCTGGTGTTTTGCATTCCAATAGCATTAGCAAACTAGAACAGACACGAATATATTTGCAATTACATTTGGAGGATTTGGGTTAGTATTTAACTCAATAGACTTTCAGAAGATTTGGCTTACCTGTAGGCATCATTTTCTCTTCTTAATGTTCCCTATATGTGGGTTTCATCAAAGTTATATTTGGCCCAAGTATAAAAATAGATTGTCTCCCAGCATTTTGGATGTATTTTATTGTTCTATTTTTTTATTCTCTTTAGTATAAGATCAATAATATCTTATTAAACTTAAATTCTGTTCCTCCTACTATTGTGAGGAGAAGAGCCACTAAAACATTCAGAAAAACTCATCAAACCACTTTATTTCTAAAGAATGAGATTTAACTAAAGAAACCTGTGCAGGTGTGTTCATGATTCATTCCTTATGGGAACAATATAGGAATGGAAATAAATTTTGAAATATTAATAATGAGAATAGAAATTGGAATTTTTCAATAATTTAATTTGGCTACTGAACCATCCTAATGACTACCACATTGTATCAAAGTATCAAATAAAAATAATTTCAGATTAGCAGTCAGTCCTTAATTGTATATTACTATTTTGCTGCTCATCTTGTATGATACTTGTAAATGTAACCTAAAATATGTGATAAATAACCCAGATAAGCAGATACTCCTGTAAACTCAGAACTAATAATGGAAAAGGGGCATGATATAATCCATAACCAAATGTTCTTCCTGACAACTGGCCAGCCACACACATGGAATCCAGAAAGAAAAAAGTATTTTATTTTAGGTTTGCATTATTATTCTAACCCACACAGAATATACAGCAGATGTTAATCTGTTAAAACTTCAACCTATTACTGGTTCTCAAGGGTAACAAGATCTTTTTCTCAAACTTTATCATTCATCAGATATCTGGGCCCAACCCTAGAGGGTTTCTGATTTAGTAGGACTGGGGTGGAGCCTGATAATTTATAGTTCTAACAAGTCCCGAGGTGATGCTGGTATTTGCTGGTTTGGGGACCATACCTTGAGAACCACAAGCTTGGAGTATTGGGAAAATCTCTGTGGTCCCTGGGGAAACTTCTCTGCCTTAGACCTTCTTTCTCCTCTGATACTTCCCAATGTTTTGTTTTTGTTTTTGTTTTGGTCCTTTTCAATACCTTTTTATTTCCTTCTGTTCCCTGCTCAAACCTCATTGACTGATCTCTTTTTGTGCTTTGCATAGGGAATGAGTTGCCATTCTCTTAGTTTAGTCTTTTCCACTGCTGGCAAAATATCAGGTAGTAGGTGAGGGAAAATCTCCATGGTAGCCTGTGGGAAAATAGCCTGAGCTGGGAGAGCGTCCTTGACGTGCTCGGGGGTGCAGAACCCCAAATCCTGCCTGGATGGAACACTGTCCAGGGCAGCACCCGTATTGTTGCTACAAGAAGCGCAGCCTGTCCCTGACTTCCCTATCTCACTAACTTCTTTATCCTGCCTTCTCCAGCCTGTTACTAACTCCCCTATTTTCTGTGATAAAATGAAGCTAATAAATATGATGTGAAGCAAGAGGAGGTACTCTTTGCCTTCAAGGCTCTGAGTCCCCTGCTCCCAGAACTTTATATTTTGTGTCCGTGTTTCATTCCTGCGCTGCCCTGTCAGCAATAGTAGTCTAACTTCAGGATAAAATAAAATCAAACCCTGCCAAATCCAAACTTCTTTTTCCACCTCCACTCTGAACTATTATGCTGGAAGAGATTAAGATCTTCTTCCATTGTTCTATTCCATTTGGACCATTATTGTATTCCATTTATCCACAGAATAAAATTCAAATGGGCTCTAAGTACGGGCAGCATGTGAAAGTGATGGCTGCTGCAGTGCCTGTCTGTGATAAATGGGTATGCCCATGAGTTAGAAAAGGGGAAAACCTTTGTCTTCTACTCTTTGGGGAATCTCCACGGAGAGTTTGCTCGTAGCGAAGCTTGGATCCTCCTAGGCTTGGAGACCCTTATCCTTGGTCTTGTCACAGCGTTTGCTTGTCCCACCCTGCTCTTGTAAGCATCCTGTGTACAGACATGCTGGTCATCTTTCAGATTCTCAAAAGTATCTGTTTCCTCTTTATCCAGGGCCATTGGACAGGCTTATCACTGCCTTGGGATGTTCTCCCTTATATTCCTTCATCTGGTTATCTTTTACTTATTTATTTTTAATTTCAATTCACACAATCTCAGGGAAGGAAGCCCCAACCCTGCAAACTTGACCATGGCCCCCTGCTTACCTTTCTTTGCTCCTTGTACTCTTCTCACAATTTGAAATTATATATTTTGGTGATAATTTTATTTTTTGACTTCCCTCATTAACCTCTGAAGTCTAGGAAAGCAAGTCTCCTGTATGCTGTTGCTCATTATTGAGCCCCTAGGGCCTAGTAAAGAGCCTAAAAAAATAATTAAATTTCAACAGATATTAGTTTGATGGAAGTTGCTGTTGGTATTATGCAGAATCTCTTAGGAAGGGTAGCATGGGAATAGTGATGTATTTTTGCATTGCATACTCTCACAGGTTTACAAAATCTCTTAAACTATTCCATTATACATATTGGAAATGTATCACAAGTGTATACATTTAGAAAGCTATCCTCATTACCAAATATGACATCATGTCATGATGGCAGTGGAGAATGCCTCTCAGACGAGCAGAACCAATTGCATTCTTAGTCTTGCTTGCTTTACATTGTCTCTCTTTGCCCTTTATTAGCCACTTAATATTTGTGTGAATTACATTTTTCCTGTTACCTCTTCTCTTTCCCACCTGAGTTTCTGGACTTGAGCTTTGGATGTAAATTCTTTCTTTGCTTCCATTCTTATATTGGGGAATTTATCACCAAGGCTTACTAATTAGTTTTATCCAGTTATTCTGGTTCTAAGCTTTATTCTGTAGCTTGTCTTTCACAGGCATTTCCATGGATAATTAACTTATCTTCTTTGTCTTCTATGTAACAAGCACTTATATTTAAACTTTCAAGACTTTCTTAAGAATCCTTTCCTTTCACAAGGAACACAAAGAAATGTGTAGAATTCCAGGAACCTAAGAAGATGATTCCAATATTGGTAAAAATCCAACAGTAAGGTTAGGCCACAATGGCGAAAAGACTTCTCAGATAAAACTAATACACTGCCAGGAGCAATTGTTTCACCCTTTGAAAACTCCCTCTGGCCTTTAATAGCCTACATTTATTGAATTTATATTGACCCAAATGTAAAGAATGTTTTAAATTTATTCTTCTTCATCTTATGTAATAATTCTCATGGATGGTTCCCAATTAATGGCCTCACTTTCTAGAGTAACCCCCTAGAGAGAAAGCATCAGGGGATAGAATTGTCCTGGAAAATTTCACAGTCATATAAATGTCTTCATAGTCAATGAAAATAGAAAATCACTGAATCCTCTAAACTGTAATGGTTTCTATGGATTTTTAAAAGCATGGTTTATAAAAACTTTTTATAAGATGAATAACCATTGTGAATGGAAAAAATGTCGCAGCCTCGTTGTGTTACTCAACTCTCAGCTATATCTTTTATGCTGCTACTGATGAAGTAACTTCCTGCTTTATGTAAATGCAGGAATGCCTGTGCTTTAGTGGTGACTGCAGTGCTTGTAAAGGCAGTATTTATGAAGACTCTATCTTTACCAAATGTAGTCTTTAGCTCTTCTTCTGTATTTTGTCAAATTTGCAATATAGAGAAAAAATGAGAAAAATAATGGAACATTTCCCATTATTATCATTGCATTAACAGTGGAAAATCTGCATGTCTAAAAGATTTGATGAAAATTTATCAAAACATTCCCAAATTCAGTGATTGATTAGCAATTAAGCTAAATTTGTCATCTTTCAATCTTCTACATGAACCTTCAGTGGGGGTTCCCTATATGAGTACATATCAATAATATATTGCTTTTTTTCTGTCAAATAATATATAGTTATATAATTTATTTTTTAGAGACTTCTCTCTTTCATTTGTGAGTTTGCATTCCTATGTTCTCATTTTCTAAATAAAAACATATTTTTCTGTCACTGTTTTACCTGAGTTTATTCTTGGTGACCTAGTGTTGGAAACGTGGTATCATTTTTGGGTCATGGAGATTTGTACACGCAGTTCAGTGAAAGAATTCTCACCCAGATGTGATAGTTCTACTTTCAGATATATTTTTATGGTAAGCTTTAAAGAAAGCAGCACATTTGTACATCAGCAAGTACTTGTAGAAGGAACAAAGGAACATAGCGTTTTTAAAACATACATGCATGTTTCATTCTGCCTTTACTAGACTGAGAGAAATAGACCATCGAGTGTTGGGCTAATGGTGAACTTGAACAGTCACATGTCTAATGCTACATAAAATAACACAGAGAGCAAGATAAATTCCTAGAAAGGGAGTGCTCCCAGTATGTGAAACTTAGGTAGAAAATCAATCAGTACATCACAATATTATTTCACCTGACCAGAGTAGTCATAGCTAGTCCTCTCCCTTATCCACCCCCACCAATCCAACTTTTGATTTCAAGCAGTTTCCACAAATGTTTCTGATGTTCCACACAAGCCTGTTTGGGAAGAAAGAATTACCACTTGCAATCACACTGAGCACTTTGACAAGTATAACATCCCATGTTAAAAAGCCTGATTAGAATAACATCAGCATCATCAAAATTACAGTCTAGAATCGACAGGGCTCTGTGAAGAATGAAGAATGTGTCCTTTGCTGTAAACTCCAGCCATGAGAAAACTCAGCCATTCTGGCCATACAAAATCCAATAAAATGGATCTCATACATGACTCCATTGAGTGTTTTGATATTTTGAAAGGCACAATAATGAGGACTTCGTCTCTGAGTATCCACTCATTTTCCAGAGCCTTCAATGCCCAGTTGGCTCCATGTGACACTTATCTGCAGGTAGATTGATTAAGGCAGGAGTGAGTATCCATTTCAAGGGGAAACTATTTATAGACTAATTTGAGAGAATGAGATTCTCTTTCCCCTCTTAAATATGTGAACTAAGAAACACAACTTAAAGTAAATTGATTACTTACTAAGCCAAAACAACTTGCAAACCAAAATTATAGAGGATCAAACACTGAGAGCCTTCCAAAGAAAATCAGGATGCAAGAAGAATGGAATAGAAATACAGAGAGATGTAGAGATGAGAGACCCTTCAATCCAGAGACAAAGTGATGAAGAAAGTAGTGTCTAATGACTTTCCAAGTCCCATAAGGCTCATGAGTACTTCTTAAAATTAGGTTCCATGAGATATTCCTGTTATCTTTTCAATAACATCATTTTTTTTTCAAAAATTTGAATTGCTTTCTGTTCTTTGCAAAGGGAAAACAATTGCTTAATAGAATCCCTTGCAGTCCCTTCCCTTATCATTCAAAACAATAATCTGAAATGAAGGCATATCAGGATGTTGAACCCCTTGAAAGATTTGAATTTTGAAAAGTATGCAATTTAGTTTCACATTATTTGGAAGTTAATGAAATTTTTAGCATGTTAATATTTCCTGTTGCATTCAAGTATATATCTCTCCCTTACTAAAAAGTTCTAAAAATAAACATGATCTACCATAGAAAGAAGAGGAACTCATATAATTAGATTCATTCATCATTAGGAATTTATTGGGTACCCACCATAGGTTGTGGGGACTACAAAGATGAATAACTCAGTCTCTGCTCAGAAAGTACCTCACAGTCCAGAAGGAGTGAAAAGCCAAAAAGAGAGTAGCAAATGTGATAAGAAAGTTACAGATTAAAACAATGAGAGAATATTTGATATTTCATTTACAGATGTGGAAAAAAAGTTGGAGTTTCATAAGTGCTACAAGAAATCTGCAGGCAGAAAACTGTGAGGCACATTTGATATTAACTGTTTATTTTGCAAAATCATGATCCATAAATACAGACCATGCCCCACACTATTATAGAGGAAGTTCCCAGAGCCCCAAGCAGGAAGGCTATGGCAAAGAGAAATTAAGAGACAATTTTAATCGTCCCCCTTCCCATCTCTGTTAATTTAAACTAGAGGTAATCATTATAAAAATAACACTCATCTTCTTTTATTTTATGGTGTGTACCAAGAAGCCCATACTGGCTTCAGCACTTCACATGCATTATCTCATTTAAACCTTATAACAATAGCTTTAACAAGTACTTTTAAAGAAAAATCATGATTTACATCTCACAGATAACAAAATTGAAATGTAAAAATAGAATTTTACTTGCCCAATGGCACCTGGCTGATGAGTTTCAGAACCAACTTACAGAGGCAGTCACTATGATCTTTATCTCTCTGTTAGTACTGATATAGTGGAGTTAAAAAAGCAAAACATGGAGAGGACTGTGGGAAGTGACTGGAAGGGATTGCTCTTCTTTGAACGTGGAACCCCCAGTTGATGACACTTTTCAGTATGTTCAGGAGAGATGCCATTCAATTACTGTGATGTTACAGTCTACAACATGAGCAAAATTTATATAAATGTTGTATTTAACTTGGCTAAATAAGATATAATTGCCCAGTGATAACTGCACAATATCTTAAGTGGAGTCACAGATGTTCTATTTTCAGAAGAACAATAGTTAACTAATAAAAATGATGTAGCAGAAAAACCATTGGACTGGACATCAATTATGTAAGTGTGGAGAAGTTACTTAATGTTTCTTGGCCTTAGTTTCATCTGCAAAACAAAAGGGGTAGAATAGTTGATTTGAAAGATAACTTTTTTCCAAAGGCAGATGGGACTGCATGACAACTCTGGACAACATAGGCCAGAATTCCATTCTGAAACTCCCCACCCCTCAGTGAAGCTCCTAATGTATATAAAGACTACACATTGAAAAAAAACTAAGACTGAAGGAACAAGGAGCAATGAATAAGCATAAATCTATGAAGCAGTGTGTTCATAGTGGAAAAGAGCCTTTTTAGTTGGGTTATTTTTCAATTCTCCAGATTCCTTTCTTCCTGTAGCTGCCTGTCCCTAAATTTCTTGTTTGAGCATGAGTGGTTTGGAATTGTTAATTGTTGCCTTCAGTTTGGAAGCACATTTGATTCTGGAGAAATTTAGGGACCAGACAGAGAGGAGAAAAAGGCACTCAGTGCTTTACAACACATATTTGTATTTATGGTTTGCTTTTATGGACTTTTGGCTTTGATTGGCATTAACTTATCCAGAAAGCCTCCCTTGATTTTTATGTCTCCACCCAGTCTACACATACAGTACCCACAAACAACCTAGTGTATCCCTCTACAACATATTCACATTGATTATCCATTTTTTCTCTGCACTAGAGAGTGAGCCTTTGTGGTGAGAAGCTTCATCTTACTCATTTTTATCTCTATCAGGATCTGTCATTGAGTGAGTACTCCAAAAATAATTCTATAAATGAATTAATCAGATCATCCATATTTAAAGAACCATTGTGGATCAGTGAAGAACCACAAAGTGGCCCTTTATTGTCTAGTCTAGGAAGTCAAACAGGTGGGAAAAGTGACATGAATTCCAGGACAGAAACCCCATTTAGGAGTAAAGAATGTACATATAACTGGAGAACTTCTTATGCTGTAACTCTGGGGAGCCCAAGAGTAGTGGGTGATGAATATTTCAGTTAAGTTGCAATAATATTAACCATTTTAAATCTTAACTATGACACTAACAATATAAATGTATTACGTCGCATATCAAGGAGATATCCTAGAGTTACGAAACTTAACAAATTGATGGGCGCATCCAGAGTCATATTTTAGCTCAGCCACCTGCAGGGTCATGGCTATAGTTCAAGCGTGTTCCTTTATGGTTGCAATACGGTTGTGGCAGTGCCAAGCATCCAATGTTCACAGAACTATTTCCAGGGTCAAGAAGAAGTAGTTTCCTTCAGTATAAGTGAACTCTTCCCAAAAGCCACCTCACAGAACCCCCTACACATCTCAGTGGCTAGAATTGTGTTACATGCTGATGAGTAAACCAGTCATGGAAAAGAGGAAAGGAATTGCTATGATTGGCTGAAACTGATTATTATTTATAGCCTGGAGCTATGGAGGGGTCCAGTTTCTCCTGAAATATACCTCCTGCCAGCCCCTGGCCAATTAATTACCAAAATCTAGGTTCTGTACTCAAAAAGAGTTAGGAACTTCTGAAGTATAGGTAACCAATAATGACTAACCAAGTGAAAAATCCAAATATTAAGGTTTTGTCTTTCTGAGCATGCTGAAGCATTACAGTACCTCTAAACTTGAAAGCTTTTATAATTTTATTCAGGTAGGAAAAGGTTAGTCAGCCATTCGTTTGGATTAAGTTTCTCTCCCAATCACACTTGGACCATCAGAGAGATTGCAAAGATATTATCTTTTCAGGTACTTTGTGTTTTACTATTTGGCAACTGAACCCGCTCAGCTAGTGGGCTGATTTCTCACACCTGACCTTGATTACATTTTTGGCTACAACCTCCAGAATGTATTTTAAAACCCTTGCACTAGCTTCACTTGAGCCAAAACTTCTCATGTGATTGATCTTGATTAAAGTTCAGTTATGGATATAGGTAAAAAATATATATATTAGTAGAACTATCTGTGACTTTATCATAGAAATCACAGATATTTTGATAGACTAATGCACTTGTTGCAGATATATTGAAACACAGTTTTGCTCATTACTATTTTGAATTCCCATAGCTATTAGATCTGTTGTTAGATCTTGTTAACAAATAAGTTCATATATTACTATATCACAAGTTTGTTTTTAATAATATTTAAACAACTATTTTACTATAATTAGTTTTCTTTGTGACCCTTTGAATTTTATTTTATGGATTTGAGAACATTATTCCGAGAGGGGGTTGAGCTTCTTTAGACTACCAAAAGGCTTTGGACATAGAAGTCAGGATTTTTTTGTTTGTTTGTTTGTTTTTTAATTTTTAAAGACCAATGAATTTGTAGTTCTACAAGATTCACTCTAAAGTCAATAAGTAGGAATTATACTCAATAAAAAAATAAGAATTATACAATTAATAAAAATTCATTTCTAAATCTGACCACACGAAATAAAGAGACAACTTTCCTTAAAGCCTGAACTAAGCATCCCTTAAAATCATTTTTCAGTTAGGCCACACCATTTGGATTTCTGAAGATTTTGATGAATATGATTTGGGTGATCTAATTAAATTAGTTTCAAACATTAATCAGTAAGTAAATCATCATTTGTCCAAATTTCGTCTTCATTTGAATTACTTGTTCTAAGCACATATAGGAGATTAAAGAACATTAGAAGGTGAACAGATGAGTGAATTAATAAAGGATAAATAATATTCATATTTTTCAAATGATTCAAATATAAAATATAAATAGTAACTGTCATAACAAATAGAATTTGATTTTCTAACTTAGGTCCATTTTGACCTTTAACAACTGCTGTTGGATTTGTACTAACTAGTTATTCCTCCCCAAAAAGAACAACAATCTATCTTCAAAGCCTCAGGGGGATGGATAGCACATTCAACAGGTTTTGATGTAAAAAAAGTGCATGCTTTCTAAGAATGTCTGTTTTATAATAGTCATCGTTGTCACCATAACTATGATTAATTAGCTTTTTGCTACCAAAAAGCCTTTTAATTCTGAGACAGTCGCTTAGATGAATAATGAAAAGACTTCATCATTCTGTAAAACTGCAATTTTAAAGAAAGCAAATTCATGATGAAAGAATAAAGTTTGCCTGAATTATGTGCAAACTGCAGTTTGACCAATATTGTTTTTCATACTAAAAACTCAAAGTGTCAGCCATATTTCTTTTCTTGCAGTAAAGTCATATTTCTTAGAACTGACAGTAAATTATTTTTCCTCTCCTTATTCACTTCATTCAAGTGGTGCTGCATGATTAAAATGAAAACTTACCTATTTCAACAGATACATTTTCTTTTCTTACTGCCTTCAGAGTTAATATAGTGGAACCCATTCATTTTGGTCAGAAAAATTTTGGTCAGACCTCATAATTTTTAGCACATTATTTTATAGAGTTTACCTTGATTAAGTCCATTTAGATACAAATATAAAAAAGGAACAAAGGGATGATTTTATTACTTATGATTGTGAAGATGAATTTTCTCAGCAATAAGGGTTTTGCTAAGTCATATTCTGTAGGTTTGAAAATGAGGCTTTAGTTACAGTATTCCAAATTTCACACAGATAATTAAGCCTTTAATAGATTTTACTTTTGTTAATGTATACTTTGAGTTTGAATTTTGAGTATAATTTTGTAGATGGAGCTTTTACATGTTTAATATCTTAATATTTGCAAATTTTTTTCTAATGTAGGAAAAAAAGCATCGCAGAAATAACCAATCACTTTATAAGCTTAACTATACTAGAGAAAACACAAATATTTTGGTTCTTTTAACTCATTAGAAAGTTTATGATATTTTTTAACGAAAAAAACAGTAAAGAGTGGGAAGTATGGGTGGGGCTATTTTGACATAGGTGGGGATCTAGTTAAGAGGCAGAAAATGATGGGTTGAGAAAAATAGGTAGTTTTCTAAATGGAGATAGAAATAGAGCTGGGATTTGCAGAGCTGATACAAGTAATAGTGTTATTAAACACCACCAATACAAATTATCTGGTAGATAAATAATCCAGAGTTCTCTGGATTGACAGATTCTTCTATCTAGCAAGGCATCTGTTTTCGAGAATAAATGAGATCTTATGGACTAATGGGAAGGGACAGAAATGTGAGAAAATGAGCAAACAATCATTTGAATACTAATTTGCTAAATAATTCATGCAAGACTTTATTACATTCCTATTACATGCCAAGCATTTTACTAGGATCTGAAAATGAATGCAAAATTAAAAATGAGATCCCTGCCCTCAGGCTATGTATAGTCCAGGGTAAAGAAAGATTTGTGAAAAAACAGATGCAACAGAAGACTAAAGGCATTATGGTAACAATATGTGAAGTTTGCAATGGCGACCCAAAAGTTACCAGGTCTGCTTTGAAAGGCTTTATAGAAGTTATTCTCGAGACGTGATGATATGGTCACCATACTGCAGCATCAGAGGAAAAGACATCACTGGCAGAGATTCCGTGTGAAAGAGTATGGAATGTTGGGAAGAAAATAAGTAGCATTAGTTGCATGGAGAGGAGGGTTACTGAGAAACAATTTTGTTTAGGTGTGGAGCACTTTTAAGGATAATTCTGGAGGTTTCACCAGAGGCCAGATCATGCTAGAGTCTAGACTTTGCCTCATAAACAATGAGGAGGCATAAATTAAAGTGCTTGAGTAACATTACTCAAGCAATAATTTATAGGATTAATTAAACCAGAATATGACTCAATGGAGGAAAGCAATCTGTAATATTCTATAATTAGAGGAAGAAGGACTGGACTGAGGAAGTTGCAAGGAGGGATTCAGAGAGGACACAGGAGAGACATTTAGAACAAGAATTGACATAACTGGTGGAAATTGAGATTAAAGAGTTAGATTGGTGGTGACTGTGAGGTTTGTTGCTTGGGTGACCAAGTGGATGGTGGTTTCTTTCATTAAAATTGTATGAAAAATAAAAATAACCACTGCCATTTAAAAGGTTGGTCATTCATTATCTTATTTAATTTTCAGGACACCTAAGTAAAGTAGTAAATTATGATTTCTGTCTTTGTGGGAAAAAAAAAAATGAGGCTTAGACTTAGTTAAGTAACTTGCCTGAAGTCTCTAAGGTAGGATGTGAGAGCACCAGGACTCCAACCCAAGACTCAAAAGGCAATGCTTTTAGGTATTATTTTATGTCTAAGAAGATAAGCATTAGTTATTTTCGACATGTTGAGCTTGAGCTATCTGCTGAGATATTTCTAGGCAGGTGGATAGAAAGCCCTGGAGTTCTCAGCATGTGACTGGTAATAGAAACCTCAGATATATAGCAAGTACAAAGAGAAGAGGATTGTGGGCAGAAGTCAATAATTTTATGTTTAAAAGGTAAGAAGAATTTTATGAGTATATAAAAGTGCCTGGGAGTGAAAGGAGAACCAGGAGAAAGTGGAAGATTGTAAGCCAATTCTACATTATCCTGTGCACACACTCATCTCTTTGTCCAAAAATCCTACCAGTTGTTCAAGACCTAAGTCAAATGCTACTTCCTCCAAGAGGTCTTCTCTGATATTCCTATTCAGATTAACCTCTTTTTTCCTGAATCCTTTAATGCTTAGTCTGTGCTCCTCATAATTTTCACCACATTCTTTCCTTGTACTATCTTGATGTTTATTTCATTTCTACCCAGCCTGTAGTTTTATTGACAGCAGAGGTGATCTTCTTAGCTTTGATCTCCGACACATAAAAGGGGCAATGGTAATTAGTTGGATGTCTGGATCAAAAAGGTAATGAAATTTGGAGCATCACAGGACTATTGGAAAAAAATAACTACCAACACTATGTTAGTTCCATATAATAAAACAGTAATGCATATATAACAAAAGGCAATGGGAAATTCTCATTACTGTGATCCATACAGTATATTATTGGACCAGAAAATGTTGACAGGAGGAAAAGCAAAATGATCAAAAACCTGGAATGGGAATGGTATAAGAGAAGACCAAAAAAAAAAAAAAAAAAAAAAAAAATCAATCAAAGACTGTCAGTGGAAATGCTTAAAACATTTAACACCATCACCGTAATAGTTCATAATAACATGGAATTTTCAATCAGAAAAATATCTTAATTTAAATTTCAACATTGCCATTTGCCAGTGCTGTGACCTTGGGCAAGTTATTTAATATCTGAAGGTTTCTTATTTTACAAAAGGGATAATTTGAAACTCATAGAGATGTAATAAGGATTAAATTAAGTAATGCATGTCAAGTATTTAACATAGTGCCTAGCTCATTGTTGTTTCTTCTGCTGCTATTGTTGTTAATAAATGTTCAGTGAGATACATTCAAAACAAATATATGAATTTTCTACTTTGCCCAGCAGATAATGGACATCTGGAATTCATTAAACACAGTAAATAGAAATGATTTTAGGAAAGATTTGACAGCCAGAGAATATGTTAGTCTATTCCCCACAGGAGTCTCATGACCTCCCATAAGTTGACCCTAAAATACTGGACCATTGGGCCATATGTTGTATTCTTTCTAATAAGTATTTTTATGTATGTACTATGCTGTTGACTGTGATTTCAAAATATGAATTTATAAATAATTGAACAAATAAATAAATGGGGAAAATGAGCAAATCTCCTGTGTATAAGAATCCCAAATAATTTATGTAGCCACTCTGCCCTTGAAGAGGTTGTGCCAGTTTGAAACTGTTATTGACCTCAGGAGAGGCAAGATCTTTTAATCCAATCTTGTGCAGTGGAATCTTTTAATTGAGTGTTTCCATGGAGATGTGATGCACTCAACTATGGGTAAGAACTTTGACTAAATTATTTCCATGGAGATAAAACCCCACTCATTCCAGGTGAGTCTTAATTAGATTACTGGAGTCCTCTAAGAGAGCTCATGGAGAAGAGAAGCTCAGAGAAGCTGAGATAGACATTTGGAGAGAAATTGAGAGCCGACACAGACACAGACACTTGGAGACGCTGGGAGATGCAGACAGAAGGACGTCTGGAGATGCTAAGCTAAGTGATGAAGCCCAGAGTTTGCTCCGGAGAAGCTAAGAGATGACTCCCAGTTGCTTAGAGAAAAACAACCCAAGGAGAACAAGCAGAGAGCTGAGAGCAGCTAAGAGAGACCAGCAGACGCCAGCCACATGCCTTCCCAGCTGACAGAGCTGTCCCAGACTCCACTGGCCTTTCTTCAGTGAAGATATCCTCTTGATGATGCCTTAGTTTGAACACTTTTATGGCCTTAGAACTGTAAACTTGTAACTTAATAAATCCCATTTATAAAAGCCAATCCATTTCTGGTATTTCACAATAACTCTGAAAATATTAAACTCTTCTAAAATAAAATGTTTTTTAAAAACTAAGGAAATCTGTATAAAGTATGGGCTTTAAGTCATAATAGTATATCACTATTGACTTATGAATCTTAACAAATGTATCATACTAATGTAAGCTATTACTAATACAGGAAACTGGATATGGAGTATATGGGAATATTGTACTATCTTTGCAATTTTTCTGTAAATCTAAAGCTGCCCTAAAATTAAAGGTTAATTTGTTTAAATTAAAAAATAAATATAGAGAATTAGTTTCCTTAAAACTCTACAAATTCATTCATTGAAGGCTTTTAAAATACTTTTCTTTCTTCCCTCTGCAAAACCCTCCATGTGTTGCATAAGTGTAAAAGAGTTGGGGAGCAGTGGGAGTAGTGCAGAAAGAGTTAAGAGTATAAGTTGAACTACTCTTTTATTTTTAAAATGAGGCAAGCATAGACATTTTATTTTATAAGCTTTTGGTCTTTTAAGTTAAAAAATGAATGGAATTATAAAGTCAAGATTTGGCACTGATCTCATTGCAAATGGAGCAAAGAAATCTGAAAGCCAGATTATAAATGCTAAGTAAGCCATTTGTGATTTTTTCCAAAGTTATAAAAGTTATAGGAGTGTTTAATACAGTCACTACTTTGTTTTGTAGATTAAACTATTGAGTGTATTTGGATTTAAATACACATATCTTAGGACAGGTTCCATATGTGAAAATATAAAACACAGGCAAACCTTAGGCTAGGAAATTACCACTGACAAAGCCATATTCATAGTTAAATACAAAACAACAAAGCAGTCTAAAGTCAAGGTGTGCCAGTTTGAATGTATTATGTCCCCCAAAATGCCATTATCTCTGATGCGATTTTGTATGAGCAGATGTATTAGTGTTGATTAGATTGTAATTCTTTGATTGTTTCCATAGTGATGCAGCCCACCCAACTGTATGTGATAACTCTGATGAGATAATTTCCATGGAGGTGTGGCCCTGCCCATTCAGCATGGGCTTTGATTAACTTACTAGAGCGCTATAAAAGCTCAGACAGAAGGAGTGAGTTTGCTACAGCCAAGAGGGACACTTGGAAGAGAGCACAGGGTTTGAGAGAGGAGCTGCAGTTTACAGAGACATTTTGAAGATGGCCTTTGAAAGCAGAGTTTTGCTCTGGAGAAGCTAAGAGAGGACAAATGCCCCAACAGCAATGAAGAGTGACATTTTTGAGGAGCTGCAGCTTAGAGAGGAACGTCGTGGGAGAAAGCCATTTTGAAACCAGAACTCTGGAACAGATGCCAGCCATGTGCCTTCCCAGCTAACAGAGGTTTCTCATATGCCATTGGCCATCCTCCAGCGAAGGTACCCGATTGTTGATGCCTTACCTTGGACACTTTATGGCCTTAGGATGTAACTTTGCAACCAAATAAAGTCCCTTTATAAAAGCCGATCCATTTCTGTGTTTTGCGAAAAGGCAGCATTAGCAAACTGGAACACAAGGGAAAACACTTTTCTTAATCCTTAACCACGTTACAACACACAGAAGCCATATATATGTTTGTATGTATGTACAGATGTGTGTATTTTATGTACACATATGTATGTATGTGCATGTATACATATGTATATATGTTGGGGGGTGTATTGTAACTTCTTGGGGTTAAAACTAGAATTTTTAGAGCAATGTTATTTGCAGCTCTAATATCACATTTCAAATAAAACGGAAATTTTTCTTAAAACAACTGATTATTAAAATGTTTCATTCTTAAAGGAAAATTCTAATTTTGGCCATTTGTATTGATTTAAAAATAATTTAAGCCCATATAGTATGCTCTTTTGTCTGACACTGGCATTTAAATTTTAAAATGTGTCATAGACATGTCACAGTTAAGTACTGACTTACATATCTATTCTTAAAATCTCTCTCTCTTATCTATCTATCTGTCTGTCTATCTATCTATTAATCAGCTATTTAAAATAATGGCTGTTAAGGACTTACTATGTGTAAGGCACCATGTTACCATGTTAGGAACTTTGGGAGATATAAAAATGCAAAAGAGACTGTTATTTACTCACAAAGTTTTTCCCTCTAGCTGGGGAAAACACACTGCACAAATGTAAGGCAGAAAGCAATAAATATAAGGAAAGTCTTGATATAATACTCTGCATGTTATCATGCAGTTTAAAGAGAGGAAGGACTTTCAACTGGTAATCTGTGGAGACCTAATGAAGGAGGTGATGTTGAAATGTGAAATACATCGTATTATACTACATGGTGATGAAAAGCATTCATAGTGAATGAAGAAACTTGAGCAAAACCCAGAAAAATGTGGGTCATATTGAAAAAAAAAAATAAACAGGTGAAAAAATATAAAAGTGGTATGAAATGAGTTTAGAAATATAATTTTGGAAAAAGACCACAAAGAACCTTGAATGTCAGGACCAGGAGTTTAGACTCCATGGTGTACAAGGGATACATGAAAATCCTTCAGCTTCTTAGAAAATATCATGTTAGGAACTGGGCTTTGGAGCAGCACTTACAATGATCTGTTATGCAGAATACAAATTCTCTATTTGTCTTGCTTGGAAAATCTTTCCCTATACCAAGTTCATGAAGATATTCTCTAATATTGAAGGTTGAAGAAGAAGCTCTATTATTTTACTGTTCCATTTAGATCTTCCATCAACTTGGAAGTGATTTTTGTGAAGGATGTGAAGTTGATTTTTTTTCTCCAAATGGAGAGAAATTTTAATCTTTTTCATATCTTGGTTCTTGGCGGAAGCTTTACTATCATCAAAATATTAAATGGCAATAATTAGTAATCAAAGAAATGAAAATTAAAATGGCATATTTATTTTTGTCTGGTTGGCAAGACTGTAAAAATGTTAGTATTTAATGTTGGTAATTACAATAGACTTGGCATAGGAACAGTCTTCTGCAAAATCATTTTGGCATTGTTTATCAAATGCCTTAAAATATTCCTACCCATTGACTTTGTAATTATATTTCTAGAAATTTAAAAAAGAGAGTGGAGGGAGGAAGGGGAGAAGACAGAGAGATGGGGGGGGTGGGTGTATGTGTGTGGAAAGAATGGGAAATGTAAAGAAATAAATTTTAACACAAAGTAGAAATAAACAAAGTAGAAAAGGGAATAGGGATTGCTGGGTTAGAAGGTTAAAATTTTAAATAGGCTATTTAGGAAGGCCTCAATAGTAAGGTGATACTTGATCAAAGATCCAAAGCAGGCAAGGAGCTTGTCATGTCCTTGGCTGGGAAAAGAGCAGGGAGGTCAAGCTGTCTCTAGATTCTGAGCAGAGTATGGCAGGAGCAACTGAGGAACAACAAGACGACCAGTGAGGGTGGGGGGAGTAGAATTAGGTGAGGTCGGAGAGAAAACTGGCAATAAAACAAGAGGGCCCTTTCAGCATGTTGTAGAGATTTTGGCTTTTACACTGAATGTAAAAGAGGGTGGATTTGACGAGAGGAGTGACATGATATCATATATGGTTTAACAGATTTATTGTGGCTTTTATGTTTTGAATATAAGATACAGACCTAAGAATACAAGTTAGAAGGAAATTCAGTAATCTTGGCCAGAGATAATGGTTTTTCAGACCAAGGTATTAACAGGGACAGGGGTGAGAAGTGGTCAGATTCTGGATATGTTTAGGAGAAGCTAACAGGATTTTCTGACATGTTAGATAGGGAGTGTGTAGAAAAAGAAGAGTCATAATAACTCCAATATTTTGGGCCTGAACATTAGAATTATATAATTGCTATTGAATAAGATGTGTAACACTGTAGGAGGAGAAGGTCTTAAAGAGAAGGTCAGAAATTTGACATAAGATTGATGCCTCCAAGAGGAATAGCGAGTCTGGCATTCTGGGGAAAGGTCAGACTTGAGATGAACATTTCGATATCAGCGTATGTATGGTGTGGTAAGTTCAATAACGTCCCCCACATAGACATGTTCCCTGGACCTGTGTGTGTGAACTCATTTGAAAAGGAAAAACTGAATCAAGGTGGGCCTTAATCTGGTATGGCTGGAGCCCCTATAAGCAAAGGAAATTTGGACATACAAGTACAACCCTCAGAAGGAGACAGAAAGAGACAGAGGCAGAAATTCAGTGTTGGTAGGCAACCACCAGAATGCTACAGACTGGAGAAGTCATGGCCTTCTGGTACCTTGAGTTTGGATTTCTAGCTTTCAAACCATGAGCCAATAAATTCCTATTGTTTAAGCCAACTATTTTGTGGTTTTTATTATAGCTGTCCTGGCAAACACTAAGACAGGTGGTACTTCAAAACATGAGACTGCATGATATCCCCAAGAGTGAAGGTGAACAGAGAAGCAAAGCTGTTCAACGGCTGAGCCTTTGGCTACTTCAATGTGAAAAATTTGGAGATAAGAGAAGTAGCCAATAAAGAAGATTAGAAAGGAACAGATAATGAACTGTGGGGAAACCAAGGAGAGTTTTGGATTCTGGAAACCTAGAAAATAAATTATATCAGGGAGAATATTTGAAATCATGATTCAATAGCTGTGATATGCTTTTATGTAGCCATTAAAATAATATTTTTTGAAAATTACTAAACTAGGTAGAAAAACACTCCTGATCTATTAAGGTAAAAATACATAAACTATGATCCCCTTTCTGAATAATCAACATATATGTAATATATTTAAGGATAATAAATGACCAAAAAGATGACATCAAAATAGTAATAATGATTATCTCTGAGTGGCAGAATTATAATTTTAATTTTGAATGTATCTTCAATAACATCCAAATTTATTACATAGTCTGAGTTACTTTTATAACCACAATTAAGCAAAAAATATCCAAGTTTTATTTTGAAAAATTTTAAAACTATAGAAAAGTTTAAAGAACAGTTCAGTGAACACCCTTGCTCTTCACCTAGATTGCCAGTTGTAACTATACTTGCTTCATCTTATTTTTTCCATATATATTTAAACATTCCCTTTCTCTATCTGTCTCTCTCACATACACAGACACATACACACACACATTTCTATTTGCTGAACCATTTGCAAGCAAGTTACAAGCACTACAACACTTGACTTCTAAGGATTCAACCATGTATGTTCTAAGAACTAGGACATTCTCCTGCTAACTTCACACTCAAGAATTCTCTTATAAAACTTTTTATTTCTGTAAGGATATTAGTATTTGTCCCCTCTTTATTCCTGCTCTTACTAATTTGTCTTCTCACTTTTTTTCTAGGTCAATCTAGCTAAAGTTTTGTCATTTTGTTGTTCTTTTCAAAGAACCAACTTTTGCGTTTTTGAGTCTATTTTTTTTTCCTATTCACTATTTCATTTATTTCTGCTTTAATTGTTCTTATTTTCTTCCCTTTGCTTGCTGTGTTTTGTTTGCTATTTTTTCCTAGTTTCTTATGGTAGAAGTTTATGTTATTAGATTCAGCTTTTTATTGTTTTATTATCTGTGTTTACAAGCATTTAACTTTCCTCTAAACACTGCTTTTGCTGCATCTCAAAAGCTTTGGCATCTTGTGTTTTCATATTCATTCATTGCATTAAAAATTCCCTTGTGGTTTCTACTTTGACTTAGGAATTTAGGAGAGTGTTTAATTTCCACATATCTGTTAATTTCTCAAATTTCTTTCTGCTATTTATTTCTAATTTTTTCCATTGCCGTTTGAGAATATACTTTATATGACTTCAGTTGTTTTAAATTTACCAAGGATTATTTTACTACCTAGGATACAGTCTGTCCTGGAGAATGTTTTGTTTGTATTTAGGGGGATTGTGTATTCTGCTGTTCTTGAGTGGAATGTTCTATAGGTAACTGTAAGGTCTAGTTTGTTTATAGTATTTTGAAAATTTTCTATTTCCTTACCGATCTTCTGTCTAGTTGTTCTATCCAAAATTGAAAGTGGGGTATTGAAATTTCCAACTTTTATTGTTGAATTGTCTATTTCTCCCTTCGATTCTGTTAGTTTGCTTCATGTATTTTGGGTTTCTGTTATTATATCTTTATGCTTATTATAGCTTCTTGATGGGTAAACTTTATATCATTTAAAAATGTTTCTCTGGCTTAAAACCTATTTTGTCTGACATCAGTATAACCACTTCAGCTCTCTTTTGGTTACTTTTTGTATGGTATATGTCTTTTCCTCCAGTTACTTCCACCTTATTTGAGTCTTTAAGGTCTGTCTCATAAATAGCATATAATTGGATCATGGGTATTTTTGTTTTGTTTGTTTATTTCATTCTGTCTATCTCTGTCTTATATTTGGAATGCTTAATTATTTACATTTAATGCAATTACTGATAGGGTAGTATTTATATCTGCAACTTTGGAATTTATTTTCTATACATGTTATGTTTTTTGTTCTGCTATTCCCCCATTACTGGCATTTTTGTGTTAAATAGGTATTTTGTAGTGAAATATTTTAGTTACCTTGCTGTTTAATTTAGTACTGTTTGAGTTATTTTATTAGTGGTTTCCCTAGTTATTACAATTAGCATTATAACTTGTAACAATCAAGTTTGGATTAATAATGATTAATTTCAAAAGCAAAGAAAAACTTTGCTCCTACATAGTTCCATTCCCCACCTCCTCATTTGTACTATCCTTGTCATACAAATTGTATCTTTATAAATTATGTGCCGATCACTACACAATGGTTTATGCAATTGCCTTTTAAATTGTATAAGGGAAAAAAATTACTAAGAAACAACACATTTATACTGTCTTTTATGTTTACCTATGTAGTTAACTTTGCTATTTGTTTTTTATTAATGTTGATTGAAGTTACTGTCTAGTGTCCTTTCCTTTCAGGACTCCATTTATTACTTGTTATAGGTCATGTTTGCTAGCTGTAAAGTCTCTCATTTTTTGTTTATCTTGGAATGTCTCAATTTCTCCTTCATTTTTTGCATGAATTTTATTGGTGAAATACAAAATGGAATAATAACAATTGAGTACAACTTTTTGTAATGTGGGTCTACCATTGAGAAGAATGGAATTCTTTTTTGGGAAAGTAATTTTACTTAATTGGTGTTCAAATGTAAAGCTCATGCTTAGTTCACAGGCTGTGTAAAAACAGGCAGGGGCCTGGATTTTTCCCATGGGCTATTTAGCTTTCTGGCTTCTGTTTAATGCATTGCACTATTTAATTTTATCCACTGGACTCATCACTGTGTGGAATTAACTTCTTTGCTTCTTTACCATGTAATTATCAGTCTCTCCACACTTGGAAAGTAAGGCCTATGAGAACAGAGGCCTTGTCTGTTTGGTTCTCCTGTGTTTTTCCAACATATGGAATCATTGGTATGATAGTCAAATGCCTGGTGCATGGTAGATACTCAACTGATGTTCAATTAATATTGAGTGAATTCAGATCCCACCACTAAACTGAATTGGATGAAAAGATGTGTAACCTTTATTGGAGATCTTTATTTCTTCATATGACTTGGATCTATTGTCTAGCATCCTTTCCTTTTGACCTGATGAACTCTCTTTAGCATTTCATGTAGGTATGGGAGTGACGAACTCCCTTAGCGTTTGTTATCTGGGAATGTCTTAATCTCTCCCTCATATTTGAAAGACAGTGTGCCAAATATAGAACTCTTGATTGGCATTCTTTTTTTTTTTTAATTTCAGCACTTTAAAAATGTCATACCGCTTCTTTCTTGCCTCCATGGTTTCCTGTGAGAAATCAGCACTTAGTCTCATTGAGGATCCCTTGTATGTGACATATTTCTTCTCTCCAAAGCTTTCAGAATTCTATCTTTGGCATTTGTAAATTTGATTATTATATGTCTCACATGGGTCTATTTGGGTTTAATCCTGTTGGAGTTCATTGAGATTCTTGGATGTATATATTTATGTCTTTCATTAAATTCGGAAACTTTTTGAATTGCCAAAAGTTGGAAGCAACCCAAGTGTACATCTGATGGACCAAACCAAGTATTTAACCAATGAATGGATAAATAAAATGTAGTATATACACACAATGGAATCTTATTCAGCTGTAAAAAGGAATGCCGTCTTGATACATTTGAGAACATGGATGAACCTTGAAGACATCATGTTGAGTTAAATAAACCAGACCCAAAAGGACAAATATTGTATGATCTCATTGATAGGCATTTGACTATCATACCAACTATTCCATGTGTTGGAAAAACACAGGGGAACCAAACAGACAAGGCATCTGTTCTCATAGGCCTCATTATGTCTTTGAATATTCTCTATGTCCCTTTCTCTCTTTTTTTCTCCTTCTGGGACTCCCACAATGTATATATTGGTATGCTTTATTATGACCCACAGGTCTCTCCAACTCTGTTCACTTTTCTTCATTTTCTATTTTTCTGCTCCTCAGACTGAATATTTCAATTGTCTTATCTTTATTTCACTGTTTCCTTTGTTTTTAATTATAGAAGTTGTGGGTTTACAGAAAAACCATGTATAAAATGCAGGGTTCCCACACAGTATCCTACCCACCAATATCCTGCATTAGTGTGGATCATTTGTTACAATTGATGGTAGAACATTTTTACCACCGTACTATTAATTAAAGTCTGTGGTTTAACTTAGGGCTCACAATTTGTGTACTATAGTTCATGGACTTTTTTTAAATGCAATCTAACGTTTCCCCTTATACATTCAGATATATATTTCAGTGCTGCTAATTGCATTCACAATGTTGTGCTACCATCACCACCATACATTACCAAAATTTCCAGCATTCCAAACAGGGAATCTGAAAATGTTAAGCCTTAACTTCCCATATCCTATCCCCACCCCATCCTCTGGTAACCCATAATCTAGATTCTGACTCTATGAATGTGCTTCTTCTAATTGTTTCAAATCAATGAGATCATACAATATTTGTCCTCTTGGGTCTGGCTTACTTCACTCAACATGATATCTTCAAGATTCATCCATGTTGTCAAATGTATCAGGACAACATTCCTTTTTACAGTTGAATAAGATTCCATTGTGTGTATATACCACATTTTGTTTACCCATTCATTGGTTAAATACCTGGTTTGGTTCATCAGATGTACACTTGGGTTGCTTCCAACTTTTGGCAATTGAATAATGCTGCCATGAACTCTGGTTTGCAAAAATGTGTTTGAGTCCCTGCTTTCAATTCTTTAGGGTATATATAGTTCTTCCAGCTTTGAGGTTATGTCTGTGATTTGAAGTCTTTCTTCTTTAATGTAAGTATACAGAGCTATAAAATTCCTTCTCAGCACTGCCTTTGCTGCATCCCATAAGTTTTGGTATGTTGTATTTTCATTTTCATTTGCCTCAAGCTATTTCATAACTATACTTCTGATTTCATTTTTTACTTGGTTGTTTAACAGTATGTTGGTTTATTTCTCTACGTATTTGTGAATTCTCCATTTCTCCTTCTGTTATTGATTTCTAGCTTCATTCCCTTGCAGTTGGAGAATATACATTGTATGATTTCAATATTTTTGAATTTATTGAGACTGTGTGACTCAACATGTGGTCTATCATGGAGAATGATCCATGCACACATGAGAAGAATGTGTATTTTGTTTTTGTTGGGTGCAATGTTCTATATGTATCATTAGACCTAGTTGGTTTAGTGTATCATTCAAGTCCTGTTCTTCCTTACTGATCTTCTGACTAGATGTTTTATCCATTATTGAGAGTGGTGTAATGAGAGTCTCCTACTATTAACATAGAACCATCAATTTCTCCCTTCAAATATTCCTTTATTTCCTTCTTATATTTTGGGGCTCTGGCTGTTAGGTGCATATATATTTATAATTGTTACATATTCCTGTTGAATTGTCTTCTTTATCATTATATAATGACCATCTTTGTCCCTCATAAGTGTTTATGACTTAAAGTCTATTTTATCCCATATAAGTATAGCCACCCCAACTCTCTTTTGGTTCCTACTTGGTTCCTACTTGCATGGTATGTTTTTCCCATCCTTTCACCCTCAACCTACTTGTATCTTTGACTTTGAGGTGAGCCTCTTGCAGACAGTATATAGTTTGGTCATGCTTTTCTTAATCCATTCTGCCAATCTCTGTCTTTTAACTGGAGAGTTTACTCCATTTACATTTAAAGTCAGGATTTTCTTATACCATTTTGCTGTTTAGCCTTTCTAAGTCAAACTTTCTTTGAGCCTCCCTTCCACTAAAGCCTACTTTTATATTTATTTGCTTTTTTGTTTTGTATCATATTGAGTGCCTCTGATTTCTATCTTGATAAATGTTCCATTTGTTTTCATTGTGGTCACCATGGGGTCAACATTTAACATCCTAAATATATAGCAATCATATTTGGTTTGATGCCAACTTAAGTTCAATAGTATGCACATATACTTTTCCTATATACCTCTGTCCCCCCACCATTTTTTATACTTGTTACCACGTATAACTTTGTATATTGAATGTCCAAAAGCCTAGATTTATCATTACTTTTATGCATTTCCATATTGGCATCTGTAGGAAGAAGTGGAGATACATACCAAACAATACAATACAATAACTCTGGCATTTTTAATTAACCAAGTGGTTACCTTTACTGCAAGTCCTTATATCCTTATGCTGACTTGAACCACTGTCTACTGTCTACTGTCCTTTCCTTTCAGCCTGAAGAATTTTCAGACTTTTAGGGCAGGCCCAGTGGTGATCAACTCCCTCATTTTTTTTGTTTATCTGAAAAAGCCTTACAATCTCCTGCTCATTTTAAAAAGAGATTCTCACCGGATATAAAACCATACTTAAAGTGCTGAAGGAAAACAACTGTCAGCCATGAGGATATAAAACTCATGGCTGGCTGTTGTTTTCCTTCAGCACTTTAAGTATTTCAACCCATTGCCTTCTTGCCTCGATGGCTTCTGATGAGAAATTGGGACTCAATCCAATTGGGACTCCTTTGCACATAACATGTTGCTTTTCTCTTGCAGCTTTCAGAGCTCTCCACTTGTCCTCTTGTATACTATCAAATAATTGAAGAGGAGGAGGAGGTGGAGGAGGAGGAGGAGGAGGAAGAAGAGGAGAAGAAGAAGAAGAGGAAGAAGAAGAAACCACCTTCCTCAGTCCTTGTGGATTTGCCTGTATGAGTAATTTCTTTTAGAGATTAGCTGCCCTAACAATAAGTTTAGAGTGTAGCCACTGGCTAAGGGGGTAGAATCCTCCCCAGTATAATCTGTGTATACATCTTGTCCTGGACATGTTCATATGGCCCAAATAATTCTCGTGTTTACAGATCAGAATGTTCCCTTTCCCACAGAAATCTGTGATTCCTCATGGTTGCAGACACTATATTGTGTGTTCCACAGCCAGCAAAATTTGCTCCAGGTAGCTGTGATACAACTGTTCTTCTACAGCATTCCTTCAGAAAGGCTGTGTGACCTGCAGGACAAGTTCTGGGTTAGCAAGGCTGTGACTGTTACTTGGAATTCATTGAACTACTTGGATGTGTGGATTAATATTTTTTATTAAATTTTTGAGATTGTTGGCCATTATTTATTCAAACATTCTTTCAGCCCCTTTCCTTTTCTCCTCTCCTTTGGGGGCTAATACTATGTGTATATTGGTGTATATTGGTGTGCTTGATGGTGTCCCATAATTCTCTGAGGCTCTGTTTATTTTCCTTCATTCTTTTTTCTTTCTGTTCCTCAGACTTAATAATCTCAATTGACTTATCTTCAAGTTTACTTTTGCTGACTTTTCTTTCACTTGCTTGATCTGTTGTTGAGCTCTTCTTGTGAATTTTTCATTTTTCATTTTCCTTTTCACTTACAAATTTTATTTTTAAAGATTATTTCTACCTCTTTATTATATTCTCTATTTGATGAGACATTGTTCTTATAATTTCTTTTAGTTATGTAGACATGGCTTTTTAAAATATTTGCACTTATTTAAAATAGCTGATTTAAATTCTTTTGTCTAATAAGCCCAACATCTGGATTTCCTCAGGGACAGTGTGAGTTATTTTTCTTCAGATCATTACTTTATACCCTTTAACTCTGACATATGGTTTATTAATTTACCACAAACTTTGTGGCTGAAAACACACACATTTATTATCTCACAGTTTCTGTGATTCAGGAGGAAGGCACTACCTAGCTGAGTCCTGTGCTCAGGATCTCACGGACTTCAAGGAAGATGTCAGCTGGTCTGCAGCCTCATCAGAGGCTTGGCAGGAGAAAGATCTGCTTCCAAGTTCCCTCAAGTCATTGGTAGGTTCATTTCCTTGTGATTACAAGACTGAGGTCCTGTTTTCTTGCTGGCTGTTGGCTGGGACCTACTGTCAGCTATTAGAGGCTGTCCAAAGTTTTATGTTACCTGGCCCTTTCATAGCACCTCTCACAATGTGGTAGTTTGCTACTTCAGGTTACAAGGGAGAAAAGTATCTTTCCAGTTTGCAAAAACAGAGCATTATGTGATGTACACAAAACCTAATCAAGGAAGTGATGTCTCATCACTTTGACATATTCTGTTGGTTAGAAGCAAGTCACAGGTGCTGTCCACTCACATGGAGGGGATTATAAAGGGCATGAATATAAAGGCCTTCATAGAGTTTGTCCTCCATTAATTATTTTAAATTTATAAATTTAAATTTAAAAATTTTCATTGTAACCAAAGCTACTGCTTTATTTCCTTTTAGTTATTTACAAAAATATTAATTTCTAGATTTATTGCACTGTGATCAGAAAAAAAATTGTTATTATTTCTATTTTATGAAACATTAATGCTTTCTCTGTGATCAATATGTCTTTTTTTTAATATTCCATGAGTGCTGGAGAGGAAGATAGTCTATATCAGAGCATAAATTTCCTAAGATATATGTAAGATCTACATTCAATAAAATATTCTTCAGTTATTCCTTATCCATATTTTTGTGCACTTGACCTCTCTTTTATTGGTAGTGATATTTTAAGTCTCTTATTATTAATTTACTTCTATCTATATTGTTCCTCCTTTATGAAGGTATTTCCTGTATTATGTGACTCATAAATACATAATTGCTGTTGTGGATTATGCTTTAAACATTACAAAGTGTTCTTTTTCATATTTTATTCTTCTGACCTGAATCTTAATTATCTGGATTGTCTGATATCTGGATCACTAACCCTGTTTCCATTTTGCTGTTATACCTTCACTTGTCCCTTTATTTTCAGCCCTCTGAGTTACTAGGATGTAGGTATGAGTCTTATGTACCTACATATATAATGTGGACTTGTGACTTGTTTTGTGAGCCATTTGAAAAGTGTTTAGAAATTTTTACGGATGCTTAAACATTTTCATTTGTTGATACAGCTGACATATTTGGTTTCACTTCTGCCATTATTTTATGCTATATTTACTGAGATTCTTTCTCAATGTGGCCTATTTCCTTGTATATTGTTATCAATCTATTGCTCTATCTATCTCTATGTATCAATCCATCTACATATCTACTTACCTATCTGCATTGCCTTTAGTGTCTTTTTTCTTATTTAGACTCCAACTGTTTGGATTAACAGTTTTATGATATTCTTTGACCCCCACTTAATAGGTAAGTGACAATTAGTAAGATTAATTTGTTTTGCCTCCTTTTTCTCTCCTCTTTCTTCCCATATTTTAGTTGCAATATTTTTACTTTGTGAGAGCACAAAACATCTCAACTTTGTTTTAGTCTTATATCTACAATTAAACCTATCTAAAAAATTGTCATTTTCCCAAGCTTTCATTAGTCATCTTTTGGTTGGATGAAGCTTATCTCTCTAAGACAAGAATTGGCTCATAATTATAGTACTCTTTTAGTGTGTGCATGTGTATGTGTATACTTGTTTACTGCTGCTCCACCCAGGTCTTGCTCTGCATTTTGCTGGTGATAAATCTTATGCTAACATGATTTCCTTTTTATTTGGAAGTAACTTGGTCTTTTTGCCTGAAGTTCCTAGTTATTGTCTGTATCGATAAAGCCTGTAGTTGACTGTTGCTCAATTTTCTTAGATAAATGACTGAATCTTGAAATATGTAGATTCATAATTTCACTTATTTCTGGAAACTTTTCTTAAATAATATTTTAAAATATTGGCTATATCCATCTTTATTCTTCCCCCAGGACTTCCAATTATATGCAACAAATTTTTTGCTCATTGTCTATATCAATCACATTCTTCCTGATTATTTTTACCTCTCCTTCAATTTTATTGTCATTGTGCTCAGTTTTCCTATCTTGCCTAAAAAAAAACTGCTTGTAATTTTCAGTTAAATATATTGTTACTTGAGCAGCTTTTTATTTAGTTATCAATTTTTGGATTTTCTTTTTACTACTTTTATCCCCCCTGAGTTCAGACAGCTTTCATTTAACATTTCCTTGTTTTTGTGTGTGGCCATCTTTTTGCCTTTTTGAGTACCTGATTTGAGTTATTTTTCGTGTTTGGTAATTCTTGTTTAAGTAATCAATTCAGTTTTTGATGTTATGTTTAAGTTTTTATTTCATTGGGGGTAGACTATCACCTAAAAGGCTTTGTTTCTCATTTCCTCTTTTCTTCTTATATTTTTGTATGAATATTATCTTCCATTATTTGTTTATTTCATGATGTCTTATTTTCCAGGATTAGCAACTAGATTGTGTGCAACCATGGTTGAAGGATTTATGTGGTTTACTCTGACTCTTGGTTCATGAATAACCTATTCTGTTAGTTTAGTGAGTTGTGGATTTTTAAATAGATGACAATTTCTAAATATATAGGGTAGGGAGAGAAGGATTATTATGTGTGCATTTTGTTCTTTTGTTTCTTTAAGATTTTTACTTTTCACATTTTGCTTCCTTCTTTCCCTTTATCATGAGACCTCTGATGGGCATCATCCCCTTCCAAGTACCCCATTCTTCCCCAGATTATACTTTTATCCCTTTTTCTTTAATTCCTTCCCCTTGAACAACAGTAACAAGGGTTCTGGTTAACCAGGTCTCAGTCTTCATAAGCCAGTTCGTATTCATAAGCCAGTCAGGGAGGATCCTTCTCTTTCAGAAAGTGACTTACCTACATTCTGTAGATCCTCCACTTTCTACTCCCCTTCCTCATGCATCATTTGCTAGTTTTCTGTCCTAGTGTGAGCAAGTTCTAGAGGTGGCTCCAGATTTAGGTGTTTAACTCCTTACTTAAATATAGTATGAGGGATTTTAGTAGGCTCTGTTTCCTGGTTTTGATATGAATGGGTTATGGATGGATTTATGTATTCTCCTTGATGACCTCTATGGTTTTGGGGAAATATGTGGAAACATTTGAATTTCAGTGGCTTCCAGTAACCCATAGAAACCCAGCAACTCTCCCTCTTCTTCATTATGAATACAATTTTTTGAGTATAGAATTGTCTCAATGATATATTTACATACACAATCTGCATTTGTTTATTTTTAAATGTTCTTAAAAAATATGTTGTCCTGTCTTTTATTATACATGCCTCATCTGGAATCTAAATTTAATTGTACCCTTTTAGAAATTATTAAAATTGCCCTGTGTAATGCTTTACCATGTAGTCACATTTTGGTTTGTGGTCCATAAATGAAAAACATAAGCAAAATCTGGTAGGGAAAAAAATAAAACCCTGAGGACAAGCAACATAACAAAGAGGAGACTTCTAAATCTAGAACAAGGCAGTCTCTAAAATGGTCAAACTTCTTGTTTGTTTCCTGCTGCTTCAGGGCCCTTCTAAAACTTGAGGCTTTCTTGATCTCCAGCTGTATGACCTGCTATGTTTACTCCCCATGAGGAAAATCAGCTACTTTTTCTCTAAATAAAGTAAAAATACTACATTCTAAAATTTGAGGGGTATCCAGTGATTCCTCAGAGTGGTAATGAACTAATAGGAATTTCAGGGAAAAACTATATTTTCCTTTCTCCTTTAACTGTACTTATTTATTCCACATTTTAGACAAATAAAAATATCAAAAGAATAATCTCAATATCTTATGCAACCAAACCACTCTAAATGGTAGCACATATTAAACAGTAACACTTTGTACTCCAAGTGCACAGATATCAACCCCTTAAATTATTTCATTATTCTTAAATATTCTGTATTGAAAATGTCAAAAAAATTCAGCTCTTTAATCATAGTGCACTAATGCCAATTCTATGACATAGCAAACACTAACTCCATTATTTGACTGACAATGCTTTGAAAATTGAGAATTGTCAGTTTATTTATTAGACAATATGCTCTAAAAATGTATTCAGCCTTAGCTCACAAAATTATGTTTGAAAAAACATAACTATAAAAAATAACAATATGCAGTGGTTTATCTGGCAGCCAACATCAATGAATGTTTTATTATTTTGAATCACTTATGAATATCATGATGCTCTGAAGTTTGTATATTCATACATCAAATAAATTCTTCTCATGTTTTCTATTAGTTTAATTTTGTGGGTGACATAATGGAAGATTTCCTTGAATTATAGGCATATGTAGCCCCCTCTTCCCACACTAACCCATGGGTGAAAAAAATAGGTGGATAGGGATTGTGTGTTTTGTTTGGACTTTGGGCATAGGGACATTGTTAGTGTATTTAGAAAAGCCTTTTCTGTTATTTATGTAACTTTGACTATAAAAACAAATATCTGTTCCTTTATTCTCTTATTGGCAAGGATTCATTTTGAGGGTTTTAAATGACAATTAAAACATCAGAAATGAGTGTGTATTGCAATATTATGCAGCCACTAGACTTAACTACTTAGATTCTACTTGACTGTGTTCATGCAATTAATTTCAACATTATGAAACCAGCACTAAGTGCTTCACATGATTAATGTAATCCTTACAACACAATCCAGGAACTATTGCAATCCTATTATATGCATGAGGAAACTGAGGCACAGAAAGATTAAATTAGTTGCCAGACTATATATATAGACTATATATATATATATATATATATATATATATATATATATATATATATATATAGTACAGACAGAATCAAATCAAAGATATTTGGCTCCAAAGTCTGCACACATAACCTCCACATTCTATTACCTCTGTCTGGAAATGGGGTAAATAATTCACATGCAAACTTAGGTCTGAAACTTTCTATTAGAAAAAATGATTTGAGGATTTGAGTCATTTGGTAAATATTTATAAACTCGATGCATGACTACTATCCTAGGGTCATTGGGGCAAACACTGTTTCTTCCCAAACTGTGTGTGTTTAAAGATACATGCAAAATACATACACCCAAAATAACTGTCAGTTGAGTGGAATAGAAAATTCAGATGTTAAACATTTTTCATTGGAAGTTACAGAGACTAACTTAGGTTATGTTAAGCAAAATAGGGCTTATTATAGGGATATATGATGAAGGTTATTAGAAATGAAAAGCCATACAAGTTATATGCAACTCCAAAAACTGGCCCATATGCCAGTCATACTTTATGGTCATACATGACACTTGTGCCTCTTTCTTTGTGTCTGTTGTTTTTCTCTGTGTGCCTCAGTCCACATTGTAATGGGAGTTCATTTGACTGGATGAAATTACCATGACCCCTCTCAAATGAAGCACCTCAACTTGGGCCACATGAGTAGGGTAACCATATAATTTATCATCCACACTAGGATCCTTCTGAGAGTGAAAGTAGGTGCTAAATTTATAACTTAATTAGTGGGATACAAGATTAATGCACATAAGTCAGTAATGTTTCTATATGCTAGAAATGAAAGAAGTCAAGAGACACTCAAGAAAAAGATACCCATTTTCAATAGCAACTAAAAAAATCGAGTACCTAGGAATAAACTTAACCAAAGATGTAAAAGACCTATACAAAGAAAACTGCATAACTCTACTAAAAGAAATAGAAAGGGACCTTAAAAGATGGAAAAATATTCCATGTTCATGGATAGGAAGGCTAAATGTCATTAACATGTCAATTCTACCCAAACTCATCTACAGATTCAATGCAATCCCAATTAAAATCCCAACAACCTACTTTACAGACTTGGAAAAGCTAGTTACCAAATTTATTTGGAAAGGGAAGATGACTTGAATTGCTAAAGACACTCTAAAAAAGAAAAATGAAGTGGGAGGACTTACACTTCCTGACTTTGAAGCTTACTATAAAGCCACAGTAGTCAAAACAGCATGGTACTGGCACAAAGATAGATAGATCAATCAATGGAACCAAATTGACAATTCAGAGACAGACCCCCAGATCTATGGCCAACTGATCTTTGATAAGGCCCCCAAAGACACTGAACTGGGACATAAGAGTTTTTTCAACAAATGGGGCTGGGAGAGTTGGATATCCATATCCAAAAGAGTGAAAGAGGACCCCTACCTCACACCCTACACAAAAATTAACTCAAAATGGATCAAAGACCTCAATATGAAAAACAGTACCATAAAACTCCTAGAAGATAATGTAGGGAGACATCTTCAAGACCTTGTATTAGGAGGTCACTCCCTAGACCTTATACCCAAAGCACAAGCAACAAAGGAAAAACTAGATAAATGGGAACTCCCCAAGCTTAGAAGTTTCTGTACCTCAAATGAATTTGTCAAAAAGGTGAAGAGGCAGCCAACTGAATGGGAAAAAATTTTTGGAAACCATGTATCTGACAAAAGACTGATGTCTTGCATATAAAAAGAAATCCTGCAACTCAATGACAATAGTACAGACAGCCCAATTATAAAATGGGCAAAAGATATGAAGAGACAGTTCTTCGAAGAAGAAATACAAATGGCCAAGAAACACATGAAAAAATATTCAGCTTCACTAGCAATTAGAAAGATGCAAATTAAGACTACAATGAGATACCATCTCACACCAATTAGAATGGCTGCCATTAAACAAACAGGAAACTACATATGCTGGAGAGGATGTGGAGAAATTGGGACTCTTATTCATTGTTGGTGGGACTGTATAATGGTTCAGCCACTATGGAAGACAGTCTGGCAGTTCCTTAGAAAACTAGATATAGAGTTACCCTTTGATCCAGCAATTGCAATTCTTGGTATATACCCGGAATACCTGAAAGCAGTGATGTGAACAGATATCTGCATGCCAATGTTCACAGCAGCATTATTCACAATTGCCAAGAGATGGAAACAACCCAAATGTCCTTCAACAGATGAGTGAATAAATAAAATGTGATATATACTCAAGATGGAATACTACGTGGCAGTAAGAAGGAATGATGTCGTGAAACACATGACAACGTGGATGAACGTTGAAGATATAATGCTGAGCAAAATAATCCAGGCACAAAAAGAGAAATATTATATGCTGCCACTAATATGAACATTGCTGTGGGAGCATGCCGGGGTGTTGGGCTTCTCCACCTCGATGGTTGCTGATGTGCTCACAGACATTGGGGACCGGTGGTTTGATGGGCTGAGCCTTCAGTCATTGGACTTGCCCTTGAGAAGACTGTTACTGCACAGGAGAGGCTAGGCCTGCTTATAATTATGCCTAAGTGTCTCCTCCCGAATGCCTCTTTGTTGCTCAGATATGGCCCTCTCTCTCTAGCTAAGCCAACTTGGCAGATGAAATCACTGCCCTCCCCTCTACGTAGGATCTGACATCCATGGGTGTAAATACCCCTGGCAATTTGGAATATGACTCCCGGGAAGGAATCTAGACCCAGCATCATGGGATGGAGAACATCTTCTTGACCAAAAGGAGGATGTGAAAGGAAATTAAACAAGCTACAGTGGCTGAGAGATTCCAAAAGTAGCCAAGAGGTCACTCTGGTGGGTACTCTTACACACGATATAGATAACCCTTTTTAGGTTCTGATGAATTAGAATAGCTAGCAGTAAATACCTGAAACTATCAAACTACAACCCAGAACCCTTGAATCTTGAAGACCATTGTATAAAAATGTAGCTTATGAGGGATGACAATGTGATTGGGAAAGTCATGTGGACCACACACCTCTTTATCCAGTGTATGGATGGATGAGTAGAAAAAAGGGGGCAAAACAAAAAATAAAATAAAAAATAAAAAGAAATAAAAAGAAATTGGTATTGAAAAAAATTTACAACTTACTAAGTATTTTTACCAAAAACTGATTTTACTATGAGGTGATCATATAGAATACTTCCATTCAAAATCAATTTTCAAAAATAAAATTCTTTCTAAAAATTAAAAATACCATGCATCTATGTAAATTGCATGCTGTAAAACATATGATACATATTCATATTTTTAATGTTTATTAGGGAATCTAATTCTAAAGAAAATAGTTTTTCAAATTTTAATTTTTTCATAAAAATGTCTTTGATATTCTTCAAAATGGTACTTCATGGTCAATAAATTTGAAAATGGTAACAAATGGAGACTTTTTTCTGTAAACCATATTTCTAATATTTTTTCTGAGGATATTAGGGGGTATTGGTAGGATCAAAGAAAATTTTGTCAAATGGAGTTTAAAATCATTTTATTTTTAGATATATGTAAAGATCTCAGCTAAAAAAATATGCAGTTTTGCTCCTTTCAGAGTATCTTTCTTTGACAGATATTTTTATAAGACAAACGCATTAAGTTGGTCTCCTTTATTCATGATTCATTTGATACTATAATTGTATTATTTTAGACTTCCTTAATTTTATTCCATTCTACAGAATTGAAATTCATCCAACCAAAAATAATACCTCCATCAAAATATTCTGTCCCTTAGTTTAAGCATCCAAAAGCACAATAATAGAATTTCAAAACTAAAGGTATTCACCCTTTGAGCTCACAAAATGTTCAAATATAGACCAATTAGTTTGGTTTACGAAATAGTACTGCAGAAGCATATACATTTCTGAAATCCAAATGATGATGTACAGCAATGAGAGAAAGGATGCACTTCTATATTGATGTATTATAGTTTAACTCAATACTAGTTTTGTCTCAAAAACTTTATGATTCATTTATTCCAACTCTATATGTGTGCAACTCCTTGTAAAGTTTCTTAATTAGGACTTCTATTTTGATTGGTACAATATCTCAGCTTTTGTGATTGCAGCTATGAATTAAGTGTGCACAACAACCAATCTCAAGTTCATTTTTTTAACTTTAGAATTTTTTTTCTAACGCATGTCTTTATTTTATTACTCATCTACCTGCACACTGGATAAAGAGGGTATCAGTCATGAGGTTTTTATAACCACAAAGGCTATATATTTATACAATCAGTATCAAAGATCAAGGCTACTGGATTACAGTTAAAAAATTTCAGGTATATCCTTCTGGCTAGTCTAATACACTAGACACTAATAATAAGTATTTATATGAGTCAGTAGTCACAGTCATTTGTTAAATAATTACTTCGCCATTAAATCTCTTCACTCTCCTGTGTTCATTCTCTCAATCTTAGGTCTATCTGGGAAATGACCATTTTAACTTCATCATGCTGGAAAGGGGTGTTGACCTATGTAGTAGATGAATGAAACTGGTTGATGTTCTTGGAGAGACTGTTACCTCTGGGTTTCAGGGCTTATCTGGCATGAGATCAATCTGGAGGCTTTAAGTTTCTGAAAAAAGTAGACTTACTAAGGAGAATGTATATAGGGACTTAGACAGAGCCTAGCTCACTCCTTAGAGTTTTTGGGAATACTGTTGGTTGGGGCTTGATATACTGTAGCAGTTTGCAATGTCTGGTTGAAACATGTGTAAGAGTAACCTTCAGAATGACCCCCTGACTCTATTTGAAATCTCTTAGCCACAGAAACTTTATTTTATCCTTTTGTTTCTGGCTTTTTTTGCTCAACATAATAAATGTACTCAAGTTCATCCATTTTGCATGCATTATGACCTTATTCCATCTTACAGCTGTGTAATAATCCATCATATGTATATATCACAGTTTATCCACTCAACTGTTGATGTGCATTTGGGCTGTTTCCATCTATTGGCAATTGTGAATAATCCTGCCATAAACATTGGTGTGTGAATGTCTGCTCATGTCCCTGTGTCAGGTTCTTCCAAATATATGTATGCCTAGTAATGGGATTGCTGGTTTCTACAGCAATTCTATAGCTAGCTTCCTGAGGAACAGTCAAACTGCCTTCCAGAATGGCTGCACCATTCTATATTCCCATCAACAGTGAATAAGTGTACCTGTTTCTCCACATCTTCTAAAGCACTTGTAGCTTTCTGTTTTTTTTTTTTTTTTTTTGATAATGGCATTCTAGTAGCTGTGAGATGATATCTCATTGTGGTTTTGATTTGCATTTCCATAATAGCTAGTGAAGTTGAGCATCTTTTCATATGCTTTTGAGCCATTTGTATTTCCTCTCTGGAAAAATGTCTATCCATGTCTTTTGCCTGTTTTTAATTGGGTTGTCTGTCTTTTTGTTGCTGAGTTGTAGGATCTTTTAATATATTCTGGATATTAAACCCTTATCTGATACGTGGTGTCCAAATATTGTCTCCCATTGAGTAGGCTGCCTTTTTACCTTTCTTTGATAAAGTCCTTTGATGCAAAAAAATATTCAATTTTGAGAAGATACCATTTATCATTTTCTTTCTTCATTGCTTGCACTTTGGGTGTAAGGTCTAGGAAACCGCCTCCTATCATAAGTTCTTTAAGATATTCCCTTTGGTATTTCTTGTAGAGCAGGTGTCTTGTTCATGTACTCTCTGTGTCTGTCTAAATATTTTAAACTCTCCCTCATTGTTTTTGTTTTTATTTTGTTTTCTTAATTCAATTTTATTGAGGTATATTCACATACCATACAATCATCCACAGTGTACAATCCATTGTTCACAGTACCATTATATAGTTGTGCATTCATCACCACAATTAATTTTTGAACATTTTCATTACCCCACACAGAAAATAGGAATAAGAATAAAAATTAATGTAAAAGGAGGCTTGGGCAAGATGGCAGCACAGAGAGGAATGGAAACTAAGTATTCCCCCTGGAACAACTAAAAAAACCAGAGACAACTAGTAAATAATCCAGAATAACTGTGGGGGAGGCAAACGAGACCATCCCCTCGTCATATACCAGTCTGAATTGGGAGGAATGCTCAAGATCACAGCATAAAATCTGTAAGTAAAACCTGCGGATCCAAGTCATGAGACCCACTCCCCCATAGCCCTAGCTGCAAAGCCTCGTGGTGCCAGAGAGAAGCTCTCTCCCAGCAAGTGAATATAGCTCAGCTGAGTTCCAACTGGGGTTTTAAGTAGCAAGTGTGAATTGCTCACTACAGGTACGAATCCCCCAAAAACAGACAGAGGCTTTGGGTGACAACTGACCTTGGAGAGCTGTAGGGTCACTTTGGATTAGGTCTGAAGGGGACTATCTGTTTCTTTTTCGGCTCAGTGGAGAAAGCCCCAGTCATTTTCAGCTTCCAGGGCTGTGACTCAGAGAAGGGTGGAGATAGCACAAGCAGAGAGAGAGAGACCATTGAAATGCTAATGATCTCCCCCTAGGGGGGTCTATCATCTCTAAGGGGAAAGGGGTGGGGCCCTTTCCATTCAGAACCAGACCCCAGAGCTTGGGGAAACACGGCCATACCTCCTCACACCAGTCAAGAATTATAGGCTAACAGGCATCACCTGCTGGGCAGAAAAGCACAGTGACCTGAGGCATCAAAGGGTGGAGCAATTTTCTAAGACACACCCTCAGAGAAACCAGATACTGAATATTTCTTCCTTCTGGGACCTGAGCCTGTTCTGGTCTGGGAAAACCTGATTTGGATAACCAAGGAAACCATACCTAGACAACAGAAAATTACAACCTACAATAAGAAAAACAAAGTTATGGGCCAGTCAAAGGAACAAATTTACACTTCAACAGAGATACAGAAATTTAAACAACTAATGCTAAATCAATTCAAAAAGTTTAGAGAAGATATTGCAAAAGAGACAGAGGCTGTAAAGAAAACACTGGGCATACATAAGGCAGAAATTGAAAGTTCAAAAAAACAACTAGTAGAGTCTATGGAAATGAAAGGCACAACACAAGAGATGAAAGACACAATGAAAACATACAACAGCCGATCTCAAGAGGCAGAAGAAAACACTCAGGAACTGGAGAACAAAACACCTGAAAGCCTACATGCAAAGGAGTAGATGGAGAAAAGAATGAAAAAATATGAGCAACGTCTCCAGGAACTTCAGGATGAAACAGAGTACAATAATGTATGTAACATTGGTGTCCCAGAAGGAGAAGAGAAGGGAAAAGGGGCATAAGCAATAATAGAGGAAATAATTAATGAAAATTTCCCATCTCTTATGAAAGACATAAAATTACAAATCCAAGAAGTGCAGCGTACTCCAAACAGAAGAGATCTGAATAGGCCTATGCCAAGACACTTAATAATCAGATTATCAAATGTCAAAGACAAAGAGAATCCTGAAAGCAGCAAGAGAAAAGTGATCCATTACATACAAAGAAAGCTTAATAAGACTATGTGCGGATCTCTCAGCAGAAACCATGGAGGCAAGAAGGAATTGGTGTGATATATTTAAGATACTGAAAGAGAAAAAACACCAACCAAGAATCCTATATCCAGCAAAGCTGCCCTTCAAATATGAGGGAGAACTCAAAATATTTTCTGACAAACAGACAATGAGAGACTTTGTGAACAAGACACCCACCCTACAGGAAATACTAAAGGGAGCACTACAGAGCGATAGAAGACAGGAGTGCATGGTTTGGAACACAATTTTGGGAGATGGTAGCACAACAATGTAAGTACACTGAACAAAGATAACTGAATACAGTTGAGAGAGGAAGGTTGGGAGCATGTGAGACACCAGAAGAAAGGAGGAAAGATAAAGACTGGGACTGTGTAAATTGGTGAAATCTAGAGTGGTTAACAATTGTGATAAAATGTACAAATATGTTCTTTTACAAGGGAGAACAAGCAAATGTCAACCTTGCAAGGTGTTAAAAATGGGGAGGCATTGGGGGAGGGATGCAATCAGCATAAACTAGAGACTGTAACTAATAGAATCATTGTATTATGCTTCCTTTAATGTAACAAAGGTGATATACCAAGGTAAATGCAGATAAGAGGGGGGGGGGATAGGGGTGGCATGTTAGACACTTGACATTGGTGGTATTGTCTGATTCGTTACTCTACTTTGATTTAAGGTTATTTTTCCTTTTGCTGCTTCCTAGCTGTCATTTTTTTTCCTCTTTCTTTTGCCTCTCTACCTTCTTTGACTCTCCCTCCTGCCTTATGGAAGAAATGTAGATGCCCTTATATAGATAGTGGTGAAGGTGGTGAGCACATAAATATATGACCATACAGAGAACCATCGATTATTTACTTAGGATGGAATGTATGGTGAGTGAACAAAACCATATAAAAAAAAATGGGTTGATGACAAAACCTCGAGAGCAATATACTGAGTGAAATAAGCCAGACGCATAAGGACAATTATTGCAGGGTCTCACTGTCAGGAACTAATTATAATATGTAAACTCATAGACATGAAATACAAGGTACCAAGATATAGGCTGAGGCTTAAGAATGGGGAGTGGTTGCTTAGTATGAGCAGAATGTTCAATTAGGATGAACTTAAATGTTTGGAAATGAACAGGGGTGTCAGTAGCAAGATGTGAGAAAAACTAACAGCGCCGAATGGTGTGTGAATGAGGTGGAAAGGGGAAGCTCAGAGTCATATATGTCACCAGAAGGAAAGTTGGAGGTCAAAAGATGGAAATGTATAAAACTGAATCCTATGGTGGGCAATGTCCATGATCAACTGTACAAATACTAGAAATCACTTCATGAACCAGAACAAATGTACGACAATACAATTAGAAGTTAATAATAGAGGTGCATATAGGGAAGAACTATATACCTATTACAAACTATATACTACAGTTAGTAGTATTTCAACATTTTTTCATAAACAGTAACAAATGTACTATATCAATACTAGGAGTCAACAATTGAGGGGGGTTGGTTAGGGATAGGGGAGGTTTAGACTTTCCTTTTCTTTTTTTCTTTTTTCATCTTTCACTTTATTTCTTGTCTGGAGTAATGAAAACTTTCTAAAAATTGAGCAAAAATTAAGTGTGTTGATGGATGCACAGCTGTATGAGGGTTCCCAGGGGCAAGTGATTGTACACTTTGGATCTTTGGATAATTGTATGGTTTCTGAACAATCCCAATAAAAATTAAAAAGGAAAAAAAAAAGTAGGGGGTGAATAAGAGGTATGGAAGAATTTGAATTTTATATATTTTTTCTTATTTATATTCTGGAGTAATGAAAATGTTCTAAAATCGATCATGGGGATGCATGCACTACTATTTGATGATACTGTGAGGCAGTGATTATATACTTTGAATGATTGGTGGGGTGTGCGACAATATCTCAATAAAATTGAAAAAAAAAATTAATGTAAAAAAGAAAACCCAAAACATTCCATCCCCCAAACCCTCCCTATTATTCATTTAATTTTTGTCCCCATTTTTCTACTCATCTGTCCATACACTGGATAAAGGGAGTATGAGCCACAAGGTTTTTACAATGATAACACAGTGTATGTGATATAGTTATACAATTGTCTTCAAGAATCAAGATTACTGGTTTGCAGTTCAACAGTTTAACTAAAAAGGGATATTCATAAAATGCATTATAATAACTTCCAGAATGTCCTGTCAACTCCATTTGAAATCTCTCAGCCACTGAAACTTTATTTTGTTTAATTTCTCTTCCACTTTTTGGTCAAGAAGTCTTTCTCAATCCCACAATTCTGGGTCCAGGCTCATCCCCGGGAGTCATGTCCCACATTGCCAGGGAGATTTACACCTCTAGGAGTCATTTTCCACAAAGCGGGGAGGGCAATGTGTTTATTTGCAGAGTTGGCTTAGAGAGAGAGGCCACATCTGAGCAACAAAAGAGGTCTCTGAGGGTGACTCTCAGGCACAATTATAAATAGGCTTAGCTTCTCCTTTGCAGTAACAAGCTTCATAAGGGCAAGCCCCAAGATCTAGGGCACAGCCTTCTAAATTGGTAGTCCCCAATGCTTGCAAGAATATCAGGAATTCCCCAGGTGGGGAAGTTTAGTATTTCCACACTTTTCCCCAAGCCCTTAAGGGGGCTTTGCAAATACGTTTTTATTCTCTGACCAAATTACTCTTGGATCTAGCAGGGCTTCACACTAACCTGTACCAACCAACCAGATCTCACTTCCTATTTAAATTTCTATGTAATTAGGGCATTTGAATAAACTGACCATACAAATTAAATTATATAGAATGCTACAGAAAATATAGATTTTGCACTGAATACCAACAGTGATTAGATATATTCTTCTCTCCACATTTTCTCCAGCACTTGTATCCCTCTGTTTATTTTTTAATGTTTTATTCACACAACACACATTCTCTCCTAAGTAAACAAATTTTCCTGATATAATCACATAGTTATGCATTCACCACCACAACCTATATGAGGACATTTCTGTTTCTTTCACAAAGGAAGAGGAAGATGAAAGAAAAGAAGAGAAAAGAAAAGAAAAAATAATCACAAAAATAAAATGAAATAAAATAAAATAAAATAAAATAAAATAAAAAGGTAAGACAGCAACACCAATGCCATGAATTCCACAGCCCTCCCTTGTATCCCCCTCAGAAAGACATTTAGCTTTGGTATATTGCCTTTGTTACAATTAATGGAAGTATATTATGATATTACTATTAACTATGGACTCTAGTTTGCATTGATTGTTTTTTTCCCCAATATCATCCCATTTTCACCACTTTGCAACATTGACATTCATTTATTCTCCCTCTTGTTAAAAACGTTCTTATATTTGTACATTTAATCACAATCATTGACCACTCTAGGTTTCACTAAGTTATATAGTTCCAGTCTTTATCTTCTATCTTTGCTTCTGGTGTCACATGTACCCCTAACATTCCTCTTTCAACTGTACTCACAGTTATCTTTGTTCAGTGTACTTACAATATTGTGCTACCATCACACAGTATTGTGCTATCCATTTCTGGATCTATAAAATCAATCCTCTTGAACATTCTATACTCCTTCAGCATCAAATGCCTAATCTCTACTCTTTTTCTATCTCTTGATATCTTCATTTCTACATTCTTCTCCAAACCTCTCTCTCCTATCTTTTCCTATCTGTTTGTGGCACTTCCTTTAGTATTTCCTATAGAGGGGGTCTCCTGTTCATGAAATCTCTCAGTGTCTGTTTATCTGTAAATATTTTAAACTCTCCTTCATTTTTGAATGACAGTTTTGCTGGATATAGGATTCTTGGTTGGCAGTTTTTCTCTTTCAGTATCTTAAATATATCACACCACTTCCTTCTTGCCTCCATGGTTTCTGCTGAGATTCACACTTAGCCTTATCAAGCTTCCCTTGTATGTGATGGATTGCTTTTCTCTTGCTGCTTTCAGAATTCTCTCCTTGTCTTTGACATTTGACAATCTGATTAGTAAGTATCTTGTATTAGGTCTATTTGGATCAATTCTGTTTGCAGTATGCTGCACCTCTTGGACATGTAATTTTATGTCTTTCATAAGAGTTGGGAAATCTTCATTGATTATTTCCTCTGTTATTCTTTCTGTCCATTTTCCCTTCTCTCCTCCTTCTGGACACATGTAGCATGTTCATGTGCTTCATGTGGTCATTCAGTTCCCCCAGACCTTGCTTATATTTTTCCATTCTTTTCCTTATCTGTTCTTTTGTATGTAGGATTTCAGATGTCTTGTCCTCTAGTTCACTGATCCTTTCTTCTGCCTCTCCAAGTCTGCTGTTGAATATCTCCATTGTGTTTTCATCTCTTCTATTATGCCTTTCATTCCCATACGTGCTGTCATTTTTTTTGGCAAGCTTCCAAGTTCTTCTTTTTGGTCACTCCATATCTTCTATATATCCTTCATATCTTTTGCCACATTTTCCTTCAACACATTGATTTGTTTTAGAAGATTTGATTGCTCATCTTTAGTTCATACAGCTCCTGTATCTCATCCGAAGTGTTTGTTTGTTCCTCTGGCTGGGCCATATCTTTTTATTTCCTAGTAGACTCATGATTTTTTGCTAGTGTCTAGGCATCTGATTTTCTTGGTTAGTATATTCTAGAGGTAATTTTCTCTCTTTTGCCTAGGGTTTTCTCATTTGTTGGCTTTGTTCTCTGTTTTGGTTTTTTTTTTTTTTTTGACATTCAGTTTAACTTATTCTAGACCTTTAGTGTAGCTTCTGATATCTGATAAGAACTGTTTAGCTCTTATTTTTCTGATTCTTGCCCTGCCTACATGGGAAATGTTTTAGATTGCAGCTTCTTTGTGCAGTTGTTTCATCTCCAGAAAAAAGCTTTCTCCTCCCTCTTCCTCCTCAGGGAATGTTGATCAGTTGTTTGTTTTGTTTTGTTTTATTTTGTTTTGCCTCTCTATATTTTTAACACTTCTTTTGTTATCTCTAGCATCTTTTACCTGGAGGTCTGGCTCTGGGAGGATGGCCCTCCTGGATAGGATTGACCCCAGTTTTTCCTATACAAGACAGGCTGAGGACTCATGGAGGGACATTATTAGTATCAAGGATGAGACCCAGCTTTGTGCTAGTCTTTCCTATGAAAACTCTTAATTCTATGCTTTTGTTGTCCTGCCCAGAAGATGGCACTTGTCATCCCACTGCTCCCTACAGGTCTAAAGTTTAACTGTGCCTTTAATTTTCAGCAGACCCCATCCCTGCCAGGTGTATGGTTGAGACAGAGGCTGAGGCTGAAGGTTGGCTTACACTACTTCTGTTTTCCAGCTCTTGGGGTCTGAATTCTCCAAATAATAGTCATTGTGCTGGGCCTTGCCTCCCCTCTTTTTTTTTTTTTGCATAGGGGTAAGAGCCATTATTTAGTGCCCTGTTCACTGCAGGCTAGAAAATCCACAGGATCTCAAGCAGCCCCCTTTCCCACCTGGCGGGAGCGTGTTTGAGACAGGTTGGGCTCTGCTTTTTGTAGATTGAAGCTGCTGCATATATCCCATCCCCTAGGGTCTAAACTCTCTGAGTGAGTGCTAGGCTCTTCCCCCACCTTTCTTTGGGAACTATCCCCTTTAGGGAACTATCTCCTCCAACTGATTACTTTGTCTTTCATCCAGCCTTACTCCCACCCTTGCCTGGGGCTGAAAACAGAGAATGTCTGCCACTTTCTTTAATGGGTTGCTTGAAAAAAAAAGGAAGAAAAATATCTCTTCTCAGAGACATTCCCCAGCCCCCTGGTTTGCCAATCAAAAACCGGTGTTGGTCCTTGGCCTTATGTGTCCCTTTTCTTGGGGCACAGTCCTTTTCCATTGTTCTAAGCTCAGCCAACTCCAGAAGTCTCTGTTTTTTTTTAATGTTAATTTTAACTTTTCATCACTCTACCTTCTCTCTGCTGGGAGCATGACTGATATGGGATTTATTTTCTGTTTGCATTGTAGATTTATTTGTGCTCTGAGCTTGTATTAAGTATTACAAATTTGTTAATCAAATCCATAATTGGAGCATGGTTGAGCTCCCCTCCCCTTGCTCCTAGTAGAGAGAACTTCTGTTTTCCACCAGGGAGAGAATCCAAGTCAGGATTATGTGCCATTGGGGGAGGGACACCATCCTCCACAGCATGGAAGAATTTCCTTACATTTCTGTGTTGTGATTTACCCATCTTGGTCCTTCAAATCATTCCTGGTTGGTGTATGATGTGTTTCTGGTCTCGAAAGTCCTCCAAACTGTTGTTCCAGACAGTTCCTGGCTATTTACTAGTTGCCCTAGAGGATGGCCTAAATCCCACACCTCCCTATGCCACCATCCATCTTGACCTCAAGTTCATTTTTTGCTTCATTGGGTTGTTAAAAAGGTAGAACATTGTTTTTCCCATGACCGTGTACTCCATCCACATTTGAATCTGTATTATCACTGCAAAGGCAAATAGTAATTTTTCCTCAAAACTGAGTATTTTAATTGAATTCAATTATCTCAGTATTTTTAGCTCAATAGAATGATGTTTCAAAATTTTACTTTGAAATTCCAAGAATTGCATAAAAAATTTTTGAACCATGATTGGACTTAACTAATTTTCCATTTGAACATCTAAAGATGCTGACATAGAACTGATATCATTTATGTTTGCAAGCCTCTTCTGCTAATAGAGTCAGCATTCTAACGACTATTATTTCACCTTTTATACATGCACAAGAAAGCTTGGAATAACAAATAAGTGGAATTAGTGTCAAATAACTGTCATTTGATCTAAATGGAAAAATATTCTTTACCAAATGATACATAACCACACCTTTATCTGTTCAGGATGAATAATTCTCTCTGGGCACATTCTTTTAAAAATAATTAATAACTTTTAAAGTAGATATTGACAACTTTTTCAGCAGGTTTGTATCTTCCGGTTTTTACATGGTCATTTATTTTGGGATGGCCCCTGTTAGATGTTAAGTTTTGATAAATATTTTTTGTTATGTGTTCATAATCAAGTTTTTTAAGAAACAGATATTCCATATTTTTTGTTATTAAGCATTCATCTCTTTTTGAGATAATTGCTGCTAAGCAATTTCAGTTACCAAACAATAGAATAAGTAAATATTTGCAGATTATATCATAAAAAATGTCAAATCCACTGTAGTAAGAATGCTCAGATTACTCTCTATCTTCATATGAAAGAGAGCTCAGCCTCTATTTCCCTCAATTGGCTCTCAAGGCATTAACTCTATTTTCCTCATTTTCCTCACTCACTTTATAGACTGACAACCTTGCATCTTTGCCCATCTTTATTAGCATAGCTAGTTGCCATACTGTTCAATTCTTCTTCCTGGAATTAATTTGTCCCTGACTTCAGTTCATTTTATCAGAGTGCCCTACATGCTCTTCTTAAAAGTGAGGTGTTAATTACACTTATGTTGCATTTGAAAAGGGCTGGAAAATTAAAGATTTATTTATGATAATATTCAGATTTAAACATGTGTGGAAGACATAACTGTTTCCTGCTAAACAGGATTACGCAGAAGCTGGATGGACAAAGTAGAAGTCCATCAAACTCATTGTGGCCTATTTTAATGCAGTTTTAATGATACTTTGTTAAAAAACTTTAAAATCCTGGACAAATGATAAATTGACAGGACACTAAGAGATTAGGCATAAACTAGGATGATCCCAGGCAAAACAGGATTATGGCTTCCCCACACACGTAATGGATTTACAGTGCTCTTGTTAATCCTGGAGCAGGGATGTAGGGAGGAGAAGAATGCCCAGGGGAGACACCTGCTACTCTCATAATTCACAGCAGGCTGGAGATCAAGTGGGCAGGGGTGGGGGTGGGGTGGGAGGGGTGGAAGGGGGTGGGAGGGGTGGGGGGTGGCCCTGAAGTGCAAAGATGGCCAGAAAAACTGAGGGTGGGCATTTCAGGTAAAGACAAAATTTGGTTTTCCTACAGTGGGGATATTAGCTCCATGCTATGGTTGAATCACAGCTTTTGTCTTGCCAGTTCACAGGAATGAATCAAGCCTCTCTTTGTTTTTATTCCATACTCCTGCCTCAGTGATTGTCAGCGTTCAAGATAAATTTCCATTTTAACTGTGCAGAATATTTTCTTGTTATTGTTTCGTTCCTGTTCATAAAACTTTGTTATGATTCTCATGCAACACTGACTTAAAACACAAATAAATACCAAGGGACAATATCTCTCATATCCATGGATGCAAATTAAAAGCAAACACTAGTTTTTTAAATATTTCCTTCTTCAGTGCACAGGCACATATATAACACTATATTTATGATATTTCATCCAGATTAGAGACAAAATCAAGAATGAATGTTCCGTGTCTAGAAAATGATTAGATGTGTTTTTAGGTTCAAACAGTAAGTAAGTTTGTGAAGAGGAGTAGAGTAAGGCTATAAGTTCTGTTGTAGGCAGATTTTGGAGGAATTTAGTTTGCTAGTTGTAAGTAAACACTGGAGGATTTTGAGCATAGGAGTAACATCATGAAATGATATTCATAGAAAATTAACCCGACAGTCATTTGCAGTGTGTAACAAGAAAGATAAGAATAGGAAGCTAGAGAAGTTATACCCTTCTGCATATATCTAGATAAGGCAGAGAATGAGTAAGTCAGTCAGTAAATAATTCAACAAATATGCATGATCTCCCAAGTATTTATTCCCTACTGATTGAAAAAGTTCTCCAAACTCTAGACATTGTGAATTTACATTTTTAAAAATCCATGAATTTTTAAAATTTAGGTTATATTTATTGCCAATAGCATAATAAAAGTCAAATTTTAATGTAAACTTCTTTTATTAGAAATTGACATTTCCAGATCCTCTGGGTGGTTCTTTTTCTTCCTATTTACATTGCTAAGAAATGTGTTCATCGGGAGTTTGATGGCAGGAAACACCATTTCAAAAACAAATTATTGTTACCATGTCTAAGAAGATAATTCATACCTAAAATATTAGAATCCATATAATTTTTATTTATGCTATTAAATATCTAGCTCTAAGAACCTGAGGTCATATCTTACTTATCTTTGTACTTTCGGCACCAGTACAGTGCCTAATGTGTAGAAGGCACGTAATAAATGATGCATATTGAATGGATAAAAGAAGTATCCCCATCTTGTGACATCTCCAAATTTCATTGATTTGGTGACTGAACAATCTAAACCACACCTTCCATATATGTGTATAGGGTTAGTTGCATGACATTGGTTATGGGCTTGGATTTTAAGGTCCAATTTTAAGACTCAATGAGTGTATAATTCTAATTACCCACAATTCCCAGGGTTTTTAGGGTTCCAATCCACTCTATCATTTTACCATGAAACGTATGAGTTTTATAAATTCTTTAACAAAAATACTTGTAGAAGTAATTTCTAGTTCACATCATAATATTGTTCTTTTGGTGTTTTCCACAGAAGAAACAAGAGAAATGAAAAAGAAACATTAAGTGGCTTTTCACATGTCAAAATGATTTAAACATCACTGAAAAAAAAATAGGATAAAATGCATCATTAACTTTATGTTATGTGAATTTTACTTCATTAAAAAAAATGCGTCAAGTTCTACCAACCAGGAGCCTAAGCACTATCACTGAAGAACACAACTATAATTTGACTCTTTTTGATCCTTTAGAGAGCATCAGTAAGACGCATATCCAGCCAAAAAACGTTAAAATTAAAACTGGCAAGGAAGAAAAAGTAACTTAAAAAGACACATAGAATTTGTTTGGTCCATCTCCATTCAATTTTGTCATATGAAGAGAAGCAGGTCTATTGTTTTCCCACTTTGACCAAATAACCATGATGGATTTCCTTAATTAAGTTTGGTATATGGCAATTATTTATCCTGAATTTCCTCTAAAATAAAACCATAGGTTTTCTTTTGAAGTGACGCAGATGCACGTAGCTTGTTCTTATCAGCAACACACATTCACATAAGACCACACATGAAGATGATGACAGTTTTCTGAGTAACTTCACTGGAAAAGGATGGTTTGCCATGTTGTGTTGCTAAACAGATTCCACAATTAAACACCTAACTCTGTTTCTACATATTAGAACCTCCAAGCCCATGTTTAGTTCTGATCTCATTGGAAATTGAGGTGCTAAAAATCTGTTACTGTACATCACACACTTCTAGGAGTAGAGAGAGCATTCCAAACTCTCTTCTTGTGTCCAAAGAGAATGATGCCTTTGAGAGTCCAGGGTAGCATTTTCTTTTTTCACAAAAAATTTCCTTTCCTCCTTTTCTTCCAATGTCTCTCCTCCTCTCTTTCCTCTTCCTTCTTCCTCTCTCCTCCACTTTTTCCTCAACCTTCTCCTCGCCCTCTTCCACCACTTCCTCCCCTCGCTTCATGTTCTCCTTCTCTTCCTTCTTCTTCTTCCACAGTTTTTAAGAAATATTTGCATCTGTGTTTGGCACCGTGAAGACCCACTGATAAGTATTTAACAATTCTAAACACAGAAAATGGAGTAATCCTGTAGAATGCAAGTTAGAGCCTGTCGCTCTTCTGCCCAAAACTCTTAGTGGCTCCCGTCTTATTCCAAGAAAGGCCATGGTACTTTAAATGGCCCAAAAGAATGTTCTTACACTGGAGGTTCCTCTGACTCACTCCCTCACCTCCTTTAGGTCTCTTTTTAAATGTTACCTTCTTACTAGGGTCTTCACTGGCCACCCTATTTTAAAAATGCAGCCCTGCCAACTGTCTCTACTACTAATTCCTCATCTGCTTTTTTGTTTTAATTTCTCTCTAACCCTTATCATTACTGTACCTGCTGTAGCATATGTTAATTGTTTCATTTATTGTCTGTATCCCTGAGCTAGAATGTAATCTCTGTTAGTATGTAATAAATATTTGCTGAATTAATAGGTACATTCATATTCACCCAATAAAACAACTGAAATAGGGTAAAAATAATTTGCACATTTTATGATATTACATAGAATGTACATATCATTATATTGTGTTTTATTGACACCCATACACATATATGATGTATATACTATGGACCATTTAAAGGATATGCCATTTTTGCCTTTTGCTTCATGTTCCTTATGCATTGACTTTAGAACTTAACATCACATTAAATTTATCTCCACTATTGTGTGCCCCAACACCCAGCAATGTTTACTAGATTGGATCGATTTAAACACTTCTGATACAATAGTGGCAAGCAGTAGTAGTTCTTGTAATCACAGGGATATTGTAACAAAATTATACGTATATGTGTATGTGTGTATATTTATGTATATGTATGTGATTGTAAAATTGGGTCAAATTTAGTAAAACAGACATTTGTCCACAACCTATACAAAAGAAATTATTATTTTTTCATTCCTTGTGTCTCTTTGAGGGTAACTGAAATTAATTCTTGAATTTTTAATGCAATTATAATGAAAGGAACCACTCCCTTTTTTTTACACAAAAGTTATCAAGTCTCATGGATTCAATTATCACCTCTATTTGTGTGATTCTCCTGTCTATTTCTTAGTCTTGACCACTGCCATGAACTCCAGTATCACATTTCTAATTGCCTACAGGGTATTTCCATTTGGGAGTCAGTGTATCATTCATTGCAAACTCAACAGAATCTATCAATACTCCCACTCCTATCTGCTCTTTTTCCCCCATGAATCTCCTCTTTCTCCTCCTCCATCTACTAAAAAATGCATGCTTCTTGATTTACCTTTCATGCATTTTAGGGCTAGCTATCTCTCTCTTTTCCAAGCGTTCTAAAGTTTCCACTATTTTTTCCTGAATAATTATTCCTTTAACCCTTATTCCCCTTCCATTTATGTTCCCTCTTCTCATGCCTATACTATCATAATTAAATAAACTTTTCTCCCTTTTTCTCTTCTCTTCTGGAAATTACCCAACATATTTTAATCAGATTCATTTTCAAAAACTAAATGCCTTTAATCATGTCACTACCATGCTCAGAATTTTAAAAACTATTCTTGGGAAAAATCCTAACTCTATGGCAAATTAAAAAAAAAAAAATTCCAACTTATCACACCCTATTATTTAATACAAATTGTTTTTCTAGTCTCAAAGTTATTGTACTGTTTCCTGAACATACATAGTTAATCCCCATTTTGCATTGCTTCTTTTATGTGCCCAGATACCACTCACCCATCCAGACCATGCTGAAGTTTCCCTTCCATCGTGGAGTCTTCCCTGGTCACCCTAGCTCATGATAATTTTACCCTCTTAGGATATCTGGGTCCAGTTCTGGTTCTGGTTCTGTCATTAGCAATGTTGCCTTCAACCCATCCTCCTGAATATCCTACATTTGTCTCTGCAAAAAGAGAGTTATGCTACATAATGTCTTATAGTTTTGAGCACTCAAAAATATTGATCTACAACATACTTTATTTTTATAATTCATTTATACTTGACCATTTAGTGTTTCTTGTTATTATTTAATAACTTTATCTCCCTAAATTGTAAATTCCTTAAAGGCAGATACCATAATTATATTTTTTTCTAGTTTAGCACCATTGTTCTATATTCAGAATAAAGGAAAAAAAATGTGAATTAGTAAATCTCAAATATATCCACTACCATTTTGATAAGCCTTAATAATATTAGTTGATCACTAATCAACCTATTAATTCCTGGATATGTAATTTGCTGAGAGCAGAATCTCCAAAATTCTTCACATAGTTATTTCTTCTGAGATGCAGATACTCAGGAAAATCTTTGCTGAATCATAAGGAAAGGTTAGCCATGACCAAAAAAAAAAAAAAAAAAAAAAAAAAAAAGAATAGTATGGGAAATGAAAGTGCTACTGTACTTGTTTGACTCTATTATATAATCCAGAAAAGATTGTTTTTTATGATCCAGTCTTGTGGGGGGCAGGCCTGTTGTGGGTGGGACCTTTTGGTTAGGTAGTTTCCATGGAGATGTGACCCTGCCCATTCAAGGTAGGTCTTTATCTTTTACTGGAGTCCTTTAAGAGAGCTCATGGAAGGAATCTGTCAAATTCCTTAGGGAAGCTAAAATATATAATCCAGAGTTTGCCCCATAAGAAAGAAGATAAGCCAGAAGCCCAGAGACATTTTGGAGAAAGCCATAGAAACCAGAAGCTAAACCTGGGAGAGGATCAGCAGATTCCAGCCATGTGCCTTCCCACGTGACAGAGGAACCCCAGATGCCATCAGCTTTTCTTCAGAGAAGGTATTGTCCTATTGATGCCTTAACTGGGACATTTTTATGGCCTTTTAACTGTAAATTTGTGAACTAATAAACCCTCTTTGTAAAAAGCCAGTCCATTTCTGGTTTATTGCATTTTGACAGCTTTAGCAAACCAGAACAGTTAGCATTTGTCTTATGACTTGTTGTCCCATAAAAATTAACCTTCATAACTATCATTTTGTGCTCTCTCTCTCTTGCTGTCTCTCCCCACTTTGGCAATTTCTTCACAGCCCTCACTTATTCCTGTCTTCATCCCTTCTGATTACTTTTATGCACAACTGTTTCTTTTAACCAGAGTGATTACAAACTCTAGGTATTTGAACACTAGCAACTATTCCAACAAATCTATTTCTTCTACATAATGATAGAACAGATACATGTGAGCACAGTTGAGTTAACGGAGTTTTGAGAAATCCTTTCACTTAAATGCGACTTTACTGAGCAGGTAATACATACAAGGCAAGTTTCTACCAGAAAACTAATGGTGTTAATTCAAACTTGTACTCAAGGGCCTTATCTGGTTGGGAAGTCATTAGACCTAAAAATCTATAGTCATTAAGTCTATACTATGCATTAGATCTATATAGGCAAGGGGTAAAATTCAGTGAGATTTCAAAAGAGGTAGTAATTATAAACAAATGGAAAATCAAGAAAGCCTTGATAAAAGACTTGTAGAATTTTGAGGGTCAGGAAGGTAGAAAGGATGGGAAGAGATTGGGATGGAGATGGGGGAAGGAGGTTTGAAATTATGCTAGAAATGGTAGTAATATCTGGAGGAGAAGCCCAGAGAAAAGACAAGCAAAGGCCAATATGGGTGTACACTGGGCAGAGCCTTGGATCTAGCGTGAGCTTAAATGCAGATTACACAGTCATTTTTATCAAGGGTAGCACCATCAGACCAAAGTTCTTCTCTTCAAATGTTTGACACAATCTACTTCCTAGATTCTAAATCATGTTGTGTTTTATCTTCACACTATTGTCCAACAGATGGTTCACAAGGGTTGGTACAGTTTCATTCTCTCTTGTGTAGGATACACCTTCAATTTGGTTGTAATTTTTACTAAATTTAAAGTAGTTGCTTAGTTTGGAGCTCTTTGGTGGGCCTTCTTTTTTATTTTAAACAGTTTTCCACCTAGAAAAGCAAACATACTGGAGAGAATACAGTAAGTTGAGGGTATTTCTCAGGCCCTGTTTTGCCTGGACTTGCCCTTTGTTTCCGTAAAAGCTGTGTGTGTGTGTGTGTGTGTGTGTGTGTGTGTGTGTGTGCGCATGCATGTGTGCCCACGTTGTGTGTGATGGGGGGATTTAAAGCTAATAAGCTGTAAAAGTTAACAAGCATCTCAGAAATAGAGAGAATGTTACTGTTACTTTATTAAGTTCAGGGTTCAAGAAATAAATGATTACATGCATAAAATTTTCATTGCTATTTCAGTTCTTAAAAAGAGGGTAAAGAGAAAGACGAATGACTAATATGTTTTTGGTGAATTTATATAGCTTTATCTTAATTTTTGGAGTGTCTCGTGAAAATCATAAAGGAGTTTCAGTTACATCATGGAAAGCTGCCTCTTTTACAATTCTCTGATTCTTTCCACATTGTCCCTAAAGTCTATTTTGTAAAGTTCTTCCCCTTTTTGAGAAATTTATTCACAGTGCTATTTAGACAGGCATAGGAAAAAAACTAGGTAAAAAAAGTCCCCCAGATTTCCCAGAAGTTTTTGAGAGTTAATTATATAGCTTTAAAAAAAAAACAAAAAACTTTGATTTAGCAATCCTTTACTTTTTTCTGTGCCTGCTTGCTTCTTCCCCAGTGAAGTAGAACAACAAACTTATATGTTTGAAAGTTTGTTGAAAGACTCTAATCCAGACTTTTCCTGTTTTAAAATTTATAGAAGGAAATAATTATATTAATTTTCCTTGAAACATAGTGATAATGAAAATAATCCCAAGGCTTCTAATTCAGGAAGTCTCAAATGAGAATTAGACAGTGCTTATTTCAAGTTTAAACAATGAAATAGACCTTTAACCTTTCTGATTTCATCTAAGGATACTGCTTCCCATCATCTTCTTAATTTGATCCCTTTGCTTATGAAATTTTTGGACTTCAAGTATGGTTTTATAGCTTGGATGAGCTGATAAACTTGGCTCAGAATAAGTAATAAAAACAAAGAGAAAGAAAACATTTTTTCCCTGGGATCAAAGGGGTTTGAAAGTCTAAGGATGTATTGTGCTAGTATGTGCATGTAAATTTGTGAAGAAGAAATGTTTAACATTTATTTGTTTTCAATTTGTTTCTATGGAAAGGAGTGGAGATGCTCCATCTTATTTATGTGATTCTATGAATGTTGTGAAGAAATACTACTATAATAACAGCAAATATACATAAATGGAAACATAGACCTAACAACAAAGCACAGATTTTTATCACTGAGACTGAAGTCTGTCCACTGAGTTGTCATTTATTTGCACAGTATTCGATTTTAGAAAACTTACAGAGATGCATTCTCCCCTTTGAGCCCGGAGAACAGAAGCCTTAGACATTATATTCAACTTTATTCCTACTTTAACAAAAAGAGTTCCTCCATCATGGCCAATTTAACTTTGTACAGAGAGATCCAATACCCAAATGATGTACATTGGAAAGCATGAACAACACTGTAAGTGTATGTGCAAGGTGTAAAAATCATAGGATTGTTCTCTGCTTGGAATCATTATAAGATGCATAGATCTGCTATATAAGCCCAAATCTAAGATGAACCTGAATCAGCTGAGCCCCCTTTTCCAATGAGAGAACAAAAAAATACCTTTTTCCAATATAAATACATGAAAATTTAGGGGAATATACTAAATAGTAAAATATACACTTAAAATAGAAACTTTGGGCAGTATATTTATATTACAAAATATATGCATGTAATAATTCTTTTTTACTTAAGTGACTGTACATATATCCATTATGCAAGACTATAAAATAATATATTATTTTGTTAATGTTGCTTTTTTCTCCCAACTTCCCTTCCATCATTTATTTTTGGGATCTGAATAAGGAAAAGTTGAGATGATATATTTGGTCTTTTTTGGATATATTTATGTGGTTTGCAGATACTTTCCTACATAGTTACATTATTTCTAAGCTAGCAAATAGCAGAGCTTAGATTCAAGCCTGATGCTAGTGGTCTTATCCCTACATTATATTGCCTTTCATATATTTAGTGATCCATCCACAGGCCTTTGACTCCATGATTTAGAGGCACGTAGTCTATCCTCAGCCAGTTGCCAGGATATGACAATATTTCCCACCGCTGCATCTGGTCCCAATACACCTTACTCAGCTTGTTCCTCAGTGTGGCCCTAGTGTGACATTACACTCTTGCCACACTAGACACTCTGCCTTTGCCAGACACCGTCTTTGTGCATGCTTTCCCTTCAGTCTTAAATGGTTTGGCCAAATCCCGACTATTCTGGTTTTTGTCAACAGTCACATATTTAACATGAACTACTGATATTCAAAAAATATATAAAACTCATAAAACTAGCTGAAGAGAATCATTCATGCAAATAGTTTTTTAAAATTAGTTTCTACACAAGAAAACTATAAATACCATGGACTCCTACATCTCATATATGAAAGAACCTTGAAAGAGGCTTTCCCAATTTTGTCAACAGTCCTAAATATTTACCTGTCATTGGCATTAAAGAATTGTGATGGTGTAAGAAACTTTTCTAAATTATCAATAACACAAAATAGCTCTTCATAATCCACACTGAAAAAGAAAAAAATACCTTATATTCTCTCTGTAGAGAAATGACATACATACTCTTCATGTGAAGAGTCAAATAAAAGGTATGCAGACACAAAAAGCAAGAAAAAATATTATATAGGAGTATTAGGCAATATAATCATTTCCCAGGGCTGCTATAACAAAGTACCACATACTGGATTGGTTAAAATAACAAAAATGTATTCTCTCTCAGTTCTGGAACCTAGAAGTCTGAAATCCTGGTGTTGTCAGGGCCATGCTCTCTCCGAAATCTGCAGGGGAGGATCCTCCTCGCCTCTTTCAGCTCCTGGTGTCCCCTGATATTCCTTGGCTTGCGGCAGCATCACTCCAGTCTCTGCCTTTGTCTCCACTGGCCGTCTTCTCACTGTGGGCCTCTGTCTCTGTCCAAGGACACTACTCACAGTGGATTTAATGCTCACCCTAATCCAGGATGTCTCATCTTAACTAATTGTATTTGCAAAGACCCTATTTCCAAATAAAGAAATTCACAGTTACCTGGGGTTAGGACATCAACATATCTTTTTGGGGGGACACAATTCAACCCTAGTAGTAAATTAATAAACATTTTTAGTCAGTTTTTTCTTTAATTTGTCAGTTTTTAAAAGCATGTAAAACATACTGAGGTCTTTTATCATTCTAAACAAAAATTCACTTCTATACCTAAGGGTATATTAATAATTTTGCATCTTCTTTATCATAGAGTTATCAACATTGTTTAAGACTCAGGTTCCACAAAATTTGGATCAGTCTTTGGAAAGGTACTATTGTATCCTTACTTCAGAAGGAAGACACTAACATCGACTAATAATATTTAAGTAAACTTTCCCAAGGTTACATAAGTAAGAAGAGGCTGTGCAGAGATATATTGAAGTCAATCAGTCTGACCCTAGATCTTGCATTGTTAACCTAGTGCTTGTCAAATTTGGCAGCACATTCAAATCACCAGGGGGGCTTAAAAAATACCAAAGCCTGAGCCCTGTCTCTAACCAATGAAATCATAACCTCTTGGGATCTGAACCTTGGTATTTTTTTAAAGCTCTCCAAGTGATTCTAATGTGTAGGTAAGTTTGAAAACCACTCCATTATACTATAGCTTATCAATAAAAAGTGTTGGCTTTTGTGATGGAACTTATGTAGTTTTTAAGGCAGTCTGATTGCAGGAAGTTGTGCCAACAAATTTTCTAAGGTGTATAAAATATCTTCCCTGGTTCATGTCCCTATAGCCCTCCAATCCTCACAGCTGGCATTATTTAGTATCCATATGTAAATTCAGTCCAATCCAGGTTATGGAAACAATCTTCTTCTTAGAAGCCTAAAGAAGATCTATGTCAGCTATGTAGCATCCATTCTCCATAGTCAATTCACTTTTAATACTTCATCCTAGTGGTCTGTAATCACATTTTATAATTATATAGTCTTACCACATAGTACAACATCATCAAGTGACCAAATTATTGCTTAATTATTACTTTTTTCAATCTTACCTTTATTTAATATTTGTTGATTTATTTCATACACCATCTTTATGTCATTTTCTTTCCTGGATTTCATATACAGATGTATAAGTATCATGCAATTTACAATGTGATTTATCATTAGTATATGTGTTGTTTTTGTCAACATATTGAAAATCAAAGATTTGAGTTAATTTGAGATTGGAGAGTTAAAAACAATGTGAATCTAGACCTGGCATCATGGGATTGAGAATATCTTCTTGACCAAAAGGGAGGATTCAAAATGAAATGAAATAAAGTTTCAGTGGCTGAGAGATTTCAAATGGAGTCGAGAGGTCACTCTGGTGGACATTCTTATGCACTATAGAGATAACACCTCTTAGGTTTTAATGTATTGGAATAGCTAGAAGTAAATACCTGAAACTATCAAACCCCAACCCAGTAGTCTGGACTCCTGAAGATGATTGTATAATAATGTAGCTTACAAAGGTTGACAGTGTGATTGTGAAAACCTTGTGGATCACATTCCCTTTATCTAGTGTATAGATAGATGAGTAGAAAAATGGGAACAAAAACTAAATGAAAAATAGGGTGGGATGGAGGAGGTAATTTGGGTTTTCTTTTTTACTTTTTTTTATTCTTATTCTTATTCTTTCTGATGTAAGGAAAATGTTCAAAAATAGATTGGGGTGATGAATTCATAACTATATGATGGTACTGTGAACAGTTGATTGTACACCATGGATTGTATGGTATGTGAATATATTTCAATAAAACTGAATTTAATTGAAAAAAAAATGTGACCAAAAGCTAGTGAAAAGTGTTGGAAAATGATTTGGCAGAAATGTATCATTAATTAAGAAAATATATTTATTTTGTTGATAGGTCCAAGGCATTGCTCCTTTATGGGAAAGTTTATCCATCTCTACCCTTTGCACAGTCAGCGCTATGCTAAAAATAATTTTTGTAGATGTTATCATTTCTTATTATTTGCATCATACACAAAAGAAGAGGGGAAAAACTGAAAAACAACTACAACAACCTTGCTCAGACTTCAACATTTTTTCTTCTCAGTAGTATTTAAAGATGAACAATCTTCTTTGCATCTTCACCAACAGCATAGTGCTGGGCATATGTCAGGGTCTCAGTAGCTGTGACTAAACTTGCCACAGTGGCTCATGATCCTTTTCCTGTCACCTGGCCTGGACAGAGGAACTTCTTGCTTCTTGTCAGAAGCAGCATGGCATCACTGGAGACGTTCACAGTAATTCTGCAGTGTGAATTGGTATTTGCCAGAGCATCATTTTCCTGCTGAGCTAGTGCCTCCTGACTTCCCTTTCTTTGCTCTCCTACTTGGATCTGATCTCTATTTGAAACATTTCCTTTATATTTCACATGAACTTGAAGCTAAATCAATAGTCTTAAAAACCCTGCACTGAAACTACCTACTAATTTTGATGCACACATATGCCTAATGTGCTTCAGTTCTGAGGGTGGGATAAGTAAAGAGGGAGACAAAACTCAGGGATGTTACACTAATTGAGCCCCTTCTATTTGGGAGGAAACACCAGGAATAAATAGGAAAAAACACTCACTGGCAATTCCAATAATTGACAAGTAGTCAATTATTGGCCTGGATGGTAAACAATTGATTTAATAGCAAAGGGGAAAAAAGGAGATGGCAGGTAAGATAAGGAAAGATACTTGAATAGTTCTATACAATTTTAAGAAGTATTATAAAATGGCCATAAAAATGAAAAAAATAAAAAAGAATTAGTTATTTGGTCATCTTTGTGTAATTCGTATGTGCAATTGACTGACATTGGTTGCATGACATTTATTAGCACTACTTTAATGAAAATGGGAGAAAATTTTAGTTTAACTTTTGCTTACATTTTTTTTTCTTCTGGACATTGTAATATAACTTCAGTAAAAAACTAATAAAATATTGTTTTAGTTTTCATTGTTTCTGGACTCCCAAGAAAACAGATGAAGACAAAGACTCTAAAGGGCTGTCCCTCAGGGCAGAGCAGGCTGGTGGGGTGGTCCCAGATTATGAGACAGATGATTCAAAATAGACACTGAGATTAGAAGCCAATATGTACTCTAACCAGCTTCTTTGTAAAGTGGCTTGAGATTGGGGCATGTTTCAGGTAGAAGGCAAAATGTTTGAGAAAGCAAGGACAGATAACCCAAGCAAGAGATTTAGTTAGAACAAAGGAAAGGAGACAAAGCTGGCAGGTTGCCTGGGCCTCTTGGATCTAGCTGTGGGCACATTGTGTTAGAGCCTTGCCTATTCAGCTACAATATAAAACATTGCATTTAAAGGAGTCCAGTTGGCTTGGACGTTGTATCTGCAAAATCGAGACTTCTTATTATGGCCTTTTACAGTAGAAAACGGAAGTTCAGGGAAGTTAGGCTAGTCATGGGATCACACAGCTAGTCAATGGAAGTTCTAGTATTCTAACTTTAGTCTTTTGATTTCTTTTCTGCAGCTGTTCTCTGTAATTTGCTTGTATCTGTTGTCTGTCTTTGGTCTTACTCTTATTTCTCTACACTGACCTCAGACTTAATGTTAAAACAGGGTTGATGATAGTAAGCCATAACTTAAAGCAATTTGCTCTTTTCCCACCATAACTTAACAGAGTCCTTTGGTGATCTGGCCTTTGCTATCTGTGCTGCAGCCCTTCCTATGTATTCCCCATCTTGTATGATCGAGTCTGTGTATCCTCCATCCCTAACACAGCGACATGCACATAGTGTGACCGCAGAAAATACTTGGCTGTTACACTGTGTCATTGAAGTATTTCTTAGACAACAGTCTCATTTATTCATCCCAATATTGCCTCGTCAGTTCTCCACAGCACATGCTAATTGCTTTAGATCTATTTTCTTATCAAATCCTCACACACGCAAACTATGAAAGTATGTAGACCCTCAAGAAATAATAACTGAAATGAATGAAACAATAAATGAGCATAAACTATGTTCTTTACCTCTAGGTATAGCATTGTCTAATTGTCTTGAGAAAGTTCATTTTCAAAACTAAAGAAATAAAGTGACAGTAAATCTCCCAGTCATAAATACGTATTTATTTGGAGGAGTGTAGTCCAAATACACTTACTATAAGCATAATTCCTTTCAGATGCTTATTTCTTAAGCCATATCATCAGCTACTTATATTTTCCAAGGAACAAATATGCTCCTAAGAGCCTCTCCTAATTGAGCAATTGATTAATTAGCACTTTCTTCCTTCACCAGGGAGTGAGAATTTAGAGAGCATTACTGTGCTAATCAGCTTACACTTTTTCTATTTTAAACTGTTTTCAATTTTGGGAACAAATCCTTGAGACAAGAAAAAATAAAATCTAAGTCTTTTCATACATGCAAAATGCAAATAGGTCACTCCACCCATTTCTACTTGACTAGTCCATTTAATGAGGTAGGAGACACTTCCCTCTCATGTTTCTCCTTCAAATCTACAGTGCATTTGTTGAAGAATTTATTATCATAATCAGTAAAGTAGCACAGAGCACTAAGTCACATACAAATGAAAAAACAGATATAACCCTGACGTCTCTCTTCCTTATTTGCTAATTATCTTTTAGTAAGGAGTTCAAATTTATGTGCTACCATTAATAAACAATCTGTACTGGGATAGTTGAAGTATACATAGTGATTATCTGTGTGTTCATAGATAACTCTTACATTGGGGAAACATTTAGTGAAAAGACCTTTTGCAAAATGAGTGAGCTCTCTGACACTTGACAAAAAAACTGCAAAGTGATAGAGAATTTAGCTAACAGAGCTAGTCCTCATTGGAAAGCAAGCTCTGCCATGCAGTAGGTCTTTTTTAATGAGTTTCTAATGAGCTGCAGGTGGTGGTATAGGTTTCTGTTGAATTATGAGGCTATCAGTGGCATTGGAGGAAAAGCCGGTAATCAGCAACAGAGTTTAACAGCACTTTGAAAATGACTTTGACCCCAATGAAAAGTTTGCAAATCAGTAAAAAACAGGATTGTGTATTTTTTATATGGGGGGAGGTGAGGGTGAACTTTCTTAAATACAGCGTGGCATATATATTGGGTATAAAATTGCATTGCAGAACTGACTTGTTCTGTCTTTTTGATGCTCCTTTTTAAAAAACACAAATGGCATTTATTAAATTATTCTTTTAACAAATTACTAATAAGTCACAAAAGGCTGCATTCAGTAAATTACTTAGCATTATAAAACAAAGTTATTCAATGTATTAACTTAAGTTGATCTGTTTAATTATTGCTGACTGTCATACATATATCACTTTCTTAGACTTTTCTCCAAAACTGTGTGTTTAGAAATTATTGGTAACAAAAAGTTGAATATTTTCTTATCATGTTTTCTATTACTTCTTTATCCTTATTCTGAAGTGTTGCAAGTGGAACTCAGGAATAAGAGTAAGAGTCCCCCATAAATATGCGACTTTAACTAATGTACTAGACACATCATGGGAGAAATCAAATACCTGCAGAAGGTATTTTGCAGACCAAAAACAGGAAGAGAAGGGCTAGATGATCTTATTGTGATGTGTGTATCCAGAACAAAGGTGATGATGCAAAATGTTTACTGCTGTGCATGGTGCTTGGAAAAAAAAGAAATAATCAGGGATAAAAATCTGTCCACTTTAATCCAGCATTTTTAAGGGCAACAGGTTCTGAATCTGGAGATTTAGAGAAGACCAAGTGATAATTCTCAAATGGCGATAATTTTAGCCTCCTAAGGAACATTTAGCAATGTCTAGAGACATTTTTGCTGGTCTCTACTTGAGGGGAGAGGTGGGATGTGCTCCTGGCATCTAGTGGGTAGAGGCCAGGGATAGTGCTAGGCATTCTACAATACATAAGATGCTCCCCAACCCCACCAAAAATAATCATCCGGTCTACAATGTCAATAGCACCAAGGTTGAGAAACCCTGGCCTAGATAATTTATTTTTCAAAAGGGGTAATTGTTTCAAGATGTGGAAAGCAAACCAAAATAAGCTTATAGAACAGAAATGCTTTTTTATTTTCCTTTTTTTTACATTGCAGCAAATAAATAGAATAAAAGAATCCTTAAACTTAGGCCTCCCTAAGAAGTAGCTGGAATAGATTCTGTAGAGATTTTTTTATAATTGCTCATTGAAAATGTTTTTATTATTATTATACTTTTATTTTTCAATTAATAAAACCTTCTAAATAAAGGATTTCACAAGGCATTACACACTAGTCAGTATGCTGAGAAATGTTCATCCTTAAATCTTTTTAGATCAAGTTGATTGTCCCATCAATCTTGTTGTCAGCCCTCTTCTCCAAAAGTGGGGCCAGTTAATTTCTTTGATATTGCTTAATTTCTTTTCCCTGCTTTGTACAACTCTTTTAATTAGATAGTGATTCACAACGTAGTCATGAAACTTTTTCCTTTTTTCTTCAGTTACTGTATTCAAATGTTTAGCAATAACAGGGAGGCTTTAAAAAAAAAAAAAAAAAGGCAGAACTCTCACACAGGAAGTCATCCGCAGGCAAGTCACAGTGTATTAACAGTTGGACCACTTGCACAGTATAACAGAGCAGCCTGTGTTATCACAAGTCATGCTGATAATAGCCCAGCTCCATATTCATGAGTTGCAAGTTATTCATATAGATCAGTGCATTCTCTATGCAGAGAACATTGTGGCAATATGATTACTGAGCACACTGTCAAATATATAGATTCTAACAGCTCAATTATTTCATACTCACCAAGACCAAAGTTAGTTTGCTCAGTATTGTTCATCTGTTCATCCATTTATTCAACAAGAAAATGGAAATAGTCTTTACTGAGCAATCTTCATAAAGTGTGCATTTTTATATACGTTTTCTCCGTTGACTGTCATAGTAACCTGAGAGATACTAGTCTTGCTCCGCAGTTAGGCTCAGGGATTTATAAATGTTCTCAAGATTTCAAATCGAGGAAGCTATTCCGTGTTTTTCCACTGAGATCTGTTCTCCATCTTTCTCTGCCTCAGGAATCTGAATTCTTCAAATAACATCCCCCAGATGCCTTTGCCTTCTGGCTTCTGGTTGTCTTCAGCCAAGGGGAGGCACCAGCACATCAGAGGGTGGAGAAGAGACACAGAGTGGGTATTTATTTCCCCACTTTACAATTGTTCTGGCCATTGCTGAGCTCCTCTGTCAGTCCAAGGACCCTTTTTCCAGGCTCCAGTTTCCCTCAGGATTCTGACAATACTGCTCACCTTTTCCTTTCTCCTTTTCCGGCCTGTGAATACTAATGGCTCCCTGCTGTTAGTCCGCAGGTACCTCAGAATCTCTTCTGGTTCCCTTGATCCTTTCCACACAGCTATAAATCACCTTGCCATTAAACTTTTAAGCCTGTCTGCTATGACCACAATGGATATAATAGTAATGTCAGAATTTAAAACAAGCTCTCTCTGTCTTCAACATCTGAGCACTTTCCACTCCACCTTGATGCTTTCTTGTGCCAACGTGTAAGGGTACGTGGGTAAAAAGAACAGGGCCCCGCTGTTAAGGAATTTCCAGTTTGTCTAAATGGATCAATATGAAACAAGTTACTACAATATGGTAAATACTATGATAAAGGAATAGGGGGAATCAACCAAAATACATTCTGTATCCTTGAAGACGAAGAGTGATGAATAATACACATGGGCTTTGAAACACTGAATCTTAAAATTTTACAGTTACAGATTTTGGAGGACTAACAAGTCTAACCACCTCTCTTTATAGAAGAAAACTGAGATTCCCTAAGGAGGTACAGGGACTAGGTAATCCCACAAAGTGTGCTAGTGGCCAAACTGGGACTAGCACCCAAATCTCTTAATTTCTAGCCCAGTGCTCATTCCTCTTTGTTAATCACCCATATAGACTCCTAAAAGAAAGAATACCAAGAGAGCATCTCATATATCAAGGTATATCCTACATACTCTCTACCTATGTTAGTCAACAGAAATTATTTGCTAGCTTGAAGAAAATCATAATGCAAAAATAAAAGTGTAACCTTCTCTACCCTCCAAAAAAAAAAAAAAAAAAGTAAAATAGAGGATATATGAGTATACTAAGTACGTGCAGAATTGTTCATCTAGATAGAGGTCATAAACTGTAAATGCTTTCAGAATTTTTTTTCCCCAATTTAATCGAAATCTTGACTTTTGGGAAACTTTACCTCATTTAAAAACAGTTAGAAGTAACATTTGCATGATAACAGAAAAAGATGCTATTGAATGCTCAGTGTGTCAGCATTTGTAATCTGTTGGCCAGTGGGTGGTGAAGTGGTTTGTTTCAAGTTGAGAATTTACATGAAATTTCTTTTGTGTTTATTTTATTCAAAATAGCTTTCTGAGTAGCAATTGAAGCACCAAGCAATCCATTTTGTTTATTTTGCTTATTTTTAGGTAAGGTAATTCTACTATTAGGATTTAATTTTTTAAGTTGTTTAACTTTTATATATTGAAAAATTTCAGATACCATCTAATTATTTATTATAGTTTTATTTAAATTAAGGTAACTTTAGTAAGAAACAATAGATATTTTCTATCCAAAAGAGGAGTGAACAAAGCCTGTGGTGTAAATGATAATAGGGTAGCTTTCCTAGTTTTGCATATACTAAACTATCTTGGGGACTGAGTGCAAAAGCAGTACAGAGGAGGTTATTATTCTAGTAGTTTATTTTATTTTTCGTTTTAAACTTTTAAGTAAAGCCAACTAAACTGAGATTTAGTTTCCGGCTGTTCTTTTCACACTGAAGTAATTTGTTATTAGAATAGGGTTCAGGTGAAGCAGCACATTATTTTTTTTTCTTCTTATCCTTTCCTCTAAGCTAAAATTTATGTCTTTACACAAAGGGTATTGGAGATTTTTTTAAAAGCACTCTTTTCCATTGATGGTTTCCAGCCACACCAGAGGCACAAGTGCCAAACTTTCTCAGGAAGGGCTGCCCTTGTGACATTTTTTGGCAGGAACCTGAAAGGCAGGCGGTAAATAGGAGGCATACAGAAAATCTTGTTCTTCCATGATTTCCCTTAAGATTTTAAATGGACCAAAATTTAAGCTGAGAATTCAAACAATGTCCAGTGTCAGTTGGAATTCATATCCTGCATAAGCATCATGACCCATGGGCCCATAAGCTCTTTCGATGGAGAATATCCATCAATGGTCAGTCAATTCACTCTGATAAGATTGATGAGCCTCTACTACGTGCCAGACCTTGTGTAACATGCTGTTTATAAAAAGACAAACAAAACAGGAAAGGTGCCATTTAGCCTGAGATGAATTCAGAGTCTAAACGAAGAGAGAGAGACAAATGTCCTGAGAATTAGGAGGGGGGAAAGTGAAAAATAAAAAAACAAACAAAAAAAACCAATATCCAAATATAGTGAGAGCTTTCTGTGTGTGATGCATTGCTGTACAATGTTCTCTGCTGAGATCATTTTCTGCATGCTCTCATTTAATCTTTGCAACAACCCTACAATCTGCATTCTGTAGATAAGGAAGTTGAAGCTTAAGAGAGGTTGTTTAACTTGCTCAACCTAATACTGGCATCGAAGATTCCATCCAGAATTCAAAGCCAGGTAATCTGGAGTACATTCCCTAAACAAGGACACTTCCACAAACCTATTTCAGATTTCATTAACTGTCCCAATAATGCTTGTTTTCCACCTAGTCCAGGATTCTGTACAAGAGCAAGAGCATCCAGTGCATTTGGTTGTCATGTCTTACCAGGCTCTTTCAGTCTCGAAGAATTCCTGTCTTTCCCTGTCTCTCATAGGCTATGTACTGTTAAAAAGTACAGACTTTTCATAATGCAGAATGGCCTCAACCTGCTCCATCTGACTTTCCTCATACCAGACCTAGGTCTTGCATTCTTCACTGAAATCCTTCAAAAATGATGTGCCCTTCTTAGTCATCGCATCAGAAAGCACACTTCTTTTGACCTGTCTCACTATTGGTGATTTTGTCCCTGATCATTTGTTCAAATTTGTGCCTATCAAGTGTTTCCACTATAAGTTACTATTTTCTCCCTTTTTACTTTGTTTGTTTGTAGAGAAACACAGGAATATCATGGTATAATATAAACAAACATCCACCCAAAGGATCTATTGATGAGTCTGCCTGTATCACCTATATTATTGATTTTTATCATTCCTTCTTCAGTTATTAGTTGGCATTTTACTGTAAGAAAGAAAATTCCTTTCTATCCTATTATTAATTTGTATCTGTGCAATTTAAAAGATTTCTATTTTATTCAATGAGTTATAATATGATAATCTCATTCTTTTTCTTGAGGCTTAAATTGTAGATTTGGCCAGTGAGCTCCCCGTCAAGCTGGTTCCTGTGTCCTTTTGATACATTCCCATGATCCCTTAAGCATTTTCTTGCTTTCTGGTATAAACTGTTCAAGTTTTTTTATGCTTTCTTTGACCCAGTCCTGGAATCAGCTGTTTATCCAAAAGTCTATGGCTCCTTTTAGTGGAGAATGATATTTAGAAACAAACATTTGGGTTCTCAGTGTATTCATTGCTCCTGGGAGTCATTGCTTCTAGACAGAGAGAGCTAGAAAATATTTGCATGTATAGATATATACATACATAAATATATATAACTATTTCTATGTATGAATGTACATACACTTACATATACATGTATATGTATATGTAGATAGGAATTTATACTGATACTTCCATTTCCAAACCAATACCTTGAAGTTTATTCTAGCCTTCCCCCTTTCCGTGTTTGTAAATGCCCTCTCAGATAGTTAAGAAATCAAGTCATTCTTCATAAATTTGCTTAATTAATTCTTTGCTCAGTGTGACCAGTCTCCAACACTCGTACTGCCTCCTCTGTCTATCACCTGTGTGTCCCTTTCCCTCATTGCCTCACCTCCTTGGACACCAGCATCTCGGCATCAGTAGGGGAAGAAGTTGAAGATGGAAAGGGATGGATAGATGGGTGTTTTAGTTTCTCAGATACTTTAAAACAAACACTTCATAATGGGTTGGCTTGATAGTAGGAATTTATTGGCTCAATAGTAGGAATTTATTGGCTCACAGTTTCAGGGGCTAGAAGTCTTGCTTCTTCTTGGGATCAGTATCTTCTATTTGGCCACCAGCAATTTTTGGGGTTCCTTGGATTTTTCATTACATTGCAATGCATACGATGTGGCTTCTCTTTTTTCTTCTGTGTTCCATTGACTTTCAATTTCTTTCTTCTCTCATGGTTTCTCCTTCCAAGTCCAATTTTCTTTCCTTAGAAAGACTTCAGCCATATTGGATTGAGGCCCACTTTCATTCAGTTTGGGCACCTTAAGAAATAACATCTTCAGAGGCCCTATTTACAAATGGGTTCACACCCACAGGACCAGGGTTTGGGACCTGAACATGCCTTTTGTGAGGGGCATGATTCAATCCCTTCCAATGGGGCTGTGCTGTGTTGAATGACTTCTTTAAACTCTGATTTGGTGGAGACAGAAGGCATATTATAACTAATAATTAACAAATTTAGTCTTTGAAATCTGTGTTCTTAGACTCATGGTGAATGACTTGCATGAACTAGTCTTTTTCTTTTAATAGAATTTGGTGATGACGGGAATAACTAGATACTTAGAGACAGAAATACCCATATTAAAATGCTTTTTTTTTTCTTATGGTCATTTCCTTTAGATTTTGACACTTACAAAAAACCTGAAAACTATCTCTCAGAAAACATTATAGGAGGATGTTCCTTCTGGTGAAGACAATAAAGGTGGAGAAAATTGATGTTTTCAAATTTTGTTTAAAGATGGCATTATTAATGCTTGCATTATGGAAATATTATACCCCAAGTGATTTATTGAGTCTGCTTAGTTGTACTGAAGGACAAATTTAATTATTAAAACTGGACCCTTCTTCACTGGGTTGGTAAGACATAGGCAATATAGACCCAGACTTGAATTAAACAGGAATAAATCAGAAATAAAACTGTCTAACAATTATAAATATTATAATTTTCTCATCTGTATAAGCTCTAAACTGTGTGTGATTTAAGTTACAGAACAAGGGGTTAAAATAAATGAGCTATATGTTCCAAAATAAAGGTGGAAATTAGGGCAATGCCCTTGTACCTAAACAAGTCTGCCCCATTATACCCCTCTTTCAACAGAGACCTTTCCCAGGTTACAATAATATTTCATGGAGAACATTGTATTAAGTTTATCTGAAGTAGTTTAAATAAATTAGGTCTATTGTGTTGACTTCTGATTCTACTATTGTCCCCTCTCAGTAAGCCAAAGTAAGGTCCATAGGATGGGGAAAGACAGTGAATTTTAATCACTAGGCTTCCATTATTACTCCAATATCTGAGCCAGGAGGATATGTTTCAACCTTTTCCCCAGTTTCTTCAGTGACGTGAATTCTTGAAACAGTTGTGGCCATCTGGAAATGAATGTACATGCTTTACCACCACTGACTCTGATCAAAGTCACTGGAAAAACAGCAGCTAGATGCCATACTTAGAAGTTCTATCTAGCCCACGATCTGACCTAACATTTGCTCTGTGGCACAAATCCTCATTCTCTTCCTAGACTGTTTACCAAGTGGAGGCAAACAATTACTCTTTCCAATTACTCCAACCACTCTTTCCATTGTTTGCATGTTTTAGTTTCATAATAATTTTATTTGCATGAGAGTGGGCATCTTATTTTCAGTACAACCAGAAATGAAACTTTAATTCTATTGTGTTAAATTTCCACTGTTTTTTGTGCATCTCACTTTTGTGATTGCATAGAGTCAACATTCCACAGTTTCCCACTCCTTATTTTGCTTTATTAATCTCAAGGTTTTATTGATCTGTATATGTTTTCCTTAACTCACTAGGTTCCCCATATTCTCTATCTACTAACAATTCTTGATAACTTAAACTTCAATATAAAAGATCTCTTCTTTCTAATCAATACTGCCCACTCGGTATACCAAGTGATTTGTGACATACAGATAGGTATGTATCCGTGAGGGCAGCACAGAGCTTGAAGCCAAGCAGATATCCTGAATGTTATTACAGAAAATATCTACAGTGACTCAGCTGGCAGTAATGAAGGACTTCAATAAAGCACACGTAAGGGACTTCCAACCAGTTTTCTCCTTTAAAAAATGCTTTACTATCTAACATGTCTTCTTTTACAACACATCTGCAGTTGACATAACCCAAGACTTCTTTGCTACAAGTTCACACATTTCCAAACATTGACCTGCTTTGTATACCAACAAAATTTATAGGAACATAACAATTAATTGAAAGTACTCATTATTTTAGGGTCAGGTTGCTTTGAATTAAAAATAAATAAATTCTGGACATGATCACAAAATAATATATGTTGGTTCAAAGAAAAGCATTCCTTAAATAATCAAATATTGCATAATTTAGACAAAGGACACATCTATCAAGGTTTTGATAATACTTTAAAGTCCAAATTTCCAAATTCCCCACATGCCCTTTATGGTTTTCTTTGAAGCTAGAACATTTTCCTAAGAATTGTTTTGAGGGGAAGACTAAAATTTATGATATGAAAAAATACTGTGTTTTCTTAAGGAAAACAAGCCTGTGAAGAAGGACTTTGAACACAAATCTGCTCTCAGTCCACCAGCATGTAAACCAGAGGGACATAAATAGCAGCAGTATATTTCATTTTTGGGCTCGGACATGCCTCAGCCTCCTTAAGGTAATGCACTAATGTTGACAGGGGGCATTAAATCTTTGGTGGGCTCATGAACTGCAACAGGGAACTTTTCATGACTTTGGATCCCAGAAGTGAAACGCCGGTGGCTAATCTTTGAGTCACTGAGCTCCCTGACCTGTACTCTTCACACATTTCTGTATTTCATATACTCTGGGCCGAGCTTGCTTTATGGTTTTGGTTAAGTGTGAAGAAAAGCACTGTGGCGGCTGGAAGGAACTCAAGCTATTCTTTACCAAACACTTTGTTTACCGTAGCAAAACACCTGACATGTTTTTCAGTGTGTTGAGTCATCCTTATTACTCTCCAGTTTAAGTAATATCAAATGTAATATCCCCTCAAAGAGGACAAAGAAAGGGACTTGGTGATGGTTTTTAGATTACGGACAACATGGTTCATGGTGCACAACTACATGAAAAAAACAATACTTTAGAAGCAATGCCAAAGTCAAAGCCATGGCATGGCTTTGGTTCCAAGTTACAAAGATGTGGCTAAAACCCTTTAACTGACAGCAGTTGAAGTTAATGGCAGCAGCCCTAAACTTGGGACCTGAGGAAGCTGACCCAAACCTGAGAAAGAGAGTTCAGCAATTACATAATAGAAAGCAATGGGATAATATGTGTCGTACAAATATGAATATGTATATTCAAATATTTAGGCGTATGTCTGTACCTTCATACACATGTTTCTATAAGAAACCAGTGCCAGGTTCCCATTCCATCACTGTATATGGAAGTGGGACTTCAGCGCTGTGTGTACTAAAATTTCCGCAGGTGATTTTAACGTGTAGTCAGGGCTGAGAGCTGTTACTCAGAGTTCATATCTGAAAGTCTTTTGCATAGATTGTATTCTGTACACTTAAATTACACTGGCCCATATGTTTCCATTTAGACCAGAAGGACAATACTAATAACAATATTAAAAGTTTTTAACTGGCACAACTAATGCATGGAACTTTTTCATTGCCTCCTAGAAAAGAAAAGCAGACTTCAGTTACCCTTCTGGTTTCTCATTGTGGTGGATGGAGAGGCACAGTGTGCTTGACAACACTAACAAATGAAGTGATGGAGGATCTTTCCTCTTTTACCCAGTCTGTAAATTGCTTTTAGTGTTTAGGAGAGAGTACTGTGGATGAAAATTGTTAGGACAATGCTGGGGTCTGAAAAGGAAAAAAAAAAAAAAAAAAGTAAAGAATACCTACATAGAGGCAGAGATGTGAGTGTTGAAGCTGGGGAAACCAGCACTGGAGATGAATGGGGAGTAATGATGCTTGTAGCACAAAATCAACTGAAAGCCAGACAGAAAAGTCTTCATTTACACACCCTGGAAATCCGTGCAAACACCCCCAGGCCAGGTGTGATAAAGTGAGTGGACACAGTTAGTACCCTTCTCTCCACAGACTCCAGCCACGTTCAGGAAGGATGATGGCTTAAACTTTAGAGCCTCAGTACTGGGTCTTTTAGCTGAATGAGAATTTATTGACAGGCCCTATCCATAAACAAAAAGCCCACTTAAAATTGTTTCTCTTAATGTGATGTTTGCACATGTATATGTGTTCATATTGTGTTCATGGGAATTATACATATGTATGTGCTCATGAGGTTTTCTCAATTTAAAAGTAAACAATCTTCCCCTTACTGAGACTTGAAATGTTTAAAATTAAACAAGGAAAATATAAGTCAGAAAACATGCAGGAAAGATGGCACGTCAGCCAATACAATACACTGTAGTACCTTCTGACACTCCTCACACTATGCCTGGCACATTCTGGGAGCTCTGTACACATATTTCCAATCAGTGATCAGTTGACAATTTCTATAAGAGACCCAGAGGTTTACACTATTCATCACATTTGCAATTCATCCATAGCCTCCTTAAATAAAAAGCATATGCTACAATTAATTTTCCTATAAATGTTCTAATATCATGGAAGAGTTTTTGTGCAATTTCATTGTGCTTGCAATCACCTGGGGATCTTGATAAAATGCAAACTCTGATTCAGTAGGTACTGGTGGAGCCTGAGATTCTGTGTTTTAAGTAGCTGCTTGGTGACAGCAACGTTGCTGAGCTTTGACCAATGCTTAAGTGGAAAGCTAGTTTTAAACAAAAGATAAATAATAGTTCATTCTATTTGTATTGAAAAATAATTCTTGACTACACAGGCTTTCTAAACCAAAATTTAATAAAAGGGAGGGAGGGGGGAACTAGAAACTTAAAAAGCAGAAAAAACTAAAACTCAACACCAGGCTTTTGAACATAGTCTTACTGCTTACTGGTACTCCCAAGTATTTTCAGGTTTCTCCTGTCATCCTGACTATACTTTAGTAATCAGTAAATGCTACAGGCATGCTGAGATTCGTTGCCTGGCCCAATAGTCAATACATCGAGTGTCTATAAGGAAAAACAAGCTTTTAAATACATTTCTTTGATTTGTAGTTTCATGAATGTTGTTCTAATTCCATTCCTCACATTAGCAAATCAGAATGCGGTAATTTCTTTATTTCAACACAGAGTCGTCATTAATCTTGAGATTTTATTATAAAAGACTCATGGAGTTAATCAATATACTCCATGTTTTTCATCCTGCCTCCCCTTTTCTCATGTCATTGTTCTATCTAAAACACTGAAATACTAATTTCCTTAACAATCTCTGAAATTCTTTACTTTGACAGAACATGCAAAATTTGGACTTCAGATTTTTCATTCACTCCTGTCAGAAAGGACTAACTGTGCTGGGTTGCCTTCCTTCTGCCACTTCTAATGGGATTGACTTTATAGAAGAAAGAACGGAGGATGTGGCATGAGAGGACTATTTGTCACCTGAGGTACTCATCAAAATGTCTCCGATTCTCAGTTTCTCCAAATGTAAAATTATATTATAAATGATACAAATATTATTTATGATTATCATTATGACTGTGGGATATGCGTTAGTGAATAAATTTGATTACAAAACTTTTTGAGTGAAGTTATAAATCCTCATATGAGATACATATGTGGACCTTTCCTTTTCCTTTCTTTCCCTAACTTAAATATTGTTTGGCAGCTGGGCCTCTGGATACATGGGGAAAAATTTATGATTATTTGTGCCTCTGTCAATCACTTTTTGTCTCTGCATTTACTTCACAAGATGGATAGCCCCATGAGGTCAAGAACAATGTCTTTTATATGCCACTGGGTAGCAGCCTCCAACATAATGCCTGGCAGATGGGAAGCCCCAATAAATGTTAATTAAGCACATGAATAAAAATCCCTTGTCTATGACACTTTTGGTGCCCTCTAAGAATAAAAGCTGAGAAACTTTGGTTAGTAATTCGGAATTGAAATAAGTTTTTACATTGAAATTTGCTTGATGACAACCAACATGTTTAACACACATCAAAAGCACTCTTTCATTTTATTTTTTTCTATTAAAGAAAGAACTCAGTGGGAATTAGCATTTATTAGCAGTCCTAAATCTTCCAAAATATAAGGACAACAACAAATTTTTAATCAGCCAGTGCTGTGGTGTATGCCAGGGAATGAACAGTGTCTGTATGTCTTCCCTCTCCTTACTCCCTCTGTCTTCTCTCCCCACCCAACCCGTGTACATCTATATACCTCATCGCTGCCTTCCAGACCCTGAAGCTCATGCTGTCCCAGAAGGTTCCAGGTGCATGGGGGTCGTAACTCATGTAGACTGACTTGGACTCCAGGACCACCCGGAAACAGCAACCCTTCTGGGTGGCATGGGAAGACAATGCAGGGCATAAAATAGTCCAGAACTTGGAGAGGTCTAGTATGTGGCTGTGGGAAAGAACAGAGAATCTGGAGAAGAAAACATGCTCTACTAAGGGATCTCATTCAACACACCAGCTACTCTCTGATCTCATCTTTTCCTGACCACCTCTGATGTCAATCATTTCTCAATTCTACTGGAGAATTGAGGAAGGAAAAGAATCTTTGCATCTTCTGGTTTTATTACTATTATTATTTGTTTGTTTTACTGATTTTAGAACATACATCTTTCTATAAGCTCCCATTCTCAGAAATCTAATTAAATCACAAATCGGAGAGCTAAAAAGACCATATTACTCAACTGTTTATGTGACTGATGAAAAATTATCCATGAACCATGATGAAATGCATGAAGTATACTTTCCTGACCGGTCTGCAATTTAAAACAAAGGAAGATTTTGAAAGAGGTCAACTGGCCAGATTATTGAAAATATTTTTTCATTATATTCTACCTAATATTTTTAACCCTACAGCAGGACTAGTTCTGATTCCAGGATGAGTAGGTGTCTTTGGAAACTGCATTCATTTCTTCAGATGAAAAGAAGTGGTTTTATTTTCTACCCAAACACAATGCATATTCTGGAGGACTTGATCCATCTGTAAGGGATTACAGCATGCCAAGAATGGCATGCACCTCATTCTCCTGAAATTAGAAATAATTCCGAAGTTTCATCAATGCTCCTTGTTAACTATTGAAAATTATGGACCCTTTTGGAATATCCCACCCAAAGACAGTCAATGGTATAGAACTGATTTAAGTTATTAAATCAGGTCTTGAATAGGCACAGTTTTTTTTTGGATACCTTTTACCTAAGATTTTAAGAATCCAAAAGACTGAATTCTTCCATGGTTATTTTTTAATGGCTAAACTCTGTTTCTCAGAGCTCTATATGGATTAGAAAAAAAGATAAAACAATCAAAACCAGCACATTTTTCTGTCCCTGTCTAATCAAACATAAGCCAGTATCTTTAAACTCCTCTTTGCCTTGCTATAATCTCATTTTCTCCTTGCATTAAGCCCTTATGAGGAACAAGCTAAGCAAAGCCTATGCAGGAATTTTGGTGAGGGGGAAATGCAACTAAAGGCCTGGGTCACTGGGAATTATATTTGATAACCAGAGTTCCAAGTAACATATAGTACAATAATTGGCATTCAGAAAATTGTGAGCTGCCTGTGAAAACTGCACTTGTGATGGTAAGCCAAATAGGGATCCTTCAAGAGAGCACACTATTTTTATAAAAACTGCCAAAGAAAGCGCTTGATACAACGTGATCTATAAAATATTTTGGGATTCAGCCTTATGGATCAATCATTTAGTCATTAATATTCTTGATTAAAATTAAAATGTGTGAGATAAAAGGAACTAGAGGGTTTAGGGAAGAAGTTGATTTTGGTTGCTATATTAACAGAGAAGGCATCTACTAGGATCTCGCAGTAACTCACCAGGAGCAAGGCCAAGTCACCAGCAAAGGATTTAGGATGATATACTTAGAGCTGAAGGCAGCTGGGATTGGGCAAAACTTCTAGCTTAGATATGTCTCTTGTGGACCTAATGCTTGTTAGTACTTGTTCTTTTTTATTAGAGGGGGTTGATTAAATGCTAAAGGAATCCAAAATAACCACAATGAGTCTGTAGTTGCTAATTAGTTTGAGACATTCTCATTAACTACTCAACCAATGACTTAACATTGAATACATCACAGAGGATAATTTTTATTTAACCAGATCCCTTAAAACTTTACCAATTTAGATACCTAATTTTAAGTAGCATTATTAGGGTGCAATTTGCACTCCAATATTTAAGATGGGTAAAAGTGTGTCTTAACTTTAATTGAGAAACCACTGACTGAGTTTGAAATTCTAGAGTCATTTTGTATAAAGGGCACAGATGGCTCAGAGCTTCTTGAACTCTGAGGATAGCCACTCACAACTATTGTATATCAGATATTTTTGTTAAAACCTGAGCTCTGGAGACAAATTACCTTAGCTCTAAATATGACTCCAATGACTACTAGCTATGTGATCTTGTTTGATTTTACTGTCCCTCATTTTCTTCATGTATAAAAGGGAAATAATATTGGTACCTTTCAGGAGACAGTTGTCTGTAAATCTCTCATTTTTCTGCATATCTTTTCAAGCAGAGGCATTGACTATCTTTTTTGGATTATATTTTCAAGTATAATGGTTGTATAGATTACAACTTGGAATAATAATGCTTATTGCCCATTACAGATGTTTAGGGTTCCCTTAACTCAGGGTCTTTCTTTTGTAATGCAACCCACTGTATGGGGAGATGTAACCTTGCTCTCTTTGCATCACTCTATAGGAATTGGGGCTGGGGAAACTGATGCAAGAAAATACAGATACATTGGCAATTGCTATTGCTGTGAGTAATAATAAAATTGTCCTTTTTTCTCTGAGGAGTCTCATGTCTTTTGCTAGCATCTATGAAACTTTGGTAGGCTAACTTGTTAGCTTGCAAGTAGGATAAGACTCAGACAATTCACAGTTCTTGACTTTACTTCCGTCATAATGTTATGTGAGGATTAGTGAAATAAAATAATGTATATAAACTATTTACAACATTATCTTTTCTATTAAAACCCTCAAATGACATTAGAAACTATTATTAGGTATTAATTATTAGTCATCAACTCTTCAAATTTGTAAAGACCTCAGGATATTAACAAATTCCAAATTCCACTGGTGTTGAGTAACGAAAAATATGGACTACAGAATCACTGAGATGTCTCATGATGGTATGCGTTTTCTTTTCAGTTGGCAGTAAAGCAATGGCTTATAGGATTGGGAACTTTATGATCATATGGGACAGCTGCTTTAAATATGCAAATTCTTCATCCCATATAAAATTATATGAATAATTGTTAAAGTATCATGATCTACAAATAATCTCTCATGTCAATAGTTTTTCTGCTGAATCTGTTGCCTACTGTTAATGATTAACATGATGCTGGCACCTCTGTTTTCATGACCAGTTAAGACAAATTCTATTCACTGTCCTATGAAAATATGTTTTTGTTGGTTGTCTTATGAAAGTGCCAGAAAAGGATAAGTGTTGATTAATGTTTATTCCACTAATGGATTACTAAGGGTATTATATAAATAAAAATATCCAAAGACATCTTTGTTGAGAGATGTTATTTAAATAATATCACATGACTCCCATCAACTTCAAGTTGACTATTAGAGTGAAAACTGATGCCTCTAAGCTTCAGCAAAAATTAATCACTTGAACCTATCAAATTGATCTATCACACTGAGCTTCTGTTATATTCTAAGCTATCAATTGAAACAAAAATACATTATGCATGGCCTGAGCATACAGTCTCATCAGTTATAAAAGGAATTTGGGTGATCATATAACTTAATTTCTGGGAATCCGGTGTATGAAGGTAAGGCTGCTTTGGTAGTGTTAAGAGGTAGATTAATATTTATAGAGCCATTTTTACTGCTCACTATCACCAAGGGAAAATAAAAATATGAAATTGCTTCCCTCACATTTACTTCTCAACTCCTCTTATGTTTTAAGGCTATCTTGATATTCATTTTAACTTACATGTTTTGTATTAAAAACAGAGGATGACATATTTGACACCCATTGTATTTTTTCTTATTATTCATGCCCCATTAGGATAGCTCAACTAACCCTTTAAAGTTTAGAATTGACATGTGGAAACAAGAAGTATCCACAAAAATGTTAACCCCCGTGTAGAACAAATCAATACCAAATGAATGGTTCAGATAGGAAATGCACTGGAGCAATAGTTTTCAAAGGTGATTTTCCCTGTGGAAATTATTTTTTAAATGTCATCTTACAGGATATCCACATGGATCAACCTATCCTACAGATCATCCCAGTGGGCACTTCAGAGACCCCTAAGTAATTCAAGTACCAGAGGTTGTGTTAACCAGATTTTAAGGGAGGGAGATACTACTCTAATTCTCCACAAAGGTGAGTGGAGGCATTGCACGGTTTCTATGTGCTCAGTCCTCTCCAAGAGGAACTGATTTGTCACTTGCTTAGGGTAAGTGATTTGAACTCTAGTTAGCCTGAATTTGAAGGTGATATCTTTTCATTGATATTATAGTAAATTGTTGTGTATTTGTATTCATTTCACAATGTTACATCCACATAGCATTGCCAGATAAAAAACAGGATGGCCAGTTATGACTTTCAGATAAAGAGAGGTTTTTTTTTAGCATAACTATGTCCTAGAGGTTGAATGGGACATACTTATATTAAAGAATGATTTATTGTTTTTCTGAAATTCAAATTTAACTTAATGTCCTGTACTTTATTTGCTAAATCTGGCAACCCTCCATGGGGAGATTTCAGGAAAAGCAAAACTTACTCTGGACCAATAAATATGAGTAACAGATCTAGAGACAGCATTTCAAGAGAAGAAGAAAGCAAAATTATCTACATTTGTGAAATCTTATTATAGATTTGACTATGCATTTTCTAAGTATGAGAACAGAATTTAAAAGCGCTGAACTCTCTATTACGAGTCTCTGTGTGCCCAAATGGGGGAAAATCTTCCTGTCTTACTGTTTAGTAGAATTGTCAGAGCTCATTTCAAGATGTTCTACAGAAATAGAGCATAACACCAAAGTGAGAGGAAGCAGAATATTGGCTGGTTTTTCACAAAATTCATAATATATCTTTCATCCTTATGAATTAGAAAACAATTCCACCAACTTTTTCTAGTTAGATTTGCTCCAAATTTCTCCCTGTATCACCTTAAAATAAAGAATTATCCTTCACTGTAGTTAAGAAAATGTAGTTGAGAAAATAGATTTTAGTCAAATAGGGTAGAAATTTTAAAATTTGCCTTCAATACTTATTAGCCATGTGATTTGGGGCAAATCACTTATCTGCAACTCACATTTCTTGCCTGGAAAATGGAGCAAATAATGCTACCTTCTTAGAGTAGCTGTGAGAATTAATTGGAATGCATTTAAAAAGAACCTACTATAGTTAGTACCTAAAATTTAGTAGGTGGTCAAAGCAGTGGTGGCTGTAGTTTAGGTTCTGCCTAATCAGGTGCCACATTTCTCAAGATGATTAGAGACTGTTGACTTTTTAATGGCTCATTTTCATAAGAATTCCACCAAACAATGATTTTATCCATTTCCATTTTGCATATCTTATCTTAATCAGGAATTATGATGTAATTTTTTTTAATAAGAGTGATATTCAAAATATTGATCAACCACTATGATATAGATTTGAGCAATCAGAATGAATATCGGGACAATCAGAACAGATTAGAATGGTACAGGCACACCCCTGGCTACATACAGCCGTAGTACTGAGACAGAGACTTTAAACTCTCATAAAGGATGATAAGACCCAAACTAAAGTCCTTATGTAAAAAAAGAATAAATGTGTTTTGTGAGAGTAATTAGAGTTGAGATGACATTTTTATCTCTAATCTAAAATGTCTCATACTGACAGACATAATGTTTAATGGAATACAAATTTAGAAAAGTAAGAGTATCAGAAGTAATAACAATAGCTCTCTTTATTGAATGTCCACTATTTGACATGCACTATGCCTTCCACCTTACCTTCACGTACTCAAACTAATTTAATTCTATCCAAACCTGTGAGGCTGTAATTATCTCCATGCTACAAACAAGATGAACAGAGACTATATTTAACTTGCCAAATTCACACACAGCTAGTAGTGGAAGATCCAGATTTTTAAATCCACATATATGTATCTCCAGACCCCATGTTCTTAGACATGATGCTGTCCTGTCTTCCACTATAATCTAATAAAGCAAAAATTAAAAAGTCACTGTTCAATCAAAATTATGTAAACAATAACAAAAAGCACAGTAGTAGCCTATTTGATAACCATCACCACAGTGATTCAAAGGTAATGCCTCAAATGACTTTCATTTAGTGGATGTTGCCAATCCGACAGTTAAAAATTGGGGGAAAAAACAAGCAGAAATATTGTAATGGTTTTGATTATTTTGTCAAGCAAAGATAAACATGTTTCTGCTTAATTCAAGATGTGAAGAGAAAAGAAAGCATTGTAAACTAAGCAAATCTTGCACCTGGCTATTCCCCAGTCAGTAGCCATGCTAACATTGGGATATGTTTTTGTTAACATCAGCCTTCTCCAAGCACTGCATAATTCTTCTGGATTCTAGTTTTATCCATATTCAAAAGTATATACATAACCATGATTTCAACTAGTTGAATCAATACTTACATTGGAGTATGTTGCTTCGCTGAATCCACAGTGACTCAGACTTGTAAGAAAATCTTAGGTCATCTCAGACAAATCTCTACCTCCAGCCAGGATTGTGTATTAATCAGATTTCACAGAGCAATTATATAAAGGAAGAACAGGAAAATGCAGCAGAACATGGGAACCCGTCTCTTGAATATATGGACTAGTGGTTTGCACAGTTTTCAGAGGTTTCTTTGAGGCACTGATAATTATTGCACAGGGAAGTCAAGGGTCTTGAATTGGTAGGACTTCACATCCTTTAGTTACTTCAATCAGAACAACTCTACTTTGACTAGTATGCACATTCAGCTTCTTTAAAGAGATATATAAAGGAGAGATGTGACAGAGATTGCTGATTACCCATTCAAAATCCATTTATCCTTTTCTGATTTATAGAATTTATTGTTAGGTATTTAAAGTGCCTAACTGCAAAATGTTATTTCCCATTTTCCCTTTCATTTCCCTCTTCCCCTCCCTCCCTCCCTCCCTTCCTTCCTTCCTTCCTTCCTTCCTTCCTTCCAGACATGATTTCTGGACCTGCTGTATTCATCCTGTAACTCACAAGGAATTTGAGAACAGAAACCGAATTCTATGGGTGACAGAGCAGAAAAAATAGATGGGATCCTGGGGGCAATAATATAGTACATGCCATTTATACTTGCCCTTGGAATGTCTATGGTGGGACTATTTCTTACATGAGAAAAAAAAGAAAAAATCTTATTTATATAGCTGCTGTTTTCAGATCTTATTAGCAGCCAGGTATAATTCCTTAGTATCACAAAAGGCAAGAGTACTTTTTACTATTTATTTATTTGTTCATTTATTTTCATGTGTGTCCACACACATGTGCACAAGTGCATGTGTGTGGAGCCAAAATTTTGGGGAGCAATACATTGAAACAGTGTTAATGTGGGCTGAAACAAAGAAATTGACTATATTTGTTAGGATTTAGTAAACAATTTGAAGAGTTAGGTATATTCATATTTGCAGTTTCTAGTAAGATCCTAAAGTTTTCAAAGAAATGTCACGTCAAAATACATGACATTTTGGTAAGAATAGCATGCTAATTCTAAATTAAGAGTATTGTTTTTCTAGATCTTTATTTTTGCCAGATTTGAGAACTATGAGATCTTTTTTATTATACCCTTCAATGCCCTCCCCTTAAAAACTACTATGCTCTCTACTTTAGTAGAGGAAAAGAATTTAGGTGTGAGGGAGAAAAACAAAAGAGTAGAACCTCAGAATACAGAACACTTTACATTCCAAATTCTCAAAAAAGTTCCATAAAAGCCATTACATGAGATTGTCTGCAAAATTCTTATAAAATGAGCAAATAATAGTAACTTCATGGATAGAAGTTAGATGAAAAGAAGTAGCAAATTTAAAAATGCTTCTAACAAAGGTAACACATGGTAATAAAAGTAAAAAAAAAAAACAGGTAGTAAAATGCAACAAAGGTAACTGTTTTAAGAATACTGATTTTTAATGGTTTATTAGGCACCATTTAGAAACACTGATTTATAGTAATTTGTGGCTTAGACCAAACCCTATATGAGAGTATATGCATATATGTATATCTACAACGAAATGGTTTTGACTCATCAAAATCAGTATATTTGTACTTCATATATATGAGTAACACAACAATTGAATGGGTTTATAAGTAAGCAGAAGTAAGTATTTTTGAAAACTAGCTGAGGCAAGTACATCTATTAGCGAGCCATTCTTCATAGATGATGTATCTTTGGTAATAAAAGATTTTCCTTGGTTTGAGAAAATGATCCTTTTAAATTAGACATGTAAATAACCAAATCAGCAGAATTGATGAGGGTAAATAATGGGATGGTAGATGTTGCAAATAGATTAAACTCAAATTCAATATATGTTGGGAAAAATTTCCTATTGGGTTGTAGGCAAGATTGGCTTAAGGCACCTCTTTTTTGCTTATCTTGAAATTATTAATAGGGGCAGTGCTCTCTCCATTTGAAGGCAGGCAAAGTATAACTAAACATTAAAACACTGATTCCCACTTAAATTTGCTTAAGTGTAGTTAGCACCATATTTTCATGTAATCATTTAGGAAATTTTCCTAAAATCAGTGGGTCTCAAACCATAATCTGACAGACTCTGGCAATCTCTGAGGCAGACCAAATATATTGCCTACAAGACTGAAAAATCATTCTTTTGGTATGAGCACTTGAAAAAAATTATGTTACTAGATAGGGTTTTCTTAGTTTAATTTTTTCTACTATAAATGTGTTATGAATCTTTTCTTCTTACTGTCATTCATCCACTACAGTATTACCACACTACAAATAAACTGATAGATTAGTGAATAATTAGTACCAAATAAGCTGGAAGTGTAATTAAATATTTTATACAATATTATTTTCAAGGTAAACTGCATTAAAAAATTACAGTACGAGAGAACCCAAGATGGCGGCTAGGAGAGACAGGGCAAAAAAACACCTCCGTGAAAAATACTAGATAAAAGCCAGAAAGTCACCCAGAACACCAGTTCCAGTGATGCACCAGCTGGACAAGGTCTGCTAAATCCACAGGGACAGTGCACTTGGTGAAACTGGGAGTCTGCATTCTGAAATGAAGAGTGAGCCGGCTGAATGTCCGGCAGCCACGTTGCGGTGCGGGGAAACCGTGGGTTGGCATTTGGAGGCAGACTAATTCTTTTTTAAAAAATCCAAAAGTGGCTGCTGATACAGCAGTGATAACCGCACAGTGAAGTGTGGCAGGAACAAGCAGTGCGAACGCCTCAATATCTGGCATGGAAGAAAGCCTTTCGCACACCCGCTGCTAATTGTCTTGCAGAGAGGAAGGCAAAGGTGAGCCAAAAGGGGAAAAAAACCACGCCCCTTGCAGCCAACTTCCTGGCAGGCTGGGAATGCTCCTGCCTGGTGCAGGTGCCACAGCCCAGAGCTGCACCAAAAAACCCAGTGTGACAGGAAGTCTTTCCAGCAACACACGCACACGCCACAATATTGGGCACGGACAATAGTCTTTCACACACCCACAGCTAATTTCCCAGAGCTGGGGAGGCGGAGCTGTGCGAAAAGGTGGAAATTAACATGCCCACTCAGCCATCCTTACAGCAGGCTGGGAATGCCCCTATACGGCCTGGCGGCCCAGAACTTCCCTTGAGGGACGGTGTGCATTTGTGATGCAGAATAACATTCCCTCAGCAGAGGCCCTAGAAGGGCACAGATTGGAAGAGGGATCCCCTTGGAAATCCCAGGGTCCATATGCCAATACCAAGGACTTGTGGGTCAGCAGCAGAGACAATCTGTGGCAAGACTGAAATGAAGGTTTAGACTCTTACAAAAGCCTTAAATCTCCAGGAACACCTGGGAGGTTTGATTATTAGAGCTGCCCTCCCTCCCTATCTGCTCAGACACATGCCCCACATTCACAACACACCCAAACTTGGTACACCAGTTGGACCCCCCAGGAATCAGACCCCCACACACCACAAAGACAAAGTTGGGGAGAACTGACTTGAGGGAAATAGGTGACTCGTGGATGCCATCTGCTGGTTAGTTAGAGAAAGTGTACACCACCAAGCTGTAGATCTGACAAATTAGAGATTAGCCTTTGAAGAATTCTACATATCCTAAAAGAACCCTATCAAGTAAAGCAAATGCCAAGAGGCCAAAAACAACAGAAAATTTTAAAGCATATGAAAACACCAGACAATATGGATAACCCAAACACAAACACCCAAATCAAAAGATCAGAGGAGACTCAGTACTTGGAGCAATTAATCAAAGAACTAAAGACAAAAAATGAGAGCACGGCACAGCATATAAAGGACATGAGGAAGACCCTAGAAGAGCATAAAGAAGAAATTGCAAGAGTAAATAAAAAAAATAGATGATCTTATGGAAATAAAAGAAACTGTTGACAAATTAAAAAGATTCTGGATACTCATAGTATAAGACTGGAGGAAGCTGAACAATGAATCAGTGACCTCAAGGACCACAGAATGGAAAATGAAAGAAAAAAAGAAAGAATGGAGGAAAAAAATTGAAAAAATCAAAATGGACCCCAGGGATATGATAGATAAAATAAAATGTCCAAATATAAGACTCATTGGTGTCCCAGAAGGGGAAGAGAAGGGTAAAGCTCTAGAAAGAGTATCCAAAGAAATTGTTGGGGAAAACTTCCCAAACCTTCTGCACAATATAAATACACAAAGCATAAATGCCCAGCAAACTCCAAATAGAATAAATCCAAATAAACCCACTCCAAAACATATTCTGATCAGACTGTCAAATGCTGAAGAGAAGGAGCAAGTTCTGAGAGCAGCAAGAGAAAAGCAATTCACCACATACAAAAGAAACAATGTAAGACTAAGTAGTGACTACTCAGTGGCCACCATGGAGGTGAGAAGTCAGTGGCATGACATATTTAAAATTCTGAGAAAAATTTCCAACCAAGAATACTTTATCCAGCAAAGCTCTCCTTCAAATTTGAGGGAGAGCTTACATTTTTCACAGACAAACAAATGCTGAGAGTTTGCTAAGAAAAGACCTGCCCTACTTGAGATACTAAAGGAAGCCCTACCAACAGAGAAACAAAGAAAGGAGAGAGAGAGATAGAGAAAGGCTCAGTACTAAAGAGATTCAATATTGATTCATTAAAGGGCAGTAAGAGAAAGAGGGAAAAAATATATCTGACAAACATTAACCAAAGGATAGGATAGCTGATTCAAGAAGTGCCTTCACAGTAATAACGTTGAATGTAAATGGATTAAACTCCCCAATTAAAAGAAAGAGATTGGCAGAATGGATCAAAAAAAAAATGAACCATCAGTATGTTGCATACAAGAGACTCATCTTAGACACAGGGACACAAAGAAATTGAAAGTGAAAGGATGGAAAAAATATTTCATGCAAGCTACAGCCAAAAGAAAGCAGGAGTAGCAATATTAATTTCAGATAAAATAGACTTTAAATGCAAGGATGTTATGAGAGACAAAGAAAGCCACTACATACTAATAAAAGGGCAATTCAACAAGAAGAAATAACAATCATAAATGTTTATGCACCCAATCATGGTGCCACAAAAGACATGAGACAAACTCTGGCAAAACTAAAGGAAACAATTGATGGTTCCGCAATAATTGTGGGAGACTTCAACACATCACTCTCTCCTATAGATAGATCAACCAGACAGAAGACCAATAAGGAAACTGATAACCTAAACAATTTGATAAATGAATTGGATTTACAGACATATATAGAACATTACATCCCAAATCACCAGGACACACATTCTTCTCTAGTGATCATGGAACTTTCTCCAGAATTGATCATATGCTGGGACATAAAACAAGCCTTAATAAATTTTAAAAAAATTGAAATTATTCAAAGCACATTCTCTGACCACAATGGAATACAATTAGAAGTCAATAACCATCAGAAACTTAGAAAATTCACAAACACCTGGAGGTTAAATATGAGGGGAGATGAAAACATTCCCAGATAATCAAAAGCTGAGGGACTTCATCACCAGTAGATTAGTCCTATAAGAAATGCTAAAGGGAATTGTGCAGGCTGAAAGGAAGGAACACTAAACAAGTGACTGAAACCACATGAAGAAATAAATATTTCCAATAAAAATCACCTGGCAAATATAAATACCAATACTACTGTATTTTTGATTTATAACTCCACTATAGAGCTTCCTACAGGATCTAAAATACATAAAGTATAATGATAAATCAGTGCTTTTGAACTCAATGTAAAATATGTAATTTTTGACAAGCACTCCATAAAGGTGGGGGAGTGGAGGAGTATAGGAACATAGTTTATATGTGCTACTGAAGTTAAGAAAACAAGATTGTTATAGATTTAGGTTGTTAAATTTAAGCCCCACGATAAACACAAAGAAGGTATCAGAGAATATGATCATAGAGATGAAAAGTAGAGTACGGGTTACGAGAAGTGGGGGAAGGGGCACTGGGGAGTTAATAAGAAATGAGTGTAGGGTTTCTGTTTGGGGTGAAGGGAAATTTCTAGTAATGGATGGTGGGAAGTTGATGGCATTGCAACATTGTGAATGTGATTAATCCCACTAAATGGAATGCTTGGGAAGGGTTGGAATGGGAAGATTTATGCTGCATGTATGTTTCCACAATTGAAAAAAAAGACAGTCTAAATAGATAATGACAATTAAATGCCATAGATGATCCTGGATGAGATCTAAGAATAGAGGAGAAAAGGCTCAAAAGGACACAATTGGGACATAAGGAAAAAATGAAATATAGAATGTAAACTTTGTATCAATGTTAAATTTCTTGAATCTCTTAACTACACTTAATGTGATTACATAAATAAGTATTCTTGTTCATAGGAAATGTATATGTAAATTATATTATTTGTTCAAGGATGTGTGCAACTTTCTCTCATATGTTCAGAAGACAGAGCAATAGAAGATGGATAATAGGGAGGGAGGAAAAGAAAGAAATGGTAAAGTGACAAAATATTAAAGTTGGTAGATCTGGGTGGGTATCAGTGGAGGAGGGTTGGGGTATGCTGGACTTCTATGTATGGGGTTTGTATTATTTTTGCAACTGTCCTGTAAGTTTGAATTTATTTCAAAATAAAAAGTTAAAAATAAAAGAAAGAAAGAAAGAGTGAGCACACTGTCAAAACTGCATAGACTCTCACTGGGATATGGTGAAGGTCATTTTAACACCAAATTTGCTTTTTATTTGCAAACCTACTTACAATACTGTCTAACTTTACCTCAGAAGAGATCAGCACATTTTAAAATCCAAGCAAAAGTTTATCATAGACTTATATGACCCCAATTTATTTATTTCCCAGACTGTTCATCTCTTTCATTGAACAAAATCTTCTGTGGCATATATTCAGGCAATATTTTTCTTGAGGTTTGTTCTTGTTGGTTTTTACTGTCAGTCAACAATCAACTACCTGCAAAACCACCACAAAGCACAATGTCTAGTGGAAACAGCACTGTCCTTAAGGATCAAAATACCTAATTCAAATCACTAGACCTCACTAAACAAACCTTAGGTTCTTCACAGAAGGTTCTTGTGAATACCAGATTAGAAAACACTGCCTTTCTCTCCTGTAATTATTAAACAACAGACAGTGAATTATGAATTATAAGATATTTCTTCCTAATGCAGCATTTGATAATATGGCAATGAATATTAGTTGAAGCAAAACAATATTATCTAGATAAAAGAAAAGTTATTGTTACTCAGACACACTGATGATGGAGTTTGACATCATCAAAAAGCTTAAAAATCTATCTCTTTGAACTGATAATTCTGTTTCTTTGAATTTATTTTAAGAAATAAAATAATCCTAATTACTGACAAGGGTAACCAACTTCACAATATTATTATTAGACATAAATTACAAACAAAAATTATTGGATAGCAAGATGACCAGGAGTTTTCCTGAAAAATCAAGCTAAATCATCTTCTTTAGACTTACTCCTTCAGCTTTTTACAGCCTTATCTTGTTTAGCATATATGCTAAACAATACATACTTCTAAATATATATTAAATTCATCAATTTCTCTAACTAATAAAAATTTATCGAATTCCTCACAAAAACATACCGTCAAATTTAGTATGTGTCATAGTGTCATTTAAAGAGCAGCATGACTTTTATGGCTCTACTGACTAAGCTTTCTCAGAAGTCTGATCCTAAAACAATGTCATTGTGTGGTATCCCTGGAGATGGTCACATAAAATTCAAATTTGTATTACCTCTCTCCTTTTAACTTGTTTTTCTAGTTAATTGCTTAGAGTGATTAATTCCTTATTTTTTTTCCTGTCAAACCATAAGTAAATAGGTCCAAGATGGGATTGGAACATTGATTAAATGATGCTGATGGACATTCTTCTCTAACTGCCACAGTGTTCCGTCCATGTTATCATCAGCACATGGACTCTTATAATAGCCTCCTACTTTGTCTTCCTGCTTCCACTCTTGCTTTTCCAACAATCTGTATTCACATGCTACACCCAGAATAATTTTTCAAAGCACAAATATGATCAACTCACCCACAGGTGCACATGGGAACCCCCTTCTCCGCCCTCATACACACATGCAGAATTTTGTTTATAAAGCTTCAATGAATTGCCATGATTCTTCTCTTATAAGAGTCTTATAATCGAAATCCCTGGCAATTCCTGTATGACCTCTCCTCTCCCTCAAAATACATCATCTCTCACTGGATGGTCCCTCACTCCCACACATTTCCCATCTTTTTGATTCTTAAAGAGTCTAATTCCTTCTTGTTGCAGCACCTATGATATGCCAATTACTCTGCCTAGAATACTCATTAAATGCCAATCAACTTGATAGCATGAATCCTTAGAGCTTTGCTATAAACTGTTGCTTCCTTAGAAAACACTACCTTGAAAATATTTATTTATGCAATATTTGATCATTATCTTTCTTATGCACTAGACTATCAATTCTATGAGGTCAGGAACTTGGTCAGATAATGTTTGCTACTGCCCCCCTAGGACTTTTTGCATAATAGCTAATCAATAAAGAATTCTTGAATGAGTCTTTTTATAGGCCCTTAAAGATAAAAAAATCTTTTTCATATTCTTCTAAATGCTCACAGTAATGCTACAAAGAACCATTGTTTTCTTAACTAAATTATTTCCCAATGGTCTTAAGTTGACTTGAAATGAAATATTACTTATCTCTACCCTTGACCCAGCATGGACTCCAAGCATCTATTAAACATTGAAGTGTTACTAAGTTTTATTGGTCCAGATAGTTGTAGTACTAATTATTGCATTACAGGAAGAAAAGCACTTTTTCCTCGTGTTAATTTATATTTTGGCATACATGCACACAAACACACACACTATGACAGAAAATCAATTAATCCTAATATTTATTTAATCATACATAAATTTTACTAATAGAATAATTAGCACCTGGGAACAAAAATAGCCTCAAACTTTTTAATATTTTGCTTTGTTTAGAAAGCAGTAAAAACCAATTTCCCACCTTTCCCCCAAGATTCCTTACACTTCATTACTTAATGGGTCTTAATCATTTCTTATATTTATTTTTAGTGTATCTTTTTTCTGTTGTCCCTTCATTTGTTCTGTGTTTTTCTCCCTGATTTCTTGTCTTGAATTATTACTTCATTTATTTCAGCTATTTCTTGAGCTAAAAGTGAAAACATTAGAGTACGATTTTTCACTCTTCACTTTTTACCCCAGAAAGTCTCCCTTTCTGCTATCTCATTGTTATTTTCTAACTAGGCTGAAACTTTCATTTTAATATCTTCTTTGACTCAATAGTTACTTTGCAGAATGCTTTGTTCTTTTGTAAAATTTACAGAGTTGAGGTTTTATTATTGTTGTTTTTGTGAAAATATTTATATAAATTTCTAATTGTACTGCATTTCATCAACTGGGAATGAGGCCTCTGCTATTTCTAGTTTGGGACTTTGTTGACTTTATTTGTGGTGTAATGAATGAAATTTTTTTTAAAGAATTCAGACCATTGTGTGGGTGCTTGAAAAGGCGGCATGATCTTTGTTGAGACTCTATTGTCAGCCTTATAATATTATCCCAAGTGCTCCGTATTTGTTTTTTGCATGGGTTACTTAATGATTGATTGAAGCTGGTTGCTGTTTTATCTTCTTATTTAGTTTTTGGAATTGTCCTTAAATTTTAATCAGTATTTATGTTATAGTTCGTGAGTCTATGATATTTAATAGGTAGCACTTTTAATTCTAACTTATTTTGAAAAGCATACTTTATCAAAATAAAATTACTCCCTTATCTCAGATAAATTTCTTTTCCTTATGCTCTGCTTTATTTTATCTACCTGAAATGTAATTACCACCTTGATTTATTTTTGTTTGCATTTATTTGATGCATTAGTGTTCAACACTTTATACTCAGTCATTCTGTATCATTTTAAGTATATCTTCTGTAAATAGTGTATTTGGGTTGCATGTGGTAGAGTCATTCCTGATGTTTCCTTTATTTGCTGCTTCTCATGATAAGAAGAATATCTTCTAGGATATCCTATATATCTTACAGGATTGGTTAATCCATGGAGATTCCTCTTTGGAATCTGCTTGCCTGCACAGTGTGTGTTGTCTTCTGCTCTTAAACATGTAATTGGAGTAGTAAAGGCACTTCTGCTGAACCGTAATCCTGTAATTATCCAGTGCTCTCTGGTGGTCAAATCTATCTAATCCAGGGACTCTGTTTGCCACACACCTATGCCTCATTCTTCGACAAATGTATCAGTGATAAAACAGACACTGTGATTTCCATTTGTCCAACTATTGAGTTCATTTGGATCATTACACCAATATCCAGGACACTACACAAGGAATCTGCAGAAGCAATGAATGGGATCTGGCTAGCAGTATTTCAAGCTTGGAAAAGGAAGCAGATCATGTGGGTTTATAATGTTGGTTTGTAATGGCCTATTTGCCCATGTGACTGATTTTTATAGTTGTGTACTCAAATCTTAAGAGAAGTGACTTTGGTGGATAAATTTAGGAATTAGCACACTTGTGTGGGATATGTCAAATTCCATAAAAACACTGCCAATGCCATGCCAGAGCTTAGCGTTCATACTACCACAGTTAGATGTTAGATTATTTAGATGCAACTAGGCCTGGTATTGTAGGGTTGGCTGATGTGAGGAATGAATTACTAAAACAAGCCCTTTCATTTCTAGTCAAGACTCTCCTTGAACCAAGCAGAGTTTTAGTAATAATTTTTGATGCTTTACTTGTTTTTATAGTCTGTTCCTGAGATGATGAAATTTCATTTGGATCACGGAGCTCTATTAAGTTTTTAAATTGTTAGGGTCAGTTCTAACAGAGAAGAAGCTACAGGTTGTCCTCCCAATGTCAGTTTTTACCTTTCTCTATAGTAAAATTTTGGCTAGGTACATGGCTACCCAGGTAAAAATACTTTTTCCACATTGCCTTGAAGCAATCTGTGCCTGTGCGATGGTTCTGGCCAAGGAAAAAGGAGCAGAAATTATGGGAATAACTTGAAGGTCATACACTTAAAGGGAAAGAAAAGGTTTCTTTTTCTTGTGTCTTCTATCCACTGGCTAGAACATAGATATGGTAGTATGGATAAAGGCAACATCTTAGGTTTGAAATAGCAATGAGATGGAAGGAAATGTAGATCTCAACATCTTGATCTATTATACCAGCTACCAGCCCAAAACCTAATCTTGCATGTGAGAAACATGTGAGAAAAATAAAAATTTAATCTCTCTAAGCTGCTAAATATTGGGGTTTCTTTTTATAGAAGCCTAGACCCTATCCTTTCCAGTAAAGAATATGGTACCAAGAAGTGGAACACTACGTAAAAAATGCCAAAAATATTTGGCATTGGCTCAAGATTGTACAGTCTGCAATACAGAGTCACATGAAACTGAAAAGCTTGTTACACTGCAAAAATATTTTAAGTATAGCTGTTTCAGTGATATCTGAGAAGGCAGATCAGAAGTGGTTGGAAGCAACAGACCCACAAGAATTGTTATCAACATTGGTGAGTCTCTGGTTACCATTTGCACAAGTCAGGGACCCATCAGGAGAAAGAAACCACAACCATTATGTTACAAAAAGATGTTGCAAGAGACTTCATATCCTTCTAATATTAACTGTAATTTAATTCAGTTAGGCCAGACTTCACAGGTTTAGGGCCACCCTCTACAAGACGGCCCCGAACACACCAGCCTCTGGCCTGCACTTCTAAACAATTGGCTACAAATTCAGGGGCTCCCAGCCAACTCAGATTCATTAATTCACTAGAACAACTCACAGAACTCAGGAAAGCACAATACTTAAAATTACAGTTTTATTATAGGGAAAAGGATACAATAAGAAGATAGGCATAGGGTGATATCTGGGAGTGCCGGAAATGCAAGCTTCCATGTCCTCAAGATATATCATCCTCCATGTTTATCAATGTGCATTACCAATCAGGGAAGCTCATTGGAGCTTCAGTGCCCAAGAGTTTTTATTTGAGTCTCATTTCCATAGCCATGATTGATGAAATCAATGTCTACGTGGTTGATCTCCAGTTTGGCCTCCCTCCCTTTCCTGGAGGTTGGGCTAATATGACATGGCTCAAATGCCCAAGTCAGAATCAACTCCTTAGCGTAAGCTACTCAGATGGGCTCTGAGGCCCACCATGAATAACAAAAGACACTCTTATTGTGGGAAATTCCAGAAACTCAGTATCTCCCAGGATAGGGATAAAGCCCAGCCAAGTTCTTTATTACTCTATAACTAATAAATTTAAAAAATGGTTAAGCATATATTAGAGAATTAAAACAGCAAAAAGGAAACATGAAGGTATCACAGAAATGACTGCAAGAAGAAGTAATCCATCTTTGGGTTTGGGAAACAAAAGAAAATGTTGAATTTATTAAAACTTAGAACCTAGGAGGAGGAATCCTTGGAAACAAGAGACCCAGACCAGCTGCTCAACTGGAACTAGAGTCTTGGAGTTTGGAGAAGAGACCATCTTTATTGAGTAGTATAACTTTGATCAGATGGTAATTACAATTATGGTTGATTTTGAACATGTAGTATCTTTGCTGGAGCAAAAGATATAGCTCTCAGCAACTCATAGGCAGTGTGCCAGTTTGAATGTATTATGTCCCCCAAACGCCATTATCTTTCACGTAATCTTGTGTGGGCAGATGTTATCAGTGTTGATCAGATTGCAATTCTTTGAGTATTTCTTTGGAATGCACCCCACTCAGCTGTGAGTGATGACTCTGATTGGATAATTTCCATGGAGGTAGAAACCCCACCCATTCAGGGGGGGTCTAAATTCAATCAGTGGAGCCATATAAATGAGCTGATGGGCAGAGGGAACTCAGTGCAGCTGTGAGTGACATTTTGAAGAGGAGCTACAGCCAAGAGGGACACTTTGAAGAATGCGCAGAAGCTGAGAGAGTAGCTGAAAGCAGACTCTTGCTCCAGAGAAGCTAAGAGAGACATTTTTGAGGAACTGCAGCCTAGAGAGGAACTTCCTGGGAGAAAGCCTTTTTGAAACCAGAACTGTGGAGTAGATGCCAGCCATGGGCCTTCCCAGCTAACAGAGGTTTTCCAGACGCCATTGGCCATTCTCCAGTGAAGGTACCCGATTGCTGATGCATTACCTTGGACACTTTATGGCCTTAAGACTGTAACTGTGTAACCAAATAAACCCCCTTTTATAAAAGCCAATCCATTTCTGGTGTTTTGCATTCCGGCAGCACAAGCAAACTAGAACAGGCAGTTAGTAATCTGACAAATTGTTTTTCCTCCAAATAAAAGAAAATGACATAAATATGTGCTCACCTGGAGGGTACAGCAGTAAACTTCCATTGTCTTACAGTGAATATGTCAAATCTTTATCCATCTCTCTTTTTATAACTTCATTAATAGAGACTCTAATCATTTCCCTATGCACAGAATATCAAGCTGATCTAATATGTTTATAAAACCATGCTGATAAGACCAAAAGAACACTTGATTGCAAGTTACTCATAAGCCTTAGCATGCACTTGTATCAAAGTAAGGGAGAGCAAACCTATAAAAAGTACAAACTGTTTTACTTCAGTGACATTTCTTAGGGTCTATTGATTTGAAATATACATTCTCTGTGGAATGAGATGTGTGTTGCTGCTTCTGCTGCCACTAAGAAAGAAGCAAAATGCTTGGTTGTACTTCGGGTTTTTGAATTAACATTTGTGTTTGCTGATTCCAATCCACTGACCAAATGACCCAGAAATCTCAGAGTTTTCTAAAGAATTTGGAACAAGAGAGTGCTCTTGAACTGGTCCAGGCTATGTATAAGCAGCTCTGGCTCTTGGGCCTTATAACTAGGAGATCCAATATTATTCAACGTATCTTTGGAATATTAGGATATTGTGTTGATCCTTTGATAAGTCTGGGAGCATCTTATCACTGCTACTATGGATTTAGAAAAAGTCATTCTGAAAGCAAATGCCTGCCCATAGGAACCAAGCCACCGTACAATCTGAGCTGCCTATCATGAAGTGATATCTAATCCAGTAAGAAAGAAAATTGAGTTTGCAAAGCAGTACTGCACATGGGAATGTGTTTTATCAAAATCTTCCTCAAGCAACTCTGAAGGTACAAAGTATGAGAATAGGTAGGCATCTCAGGCTCCCATGCTACCAAATCCTTCTGCACTGTGACTTGTCCTCCAAACGTACATATACATACCCCCACAGTAAATTCCCTAAGACTATTTGATGAAGAGAAAAGTAATTTGATCTTGGTATGCAGATGGTTTCATATGGCTTGCTGAAGCTAGTTGTATGTGAAATGTTGCAGAATTACATTCCAATTCAGATGTGTTTTAAAGAATAGAGGAAACAGGAAGTCTTCTCAGTGGCCAGAAATTTGAGAGAAACTAAATTATTTATTCAATAGTTTATTTGTTTTGCCTAAAATGAAAAATGATTAGAGATAGCGGTCTATGTTTATTCATGGGCAGCGATAAGAAGTTTCATAATGTGATGGTTGGGTTCATGTGTCAACTTGGCCAGGTGATGGTACCCAAGTGTCTGGTCAAGCAAGCACTGACCTAACCATTATTGCAAGGACATTTGTGGCTGATTAATAAACCAGAAGGTAGGTTTATCAAATCATCAGTTAATTGGCTGCAGCTGTGACTGATTACATCGATGAAGGGCCTGTCTTCCACAATGAGAAAATGTAATCAGCTAGATTTAATCCAATTAGTTGAAGACTTTTAAGCGAGACAGATAGACGACCTTCACTTCTTCTTCAGCTGGCCAATGAGGTGTTTCCTGAGGAGTTTGTCAAAGTTGCCAGTTCATTTCCTGAATAGTTCATTGAACACATTCATCAAAGTTGCCAGTTTGCTGCCTGCAGAGTTCATTGACTATCTTCATTGGAGTTGCCAGTTTACTGCCTGCCCTATGGAATTTGGACTTGTGCATACCCCCAGTTACATGAGACACTTTTATAAAATCTCATCTTGTTGATTCTGCTTTCCTAGAGAACCCTAACTAATAAAGATGTCTTCTACCAGGATCAAGATTAAAGATTTGGTAAAAAGGTCTGAAAGAGAGGAAGATGGTTGGACCAATATTACGATAACATATGCATCCCACTTGAAATCTCACCAAAAATGAAAACTGAAATTGGATTGCTACCTTACACAATCAACAAAACCAATTTCTAAATATGAAAGTTAAAAACATAAAGATTTTAGAAGTTATACAGAAGAATTTTGTCATGAAATTGGACAGATAATGACTTATTTTATACATAACCCAGTGTAACCAAAAAGACTGATAAATTTGACCACATTAAAATTAAGAATTTTTGTTTAACAAAACTCACTATAAAATAAAGAGTAGGGGAAAACATTTACAAAACAAATAATTGAAAGCAGACAAAGATCCTTGATATATCTACAAATAAATGAAAAAGAGGAAAACAATTGTATTGGTTAGAGTTCTCTAGGGAAACGGAACCAACAGGAGATATCTGCAAATATAAGATTTTATAAAAGTATCTCAGGCAACTGTAGGGATGTATGAGTCCAAATTCCATAGGGCAGGATGCCTGAGTCCAAATTCTGTAGGGCAGGATGCACAAGTCCAAATTCCATAGGGCAGGTGGCAAACTAGCAACTCTGATGAAGGTGTTCAATGAACTCCCCAGGAAACGATGGCTAGCTGAAGAAGTGAAGGTTCTCTCTCTTCTCCCTTAAAAGTTTTCAACTGACTGGATTAAATCCAGCTAATTGAATTGTCTCATTGTGGAAGACATGCCCTTCATTGATGTAATCAGTCACAGATGCAGTCAATTGACTGATCCACAAATGTCCTTGCAGTAATGGTTAGGTCAGTGCTTACTTGACCAGACACCTGGGTACCTTCACCTGGGCAAGTTGACACATGAAACTAACCATCACAAAAATCTTAAATAACTGAGTAAAAGACTTTAATAGACACTTCAAAAAAGAACATATACAAAGGACAATTAAACATATGAATGCATTCTCAATCTCATTAATCATTAGAGAAATAAAAACTAAAACCACAATCAAATATCACTACTAACACACCAGAATGGCCAAAATTAAAAGACTGTCAAAATCAAATACTGATGAAGATGTGGAGCATCTGGAACTTTCATGTACTAATGTTGGGAGTATAAAATGGTGCAATCACCTTAGAAAACTTACTGGCAGCTTCTAATAAATTTAAACATATTATTTCTATGTACCAGCAATCAAACTTCTAAATATATATGAAAGAGAAATGAATGCATATGTCTCAAAACACTTGCACAAGAATGCTTACAGTAACATTTTTTTTGTGATAGAGCAAAACTAGAAACAATTCATATGTCCAGGAACAGCAGAATTGATAAATAAATTGGCATGTATTTATACAATGGGTTGTGCGCCCATGAAAATGAATAAAGGGGAGCTATAAGCAAGAATGCTAAATCTTAGAGACATGTTGTTTCAAGAAGCATTACAGAACATAACTCATATATACTCATTTTTATGAAGCTCAAAAACATTTAAAACTCAAGCTATATTGCTTATGGAAGCATACATGGTAAACTTAAGGAAAACAACAAACAAAATGATTGTCATGGGAATCAAGATAAGGACTACACATAGGGTAGAAAGAGAGGGTTGTAATGTTGTAGAAATTAATTTTAGCCTCTGTCATGGGGGGGGTGGCGATAGAATGTTCTAAGCACTGGTTACCTGGGTGTTCATTACACAACTATTTTTCAAACTCTCTCTTTATGTTATGTTCATTTCTCTATTTGTGTTACATTCCACAATATAATCTGTTAAAAAATGAGTTTTGGCTGTGGAAGTCAACAAAATTGGGTTCCCCAGTTTTGTAGTTTTGTGTTTTTCATCTATATAATGGTGATAAAAATACCCATTTCACAGAATTGTTGTAATGATTGGATAAAATGACATATGGTCAGGTCTGTAATTTGATTTTACCTTCTGTACAAGGTAATGAGTTAACCTGTTACACTTTCAAGGATGCTGGCAGAAGATATGAGACCCTTGATTCAGACACAGAAGACTTTATTACTTGTTGTGGAGCAAGCAGTGTGAGGATCAGCATGTTTGCATGGGATCCCTTTGCCCAAAAGTCCAATGTAGTTGGTGCAGCATGGCCCAGATGAATAACATGCACACAGCAGGCTTGCATCACGGCTGAAGAACATCACAGCTGAGGAACAACATGGCTGTAGGAGTCCAGAGAATCCACTAATTTTGTAGGACACAATAAGCAAGTCTGCTTTTTATCCTGGAGGGAAACTACCTCATCTTTCAAGCTGGATTGCTGTGAGCACAGCTTTAAGAAATGGTGCAGGTAAAGAGTGGAGAGGACCTAGCATTCTTGGCACACACTGCAAGATGTGTAGGAATGCAAGACACAAGTAGAGGACATACCTATTGTTAGTTTCTATATAATTAGTGTCTCCAGGCACACGTATAATTAGTTTTGCATAATGCCCTAGCAATAGAACCAGAACTTTAGGATAATGGCTTTATAATGAGAGAAACTATGTATAATACCTCAACTTAAATAACTAAGTAAATAAATACTCCATGTAGGAAAAATTGTACTCTGACACCTACTTAATGCCCATGAAACAATTACAACAAAATATTCAAGACGGATCAGAAACATAAATTTAGAAGCAAAAACTACAACGTTCCTAGAGAAGGCAGAAAATTTTCATCAATTTTGTGTAGGTAATGTTTTTAGCATTTTAACAGAATACATTATGTGCTAATCATAAAAAAAAATTGAACATCAAAATTAAAAACTTGGTTCATCAAAGACACCATTAAGAATGTGAGAAGGCAAGTCACAGATTGGGAGAATATATTGGCAATACTTAATTCAGATAAAGGGCACATATGCAGAATGTATATAGTACTCCTAAAAATAAGTAACAAAGGCCTCAAAACTGCCATGTGATTCATTATATAGATACTGTCTACAACTGTGGTAGACAGAATTCTAAGATGGCCCCAAGATCCCCATTTCCTGGTATACATGCCCTGTGTAATCCCTGGGGCTCTGAAAATGATAGTTTGCAGTCTCTTCATTAGGTTATGCTATATGGCATAGCTCATTTTAAGAATGGGAAACTATTCCAGGTGAACTTGACCTAATCACCTGAGTCCTTCAAAGGGATGGGGATTCTCCTGGGTAGAGAGATCCAAAAGCATGAGAGGAATCAATGGAAGGGAAATTCTCCTTAGCTGGCTTTGAAAATGGAGTGAGTAGCATGGCAAGAAATGCGGGAGGGCAGCCTCTGGGAGCTGAGAGCAGCTCCTGGCTCACAGCCAGCAAAGAAGTGGGGATTTCAGTTCTACCAGACAAGGAACTAAACTCGGCCAATAACCTCAATGAGCTTGCAAGAAGACCGCGAGCTCCAGATGAAAATGCATTCAGCCAACGCCTTGATTTCAGCCTTGTGAGACCCCCAGCAGAGAATCCACCTTTGCTGTGCTTGACTTCTGACTTTCCGAATTATGACCTAATAAATTTGTATTTTAAACCGAGCTTGTGGTGATTAGTTATGAACAATAGAAAACTAATACAACAGACACATACTCTCATAAAAATTGAGTTGGGGACTCAATGAACTCTATGTAAATTATATCTCCATAAAATAATATGAAATAAAAAGGAAGAAGTTCTGTATACAAGTTTAGGAAGCATTTGTGATGCAGATTAAGAAAGAGACCATGAGGCAAGAATATGAGTTACATGAAAATTGGCTAAATTGAGTTTTCTGCAGAAAAATGAATTATTGCATTGCTTGGTGACCCCTGGGCAGTGCTAACAGTATGCTACAAGCTATGTGGTCATATAGCTGAGTGGCCTGATACCAACATTTGCATTTCTGTTTGGAAGGAAACTACAGTAATGGGGAATCTTCATGGGGAAATGTGTCTGTTCATTCTTCTGATGATTGTGTAGTACAACGGACCAAGGCAGCCTGCTGCTTGGTTATGTCTCCTCTTCGTGTTCTCCCCACAGGGTTGGGCCCACCACAGAGCAGGCTGTAGAACAGGGAGTCAACATTATCAGTACCTAAGAGGCAACCAACAGACAAAGTTTCCTCCCTCCCTATTCCTCCCCCAGCCTTTCTCTCCTGCAGCACATAATATAGCCGCTTCCTCTCCCACACATCTCCCTTATTATACACAACTGGATTTTTCCACTAGCATGCTTTTATTCACACTGTTTTGTTATATTTAGCTGTTCTCTGGCCCCAGGAGTAACACGTGGAAATGCACAGATTTGTTTGCTCTACATGATGACATCTTAGACGTTTTTGTAATGTCAGCTAACAATCCAGCGGAGGTTTTAGTGAGCAGGCTTTGACAGGTGAGCTTCCCCAGGTTAAGGCTGGGAAGCTTATGAACACCCCACGGCTTTGCTCGCTTTCCTTTGAAACAATGGTTGTTGTAGCTCAAGCAGTACTTTAAAGGGACCTAAATCTCTTACAGCTGTGAAACACTCTCCTCATGCAACAGGGCTGCAGATCTCTCCAGGGAATGGTGCAGCTATGGACAGCCAGCTGTAAGAGCAAATATAAATCTCTTTGGAGACTAATATGCTGTCATATTTTGCTAGGACTTAGGAAGACTGAACTATTTTAATCATTTATCTCCATTTATCAAAACACTTCAGCCCAACAAACCCCAAACCATTTTCAGCTGTGAGCCTGCTTGGTTATAGCAGCAAGTTACCATAGAATATGGTGATATCTTTGTGTTAAACATGTGCTTGCCATAAACATGTGCATATGTAAAAGCTCCCTTTGGCCATAGAAAATATTTGACTCATTACTGGTGGTGAAAACAAACCAATAATCAAGAGCTACTTTGCAGCTGACATTCAAGAATGTATATATGATAAACTGTTTGGCCAAGAAGTCGCCTGCATTTCCATGGCAAATCTTATTTTTATCTATTTATAAGAGTGTAAAGCTCTGAACCATGGAAGCATAACTGTGTTGCACAATGACTTCCTCTTTGTACTTTTTTTGTTAATACTATTACTAAATGTAGAAAGAAAAACATGTTCCTTAATTTTTAAAATAATATTTAAGATATTTAGTAAATGATGGTCTGTTGTATCTCAAGACTTATGGACATAAAGACATGACAGAGAAAAAATACAGACTTCCTTTAGAATCATTGTAGGAACTAATGGAAATCAGTTTTTAATTTTAAAAATTGTATCTGAAAATTAAATATGTCATTCAGAAGTGGTTAATGGTTGTTCTGGTATACTTTCTCTATTTGTTTGCAGCTATCATTAAAGTAACCATATTTCTACCCAATAAACAGTGATTATTATTCAGGTACAGATGGAAGCAGGAACAGAGAACTTCTTTTAGTGTAACCCCCAGTTTGAACTCATCAGGAATATGCTTCATGATGAGCCTGCCTTGATTCCTGAGTCACAGTGCAGGGATGGAGAGACACCTCATCAACCAGGCCCAAGGCATCTGCTTCTTCCTTTAAATGCAAGGTAAAGAGTCAGAGGTAAAGCAATTGCTATTTTATGGACTATCTCATTGATGTTAGATATTAGGAAGAACTGCTCATACATTTGTTTAAAGTAAACTTCAGAGTGATGTGCTGGGTGACATCACTCATTGCTTTAAATGGGATATTATTCCCATTAAAAGTAGCAAAGCTGTAAAATCTGCTTGAAACAGTGGGTACATTGTATTCTGCAAATTTTTTTTTTTTGTATTTGGAAGTAGGTATTAGACAAGGAAGAACAGAATAGGAATACTTTTTATTTTTTTAATTTTTTAAAGAAGTAAAACAGAAAATGGAAAATGATTCCTTCTCAAAACCTTATGCATTCATGGCTGATGAAGGACAGATATAGTGTACAAAATGGACATGGAGAGATAAGCGAAGTTAGAAACAGATGTGCCTGGTGGAAAGATGCAGCGCTTTCTTTACTAACCTCCGTGATAAAGTAGATTAATAGAGTGCTTGTGGCTAAGTCACGGGAAGGCCGCTGGATGAGCAGGTTGCCTGTGAGTGCTGTTGTTGCCAAGTTACCCTGAAGTCCCACATCAGGAAGGTGTTCCATGGCGCATCCTGGAAAAGTCTGATTTTCAGTTAATAGCAGAACTCAAGGTGAATTCTTTCCAAAGAAACTTGGAGTAAAAGAAGAATTTTGTTTTTGAAAGAGTTAAATATTTGGGATCAAATGTTTAGTTTTTTCTAATTCTTTTTTTAAATATTGTGCTTAAATAGGATATGGATTCCAGTTCAATTACAAAATTTTTGACACAATCAGTAAATCGAGATTTAAATTCCTTAATGTATAGCTCTGTTTTTTCCAAGAAAAAGCATACTTGAAGACCTGTTTTTCATACTTTATAGTACAGCATGCATAAAGAAAATCAAATGGTTCTGACTAGAAGAGCAAAGTAAAATGCCTAAAAATAAAGGGTCTCTAACCTGTAGATCTGTCTGGATAGAAGTGTGTGTTAAGAAGTAAATATACTGATGATTGAAAGTTTTTATAACCCAAATATACATACTGCTAGTCATGATATGGCAGAAAGATCATTCATTCTGGAGTGAGGCATAGAATTGATTTCTAGATTTACCTTTTACTCTAGGTATGAGCCAGATACAATTCTCTTAAAATCTCTGGTCCTCAATTTTCTCATTTGTAAAATGGGATTAATAATACCAGCACCTAGGACCGGTGTTAGGTATATTTGTAGTTGTTAGGATTGGTAATGGTATATTTTAAATAATTGCCTAAGGTCAATAAAAAAATTAAAATAATGGTCTGCAACAACATATGGTAATTTCCAAAAAAATTTAGATTTAACAATTCACAAATCTATTCATTCATTTACTCGTGTATTTAACACAAATTACAGAGTATCTCTAGGCATTTGGGATAAATAATATGAATAGGGCATAAACCTTGACTTCAAAATTCTTGAAAAGGTATGCAGAATTTTATAAGCAAATATATGAATTCTTTCAATGAAAGGACTGCATTTTTTCTCATTTTGTTTCTCCAGAGCACATGAAATATAAGGGATGAAATACAGGGTTACTTTGGCCAAGACTAGAACTTTTCTCTAAATTCTTACTGACCTAATATAAGCAAAATCTGGACGCATTAATTATTATTTAAAAGTCAAATGAGGAAATCTGTACAACTTACCCTTAGTCTTGAGGTTGAAGTAGGGTGATCATGGGATTAATTAATATGAAAATGAGAAAGTGACCATTGAATTGACAAAAATGAAAATAAAAACAAAACAAATGGGCTAATGGTGTTGCGGAGGATGTGGTAACACATAAACAGTCCTATTTAGTAATTTCTATGCACGTCTAAGTTTGAGGACCCCTGTGGCCAACCAAAGGAGAAAAAAACAAAACAAGACATCTGAAAGATAACCAAACATTCAACCATTCTACCATAAAGATAACTATTAAATCTCTAGTTGAATTATGTATTTGAATTACTTAAAAAGAAAAATTTTAGGCTGTATATATGTCACAACAGTAAAAAGTTAAAAATAGATGTAGGACTGTACAACACAGTGAACCCTAATATAAACCATTGACTATAATCAATAGTACAATTATAATCTTCTTTCATCAATTGTAACAAATGTACCATGCTAATACAAGGTGTTAATAAAAGGGAATATATATGGGAACTCTGTATTTTCTGCATTTTTCTGTAAACCTTCAACTTCTCTAATAAAAAAATTATATTAAAACAATCCCTAGGTGAAAGGATGGATGAAAAATTCTGAAAATCTCTTGCATATTTTTTGTCTGTTTCACTATTAAGTGTTTATACCCTTAGTAATGATGACGTTTAAAGAAGTAGGAGAGGCTAGTTATAAAGTCAGCTACAATATGTAAATATATAAAAGGTGTCAAGTGTCATGGTGTGCCAGTTTGAGTGTATTGTGTCCCCCAAATGCCACTATCTTTGTAGTCTTGTGTGGGGCAGAAGTTTTGGTGCTGGTTGGATTTGCTTGGAGTGTGCCCCACCCAGCTGTCGGTGATAATTTTGATGAGATGTTCCCATGGAGGCGTGGCCCCACCCATTCGGGGTGGGCCTTGATCAGTGGAGCCATATAAAACATGCTGACTCAAAGAGACAGAACGGAGTGCAGCTGTGAGTGACGTTTTGAAGAAGAGCAAGCTTGCTAGAGAGGAATGTCCTGGGAGAAAGCCATTTTGAAACCAGAACTTTGGAGCAGACGCCAGCCATGTGCCTTCCCAGCTAATAGAGGTTTTCCGGACGCCATTGGCCATCCTCCAGTGAAGGTACCCGATTACTGATGTGTTACCCTGGACACTTCATGGCCTTAAGACTGTAATTGTATAGCCAAATAAACCCCCTTTTTATAAAAGCCAGTCCATCTCTGGTGTTTTGCATTCTGCAGCATTAGCAAACTAAGACACATGGCTAGCCACCCCCTTCTTTCTAAAGCAAATTCCTCTTTTTTGGAACTATTGCCTCCTTTCTGTTCAGACATCTTACATTTTGCATTATCTCTTCTTTCCTGTTATTGATTTGCTCCTTCTTAGTTGCCTCCTTACCACAAATATTAAGCTTATTCATATCTCTTTATCTAAAATCAATACAGAAATAACCAAGAATCTATGTAGCTTTCCAGATAATTGTCTTTTCCTGTCATCTATCCCCAACCAAATTTCCTCTAACAGTTATTTTTATGTACAGTCTCTTTTCTCAACTCACTCATTTCTCAACGATACCAATGGGACTTCTACTCTTATCACTTCTGAAGTGCCACTTAACAATGTCATCAGCAGTATTCATAACATTAAATTCAATAGTTGTTTTTTTTTAAACTCTGTATCCTTCTCACTCCTACTTGGGACACTTTCTTCACTTTTCCTCCTGTCTTTCTCCGTCTTCTTTTGCAGGCTTATTCTCCTTTACCCAGTCATTAAATGTCAGATGTCCTTAAGACTCACTCCAATATTCTCTTCCTGTATCCCTTTATGTGCAGTTCCTGGGCAATCTCATCAACTCTCATAGCTTCAATCATCATCCATACAATAACAGTCCCAGTCCAATATCTCCAGTCCCACCTTCTGCTTTGAGTTCCTGACTCTTCTGTACAATTGCCTACATACCATGCCTATTATCTCAGAGGCATCTAAAACTCTTCTTCCCTCTCCCCAGCAGTACACCAAAGTGAGATAACATGCCATATTCCATATCTGTGTCATTGTTGCAGTACCGATCCAATTCCAGAAACTGAAATCCCAGGCATCAACCTTGACATCTCCCTCTTCCTCGTCTCCCATATCTAGTCTTTCACTATGTTCTGTCTACTTGCTTTCAGACTGTGACTTGGATCCATTCACTACTAACTGGTGTTTGCATATTCTATTCTAAACTTCCCCCAAACAGTCTGCATTGCCACCAAATTAATCTCTGAAGTGTCATTCTGATTTCTTGAGTGCCCAAAACCTCAACTTCAAAACCATAATGAGCTTCCTGTTGCTGTTAGAATAAAGAACAAACCCTTAACATGGTCCAGAAGTACTATGTGATCTGGTTTCCAACTTTCTGGCCAGGCTCATCTTATAACATTCTCCATGCTGCTTTCTGAACCCCTCCCATACCAGGCTTCTTTGGTTTCTCAAAGGTCCATGGTGTCTTCTGCCTTAGGGCCTCGTGCATGCGGGTATGCTGTCTGCACCCCATCCCACTCGTCAGTCCATGTTATCTATTTATTCATCTATCATCCTGAGTATCCATCATTATTTGCTCTCGCAGCATTCCTATGTTGTTTCAGAGCACTTTTGCTTGTAACTGCATATTAATTAGTGAAATTATTTGATTAATATCACATTCCTGACTACAAATTATAAAACTTCCTGAGATCAGGACAATATCAGTTTCTTCCCAATACAGTGTCCCCAGAAGTTTAACTGCTGCCTGGAAAATAGTAGTAACTCAACAAACATTGGGTGAATACACATTTTCAGTTATTTTATATGTTATACTATTTTATCTTTTACAGTAAATATCTATTACTTTTGTATCTTAAATGGAATGAAAAAGAAACTGTGTTAAACAATGAAAGAATGAAATAAAAGATGAGCATAAGCTTTGGATTTGGGAAAAACCTTCCTTAAAATAGTAGCTGGTTCAAGCTGTTCATCTATTAACTAGTGGTTATTACCTACAAAATAGGACTGTTGAGAAGCTAAATGAAATAATGTGTAAAACATCAGGTCCTTTACATAATAAATGTTCAATAAATGTTAATTCCTTTCCTTTTTGAGAAGTTGGAAGGCAACATTGTTTCTGAATGTGGAAATAATGCTGCAATAATTTATTTACTTGAAGTGGCAGATATTTCCAGGGCAGGAAATAAGTTTAGTGAGGTAATAAACTTAATGCAGGATTAATAGTGAGGTCCTCTGAGACACTCTTAGATGCCACGCAGCTATGACAAATACTACACAATGAGTTGGCTTAAAATCTGGGAGTTTATTGTCTCATGGTTTTGAAGATAGAAGTTGAAAATCAAGAGATTGTCAAGACTTGCTTTTCCCGGAGTCTATAGCCTTCTGATACAAGTCACTGGCAATTCTCGAGTCCCTGGCTTGTATCTCTGCCTCCCACTGTATGGTGATCTCTCTCTCCTCCTGTCTGCTCCTTTGGTTCCCACTGACTTACAGAGGGATTCTTCGTGTGGCTTTCTCAAATCTGGATTAAGGCCCACCCTTGGTTCAGTTGGCCACACAGGATTCAAAACATGTGTTTGTTGGGGTACATAATATTTTAAAATTAAGAAAGTGATCCTGTGGGACTAAGAAAATAAATACTCCAAATTTTCAGTTACTGAATGCCAAAGGGAAAGAAACATATGAGATGGTGTGGATAAGACAATAGTTGTCTGGTGATGTTCAATAAGACTGTATATATAGAAAAGTATATCACAACATGGGTAAAGAATGATGGGCTAGAGTATTCAACCAAGACAAAACAGCCATCAAGCCTTTACTGAGAAGTTCAGCCTTTATTAAATTGACCTTATTTGCCTCTTCCTCTGAGATTTCTCTCTAAATTTGTTGGGAAAAAAAACTCTCTTAGTATGTGAAGAAATAAAATGAAGATGTTTGCATTATCTACATTTAAAAACTGACGGAAGACACAATTGGAGCAATTAACCAATATCTGCCCACCTATATATCTACATACACAAAGATAAATAATTTTTTTCTACAAAGGGTGCTGGTGTTAGTTTAAAAAAATTTTCCTTTAAATATCTCACAATAAAGAGTAAATAATGACTATATTGCTATTTTATATAGAAACCTTAAGAAAAGTCATAGTAACCGACTAAAATTTCACCTATGAAAAATAAAGAATACACAAGTCATCAATAATAATAAAATATTGAAGTCTTCACATTATCTAGTTCTCCATATTTCTCCTAAGATTCCCCTGATCAGCTGTCTTTGGGTGGAGAGACACAGGAAATCGAAAAGCAGTGGGAAGAGCTAAAGAAGAGACTTAACCGAGTGACAGAAGCATTATTGTGTATTAGGGTAGATAAGGACAGGTAGGCAGGTAGGAGAAAAAGGAATAGAAATCTAATTGGAATTTCAAAAACATGGCTATTTAAGATATAAAATCTAATAAGTTTAGCTGATTTAGGAGTGGGCTAAAAAAATAATTTAGAGGGAGTTAAGGAATAGGGACTATAAGAAGTAGTAAAGATCTGAAGAAATTCAAAATCAACATTCTGAATCTCTGCAGCATTATGATTGCCCTGGCATACAAAGAAGAATACAGCAGTGTCCTTGCCTTCAAAAGGAGCTTACAATTGTGTTGGGAAATAATCTCATTTAATGAGCACTATGTACCAGATGCACAGTCAATTGATTGAAGAGTAATGCAAATCGGAACAAAATAAAGAACCAAATATTGTGGTGATGAGTGCTAAATGGTGTCAACATTTCTAATTCAATAACTCTGAAGTAGGGCCCAGGAAAATGCACTTTTAACAAGTACCCAAGTTAATGCGATATAGCTTGATCATATACCAATTTTGAGAAACACATCCAAAAAATGTCAAAAACTTCTAGGAAAGCAAAGATATCTATTTACAATGAAGTTATTGAGGAGGAATCCATGGTAAAGGAAAAGCCAGAAGGTTTTGGAATGTATTTTTTCAAGTTGTAAATTATAATCTTTATGTGTTTTTAAAATTCTTCAATTACAGATATGATCATCTTTGAAGAATTTCCAATTGTCTAAATTTTGATCTTCACGAATATCTACACTATTAAATTTAAAGTGTGTTTCAAACACTTTATGGAAAATCCTTATTTTATATATCTTTTTCTCAATAAAACATTACAAGAATAATGAGGGAAACTTTAGAATCACTTTTCCTAAGTTTTTGAACAGTCTCATTCCTCTGACATTAACTTTTGTGGTCCTGTCTGAAAGTGGGAAAGTTAAGATCTTATTCCAGTCCTGCATTTCTATATTCTACAGACCATGACTTCATCAAATACACAAACTTTGAGGGATTATTGAAAGTATCTGAAATTCATGGAGGTGATCTTATGTCACCTGGTGTAGGACACTTAGATTGTGCTCTCTGGAAGGTGTTGAATGAGTAAATGGCATCCAGTACCCTGCATCTGATTGAGCTGCCCAGGACAGTGAACAAAGGAGGAAACTGTGGCAGGTACAGGCAAAGAACAAAGCCTAAAAGCATGGGAGACAGTCACAGAAAACAACCTTCTACCTCAGCAACAATAAAATAATGGTAACTATAAGCCTTGGAGAGAAAATAATTTAAGACATTTTCCAAGTTTGGGGATTTGATTATATTGGGTTTTTGATGGGAAATTACATCTATACTGCAAAGACCATGCTACTGCAGCAATTACGGGGAAGGGCTGGAGAAGTTACTGCTCAGGTTTACATCCCTTTTATTTTCAATAGTCAAGGAGTGTTTCTGTGAGATCTTTAATAAACACTGACCTTGATTGACACAGAAAATGATAAATTAAGGTGTTTGTATTCTATAAGTTTTAACATGTTACTTTAATTCTTAAAATCTGTGTAAAGGGAGCAAGCCAGAAGAGAGGAGGAGAGAAAAAACTGAAAATGGAAAATGAAAGACTATAATATGTTTTTATCCTGATAAATAGCATCAGAATTCTTTAAGGTAGAAACTTGCATTTTTTGGAGAATAATCTGATAAGAACTTTGGGAAGAGAGCAAACCTGTTCTGCATATGTCAAAAAGAAGAAACATTTACTTCACCAAGTTGGGAGTTTCAAGGAAATAATTTTACTAAAATCTCAGAGGGAATGGGAATCCCCAGATGGCTTCTGAAATTCATAGATATAAGATATTATGGAAGGTGTCACAGAGAATAAAAGATTCATAAAACAATGCCACTGCCAGTAAAAGTGGAAATCCATAGAATAGGAAAGTCTGAATACCATGAAGTACTCTAGAACTGCATGACTCCATTGTTATTTTTATACTATGTGTAATTAATTATTGAATAATTTTCTAAAGCCTAAACTATGTATCTTTTAAGTAAAGAACCCATTGAATAACGAAGATACCGTAGCCCACTGAAAAATAGGAATTGCATTAAGCTATCTTTTACCTTTTTCATTTCCCATTACATTCTACAACTGAACAAAGCATAGAACTAAGACAATGAGTTAAAGAAGACCTCAAGGCTCACATATTTTCTCTCATCAACTGCTTTTTCTAACTAAGGTTGGCTACTTGTGAGGTTAAAAAAAAAAAGGAAGCCTGGTATTACTGCGAGGATATATATCAACTCCAAAGTTTTTGGTAACGCTACAAGTAACGTTACAAGTCCAACTTTTGAGTCTCAGATGCATAAACTACACCTTAAAATTACGGTCAACTGAATGATGTTTTTAAGGTATGGATAACATGAACATAACTTAGGTGTTTCATCCTGGGATATGTACACAGTTAGGTCATGGCAATCGTTAAGAAGAAAAAGACATTTTCTGTCAGCTTTTAATTTCTCTTTTCCTGTCTCCTACATCGTTTCCTCTTCACAACATACATACCAAATCTTTGAACTTGCTGTTTGTTGTTTTTTTTTTTTTTTTTTTTTTTTTAAGTAAAATACAAATCTGTAATTGTGGTGTAACTCAAAAATTCTCAATAATTTATTCCATCTGATAAAAATCCAGTAGTTCACACCTCGTTTACATATATTATTTCCAATGGTAAAATTGCACTGTTTTATTTAGAAAATATATTTAACATTTGACCAGGTAAGAGAAAAATCTGTTAAAAAGAGATGCAGAGTGAATCTCAGTGCAAATACAAAATATTTATAAAATTCAAATTTTAAAATCACAAAGAAACAAGCATCAAACAAATGGTGCAATTTCATTTCTGCCAGTTTTATTTACTATACAATATTTTAGCATAATCAGCTGATATTGGTTGAAAGAAAGATTTGGAAGACATAGAAAATATTTATAGTATTTGGAGATAAAAAACAAAAGACATTCTTACAGCTTTGGGCTGATAGCCTTTCGGTAAGTTTAAGTGCTTTACAGCAACCACTAAAATGCTAAGATTATTATGGCTAGTAATGGCAGAGCATGTGATATCTGATGTGATCTTAACACAAACTGAGTATTTAAAATCGAATGTAAGTCCATGTTCACCAACAAAATAAGGTATCTGCAAATCAGTTTTGGAATATGCTCTAATAAGATTACTCTACCCTACAACGCGGGCAAGTATATCTCCATGTTGCTGGCTGCAAGTCAAATTTCTAGTTGTCCTGACATCCTTCCCCATTAGAACATATGAGAAGGAAAATTCACGTTTCAAATAAATGAGCAAAGGCATCTATTAGCCTTCTTATAGCCTCCAAGAAATCTTATTTTTGCCTCTAAACATGATACAAGCCTCAGTAAGTGTCCTAGGAGTTTCATCATGTTTCTGCATAAGATGATGATGTTCCCCCAGCTCAACTGGACAGTTGTCCAAAGGGCATCTGGATGACCTTGGAGGGTCACCAGGGTTATGTCAAAAAATGGAAAATTCCCAAATCCATTATCATCACCACAGTATGTCATTTTCCCTAAGTAGTGCAATAATGCAGAACTTCATGAGAATTATATATACATGGTAATGAACAGAAAACCACAAAACTGCACCGAGATGGGATGCTGGGTGGTTGGCTAGGTTCCATCTCCCTTAAGTGAGTATTTTCTTGCATGCCAGCCTCACAATTTGAGAGTCAGGAAAAAATATAAATCACCATGTATCACACACATTTGAGGTCAATTTTAAATAAGAACTTCAAAGGCTAAAATCAAGCATGCTGAAGGTTTACTGCATATCTGACAGGAAAGGAAGTGGAAATGGATGAATATTAAGTACTTTTTTGTGCTCAATATTCTCTTAGGCAGTATACACATCTCATTTGGTTCTCACATTTGTGGGATGATCTTATTATTACTCCCATTTTACAGATGAGAAAATGGAGACTCCAGGTGAAATAGTTTTGTTATATAGAATTGCATAAGTTGAATAAACAAAAGGAAAAATTGTTACACACAGGGAGGTCTATTTTTTTCTGTGCAAAAATGTAATATGCTACAAACAGGAATTGAAAGGATTAAAATATTTCATTCTTAAAGCAGTACATTCCAATGGATAGGATACTGCAGAACTATAAAAGTGATAATGAGAGAATCTGCAAATAAGATTTGCCTATTTTGGGGAAGTACTTAAATATGTGTGCGGTATCTTAACCTTACATAATAAAATAACAAACTTGCAAAAGCGTAACATTCCAGAAGCCGTAAGAATAAAAAATAAATTTTCAATGTATTTAATTGTATTTTCAAAATAGATCATTTGCATCTTTATAAGCATAATTTACTTAAGAAACCTTTATCCAAAGGCTTTATAGTTAGTGTTGTACACATTGACATAGGCCATGTAGTTTTATAAATATAAAGGCTTTTGGATGTGAAATGGAAGATCTCAAGACATGTGAATATATAATTGGATAATATGTGACAAATATTTTAATGATGATACGGTGAAGTTATATTAGAAAGTACTAATCAATTAGTATTTTCCCTCTCATGCTTGCTTGCCTACATGAATATAAAAAAAAAAACTTTTTTAACCTCCTCAATTTGGATTACAGGATCTTTAGCTTCTATTTCTCCCAAAGGTGAGGGTTGCTATGGCACAACCAGAGAGAATGGATGACAAATTTTTGATTTTTAACTGCAAAAGGGTAAGTTTAGTGAGTAGAAAACTACATACATATTGATTTTTTCTATCCACACAAGAGATAAAATTGCTAAAAACAGAGTAAATGTTAGAGGGAGAGTATTAGGGTTAGATGCTGACAATGATTTTGAGAAGGGGCTTGCAACCTCCCTTGAGCCTTGTTAAAGGATAACTTTCAAAACAAGGTTTAAATCATGATCTTCACTGAGCAGATATAAAATAAACATATGTTGAATATTTTATTAAACTCATTATTAATGAGGGAACTTGTAAGATGTAACATCCAGTTCAAAGGAGAAGTCAAAGCACAAATTTATATGGAGTAAAGGAATGTTGAAATGAATTTACAAAATGAATATGTAACTGACTCTTTCTATGGGGGATGGAGATCAACTGAAACTCCACTGGATAGAATTATGTCTAGAGACAAGAAATATTTTGTATTGTTTTCAGTTATCTATAGCTTACAGAGTTGTAAAATAGCTCAAAGCCAATGAAAGGCTAGAATCAGATGACTTGGAGGGTTGTGATCTAGACAATGAATAGTTTTCAATTAAAGACACCCAGTAAATATTTTTTATTCTTTCCAAATTTCCTTACACCTTCATGATCATAAGTGTGTGGGAAGAAAAATTCCCCAGTTAAATTTGGGGATCTGTGTCATGTCCAATGATGACTTGAGTCTATTTCCTATCTGAAACCTAGGGAAGCTGCAGCTTCTCCGGAATTCACCATGCCATGGCAGAGGGGAAATATGTGGTCTATCATGGACATAGAATTTTTTGACCAAACCGTCAGCCCCAGAGGGTAGGAGAGATCTCCAAAAGATGAAAAGTTATTTGAGATGGAAGGAGGCAATAGATTCAAAGGGGTCACCAGTAGCAAGGGAATGACTTCTTTATGAAGCATCGACTATATGATCACTGATTAAAAGGGACTGTGAGAGGGCAAAGCTAAGATGGTGCCATAGATAGGTGTGGAACTTAGTCAGTTCCCTGGAAAAACTAATAAACAGCCAGGGACAACCAGTAAATGCTCTGGAACAACTACTGGTGGACAACCATGACTTCCACACATTGTACACCATCCTGGATGGGGTGGAATGGCTGAGATTGTAGCATAAAATCTGTAAGTAAAAACTGAGGACCCATGCCAGGAGCCCCTCCCCCCCTTGCAGGCTGGGCTGCAGGAACTTGCTGGGGGAGAAAGCATTCTCTGAGCGAGTGACTATAGCTCAGACCAGCTCCAACTGGGCTTATAATTAACAAATATGAACTGATGAATACAAACTTGCTCCCAGTGGAGAGCAGGTGGGGCTGACAGAGAGGAAAAAAATTAATTAAAAAAAAGAAAAAAAAATACAGAGACTTTTAGACACTCAACTTAGAGAGCTGGAAAATACCTGTGCTCTGGGAGCAAGAGCCCAGAAGGCCAGGTGCTCTATCTAACCAACAGGTGAAACTGGGGGTCCATGGATGGGCTCTGAAGGGGGGCTTTCTTCCCCATTTTCTCTCTCTCAACCTCAGTGGAGCCTCAGCCATTTTCAGTTCACAGTGCTCTGACCCAGACAGGGGTAGAGCTGACAGAGCCAGAGAGACAAAGAAACTTTTGGAATGCAGAAGATGGCTCCCTGGGGGGGTGTATCCTCCCTAAGGGGAAGGAGGTGGGGCCCAATTCAAGGGCCTGTCCCTCCCTCATAACTCAGACCCCAGGGCCTGGGGGAAAACAACCTAAGTTAAGAATTAAAAGGGCCACACCTCTTTATACCAGTCTGGAGTGACAGGCTGACAGGCATCACCTGCTATGCAGGTTAGGAAAAGCACAGCAACTAGAGACCTCATAGGAAAGTCTGTCAAACCCTAAGACACACCTTCAGGAGACTTGAGGCTAAGTATAATCTGATTCTGAGATCTGGGCCTGTTCTAATCTGGGAGAATCTGATTAGGGTAACCGGGGAGGACAGATGCCTACAAAACAGAGGACTACAAACTATACTGGGAAGGGTGGAGATATGGCCCAGTCAAAGGAACAAACTTACACCTCAATCAAGATACAGATGAGATAGTTTCACTTTAATGAAACAGTCAATTAAAGATTTTCAAAGAAATATGCTAAACCAAATCAAAAACCAAATCAATGAGTTCAGGGAAGATATGGCAAAAGAGATGAAGGATATAAAGAAAACACCGGATAACATAAGGTAGAAATTGAATGTTTGAAAAAACTACTGGCAGAATCCATGAAAATGAAAGGCACAACACAAGAGATGAAAAATACAATGGTGACATACAACAGCAGAGTTCAAGAGGAAGAAGAAAACACTCAGGAACTGGAGAAAAAACACCTGAAATCCTAAACACAGTAGAACAGATAGGAAAAGGAATGTAAAAATATGAGCAATGTCTCAGGGAACTGAATGACATGAAGCACATGAATGTATGTGTCATGGGTGTCCCAGAAGGAGAAGAGAAGGGAAAAGGGGCAGAAGCAATAATAAAGGAAATGATCAATGAAAATTTCCCATTTCTTATGAAAGACATAAAATTATAGATCCAAGAAGTGCAGCATAACTCAAACAGAATAGATCTAAACAGGCCTACGCCAAGACACTGAATAATCAGATTATCAAACATCAAAGACAAAGAGAGAATCCTGAAAGCAGCAAGAGAAAAGCAATCCATCACATACAAAGGAAGCTTGATAAGACTATGTGTGGATTTCTCAGTAGAAACCATGGAGGCAAGAAGGAAGTGGTGTGATATATTTGAGATACTGAAAGAGAAAAATCCCGCCAACCAAGAATCCTATATCTCACAAAGCTGCCCTTCAAATATGAGGGAGAGTTTAAAATATTCTCTGACAAACAGACAATGACAGAGTTTGTGAACAAGATACCTGCTCTACAGGAAACAGTAAAGGGAGCACTACAGACAGAAAGGGAAAGACAGGAGTGAGAGGTTTGGAAGACAATTTTGGGACATAGTAGCACAGCAATGTAAGTAGACTGAACAAAGATGACTATGAGTATGGTTGAAAGAGGAAGGTTGGGAGCATGTGGGACTCCAGAAGGAAAGAGGAAAGATAAAGACTGGGACTGTATAACTCAGTAAAACCTAGAGTGCTCAAAAATTGTGATAAAATGTACAAATAACTTTTTACATGAGGGAGAACAAATGAATGTCTAGCTTGCAAGGTATTAAAAATGGAGTGGTATTGGGGAAAAAATACAATCAATGCAAACTAGAGACTATAATTAACAGAAACATTGTATTATGCTTCCTTCAATGCAACAAAGACAATATACCAAAAATAAATGCATATAAGAGGGGGATATAAGGGAGGGGTAAGGGACTCTTGGCATTGGTGTTGTTGTCTGACTATTGTACTTCAGTTTAATTCTGTCTTTGCTTTTGTTGCTTTTTTAGCTGTAATTTTCTCTTTCTTTCCTGTTATTTTTCTTTTGTCTCTCTACCTTCTTTGACTCTTCCTCCTTCTTTGTGGAAGAAATGGAGATGTTCTTATATAGGTAGTGGTGATGGTGGTGAAAGCATTAATATGTGATTATACAGGGAACCACTGATTGTTTACTAAGGACTGAATGTATGGCCAGTGAACAAACAAACAAACAAACAAAAAATGGGATGATGAAGAAACCCTGAGGGTACTATATTGAATGAAATAAGTCAAACACAAGAGGACAAGTATTGTATGGTCTCACTGATATGAACTAATTATAATATGTAAGCTCATAGACATGAAATATAAGTTACCAGGATATAGAACGAGGCTAAAGAACAGGGAGTGGTTACATACTATGAACCAAATGGTTAACTAGGTTGAACTTAGGTGTTTGGAAATGGATAGAGGTGATGGTAGCATGTTATTGTGAGAATAACTAACAGTGCTGAATGTTGTGTGAACATGGTGGAAAGGGGAAGCTTAGAGTCATGCATGTCACCAGAAGGAAAGTTGGAGGTTAAAATATGGGAATTTATGAAACAGTGAATCTTGTGGTGGACAATGTCCATGATTAAGTCTACAAATATTAGACACCTCTTTCATGAACTAGAACAAATGTATGACACTATAACTAGAAGTTAGTAATAGAGAGATATATAGGGGAAAATATATCTATTGCAAACTATGCATTACAGTTAGTAGTATTTTAACTTTCTTTCATCAATAATAACAAATGTTCTATATTAATACCATGAGTCAATAATGGTAGGGAGGGGATTAGGGGTATGGGAGGATTTGAGTTTTCTTTTTTGTTTCTATTTCCTTTCTGGAATAACAGATGCACAGCTCTATGATGGTACCGTGGGCAATTGACTGTGCACATTACATGACTGCATGCTATGTGAACAATCTCAATAAAACTGAATTCTTTAAAAAAGGGAATAGGAACAACTCTGTAAATGTCAATGTGTGGCCAATGTGTGTGCCAAATGGTGAAGTATGGAAGAAAGGAGTGGAATGGGTAGAAATGAGGAGAATGGATAATTAGCCTTGGCATCTCATCTTTGAAGTGACAGTGGAGAAAAAAGGGATTGATATTCTCATTTTTGCAAAAATGCTGCCTCAAATGTATGGCAGGAAAATCATTTTCATTACAATGTTATCATAATAATATGATATTAAACTTTGTAAACACTGCCTATATTTCTTTCTGAAGGAGACTCTAAGAGAAAGTCAAGTATCTTAATAAGAACTGTCTAATTTTGTTAATGAATACAAAAACTTGCTATATTTTAGCCTAGTACCAAAATAAAATGTAAAATAAAATTGGTAGGATAATTGTTACTTTACTTTTAAGTTGTATCAAAAGAAATAAAAGTAAGAAAATTCTACTTTATTAGATTATCAAAGGCTGTGGTCAACATAAGTTCTACTGTTTTTGCATCTCAAAACTCTGAGAAAAATCTGTTTTGTTTATGCATGGAAAATATAGGTTCAAAAACTTTTCTGTTTCAGAGAAATACATTTGAACTTGTTTAAAACTACTGACAACCTCATCAGTTGCTAAAAGAGCTGTAAAAATGGGAAGAACTGAGATAAGACCATGGATGTCCTCAGGCCTTATATATCTGTCTTATACCTAGTTTCCTTTTGATAGGGCATGGCATATGAGTATGATACATTCTAGTTGGTGTTAAAAAGGCCCAGTTACCACAGTCTTCTTATTTGAGTTTTCATTTGAGAAGAAAAATGGAGAGAAAAGAATAACGTTTAAATGACACTCCAAAGGGTCCAAGTGTCATCACCAGAAAGAGAAAAGGAAACAACCACCTACCCCCAAACAAGGACCTATATGGATATCAAAATTAAAAAAAAAAAAAAAAAAAAAAAATTCTGGCAAGAGGATACAGTACTTGAGCTTCTAGGAGACTTCTAAGATGGCAAAAAGTTTATATAGGGAGAACACCAGTGCTTGGTGTAGAATCCTAACTCTTTGGAAATTACTGTATCAGGACCTAAGCTAGTTGCTTATACAAATTATCTCATGTAATTCTCACCACTGTGCCATCTACATGTGAAAAAAAAACAAAAAACCCAGAATTTCAAGGAAGTTAAGTGACTGCCCAAGGAGAGGATGTGTTTGATCATTAGAAGCTTTTTGTAAGTGCCTTGACAATTGTTTAATAATATTCTCAATGCCTACTATAATTTTTATTATAGAGCAAGTTTAGAATTTGTTATGCTAATTAAGACTTCATGTTCATGTCCTGAAGAGCATGATTTTTTTTTTCCACTAATAGTCAGTGTGCCATAAACATAAACAGGATTTCTATGCTAACTTACAAAAAGTTACAAAAAGAAATCAGACTATATCAAACCACCCTAAACCTTTTGGATAAAGTTTAGATAACATCAGAGATTTAGCTATAGGTTAGCACTATCTCGAGACATAATCATGTGGACATCCCAGATAGAAAATATGGTCTTTGTAAAGTATGCGGACTCAGAGGGAGGGAGTAATGTATAAACTCAATGAGTGTTGGGCTGAACAGAAATAGTATTTGAAAAAGAAAGTCTATTATGTTGTGTGAAATAAGTCAGACACAAAAGGACAAATATTGTATGAATTCACTAATATGAACTAATTATAATATGTATACTCATAGACATGAAATCTAGAATATAGTTTACCAGAAGAAAGAATGAGGTTAGAGAATGGGGAGTGGTTGCTTAACATGTGCAGAATGTTTAACTAAGTTGAACTTAAACATTTGAAAATGGATAGAGGTGACGGTAGCACAATATTTTGAGTATAATTAATAGTGCTGAATTGTGACTGAATGTGGTTGAACTGGGTAGTTAGACTCATGGACGTCACCAGAGAGAAAGCTAGGGGTGAAAACAAGGGAATGTATAAACACAGTGAGTCTTTTGTTGGACAATGACTTTGATTAACAGTACAAGTATTAAAAAGTTCTCTTATGAACTAGAACAAATGTACAACATTTACATGTTAATAAGAAAGGGGTATTTGGAAGAGAGTGCCTATTACAAACTATGGACTATAATTAACAGTAATAATATTTTTTCCTTCAACAGTAATAAATGTACCATATCAATACTAGGGGTCAACGATGAATGGAGGTGGGGAATAAGGGGTATGGGATATTTTGGGTTTTCTTTATATATTTTTTTCATCTTATTATTATTATTATTATCTTTGGAGCAATGAAAATGTTCTAAAATTGATTGTGATGATACTGGTTGTATCACTGATTGTATACTTTAGATGGATTGTATAGGGTGTGACTATATCTCAATAAAATTGTATTTAAAAGAAGTACATCTACAAAAAAAAAGCCCAAATATGGTTTCATTAATGCTACTTGTATTGAAAATCATCAGAAAGAGAAAAGTGGAGAAATTTACTCAAATAAATATTAATTAAACCATTTTACTCTCCCAGAGTATGCTTGGATATTGTAAACAGAAATAATTTCAATCTTATTACTTGTAAAACTTGCAGGACATAAAACAATGAGAATTCTTTCATAAGCTCTACTTAGAAGATTCAGAATAATGTAGACATATTATCTATGATGAAATAATATTAAAGTAGCATGAATATCATAAGATAAATGAATACGTAACAAATGAATATTGGAAACCTATGTGAAAGAGAGCAAAAGCAAGGCCAATTTTGTGCTTTGAGATTTATGACTAGATGTTAATCATTGCCCTATCACTTTACTGCCCAATCCTTTCCCTAGATTACTAAAATTGGTATGAATGGTTCTACTTTCATACTACATAAATATTCTAATGGTGTGAGTTTGACCTTTTATTCAGACATTTTTAAGTGTTAGCATAAGAAGTTGTTGGGGACAATTAAGGTAGCATATATAATATTCACCTTCAGCGATACCGGTAACATGCAACATGGCCGCCAGGGCTGATGCAAGAACAGCCTGAGCTATAATTAGCCTTCTTCAAGGAAGGATTAGCAGTTCGCGCCAAAAGCTAACCTTACATCTGCCTCTCACCCTAGCAACAGCAATCACCAATCCTAGACCGCCACCCGCCTTTGCAGCCACCAATCCTAGGCCGCCACCCGTTTTTACTAGCCACTCCCTCTACCTTAGAGCATATATACCCTGCCTCTTCAATAAAATTTTGCAGCTTGATCAGAAACCTGTCTTGCTGTCATTCCTCCTGTCTCTTGTCCCATACCATACCTCCCTAGCAGGAGTCAGAGCCTCGGTTGATCGTCCCGCGGGCCGGGACAACTGGCGCCCAATGTGGGGCGTGAGCTTTGCGAGGGACAGAACGCCGCACTCAAGGAGAGAGCTCTCACACTCACCGCACCCGGGATCGCCGCGAAGGAACTCGCTTGCGAGACAGATCCGTTCAGCAGTTGATCAGTGTCGGCGAAAGAAGGAAAAAAGAAAAGAAAAGAAAGAAAACAACAAAAGGTAAGCCCCCACCCCCACCATGGGACAAGCAACTTCCCAACACGAATTAACAATCGCTCAAGGCACGAGGAACTAGAGTTAAAAAAAAAAAAGATCTCACAAGAACCTCTAAACGAGGACCCAAACAAAAGTAGACCAAACACCCCTACCAGTCAGGTTTGTCCATTAGCCAATCAGTGTAAAGTTGGAACAAAGGCTGAAAACTTACTTTCTGTGGAGGATAATTCCCTTCCTCCATTTCGGCCACCTCCTTATGCGCCTGGCTTTTCAGAGCCATGTTCTCAACCACATCCTCAGTTTTGTCCAGTCGCATCCCTGCCTCAGTTCCACGCTTTGGGGGAGGCCGTGGAGGATCTCCGGCTGCACGCCGATAGTTTTGGGGGGGCCCTTGGTCGGGGGCGCCTGTGAGCTGCCAGTTTGCTTGCTGACCTCCAGTCGGCGACTCGGGGTGTTGCAGCCCTTGTGCTCCCAGAGGGTGCCTGCGGGATACTGATCACGTGCTTCGACTTGGCGGGCCTGGGCTGGGGGACCTGATCAGCCCCTGGGGAGGGTGGTGGGCACGGGCGACAGCGCCCTCCACAGCCCCCCAGGCCTGGGAAAGTGGAGCCGGAGGCAGGCCCCATTTCCTCACCCAAAATACCACCGTTAGGGGAGGCTTGCCGGAGGGAACCGTCTTTTCCCCACCCCCTTATCTTGCCCCTGACACTCCCCATTGCCAGAGCAACTCCCCCACCGTCAGTGCGCATGCGCAGTTACCAAAACTACTCCCGCCCCTTGTCTATCAACCTCCGCGCCCTCTCTGAACCAATCCAAGCCTTCGACCTCTACAGCTACCCCGCCCTCTAATCGCCCAATATAAGCTTGTGCTCTCGCCTAATAAAGCTCTCTTGGTTTCATCATCCCTCAAAGAACCGTGTCCTGCCTGTTCCTTCTCGCCGCCCTCCACACCTTGCACGCCCCCCCCGCCGGGGACCTGGCCAAGTCCCCCGCCTCGCCTTCGCCTCCGGGAAAGAGCCCCCGCCGCCGGTACCTTCAGAGCAAGCCTGGGAGCCTAGGATTTAGCTACCGGCCGCCACCCCCCCCCAGACGAATCAACTGCGACCGCAGGTGCCCCCTCGTCGCGTCCCCGTTGCACTCACCACACCTGTGCTTTTCCGGTCGCGCGTGGTCGAGCCCAGCTCCCATCCGCTGGGTCTCAGGGTGGCGCTGCTGGGTCCCAAAATGGCGGCGAGTCCCAAAATGGCGACTCTAGCAGTGAAAGCGGGGAAGATGATGGGTCGGAGGCCCGTAACTCTAGCGGGGAGGGGCAGGAAGAAGCTAGTACCACCTCCATAGCTAAATATAAAAAACTCAGTTTAAAACATTTAGAGAAATTAAAGAAGGCTGTGAATGATTATGGCGCTACCGCCCCCTTCACGCTCGCCTTATTGGAAAGCCTCAGTGAAAAGGAACTTATTCCTAACGATTGGTCACACCTAGCTAAAGCTGCCCTGTTCGGCGGTGATTTCCTATTATGGAAGTCAGATTATGAAGAGCATTGCAAGAAGTATGCCTTACGCAATGCTCGAAAAACCACTTCTAAAACTTGGACATTAAAAAAATTTTTAGGTCAGAGCCCCTACCATTAAAATGATAAGCAAGCTCAATTCCTCCCAGGTCTCCTGGCACAAGTACAAACGGCCGCGCTTAAGGCATGGAAAAAACTTCCACAAAAGGGCGCCGCCACTTCCTCTCTTGCTAAACTTAGACAGGGGCCCGATGAACCCTACAGCGACTTCCTCAGCCGCCTGCAAAGCATGGCTGAGCGCCTATTTGGGGCTAGCGAAAATGAAAATGACTTTATTAAACACCTGGCCTATGAAAATGCTAACGCTGCCTGCCAAGCAGCAATTCGCCCTTTCCGCAATATAGGCATTGGCATCCCAAAACACAAACGCAGCAAGCTACTGTTATGTGGTGTGACCCCTTAACATCGAAATGGAATGGGCCTGACCCCGTTATCATCTGGGGACGAGGCTCTGCTTGCATATATGACCAAGAAAAAGAAGGTCCTCGCTGGCTTCCAGAAAGACTAATTAGACATGTTAATCCTCCACTGTCAGAACAAGCCCCCAAATCCCCCCTTCCCTTTAACAATAACCTTTCCAGGGAACAAACCCCTCCCTGAGAAAAAATTTTTTCTTTCTCTCTTCCAGCACGTCGCCAACTTTGCTGTAGCCTGCCCAGAACACGCCCAACCTACGTGCAGCTGGCAACCAAGAGAAGCCCAACTTACAGGTATTGCTGGCCTAGGCACCGGAACCGCCTCTATCATTCTCCAACGCCAAGGCTTCTCCCACCTAAGAGCTGCTATAGACGAAGATTTGGCCCGCATTGAAACCTCCATCACCCATCTTGAGAAATCCCTTACATCTCTATCAGAGGTTGTTCTCCAAAATAGAAGAGGCTTAGACCTACTTTTCCTTAAACAAGGAGGGCTTTGTGGTGAATTAGGCGAGGAATGTTGCTTTTACACTGATTATTCTCGAATAGTTAGAGATTCCATGACCAAGCTTAGAGAAGGAATTGCAAACCGCAAGCGTGAACGGGAGGCCCAAGGAGGTCCCTCCTGGGGGTTCAATGGAATCCTCCCTTACCTCCTCCCTATATTAGGCCCCTTGATAACCCTAATCCTTATAATATCTTTTGCTCCTTGGGCCATAAGAAGGATAATACAGCTAGTTAAGGATCAAGTTGATTCTGCCCTAGGCAAGCCCATTCAAGTGCATTATCACCGGCTCCACCTCGCTGACCAAGGTGTAAATCCAGACTGCTTGAGTGCTACCCACCCTGATGGGTAAGAAACCCCCTCCTACGGGAGCAGCATATAACTCAAAAGTATGCTTCTAGCTTACGCTATGATTGGTACCGCTGGGTGCAAGGCAAAGCACTGCAAAGGAGGGCCAAAACAATCAAAGGCCGTTTTTGAGCTCCTTGAGAAGTATGCCTCATTCGCATAGGGGTTCGCTCTGCAAAAGCTCCCCTCCCCAGAAAAACAGAGCCACAAACAACTTGGGGAATGAGGCCTCTATTTCCCCCAGCAGGTTAATGCCAAAGGAATGCTCAATCAGCATTCTTCCTCCATCCTTTTGAAAAACAAAGGGAGGAGATGTTGGGGACAATTAAGGTAGCATATATAATATTCACCTTCAGCGATACCGGTAACATGCAACATGGCCGCCAGGGCTGATGCAAGAACAGCCTGAGCTATAATTAGCCTTCTTCAAGGAAGGATTAGCAGTTCGTGCCAAAAGCTAACCTTACATCTGCCTCTCACCCTAGCAACAGCAATCACCAATCTTAGACCGCCACCCGCCTTTGCAGCCACCAATCCTAGGCCGCCACCCGTTTTTACTAGCCACTCCCTCTACCTTAGAGCATATATACCCTGCCTCTTCAATAAAATTTTGCAGCTTGATCAGAAACCTGTCTTGCTGTCATTCCTCGTGTCTCTTATCCCATACCATTCTTCCCTCGCAGGAGTAAGAGCCTCAGTTGATCGTCCCGCAGGCCGGGACAAGAAGTGATGACTAATAGATTAAATTCATTAATTATTAATAGATTAAATTTAACACCCATAATTTTAATGTAGATTTGAAAGGTCTTTTGATATAAGACAAAGATTTTTAAGCTTCTTTAATTGAACTCTTTTAACCAGGGGAAAGCCAATAAAAATGTCAAAGAAGTCCATTAATAATAATAGAACCCATCTATCCACCAGGTATCTTGGGTGTACTTCTTATTTGTGACCTGCATTAGAATCATAAGAGGTAGTTATTAAAAATTCAGACTAGGGGGGACTATTAACATCTTTAATGGGCCCCAACATCTTTTATAAGCTAATTTGTTAATCTTTGGACAAAGAAGTTGGAGAAACAATGATGTAATTTATGTGTAGGCAGAGGATGCAAAGTTAAATGGCATAACCACTGCCTTGAGTCTTTTGAAATATTTGTGTCTTGATAAAATTAGGCATAATAATTACTCTCAAGAAAAGGGTTTAGGACATCCTCTTAGTTTTTTCATATCAATATAATGTGTTTAAATAGCCTTTATAAACCATTTATAAATGGTTGTAGATTTATCCTGCAAACTGATGGCATTTAAAGGAAATTCACATTTTCAATTTTATTTCTTTCATGTAGTATGACACTGTACCAGTCTCTGTGTTTTAAGACTCTTCTAATTATGCATTAGGCATTTTATATCTTAAAATTTCTATTTCAGTTGAAGTGATCAGCTGTACTTAACAGTAATCCAAATGAGTATTTGTTGCTTCTATCCATGTGAAAGTTAATATCAAAGAACAAACCTTGTGTCATCTGACTAACAAATCATTTCCGATCAAATAGGGATAGTATTTGAGATTAAACCAATGTTTAAACCGAAGTGGACACTGACGGACAATACACTTTTACATTCTGGTTTCATGGTGGCTTTTTTTTTTCTCTCCACTTTCAATATTTCTGAACAATTCTCTTTTAAGGACAATGTCAGCCATGTCATTTATATGTGTCAGTATCAAATGTTTTAAAATCTTCTAAATATTTCAACCTTATTTTCATTTTCCAAAGGTGGAGGGGTGTTTATAAACGTTTGTGACAACGGAGTTTCTCGTGAGATTTGGTCACAACAGGATCTCGCGAAATTTGGTTACAACAAGGTCTCAGGAGATTTGGTTACTAAAAGTGGTTAGGCGAGGGAAGTTTTACTGCTTTCCTCCCTTGGTTGGGGGAAGGTGTCGCGTCGTCGGTTAGGTGGCTGCGTGTATCTCAGTAATGGAGGGGCGGGCCAAGTTAGATTCTGGAAAATCATCCTTTTGGGACCAACCTAGAAGATCTGCCCTGGACTGAACAAACAGCCACAGTCGGAGAAATGGAAGATGCTGGCTGAATTCAGAAAATTATGGTCCCACTCCTGCAGAAAAGTGGACTACTGGTGGATGCTTACCCCCTTGCAATTAAGTCCCATTTCATATTGCCTAGTACTGCCTCACAAGTTTTCTTTCCCTCATTCAATTATGAATTCCTTGAGGCTGGGGCCTATTCTATAAATCCGCATATTTCTAGTATATGCCTCATTGCTTGAGTAGGCACTGAATAAACATTAGCTGAATGAATAATGAATCACAGACACATAGAAGATATGGATGATATGTATAAGATTTTATTTCTATAATGTAAGGCTTTGCACAAAAATGCTGTTTGTTTTCTCTGAATTCTCAATGTACAGTAAAACTTCAATTTAAGTGTGAAAGTAGCAATTTACACTTTTATCTTCATTTGTCTGCCAACAAAATCACCCCTCAATCTGCTACAATCTGGCCACCACTCCAGCAGCTCCAGTGAAATTTCTGTCACGGTGGACATTAATAAGGTTCTGATTGATTGCCCTGTAGTATTTGCGGTGTTGATCATCTGCTATATCTTGAAATTATCTCCTCTCTCACAATGCAACACTGCTCTCTCTTTCTTTCACTACTTCTTTTGTTCTTCCTTAATTAGCTCCTCTTTCTCTGCTCCCCAATTAAATTTGGCCTACCTAAGGTTGTTACTTCTCTACTCACACCCTCCTTTTCTAAGGGATGGGCCTGCATTGTCCTCTGATCTGTCTTACCAACTTCTCAAACATATACTAGTTGAGTTTCTTCCAGATATCAGAACAAATTTATTGATTAGAGAGCATTCTCAACCGCTGTCTGAAGTTGTTCAAATTCATTCTTTCAAGCACAATATTTCTGTAGTGCTTGCCAATTTTCTTGTTCATTGCCATTAGCTGTTTTTGTTTCTACTAGATACTGTATAAATCTCTGCAACATTCAAGTGGCAAGGCTCTCTATTATATTTCTGAAATATATGCTTGCAAAATGAATTTGTGGTACTTAAAAGAGGCAGACTACAAAGAGATCTCTGATTTCATGTGGAAAAATAGTTACAGTTTGCCTGAAAGGCTCACATTATTCAGAAATTCTTTCTTCTACGGCTGTTTCTTTTCCCAAATATTCCACTAGTTGCAACAGCTAGCCATAAAAAGTCATCATTTTTGACAATAAAAAGCTGTTGATACATAAATTTTCTGCATAATTATGCAACACTATGACTGTCTATAATATATATGTCAACCAAGGAGTATAACTCACTGTGTATCTTTGAGTCTGTATTTCTACTAATTTACTGCAAAAAGGGAAGTTATTTGAACTTCTGGTTGACTAGGATATTTGTGTAAGATGCACAGAATTCTGTTCACTCATAGAATCTTTGAACAACTAAAAAAACCTGGCAGAGCAATCTTCCTCAAAACTCCAGAAAATAGTTAAATGGTTGCAGTAACTGAGCAAGTGACAAATCAAGAAACCAAGGATTCACAAACAGTAGGAAAAGCTCATGGTACCCCTGCTATCTCCTTCCAAAATCACCCCTCCCTAGCATAGTGTGGAGCTAGACTGCACTCCCATTGTGGATCCCTAGCACTGTTCTGGAGCAGAGTAACCCCTATGTGAATACTAGGTGCCTGTATGCAGTACCAATCTATCAGGTGAAAGCCTGAAGTCCTGCACCAGAAATTTATCTCTAGCTTGCCTCCTGAGGACTTAGCTTGAAGGCAAAAGTAGTTTGCAGACAGATAAAGCAATGTGACAAAATATTGAGTCAAAGTGTCCTGAGGCAAATGGTTTCTTGCTCTAAGACATAATAGAGCATCTGGGAGAGGAGTGGAATCTATTTCATAGAGAGAAGAGGAGATAGTCAGATTCCTGTAAACTGGGGAAATTCAGTGGTCACAAGAAACCACAAGCCCAGGAAAAGAGGGAGGCTCAAAATATGGAAAGGATCCTGCACTTCACTTTCATCTCAGACCTAAATTATTGGTAGGAAAGCTAAACTGTAAAGGAGAGCAAAACCAATTCACAGCCAATTTGTAAAGACCTTGAAAGGTTATTATTATTATTATTATTATTATTATTATTGTTTTGTTTGTCTTTATTAGCTCCTGACACACCAGAAAATATCTGGTATTTCACTATCTGGATACAAACTTAAGGAACAGACAGACAAGGAACCAAATCCCAGAATTAACACATCAAAATATTTAAATGTACAGTGTGCAACAAAAGATTACAAGACAAACAAAGAAACAGAAAATGATGGCCCATCCAAAGGAATAAGATAAAAATCCAGAAACAAGCAAGGAAAAAGGTCAGATTTTGGACATATCAGACAAAGACTTTAAAAAAATGACCTTCAAAATGTCCAAGGAGATAAGAGAAAACATGTAGAAAGAACCAAAGGACATCACAAAAATGACAAATCAAGAATATGAGAGTATCAATACAGAGATAGAAATTTTCAAAAGGAACCAAATGGAAATACTGGAGATAAAGACCACAAAAAACTCAATGAAAAATTCTGTAGAGGGTTTCAACAACAGATTGGAGAGGCAGAAGAGAGCATAAGTGAATTCAAAGAAAAGACATTTGAAATGATTTATGCTGAGGAACAGAAAAAGTAAAAAATAAAACAAAGAATGGAAAAAGGTCACCAGAACCTAAGAGACCTGTGGGTCATGATCAAGTGTACAAACATACACATTATGGGAGTACCAGAAGTCTCTTTTTCAGCTTCATTAACAGTTGCTGTGTGGGGTAATGCTGATATTCATAGCTACCAAACTCTGGCTTTGGGTGTTCAACATCACACAGATACCCGAAGTTCCAGGGACTGACCAGATTATACACAAAGAGCTCAGCATCTCAGAATTTAGATATAACCATTACAGTTTAGGAATAGATGTGACTGCTGTAAGAGATTGCAATCTAGGATGCTTTATAATAAACCTATGCCTGATAATCTATGATCTCTAATTCATTTCTCAGAGTTTGCACATTATAGTTAGTCCATATTAGTGAGGCATTAAAATGTTTGTCTTCATGTCTGGCTTATTCACTCAACATACTGTCCTCAAGGTCCATTCACCTAATTGCATGCCTCACAAATTCACTCCTTCTTGAAGTTGCTCAATATTCCATTGTATGCATACACCACAGTTCACCATTCTGTTCATTAATGTACCTATAGGCTACCTGCACCCATCACAAATTGTGAATACTGCCACCATAAATACCAGTGTGCGAATGTCTATTCGTGCCCCTGCTCTCAGTTCTTCCAAGTATGTACCCAATAATGGGGTTGTAGAACACATGGCAGTGCCATACTCAGCTTCCTGTGGGACCACCACACCGCCCTCCAGATGGGCTGCACCATTCTACTTCCACACAATGAATAGGTACATCCCTTTCTTCACATTTTCTCCAGTACTTGTATCCCTCTGTTTATTTTTCAACAGTTTTATTCACACCCTATACAATCCGTCCTAAACAATCAGTGGTTCCCAGTATAATCACATAGTTGTGCATTCACCACCACATCTATATGAGGACATTTCCATTCAGTTATTCATTGCAATCTCAGCCATTCCACCCATTCCATACTGGTGCACAATGTTTGTTTGGTCACAAAAATCTGCAAAACAGGTATTCCAGAGAGTTCCTGGCTATTTACCCTATACTTTCATTTTGTTTTAGCAGGGCTTTTGATTAAAAAAAAAACCCCACTCAGATACCTTTTTACACCCAATAGAATGACTACTACTAAAAAAAATGGAAAATAAAAAGTGTTGGAGAGAATGTGGAGAAATCATAACACTTGTTCAATTTTGGTGGGAATGTAAAATGGTGCCTCCACTGTGGAAAACATTTTGGCAGTTCCTCAGACAGTTAAGTGTAGAATTACTTTATGACTTGGCACTCCCACTTCTAAGTATATCCCCAAAGAATTGAAAGCATGAATTTGAACAGGTATTTTCACGCTGTTGTTCATAGCAGCCTTATTTGCAATTGCCCAGTGAAGGAAGCAGTCCAAATGTCCATCAGTAGATGAATGGATGAACAATTGAATACTATTTAGTATAAAATGGAATGAAGTTCTGATACATGTGACAACATGGGTGAACCTTGAAGAGATCATGTTGAGTGAGATAATCCAGACACAAAAGGACAAATATTATACGATCTCACTGACATGAAGTAATTAGAGTAAGTAAACTCATAGAGTTAGAATCTAGAATATAGTGGGTTACCAGGGGATATTTTGGGTAGGGGTAGGGAATAGGGACTTAAATCTTAAAAGGTACATAGTTTCTATTTGGGACAATGGAAAATTTCGATAATGGGTGGTGGTGATGGTAGCACAGCATTGTGAATATAATTAAAAGCACTGAGGTATATATTTAAATGTGGTTAAAAGAGGGAAATTCTAGTTTGTATATATGTTACAGCAATAAAAAATTTCAAAAATATGCAAAACTGCACAACAGAAACAGTGAACCCTACATTAAACTATGGACTATAGTTAATAGTACAATTATAAAAATGTGCTTTCATCAGTTTTAACAAATGTACCACATAAATGCAAAGTGTTAATAGGGTAAACTTTCTGTGTAGGTATATGGGAACTCTTTATTTTCTGCATCATTTTTCTGTAAACTTCCAACTATTCTAATAAAAATGAATAAATACTTATTTAAATAAATAAATGAATAAAAGAAAAGAAGGAAGAAAGCCATTTGGGCAACTTAAACATGCGAATTTAGGAAACTTCTGAAATGAGAAATCAGCAATATACATTTCACTGTATAGTATGTATGCTTTCTAAAATTCCTAAGATTTTCATTATAATGTTTTCTGTATGGTATATGTGGAAGAACTAACTGCATGCAGAATGTAAATGCTTAAATAATAGAACAATATATTTCATATTGTGTATTACAAAATTAATTTGAAATGTGGTTATTTAGGTCAAGTATTTATTTTCATGTACTCTTTTCAGAATCTTATCTATGGCCCCATCTCTGTCATCATTAATTTGAAAGGCCTATAGTTTCTGTTCTCCTGGTATAGGGTACTGTAAGCATTGCAGTGTTGTAGAAACAGCACAAGATTCTTTTCATAATACTTTTTGATTTACACAATACAACCACTTGACCATGTACATACAAGAATAATGGCTGGACTGATTTTCCTGATTATAAATTTAATATTATTAATGCTAATATCTATGAAGTATAAATGGACAACAGTATTTTTAATTAATAGCAAATAGCGGATTTGAAATGAACAGCAAGCTAAGGTTCAATAGCCATTTTCCGGTAAGAGCAATCGTGCGTATTTTCTTTTTACCTACATGGACATTTATAATTTGTTAGACGCAGGACTTCTGGATTTGTGTTTGAATGTGTCAATATTGATCTTTTTTTGACCTTTAAATTACTCACCCTAAAACATTTGGAAAGATTTGAAATAGCAATTCAACAAATATTAAATGCCAGTCATCTTTCTGAAATCATTCAATAAATATTTAAATACCATAGAACGTATTGAAATGAGAAATACATTTAAAATTCTCTTCTTTTACTTTAATTTTCAATATTTTTTTCATTTCAAATGTTTTCTTTCTCAATCTGTACCACTCCAGCCTAGTCCACCTGCTGGATTCATGTGCTTACATGGGACAATAATGACTTTACTCCATCCATGTACTCTGCTACGTTAACAACAAACTTAGAAGCAAGCATGAATGCATACCCACCTACACACATGCTCAGTGCTTCATTGGTAATCTCTAAAGGAACTGAGGTTAGATGTGAGGTCACACCTGGAAATTAGTGTTAAAAAAAGATTGATGAAATCTACACTGGGGAAGAATAGACTCACTTATTCATGGAAAAAATATTAGTTCTAATATTAATTAAATACAATTATATATAGTATATTTAGATATGATATAATTATATATAATTAATTCAATATAATATATTATATGTGAAACCATTATCATTTTACTGGTCTTGCTCCATTCTCACCTTATTTAATTCATCTAGCACACCACCACCACTAATTAATATTATTTAAAGCACAATTGCTACCTCCATGTTCAGAAATATTTAAGGGCTTGCCCATTGGTTAGGATAAACTTCAAATTATTTAGTTCACCTAAAATTCCTGTGTATTTAAATCACTCAATTTAATGCTTGGGACTAAATAGATATTCAGTAAAGAGTTATTTGCAAACGTCCTCTTTTCTTCCATAATATAGTTCTATTAAGTGTACTCTCTCTCTTCATTCACTCCTCCCTCTTTTTTTCTCTCCCTCCCTCTTTTTCTTCACTCCTTCAATAGCTAACGCTTTTCAGTAGTGTCCAACGGTTAATTCTTTTCTGCAGTGGTTTTCAAGCTTGGCTGCATATTAGAATCACTAGCAAAGCTTTTAAACATTCCACTTCTAGAGAGTCTGACTTCATTGATTTGGAATGAGGGATGCCGATTGGTATTTCTTAAAAATTCCCAGGAGATTCTAATGGGTTCAGATCAAGGTAACAATGGTGACTAAATAAACAATGGTGACACAATGATAGGAAGTCTATAATAGAACTCAAAAAGTGAACACAGTATCCTAATCTCAGCACATGGGTTATGGATAAATCCTCCCAGGAGAAATGATTCTTGAGCTGTACAGGAAGGGAAGGACACACTGACAGCAGGAAGAGACAGGAGAAAAAGAAGAAAAGGAAGTGGAGCTTTCATATTAAGAGGAAAGGAAAACTGGAACCCTGCAAAGTTTGGAATTGCTTGAGCTAAGTGAACATCTTAGAAAATAATAGTAGTGGCTGGTAAAATAAGCAGAAGCTGAACTTGGTATACTACCCTAAGTTTTGGATCTTATCTTACAAGATTTTAGCAGGAGATTAATAAGAAAAGATACGTATTTTGGAAATATCACCCCAATCAAATTATGATGGATAAGTTATAGGGCCTCTAGAATGACACCAAGGAGGACAGTTAGGATGTTCTTGTAGTAATCCATGGGGAAATGCTGACGGCTCGAATGAAGGAGTAGGGTTAATGGAAAGGATGAAACAAATGGTTAAAAATGTGCAGAAGAACAGGAGGAGTCAAAGTTTCTGGCTTGAGTACCTAGTAAGACAGTGGCACAATCTCCAGGATAGAGAAAACAGTATGGAGAACAAATTTTGGAAAGATGCTGATGATTTCCACTCATGCAAATTGTATTAAAGATGGCTGAAGTATACCCAAGAGGAAGGATAAGTTTGGCAAGCAGTAGATTTATGAATTTTCCTCTCAAGAAAACTTTGAGTTAAAGAGAAAACATGGTTGTCATTCAGGAGGTTAATGAATCTCTTGCTGTGCATGAAATTTCTCAGGGAAGAGTATTTGGATTGAAGTGATTAGAGGACCAAAGATAAAGATTGACTGAACACCAACATTCAGTTACTTACACCCACAGTGGTGAATTCCTTCAAATTCTCTCCCCATGCTTCATGGCTGCCTCTCCATGATTGCATTAGAGATGATTAGCTCTCCAGCAGAATGTGTAATTCCCTTTCCATGGTTTAGAGAAGTGGGTGTCCAGGCACAGATTATGCTTCCCATGACCTTAGGAGTGGCTGAGGAACTGGTTTTCAACCCATGGAATACAAACCGATGCTTTGTTTATCATGTTCGTTTAAAGGCCTTTAAGAAGCAGGTATTTTTTTTTTCTTTTTTTTTTTTGGAAGATTTTTTTGCCTTCTTCTATCTGCTTGCAAGCAATGACAAGAATAGGAGAGCCATAAAATAAAAGGACCCTGGTAGGTCTCTGAATAACCACAGAAAGCCACCAGGAACACCAGGAACCACTGTGAGCAAGAAATAAATATCACTTGTGGTAAGCCACTAAAATTACTGTGTATAATACAATGATTCTTTATATTGATCATCAGATCTAATCTCCCCTTTTTACTTTTCCTTTAAAGCTCAGTTCAGTTTCTTTTTCTACATGAATTTTTTCCCTACCATGGTAATCTTAAGTGATGATTTTATCATCTGAATTCTTGGCATGAGTTTTGGTCACTCATTTGGCAATGATCATGTCTTTTGTAGAATTTTATTATTTGTATATTATAACAAATATTTATTATAATTTTCATTGGCTTTTCATGCACTGTTGGCTTATCCTTCCCTCTGAGGGGAGAGGCTTAATATTTATTTGCACTTCCTATTTCATATATTTTTTCAAGGTATGAAAAATGTTTTTTTTTCTTCCATCAAAAAAAGATAGAGGTTTTCAAATAAACTCTGAAATAACTCTGAAATAAAAGAGAACATGGAGGATTTTTGAATTTTAATGTTGATTGAATAATTATATAAAAACAATGTGCCTGGGCAAAGTAACTAATCCTGACTATGTTTGTGCTCTGAATAATAGGGATTCATATTGTAGAACAATAAGCTATAGAACCAACTAGATTTCTGAGATCCCTAATCAGTCATTTTCGATATTTAACTTTACATTTGAAGTAGTCACATAACCCGCCAGACACATTATAAGCCATGACACTCAGTTGTTTATTTTGTTTACATTAAATGAAATTAGTTGTAAATAATTTGCATTGTTTTGTGTTACATATATTTTTCTTTGGCTTATTTTAATTATACCTTTAAGCCAAGTAGTTTCATTCTATTATAATAAGATTGTGGTGAAATTTGATACGCAACATTAACTTATCTTTCAAAATCATTGAAAAGTATGCTTTGTGGTATGATGCAAAGTGTTAGATTTCTCTAGTTCTGGGTTAATGGTTGGAATTAAGGGGTGGAAGACACAGCATTCTGTTCCCTTTGGACATAGGACTGCAAGTTTCTATCCAGTTCTTGCCACATCCTATAAGCCATCATCTCTGAAAACCTCTTGGCCTGTAGCCCAACAAGTGTTTTATTTCCAAGTTAGCAGCTAAAATAAATGACTTCATGCCTTTATTTCCCATCTATCAACTGCACGGTAGAATATAGGGCTAATTTGTTACTCTACTCTTTCAGAAAAAAGAAGGTGATAAATGATTCAATTTTATTTCCTTTTTAAAAGAAAATCATTTCTGCAAATGTGTGGCTGTGGAAATCACACCTAAGGGACAGGATTAAGAAAGGAAAATATTTTTTCTAGAAAAGCATCAAAGCATTATGACCATAGCCCAAGAAGTATGAGACAGAAAGAGTATGGGTTGTTTATGACTGCACTGCTCAAAGGCTCTTATTCTATCACAATTTCAGTGAATGAGAATAATGGGTCAGATGATATTTTTGGAAATTTTACTGCTTCTGCTGAAATGTTAAATCTTTATTTGACTTTGTTATTTGTCATACTGAAATCTCTACTTCAGAAGAAAGTCACATAACTTTCAAGTAGATCTTCCCGCACATCTATTATCTCCCTAAGAGGACATCGGTAGCTTTCTTATCAGGCTTGACTTGACTCCCTCTTCTTGGGCTGCTACCCAGAGAGGGCAAGCAGGAAATGTGGTCAAGTTCACTACAACATTCCCAGGTTTCACTTCCACAGCTGCTGAAATCTAGTGTTACCTTGACTAGAAATAATGACCGTGGCTAAGTATTTTAAAATGGATAAAAATGCATTGACAGATAATTATACATCCAAATACCCAAAAACACCATCTAGATGATGATGATGTGAATATTTAGATAATTCTTAAATTCTGAGCCACAATTGACCCATTTGGTTTACTGGAAATTAGTTGTTTGTCTTCTAGGGGTAAATAGAGAATTATGTTTCCATGATCCTAAGCATACAAATCTTTCTTTCAGTGAGTTCTACACTTAGATTTGAATAAAATCCATAGGTTTATAGTAATAAAAATTTGATATTAATTTTTTTGTAATAGAAGTAAAGAAGCATCTGAAATAGTCATTTAAATGTGTTTCCAAGAAACATCATATCTGATAATTGAATACCACTCAAAACCACATTATAAATGACTGATTAGTAATTCCAGTTCATTTCATTCTAGTTGCTGGGCAGAATTAACATCTTTTAATCACCCAATAGAAACATATATTCTTAACTTAGACCAGTGTTTCAAAAACTTTCTCAATGAATGATGAGGTACACATAGATTACAAATTTTAAATTACAAAAGAAAAAACAGATTCATCATAACTTTTACTACTGAAAATTTAATATTTCAAAATTAAAATTAACAGTAACTATTTTAAATCATGAGAGGGATGACATTACCAAAAACCTATCACCAAGGTATTTGTTGAAGGCTCAGTAACAAGTACTTTGAACCAGAAGTCAAGTTCAATAGACTACCTACAAATCAAAACATGTTCTTTTTAACTCTTTATTTCTACAAAATTAGAAAACTCAAAGTCAAAATGACACTGAGGAATGGAAACGTGGATTGGGTGAGAGGGTGTCAGGCATAATGGTGAAGAGATTGGAGTCTCACAGTTTGTATTGTTTTCTAACTCTAAAACTAGCAAGGTCATGTGAATGTATTTCTTTGTCATTTTTTTTTAATTTTTAAAGGTAAGCAGAATAATTAAAATAGAAATAATAATAATCCTGTAAAAATTTGCTTTGCTGAGAATTTACATCCAATTCTTTGTTTTCAAAATCAAAGAACCTTGAAGAAACAATTAACTTACTAATATTGATCTCATCATCTGATAATTTTAGAGAGGTTCACTATACTATAATATATATATTGAAATTTGAACCCCATAATGTGGACATTTCTTCAATGCATGAATGTATATTGATAGCTTTTCTTTTGGATTAATATAATACAAATAACAATGGAGAAAACATTTAAAATGGAATAAGATTAATCAAAACAATATCTTTCCAATGGCTTGGCATAATTGCCATGCTCTTTGAGATGGCCAGGAAATCACTACAAGAAGCAAAGAGATTTTGGCTTTGCCCGATCATCAGGTCCTTGACCTCTTAGCAGTTTGAAATCCTGGCTAAAGGCCTTGAAGCTAGTATTCTTTTAGGTGACTGCCTATCATTTTTGAAGCAGTATAAGAATAATTTTTAAAATTAGGCAGCAAAATGCCTACCAATATACACATTGCACTTCCCTGTTTGACTCTAACTGGGATGGATTGGATATTGCAAATGCAGTCTCCCAATATTGAGTAAATTAACAAAAAGATTTACATTTCAGTCAAGCAAATCATTGTATGAAACCAATTGGTAACAGATGCTATTAGGGGCAAAAATATATAGTGTAACTAGATTCAGTGAGAACCTAACCATGCAAATTACAGTCTGATTAAATTCAGACCCTAATAGGTGCATGTAGGAAACATTTATGTGCAACTTGAGGCACTTCTACCCCAGCATCTTCTTCTGCCTCCTTAGGCAGACACCACTTCCCTAACCCCTGCACGCTCACGGTGGATACTGGGTGTTGAGAACAGTTCTCAGCACGAATGCTAAGAACATGATTAACAAACTTCTTCCATCTTAGCAAGAAATTTTATTTAACTTACTCTGCCCCAAAAAAGCTTTTAAGAAAAGATCATTCACTTGTTGTAGTCAATTTAGATTCTTGGAAAAATTTGATAGCTTTCAGGTCTGTCAGAGACACTTAAATGGCATCATCTGAATTCCATAAAAATATATTTCAATGAAATCAAATATTCTTAAGTAAGGTTTTTATACCATCAATAAAATTAGGGGGATATAAGAAACCAATACTTTGAGCCAGGAAGAAGCAAACGTGTAGGAACACGGCCTACTTCAAGTAAGCAGCAAACAAATAAAACTGTTTCTTTCGGCTCTTAATCCACCTCTCCGGGATTCTTTGGTAGTTGATAAGAAAACTGTCTAGCTTGGAAGCCAAATTATCATCCGCAACATCCGTGATTACTTTTCTTCACTTATTTACTTCTACTTCCTAATTTTACTTAACAAAATTAAATAATAACTAATTACCAGATACAGAAATAAAATGCATTTGTAAGCATTGTGATGTTTAAGTTGTTTATTTAAATAAGAAATAATATTTAAATAAACTATTTAACCTTATGATCGATTTTTTACATTTTCAAAATTACTTTCTCTAAAGCTCAGATGAATCTATATGCTGCCTTTTCTATTTCTGTATTTCCGTTTTTCTGTTGTTGTAGATAATCATATTGTCAGTTACTTCAATATGTTTGGAACAAAATCTCAGGTTTAATATAAAGCCATCTACTTGTAACTAGGTCTTCAAAAGCATCAATAGCAAGATGCAAGAAATGGAGGTGATGCAAACTTATTTGTAAAAGAGTAAAATAATTTAAAATATTTTGCTTCTGCATTAGAACATTAAAATACTAATGGCTTAAAATAATCTAAATAAAATAGTTGGCCTTTTTATCCTAAAATGTTACCCAAGTCACTTTTCCATCAGACTTTTGTATATACCAAATGAATTGCTGAGCTATTAAAGAGATGACATTTTTCTATTTAGCCTTAGTACTGTGAGGATTAGAGCTGGTGATGAGCTTTGATCTCCAAAAGCAAACACAGAAATGCTAAACAGTGTTGTAGTCACCCAGGCTAGAGGAATCAGAACAATCACACCCCAGATGTCCTTTTGGAATGTTGCTACTGCCACCTCACATTTCATTTGCTGCCCTTGAACTTCTGTTGTTTCTGGTTAAGAATTCTGCATTATTGAAATGCTTGCAAACATAAACCACATCACGGTGTGCTAATACAGTTTATTTTTCAATCATTCATTTAGTAATTCTTCTTCCATTCCACAAAGGCATAAGAAATTCTGTCAACTCTGATGGTAGGTAAAATTAAATGGGTATATGGTAGTCCACCAGTAGTTTATTTGCCAGCAATTTTTGTGGAAAACCAAAGCAAACCAACAAAATAGGCAAAAGGAGATGGAAAAGAAAGAAAGTCAGTGCCTATGTCTCAGAATCATGGGTTAAGGGTTTTATTTTTCATGACTTTAATCCTCACCAAAATCCTGAGGTCATGATTATCCCAGTTTTTCCTAGGAACTCACTGAGGTTTAAAAAGATTAAGAAAGTTGTTTGAGGCCAGAGAACTAGTAAATGTTTGCATGAGGATTCAAAACCAAATTATACCACCCCAAAGCCACAGGACTTTCCACTATGTAACATTATCTGCCAAAGAATAATCAACTTGCCCCTAGTAACATGAACAGATTAATTTAGTTACATCTAATTCTTTCCTTCCTGTCATCCTATGAAAGAGAAGTTCCATTCCAAATAGTTCATAGCTATATTTTATGATATCACACATGCCACAAACTATAGTTTTACCAAGGAGTTTATTCCATCATAATTAAAAAAGCAATCTGTTCTAAACTTTGCCTCAGTCAGTCATATGGATCAGATCATAAGTGGGCAAACTAGATGACAGTTGGACAGTACTTCCTGATCCTGGCAAATTTTTTTTAATTTATTTACCCTTCTTCCTTCTACCAGACAGTAAATTTTCAAACAAGTAGAAGTCATGAAAAACTTTACTTATACATTTTACCTTCCTCCCTCCCCATAAACAACTGTAGGCACTCAAAAATATTGTTGACAAACCATTTGTTTTGAAAATACATTATTTATCTCAATATTCAAATATTTATTTTGCATAGTATATAATACTAAAACTACTCATGGAAAGTTGATTAAATTTTTGGGATCAAAAATACATATTAGATGACTCAAATATAGGAACAAGATGAGCAATATTATAAATTATAAATTTTTCATGCAATAATGGGTCTTTAGTAAATAAAACAACCTTAGCTATGAATTCCACTTCTTCATTTAATCCAGGAAGTGATAAAATAACTGACAATTCTAACCAGTTTTGAAAAAAAAAAATCTTTTATGATTTTTAATAAACTCCTCCTAAAAGGGTTTTAAAAACATCTAGATTTTTTGACTCTACTTTCAGTCTTATCATTTTAAATTATAGAGAATTTGTAGAGAGTTGATGAAAATTTTATTGTTATAGTTTATGAAGATTAATAAAATGACCTAGGGAACATACTATCCCTCCATACACATTTCCTCTTCTTCCTTTAGTAACAGAACACTTTAATTTTAGCAGATGATTGTGTAGCCTGAATAATGTCTATATTTTTAAAAATTTCCTTGGAGCTAGGTGTAGCCCTAAGTTTTTCTAATGGGCTCTAACTGGAGGGGAAATGTCCAGCTTCTGGATCATGTTCTTAAAGAAAGGGGAAATGCTCCTGACTGCCTCTTCCACCATTTGCTGATGGATGCAGAAGTGATAGCAGGAACTACAGCAGCCATAGTGTACATGAAATAAAAATAGAGTATGGAGGAAGAAAGCCAAAAGCATTTTGGAAGGTCCTGGATGATTATGGAAGCTACCACATCCAGGCTTTTGGAAGAGAGAGAAATAGATTTGCAACAATATTAAATCATTATTTCACTAACTGTGCTTGTGTCCTGATTACTAAGACCTTTCCTTTCTTCTCCTTATGAAATACATGTGACAATTCTTTCTTCACACTTCCAAATTACCCCCATGAAACACTGAAAATGGTCACTTTTTTCCTGAAAAAGGCTGGCAAGCTTTTAGCTCCCCTCAATAACTGGCAGATTATCTAAATTTGTAGACACACAAGAGTTAAGTATTTGTAAGTATACGTTAGAAGTTGAAAAACAGACCAAAACAAACCAACAATCAAAAATTCTGATCTTAGTCTCATAGTTTTTCTGGTTCCACTGGGCCTTCAATATAAAACAAAAAATAAAAGGATGATTATTAAAATGCTTTGATATATAAATAATGATAAGTGCTTCCATGAAATCAAACTTTTAGCTAATAAATTATATTTTTATCCAAATTCTGAAGAAATGGATAGAGTGAAGAAAATGAAATGAAAAGTTAAATGAAGAAAAGGAAATGAAGGACAGGTTTTCTTTGTTCTTTAGCAAAGGATTTGCTATGCATTTCATTTTTAATAAAATTATGTTTTTAAAAACCAGTGCCTATTTGGAATATATTTTTAATCAATACCAGGTTTGCCCTTTTGCCTACCAAAAAGACTAAAGCAGTAATGACATCACTTCCCTGATGCTGAAAAAGTGCTTAGAATTCAGTAGTGTATGTTGCAAACTCATTTGTTTTCTTTTGTTTACAGAAACAGAACTGACAGAATTATCCTTTCAAATTGCTTTGATAAATGTTATTCCTTTGGGATCAAACATTCTTGAGCTCTTTTCTGCTTTGCTGATCTCTTTCATTCAATTCCTTGACAAAGCCTAGATTCACAATTGTGTGTTTGGTTTCTTTCCACTATTTGGAGATTCTGGTTACATTTTTCTGGTTACTTTCTAATTATGTGCCACCACTTAGGGCTTTTTGTCTCATTCTCTAAAGGATAATAACTACTCATGAAGATGAAGAACATAGCATTAGGATAAAATGACATTGAGAAGACCCAATGAATTTGCCTGAGTATCTTATTAGTATTGTAATCCCATCGCTCTTGTAAACAATCCTTTTCAGAAGGATTTCCTATAAACAAGAAAAAAAATTGATCAGTGCTCTGTTTTAAAGTGAACTTAGAACGGTAAATATTTATGCTTCTGGGTTTTGGTTAAATTGTTAATACATAGTAAGCCACTTTCTTCCTTCTGCTTTCTGGTGGGGAGGGCAAGGCATAAAGCAATATACAAGGATGATTCTAGATACAATTCTGAAATCCTCAGCACAATACGTATTAAACTTGTATTCCTTCCTCTCTTAACCCTGTCTTTGTTCAATTAGTCATATCTTATTTAAAAAAATCAAGCATGCTTTATGCTTCATTTTAGACTAGTAAGCCAAAAACACCAATTTATTTCAATTTGAATTTGAAAATATCCCATTTGGATTTCTTATGCATATTGGAATAACTTGACAATAATGTTTATCATTTTGATCTTTTTAACTAATTGAAAGTTTATTGATTAGGACTACTGTATCTATTTCAATGCCCTGATAAAGCAAGTTAGATGATTTGACTTAAGTTTCAAAGGTATAAATATCAACTTCCAAGTGGTAGAGCGGAAAAGCCACAATGATGCAAATATTCTTTTAATTTTGCCTATTGTCCCTGGTCATCTGATTTAGAAAGTAAAAGACACATAGAAAAGTATACCAGGGCACACCAAAAAAGCAAAGAAACACTATTTTTTCCAGATTACTGAAAAGAACAATTTCAATAATGCTTAATATCCTCAATAGAACTGGACTTGTTTGAGCAAGGACTAAGAAGAAGTTCCCAGAATATTTCAGAATAAAAATAGAATGCTGTGATTAATCCCCCAGGCTCCAGAGATAGGATCAAAACAAATTAAGGGTACAGATAAAATAAAATCCAGGTGTAATGGAACACTTATTTTATTTCCCTGAATGTTCATAATTCAGGGTTTTTCTGACACTGAGTTCTCACAGTTTGAACTGTATGAACTCAACATTTATACCAATCCTTCCCTTGCAAATACTCATCCTCAAACTAACCCATTTTCATTTACAATACACAACTCACATCTAATTATATTTAACTATTTTCAGAGGGCATTTGTAAATGCGTTTTGGTTAGACAGCAGCTGCTTCATATTAGTGATGGGAAAAGGTCTTTCAAATCTTTGTTAATGTTATAAAGTTTGAATGAGTGTGCTTTTCACCTCCATGTATCACCCTTTAAAGGCTGTTTTGTTTTTTCCCCCCATGGTACCTTAAATGCAATAGATTCTTTACATTATGCTTTGATGTATGGAGCACATGGAAAATGCGTATGATAGTGTATAACCCATACCTCCCCTGTAACCAATAAGACAGTTTTTGAAGAGGGAAAAGTATATATTATTTTAATCTATTTAGTTCTTTAATTCATGTTCTAAAATTTAATAAGATACTACTCATAATTTTGTTTATATATAGATGGAGAAAATCAAATATTTCTGCTGAATGAATATAATAAAATACTATTAACTTTATTATACAACTTTCCTTCCTCCCCCTTGCCTCCTATTCTCCCTTCCTCCATTTTTTCCTTTCCTTTCTTCCTACTCTCCTTCCTTTCTTCTTAAAAATAATCTGTGAATACCCACTGTATGCAAAGCATTGTTCTAGTTACAAGATTAAATAATATATTACTTATTTAAAAGGATATGCTTTGACTGAGAAAGATGGAGGCATAGAGAGGAGTGGAAGCTAAGTAGTTCCCCTGGAACAACTACAAAAAACCAGAAACAACTAGTAAATAATACAGAATAACTGCGGGCGGACAAACGAGACCATCCATTCATCATACACCAACCTGAATTGGGAGGAATGCCCAAGAACACAGCATAAAATCTGTAAGTAAAACCTGTGGATCCAAGTCATGAGACCCCCTCCCCCATAGCCCGAGCTGCAAAGCCTCGTGGTGCCAGAGAGAAGCTCTCTCCCAGCAAGCGAATATAGCTCAGCTGAGCTCCAACTGGGGTTTTAAGTAGTGAGTGTGAACTGCTCACTACAGGTACAAATCCCCCAAAAAAAAGACAGAGGCTTTGGGTGATGACTGACCTTGGAGAGCTGGAGGGTCGCCATGGACTAGGTCTGAAGAGGACCATCTGTTTCTTTTTCGGCTCAGTGGAGAAAACCCCAGTCATTTTCAGTTTCCAGGACTGTGACTCAGAGAAGGGTGGAGACAGCACAAGCAGAGAGACCATTGAAAGGCTAATGACCTCCTCTAGGGGGTCTGTCTTCTCTAAGAGGAAAGGGGTGGGGCCCTTTCCATTCAGAACCAGACCCCAGAGCCTGGGGGAACACGGCCATACCTCCTCATACTACTCAAGAATTATAGGCTAACAGGCATCACCTGCTAGGCAGAAAAGCACAGTGACCTGAGGCATCACAGGGTGGAACAATTTTCTAAGACACACCCTCAGGGAAACCAGATACTGAATATTTCTTCCCTCTGGGACCTGAGCCTGTTCTGGTCTGGGAAAACCTGATTTGGATAACCAAGGAAACCATGCCTAGACAACAGAAAATTACAACCTACACTAAGAAAAACAAAGTTATGGCCCAGTCAAAGGAACAAATGTACACTTCAACTGAGATGCAGGAATTTAAACAACTAATGCTAAATCAGTTCACAAAGTTTAGAGAAGATATTGCAAAAGAGATAGAGGCTGTAAAGGAAACACTGGGCATGCGTAAGGCAGAAATTGAAAGTTCAAAAAAACAACTAGTAGAATCTGTGGAAATGAAAGGCACAACACAAGAGATGAAAGACACAATGGAAACATACAACAGCAGATCTCAAGAGGCACAAGAAAACACTCAGGAACTGGAGAACAAAACACCTGAAAGCCTATACACAAAGGAGCAGATGGAGAAAAGAATGAAGAAATATAAGGAACGTCTCCAGGGACTCAAGGATGAAACAAAGTACAATAATGTACATATTATTGGTGTCTGAGAAGGAGAAGAGAAGGGAAAGGGGGCAGAAGCAATAATAGAGGAAATAATCAATGAAAATTTCCCATCTCTTATGAAAGACATAAAATTACAGATCCAAGAAGCGCAGCGTACTCCAAACAGAAGAGATCTGTATAGGCCTATGCCAAGACACTTAATAATCAGATTATCAAATGTCAAAGACAAAGAGAGAATCCTGAAAGCAGCAAGAGAAAAGCGATCCATTATATACAAAGGAAGCTTAATAAGACTGTGTGGATCTCTCAGCAGAAACCATGGAGGCAAGAAAGAAGTGGTGTGATATATTTAAGTTGCTGAAAGAGAAAAACCACCAACCAAGAATCCTATATCCAGCAAAGCTGTCCTTCAAATATGAGGGAGAGCTCAAAATATTTTCTGACAAACAGACAGTGAGAGACTTTGTGAACAAGACACCCGCCCTACAGGAAATACTAAAGGGAGCACTACAGAGTGATAGAAGACAGGAGTGCGTGGTTTGGAACACAATTTGGGGAGATGGTAGCACAGCAATGTAAGTACACTGAACAAAGATAACTATGAATATGGTTGAGAGAGGAAGGTGGGGAGCATGTGACACACCAGAAGAAAGGAGGAAAGATAAAGGCTGGGAGTGTGTAACTTGGTGAAATCTAGAGTATTCAACAATTGTGATAAAATGTACAAATATGTTCTTTTATGAGGGAGAACAAGCAAATGTCAACCTTACAAGGTGTTAAAAATGGGCAGGCATTGGGGGAGGGATGCAATCAATATAAACTAGAGACTGTAACTAATAGAATCATTGTATTATGCTTCCTTTAATGTAACAAAGGTGATATACCAAGGTAAATGCAGATAAGAGGGGGGATAGGGGAGGCATGTTAGACACTTGACATTGGTGGTATTGTCTGATTCTTTATTCTACTTTGATTTAAGGTTATTTTTCCTTTTGCTGCTTCCTAGCTGTCATTTTTTTTTTCTCTTTCTTTTACCTCTCTACCTTCTTTGACTCTCCCTCCTGCCTTGTGGAAGAAATGTAGATGCTCTTATATAGATAGTGGTGAAGGTGGTGAACACATAAATATATGACCATACAGAGAACCATCGATTATTTACCCAGGAAGGAATGTATGGTGAGTGAACAAAACCATATTAAAAAAAAAAATGGGTTGATGACAAAACCTTGAGGGCAATATACTGAGTGAAATAAGCCAGACACATAAGGACAACTATTGCAGGGTCTCACTGATAGGAACTAATTATAATATGTAAACTCATAGACATGAAATACAAGGTACCAAGATATAGGACGAGGCTTAAGAATGGGGAGTGGTTGCTCAGTATGAGCAGAATGTTCAACTAGGATGAACTTAAATGATTGGAAATGAACAGGGGTGTTGGTAGCAAGATGTGAGAATAACTAACAGTGACGAATGGTGTGTGAATGAGTAGAAAGGAGAAGCTCAGAGTCATGTATGTCACCAGAAGGAAAGTTGGAGGTCAAAAGATGGGAATGTATAAAACTGAATCCTATGGTGGGCAATGTCCATGATCAACTGTACAAATACTAGAAATCTCTTCCATGAACCAGAACAAATGTATGACAATACAATTAGAAGTTAATAATAGAGGGGCATATAGGGAAGAAATATATACCTATTGCAAACTATATACTACAGTTAGTAGTATTTCAACATTTTTTCATAAACAGCAACAAATGTACTATACCAATACTATGAGTCAACAATTGAGGGGTGTTGGTTAGGGATAGGGGAGGATTAGAGTTTCCTTTTCTTTTTTTCTTTTTTCATCTTTCACTTTATTTCTTGTCTGGAGTAATGAAAAGTTTCTAAAAATTGAACAAAAATTAAGTACGGTGATGGATGTGCAGCTGTATGAGGGTACCCAGGGGCAAGTGGTTGTACACTTTGGATCTTTGGATAATTGTATGGTATCTGAATAATCTCAATGAAGAAAAAAATATGAATTAAAAAAAAAAAAAAAAAAGGACATGCTTTGTTAAAGAAATGCTTTGTTTAAACCCAGGATTCTTTCATCTTTTAGTTCCCATGGGTTAACTTTCTCAGAGATTTTCACACCAGACGTCTTGGCCCCAGGGCCACATGGTTTCACGTGTGGTGTGGGAAGTGGCGTTTTGTGCTCTGAGAAATAGTTTATTAGAAAAATTGTTTATTGATGCCAGTGCAATGACTTGCTGACAATGTCATTGTCCTTTCCTCGACCTATCACTGTTCTCTTTTCCTTTCCTTCTGGAAATCACTCTTTCTGTTTTCCTCCTTCTTCTCAGGTATAACAAATGACTATGAAGACTTTTCATCCTTGCAGGGAAAAACAAAGACATGAAAGACATGTTTGGTCTGCACCTAGAGTTGGCATTCCTCTTACCACATTTACAAATGGAGTTAATCCCTCTAAACCAAATCACCTTCCCCACCATTTTCCATATCACTAAACTTAAAAGTGCATGTGACAATTCTGAAGCAAAGGCATTGGAATTGTCTTACCTAGACAGAGTTCCTCTACTTTAACATGTCAAAATTGAACATTTCCTTTTCCATACCATAAGGAATTCTCTCCTTTTCAGTCTTGGTCATGCTATCATTTCTCTAGTGTGCAACGCTCAAAAACCTTGGCATTTTCCTTGACTTCTCCTTACCCATATAAATGTCACCCATCCAAATATCACAGTTCTGGCCAATGATTCTTTCTTTCTTCTGTCTCTTGCATTCAAGTCTTCTGCATCCAGGTTTTATTCCTACTTCTGTCACTAGTGTCCAGAGCTGTATTGTCCACCGTGGCAATCACCAGCCATATGTGACTATTGGTCACTTGAAATGAGACTGGTACAATTGAATATATGAATTTTTGTTTTATTTTATTTTAATTAATTTAAATTAAATCAACACTAGTAGCACAGCTTTAGAGAATAAAACCCTATCATTTAAAAAATAAGGCTGCTAAAATAAATGCAATTTTAGATGGAAACAAAGAAATCCCTTTTAAAAGCGGGCTGATAACTTGAGATCTCTGTCCTGGAATATATTTAGGAAGTAAACAAACTACTCTCAGTCTTGAATGATCTAGAACTGCAATGTCTAAAGTAGCCACTTGCCCCATGCAGCTATTTAAATTCAATTAACTGAAGTTAAATAAAATAAAAATATCAGTTCTTCAATCACACTAGTTATATTTGAAGCTAAATAGGCACATTTGGCTAGTGGCTGCCATTGGACAGTATAGACTGCGACCACTGCTGAGGAAATTTTTTTCAGTAGTGCTATCTAGAGCCTATTAGACCATAATTGCATCTGGTGTGGACTGCTTCCACAGCCTTCTTGTTTATCGTCCTGCTTGCAGGAGGTCCCCTTTAAATAAATTCTGAAATCCGGCTAATTTGACCTAAGAACTGCTTTGTATAGATCCTGATCAAAATACGTTAAAAGATATTCTACAGACTAGGAATAATGTACTTTCTGAGACCCAGCGTTCAAGGCTCTTTTCAACTCACCACTGTAAAGCTCTCTAAATGTATTACCCTATCCTCCTCAAAATGAATGTGCCAAGTAAGAAAAAATTGATGCATCTGTATGTCCCTTGAGACATCAGATGCATTCTAATCTCTAATCCTTTTCTCACCCAATATCAGGAATTTCTTCTTCAACCTTCTTCACATTGGTTTACATAAATCCTGGCCCCATCAAACCCCAACTTTCCATGAATTCTCTGTGGAATCAGTCATGTGTTTGTCAACTCTATTCTAAGTAGATGTTTGAATCCTCAAGGATTCATTCTTCCATCGGACATTTATTAAGCTCCTATGGTGTCGTAGGTACCATGTAATAGAGGGGAAAGTAAAGGCCTTTCAATGAACACATTGATTGTGGAACCACAGATTACAAATACTATGTAAGAAGTACTTGTCATAATGCCCTGAATACTTGTAGGCATTAAGTACTAGTTCATTCCTTGGGATTATCATGATTAAAATGAAACCAAAAACTGAAAATGAAAGCAGCAGACTATTCTTTCAGCTCATACATGATATCACTTAAACATAGATAATGGTTTTATTTAGTTTCTAAATTCATGTGGATCTACTAATTAGAAGATGCCCAGTTAAGTTTGAAATTCAGATAAACAACAAATAATATTTATTGTGTCTCAAATACTGCACAGGATATATTTATACTAAAAAATGTCATTTACCTGAAATTCACAATTAACTGGCATCCTGGTTTTTGAGGGTAGTAGAAGGGAGCTAACTATAAAATTATACAAACTGTTCACTTTTAACCAGAAATTAAAAGAAACCTAAGTGTGAAAAGCCCCAAATTGCACAGACATGGATAGGAACATTTTTCTGTAAAGAGCACTATACTAAATATTTTAGGCTTTGCAAGCCACAAACTATCTTTGTTGAATATGTTTTGTTTTGGTTTTGTTTTTAATAAAATGGTGCTTTCAAAACATGAAAAACATTCTTAGCCAGGGGGAAGCACAAAAAGAGTTACAGGCTGAATTTGTCCCCATAGGGTGTAGTATGCCAACCAACTTACATGGAGAATGAGCCATTCAGAAATAATAGAGCATTAAGTTCCAGAGTTTGACATTCAAGGCTCTTTCTTGCTCTTGACAGCAGTGTTTCTTGCTCTGCTTCTCATTAGCTTTCAATCCGAAAGTCTCATTTCACTAGATTATGCCCCTTACCTATTCTCTGATCTCACCTTGCTTATTTCTGTTCCTAGGTTTTGGTTGCTGGAATACTGTCTTCCCTCCTCCTTACATATACAAATGTGACTCATTTTTCAAGGCTCAATTTATATTTGGCTTCTCTGGTGAAACCCCAGAGTGGTCTTGGGCATCCTGTATTTTGTGAGTATGCCTTATCACCTTAAATGGAATATAAATTCTCTGAAAGTAATGATTTCATCTTTCTTCCCCTCACTGGGCATAGCACCTTGTTATGTCCAGAGAAAATATTCACTGAAATATTTTGTTACATGGAAGATGACATTCAGTTAACATTGTTTATTCTTTTTTATAGTTGGTATGATAAATTATCTTCATTTCAATCACATCAGGATAAAGAGAAAAAATCAAATTTGATGTAATTTTTATTTTTTACCTTGAAATTTTACTCAAGTTTAACTTTCTTCACTTTCACTTTTGTGAAGATATGTTACAATGTAGTGGGGAAATCCAGGTTGGAATGTTCTCCTACTGATCTAAAATGACATATTTTGCCATTAGAGATACCAAAAAGTATATCACTAAAAATCCACATAGTGTTTGGATAAATTCTGGATTTCTCAACATTTGAAAGTAAAGGAGCCTATATTCAACATCAAGTTCAATTTATCATTGAACTAATTTATGGAAACTGCATTTGACTGGTTTATCAAAATTAACTGCTCTTATTTGCTACCAATTCCTAGACTTTAAATACATGTTAAAATATTTCCAATTCATCCCCTAATCGTTCATACCTAAATCAAAGGAAAACTTGGCATTTAAGCATACTCTGTAAGATCGTATCAGTCATTCATCTTATTATTTTTTAATTCAGTAGAAATGCACAGCACTGAGCTTTGCCACAACAAGTATTCAATAACTACTGAAGGAATTAGCTTTTTTTTTCTTAACCACAGAAATAACAAATGGTAGATCTAAATAATATGATTCCCATTGCTTACGAAAGGTTGCTTAGCTATTTTATTCAGAAGACATCTTTATTCGTTGCTCAGGGTAGCAGTGTATAGAGGGAAAGAGAAATATAAAACACCTCTAGAAGAGTGCATGTAAAAAGAGGTTGATGTTATAAGGGATAGAAGCCCTCAAATAAAATGTATTAGTTGACTTTAGAATAGTCTCCCAAGCTCGTTGATATCTTTGCACACTTGATCCAAAAGCATTATTTCCAGAGAGTGAATCCAGAAAGAATTACTTAAACTAGAAGGCCTGTTCTGGCCTGGGTCCAATGCTATTGAACATATATAATACTTCTTTGAGAATATGCCACTTTATGCATAGTACTGACATAGGTAAAGCTGTGTATATTTAATCTGCTAATAGTTGTTCATCTGTAGAGTACTTCAAATATATTTAAAATTTATAAATGTGGGACAGTAAAATTGTGGAACTAAATTATTTGTGGAAGTGGTTGAAAGTTGACTGTTTTAGGGACATGTTACAACATGCTTTCGCTTGCAGCAGTAAAGCTTTAAAAATTAGCCATTCTCTTGTATTTTTCTAGCAACTGTGGTGAAAAGATCGAAGCCTTGTGCTGGTGTAAAAATAAACAATCACAACATAGCCTGAAAAAATAATATCCCTTTCTATTGAACTCTTTATATGCAACCCTCAAATCTTGTCACATTGGTGACCACCAGCATGTCCACTCAATGTAAAATAGCTAATCCTATCGAGGTACGAGAGAAACAAAATGATTAATATTATAAAATCTACAAGATGAATTACATATTAAATGTAGCTTATAGCTATAAAATAATGCCATGAACAAAAAATTTTTGAAAGACATTTTAAGGTAAGAAAGATGTCTGTGTTAATGTATGCAACAGTCATCTAATAACCCATTGGACACAAAAAATGTAAAGTGCAGTAATGATAACTTACATGCATTATTTAGACTCAAAAATACCTCATTTTGAAAGAGTATTTGAGCTTGAAAACATTTTCTGTGAGAATAATGACAAAAAATATAAATGCTAAATATTAACAGCAAGAAACTTACATTTCTATTAATCAGTCAAGAGACATTCATCAAGGCAATGTAATTTCAGAATAATCATAACTAGTGACGAAACCAGTTATTTTCTCTATGACCTGGAAATAAAGTAGCTAAGCACAGAGGAAAAACTCCAAACCAACTGAGGCCAATAAAGGAAATTTAAAAGTCAGAAGGGAAGACGATGAAGGCTTATAACTTTGACATCAATGGTATAGCCCCTGCAGGATTCAGCCTACAAAGTCAAGGAGCCAATCATGCATAGTAAGTAGAAAGTGAAAATTTCAAGGATTTGGTATAATGCAGAAGAAGGAGACAAACACTGTGTCTTACTGATACTGCTTTGGCTCATGATATACCTATGATCAAATAGTCTTTGATCAAAATGATAACTTTCCAGAATGATCTTACACACCAAGTTTGTCTCAAAATGAATTTTACCTATATTCATTCATACATGTATTCATGCATACATCTATTAAATACATATTCATTGAGTTCCTACTAAATGCCAAGCAAATCCTTGATGTCATGAACTTACATCCTAGTGGAGGAGACTGTTATGGAAAATAATTTATGAGTAATATAATTTAAGTGGCTTTGAGAGCCATAATGAACAAGAGCTAAAGGAAGAAAGAATGAGATGGTATAGAGCAAGCAGTTATTTTACAGAGTGATCAATCCAGGGCCGGGACTCTAGGTGAAGAGGTTGTGATACCTCAGTAGACGGAAGAGGTGGAAGTGTAAGCTATGAGAGGCCCGGTGGAAGATCATCCCAGGGACAGAAATGACACAAGTAAAACCCCTCAGTCAGGGACCAGCTCTGCCTTTTACTGAACCAGCAAGATGGAGACAGAGTCAGATGGTGCAGAGCAAAGTAGAAGGGATAAAAGATATGGCATTTTATTATGAGCATGATGACAAGCATTTGTGGGTTCTTTAGTCTGATTCACATTCTTAAAAGTTAATTCTGGCTTCTTTAATGAGAATCTACTGTAGGGGAGCAAGATGAGAGACAGGGAGACCAGTTAGGAAGCTTTCAAAGTAGTATGGAATAGATGATGGTATATTGAACACAAGGATGGAAGTTGTGGAGGTGTTAGGTATGTGGATTTAGGGCGTAGTTAAAAGTTAAGATGGGTAGGTCTTAACAATGAATTAGTTATGGGGCTTATAGGAAAAGAGTTAAGAATGACCTAAATATATATATAAAACTCTATAACCAAATAAGTTTTCATAGACTGAAGGTTTTTCAAATTATAGTAGTTCTGAGGGTAATGATAGAAGAGGAATTTCAGGTATGTTTTGAGCAGTTGCTGCAGATGACTTCTTTGAAGGGGATAGCATTCTCTTGAACTTACAGGTTCTGAAGTGCTTGATAAAAATACACACACAATTTTAAGTTCAACAACATCACCTTATTGTCAAGAAGATAGTTTGTTGACTGAATTCCCTCAAGCCTATGTATATGACCCATGGTATTCTCCCAAACCAAGATAGTACATAGGTAAATGTAGCAGTTTAGTTACTTGGTCTTCAAGAATAACTATTACTATTTGATACAGAGAACACATAAAGAGCAGATAATTTTCATGATTAGAGCAGTGGTAAGCTATAGATCCCTGGGGGTTACGTGGAGTTTTTTGGAGGAAACAATGAATCCTTATTTGTACCAAGTATTATCTTTAGATTAAACAAATAAATAATTATGCACTAATTTATATAATTTGAAAATATCTGGAAATCCATTGTGATTAAATACAAATTTATTTAAATGTGTTACTTGATATTATAGTTACTTTTGCTAAGAATTACTCTAAGGGCAGACACCACAAATAATGATGTCAGAACTTTTTGTGACATTGGTCAGACAAGGGAACTGACAATTTTTTTTTTAACTGATGAGAGGAAATAGGCATGCATAAAGAGAAGCCTGAAATGTCTAAGTTCTCAGAAGGGAGGAAATTGGGAAGGCATACTGGGCAACAAAGAAAAATACAGCTGGCTAGTCAGAGTGACAACTGGTGACCCCTCAGCCCAGTGTGGCCCGTGGAAGGGGACCCTCTGAGTGGAGTGAGTCTGAGTCTATCTACATATCTGATATCTGGTCTGTGCCAAGTAGCATGCTGGTCTCTGGGATTACCATGGGGAAGAAAACACTGCCACAGGTTTCATTGACCTTAGTCCCTTAGTGTCCAAAGCAGAAGACAGACTCTGTTCAAATAATTCCAAAGAAAGAAGGATTGTTCCCTGTTTTCACTTGGATTCCAGCATGTTAAAGGAATCAGTACACAGGTTCTGCCTTCAACCTTTGCTGTTGGGATGTGCTATTCCAAGTGGCTTCTTTTCTCCCCTAGGGAGATGAGCACATGAGGACAGATCCTGTTCTTGACATTTCACTGAAATACCTGGAAGATGACTGAGGCTTTTGATAGGGAATGAGTCTGCTATTCTATTTTCTATGAGATTCTGAAACACAATACATGCCTGGGAATTTATTAGCTCACTGTTCTGAGACTAGAAGTTCAAAGTGGAGGTGTCAGCAAGGTAATGCTTTCTTCCTGAAGACTGTGTCATTCTGGGGCTGGCTGCTGGTGATCCTGGTCATTGGCTTTCTGTCCCATGGCAATGCACATGGTGTCCTCTCCTGGCTTTTCTTTCTCTTCCAAGTTCCATTGACTTCCAGCTTCTGGTGGCTTCCTGTGGCGTCTCTATCTGAATTTCTCTGTTATTAAGGACTCTTGAAATCTGGATTAAGACTAACCTGATTTAGTTGGACCACACCTTAACTGAAATAGCATCTTGAAGAGATCTTACTTACAATGGGTCCACACCCACTAAAATGCTGACCAAGACTGAGAACATGTCCAAACTGAGGTACACAATTCAATCCATCACAGGGCCCAATGACTTTTTTTTGATTGTTTGTTTATATTTTGTGATTTAGCACAGAAATAGCTGTTTCATTAAAAAAAAAAAATTCCATATCAAGAAAAGAACAAAATACCAGAGCTAGCAGAAGTCACTTTAGCTCTTATAAGCAGGGAATGGAGGAATAAGAAAAAACCCATATTCTGAAAGAAAATCTAACAATACTTCCTAAATGATAGATAATGCATCTAAATAGTAATTTGTTATTTTAGAAATGTTCATAGCGCCCTGTTTTTCTCTTCTCTCAATATTTACCACTCACTGACATAATTAATTGTTATATTTCCAAACTTACCCACCATTTTCATATGGGCACCTCCTTGGCCTGGTTCAGTTCTGTATTCCCAAAGCTAAGCACAGGACTGCACAAAGGGTGTGAGTAAATGCTTTGCTCATTCAACAGATATTCTTAAGTAGCAAAGAAAAGACATTTGACATATTCAAGCTAAAAGACAAGTTTTAAACTTGGTGAAAACTAACAAATAGAAGCTAAGGACAAAGGAATAGGCATAGAGTATCCAAATATAAAATAGGCTAGAGGGGGTATGTACATTATCATGTAGAGATAAAAAACAGAGACCTGAAAGATGTCAGCTATATACATGAATAGCAATTACTAACTGCACAAATGTTAGCAGGTTACTTAAGCTCTCTGTGCCCTCATTTCTTTATCTGCAAATATTGATAATAGAAATTCACCGTAATGTTTCAAAGATTAAATTAGATATGTTTGTGAAGTTGTTAACACAGAGAATGAAACAGATCAAGGACTAGTAAACAAAAAGTTTTTATTTAAAAGATGGAATTAAAATAGCAACACATTAAGAACTAATAATACAGAGCAAAACTGATGTTTGGAAAGACTAATACTTTCAAGCGATAAACTGAAAAGATTTAAATGATACAAAACAAATACTAATATCCTAAAAAGATACGAAGATTTAATAATTAAAAAAAAAGTCTAAAAGAAACTTTTAATAAGACAACAGTATACATTTCAGGACTTAATCCTCTTTTGCCAAGATAGTGAGACCATTCGAGTGGCACTTGTTAAAAAAAAAATCCTTAACCTCCAATTCAGTCACCTCATCAAAACTCCAGGGTCTCTGGCCAGAGCAAAACCCTTGGCCTCTTGCTTTTTGCCGCATACTCTCAAGAATCTGTATGTTTAAATAACGAAGGGCAAAGCTTAAACCAAACACCTGCAAAGTGGTATTTATTCCCTACCACGGCAATTTCACACCCTACCATCCACTAACAACTAGCATCCACTTTACAATGCAGCTACTCATGTAATGTCACACATAATATTGTGTTTGTTGCTTAGTCTGATTATATTTCTAGTTTGATCTTCCCTGCTCTTCTTTCTGTCAGTTTGCAAATTATCTTGCCAGTTTTTGAGCATTTGATACTCTATAAACTGTGTTCCACCATTTCCAAAACCTTGGAAACACTTTTAAGAGAAACTTCACATCCAATTTCAACTTTAAACATTTAAAATGCTTTTACCTCAGAGACCACTAACCTTTGCTCTCCTCTTTCCATCTACTTTTGTTTTAATCTGAGCATGGGGAATAGTAATGGAATGGAAATTACCCAAACTTTGGCTTGGAGTTAACCAGGGCACATGGTTGAACATAAGTAATTCTTAGGTTAAAAACACACACATATATACACACACAAAAAAAAGTCATCGTACCGGAATTCCTAGCCCCAAGGGTAATCTGTTTTTTAAGTGTGCTTTCATTTTGTCTTCTTATGCCCCAGACCTGCAGATACTTTAAACTCTAGGTAAAGAAGGGGTCAAGTTCTCAATGAAGGAAAGAACAGCCTCTCTGTGGTTTTTATCAAATTGTAAGTCCCCTAAGTTCTTCAAGAGAAATATCACATGTTGACTGTATAAAGACAAAATGCCCAGTCTCTTGTCAAAGGGCAGATTGATGTGATATGACCTAGGAGAGAGAGAAATATTAGCTGAACTGTAAACCTCCTGAGACAAAAGAATTGAGCAAAACCCAAATAGACTTTGACATTTATTCATTCTTTAAAGATTTTTTTGCATGTACTTGTCTCCTCTATATGCTATCCAAAATACCCATATGTTTTTCCATAGAGATAAGACAAAATGCATATTTGACCTCTGAATGTATTGGTTTCTAAGTTCCATACTGAGGTAGATAACGGTACCTATATGAGATATGTGTTTTACAAAATACTGGCCAACAATTGGGCTGCAAGCACTGCCATTGGGCTACCCATTGCCAGAAGCCCCTAAAATTACTTTCAACTCTAAAGTGTTTCCAAGGCATTCATTCTAAGACATTAGAAGAATATCTTATCTCTCTTTTCACACTCATGCAACTTTTTCTAAAGGAGCATTTCTCCACGTTACTTGAAATGCATATTTTCACTGGATGGTTATAAAACAATTGGTCAAATTTAAACAGATTTCTTTATTGCAAATGATCTCAGAAACTTTGTGAAGATGATATGCATATGGGTGGAGAGAAAGATGTATAATATATACATCAGCTTTCCCAGGCTCATTTGTCCATAGAAGATCTTTTCTTTTTCTTGCCATTTGAGCCGATTGTCTCTCAGAATATTGACCTAGACTAGCATTGCACCTCTGTGTCAATCTGTGTCAATCTGGGTTAATCCAAAGGGAAAATATTAGTGAAAGAAAAAAAAACTGGAAGAGAATAAAATTCCTGCAGGTCTATAAATAGAGCCCAGGAAATTAGGCCAATTTCTTTATCTGAATTATTAAGCTTATAGTGTGAGGTAAATGCCAGTTTTCTCTGTTGAGAATGTTCCTGTTCTTTTTCACTGTTTGTAGCAGGATAACTTCTTGGCCTACTAACTGATCGTGTTTTTTTGTGCCTGCATGTCCTTTTTGGCTCTGTAGGCCTTTTCCTTCCAAAGTGGAGTGGAGTACTCCATCATATCAGTTGAAAGTTGTGCCAGAATTGGGAGGAAAAATAAAGATTAAAATATTTAGTTTCCTAGATACAAAAGCAATGTTTCCATGTAAGAGAAAATATTTGGAAGTATTCTGACCAGCATGAGATGGTTTTTCCTTCCTTGGGGACTAGGCAGGCTGGGGATGGAATGGCAAATCAGAGTGGAAGTGAAAGGTTTAATTGCTGGATTGTCCTTCAAAGTGTCCCCTGTGTCCCACTCCTCTCTAGCCTCCAAGCCAGTAGGAATATCTTATACAATTTGGGGATACAAAACAGAAAGGCTCTGGGTGCCCTTCGTTTCCTGGATAAGGCTTAGGAGAGCTGCAAGTTTGACAAAGTCTCCCAAGTATAGTAGGATGCAGGGGTAATTGTGTGGAAATGAAGTTCCTGAGACAGTCTTACCACGTTTCCTGAAGCCCAGGTGATGGGGAAAACAGCCCTGAGAGAGGCGGAGATGCAGCTGAGTCAGAGGAACCATGAGGTAGGGCTGTGGAGGAAGCTCCTACTTGGATCAAAACTGAGGAGAGACAGATGAGAACTCAGCTATTGTCATGTGACTGGACGGCAATGCCTGAAGTCTAGAAGGAAGACCCCTTCCCCGCACTCACATTTGTGATATGACATTATTTTGATTAATTCACAGTAGAGGGGACCAAGAAATAGAGATTGTATGTCCCCGGAAAGTTCACATAGCTAATAAATGGCAAACTGGGACTGGAACCAAAGTCTTCTGAATCCAGATCTAATGGTCCTTCCACTACTCCAGAGCAAATGGAAGTACAATTGGTTTAGGAAGAAAATATGCATTTAATTTTCAAACTGTTTTGTTTGAAATCTCCTCCTGCAATTTAGCAGTTAGAAACTAAAAACCCTGTATCACAGACACAGAGATAGAGAGAAGCTGTGGTTTGGACCATAAGAGCAGTAGACTGTGCTGAAAGGAGAATATTGGCAGTGGCTAAGAGAAGGTGACTAATGGGTCTTGTGGGAAAACCCACAAGTAGGCAGCTACAAGGGAAAGAGGCAAACTAGACAGAGAAATTATATGCTGCAAAAGGGAAGAGAATATGAGGATGATGCAGCAATCCACAGTCAAAGAAAGATTTTCCAGAAGAATTATCTCCTACTTTCAGTTACAAAGTTAATTAAGAGTGAATTACAACTGTTCCTAGGCCTAATGTCAAAGGAAAAGTATTAAATTTTGAGCAATTTACCTACAGGAAACAAGTCATTTTCTCACTAAGAGTTTCTTTGTTCTTACTATATATCCAATTCCAACAAGCTCATTTATAGATTTCTCTAATAATCTACAAATGATTTGAAGTAGCAAATCAGGAGGAGTATGAAATGTTCTAGAATTAAAATGTAAAATATAGATATGAATAACATATGAAATCATATCTAGAAAACTATCAAAAGAGGACATAAAATGTTAAAAAATATAGCAGAGTTTAATTGGGATACAGAGACAGCTATACATATTTCAATAAGTCTGAATCCATTACCTAGAAAACAAAGCTAGAAAATAAAAGAGGTTTCTAAAGATATTCCAGAATCATAATAAAACATTTCTAATTAATGAACTCTGGCAAAGAAGTCGGGAAAATATGCAATTCCTTTTAGAATAAATACTTATCAAAAGTATTGGCTACTTAAAAGAATAAATTTAAGTAATGGGAACATTGACTTATATGGAGCAATTTATATCCCTTTGATGCCAAAGTAATTATTTATTTCCCCTGTACTTCAGGCAATAAAGATTCTTCTTTAGGTGACAATAGTGGGAAATAAGTATATTTAATAATGTATCAGTACAATTGAGTGTCTCCAAGCTTGGCCTCTAGAGTCAGAAAGTTTGGGTTAGAATCCCAGTTCTGATGCTTACTAGCTATGCGATTCTGCAAATTTCCTAACATCTCTGTGCTTCAATTTCCTTGTCACTAAACCAGGGATAATAAACACATTACTCTGGTGGAGATTTATGTAAAGCTCTTAAAATAGTGCCTGGGATATAGTAATCCAACACACTATATATCTTTGCTATTCTTATACACACCATATGCTTTTATTAATCGTAGCTTCATAGCTTATCAGGAAATGTAATGAGCAGAAGAGTCTTGAATTAATTTAATGAAAATATCTAGAAATCATTTCCCTTTACTGTGATTTGTTTTGTAGATTATTTTCTGATATGCTTTAATATAACTCCTTTACATAAACTTAAGAAAAATAATCCTGAATATTATAACTATAAGAGAAAAAAGGAAAGATTAGCATATTCTAAATACCATATAAGCTGATATTAGATAAATATCTTAAGCTTCTCTTTCATATCTGAATTTTTCCCCTAAGAAAACCACATGAACATGGGCATTAAAAATTATTTGCACATTTACCATGTAATTGTGTGGGCTCGTGGACACATACAAAACTTGAAAGCATAAATTTGAACCCTCCAAATGTAGGTAAAATAATCCTGTGGAGGACTGGGATGGAGACAGATGGAAAGCACAACTAATGCAAGTTGGTATGAATGACTACATCCCCATCTGGGTGACTGCCAGACTTTCAAATAATGACTCCAACAGTAATTTTTAACATCATACATTTCTCCTTCTGGAAGCAATACACCAATCTGCAAATAATCTTAGAGTATTTTTCAGTTTTTGGAATTTAAACAACTTAAGTTTTCTAATTCTGACAAGGATTACTTTCCTATGGAGTTGGTTATTGGAAGCTATGACCTTCTTTCCTTGTGGTTCTCCTTCCTGAAAATTCACATATCTGTTTAATATATATAATTTTAAAAGACTAATGAATTAATTCTTTATTCTAGCTTAAATTAAAATTCTTAAAAATACTGCCTTTAAGTTTTGAAGTTGAATTGCCCTGTAAATCATCAAGTGGAAAAGTATTAATTAGTAGTTTAGACCTAGAATAAAGCTTATGAAATTTAGTGGGCAGTCTTTCTTTTAAGTTTTCAAAAATTATACATCAGTGTTTTTTTAATCTTTGAATTTCATTGGTATTTGCCTTAGTGATGTGAAATCTTTAAATCTAGAGAGTAACTAATGATATCCTAGCCCTTTCTTTTTGTGTCTCTGAGCCAATCAATGCCAGTAATCAGAGAGTCACTTTTTTTCCAAGGGCATGTCTTCAGTTCTAAGGACATTCCAAATCCAAAGAGGATACCTTAGCCACACGGGCTAGTGACTCCTGAAATTGGCCCTTCTTTTAAAGCAAAATAGCTTATTGGTTAAAAGCATGGATTTTAGAATAATACTCACCTGGTTTTTGAATCCCAGCCCTGTCAGATATTTTACTTTTATGATGTTTTATTTTTATGAATTTCAGTAAGGTTAAAAAATAAAAATGAGAATAATGGCACGTTCTTTAAATATCTCACAAGTGGACTGAATGAGACTTATTCATTCGTTCTTCAGATATCTATCAAACACCTGTTACATATTAAGCCCTGAGCTAGGGGCTTGGGCTCACATCTTTGGTGGGGAAAGTCGAAAGAAATAATGAAATTTGCAAATAAACAAATAGGAAAATAATCAATTTGCAGTGAAGTTCAAAAAGAAAATAAAACTGCTTGATGTGATAGAGAATGATTGGATTACTTTAGATGGGTTGGTTAGGGAAGGCATCTGAGAAGATGACTTCTGAGCTGAGCTCTAAGGGCAAAAGGAGCAAGTCATAAGAATTGGGTAGGAACTTTCTGGGCACAGTAAATGAAAAGACCTTGAGTTGGGATTAAGTCAGGATTTTCAGGGAGAAAGAAGGCCAAGATAGCAGGTATTTAGTGCCCAATAGAGTGGTATTGAAGTCAGAGAGATGGGAGGTAGAAATTAAGTGCTGGTGCTGAGTCAAAATACTTGGGTTCAGATCCCATCTCTACCACTTGCCGAATCTGAGCCTCTGAGACAGTATTTAAACTATTTGACCTTGGGTTTCCTCACCTGTGAACTTATATATTATTGAGCTGTTATTTTAATTCTTATAATTTTATAATTTATGGTTGAGTACAGAGCACATAAAATGACCAATAAGTACCAGCAGTCATTATTATTATTACTGTTATTATTTTATTACATCACTAGGATGATCCAGTACATTTACATCTAAAGACATAGAAGTATAATCCAAGCACAATTCTTTATGAAGTAACTATTTCATTATGTAGCTATGTAGTATAATATTTCAAATCTATTTAGGATGAAACATTTTCTAAAAAATCATTTTTCCATTCTTTCTACAGTTCTAAGAGCTTTATGCCTTAAAGCATTATTTTTTATCACATGAGCATAGCAAGGTTAGATGCTGATTGGTGAAGGGCAAAGTGATTTATAAAGTCACTTTCATTTTTCAATGTTTTTTCTTTCCAATGATAAGTGAGGAAATGTCATTGGGAATGTCATCTGGGAATCAACTAAAATATTTCAGTTGCTTGTGGGTTCACTTACTTATTGTCTGTATCCTGTACTTTGACATTTGATCAAAAGCCACATAAATCTTGGTTTGTTTCCTCCAAACCAAGTTTATTTCTTCTGTATCCTGAATTTGATCCTTCTTTGCCATATTGTATTTCTTTATTACCCCTGTCATTGCTGGTTCCTCTAATGATCCATGTTCTGCCACAGTCGTATTTCCGCTGGAATCATTCTTGCTTCCAAACCTCTTCTGCACCCTGTTGTTAGTCTCTCACATCTCCCCAGAGTCAAATATGTGGATATTTCTAAATATGTGGAATATTGTCAATTAGATAAAACATATGAATGCTTGGCTTAATTTCCCATTTTTTATTTTGACATATTTTATTATATATTTGTTGTTGAATTGCACTCTGTGATTTTGTTAAACAAAGACACTTTGGGGTGGCATAAGGAAACATCAGATGAACTTAAAATTGGGGAGCTAAAGTTTTTTTTGCAAAAATATAGCCCCCTTAAGAATACAACAAATACATATTTGAATTATAAAATAACTTGTCTGTAATGAAGAAAAGTATAAAGAAGAGATTGCCAGCCTCCCTAACCTTGACTGCACTTCTGTGCATATTAGGAGGTGGCCAACATGGACGAGCAGATGGAGGTTGTGACGTGGGCCCTTTAAAGCAGTGGCTGGTCGACTCTGGCATCCCATTTTAAGCCCTAGAGATTCTTTCTCTTTTACCCTCTCTCTTCAGGCTTTTAGGGACTAGCTACTAGAAAAAAAAGAAACAAAAATAAATCTCAGGTAAATGCCAGAGTGCCTGTTGTTTATTTATGATGAACTAGGAATGTCATTCAGATCAGAAATTCTGTAATTGGCATCTCAATGAATGTTTCATGTGTTCCATCCACAAGGGACTTGGTTACTTGGTTATACTGGACTGACAGTTATGCGTAGCTAATACTGGTCCATTCCATATTTTGATCAATTCTTTTTATCTTTAAATTTCTTAAAAGGTACAAGTGTTATGAAGTCTTATTGTCATAGGCGCCACCTCGTCTCCTATGCTATTTTACAAACTGACAGATTTTCAGAAAACAATAGATTTTCCTTTTTGGTTGTCGTTGTTGTTGGTCACTGAGGAGCTAATACAATATGTTCCCAAGGAAAAGTATTTATAAAGACCATTAGTTAGAGTTCTTTATCTTGCTTTTTCATACATACAATAAAATCATAACTATTTCCTATGGCATCTATATTCTATTATTATAGAACAATAAAGTTCTTTCACTTTTTTATTAGTGAACTTACCATTTGTTATTTTACAATAGTTAATGGTTGAGTAACATTCCATTATTCTTCTATAGTTAGATATTCAATTTATGTCAATTTTTTTCATGGTAAATAACATTGTGAAGAGCACTATATTACACAAATCTTAAGCTATTTATTATTACTGATGAATTGTTATGAAAAAATACTAAAAGGATGTGGCACATCTTAAGGATGTTGATAGTCACTGCAAAATTTGCTCTATACAAAGGTGGTAGCTGATCTCTACTTCTGTTGACAGTGTTGGAAAGCTGTTTCTTCAGTTATCACCTATGATTAATTTGGTGGAATAGGTTATTTAAAAAAAAATTTTCCATTTTGTTTTGCTAAAAAATGGCATCTCATGATTAAAATAATATGCACTAATTAGGTAACTTGATTTTACATATATTTAATGTATTTTTATGCTAATTGCCTATTCATGTCTTCTGCTCATTTTGCTATTGAATTATTTACATTTTTGCTGATTTATATAAGGTCCTTCTATATTAATTACATTAATCGTTGGTCCTAAGGTCTTAAAAAATTATCTATATTTTTACCTGATTTTTTATCACTTGAAATTTTTATTTTTGTGTCCTCAAAAATCAATATCTTCCTTTTCTTAAAAAAATTATCAGGCTCTTCCTTATACAGAAACCACATCAATCTTTACATATGTTTTCCAGTGTCTTTTCAAGCTACATTCTCCTGATTTTCCCTTTTATTTTATGAGCTATGCAATGTCTATAAGCTCTTTAAATTAAACACCTGCAAACTCAGCAATTGGATGGTCTTTTGTAATCAGAGGTCGTATGGCATGATATAAAAATTATTAGCTATATGACCTTGGACAAAATTGCTTGTCCTCACAGAAATTTAGTTCCTACAAAATGAGGATAATAATGTCTACCTCCCAGGGTTGATGTGAGGATGAAATGATATAACATATGTGAAAACACCTGGAGGCATTCAATAAACATTAGCGACTTTCACTTATGCAGACATGTTTTGTTGAACATCAATATTGTTTGCATTTTGGTGAATTTAGCACTTAATTTACCTTTATCAACCCATTCTTAGAAGCACTTTGAAATTTTTCATATACTAACATACTAAAATAGTAATATAATTGTTTATATGCTCATAGATATCTTTAATGCATTGAATACATTGCTATTTCTTACCTTTATTTTTTCTGCTGCTAGCTATGTGTTTCTCTATAGCATATCTCCCCATTGCCAAGGAAATTGAACCACTAAATAGTACAAATTACTTTAGCAACATAGGAAATATTAGCAGATGCCAAAATAAATATTCTACTTCCAGTTCTACAGCAAATCAATTGTTTTATTAGTCCAGCTTCTTCCAGTCGTTTATAAATAATGTTATAAATGTTAAATGTTAATTGTGGCATTAACACAAACCAAAGAACTGACATAAGAAGAAGAATTTATTAATTTTTGAAGTTAGGATGTCAAAGATGAAGCTAGTCTCAGGAACTCTGGGACTCGGTGATTTAGTCGGAATTATCTTTCTCCACCCCCCACCCCCCATTCCACATAATCGTTTATCTTTATCCACGTTACAGGGGAAATGACTCCACTGATTTTAGCCCACTTCCTGTCAGTAATTGATTCAGCTACAGAGAAGACTATTTTGCTACCTATAACTCAGAAACACATCAAGGAGGAATCCAACTGACCTCAGAAACTGTGAAGGCTTTAATCACACAGTCCGCAGTAATTCAGCAACGCGATTGGCTCAGCTGGAAACATATAATCAGCCCCGTGAGCAGTAGGCAGGTTCGGTACTGCAGTCGGAGCTTTATCAGGCAGGACCTCCAGAACAGGGGAAAATACTCCCTCAAAGTATTTGTTGGAGTGTGCTAGTATGAAGAATGGGAATGGAAAAACCTTACTTGGTGGGACCAAAGCAACTGCCACCTGCATAGACTGTCATTTTCAACCAAATCGCAGATAGCTTTATTAAATCAAACCACCTTTGTTAGAAGTTAATAGAAGCTAACACAAGGAAGATTTGTTCGACTCCCGGAATTTGATTCTAGTGCCCAGCAATCGTGACTTCATTCTATTTTTCATCCATATAATCTTGGGCTTAATCTATAGGATTATCTTTCAAAGTGTTCTTGTACATTTTGGACCCATTTGATGACCCTTCACAAAGACAGAGAAGTTATTCTAACTAAAATATATTATCACAATATGAATCTGGCAGGAAAATTAATACCTTACTTTCTCAAATCAATTATTTTAGCTCCTGGAGTTTCTCTGAGTGGATATAAGTGGCTTGCAAATTTCTGAGTGAATGATCCATACGTTTGTTACGTTGATGGCATAAATGACTGATAATTGCATTCATAATCATCTTCACTTTGACCTGGCATTCTGAACCTCAGGATTCAAAAACATTCAACCATGAAAAGAGACCTTTAGTGGAATGTGTTAGAATCTAATTTCTTCCCATCCAAAGGGCAATTGAGCAATATTGACCATTTAAAGGGCCAAACCAAACAAGATAATGAGGGATAATTCACTTTTCTCTTTCTAGTTTACCAATCCAGATTCGGACAATATGAACAAAAGAACAATGCCACCATAATTATTATTTGGCTTTTGGAGCTATACAAATGAATAATCTTTTCAATGCTGCTTCCAAAAAAAGTTCTAACATTGTTATATAACTACATTCCTCCCCCCCACCCTTGGCTATTTTGGTCTTGTTAAAATGTTGTTTTTGATTGAATAGCCCATACAAGATTAGCTGCAGTATTATAAAATAAATGAATCACAGCTGCACTGACAAATACATAAGGAGGAACAGGGAATGATAAATGCAGAAACAATGTCATCTCTAGTTGGAAGTATGCTGACAGCAATAATTATAGAATGCAACACAGCCAGTTTGCCCATCATACATTAATTTAATTGCACTCAGAAGTGCTGACAGAAATGTAAGGAATAACTTAAAAATACATCTTCAGTTATATTGATCTTATGTATCTGCTTCTGGTCAACTGAAACACAAGGAAATATCTAGTTGACCTAACTTACCCTATTTTTGGAGTACATATGCAGAGAAGACATATGTTAAGAGAGGTTGTAGCATTTGAACATGGTTACTGGACGGCAGAACTGTCAAATAGAATTCTAGGAAACACAGAGATCTGGGCAGCAGAAGTGACTTAGAACTTTGGTTCAGTAGTCTACTTTTTAAATGTTTAAATGTAAAAGTTGGTGTCTCTTTGCCCAAAGGTATAAATAAATGTATGCTTTTGTTGTTGATCTTATATTACAACCCTTTTTTTTCTTAAGGCCATGTTGCCTTCTGACATTCAGAGACAGATTCCTGGTTACTCCAGCAGAAATATGCTCAATTCACCCCCAAATGTACCATGTATAACTAAGTACAGCTTGCTACATCAGAGACTAATTATAAGAATAAAAGGTAACAGATAAATTAATTGTAAGACAGCTGTGATAAGAAAGGTGTTCAATAGGACCAAAGGTAACAGTAGACTTTACATACACACTAGAGGCAATCAGCAGAATTGATACTTTCAAAAGCTAAATCAACAAGTGAGTGATAAATTTATGTATTCCCTCTGAACAAGAGAAAATGATATCCACTACCCATCCCCCTAGAAAAAGCAAATGACAGAAGAGATGAAAATTTTGTAGGAGGTAAATGTTAAATGGTACAATGAATTCAAGTCAAACTGCCTAGATTCAAACTCTGGCTCTACCTCTTCCAAGCTGGGTCACCTGAGGCAAGTTACCAAACCTCTCTGAGCCCCAACTTTCTGATCTGTAAAATACAGATAATTATAATACCTGCTTCTAATATTCCATGTGAGAAAATAATGAGCTTTACTTACAACAGCCTGGCCTGCAGAGTCCTCAATAAATGTTAGCTATTATTACAGTAAAATTCCAAAACAAATGTCTTATTTATTCCTGCTTTCTTGTTATCCAGTACATTCTGTTGAATAAGTGAAAAATCAAAGACAGAATAGAAATAGAATTTCCCTAGCTGTGAAAAAGAGACCTGCCTATAGAAGATGAAAGAGCTCATCATTTTCTAGGTAAAAATCAAGAAAACAGACTCAGAAGTAGACATACCCTGGAAAATTTCTGAACTGCATATGTAAAGAAAAATCTTTAAAGTTAAAAAGGCATAAAACAAGCAATACTTAAAATCTACACATTTTTGCTGTTCTTTCATCTTAAGCAATTTAAATAATTATTCTCTGACCTGCTTTTCTTACCTAATATATCCTAGAGGTCTTTCCAAGTCAGTGCATGCATAGCTATCTTGTTTTTAAAAAACAGCTGTAATAAGGTTTACCATGGTTTATTTAAATATTCCCACCCATTGCCTTACAAGGGGGAACATATTATTTTTTAAAATGAGGTCTTGATTAAAATTTGTATTTTTAGACTATACTAGAAAATGCACTTTCTATCTTCTTCCTTTATTATACATTAACTGTTTGTACTTGTTATTGATCAGTTTTGGAGAATGATTTGGAATTTGGAAATACAGCATTCTTAATCATTGAAAAGGGATTAGTTGAATTGCTCAAGGATGTTTGCCATTTTGTTTGCAAATTGCATTGTACTTCTCAATGTCACCCAGAAACTGAAAGACCATATGGCCCTCACTTCAATATTATATTAATTATTTAAGGGAAGCCACCTCTTGTAAACATTCATACCCATGGGAGGACTAAGGTTTTAGCAGATTCTAGCAGAAATAGTCTAGTCTCTTAAGTGAAAAGTAGAGCAATCAGGATGTAAATGCAACAAGGGAAAAATGGAACTCAGACTCAAAGTTAACATCCCTGGCTCAGCTGTCCTACCATTTCTGGATATTTTCCTTCAATTGTAATTTTCTGCTAAAATGTGGGAATCCTAAGTTTTGTGCCAGAGAAAAACAATCATTTCTTATGGGTCCATCTAGGGAGTGCTAGGATTTATAAAGGGAAAGAAATTTTTTTGCACTGGCCTTTTAAATTTTTGTCTATCTTATCAGGCACACAACATTTTAGAAAGCCAGAAATATAAATGATGCCATATATAAAGGATTAAAATGTTCGAAAATAACGATTAACAATGGCATAGATTAGTTGAGGGCACACTATATGCCAGGAGCCATGCTAAGGATTAGCACTCACATATTTAATCCTTACCACAAAGAGATGAGGAAGGTTCATGGTCATTGTATGGATGAAACAGAAGTTCACTGAGGTTAAATATCTTGCTCTAGGTCACATAGACAGCAAGAATTATAGCCAAGACCCAAACCCATGTGGATCTGACTTAAAAGTCAGATCTCTCCCTCCTTCTTTTTCTCTCTTTAATGGTTTATTCAGTTTTGAAGTATTCACAAATTTTAAAATCTCATATGCCCATTAGAAACTAAACATTATAGAACTATATTAAGTAAAATTTATCATCTTTTGCACTAATCTGTCACCCACACCTGACTCTCAAGAAGTAACCAATGTGAAGAGTATGGTGTGTCTCTTGTAATAATTTTTCAATTAATATATGGACAACTTGTGCATATATATTTGTCCACATTTTCCCACACATAGAGACACATAATATGGAATAAACTTTAAATTAGCTATTTTATTTAGCAATGTATGATGTAAATATATTCTTTCAATGTTAGTAAATATAATTTTACAAATTTTATAATTTTAATGACCGCATAGTATTTTGTTGAATAGATATATTGTAACTTTTATTACTAGTCTACCATTAATGGATAGATATTTAGGCTATTTCCAGTTTTGTTTTGTTTTGTTTTTTATTTTAAATTACATGTTCTGTCAAGAATTGTGAGGTATCTGAGATTTTACTCCACATGTAAGCTAACAAATTATCTACCACAGTTTTACGGGTGGGTGGTATAAAAGAGTCTTCTGGGTCATAGGCAAAGCACTTGAATCTCCCGGCACAGCAGGAAGCATGAACTTTATATTCCTGTCAGTTCCCCTCGGCCTCCAGTTCCACTGCAGAGCTGAGAGGCTAGAGCCAATATGTGCATCCAGTGGTTTGTGTCACAGCTGAGGCACCTCAAGCTTATGAAGCCCCAATCTTTTATAATGGGCTGCAAGCAAATATGTCCAGCCTTTGCCCAGAAAGTTACATTCTCGTTATTATACTGGGCAATAAACCAACCTCCCCTTTGCTCCACAGGGAAATACTGGGGCTATATTCCAAGACCGTTCACTAAAAAAAAAGCTGTCAGTTCCTCTGTTCTCAATATCTGCAGAAAGACAGAGCTCCATGAAGTATTGTCTCCCAATAGTTACAAAGAGTACTACTCCTGGACATGATGATTTTTACACCTCCATGACACTGTTACACATATAGTCATGATACCTGTACTTCTTCTCCTTCAGCCTTATGCTTGAAGTATTCTGGTATAATGGAAGGAGTATTGACATGATGTAAAACAGATGTGAGTTCTAATCTCAGATCTATTATGATGTTTAGAGAGACACCTGGATTGATTTTCAGTAAATATGTATAAATGGCTATTTTTAGTTGTAGTTTTTAGTTGGGATGAATTTTAATTTTCCTATTTTTACTTTTCTGTGTCATTGCATTTTCAAATAGTGAGCATGTATTATTTTAGCAAAGCAATAAATCATTATCTTAAAACAAGTATTTTAGATAGTAATTTATCTACCTTTCTATTATCTATTTTCATTTATGCAGTAAGTCATCCAGCAGTTTGATAATCATTATTTTGATCAGGAGCTGGGATGTAACTCAGCATGGCTTCAAATGAACAAAACGACTTCTAAGTAACATCAAATTAAGCTTCCTGGGAAAATTGTGGTTACAGAACTCTATTATTTTTCCTTGTAATAACCAAGTTACACGACTAGCAAAAATATTCTTATAACCTTTGAAAATGGGAATCAATAGCTGTTTGAAACCAAATACTAGTCCTAAATAATAGCTGTGATATTTTAAATAAAAATTTTAGCAGTATCTTCTCCATGCCTTTGTACTGGGTTGGCTTCTTTTTCTGAAGTCATTTGAAGATGGGCTTCCCGTTATATCTCCAATCAAAGCAGAATGTGCTTTTACAACGCCATATGTAGAAAAAGTTGCTGAATTCACAAATTTCAAAGACCTGGGAATTTCCTGACCCCTCAGGCATAAATCTTGTAGCATTGGGTAATGGTTGCTTTGTTGCAAAAGAGTCAACAGGATCCTTAGCTAAAAGAAGATAATACACACTGATAAATGAGACCAAAATTGCCAGGACAGTAGGCAGATGTATTTTGATATGATAGAATAAACTAAGAGTAGTTACCACAGCATTCCACACAAAGCACTGCAATCATCTTGATGAAACACTGTTCCACAACAGAGCCTGCTGTCCTCAGTATCTTCTGCCAACTTTGTTTACTTTGGGAAAGTATACTGCTATATAAGTCAAAGAGCATCCATAATTTGCAGCAGAAGCAGAAAAATATGAAATACCAAGAATTTGAACCATTTTCCAAGATGTGAAAATCTGTTTAATTCATTCAATCAACAAATAGTGAAGAGCCTGTCATTATGAAGTTCACAATTCATTCTTTATTGTGGGGAAAGTATAGAAGATAAGAATTACATATTTTCTGATATATTACAACACTGAAAATAATTGTGTAATATTATTATTTGATGCTATATTGAAAAGTAATTTAGTTGATAGCATGCCCAGTTATTGAAGAAAAAGACTGCATAGAAGACAAGGGAATTCTTATTTTCAGTTTTGCAACCTTAAATGATTTCCTTATAACATTTTTAAAATAACAATTCCGGTGACTAATACGAATGAGTGGGATAGAAAGACACAGTGTTCATCTCTCAAGATATTGAAGAGACTAATTAGATTGTCACACTTTAACCCTCCTTGTTTACCTTATGACTTGTCAATAGGAACTGTGCTCAAATAAAAAAGAATGACTTCAGTAATATTTGTTTAATATTCTACATTGAAAACAGTAAGAAAGTACAAGGAGTTTATACAATTCAGGCATTCTTCTGATGTTTTGAAGACAGAATATGAAATATATTTAGTAATACTTCAGAAACACCAACCTGAGTAGAATGAAAATTTCCCTGTTTTTTTGAAATCCTGAGATTTGTATGGATGCTGAATGTGTTTATTTTTCAATTAATTTAAATATTAATTTAAACAATACTAGTTATTCATTCAAAAATTATTTTCCATGTAATCCTCTAGGACCAGGAAGAATTTTCATGTAAATTAAACTGTGTCATATTATGCATAATTTAAAAATGGTCCATTCTAAAATTAAGATGAAATTATTGTCTACAAGTAATTTATGGGGCTTAGCTCTTCTTTGTAGCTTAATTTCCCTGAAATTCTGGCCCTGAACAAACATATCCTAGCTTAGTCAATTCTCTTTGTTGAGGGGATTCCCATGAACCAAGATTCCCATTCCCTTTAATTTCAGTAGAAGAGATCCCTCTTAAACAGAGAGTGTTTGTGAAGAGAGAAGATCTCCCTTTTTGGAGCTTCACTTCATTCCCCTACATTACTTTTTACCCACCGTACTTTTAAAAAATCCACATCTTGTTCAGATGAACCATGGAAATATTATTTAAGAACATGGATTTTCTATGTCTAAATAGCATTCTCCATGGTAATGTTTTATTCCCTATAGTTTCATTTTTATAGCACTCTATAATGCACTGTATCACATTTTTTAATTTGTCTATGTGCTTTGGTATGAACTATGAGGACAAGGAGCTTGTCTTTTTATGTACTAGTGTATATACACACATACACAACACTTACACAATTGACCTCTGTCAACCACTTAAGATGACGACAGCGAGGTTATTATCTAAAATAAAATGGGGACTGAAAGAGTCCAAAGAATGAAAATTTCTTTAGAGTTAAGATATTTATCAAGGCAAGTAGTCCAGATTTCAGAAAGGCTGGGTTGAATGCTGATCCTGGGGCTAATAGTGCAAGATTTTGACTATTACTTCACTTATCACGATTGTATCCAATTGAGTGAGTAATAATTTTGAATGAGGCACATTAAGAATTTGTATCCCAGTTTCACTCTACTAACTGTGTGAACTTGGGCAAATTCTTTAACTTCTTTAAGCCTTTTTCTCCATTTCATCTATGAGGCTATGGTGAGTTTTAAATTAGGTAATCCAAGTAAAAATGATTACCACCGTGCCTGTGACAACCAAGAATTCAATAAATATTTCAGTTTCAAGGCTTATAAATTTACATTCCTTTCAGTAACTAAAGTTCCCATAGTCATTTAGTTTTCTGTGTATATTTACTTATTTAATGACTGAAAAGAGTGAGAAGATGAGAGAGAAATGAGCAGCAAAAGTTTTCCCTTAGAGATATCATAAATTTCTGCCTTTGTTCTCCATGGACTTCATAATAGTCTTGGAATTTAGTATCCAAGCTGCCTCTTCCTTAAGTTTGTATTCAGCTGGTGATATGACAGAGATTTCTTTGAATTTCAGGAGCTTACAAAAACAAACAAATAATGTAAAAAAAAAAAAAAAAATCCTTCACATTCTTTGCAAATTGGCTTTGTGTTGACTCATGCACTTATTCACAGTTTAGCCATCGGATTAAGATCAGCTCAAGGTTAACATGAAGTGCAGTTCCTCTCTGTCTCTTCTAAGCCTACATCTTGTACTGGGTTTGTACTTGTTCTTGGCCTTAGAAATTTCCCTGTTTACTGTAATTCAATGCCACCTCTACTACCTATGGAATAGAATTTCTCCCACTTCTGGTTTCTCTATTGTATGACTGAAAGCAGATAACCCTTTGACCTTTCATATTTGACTTGTTTCTTAACACTGCTTTTGTGGTCTGCAAGCTGCTTCTGTTGGCAAACCATGTTCTGGGAGAGCAAAACTGAGATGAATTTCTTGTTTCAGTCTTTCACACTGCCACTCGATACATTGGCACTAACATACGGGTACCCCAGAGTGTGCATAGGGGTTACTCTGCTCATTCTGGAACAGCCACAGGGCACCACAATGTGGACATAGGTTTGCTTCACACCACATCATTGAGTGGGTGGGAGAAGAGCCACCAAAGGCACCAGGAGCTTCTTCTACCATTTTTAAAGTTATATATTTTTGATTTAGCCTTCACCTCCTTTTTGCAAACCTTTAATTTTTTTTCTGAATTTGGAGAATAATGGCTTTGCTAGTTGTGCTAGTTGTTCAAAGATGCTGTTGTGGAATGGCACTCTTGAGCATGACCCACGGCCATCTTTGTTGTCTGGAACACATTGATTGACTTTTTACATTGATGTCACTATTTTCACTTCTGATTTTAGTTATCTATGCCTTATCTCTGTTTTTCTTCAGTCTGGCTAATGTTTTCGCAATTTTATTGATCAAAGTCAACTTTGTTTGTTGAGTCTCTTGTTTTTTCAATACTCTATTCCATTTATCTCTGCTCTAATTAAAATTATTTCCTTCTTTCTGCTAACTTTGGGTTTACTTTGCTCTTCATTTTCTAGTTTCTCATGATGTGAAGTTAGGTTATTGTTTTGAAATCTTTTTCATAGGCATTCATAGCTATAAAATTCCCTTTGAGCATTTCCTTTGCTCCATTCCATAATTTTTGGTATGGTATGTTGTGTTTTCATTTTCACTCTTCTCTAAGTATTTTCTAATTCCCTGTGATTTCTTCTTTGACCCACTGGATCAAAGAAATGTGTTTAATTTCCACATACTTATAAATTTTATATTTTCCTTTTGTTATTGATTTCTAGCTTCATTCTAGTGGGATTGGAGAAGTTACTTTGCATGTTTTCAATCTTTTAAAATTTATTAAGACTTGTTTTATGCATTTAAATATGGTCTACCATGGAGCTTGACCCATGTACCCTTTAAAAGAATGTGTATTCTGCTCTTGCTGGACAAAGTGTTCTATATATGTCTGTTGGAACCAGTTTGTTTATAGTGCCTTTCATGTCCTCTATTTCCTTGCTGATATCTTGTTTAGCTATCTAACCAGTATTGAAAGTAGAGTGTTGAAATCTCTAACTTATTGTAGAACCGTCTGTTTCTCCCTTGAATTCTGTCAATATTTTCTTCATATATTGTGGAATGGCACTCTTGAGCATGATCCACAGCCATCTTTGTTGTCTGGAACACAATGATTGACTTTTTACATTGATGTCACTATTTTCACTTCTGATTTTAGTTATCTATGCCTTATCTCTGTTTTTCTTCAGTCTGTTGTTAGGTGCAAATATGTTTCTACTTGTTATAAATTCTCTTTGAATTGACTCTTTTATCATTATGTAATATCCTTCTTCGTCTCTTGAAAGAGTTTTTGACTTAAAGTCTACTTGGTCAATGTTAATATACCCAACCCAGATCTCTTTACTTTAATATTTGCATGGAAAATTTTATCTGTCCTTCACTTTCAACCTGTTTGTACTTTTGGATCTAAGATGAATCTCTTATAAAAAGTATATGATTGGATCATGCTTCTTTATCCATTCTGCCAGTCCCTGCCTTTTGATCAGAGGGCTTAATTCATTTACATTTTAAGTAATTATTGATAAGGCAGGGTGTTCTCTGCCATTTTGTTATTTCATCTTTGCCAGTCTTATCAATGTGGATCTCTTTGAGTTTATCCTGTTTGGAGTTCATTGTGCTTCCTGGATTTGTATATTCTTAACTTTCATCAGTTTTGGGAAATTTTAGGCCATGAATTCTTCAAGTATATTTTCTGCTCCTTTCTCTGTACCTTCTCCTTCTGGACTCCTATGATGTATACATTGGAATGCTTTATGGTGTTGCACAGGTTCCTCAGGCTTGTTTTGGTTTTCATTTTTACATTCTTTTTTTTCATTCTGCTTCTCAGATTGGATAATTTCATTTGCTTTATATTCAGGTTTCCTGATCATTTCTTCTGCCTGCTCTAATCTGCTGTTGAACCCCCTATTGATTTTTCACTTCAGTTATTATACTTTTCAGCTCTAGAATGTCTATTTGTTTCCTCTTTATAATTTCTATCTCATTATTGATATTCTTATTTGTTCATATATTTTTTCCTAATTCTCTTTAGCTCTTTGCCAATGTTTTCCTTTAGTTCACTGATGCTATTTAAGAGAGTGGATTTAAGGTCTTTAATTAGTTACTCCAGTGACTGGACTTCCACCAAGAAAGTGTCTGTAAATTCTTTTTTTTCCTGTGACTGGGCCTTCTTTCCTGTCTCCTTGTATCTTTTGTAATTTTTTGTTGCGAATTGGACATTTCGCATATTATGCTGTGATCACTTTGGAAATCTAGTTCTCCCACTCATCAGTCCACCAGATCCAGAAAAAAAATAAATAAATAAAAGAAAAGAAAGAAAGAAAGTGAGCACGGGAAAGAGAGAGAGAGAGAGAGAGAACAAAATAACTTTTAAATGCTAACAATCAACCCCCCCCCCCACACACACACACACACAAACACACAGAGAGAAAGTTGCGCTGACTCTCCAAGTCTCTCAGTAGATGCCAGTATCTGCACTGGCCCCACCAGTATCTGCCATAGAAAAAACACAAAAGAGAGAAAGAAAACCAACTCAAAAACCTGTACCTGATCTTTACATACTGGTAGGTGCTGATAAGAAGCCAAAGCTGCTGCTGGGAGGGACAGAACTGAGGCCAGTGTTGTCCTGGACCCTCAAGCATCCACCAGAAGAAACACATGCACAAAAACACAAAATTACAAAAATACAAAAAATAATAATAATAATAATAATGAAAGAAAATAATGAAATAAAACCCACAGAAAATGGGAAACTCTCCCCTCATGCCAGCCTCATGCCAGAGGCCACTGGGGCTGAGAGTAGAGAACCGAAACCAAGGCCAGCATCTATGGAGTTCAAACTTCAGACCAACCTTGACCTCCAACCCTAACTATTGGAGGACAAGATTTCCTCTCCCTGTCCTGGACTCTGCTGGCCACTCACAAAATATGGGTTGAGTTTCTGCAGCATTTTTTTCTCATCCACAGTGGGCCTGAGGAATGGGGCTTGTCATGGGTTTGCTCTTACCTTCACTTACACAAGCTGAAATCTTAGCAGCCTCTCCCTTCATCCTGCACTCCTGTGGTTTTTTAAATGTCCAGTATGGTACCAGGGTTACTACATAGTTGATTCCAATCTCTTCTGCCAGCTCATTCATTTTTCTCACAGAAAGAGTAATCTGTAAAACTTCCTGCTTTGAATTTTGCAACTGCCTATTTGCAGTTTTAAACTGATATTAACAGATAGTAGAGACAAACTGCCATTAAATTTGAAAGCCCCCAAGGGACACTTGGGGAGTGGAATTTCTTACCTTGGCTGACATTTGGATGTCTGGCTTTGGATGAGCTCAGCATTCCATACTGGAAATCACGCCTTTAGGAAATCAAATTAGTTTTCTTTATTGCTGAGTCATAATGTTTATAAAGTTCAGGATCACAATAAAATATAACTGCTTAGAAATTATTTTTGGAAGTGATTTCCTTTAGACCCTATGTACATGTGTTAGTTTCCTTGACTGCTCAAGCAAATACCATGTTGGTGTGAGCAGTGGGAATTTATTAGCTCACAGTTTTGAGATTAAGAGAAAGTCCAAATCAAGGCATGATCAAGGCAATGCTTTTGGTGTTCTGGGGCTCACTGACAGCAAGCAGTACTTCTTGGACCTTGACTCCTCTATCACATGGCAATGCACATGGCACCCTCTCCTGGCCTTTCTGTTCTCTTCTGTGTTTCATTGACTTTCATCGTCTTGCTTCCTGTGGCTTTCTCTGTCTGTCTGAATTTCATTCTGCTTATAAAGGGCTCCAGTAATAAGATTAAGATCCATTCTGAATGAGGTGGGCCACAGTCTAACTGAGATAACCTCATTAAAATATCCCACTTACAAAGGGTTCACATCCACAGAACAGATTAATTTTAAAAACAAGTTTTTCTGGGGTACATACAGCTCCAAACCACACCTGAATTAATTTATACGATGGGACTTAATTTGAATAGTGTACTTTAGAAAGCAAAATACAGTCTCACACCAACTAAGCCAATTTCCTGAGCACTTAACATCTCCAAACGTGCACAACTCTTGAGCAATGTGATGAAATCAAATTGTTCATTCAATTTATGTATTCCTTCTCTGAATATTTGACATCGTTGGCTTGATCATTTCTGTCACCATGAAACCATTTGTCAGTGACCCATCATCACAGCAGGCTCAGTTCTGAATTGATTCCATAAGTATCTGAAGGCAACCACTAACTTTCCTAACACTGTAAAGATTCTTAAACATTAGTATTCTAAGACACTCATGTGTCTCCTCTCTACACTAAACCTGCAGCTTCCATATATAAACTGAAGTCACATGGATTAAAGACAAATTGACATGAAAACGGAAGTCTATTTTTTTATAATTGTTTTTATAATTTGCCATTTATGTTACTCAAAGTTACTTACAAAGTGATTTAGCCAATTGGTCATCATGAGGCACTATAAAACAGTTCTACCATGTTTTCCAAAGGAAATACATTTTGATATAATAGCCAATTTTATTTGCTTGTCTGAAGAGCAAAAAATATGTAGCTCTATTCAATCCCAGGACTTTTGAACTGGGGGTATTTTAATTGTAAAATGATGAAACATTCCTGATTTTTCCCCAGTGCTGTAAAAGGTGAGCCAAGCTGTGCTGTGAATACCACAGTCTTAGGCAGATTTCTACCAAGAGGGCAAATTGTTTTTCTTTCTTTGAAGGATTACATGTGGTTCATGACAAACCATGAAATTAGGTGGCAAATGAAGAGGAAACATTAAATCTTTGGGGGGGGGGGAGATGTGATTAATATATACATTAGAAATCACTTCAAAATTTTACTCAAAAAATCTAAAACCATTATAAGTCACTGAAAAAATAGACACAACTTTCTGCCAAAGAGTTTAATTAACATACCCTCTATTTCACACACCACTTTTCTAACCTCTGATTTGCTGAAAATTTGATATCTTTATAAATGCCATTTGTAGAAATTTATTCAGCATTTATAAATAGGAATTTTCATTATATCAAAATTTATGGGAAACCATGCACAAATTCAAATTTGCAGTTCTCTTTATTATATAACTCTTGCAAAATCACCCTAGAATTATGCACAGAACAGCGGTGTTAATGTACTTTATGTAATTTAAAATCTAATATTTACTAACTTTGAAATAATTATGATATTTTGGAATAAAATAATGATGATCTCTTAGAGATGTCAGAAGAAAGTCTCATGTCAGCTTGGAGTTATAAACATCAATGGTAGAGATTTTGAAATCCTCTCATATAAGAAGTAGATCTGTAATGTATCTGGCATACCTCTTTGGATCTCATTCTGAGCTTCCAGACTGTATCACAGAGCCTTAGGCTCTCCATCTAGATTTTTGATTAATTAGGGACACTTTATGGAGAAATGTCCTTTGACTCAAATGCTGTGCTTCCTCATACTATCATAATTGACATCACTGAGGAAAGTTAAGCGTGCAGAATATATAGTGAGGCTTCTGCTTCTCCATCTTTAAGTACCCTAGAATCTTCTGTTGTACAAATTCTAATAACTTTTTCTAATTTGCCAAAATGAAAAACATCCAATTAATATTTATTTTAATGCTGACGTATTTCAAAAATAACCACCTTAATACTTATAGACATCCATGCATTCATCTAACATTGACTGAATACATCCACCATGTGCTGTCTTTCTGGGAAATGGGAATATAAGGCATGCTCCCTGCCCTTTAAAACTATATGGTCTCATATCAGGAGATGGTTAGGTACAAAATAAGCACAGCAATATGATACAGAGATCAGAGTTCTGTAGCTTAACCACTGCTAACATCTGTTAGTGTGTGTGTACGTTTGTGCAGTGAGGAATCCCACAATTAAAGGCAATTTCAGAAAAAAGAAAGTTTTCTTTGATAAATTAAGAAAGTCTAAATTCTAGTTTCAAATAATTTTCTGTAGTAATGACAATATATTAGTAACATCTATGACCATTGAATCTGAACCAAGAAATCTCAACTTTTAAATTTAGAAAAACCATTAAAAATGTATTTTTCCCCAAATTTTTCTTTATTAAACAAATAATTTGAAGGTCTTAAGATCAACCTCAAAAGTGAATAATAAATCACAAGTATATATTGTGAAAAGAAAGAATTTTAGTTAGGCAAGAAAATATAGGCACAGGAGAGAATAATACAAAACATATAATATAATGTAAGCAGACATCTTGAATAGCCCTCCACAATAAAATTTCAGAAATACCATAAATATTTGAGAACAATAATGGTAATTTTAAAATAAAAAGCTATAGATATTTTAAAGCTGCAATACATAAGCTTTTAAAATGAAATATTAAATGATTAAAACAGAGTTCTATTTCATGCCGCAAGTGTGATTATATGTAAATTTCTCTCCAATTAGAGAAAATGAGTGAAAAGCTACAAAGATTGCACCACACTATTTTATGAAATGAGTCCAGATTTTATCCAGTTTAGACCATTTGATTATGTATGCAGACACTTATCTTTCTATATTTGAATAATGCATGTGAATTACAAGATGTTTATTCTGAGATACCAAAATGAACAGTGACTGTGCTCTGGAAACAAAGCGTTTTGTTTGTTTATTTATTTATTTTTAATGTCTCTGTCTCCTGGGAGCTCCAGCGGGGGAGTTTTAGACTTCCAAAGAGCTTTCTGATCTGTATCTGCTATCACATTTCAACTAATCTGCATTTGAATTACCACTTTAAAGTAAATTTTTAAGAAACAATTCTTAATTTGGGTCAGTTAAAGCCTTTGGATACATAAAATTTTTTAAAGTTTTACACACTTAAAAACTAAATAAATAAGCAAAAACAAAATGTAAGCTGAGCTGGGAATAGAGTTGAAGTAAGCCTGGCCGAAAAAATGACATCCATATTGTACAAAGAATAGACTATACTAAGAAATATCATGAGCCACTTATATATATATGGAAAATGGAAATGAGCAGACATTACAAAAATAATAAAAATGACTAAGGAATATATGGGAAAATGTTCAACTTCACTAGAAATAGAAGAGAATTTTGAAAGTTATGTTTTATTTTCCTATCAACTGAGTAAAGGTCAAAGATATATGTGAATAATGGTGAGTTTTACATCTAATAGAACAATAGAAATTAGATGAAAAAATCATTCTGACATCCTCATGCTCTGAATATTTATCTCTTGGCATTGCAAAGGTTTTAAACATAATTTTGGATGAGCTTAGCAAAGCATCATTTTTGGTAACATCAACAAAAAATAATCCCTCTATTACTTGCAACATTAGTCAGATATTTACATTTAATGATACATTTACAAACCTGTCAATATGCCTAAGATTTGTGTATCAGACACAATTTTTCCGGGATCTAATATTCAGATGACAGAGGGTGGAAAAAGACTATTAAGTTACCTGCTTAAGTGTATAGAAAGCCAGCAATGAATTTAGGTTTGAGCATAACACTTCTGATTCTGCATGTGTGTGTAATGAATGGGGAGAAAGGAAGGTTGGCTTGAGGTTTGTTCCAAAATTTCTGAGCACTTCTTATCTAGAATCATTTTTATGTGAAAATTCTATGAAATCGTTCCTATTCCTCTGATAGTATTTATCCTAAGCATCTTAGCACCAGAGCTGGCACATAGCAAACAGTCATACATCAAGTATTCCTTTCCCATCACAAAGTAAAGCATTTAGATAAAATCATCACCTCTTTTGCTGAAAGATACATACTTAAAAAAATCATTTATGTAGAGAAAAATTGCAATGTAGGTGCAAAAATATCCTTCATTGCTGAAATGTGAAAATAATGTTTCTAATATTTTTAAACAGTGCATTACAAAAAGAGGGGATTGGTTCAGTTACATTTATCATTTGGTCATCTAGCTTCACTTTCCTTATTTACACAGTAAACTTAAAACTTCACTCTGGTGCAGAACCAACATTAAATAAAAAACATTCAGCTATTCCATTTTGATGAAAGAATTTTCTGAAAGCTGATGCTTTGTTTAACTCTTCAGGAATTTAAGCAGGAAGATTGCAAGTGATATTTGTCTCAGAAAAAGAGTTGCCAAGGGAATCAAATGTGTTATGTGAACAATTTATAAACGTTAGGTAGGTAAGGTAGGGACTGACCCTAAGTAAACTTTATTTCCTGTTTGGAATACCCCACATCTCAATTTACCAGGGTTGTTATGTGCCCCCTGATGGGCAGGGTCTCCACAGTCTTCATGTTTCAGATTTATCCCTTCCTCAGATGCAAACTTTTGATTCCAATTTTCTTTGTCCCAGCTTCATAATTATTTAAAACACAGACACACACACACTCACACACACACAAACTAGAACAAGTCTTTCCTCGTGTGTAAACAGGATGATTACCTATTTCAGGACACATGTTATTATTTTAACCTCTGCCCACAGTTAACACAAAGAAGCTCTAATAATGAGAATTAGTCACCAGTGGAAATAGGGCATGGAAAATTCCATGGACATAAATCTATCAGTAAATAAGGCTGAGCCTGAAAGTAATTTATGGGAAGTAAAAAAGTCATAATCAACATAATGAATTGAAATAGGATCAATTTTTATCTCCTCACTTTCAGATATCATTTCAGTGCTTCTCAAACATCAGTGTGCCTGGGGATCTTGTTAAAATGAGATTCTGATTCAGTAGGTCTGGGTTGGGGCTGAAGACTCTTATTTCTAACCCCCTTTCAGGTGACAAAGGTACTTCTGTCCCGAGGACCATATTTAGAGTGGTAAGCTACCATAAGACATCAGAATGTTATCTTATGTTTGGGAATTAGATACCTGGGACTTAACCTAAATCAATAGATCAGGTTGTGATGGGCACTTTAACCCCTAAGGATTAGGAAAACATTTAGTTCGTATGAAAGATTTTAAAAATTATCTATTATTTCGTTCTCTATTTTATCCCTCCTCCCCAGAATATCTCATCTTGGCAAGATAAACTACTTATTTGGAGTAGAAGAATCATCATGGCCCAACTGAATAATCTCAACACTTCCAATACTACACACCATGCAAAACAGTGCCCACTTGCTAAACACATAGCACTTTTTATAGTTCAGTGCTTTTGTGCATTCAGAATCCTTCTGCCTTGACTTTGCTACCCTGACTGGCTCTTCCTGCTCCCTCTGGAGAACATCCTTCAAGAATCAGATCCTATACATCCCCCTTCTGCCAGGTTATCAACTATAGCATACATTAATCACCTAACATTAAAGAATTTCTTCTCTTACTGCAATTCTCCATGCTTTCTGCAAAAAGTTTTAGAGAAAAAAAACTTCACTGCAAAAAGAAAAACCTATTATCTTGTTCATTAACAGTTTCAAAAAAGCTAGGATTTTGGCTATCGATTTAACTTTCTCTTTTTTTAGTATATTGAAAAATATCTTCTCATGATGATAGATAGAATTCAGGCTAAGATGAACTGATTCATTGACCACTTTCCACACTTTTTATCAACTATGAAATTTTTAAGAAATCTCAAAAACAGATGCAAATCTTCAGCAATGCTAGATACTTGGACTAATGATCAAGGATATGCCAGATTTCAGGAAGAATTTCCACTCACAAAGTTCCAGTGAAACCTTGAAAAAGGACAGCAGGACAAAAGATGTTGGGTAAAATGACAGTCTCTGTGGGAATCCTGTTCCCCCCATGTGGGCATTGCATCAAGCAGAGGGAGGAAGTCATCACCCAATTCAGGAAACCAGATTTCTTAGGTAGGGAAGGGGGGGAAGAGGGATCAACTACTTAATGGGTACAAGGTTTTCTTTTAGGATGATGTAAATATTGTGGAACTAGATAGTGGTGGTGGTTGCACAATATAGTGAATGTGTTAAATGCCACTGAATTGTTTACTTTAAATGATTAGTTTTACTTTATTTGAATTTCAGCTTAATTAAAAAGAAGACTGATGTATAATATTCTAATTACTTAGAAATTGAGGAACACTCTCTTAAGGCTCAAATCAAAAGGAAAATCACAACCCATCTAAATGCAATCAAAATTAAATTCCTTCATTATGGAGGAAAAAAAAACGCACAAATTAAGGAATTTAGTACTCGCCAAAAGAAGTTATAAAAAGAATATAAACCAAAAGAAATTAGGAAGTTAGTAATTAATAAAAATTAAAGCTGAAATTAAATACAAGACAAAAATTAGTTTGATGGAAGAACAGATTAACCTTTTGAGATACTTATTAAAGAAGAACAGCAAAAAAAATACATGATCAGAAATTATAAAGGTGTTATGTCTCTTATTCTGGAGAGTTTTAAAAATCAAAAGAACACGCCTCATGAAACTCTACAGCAACACATTTGAAAATATAGCGGAAATGGATCATTTCTTAGCAATGATCATTTCTTGGCATAACAACCCAAGAAAAGGTAGAAAATTACACAGAAAGGATTCATTTGTTTGCTCATACCACATATATTCATGTAGCACCTATCATATGACAGACGTTGTAGAGAACAAAACAGACAAAAAGAGGTAAAACTACTTGAATATGAATAAAATAAGTTATTTGCACATAGGTAAAAAATTAGAAAGAAATTAAGTATCTATCAAATAAAGATTAGTTAAATGAATTGTAGGATGACCTCACAGTCACTAAAAATAATATTTTAGAAGAATAAAATTGGAATTTGTTTATTATTATAATACAGAAACGTGAATCATTAATTCACTCATTAAACAAATATATGTGCTAGGCAACATTTTAGACAATGAGAATAGAAGAGTTAAAGAAAAAAACCTGCCCCCATGGAGCTTATATTTTGGTAGGAGAATATAGAGAAACAGATAAATAAGCAAGTGTATGTTTACACTCATATTCATATTTAGCTATACTCTCAGCAAATAATGTGTGTTAATATCTGAACATTGTGGTCAATATGATCTCTCTCTCTCTAATAATGATCTCAATTTTCATTACTGATTTTTAATTTTATATATATATATGCACACCCTGATATATAAACTGCAATTATCTCTGAACCCTGAATTATGAATAACTTTATAGTTGTGTGCTTTTATTATTTTTCAAAAGTGATTTCTACAATGACTATGCATCCTTTTAGAAATACAAAATTTATTTTGAAGTCCAGCATCAGGTGTCACAGTTTTTTATACCTTTTCAATTTATTTATAACCTGGAATGTTGATGATCAGATGCCTGTCTTGGACTAAACTATGGCAAATAAAGACCAATTGTAGTGTGATTTCTCTATATTACATTGTGATGAAAGCCATACCAAAGTTAAATTTGAAATCTATGCTGCTTTGCAATTAAAATAAATTACATATAATCAAAAACAGTAAAGATTGAGATTGAGTGCCAGTTACATCAGCATCCAAACCATACGGTGCCCCAAAATGCCATGCTGTAATTTGCTAAGCTGAAAGAACAAACATACATTATTTGTAGAGCCAGACATACGATTACCTGAATAAAATTATGTGTACCATCCCTGTAAGGCATAATCCAATACATTGCTTTGTAGTTAAGAAGCCAAATTCAGTTCATCCTTATCTTATTGACTCATGCTTATGAATAAATTTCAATAAGTATTTTGTGTAATCATAACCTTGGAAATAGTATATGACGTACTTATTACTCATTTACAAAATACAGTGTTCTATGCAAGTGCAGCTGCTCCCTCCTTTTGGTATTATTCTAGTATTTGAAATGTTATAGAGGATGACAGACAACATTTTCTAGAAGAAAGATGCAAATTTATGTGCCCTGTGCTATGGTCAATTGTAGTAGTTATGTGGTCAATGAAAAAGGAAACTGGGCTTGGCCCCTTTGTATGGAGAGCAAATATTCAATAAAGTTTTCTAATGGTTACTTCTATCAAAAAAATAAAGGAAAATTATCCAGGCAAACCATATGAATGCGGTTATATCCTCTGACTGAAGACACTACTGGGACAGACAAGCTAGTTATTGAATAGCTTTTGAGCACTCTTGTCAATGATAGAGTCTGGCACACAGAGATGAAAAGGCATCGTTCTTGCTTTCAGGTAGTTCACATTCTAGTTGAAGAGCTAATACTGTAAAAAAAATTACTTCAAAAATTGTATACTTAAAATGTTTTGTATCTACCCAGCATGAAAGTAGAAAATAGGAAGTAGAGATCAACAGTAGCTGGGTCAATGCATCATCCAGAGGTTGTGTCAAAGTGTAATTTTTTATTGGTCTGCCCTTTTTGGCAAGACAGTCATCACATATTTGAATACATGTGCTGCATCTTAGTCTATTCTTTTTTACAAGTCTAATTTGTAGGGTGATGTGTTCCCTGCCTACACCCTCAGCTGAAAGGTCCTCTAGTTTCACCCAAACCAATCCATGCCCCATTCATTATTTCCTGTCTAACATGATGGTCCTTGTGCTTTCTCAGACAGTAAGAAGAGCAATAAAAGAGTAAATCAAACAAGCTAAAATGACAGTATCTTTAGTGTGGGAGAAATGATATTAGATCAAGGGGCCTGGAATGGTACCTTAGAGCAGGAGTTGGCAAATCACTGCTTGTCAACTGTTTTTGTAAATAAGGTTGCCTAGAACACAGCCAAGCTCATTCATTTCATAGTGTCTTTGACACATTTCATGCTATAGTGGCAGACTGGAGTGGTTGTCACAAAGAACTATGGTATGACCTACATTTTAAGAAAAAAATCAAGAAAATGAAGGATAAACATTTCCAGTTTGAAAAGGCCCACCAAGGACACAAACAGGCAAAACAAAAACAAACAAACAAACAAACAAAAAGAACAAAATCATATCAGGACCCATCCTTGTGAAATATTAGAATATTCAAATAAGAATAACATCCTGAAAGCTTCCAGAGGGGATAAGAAGTCAGGTCAAAAACAAGGGATTTGAAAGCAAAAAGGCATTGGACTTCTCTGTAGCAACAAGAGAAACTAGAAGCCAATGGAAAAAAATTCTGAAAGAAAATAATTTCCAACCTATGATTAACATAGATTAATAGCCTAACTATTAATCAACAGTGAGAGTAGAATAAGTACATTTTCTGACATGCAAGTTCTCAGTAATGGGATGCACAGCTGCATCTATTTCTTTGGAAGTTGCTGGAGGTTGTATGCCACTAAAATTACGAAAATCAAGGTGAGAGAAGACATGGGAACCTGGAGACAAGAGACGCAACATGAGAGAAAGGATTCCCTGGATGAGAGTGAAGGGAGACCTCGAAACAGTAGCTGGTAGACGGGAGCAAGAGGATGGAAGGTCAGCAAGAGAACCGCAAGAAGATGAATTTCATAGAATACCTGATGAGTTTAAAATTATCTAAGAGTAGACCAAGGTTTTGAATTGCCTCTCTTATATGCAAGAACACCCCTGGGCTTCATCAGTTAAGTTTCTTTTGTATTATCATGAATTCATTTTCTTTTCCTTAATCCAGCCAACTGGAAAAGAAAACAATTACTAATGTCTGAAGTTACAGAATACCAGAGTAACCCATGGGGTGATTTTCATCTGTATGGACCTGTTTACCATTTTCTAGCCAAGAGAAACTTGCCCTAATGTCCTCTCATTTTTCCTCTGGAACATTATTGTTAGAGAGAACTCGGGACCAGCAATAGAGAATAGAGCACATATTTCAGCTTTCTTAAAGGTTTTTTTTAATTCTTAAAAAAATATACATGTAGAATCCAGAAACTCAAAATATTTACCAACCATTAAACCTAAAGTTATCTACCTAGTTACCAGCTCTGCAGGGTCTTGTGTGAACTTTTGAAATTTAACAAATTCCTCATGCTCCTCATCATTATGGGATGGCAAAGTGCACATAAAATTTCTAAATCCAAGTAAAATCAAAGTTCTGGGTTATACCAGACATATCTGAATGTGCATCCATGCCCACGAACCCTTTTGGAGAGGTTCCTGCTTGATGGGCCCTGTGAGTGAGCAGAGAACATGTGTGACTGTTCCTAACTAATGGGTCAGGAATGGGATAGTCCCTTGATAGCCTTGCCCTGTGATATTGAACGTGAGCATCCTGATTGCAAAGCATGAGCTGGACCAAACAAATTCTTCCAGAGGCTTTCTAAATGTGGTGGTTTGGAGCTGTATGTACCCCAGAAAAACATGTTCTTCAACTTAATCAATTCCTGTGGGTGTGAATGCATTGTAAGGAGGACTTTTTGTTGGGATTATTCAGTAAAGATGTTACTCACTGTGTTGGTTAGGTTCATGTGTCAACTTGGCCAGGTGATGGTGTCCAGGTGTCTGGTCAAGCAAGCACTGGCCTAACTGTTACTGCAAGGACATTTGTGGCTGGGTAATAAACCAGAAGGCTGGTTTATTAAATCATCAGTCAATTGACTGCAGCTATGACTGATTACATCATCAGATCAGTTGAAGATTTTTGAGGGAGAGAGAGGACCTTCACTTCTTCTTTGGCTAGCCAGCGAAGTGTTTCCTGAGGAGTTTATTGAACACCTTCATCGGAGTTGCCAGTTCGCTGCCTGCCCTACGGAACTTGGACTTGTGCATCCCCACCATTGTGTGAGACACTTCTATAAAATCTTATATTTACAGATATCTCTTGTTGGTTCTGTTTCCCTAGAGAACCCTATCTAATACACCCACCGCAATCAGGATGGTCTTTAATCCTCATACTGGAGTCCTTTAAAAAGAATGAAAGTCAGACAGGGAGAGAGAAAGCTACAGAGAGAGTAGCCAGAAGGTGAACATCAATGGAACTCTGAAGAGAGGAGAGAGACCAGGAGATGCTGCCACATGCCTTGCCATTGACAAGCTAAGGACCAAAGATCACCAGCAGCCAGCCCCAGAAGGCCACTGTCTTCAGGGAGAAAGCGTCGCCTTGATGATGCCTTGATTTGGACTTTTTCCTTGCCTCAAAACCTTGAGCAATTAAATTCCCATTGTTTAAACAAGCCCATTGCATGGTATTTGCAAGACCAACCAAGGAAACTAAAACATAACAGACAGTGATGGGAGGCCAGTTTTGGGGACATTGACTTGGGGTAGAGAAGAAAGCAAAAGAGACACTGCAGAAAGCAAAGAATTTATGAGGAAGAAAGATGGAGATGGGAGCACAAGCATTCTCTGGAGCTCTCCCAAAGGGCTGCAATTCAGCCTGTCTTGGATTCTTTTGGAGATTTTACATATGTGTGTGTGTGTGTGTGTGTGTGTGTGTGTGTGTGTGTGTGTAAGAATGCCCTCCCCATTTAATTTTCTTAAAAACTTTGAGTACATTTTCTGTTTCTTACAAGTAAAAGAGCCTTGACTAAGATGTGATTATTGTGGGTACCTGACCATATAAAGAAGGCAGCCTGATATACAGGAGAGTAGGGTTTGTGGTTGCCACATATCCCAGTTCAACCATGCATTAGTGTGTGTGACCTTGGATAGGTCATTTACTCTGTCTGACCTGTTTCCTCATCAATATAATGAGGAAAACAATGTACTCTTGATAGGATTATTACCATCAGGATTTTTAAAAATGGATGTAAATCTATCAATTTTCTAATACAGAGCAAGGGCACAACAAATGACATCTACTATATATCATTAAGAGATCAAGTTGTAAATCATCCATTTAGACAGGGTAAGAATAATGAAAACTTTATTTTTTAAGTTTATCCAAATGTAAGTTACTAAAAAGGTGAAGTTTTTCTGTCAAAGATAATAAACTTCAATTCCCTTATATATTTTATAGCCTGCAAGTTTATTAAACATGAAATAGGTAAGCAGTTAAAACATGCTTGTATTTTTCCATGTTTGGAAAATGTTACATGTGCAAATTTTTGGTATTTTAGAAAATCTGAATTGGTGAAGAAAATGTGTCCATATACTTATTGCATTGTCTTATACTATTCACTCCAGTCCAGACACAATAGTATCTGGTTATTACTTCACATCATAAAAACTTCTTTGAAAATATTGACCCTTCTTGCATTTTTAGATAGTTAAAACAAGCGGTTGGTGCATATATTAACCACTGTGTGCCTTGCCTTAAATGCTGCCACAATGCCAGATCCATCCATAACCTACACCGTGAGCCAATGACTCTTTTATTCATCTGAATCTCATAAACAGTTTCTTATAAACACCATAACTGAATACATTCTGCATATTTCCTTAGGCAGAAATATAGCCATTCACATAAAGTTCCCTTATTTTCATGTGAATATAAAATGCCTGGCCTTTACAAAACAGACATTTAACAAAACAAATCAGATTAATTCTTTCTTTTACACTTCCCAGTAGGAAAAAACAATGACCCTTAATTGAAACAATGGGACATTATACATAGTCCATATGAGTCTTTTGAGAAGAGTAACCCTCAAATGCTTTGTAGTGGGAAGAACTGTGAGAAAATAAAGTGGATAAATAAGCTTTTGGTGGATGAATTCCAAAATAGCATTTTCTAAATTGAAACCATCAACACGCAAAATCAATGGATCTTTTTTCTTTAAAAATTTCAATGTCATTATCACAAGAAATACTAAACTATGTTTGTTCATCTTACCAAGTAAAAGTCAAGTTATTGGACTTTTTGTAAGAACTTCTATCATATTTGAGATCATATCTTAGTCCCTTATAGTAGTGACAACTTAAAATAAAATTAATTCCATCCTCACTCAACGGTGGCTTATTCTAAAATAAACACTATGTTCATTGACAAGTTTTAGGACTTTGTTGTGAATTTAATAATGCTATAAAATTCACTTTTTCTTCCTCAGAAGCTTTGATTCCTTTTTTTTTCTAACCAAACCAGATGAGAATCAGTTCAAGGTATTTGATTTTTATGAAAAAAAGGAGAAAATGCAGCATAAAAACAAGGCCAGAACCTCAAAAAGTTCATAACTAATTTCTTTCCAAACAAAATTAAACCAAACTGTTTCAACACTAGTTATTACCTACATTTTTAAAATTTTATTTTTCTAACACATTAGATATGCCTGTTTTATATAAAACATGTAAATATTCTTAAAAAAAATCACACCTGTTTCCACGGAGTAGTGATAAAAGTCTAATAAACTGTCATTGTTTAATGCTATGAAATTATATTTAAGGGGCAGTAGAATACATTAATTGTCTTTAGCCTCTTATCCCACTAGGTTACTGTAGTATCTACCACATTCTAACCAATATTTTAAGTAAAAGCAACATTCTGGATTTGCTTTTGTGTTACCCTATGCAACCTCAACAGCTACCAGAAACAAAAGCCATGTAATAGTAAGAAATCAGCTAAGCAAAAATTTCTTCAGACTTGCTCTTATTATTTTCACAAATAATTGAGCAATCTATTTCACTGCACATTAGTGAAGTGTAAAAGCTAAAGACATTATGTTTGTTAGTTTATGGTTCTAAAGAAAAGAGGTTTTATGGTATTCAAAATACACAAATAGATCTAACAACAGCAAGTTTGGGGAGAGGGTGAAAAATTCAAAGCAGTACAATGTATAAAATCACTTTATTAATATGGTAAATTGTTTAGTATGATTTTGTAGAGTTTATTTTATAAAGCTGCCAAGAAACATTTTAAAGGGGCTTTCAAGAGAAGTTCTTTACCTCTTTTGTAATGCCATGCATTCTCTTTGCTTGGCTGGAAAGGACAATTCAGTTTTTAGTAGATCCATTAAATACAGAATCATAAATCTGTAGTATATGGTACAATTTACATATTTTCAAATACATTTTGGTAACATGTGATGGCATTTCCCAATTATTTCTAAGTAAACACCACTCAAATCTGTCTTTGAGCAAAGGGCGTGAGAGCAACTCAGTAAACTGCATTGGAAGAGAGTGAAAGAGCACAATATAAGAACATGCTCCGAAACTTAATCTGCATGAGGACTGTGGTGATGATATAATTAGTCACTGAGGAGACAAAATGGAAATAAGAATTTAAGAGAAGTGGGAAAATACAAATACTTTCTACTTTAAGCCTTATTCCTGAAATTTCTTACCAAATTGTTATTAAGAAAATTTCTGTCTTGGTGTTTGTTTATACGTGTTCAACTCTTAACCACTAAACCATTGCAGCTTTTAAGCAACAAAGTTTAGTAGTACCTTTGATTTGCTTCAGTATAATGGACACCCTTACATGGGTTTTAAATTTTGTTTGGATAAAAGCTAGGTATGTTAGGGTTGGGGATCTTATCTAACTTCCCAAATCCCTTAATACTCCTAAGTTGGAAAGAAAACAGAACCGAGAAAGGGCAATCTACAAGCCTTTTCTTTGGAATCTGGCTTGAAATGGGGCTATTCTGCAGTTTACTTTTAAGAAAAAGACATAAAAATAAACCAGGCAATAAATTACCTAATTTTAAGTGAACATCCACATTGGGAAAATCGAGTAATAATAATAAACATTTGTTAGGTTGCCAGAATTTTAGGTTACGGTGATATGTCCAGTGTTATAAGGAAGACTGAATTATTTTAGAAGGTTCCAAGAAAAAACCAGTAGGCCTATGAAACATGCATCTTTGTCATTCATTGAAGGTTGTGTTGTTCTGTCCTCAGTAGTGTAAATAAAACTCCATTCTGCATACTCTGAGAGTCAAAGAGAAGCAGCTCATGGTAGTTGCTCAACATCACAAAGAAACAAAGATTAAATGCAAGTAGCATAAGGTACTTTTTATATAGGAGGAAAACAAGGTCATCCTTAGTCTCTCTCTTCTTGCTTTTTTTGGGGGGGTTTGGTTTTTTTTCCCACCAGCCCCGTTATTTTAAGTGGCTTTCAGGAGAAGTCATGAAAAACCTTGGTCGGGATATTTCAAAATCCAACCAAGAATTTTCCTTTTGAGTTTTAGGTAAAACAAGGTAATGGAGTTAGGAAGACTCTCCATGTTTTTGAAATTGGTGACCACATCCTGACTGTAGATGTTATTTTCATGGATAAGTCTCTCCCTTCCCGCCCCCATTTAATTATGACCAGGAACAGCTAATCAGTTTGTTTACAAACATGGAAAGGAGGATGTGAGGGCCAATTACAGAAACCAACAGTAAAAACAAAATTTTTCTTCCCTGATCAAAGAGACTGAGAGATAAATCCATGCCGGGATGAGCAGAGGTCGTTTTCCACCAACATTCCCAGCCTTTACAATATATAGCAAACTGCACCAGGCTCTCAGAAGTCTGGCTGAATGTGACAGGCCTAATCAGATGTTACACAGGCCAGACGTACAGGGGCAATTAGCACTTTCCACAGGTCTCTAACCTGTGACCCTTCATTCTTTCTTGATTAACACCCAGGACTCTGATCTGCCGACACTGGTAAACAATTCGAGTAAGAGTTTGGTTCCTCCACAGGGCGAAAAGGGTCTCAGAAAGTTGCTAATCACATTCAAGTTTGCCAAAAACTGAAGGATATGTTGGACTTAATGAAACAGCTATATAGTATTAACCAATTATGCATCAGTATGCTACATGTTAAAAACTCCATCTCCTGACAGATATTTACATTAGCATATTAATAATGGAATACTGGATTAACGATGTTTGACATCTTCATTGTGTTCACTTTAAGTTCTATTATTACTCCAAATAGTTCCTCCAAAAACATTCATTGGCTAAAAGCGGAGTTGTGAACAATTTGGGGGAAAAAAGAATGTTAAAGAACTATTTTTACTTTTATTGAGTTGCTTGTTGGAGAATGGTCCTGGATTAATTATAGCATTATAAAAGATGCTATAATTTTAAACACTCTTTCCTGCATTCGATCACGTGTAGAACTAAATTCACAAGACCCTTTCATAAATTTCACATCTGACATAGTGAAAAGTTCTAGTTCTAATTTTTGATAGGCTTGTGATAAAATGCTTGGATTTTTCACACCTCATTAAGGAAGCAGAAGAAAGCCTAAAGTTCATCCATCTAGCACTTCCTCCAAAGGTGATAATTTTGCTACTAACTGTCTTTCAAGGACTTTGTGGTAGTACTTTATTTGGAGGATGGGACCATGAGGGAAAATCAACTTGGGCAAATGGCAAACCCGGGCTTGAATACTCACTAGTTGTCTGATCTTGGGCACACTGCTTACTCCTTTTTGGGATCATTTTTTTCTCATCTACAAAAACAAGGATGATAATAACTTGCAAAGATAATTTGGGATTAAAAAAAAAAGTGACTGTTCCTAGTTTTGTATCTAATCCAAATACCAAAATTGCTCTCTAAAAATGTTCTCAAAGTTTCTATGTCTGTCACTAAAAATAAATTGAATGATACATAAGGCATAAATCCTTTCTGAAATATTTCCTAAGTTGACCGTCTTCTTTAGCTAGGCACAGGAGGGTAGTGAACACAACGTCTGTTTTGTCTGACAGCTTTTCAGGTAACCCTTTAAGACTCAGTACAAACCCCAGGAAGGTCACGTACTCAGGAGTCTCTGCAGAATTGCTGCTAGTTACCATAAACCGCTGGATCCAAACACTTGGCAACAGAAGCAAAAACAGCCACCCACGAATTTAACCACAACAGTACTTTTTATGAAGAGACTTGAACTTTTCTTTGGCCATTCCTCCCTTATTAGTTTGTTTTAAAAATAAAAAATATGTAAGTGTTCAAACAGTTAGCAAAGCTTCCTTCATGAACATGCCTTACGGAAAGTTTTTTCTTTAAAAATCTACTGCTCTTTTTGGTTTAAAATGAATACTAAAAAATTTTGATTTAGTTGTATTGAAGGAAAGTAAATATTCCACACACACACACACTCACATCAGGATTGGAATTATTTTCCCAGTCTTTCTGGACAGAAACTTGACTTTTGACTGAGACTAACTAAAGAAAATTCCAGTTCAAAAGAATCCTATGAAAGAGTTCTAAACTATTGCACACAGAGGAAAACGAAATGGGGAATGCAATCCTATGTTACTTGAAACCTTCATTTAGAGTAGGTTTATCGGCAATTAAATGTTGTAACAAACTTGAAAATAAGTGTCAGAGTATTCACATGCATATCTGTACTACATAGCTTCAAGAAGATAATATAGAGCAATTTAAATAAATTTTAGGGTGATACAGGGCAAAATTTCTTAAAGTCTAGGTTAAAATAAGATCAAACTTAATGAGATTCTAGAGGTAAAATACAGGGCAAATTTAAACTCAGGATTCTCAAGTGAATATCTCACAACACTGCCACCCAAACTTACCATCCTCTCCTCAGTGTTCCCCCAGTTACCCAATTTTGAATCCCAAGTATTAGCAGGGATTTCTAGGCCCAGGAGCCATGTTTAATGGCTAAGCTATTATTGAGTGCTTAGTACCAACTTGGTGCTTGTTTTTCAGAAATTGCAAATAAAATATATTTAAAGCAATAATTTGTGCCATACAAATGAATGACCCATAAAATAGTTATCAAGCAAAAACATTTTTCTTTTTATATATTGCAAATTCAGAATACATGTAATTATGCTTTATGAATAGGCACATGTAAATTAATTATTGCTCTAGAGATCCTGGAAAATACTGAAAATATTTTAAAAGTATGGATTGGATAAATTTCAATCAAATATTTCAAAGATGTTTACATGCACATTTTCTGTTTTGTTTTTTAACAGTTTAATTCATTCAACTAAAAAAAGAGACAACTAAATAAAAAACCCTAAAATTTGGGTTGAGTGTTATTTATAATGACGAGAACACTGGGCCATTACTTCTTCTCCTGCTCTGATTTGAAGGTCACCTTTCAGTCTAGATAGAAGGGAAGGAAGAAAAATAATATGAATAGTTATATTAGAGAGACAATAATAGAAAAGCAAATTAATATATGAAGGGAAGACAGAAATAATGAAACAGGAAGCCTGTGAGATGAACATGGTGTTAACAATAATAAAGGAATGAAAATCTGGACTTTAGAATGTTGCCCTCTTTTCCCTAAAAATTTAAAATGAAAAGAGAAATAAGAAAAGATGGAAGATTCACAGATCCTAACCAGTTTCAATTGGCTAATGCAAGTTAGAAAGCAGTGATTTTGCCTGGATTTGGAAAAAGCCACTGCCTTTAGTATTTTTTTTTTTTTTTTTAAAGAAACTTTAACATTAGGAACAGCTTCTCTTTTAAAACTATTCCACCTCTAATGAGAAGGGATGCACTCAAGAAATTGCTTATTGGTTCTTATTGTGCAAGTAAGTTACTATTTTTTCTATTACTATATATTAAGTGAACGAGGAAATAGCAAAAATGAATTAAGAAATTAATACAACGTATAATGCTCAAGTTAAAGTTCCATTTTCCAAGCTCACAGGGCCTGAGGGTCAACATACACAGTTTGAGAAAAAGGACATTCTCTTAATTTAAGTGTTTAATCTTTATAAGGTAAAATTTATGCTGAAAAACCTTTAAAGACAGGGTGTTTTAACTGGTTTGTTTATAAGCAGCCCCTGGTTATCTTTGCTTTTCTAAAAAGAAAACACATTTAGACAAGAATATGAAATCACTCAATAAAATTTTAAAATACATTTCTGTTTTAAATCCAGCAAAAGAAGTTTCAAATGGTTGCACTAGATATTGTACCTATTAGAAACCACACAGACTTGAAGGAAAAAAACGGTCATTTCTTGTAATTAACATGTTCACTCATGCAGTCCAGTCAGAGGAGAACAATTGCCCAAACTTTAAAAACATTCCAGTTTAGTGGTGTCAGGCAGGAATACCTAAAATATGCTGAAACATTCATTCATACATACTTCTAGAAAACCCAAAAGTACTACAATTGCAAACCAAGATAAACTAAGTCTTTAGTTTGCTTTACTGGTTTCAAAATAAATAGAACGTTCCAGAAGTTATCAAAATGGTAATCCCTGATGCTCCCCCACCACCCCACCCCTACACCCCAAGTCTTTGGTTGTACTAAGCAAAAGATACAAGAAACCTTCATTCCTGGAATTCACCAACAACCAAAATCATATACTTTTACTTTTTTCAAAGTTATATTCAGGTTGAACTTCAATAAATACCTTTCTTTGTTAACTTCATCCCCAAGTTATCTTGTTTCTTATTTTGAATCATCATGTTACAATATATTTGATTGACATCTCAACCTGTGATTATCTTCTATCTGGCAAATGCAATGTTTAGGTATGTACATGAATATGCATGAGTGTTGGGAGGCTGCAGTTTAAGCTTGAGCAGTGTCCAAGGCTGGAATTCAGATATGGTAGGTCATGAGGAATCAGGATGAATGAGAGATGAACAAGTTGGCTGGACAGAACTGACCCTAAGAGAGAAGGGAGGAAAGCAGGCAAATCGAGCCCCAAAACAAGGCTTTGGTAATCGGAGTTCTCAGACTTTTCTGAGTACTACATGGTGACAGGGAAGCTGTCTTTAGCTAAGTCTCCCATGAATTCATGTTTGAGTCTTTCAGTACAGGGTATAAGCTATGGGTTAAAATAGAAAATTTATTTCACTAAAAAATATTAAGCATTGAGGCAAGCAGAACTGTTTTGTGCCTATTGATTTGCATAACATTAAAGAAGGGACATGGAAACATGTATAAATCCACTGTGGCTTGGTTTCAGAGAATCAAGAATATTGGAAAACACAGAACATCAGCAATAGCCTGGGGGAGAAGAGGGAGTAAAGTCCTGGGTTTGATGGTGCTCTGTTAAGGAAATGTTGGAGCAAAGTTCTGGATGCCAGTTGAGAATGTTAGTTAGGTGCCTTTGAGTACACTTGAGACTGTGGGGATTTTCCATTGTACACCTTTACACATGACAGCATTTTTCCCTATATAGGACCATGTGAAGAGAAGGAGATAATAGAAGGTGCCAAATGATAGCCAATAGATTTCACCCACGTGCACGCACGAAACATCTAAGATGTTTCAGGAATATCTCAGGAGATAAACCTTTGGATGGACTATAAAAACAGGTGTGTGCCTGAGCTACAGTTTATTAAAAAAATTAATTTTAGGCCTGGAGCTGGCATGACCTTGGGAAACAGTGTCTTTCTATGTATTAGAAATAATCCCTCCTCAAGCAAATACAGCAAAACACTAACAATCAGTGAATCTAAGTGAAGCATGTGAAGATGTTCATGGACTCTTCTTTCAACTTTTGTTGTAGATTTAAAAACTTCCAAAATAAAGTATTCAAAGGAAAAAGAGATGCATTTCTAATATTCTAAAATTTCAGGTTTGATATTCAGTTATTATTTATCAAAATTTATAATAAATGTATGTTGTTTTAATCTTGTATAATGATAGTCAAAAAATTAACACATGGAGCCTTACGAGCAAAGGAAATTTTATAAAAATTCAAATTTCATTTTGAGATATTGAAATATGATAGAATAATCAAGATAACATTTTCAAGCATAGAAAAGAGAAGTGAAATGAGAATGAGTTGAAAAACAAAGAATTAATGTAAAACTTTCAACTGATAAAAAAGCTTTAAAAATAATTGTGTTTACATGGATGATAGTGCATATCTAATTACTGTAGTATTTGGCTTGGCATATGTCTGCTCTGATCCATTAAGAACATTTTGCAGGTAATAACGTGACCCTTATTTCCAGGATCTGGAGAAGACAGCCATTATGGCCATCTTGCCACAGTATGTAAAACTGTCTACTCTCCACTCCTTTTGAAGAGATATGACTTTAAGATTCTAAGGTTTTTCACCATTACATATCTGAAACCATCCCTGCCAAATCATTTTTCCTATATTTTCCCTAGTGTTTCCTCTCCTTTTCTGGGTGTCCTTAGGATTTGTGTTGTTTTTAACTTAGCACTATTGTTATTGTTATTGTTTATTTTAACTTAGCTATTTTTAACCTAAACTGTTGTTATTGTTACAAATTTTAATAACTCAGGTAAAATCTGAAAGAGCCAAACTAAAATGGTGAGCATTTTATGAGCTAAGGACTTTCTGTGATTCATTTTGGATTCTTAATTCTTAGACATGATCTTCTGAATAAAATATTTTCAGCTTTGTTAGCTGCCAACCAAAATTGTGTAGACTCATCTTAGTTGCAGAGCTTGGAGGAGGACTGTATTTATTTGATTTACTCCAGTGTGATGGAAGGGAAGTTTTTCACCCAACGCACCTGTTTTGTTTCCTCTATCCTTGTTTAGGACCTGGGGAAGTAAGAGGAAGACTGTCTTTGGGAAAGAAAGTGTCAACCTAAAACCATGTTGAAGTTGTGCCATGAGAAGTGGTCAATATCAGGAGAGGAAAGTTTGTTTGTATTGTGAATGGGTGTTGGGGAATCTGAAGGACTTAAAATCTTCAGTGACAGATCGGAGCAGCTCCTCCATGATGGAACCAGGGACAATGATGGCAGCCACAAGGACCTGACATCCTTAAGGGACAACAGAGGAGAGCCACAGGCAGAGAGGTGGGAGAGGAAAGTGAAATCACAGGGAATAAGAGAAAGACCAAGCAGAGTGGGAGAAGGAGCTCTCAGACACTCTTGGAAGTTGGTATCTGTATGGACTGAAATTCAATTCAGTGGGGAGTAGGAGCGTAAGAGAAATATATTTATATATATAAACATTTGAATGTTTATATGTATGTCTCTAAATGTTCTGCATCTTTATATCAATTCCATAATTTATAAATAATAATTTGATTATTTTCTATTTAGTAATGGGTGCTACCCACACATCCTTCCAAATACTATAGGAATAAATTCATGAATACATCAGTCCCAGTATTATTGACTTTGACATTTATACTAAATCTAAAAGAAGTATCTTTTTCTTGTGGAAAATAAAATCCAATTTATTTGCCTTAAAAAATAATTGCCATACCAAGGTAACTTTGACCTTCAGAGATAGAATTGTTTCTAACGCACTAAATATTTACCTGTTAGTTATAAGTGTTTGCAATATGCAATACATTTATAAAAATCATAGAAAATCCATTTGAATACAGCTTGTTCATTCTTTCATTAAATGAGCAAAATTAATGAAAATGTTCATTTGTTCACTGAATTTTTTAAAAAATCATTTCTAAAGAGGTGATTACTTATTTTCACACAAGTCTGCATCAATTTACTTTCTGAAATCTTTGAATCAAAACTGTAAAATTGTGTGTTTTTTGGAAATAAAAAAGAAAAAAAAAACACTGCAATTTCTAATAAATGAAAATAACTACATTTTCCCATCTTAGGTTTTGAAGACCTTCTTTCAATCTCTTTGAGATGATTCCTTTTGTTTAGTTCCTATCTCAGCAATTGTTTCACAGGTATTCTGAAAAATAAATGACCATCTTTTTAGTATTTTAGAAGCAAATGAAAATATAATAATGATAATAATAGCTAACAATTACTGAATTCTTACTGTGGACCTGGCACAATGCAAAGTGCTATGCATATATTATCTCTGTTAATCCTCAAAGTCCTGTTAGCTATTGCTAGTATTGTGTACATTATACCACTGAAGGATGAAGCATAGAGAGGTAAAGTAATTTTCCCGAGGTCACAGTTAGTAAATGGTGTAGTTGAAATCTGACTCTAAACCATCTGTTTCCAGAGCTTCCCCTCTTAAACACTTTGACACTTGAGCAAGGGAAATGACTTTAGTTGGTTTTATGAAAGTGGCTTAAAAGGCTTAAATGATTCATTATATGTTGCTTTTGTAGTTGATTAACAAAATTATTGAAAATGTTCACAAATAATCCATGGTCAAAAGTGAAGATACCCTTCTCAATTTTGTACTTGTCACTAAAAACTGCACTTAGTTAGAGCAAAAAATATTTTACATTGACTTAAAACTATTGCAATAGAAGCTATTTTAACCAACCTTTATTTAATTGAGTTGCTAGAATAACTGAAGTCCTCCCTTCCCTTGCGAATCATATTATTGTTGCCCACAGGCCATTGACTTTTAATCACCAATAATTAACTTCATAATATACCTATGCCTATTAGTTACCACCAGTTGAGTTGTATGCTCAGCAATAATTGTTATGAATCCAGTCTGTGTACTTTGTGCTGTAATTGTTAAATTTAATAAAATATTGCATAAAATGATGACTGAGTGAAAATACGGAGTTGTTTATGTGAAAGTTAAGTTGAAACCTCTGGAAAGACTCAATAAACCAGAGGTTCAAAAAAAAGGAAAATGCAGTTGAATTAAATATGAGTAAGACAGCTATAAAATAACAGGAAAAACAATAGGACGTGGAATAATTCTGAGTTCAAATAGCTGCACAAATTCTTATTCCATTTTAAAGGATGTTTTTGGAAAGAAAAATACAATCAATAAACCCACCTGGCCCTGTCTTATTTGATTAATGAAGATTCACACCACACACATACACATACACATATGCACATACATTTTAAATGTATATGTATCATTTTCAAAAAATAATTCTCCATTTATCCACCTTTTTCAATCACCCACAAACTCCTGGGCCTGATTTCATCAGCTGAGAAGGCTTTCACTGTATTTTAGAGTTGAAATGTATTTGGATCTACAGTGCTTTTGAGATTATTACTGCATTTTTAGAACAAAAGATAAACAGAGAAGCAATAAAAGTTCCTGAAATACTATTTATTTTGGATTTATTTGAGGGAAATTAAAATTACTGGAAACTTTTAACCAATATTACTTTTTTTAAAATGCTTTCGGAATCTTGACTTAACCACCTGACATAAAATAGAAAATTGACCTTGCTTCAGAAGTCAGATACACACACTCTCTCTCATCCAGTATTGACACAAACAAAAGGTGACCTACTAAGATGTTCCAAATTCTTTTGACACAAATATCTTCTCTTCTATGGGAAGCAAAGACCAGGATGCAGGGTAGGTGAGTCTGCTTGCCTGCCCTAACTGAGGTTCAGCCAACCGAAGCTGAAGTCGTCATGGAAATTATGGGCTAAGGGATGTTTCTAGGACTGATGGAAACTTTGTCTTCAACTTTATTTTTTAACTAGCCATTGTTTGTTAACAGAATTACATGTTTATGTAAACAAAAGCTAAAATTATTTTTTAAGTCATGACTGTTAACCATTGACAGCTTTTCATTCAACAGTAGGTCTCACTCCCCAACCATGTTTTTATTGCTGCTCCTGCACCTGACTTGACTTGCAGGCAGTTTTAGAAACTACACCACACTGTCCATTGGTCTGCATTTCCTTCTAAACCTCCCTATTTCTCTCTTCCCTCAGAATAGAAGTGCTTCTCCCAGACTGCTTTGAACTCTCCATCATTCCTTTCTAGATCTCAAATGCATCATACTTTACCTCAAAGGAAGGCTATTGACTAGAGATAAAGAAAAGAGTGTTGGGAGTTGGAAGACTAGTAGAAATAACACAACTCAGCCTGATTCTAGTCACACCTGAGGTCCTTAATCTACTTCATTTTTCTTTGCAGTATTACCTTCATATAAAATAAGTTTATATTTATTCATTTAATGATTATAGTAATAATGGCTAACATACAAGCCCTTAGTATAAGCCAGGGACTGTCATCGATGTTTTGCATGTGCTAAACAATTTGATCTTCATATATCCTTATGAAGTAAGAACTACCGTTCCCCTTTAAACATACGGGAAAAAAAAAATTGGGAAGTTAAGTAAGTTGCTTCAGGTTATACAGGCAGAGCTGGGCTCACCTCTAGAGGTCTGACTCCAGAGCCTGGCTCCCCAGTGAAGTTACCCATCAGGGCAGGGATTTTGTTTTTCTTTTTCACTTATGTGTTTCCAGTGGCCAAATCTGTATCTAGCCCAGAGAGGTTGCTCAATCAATACCGTATTTATATAATGAATGAATGAATTAGAGGGTGAAGGTGTGAGTATGAGAGGAACTAGGAAACAAATTCATTCCATATACTCTGTCAGACATACAACAGTATTCCAGAAAATTTAAATTAGCAAAGACAGCCAAGGTCAGGATGTAGGCAATTGGTTAAAAGTAACACAAAAACTAATTTTGTTCTGAACTTTTAAAACCGTTTTTACTCATCCTTGTGTGTAAAATTTTTTGCATTGAATACTTTCTTCCCTTAGGAGTTAATGTTCCTGATCTTTTTTGAGTCTTTTTGATAAAATTAGCATTCCAAGGTTATGAATGATTTGAGTTTCTCAGAATTGACACTATTTATTTTTAATCATAGAAGGGGAAGAAAAGCCTAAATCAAAATCCTGTCTCTCATAGAAGGTAATATTATTACTATGTCAGAAAAATCTAAGTAAATGTTTGATTAAAATGCTGGAAGGAAGCTGTCGGTGAAAACTGCTAAGCAATAGCATGCTGTGTGTAGAGACACTATTCTTAGGAGGAGGTACGATTTCCATTTAAAATTACTGGTGATGGTTTTTGTGCATAATTTGGAGGTCAGTATAAAAGACAAAGCAAGAAAGCTTTGGAATTAAATGAATTTGTTCAAATTAAAAGTTATACAATTGGTTTAAATGGAAATGGGAAGTTAAAAGTGAAAATTTTTGCTTTAATTTTCTGTTATGTGGACCAGAAGTTTGTTGATTGGTCTTGAATGAAGCCTGTGGATACAGCATTTTGAATCGCAATTCTGAACACAGTTGCTTTCAAATTTTAATAATAATGCTATATTGCTTTTCAGAATTATCTTAGGAAAACTAATAGACTATAAGGCCCAGCCAATCTCAGGCTTTGAAAATATTATTTTTATCACATACTTTTATAAAATAATAACTATGTGGAACAAAATTAGTTTACTTAAGAAAAGCAAAGCCATTCAGAGTGAAGTCAAAGTGGAGAACTAAACACTCCATCTACTCACTTCCTTCTCCCCTAGAACTTCAAAGCTCCATAAACGGACAGCTCCTGCACTAGTAGGATCAACTAGCAACCATTTTTCAACATGGTAATGTCCATGAAGCATAAAATGAATATAACTTATCTAATAGCACAACTATCTTTTGATTTCTATCAATTGAGCACAAAAGCTGACTTTTGTAATATATATTTAAAATATAGTTATTTGTATTATTATTGACTACAGAAATATTTATAAAACTCTACCAAACTGAAAAGTCAATGAAAGTTTACTTATTTATAAATTCAGCATATTAATTCAACACATATGAGTCATTAATCAAAGTGCTAGGAATATAGAGTGAAAAAGACAAAAAAGGACCTTGCCCTCATGAATCTTACATTCTAATGGGAAAGGAAAACTAACACATATGTAAAGCAGAAGACTAAAAATGTGACACTCTTAGCCTAATGTGCATGTGTATGTGTGTGTACACATGTGTGAATACCTAAGGCAAATATTGATGGACAGGTGTTGAGGAACAAAATGACAACATAAAATGGAATGAGCTTTAAAAAAAAGCATAGACCTCATTAGCACAACCTTAGCTCTACTGACAATAACAATAACAGGGCATGGGGTGAACAATATACACTCTTAAGTTTTTCCCAAGTGATCATTTGGCAGCCATTATACTAGGTAACAATCTGAATCTAAAGCAAAATAGTACTCAAGTTCAAGATCAGAGGACTTAGAAGAACTTCAAATTAAGTCTCGGGTATTTAGCACATGTGCCACTTCAGATAAGTAATTTCACCACTTTAAGCCCGAGTTTTCTCATGTATAAAATAAGTATGATATAAAAAACAACAACAATAACAATAGTAAGACTAATAAGACCTAATTTGCAGGATTCTTATGTGAAGATAAAGGGATTATGAGCAAAAACTAAAATACTATAAAAATGATTATCAGTTCTTCAATATAAGACAAAAAGGCAAAAATAATCTTAGATGAAAATATATAAATCATTCATTAAGACAACAGTAACATAAATTAATTTAGGTATGTAGGTTAACCAAAAGTCTTTGGGCTAATGTCTCTGTGTAATCAATCTAGGGTGAGAATAGATCCAAAGTCATCTGAATAGTCTTTTAACATTGGCTTCCTAAATAATAAAGAAAAATGAAGCAACATATAGTTTAGTTTAGCAGGATTTATTCACACTTTATAGTTCCAGTTTTTCCAGAGAGAATCTGTGATGTCTTTGATACCTGATGTAATCATGTTTCTGGCTCATTTTAAGTGACATTTTATAATACTGAAATAAATTGCTATCCTACATAGAGTACATCATATTTTAAGCTAAACACTTCCGTTTACTCTAGATTAAAAATAATTTATATATTAAACATGACAGATTAACAGTTAGCCCCAGTTCTTCATTTCTTTGTAATAGGAACACATTGCCATATCCTTAACATGACTATGGTGGGCAGGGTATATTTCCCTGTACATGTCTCTATTTGGAACCAAGGCTTGAAATGTGATTGCATACTCTGGCTTGTCTTCTTGCTTTTCTGCAATTGTTTTGAGAAGAAGGTGCCCTGTGGAACCCATTGGTCCCATATGAATGAGAAAGTGGGACAGACAAGAAATGAACCAATCCAAGCTCAGCCAGGACTATCTCAGAATCAACAGACTCCAGCCATTTTGCAGTCATGCAAATGAAATTGTTTCGTGTCATTGATATTTCATGAGGGTTATTCAGCATTTTTTTTTTTTTTTTTTGGCAGTAACTGGCTGGAAAATGGTGTTCTTTTGTACTGTGTGGTTTAGACTTATTCTGAATTTTTTCTCAATGTTCTGACTTTTGGGTGTCTGCTAATATTGCTTTATCAACTAGTTAGAAAATTTCATAGGAAAAAGAACCAGTTTCAAAAACATATTTGTAATATCTTTCAGTACCTAATAAAGAACACAATAAATCATATTGATACATTCTTTATCCTGTAGTTTGTGAATAAATAGGTTCCACTTAACACTTAAACAAATCTAAAAGAAACTGGCTGTTTTGTTTTTCACTCCATCCCAATCCCGGTCCTCCATTTACAAGTGAAATGTATTATTTTTTCTGCCCTCCCTTCCTACTTTAATGACTCGAAAATAGGAAGGGAAAAGAGTACTTGGCCTCAAATCACATTCTCCTTGCTGCACCTACTAATTTGTTCAAAGGCTGAGCTTTGGGTTAAATAAATATGCTTAAGAGCCAAAATAAAATCCATCATCTGGTATCAAGTTAATGCCTGCCAGATATTCCACTAGAACTTTGGGTTCCATTATTCCACAAACTTAGACTAGTTTTCTAAAACTGTTATTTGTGGTAAGAATGGTGTCTACATCAGGCCATTACATTTTTTCATTTTTGATATTCAGCCCTTTTACTTTATGATCTATTGTCTCAGAAATTTGGGAGAGACTGAGACGGAGTGGGATGAGGGAGAGGAAAGCAGAGGAAAATCATTTAGAGGGAGATGTCATGGAAATGAGACATGGAAAAGAAAACACAATAGACCTTCAAGTGGTTTTCTTACCCTCATCTTCTTCATTCTGTCCTTAATAATAACAAATGGGACTATGCAAGCTCACAGATTTTAATCTCAAATGTTTTAGTAGTCTTTCCCTAGGCTTTTTCTGTTTGCCATGCATAATCTTCTGAAGATTGTTCATATATTTAAAATTCATAGATAGTCAAAGTTGATCATAAAACTGAAAAAAAAATATTGTTTGACTATTAAAAGCACTGGTTATGATGAAAAAGAAAAATCCCCAGGCAATTCCATTTCAGACTCACACTAAGGACTGCTTATCAGACGGTTAGCAAAGAAAGGAAACAGATTTTAATAAAATGGTCATGGAAAAAAACAAGAACTGACCACTTTCAGGGTATTCGCTTATTTCTGTGGCTGTAGTTTGAGGACTGGAGTTAAAAATCCTTCAGGCTGCCCGGAGGAATGCTGCTATATTACAATCTTGTTTGTTTAATAACACCAGGAGTGTATTGTGTCTTCATTCCAAATAGCCCTTTACCCAGAAAACATTCCCCTTTGGAAGAGGGGAGAATCTGTTTAAGAAGCCCAGACTTAATCACATTCCCATTTGCCTTAATCTGAATCCAGATATCTGAATCCTTTCAACCTACTCCAAACTTACTTTCCTTTTGGAAAAGGGGGTTAATGGGACCATATTAATGTCAAAATCATCAACAAATGTTCATGGAGCACTTACTAAGTCTGGTATTCTCCTGGGTTCTGCGTCCAGAGTAGGGCTGAGTAATGAATGAGAGGAACATGGTCTTTGCTTTCATGGCAGCTTGCTGTTTAGTGGAGATATCAAATTAGATACTTAAGAAATAGCACATAAATTTACTAAAAGTAGTGAAAAGATCCATGAAAGAAATAGAGTGAAGGAAATATTGGAGATGTGGGTGGATCTTCCTGGAATCACTATCCTCAAGCACTAAATTGCCAAAGCAAATTTAGGTGATTTTATTAATTAACCCTTGATAACCTCACTTATTTGAAATAATTATTGCAATATTTTTATCTTTTCCTTCATAATTTGTTGGTTGATTTACCTGCATATAAAGATCATAACACTAAGATTCTGTGCTTTGGAGTAACTAGTCTAGGGTATGACATTCCTTTTCCAAAACTGTTGATGTTTATGTCTTTCAAAACCTACAGCTGCTGTCCAGGCTGAAATTGGTTTCAATCTGTTTGAAAACAGAATATTAATATTTTTGGTTACTGGCCAAAAGTATGTTCTTAATTTGAAACAGTATGTGCATAAAAATATGTTAACTTTATTCCAGGAAACTAGTAACTTAACTTAAATGCCAAGTTTTTAAAATGTAGTCAGTTGTTTCTAAAACAACTGTATTATTTTTCCTAATCATAGCGTTAGTGAGGATTGCCTATTTTCTCATATCTTTTGAAGATAACATGAGGGGGAACAATGTTTTGAAACATTATCTAATGATTGTTTATTCCTGGTAATTCTCACTGCCCTGAAATCCTCCACCCACTGAGTGAAGCATCCTTAGCTTCAAGAAGAGTGCAGAGGCTACATGAAAACAGAGAAAGGTTCAGATTTTCATTTCCAAAACTAACACCTAATACTCTCTTTAGAGATGACAGTTGTGAGATTCTGGCCTTTTTAGAGAAGAATAGTCTCCTAAATTAAATAGTAAAATAGTTATTATTATTATTATTATTATCATTATTATTATTATTATTAAGGTTCTTTAAATAACAATAACCAGAGCCTGCAGACCTAGAAACGTAGGGCTTTTATCATAAGCCATAGAGTAAGAAAGATGCAATATATTATCTAGGAGCAGTTCCCACCTAACAGAAACGAGCAAGCCCTTGCAACTGGACAGGCAATGCCTAATGGAAGTGACAAAAATCTATGGAGCACTTCTTGCGTGCACGCACACGCGCACACACACACACACACACACACACACACACACACACACACACACCCAGTAACCCACAGGGCTGAAATCACAAGATGCAAGGGAAACCCTGCTCAGAAGCCCCAAGCTTGACAGCGCAGAACAAGGTTAAGTGGGAAATGCATCTGAGTCTTAGAAAGTCATGCAACATCATAAGTGACTCAGAAAAGTTCATCAACAGCTGGGAAATGTGCTCCAGCTCCCAAGGGCAACCACTGTGAACTGCACTAACCCCAAGAAAAGAACACAACTGATATCACGGACCCTTCAACAGTGGACACAGCAAAAACTGGCTGATGCCAAAAGCAGACTAGGCTGGTCCCCTGAGAGCAAGCAGGGGATGAACATCGTTCCCAGAAAGAATAGTTATCTAACCCCAGCCCATGCCTAGGTAAGCCTTAGTGGTAGGGTAGGCGAATGCTGAATTTGACTAAATACTTATGCATAAGGGACTAACTTTATATACCAGAAAGGACTGAAATGCCTTAAAATGGCAACATTAGACTTTTCCCTCCATCATCTATAGAAGGTTGAATTCATGTGGTAAAAATAATTGAGCTTCTGCATAAATGAGTTATAGTATATACATGTAGCTATGTTATCTTTAAGGCAGTCATTTCACCTTGCTATTCCTTAGTTTAAGTGTGAATCTTATAAGGAGGAATTCAAAGGTCAATTATAAGGTATACTCATTTACTTATAATATTCTCCAAAATATATGTGCCACCGAGACAGGAGTTTTAGTCTATATTGTTCACAGACACATCCTTATTTTCTGGAACAGTGCCCCACACATAGTGGATGGTCAATAATTTTTTTGAAAACTGCAAGTAAATGAAATGTAAAGTTGATTGTTCTTTAGTCAGCTGATAAAAAGTCCCTAACGGATTCAAAGATCTCTCATTTTCAAGCATCTTATACTGGTATACTTGGCTTATACCTAAATTTCATATGAATAACCTGTGTAAACAAAAGAGTAAATTAGGAAGCAATTATTTTTCATTACTAAAAATTATCCTCGTGGCCTATCCAAATAAAACAGCAAATAGCAAGCATCCTTGGTACATTTAAATTTTTGTGCAAATTCCTAAGAATGTGTCTGTCTACAACTACTCATACTTGAACTCAAAAAACCTCACTTGAGACTCTACTATATATTCAACCCCTGAACTAAAAACACAAAACCTCATCATAAAATAGTAAGTAACTTATATCCTTAAAACTAACATTTTGGAACTCAGATGGATGTTAAATGGTAAACACATGTAATATTATAAGAAAATAATTCTAATTTTCAAAGATAAAATTTCTAATTAAAAAGCCCCCACTTGTCTCTTCTTTGCCTTATGATATGTAAAGCTTCATTTTCATTATCATGCTCACTGCCAATTTCCTATCTTCTTTTCCTACTCCCACTGAGATTTTCTTAAGCTTTTTCTTTTAATGTATTTTGAATAAATTCAGTGCAGTTGTCTGGGATTTATTCCAAATAAAGAACAATGAAACTTTAGCTTTTGATTTTTATATTCATAAGTTGTTTTTGGAAGGGGACCATTTCAGAAACACTAGTAGTAATTGCCTGCTAGGCAGAGTCGTGAAGGATCAGTACCCACAGTTGCAATTCACTTGAAAGCAAAGCTCCAGGATCCCACAAAATGCTTTCAGTCTAGTGCCAAACCTAAGATCCATTCTCTGGAAAAAGAGCTGCTCCTTCCACTGGAAAACACAAACACCAAACTAAACAGCCTTCCCTGTTTGTTTTGGGAATGGCTTAGTCATTTAGCCCTAAGTAAAATAATTCCATTTTGGGAGAATTTACAAAACTAAAATCTTTTTAAACTACAGGTTATGCTGCAGTAACGAAAGATCTCAAAATCTCCGTGGCTTACCAGAAGGGTTTATTTCTTGCTCTTGGAACTTGCCTATCACAGCATTTGTCCCTTCTCATTATCTGCATTGAAGCAGCCTCCATCTGTATTAGATGCTGATTATCATGGCAAAAGGCAGGAGTCAATGGTGAGGCACATATTGGCTCTGAAAGTTTATGCTCAGAAGTGACACACATTATTTCTGTTCATTTTCATGAGTCACATGGCCAAGTTTGATGTCAGTGGGTCAGGGAAATATAATCCTCCCTTTTGGAGGAGTATCACATATCTATGAACAATAATACAACTTAGCACTGAACCTTCCTATACAACTGGATACTAAATTGTGATATATCAGTTAGCAAATAAAAGTAACTTTTTATTACATACTATCATATTTAATATTAATAGGTAATATTTACCATGGGTTTATAATCTACCAGCTCAATAACAGGCATTTTACTTGTTTTATTTCACTTAAATTTAAGGGGGTGGTACATAATTATCCCCATTTTAAAGATGAAGTTATTGAGGTTCAATGAGGTTAACTTATTCTGTTATACAGATAGTAAATGGTGAGATTGAGCCGACTTAAAGTCTTTGCAAATCTCCACTAGGTATGTGAACAGTAACAATTTGTTGGTTTATAAATGAACTTGAATTTGTGCTCAAAACTACCTCAAGTTTATATTTTTCTTTTTCTTCATAAATCATAATTCAGATTATCTCAGGTTACAGCATTAGAGATTCCTCAAATAAAACACTGATTTTGGGCTAACAAGGGCACCTAGAATAAGGACAGAGAATGATTAAGGCATCTGTCTCAAGTACACCGTGCAGAACTGCATTGTCCAATGGAGACCCACTCATAAAAGGTCAAGGCAATGAAAAGCATAGTGTCTAACAATAGAGAGTCATTTCTGACATATGCGGTCTGACCTTTAAAACTGAGTGGAACAAGTTTCGTTATTGCTACCATTCTTTAATTTGCTCAGTTGACTTCAAGGTAGAATGGGTGGATGCAAGAGAGAGGAAATGGGGTATCTTGATAGCCTTCTTAATTAAGTTTATTGGGTTCAGTTTATTACAAACCTATTGGTAACTACTAGAAAAACCACAATAACCTCAGTTTGAGGAGTCAGTGCATCTTAGTGCCTAAAATTGAGTCTGCTCAAGCAATATTTTAGCATCCAGTCCCCTGTTGTTAATTGTTGTTGTCCCTTGACCTCCACCTGTTCAAACCCACTCTTGCCAAAGTATAGAATACTTCAACTTGAGAGTGTCCTACTAATCTCACCTTCCATGATTAAGTCCAAAGCAGATTAAATATATTTCTTCCTTTCCTACTTAAAGGATGCTTTCATGTACATTCATGGCTTTAAATCACTAAGCACAGATTGGTGCACATGGTTCTCATTCATATAAAAGAACTGAAGGACCAAGTAAACTAAAATAATCATTCAAATGTAGGAGTTGTGTAAATTCACAAAAAAAAATATGTTTACTATAATTGCTGACCTTTTTTTTTATTCTAACATATATTGCTGACAAGTCTGAGATTCAGTTTTTCAAAGTCACTCTTTTCAATAACTTAGGCTTTATATATTTATAAATATTTATAAATATTATATTTATATTTATATATAAATTATTTTGAGTATTTCTTTTCAATTGAAATATGAAATCATTGATAAGAATGGATCCACATAAATAGAACGATAAAATATCTCATCTGAATTTTTTGAATTATTGATGTCAATATATTTATAGAATGTGAAACATTGAGTACTGATACTATATCGTATATATAACCGTGAGCAAGTGTTCTAGTTTGCTAATGCTGCTGGAATGCAAAACACCAGAGATGGACTGGCTTTTATAAAAGGGGGTTTATTTGGTCACACAGTTACAGTCTTAAGGCCATAAAGTGTCCAAGGTAACACATCAGCAATCGGGTACCTTCACTGAAGGATGCCAGTCATGTCTGGAAAACCTCTGTTAGCTAGGAAGGCACATGGCTGGTGTCTGTTCCAAAGTTCTGGTTTCAAAATGGCTTTCTCCCAGAACATTCCTCTCTAAGTTACAGTTCCTCAAAAACGTCACTCTTAGTTGCACTTGGGGTATTTGTCCTCTCTTAGCTTCTCTGTAGCAAGAGTCTGCTTTCAACAGCTGTCTTCAAAATGTCTCTCATCTGCAGCTCCTGTGCTTTCTTCAAAGTGTCCCTTTTGGCTGTAGCTCCTCTTCAAAAGTTCACTCTCAGCTGCACTGAGTTCCCTCTGCCCGTCAGCTCATTTATATGGCTCCAGTGATCAAGGCCCACCCTGAATGAGTGGGGCCATGCCTCCATGGAAATATCTCATCAGAGTTATCACCTACAGTTGGGTGAGACTCATTTCCATGCAAATCTAATCAGCACCAAAACGTCTGCCCCACAAGACTGCATCAAAGAATATGGCTTTTTCTGGGCGACATAATACATTCAAACCAGCACAGCAAGTATCTTATTTATATGTAAAACTGGAACATAATGGAAGAAATGTTATAACAGTGAGAGTATTCAGAGTCAATATCCATTTTTCATTTTCTGGTACATTGTATCTATTCAAATTTTTAAAACAACTTGTTGTTTTAGTTAACATTAGATCTACATTTTGTATAGCTAGGTATAATTGACTGAAATGAAGATACAAAATGCCTTTTAGCTGAGTCATTTTTATTAAGATGATTATATCACAATGTCTTTAGGGGAAATACAATACGTTTAAAATATATTTTCATGTAGAAATATTCTTGTGCATTTTACGTGTTCCTTTCAACAATCTTATATAGTGCAAGACTGAAATAATAAGTGGAGTACAAATTTGAACAGACTCCAGATTTCAAAAATTCTGTTCTATCTTAGGCTAGCACTCAGAAACCATGATCACCATACTTATAAAAGAAATACAAACAGAAGGAAAAAGAGAGAGAAAAGTGATTATATACGATGGCTGCAGGTATGATTTATTGAGCATATAATTAAATGCTATCAAAAGATTTCCTTTCTATAAAAAATTCTTTGATACATTTTATTGGCTCCAACAGGTCACAGGTTATCTCATTGTGCTTCCCTTTCCTTAAAAATTCAAAACCAATTCCACCACATAATTTTTCTTAGAATAAACTTGAGATTCAGAATCAACTCAGGATTGACGATAAGTTTATCTAAAAACCTCTCTAACTCTCTAAATCCTGACCTGTCTTAGCAGGTCTAGTTCATCATTGCTGAAACTGGATTACTCCTATTCCCAAAATAAGTGAATTTTAAGTGAGATCCAGTAGATTCTAATTTTTGAAAAATGCTTGAGCTACTCTCTAAGTCCTTAATAAGGGACGCAGACATGAACAAACCGAGCAGAATGTTCTTGATATACCTAAACAACCATCTCTTATGAACTGAAATAGGGATATTCTATGTAGATGAATCCAAGAAACATAATAATCACTTATAAATTATAATTTCCTGCAGTGGAAGTTATCTGAGAATCACCATCAACAACTGAATCAGAAAAGCTGAAATGGCCTGTAGCAATGTCAGAAGACAGACCTGTGTAGAGAGAAATTCCTTAATGGCATGACAACAAATAGACTACTTTTTCATGACACTTTGTGACATATTTTGACATTCACAATCATGAACAGGATCTTGATTTCCATCCTCAACCTCTCCATTATGCAAACATGCATGCACATTAACACACCCACACTTTTGCACACACACAAATCCAAACAGCTTTTCTACAGCTGGTGTATCTTTAAATAAACCAGATCAAACAAGAGCACTTAGGCATGATCTGAACCCACCAAAGTAATTGCTTATTCTCCTTCTGCCTTAATCTAGGATAAATGTTCCCTAGGTGTTACCCCCATAGATTAATGACAATTTCCTCATAAGCCACTAGGGAAAAAGAATCTAAAACAGACTCCTTTATGGGCTCATATTTTATAACTATGGAATTCAGCCCTATTATAGAAATACAGAAGAAATTAACCCATTTTGCAAAGAAGGATAGCAAATCACAAACTTATAAAAAAAGAATAAATGGAGTAGATAAATAAATTGTCTAAAAATGTGAAATTACTGAAATTGGTTTCTGGAAATGCCTATCATCTACATTAATATACCACATAAAGTTAAATAATTCACAATACTTGGTAGCACCTTGTTTTCTTGTGTTTTTTCTAAATTGTTTAAGACCATTTCATTGTGGTGATTGCCATGTTTCCTAATCAAATAAAACAAGAATCAAGTAAATAAAAATCTTAACAGAACAAGATGCCCTCTTCTAGTACAGGCTGATATTTACCTGCCAGTCTGGCTCTCTGTTTTAAAATTGAATATAGTTATAAATAATTCCCATTCTACTCCACTAATGTTTTACTTTCTATTCTTTTGTTTTGGGCACATTCTACAAAGGTCAATGGGCACTTCTCTCTTACTAGAGATTTCTCATTTTAGTTATCTTGTGACTGGGCCAAGGTATACTGTTAGAAAGGTGGCAGAAACATTGGTCTTGCCAGGCTGATGTTGAAAAGCACAGTGTTCCCAGCTGAACATTCTACACAGTGTTAGAATTACTGAGGATGTACAAAAAAGAGCTTGACTAAAAGTCTACTTTTGGGTTTCAGTGTAAAGGGTTACTGCCTTGGAATCACAAAGGCTGCTTTGCATTAATATTTAACTACTATAAAATGTGATATATGTAAAGAGAGTAAGTAAGTGGAGGCTATTCCCAAGTCACCAAAATCCTATATTGTGCTCTAATATTTAGTTCTCACTTCAACTTTAGTTTACTAAAACTAAATAATTCATATGAATAATGCAGGATATTTGATGTTTGATGGATTCAAAGATGAACAAGACACAGTCTTCCTCTTAAGAAATTTTTGATCAGGGAATCTGTGAAACGATGGGAAAGACTTTTCTATAGCACTATACTATTTACAAAGCACAAAATCCAAATGCATTCTCTTGTTCCAACCTCATAACAACTCTGTGATTACCTCATGTACTATTCTTTTCTTTTATTGATGTGGAATTTATGGTGCAAAAAGGCTGAAAGAATTGTCCTAGGTCTTTAAATTGGTTAAGGGAAGAACCAGGACTAAAGTTCAGATGATCTAATAGTCTAGATCAAAATCAAAGTTAATCATATGAGATTTTATATTTACATTTAGATTGACAAATTACATAAATTTATAAGAAAAAATTTAAGGGAATATGAAATATAAGAAATTACATTTTGCCCATTGCTTTTTTTCAATGTGTGTGCATTTTTGATTGTGTGTGTGCATGGATTGTGTGTGTGGATGTGGATGTGTGTGTGTGTGTAAATATAAAATTCTCCTTACATATCCATGGAACCATTCCTGGAAATATATAACTGTTAAAGCTCCAACTGTAATGGAAACCAAAATTAATAATCTGAAATCTTCCCTATTGCAGAAGAGATGTTTAAGTATTGTGGATGGGGCTTTGAGGGAGAAAGAAATTTCCACTCATTCTTCATGGATACCTTTAGCCAACATACTCAGGGCTTGGTACTTGGGAAGTACTAAGCTTTCAGACAGTCACCATCCTTCTTTCCATATTTTGCAAGGGCATGTGCTTTTTGAAACTGCCCAAACCATTTAACATCACCACTAACATCCCCCATGAGTACCTATCTTTCTACACCATTTGGCATCCATTTTGCAACCACAATTTCCTATAAAGTAATACAGCTAGGAATGAAAACACATTTAGTACTGATCAGGAGGTGGGGTGGGAGGGGGAACTGGAGGCAAGAAGAGCCAAGAGAACATCATCCTCTGGGAGTTGTGGTTTCTCACTGCTTCTAGAAAGGAAGATTTCCTTCAAATTATTCTTGATCCACGGACTTATGTGGATAGGTATAAGCATAATTCCAGCTATGCTTCAAATTATTCTTGATCTATGGACTTATGTTTTGCAGCTATGAGAGACTATACCAGACTACTGGTTCAGAGTGTATACCACAAACATGTATGATAGAAACACAGCCTCTCAGCTATTGTCTCACAGCTGTCATAAAAACTGAGTCTTTTAAGGTCATGTTCTGCTGGGTGAAGTGGTACATCATGAAACCAATAAATCTTCTGGGCTTGATCCTATTGCATCACTTGAACAAATTCCGCCACTGGTATCAATAATGTGTAAGGAACAATTACAAAATAAGAATGCAAAGAATTTGGTGCTGGAGAAAACACAAGAGAGGAAAGGTCATGTCCAAAAATATGTGTCTATTCCATATTTTACCCCTTCCTTGAATGATGGGAAACAATAAATTAAATTTTCACTAGGCATCAATCTTGTCCAGGCAAGGTGTGGCACCTTCCCAGGAGCTCACCCATGGCAATTTGTGTACTCCTCTGGGACAGTAGCCATCCTTGGTGACGGGATGACCATGTTATTGAACTCATGTATAAACTCCTCCCTTCTATCATGGCCACTTTGTCTACGAGCCCATTGACCAAGCACTGAAGAAGCTGGAAAAAAGGAAAGGATGACTGACATCCAAAGAACTACTCATCCTTTGGACCTATTTTTGGTGGCCTTTCCTGGAGTGGATGCTCCACAGAAAGCATGTACATCATGCACGACTATTCTCACACCCCACCCATTCAGAATGGTCCATCTGTATACTTCTTTTTCAGACTCTTTGTCATTGATGCTCTTGTTCCTTTTAAGGTCTTCCCAATTCCAAATTGATGGTCACTACCAAAGATTACATACAGATGCATACCTCTAGACAAAGGGAACTAGAAACAGACACACTGCTCAAATTTTTTTTCCCTTTAGAAGGCTTTCTTTTTCCAATTTTTTTACCCAAACTAAGTAACACCACGCTTTAAGATTATACCAATTTAGTGTACAAAACCATGAATAAACAAGTTTCTTTGTTTTTTTTTCCTTGGTTAACTGGTCATAAGGAACTCCCTGGGAGGTTTTAGTTGTGGCTTGAGGGGAAAACGGCAATGTAGAACAAGTAGGTGCCATGAATGCCTGCGTTACCTAGACATACAACCTTTTTATGCCTATAGGATCTGCTTTAGCCTGATGGCTTACATACCAGTTTTTCTCGATTATGTACTGTGGCTGCACAGACTACACTATTTCTCAAAAGGGAAAGTGATATACATACATAATAATGTATTAGGTGATGACAATGTCCTCCAAATCAATGAGAAAAGGTACAGTTGCTCAGTAAATGTGACCAAAACAGTTTTTAGCTATTTGTGAAAACAAGAATAAGAATTCAAGTTTGAGCCATTACTTCACAATGTATCATCGACCCCATATATCTTAAATAATTATACATAAAAATAAAACCCATTAAAATTAAGAATTATATAGGTGAATATTTATCTCCTCTTGGATAGAAATAACTTCCCAAGAGTAAAAGCTCTCCTACTTCTTAGTCATCAGTCAAAACCTGTCCTGTTAGACCTCATCTGTCATCCATGGATAGCTTCTGCTTTCCTTGTGGTGGTGGTGAGTGGGGAAGGAATATGGTAATAAACATCTTTTTAATAAAACACTGGGGAAGGCCTTTGCCATATTCTGAAGCTCATCAGTAAATAGCCTTGGGGAAGAACTCACTGTTATGAGAAAAGTCAAGCATCCTAATAAGGATTCCAAAATTCAAACCCAAGCCTTTGCCAAAGAATACAAAACAAGGTCACATTTCTTAGACTGCCCAGTGTTTAATGACCCTGGGTCCAGCTTAGCCAAATGAGCAGGAGTTCAGTCTTTCTTTCAGGCCTCTCCTCCTGAATCAGAGTTATTTTGAAGGAGCACAGAGTTGCTTTTTCCATCTAAAAATCGCATCTGTCTCTTCTTCCTTAACTGGTAACCCTGTTGGTTTACCAGTATCTCATTTTCCATTGCTGTTGCTGAAGCACAGGATTTTTTTTTTTTTTTTTTTTTTTTTTGCCAGCAGCCCAGTACAAAGCAATGTTTGCTTGTACAAATTAACTCGGTGATTAAAAGTAGTCATCTGGCCACCAGAACAAAATGAGGGCTTGAGACGGAGTTTTATCCTGCTAACTGTTAATAGGGTACTCTGAGAGCAAGCAAGGTGGTTCTCTCTTCGTGGAAGACTCCATAGAAGAGAAAAAAGAACTAGTTTTTATCCCCAGTTTCCACACATTCTCTATATTGCAAAAATCATTGATTTTTGTTAACAATTCTGCAACCCTGTATGCTGCAACCGTGTGTGCATATGCGTCTTATCAGTGTGCCTAGATCAGGAGTGGCCCCTGTATTTATCACACTCATGGACAAAGCCACCCTCCTCTAGCATAGCTTCTGGTACTGAATCCAGAATACCTATCAAGACCTGTACCTTCATGTAATGTGTTTTTCTCCTTATGCCCCTGCTGTCTGTTCCTGACAGTGGCTTCATTTAGGGCAGTTTAATCTCTCAGCTGTGTTGTGGTAACTTTGAACTTAAAGAGGAAGGAATCAGGGTTTAATTCCTTTCCATGAAACTGTGTTTCTTATGGAAGATTTTCCACCCACAACCAAAAGATTCATGGACATTTGCTTACCATTTGTCAGCTCCAAGGATAATAATGTCTCCATCTCCACATAAATAAAAACTTCTAGCACAGAACTGTCAAGTTCTTGAGAAAACGTAGGGAAGCATCTGCAGGATGCTTCAGGATGCTTCATGATCTCACTGATTAAAACAATTAGAATAAGCAAACTCAGAGTCAGAATCTAGAATATAGGTTACCAATGGATGGGCTGGGGATAGGGAATAGGAAGTTAAGTCTTAAAATGTACAGTGTTCCAATTGGAATGATGGATATGTTTTGGTAATGGAAGTGGTGATGGTAGCACAACATTGTGAATGTAATTAACAGCACCAAAATATATATCTGAATATGATTGAATATATATTATTATCTATTAGATTGCATATATGGTAACAGAATAAAATTTGCAAGCAAAATGGATACAATGCTACATAAACAGTGAACCCTAAGTTAAAACATGGACTACAGTTAGTAGCACAATTATAAAAATGCACTATAATCAATTGTAACAAATGTTCCACACTAATGCAAGGTGTTGGTAGTAGGGTGGTATATGGGTATCCTGTATTTTATGCTTGATTGTTCTGTAAACACACAACTTCTCTAATAAAGAAACATGAAAAGTAAACTGCCAGCAGCTTTAGAGATCAAGTGTCTCTTCCACATAATTTTAAAAACACACAATTTAAAAAGTTTGTAAATTTCTTTTTGTCCCACTGTATTCCTTTAAGATCAAAATGCTAAAAAGTAAAACACAAAGTGTCTCTCTCCCTAAGGAAAGAAGATATCTTGTAGAAAGGGAAGCACACATGCAGAAGTCTTAAATGAGAGTGGGTTAAGAACTTATAAGTAATTAACAGTGATAGTTAACTTTATGTGTCAGCTTGGCTAAGTTATGATATCCATTTATTTGGTCAAACATTGGCCTAGATGTTGCTGTGGAGATATTTTGTAGATGTGATTTGCATCTGCAATCAGTTGACTTTAAGTAATGGAGAGTACCCTTAATCAAATGGGTGGGCCTCACCCAATCACCTGGGGGTTTTAAGAGCAAAGAACTGAGGGTTCCAAAAAATGAAGAAATTCGACCTCAGCACTATAATGTCATCTCCCCTATGAATTTCCAGCCTGCAACCCTGCCCTCCGGATCTCAAATTTGCCCCACCCCCACCCCACGCCACCCCACCCCACCCCCACCTGCCACAATCATGTGAGCCAATTCCTTAAAATAAATCTCTTAATATATGCACATATATCCTGTTGGTTCTGTTTCTCTAGGAAACTCTGATACAGTAATGCATGTTTGTTGAATGAATGAATGAATGAATGAATTCCCCCAAAACAATGAGGTAGTCTTAGAGTAACAGTAAGTCAATGATAACATTCATATTCTTGTCACACAAGTAGGTAGAGTTGCTTTAAAAAATAAAACCTCAATAAACAAAGAAAAAAGGGAAATGACATTATTTTCTATGTTGCTCTGCTTGAACTTTTGGTCTGTAAATTCTTTTGAAACTGAGATCAAACCCTAATTTGCTTTCCCTTATGTTGATGCACCATCCATACTCTGGGATCCTTCCACACTATCTCCCACTATTTCCCAACATGAGTCCTCCACCCCAGCCAACCAGGTCTATTTATTATCTGCCAAGCACACCACATTCATTTCCATCCCAAATCCTTTGTTCCTGCAATTTCCCTAACCCGCAATGCTCTGCCCTTTCCTCCCTACTTCACTGCTTATTTTCAAAATCCTCTCCACGCTTCAGAGCCCAGTTCAATTTTACTTGAACACCAAAGCCTCTATCCATCCTCTCCACAGCGTTACGTCATGGAGCTCTAATATCTATTTCACTCAGCCTACTTATTAGAGCATTATTATTTGATATCACTGGCCATTTTCAGAGCAACAAAATTTTTATAAACATTTTGCATTTCAAATTTATAAAAAAGTTGCAAGAAGTTCCGTATTTCTTTCACCCAGGCTTCCCAATTATTAATATCACAATATTTCCTTCTCTCTTTTATATATATTAAGTATATACATATATATATAATTTTCTATATTATATAAAAATATTTTTCATAAACCATTTTAGAGCAAGTGCAGGGAAAAAACCAAGAATCTCAAAGCTAGATCCTACATAACTAGACTATAACCATCCGATTCAGGAAATTGATATTGATACAATACTACTGTCCAATCTACAGATTCAAAATTTGCCAATTATCTCCAAAATATCCTTTTTACTTTATGGTCCTGGATCTAATCTTTAGTCTTCTTCAATATGAAGCATTTCCTGACTTATTCCCTGTCTTTTATGACCAAAAATTTTAAAAAGTATAAGCCTTGTTTTTCTGGAAGATGTACTAAAACTGTTTCCACCTGATATTTCCTAAAGTCTAATGTATTTGTCAGGATTCTCCAAAGAAATAGAATAGACATACAGACATACTACAAATATATATATTACGTTTATACAGGAATTGGCTCACATGACATTGGTGATTGGCAAGTCTGAATTCCATAGAGAAAGTCTACAAGTTGGAAATTGATGAAGATGAAGTTATATTCCCCAGGAGAATTTGGCTGGCTGAAGTTGAGGCAGAAATTCTTCTTTCTGACTTCTGAAATCTTCAGTTCTGGCTTTTAAGGCCTCCAACTAATTGAATGAGGAGATTCCTAAGAAAACTCCCCTCAATGATGAGGCCAATCTTCTTTGTTGATTGTAGATGCAATCAGCTGTGGATACAATCAACTGACTGTAGATACAAGTCCATCTACGAAATACCTTCATAGTAACAGTCAGGCCAGAGCTTGCTCAAACAATTGGACATCATTACCTAGCCAACTTACACTTGACACCAGCCATCACATCCAGACTTAGGTCATGTATCCTTCAAAAATACACCACAGAAGTAATGCCATGATCTTCTCAGGATATTATATCAAAAGGCACAAGATGGAGACATTAACTCTGATCAAGTTAGTGTCTGTTAGGTTTCTTCACCATAAAGTCACCATTTTTCATTTGTAATTGATATTCTATAAGAAGATATTTTATAGGAAGATATTTAATAGGATGATATTTTATAGGAAAATAATTGGAAGATTTTATAGGAAGATGTTTTGTAGGAAGATAAAGATACTCTCTCAAAATCCAGTTCCTCATCAAACTGGCGCTCCACAATTGTAGCTTCTAGTAATGATTCCTACCTGAAACAACCACCACTAACGTAGTTGTCAAATGGTGATTTTCAGTATTCATTAATACCACATTTATTAGGCATTCTATTATAAGGATGACCTTCCATTTTTACTTACTTACTTATTTATTTATTTATTTATTTATTTATTTATTTATTTATTTATTTTTACCAGTGTGAACTCACAGGTTTCTACTTTATTCAATGAGTTATAAACTAACATCATTTATTTTGGTGCTCAAATTGTTCCAGTTTGGCCAGTGGAAGCCCCTTCAAGCTTGTTCCTGCATCCTTTTGACATGCCTCCATTACTTTTTTTTGAGAATTTCTTTACTTTCTGGTACAATATGATGTCCCAGGCTCAACTTGAACTTTCTGTTCCAGTCTTGAATTAGCCAATTATCCAAGGGCCCCTGGTTCTGTTTAGCAAAATATCATACATAGAACCAAGGTATATACCTTTATGTGCTTAGTCATTACTTCTAGGCCCCCTTAGTGGCCAAATTTAGAAAATAAATATATGTACACAAAGAATGTACATGTACCCATAACTACTTCTAGCTCTATCTATATCTGTATGAGTTTATACCAGTAACTTCAATCTTAACCCAACACCTTTCTAGCCAATCCTCTTTCCATATTTGAAATCTCTTTGCCACCAATGAGAAAATTGGCTCTCAATATTCTTGATATATTTGCTTACTTGATCATTTCCCCTGTATGAGGCAAATCTCCCAACCCTATCAGCTGCCACATCAGCCCCAAACCTATTGCCACTCACAGCTCCTCATTTCCTTGGCCTCGCAGCCTCCTTAGACTCACCACCTCTTAGGCCTTTGACCATACCACTGCCTCCAAGAAAAGGGGAGGGAAGATTAGAGGGAGGGAAAGAGTAAAAACGAGGTGGAACTATTCTTTTTAGTAGATTATAGGGTTTTGGTACTAAAAGAAGTTTGAAAGGGATTTAAAATACCTCTTCAGATAAAGCAACTGAGATTCAGAGAGGTAAAATTATCTGCATGAAGTCATACATGGAGATCTAGGAATATAATCCCCTAAACATTTAGAGCTTTTCTCTCTACAAATACTGTATGCATCCTGTCTCTCTACGTCTCATAATTATTAAAATAAATATATTTAATTAATAAATTGAATTAAATCTTAAGAGGGGAGTGACCATATATGTCCCCCCTAGAACCACAAGAATGTTTCTTCATATTTACCGTCATATGTAGGACTGTATGAACTATCATATGCCAAGGTATTCCTCCTTTCTGCAGAAAATTTGTTGAGATTTTGAAACACAAATTTCTACTTTTTAAAATCTATTTTTTCTACTTACATCATTGATTAATCTCAGCCATAGGTCTGTATTCAGAGCTATAACATTTAAAATAATGAAAAACATAGTAGATCATGTTGAAAATTGTTTAAGACATGTAAAAACTAGTAAAGTTGTACATTATAACACAAACATGTCATTTGCTCTAAAGTAATATTTTCCAAAAGAAAATAACATGAGACATATTTTTTTAAAAAAGGAAAAACAGGTGGAATTAGTTATACATGTATATATGCATATGTAATTGTATGTAAAATATATGCAAAATATAACTTCAAAATGAAATCAATATAAAAGTTATTAATGAATTACTTTACATTTTATTTCACACTAAGTCTGCAAAATCTGGTGTGTGTTTTAAGCTTATAACATCTCAAATGAGTCTCACTTCATTTCAATTGCTCAGTAGGAACATGTGGCTAGGGACTATCATATTTGTCAGTGCAGCTTTAAACCATAAACATACATTCCGTGAAGTTATAACTTAATGTAGTCACAGCCTAGTTTCAGAGTGCTTGGCAAATCAATTTTAAAAAACTCCACAGAAGCCGTAAGAAGGCAATTACCGATTTAGTAAATCATAGGATTGAACACGGCCAAAAGAAGAAATCAGTAATGATTGCCTAAGTGCCCATTTCTCTTCATTAATACCTTTTTTTTGTCCCATCTCCTTACCAACCCCATGGCTATTTTACAAAAGCAGAAAATAATCAATGTATTAAAAAACATTATTTTTAATATTTTGGTCTTATACCAGTAGTTGTAAATACATGTAATGTTAATTATATAATTAAATACTTGTCAGAAGTATTTTTCCTGTTCTACCATCTAGTGTATCCATGCCTTCTTGCATTTCTATGTCTTCTTGCGTTTTTATCCTTACTTTTTCTTTCACTCTATAATTCTCTTTCCTAAGAATATTTGTTTTAAAGATAGGGTCTCAAAATAGCAGACTTATGCCAATATACCCAACTTGAGACTTTAAATACACACAGAAATCACTATTATCAGAGTAGTCCACAAAATGCCAAATACATGGATTATTGTACCAACATTAAAAAGTATACTGCACAACTACTCAAACCTTGAAAACATTGGGTTTTGCCACCCTCATTTCCTGTTCCTCACTGATTTTAGCACAATACTTTATTTTACCACAGGAGCCACAGAAAAACCAGCTTTGCAAAAATACAATGTCATCTAAGGAAAAGAAATGTACTTCTAACTTGTTGAATCTGAACTATCTCAAGCTAGTAGTTCCAACAAATATTGCTGTTTCTTTCAAAAATTTAAACTATCCCATGGTGCTCCTGTTGGTTTACTGCAGTCCACAGTCAGAGAAACATGGTCCTAAGCACTTCAAATAAAAGACAAAATTTCAGACTGGAATTAAAAAAAAATCTTTACATTGTTTAAAAGCAATATACCTGAAATAACAGGTTTCAGAAAATTTGAAAGTAAAAGGTTGGAAAACAGGTCATGCAAAACCCTAACCAATACCAAACTTATATTGCCATATTATTAACAGACAGATTAGATTTTAAGAAAAAAAATATTACTAGAGACAGAGACAAACATTTCATGAGGTGAATCCACTAGGAAATTATGCCAATTATAAATATATTCAAGCATTATAATATAACATTAGTACAAAAACTGACATAACTAAAAAAGAAATTGACCAACCTATAATCATTGGAGAGGTTTTAACTTACCTCTCTTCCCTCTTTCATTAGCTGATGGAACCAAGAGATTAAAAAATCCACAAAAATAGGGGAGCTTTGGTAACCACAATAACAAACTTTACTTAATTGATATACATGTAGAACACTGCACTCAACAACTGTTCCAGTTTGCTAAAGCTGCAGGAAATGCAGGATACCTTCACTGAAGAAAGGCTGATGGTGTTCCAAACACCTCTATCAGCTGGAAAGGCACCTGGCTGGTGTCTGCTGGTTCTTTGCTCCTGGGTTATCTTGTTTTCAGCTTCTGATTCCAGTGGCTTTCTCTTTAAGCATCTATGGATGCTGTCCTAAGGCAAAATTCCCCTCTGGCTGTGGACCTGTGAAACTCAGAGCAAGTTATCTGCTGCCAATATATAAAGGAGGAACAGTCATAGGATAAATGCTCCCATTGCCATAAGGAGAAAGGAAAAGAGGGTTCACAGGACCAAAACAGTTCCTAAAACCCGCAGAGCAAACTCCATTAGATTTCAAAGTCTGAGAGTCATTTATGGAACGATGTTTTATTCTTGGAGCTTGAGAGAGCAGGAGTCCAACCCTTTCCAAGGGCTTACACGGCAGCCTTTTTCTCTCCAAACACTGGGGTGAGTGCTCCAAGATACCCACACATTGGAGAGATGACCTTTTCAGCCCCACCCTCCTCAAACATCAGGGTGCCACCAGACTCTGCCTCTCTGGGGCAAAGTCTCTCCCCTCTCTGAACAGTGTGGGGGTGGGGGGCAGCCAGGCTCTCCCCAATTCCTGAGGAATGGGTCCACCCTCCCTGGGGCCTGGGGTGGCAGCACTCTTCCTGAGCATCTAGGTGGAAGACGTGCCATCTGCCCCCGAGGCAAATGCATATATTAGACTCCTATTTACACTTTTTTTTTTCAGTATTTATCATCTCCTTTTTTCTTTTGGTGTTCCAAGCTGTATACTTTTTTTTATGCTTCAATCTGTATATTTTTTACTGACTTGCATATTCTTACTTTCTCTATGTCCAATCTGTTAAAATCATCTATTGAGTTCTTAATTTCAGCTATGGTAATTTCCATTTTTAGAATTTCTACTCCATTATTTTATAGATTTGTAATTCTCTGGTAAAATTCTCTACTTTTTTTTTAATATTCTGGGCATAGTCATTTTAAAGTCCTTGTGTGATAATGCTAATTTCTGGATCAGTTTCCATTGTCTTTGTATTTTCTCCTGGTTTTTGATCATTTTGTCCTGTTTCCTATTGTTCCTATAATAATTAATTAAATGTCTATCATTGCATATGGGAAATAACTTGAAACAAATCTAAATTTTCTTAAGAAATCACATATATTTTAGGCAGATTACCTTGATCCAGTTGAGAGTGGGTTGTAGAGTTTGATTTTTTTTTACTCCAGAAAATAGGGGAATGGAGGGTAAGTTGGGGGCTGCTCTTTTTTTGTTTCTGGTAGAACTCTTTGATTTCTTAAAAAACTATTCATCTGTGGTTTTGACTTAACCGAGGAATGAAACCAGATAAAGGAGAGAGAGCTGATGTAACAAAGTAGAGAAACTTTTAAGGCATGAGCCTTCAGCAGAGAAAACTACAAGAAAGGAACTGTTGTGTCCCATGGAAACCCTAAGAAAGAAGTCAAATAAAAAAGAAAAAGAAAACAGTACAATTAATGTCCTCAGATGGATAAGAGAAAATATTGAACCTATAAATCAACAAGAGAATGCTCTGGATAAAAGATCAATCATAGTTTAATAGATTTGTAAATTAAAAATATGATTATGGAAATTTAAAAAATCCCACAATGATACTTTGAAGATAAAATCTCATAGTTTGCCCAGAAAGTAACAATAAAAGTTTGGGAATCAGAGAATAGAAGAGAAAACTATAGGAAAATTAGAAAGTAAATATACCTAATTAGAGTTCCAGAAAATATAACAATAAAAATGGAGGGAAGAAATGATTAAGGAAATATATACAAAAGATGTCTCAGAACTGTAAGTGACTCTCCAGATTGAAAGGGTCCAGCAGGTGCCTGCATAAGAACTAGAAACCCAGACACCAAATGCCCAGGGACATCATTATGACATATCACAACACAAGCAATAAACAGATTTCAAGAGCTTCCAACAAGAAACTTCGATCATATACAAAAGAATACGAATCAGAGTATCATTAGAATCTCAGTGGATATTGGAACAAAAGACTGGAGTAATGTTTTCAATTTTCTGAAGAAAATTATCTCCAGCATAAAGTTTTATAGCAACCAAACTATCATACTATCATTCAACTGTAAAGGCAGAATACATTTATTCTAAGATATCTAAGATTTCACGAAATGTATCTTCTATGTCCACTGTCTGTGAAAACCACTATTCAGGCTATTCATGGACACAGCAAACAGACCAAAAAAGCAGAAGATAGCATGCCAGAGTCAAGAGATCTGGTATAGGAGAGTGGAGAAGGGAAATCCAAGGTAACAGCTTCAAACTGTCCACACTTCCTCGGAGGAAGAAGACAGCAGGCTGCAGGGGAGACATCTCCAGGGGATGGAAAAATGTATCTGAAAGATAATTTAGTTTTGTCTATGTATGGAAAAATTATTTGGGGGCAATTGGCAGATTAGGATCAGTTGTAGTATTTGAGCAAAACTAAGCAATAGGCACAAAGAAAACTAAACAAATATAACGTAAACAATTATTTATAGTATACTACTTGGCTCTATAGCAATATTTACTTAATGAAATTACAGCATTTGCTGGTTACAAGTTTAGTTAGAAATTATGCTATAAGTATTCTGGAAGTTTGGGGAATGGAGACAAGCAGGTGCTGGTTAAGTGGTTCTCCAAGAACATACCATTGTCAAAAGACAATTTCCATGCTTACAAATCATAAACTCTGGCATAAGCACATAGTTTAGAAAGAATGACCTAAAAATAAAATTGAAAGTGTTTGTCTTAGGTGACCTAGAGAGGACTTTACCAAAAAAAAAAAAAAAAAAAAAAAAAAAAGAAAAAAAATGCATGTGTATTCCCTTGATTAAAATAACAAATTTTAAAAATGCAAATTGTTAAGAATTAATAAATTGTGGGGTGGGCCCTAGAATAGCAGATGCTGTGAAGCTGGTTGTTTAAGAAATGAATTTACAGAAGCTTGAAGGGGCATAAATTTTGCAAGGAAATCTGGCTTTCATATAAATGTCAACCGAAATTAAAAAAAAAAGAAATGCAACTTCCACTATGACTGAAAAGATTGACAACTTAAAGAGGTGAACAATTTTCTAATTTATATAGCTATTTGTTCATGTATATAAAAAGTAAAGATAAGGAATCAATTTCAGAATTTTTCTTTTTTGGTTGTGCAGTGCATATAAATTTATTTTTACACACTATACTGTATTCTGTTAAGTGTGCAATAACATTATGCTTAAAAAACAATCTACACATTTTAATTAAGGTATGTACAATTTCAGAATATTTTTAAAAGAAATTTCTATTTCATCCATCTTGAATACAACTGTTTACCATAATGCTCAATTTTTCTGCATAATACACTTAAGCATATTTTCTACAAATATTATTCTGGAAATTTCTTATAGATTATTTGAACATAGTAGATGATGTGCCAGTTTGAATGTATTATGTCCCCCAAAATGCCATTATCTTTGATGCAATCTTGTGTGGGCAGATGTATTAGTGTTGATTAGATTGTAATTCTTTGAGTGTTTCCATGTGATGTGACCCACCCAACTGTCAGTGATAACTCTGGATAATTTACATGGAGGTGTGGCCCCACCCATTCAGTGGGGGCCTTGATTAGTTTACTAAAGCACTATATAAGCTCAGACAGAAGGCGTGAGCTTGCTACAGCCAAAAGGGACACTTTGAAAAATGCACAGTAGCATTCCTGAGAGAGGAACGTCCTGGGAGAAAGCCATTTTGAAAACAGAACCCTGGAACAGATGCCAGCTGCGTGCCTTCCCAGCTAACAAAGTTTTTCCGGATGCCATTGGCCATCCTCCAGTGAAGGTACCCAATTGTTGATGCCTTATCTTGGACACTTTTTGGCCTTAAGAATGTACCTTTGTAACCAAATAACCCCCCTTTATAAAAGCCAATCCATTTCTGGTGTTCTGCAAAAAAGGCAGCATTAGCAAAATGGAACACATGATAATGAAACGTTTACTGATTAAACTTTACAGAATTTCATGAATCTTTACCTAGAATGTTAAACCAAGTATTTCTAAATCAAATTTTAGTCTCTAAAAAAAATATTTAGTTATTTTAATACAAATCTGATGAAAAGATAATCCTGGGATAAATCATTAAACACAAAATGCAGACATTGCAAATATTATTAAATTGGATTGGGATCTCAAATTTAAACCTTCTCATTTTTCTGAATGCAATTTAAAAGTTTTCTTAAAGCCTTAAGATTCAAAGTCACACAGACAAAAAAAAAATTCATTTAATCTTACATTTTACAAATTGATAAAAACCTATAGCAAAGGCATCAGGTAGGTGTTGCCTCAGGGATAACTCATAGTATTTTTGGAAAGATTTCCAATTCTTCTTGGTAGACCTATTTTGAATATCCCACTTTCTCTAATTCCTTTTTTGCTTCCATCTTTGCCACATAAATGAAAAGTAACACAACATATTGAACTCTTCAAAGACATCTTGGAAAGAAAATATGAAGAATATTCTGACTCTCTTTAGGTGTAGACATTTTGAAACTCTCAAATGAAAGAAGTATAAAAATTAAAATAATCTATTTAATGACACATAGTATTATCTTTATAATAATTATTTTTGTTTTGTTTTGTTTTTGTTGTTGTTGCAGGAAATAATCCATATCAGCCTCCTTCTATATATTATAACTTAATTGATTAAAAATTCTTGTCATTCATTCATTTTGAATTATTTTTCAGCACTGCCTAATTTGGGACTGTAGTATAGACATTAACAGAAATCTGATAGGACTTTAATTTCTAAAAGAACACATCCGTGTATTCACAAGTTTTAATAGCATAGAAAGGGTGATCATTAGTGAGCTTTTGCCTAAACTCGTCTGCTCTTAAACAGGGTTCAAGTCCAGTTAAATTCTTATTTTATCTAAACAAGTGCTATCTTCCCTTTAAATGTCTGATTTTCTTTTTTGCACATCTTTGCATCAACTTTAATAAGGCAGCAATCTACATTTGCATAACAATTGGACTCTATCCCAAGAACTTGAAGTGTGTTCTAGCCAAATGCAGATTAAATTGGCTAAGTAATAATGCCCCTCTAATTGCTCTACCCTGCTTCAATAATGAAGTATAACTCCTAGAAACCAATTGAAAAACAAGTTGTTCTTCAAGTTACAGGCTCTTTACATTACTTGGAAACACAGCGTGAAGCCTTGAAAACATCTGCAGAAAGAAACTGAGAACAACAATGATCCAGCTGTGGCCTCACTACTTAATTGTGCTTTTAGTGGACTCCTCTTCTTGTCTCTTAGTTGTGTACAGTTTTGGGAGTGGTGGCATGAATCCGCTAATCTATCAAGCCTATCTTAAACAATAAGCACAGGGGAGGGCTTTACCACCAGGGATTGTTTCAAAAGAGTGCAATCTTAGTGATTGGCCAGAAATTGAATTTTAGAATCTGAGTGCCCAGAATTAAAAATCCTGATACTACTGAATTCAGAAGAAATCTGGAAATCTCAGGTTACCCAGAGAAGCTGAACAAGGCTCTGTGAACCTCACCCTTTCAGGTTTTGCTTTGCTTGGTTTTGTTTACTAGTTACTTTGTTATGTGTGAAGAATGTAAGAAAAGTTTTCCCCTTTCTCATGCTGAATGTTAGCCTTAACATTAGGCTTGGACTGGCCTTCAACAAAAGGTCAAGGGATATTGAAATCACTGCTACAATGATAAACACCCAAACACTCCCAGGTGGAGGAGTCTGGGCTTAGTATTCGCCATTCCCAAATCCACAGCTCTCTTGGGATATGTGATTCCATGGAGCTACAAAGGATGAAATACTCTAGCCCAGAGAATTCTGTTTATAAAATGTTATTCACTTTAATAATCTCAGGAGATGTGAACAAGGCAATGTTGTAAATTACCTATTAATTGTTATTCCTTGGAGGAAAAATTAGACAATTATTTTTGGAAATGTGAAAAGCCTCATATAATAAAAATTAGACTCCCACATGTGATTTAATTTCTACTCATTAATTATGGAGAAGTTAATAATTACTAAATTGCCAGCAGAAAAAATATAAATCATTCATCACTGGAGAAGTGCAGAGTTTTTACAAGAACTATTGGCTTTGGAGCTTTATGCTTTTAAGGTTTTTCCATTTATATATTCCATATATACATATATAGATACACATACGCACACACATACATATACATACACCAACACATACACACGTTCACACATGCACACAGGTCCACCAACCTGATTAATTCTTTATTCTACTCATAGTAGTTAGGATTTTCCTTATTTTGTATTTAGAAACTCATTGATTAGTAATTTAGTGAATTATCATTTCTGAAAATTCCATTTCACTTTTAGAGATAAGGAAATTAATAAATAGGACTTAAATTTTCAACATTGGGCAATTCTGCATGTCTAATTAAAAAAACAAAACAAAACTTGTGGCTAAAGTCTAATATGTCCATAGATGTTAACCAAAAGCTCTGGTACTTAAAAAGGGTGCAGGGTGTGGGGGGATGCTTAATTTTACAGATGACTGATTTTACAGCATTCTTTAAAGGGTGACTGTAGTGGAGCTGGGGATATTCCTGCGGGATGCCCGGAGTTAAAACGGCGTCCGCAGCTGCGGGGACGTGGGGACTGTGGTGGAGCTGGTGAGGACGCTGCGGTCGGGTTTTCAGGAGCTGAGCCTTAACAAGTTGACGATGTCCCTGGACATATCAGAACAGGTATTGAGATTCATCATCTCCATCTTCTTGGAGGACTGCAGAGGCATACCGTTTATGCAGATGTGTTCTTTCTCCTCTGTTCTGGACAAGTTTGAGAAGCACAGCTCATTTGGGATGGCTGGAGGACTAAACAAGACAAACTTTGTAAACACTTAGCCAAGTGTAACCCAAGGGTCATATGAATCTGACTGATCAAATGGAGCCATCCTGTATTCCTACAGAGCCCAGAAATAACTGCACAGGGCTGAAAGGCAAAAGAATTTACTATATGTTAATGAAAACAGTCCATTTCTGTTTCCTCAAATGAAACCTCAGAACTATTAGGATTAATAGCTAATTTCAGACCTATCGCACAGGATCTAGCAGTCTAGGTGGTGGCTGATCCTGGTCCCCAATAAAAATGGTACTGAGTAAATATCCTGTGACTGACAAGAGAATGCAGCTGTTAAACACTCCACTTGCTTGACCAAAACCCCTGAAGAGGACCGCATGCAATGTCTTCGAGCATTATGCTTTAAGGATCACAGCATTTTGAATGTCCTGGTTTTTGCTCTTGCAGAGCTCCCACTCTAGAAGGCGATCCTCGGTTGGAGAGTGTACTCTAGGTCACCTTCCTTCATCTGCTATTAAGTTTTAAGGCCCTTCTTTATACAATCAAAATGAAGAAGAAACAGTTACAGTACTGCCAAACAATTTCTTAAAAGCCTCTAAACCAGGTTTACAGAAAAAACCCCTATCTGTTTAGAGCTATTAAAGGGAAAAGAGCAACCTCCAGTCATCAAGCTGAGAATTTATTCTCAACGCCTAGCAAATAGGGATTTTAGTATGGCATTGCTGCTGCTGCTGCTGCTGCTGCTTTTTTTTCAACACAAACTACAAATTTTTTTAAAAATACCACAAACATAATTCAGAAAAATAGTATATGATTTCTATTATTTAATGACCTGGCAGAGTTCCAAAATACTTTTTTTCTACTTTTTTTGTCTGCTTCCTCTCCAACTACTTTTTCAAATTTGTTTTTATTTTATTACTCATCTTCCCATACACTGGATAAAGGGAGTGTGAACCACAATCACATGGTCACACAGTATAAGCCATATAGTTATACAATTATCTTTAAGAATCAAGGCTACTGGATTATAGTCCAACAGTTTCAGGTATTTCCTTCTATCTAGTCTATACTCTTGAAACTAAAAAGGAATATCTATATAATGTGTAAGAATAACCTCCAGAATGACCTTTCGACTCTATATGAAATCTCTCAGCCACTAAAACTTTATTTTGTTTCATTTTTCTTCCCCCTTTTGGTCAAGAAAACTTTCTCAATCCCACGAAGCCTGGTCCAGACTCATTCCCAAGAGTCATGTCACACGTTGCCAGGAAGATTTACACCCCTGGGAGTCCTGTCCCCACCTAGAAGGGAGGGCAGTGAATTTATCTGCAGAGTTGGCTTAGAGAGAGAGGCCACATATGAGCAACAAAAGAGGTTCTCTGGGGGTGACTGTTAGGCATAATTATAAGTAGGCTTAGCTTCTCCTTTGCAGGAATAAGTTTTATAAGTGCAGACCCCCCAGGATCGAGGACTTGGCTTATTAAATTGGGAGTCCCTAATGCTTGAGAGAATATCTGGAGTTCTCCAGGTGGGGAACTTTAATATTTTCACCATTTTTCCCTAGTCCCTCAAGGGACTTTGCAAATACTTTTTTTTTTTTTTTTTTTATAATTTTCTGCCCCAAATACTCCAGAGTGTATCAGGGTATTACATGAACCTGTACAGAATGACAGGATCTCATTCCCTATTCTAGGTTCCATGTAATTACGTTGTTTAAGTAAACTGACCATACCAGTTAAAAAAAAAAGTTGATTGTTCAAAATTACACATTTTCATAAAGTGGTTATTTACTTTTTGCCTTGAGCATAAGTCTTTAGTGAACCAAAACACATTAATTTTCTAGTGACTAAAGAATGTTTTGATTACCCTAGCAGTTAAAGATACCTTGGAAACCTTTAAAAATAAAGTAAACCTAAATATGCCACACCAAAATTTAGGCCTTTATCATCTCATAATAATAGCATCACAGCTGGGAATTCTCTGTGGGCAATAATTTTGAAGTCTTCTTGGTTAAGTCACTGTTTCCTGTCACTTTCATCCTGTCACTTTTCCATTCAAAAATCTGCATCTTTTCCTTGATCTCATCTAAGCAAAACATTAATTTTGTAGCCTGGCATTTATGGCCCTCAATCATCTGTTCCCTAACTTGAACTTTATAATCCTTTCTAGCTCTAGAAGATTCAGATGCTGACATCATTGCTAGGATTATTTGTAGAGGAAACATCCTCTCCCCGGGCATCTTAAACGGGGACATATGGAAGAAGTGTTGAGAGTTGCAGCTTCTGCCCTTCTCTCCACAACCTCACTCACTCCTTACTGAGAAGAAGCGATGCATCTAGCAGGAAAATTTAGGATCTGCATATCTGCAAGAACCTGCCTGGCCTGGCCTGGTGTATAGGAACAGTGTGCTGGTTTGAATGTATTATGTCCCCCAGAAAAAGGCATATTCTTTGATGTAGTCTTGTGGGGCAGACGTTTTGGTGCTGATTAGATTTGCTTGGAATTTGCCCCACCCAGCTGTGGGTGATGACTCTGATGAGATATTCCCATGGAGGCTTGGCCCCACCCATTCAGGGTGGGACTTGATCAGTGGAGCCATATAAATGAGCTGACTCAAAGAGAAGGAACTCAGTGCAGCTGTGAGTGACATTTTGAAGAGGAGCAAGCCTGCTAGAGAGGAACGTCCTGGGAGAAAGCCATTTTCAAACCAGAACTTTGGAGCAGACGCCAGCCACGTGCCTTCCCAGCTAACAGAGGTTTTCTGGACGCCATTTGCCATCCTCCAGTGAAGGTACCCGATTACTGATGTGTTACCTTGGACACTTTATGGCCTTAAGACTGTAACTGTGTAGCCAAATAAACCCCCTTTTTATAAAAGCCAATCCATCCCTGGTGTTTTGCATTCTCGCAGCATTAGCAAACTAGAACAAACAAGACGACTGAAATTTGAACAGGGTAAATTCAGTTAATAGGTTAATTACTAAGGTGTCCCTTTGGGTTCTTCACCTATACCATATACCATAACCCAGCCTTTCCATTAATAACATAAATATTTTGCTCTCATCTGTCTGACTGCTCTATTTCTTAACTAATTTCTACCTCTTTATGGCATAACAGGTATGTTTAAATGCCACTTTTAAATTCCAACATGAACCTATATAAATCTCATAATTTGACCAAGTGGATTACTTACTAATCTCTAAACATGCATTACTTACCTGTTACTGTTTAAGTCATGTCTTTCACTCTGCCTGGAACCGCCTCCTTCCCAAACTCACCGGATGAAACCGAACCACAGGATCTTCCTCTTCTGGTCTTTCATCTCAGGAAGTGGCAGCAACATCCAATAATTGTCAAAGCCAGAAAGCCAGGTGCTCCCTTGACACCTCTTTATCCTTCACCCAGATATTCATCCTAGCAAAATTCCTAGCAATATCATCCTCCAAGTCTCCTTTGAGTGATTTTGCTTGTCTTAATCACCACTGCCACCCAAATAGAAGTTATTCTCTCCTTCAGAGGCCACTGCAGTAGGCCCCTAAAATGTGTCCCCATTTCCACACCTGGCTCTTGCCTTCCAAACACTGTCAACCTTTCAGCCAAAGCTGAAAATGTAAACTTGATCATGAGCCATATCACAATGCCCATGCACCCACACACACTTTCAAAATATTTTTCATCTTTTGCTCACACAGAGGCTAAAATATACTCTTTTTAATAGGCAAAGACCTACCTCTCTCTCCAGGCTCAGTTTATTCCTTTGTTCCCCAGGTTTCTGCATGCCAGTTACCCTGGCTTTCTTACAATTGCTGGAGCCTGTCATATTCTCTCTTCACTAGGTGTTGTACTTTTCCAAATGCCTGAAATACTCTTCCCCTTTCCTCTCCGCACGCTTAACTTTTAAAATCTCGGTTCACTTGTCACTTCCATGGAAATTCCTTATGAATTTCTTGGCTAGGAAAATGTTTCTGTTTTATCCTTTTATAGATACATGTATATCTCTACTTTGTAGTATTTTTCACATTTGTGATTTGATATGTTTGTGGTTATTTGCAAAATATCTCTATAGATCACCAAATTTAAGCTCCAAGAAATTGGAGACTGGGTCTGATTTTGCTCACATAGCACTGTTTTGTCACATAATTATTGCTCACAAAATATTGTTAAGTGAATGCATAAATGGATAGACAGATGGACAAACTCCCAAAGTCATTACAGAATTGAATCAAAACTCACTCTGGCCTTCATTGATTCCCTTGGGAGCAGCGAAGATGACCAGCCAAGGCCTGTCTCCTTGCAGACAGTACTGTAATTGCACCTGCCTGGTTATAACATCTCTCGGGAAGAACTTTACCTGGCTAAGAATAGTCAAAGAAAGGAGGAACAATTTTTGGCAGAGGGAATTCTATATGTAAAGAAAAAGAGCCATGGAAAAGAAAATGAGTTTCAGAGAAGAACAAGTAAATTGATTTCACTATAAGCAGTGTGATTTTCAAAGAAATACATGGCTGAAATGTCAATATCTAATTCATTTATTTAATCAACAAATATTAACAGCTAGGAATATAGCAGCCAAAGGAATAAAAGGTCTCTGCTTGTATTTGTACAGCCCCCCTTGAGGAACTGGAGAAAAATGTGGATATATTAAACATCCCCACCTGGGGAGTTCCTCATATTCTCGCAAGCATTAGGGACTCCCAATTTAATAAGTCAAGCCCTCAATCTTGGGGCTTGCCCTTATGACACTTATTCTTGCAAAGGAGAAGCTAAGACTACTTATAAGTATGCTTAAGAGTCACCCCCAGAGAACCTCTTTTGTTGCTCATATGTGGCCTCTTTCTCTCAGCTAACTCTGCAAATAAACTCACTGCCTTCCCCCCGAAGTGGGACTCCCAGGGATGAGCCTCACCCTGGCATCATGGAAATGAGAATTCCTTCTTGACCAAAAGGGGGAAATAAATGGAAGAAAATAAAGTATCAGTGGCTGAGAGATTTCAAATAGAGTCGAGAGATTATTCTAGAGGTTATTCTTATGCATTATATAGATATTCCTTTTTAATTTTTAGTATATTGGAATAGCTAGAAGGAAATACCTGAATCTGTGGAACTGTAACCCAGTAGACTTGATTCTTAATGATAATTGTGTAACTATATAGCTTTTATTGTGTGACTGTGTGATTGTGAAAACCTTGTGACTGACACTCCCTTTACCCAGTATATGGGCAAATGAATAATAAAATAATGACCAAAAAAAAAAGATCACTGTTTTAATGAAGCTTTACATTTTAGAGCCAGGAAAAAAACACAGTTAAAAATTGTGGCTAGTGTAAATTGGTACAACCATTTTGGAATAGGATTTTTCAGTATCTACTTAACCTGAAGATATAAATACTCTTCAATTCCATTTCTGGTCAAATATGGAAAAAATTGCAACAAGTGTTTCTCCAAAACACAAAAATTTCATAGTAGCACTGAACCAAAACAAACAAACAAAAAACAAAACTTGAAAGCAACCCAAATGTCCATAAATAGTTGAATAAATAAATAAATTGCAATATAGTCACACAATGGAACATTATACACCAATGAGTATGAAAAACCATAACTACAGGCAAAAATAGAGATAAATCTCACATAATGTTCAGCAAAAGAAGTCAGTCTAAAATGAGAACTTCTCCTGTTTATACAAAATTCAAAAACAAGCAAAACTTATCTATGGTATAAAAGGTCAGAATACAAGTTACTCTTGTGGTATTCAAGAGTATTAATGTTTGTCAATCCCTGGGTGTTGGTTTCATGGATGAAAATTCATTGGGCTGTTCTCTTATGATGTTTGTACTTTCTAGTGTATGTATTAAGCTTAACTAAAAACATTTATTTTTCTGTTCAACTCTTCTACCTCTTCTTGAGTAAATTTTTGTCATTTATATATCTATAGAAAATGGGCATTCCATCTAAATTTTCAAATGTAATGGTGTAAAGTTGTTCACAACATTATCTTATTATGTTTAAATCTATTCTGCATTTATACATATGTCCCTTTGTCTTTCCTAATATTTTGGCCTTCTAATTTTGTTTTCTCTTGAAAGAGCTTTGTCTGCTTTAATGGTTTTGAAGAAAAATGTTGATTTCATTGGCCACGGTAGGAGATATTATTATCCCCAATTAATAGATGAATCACAGAGAGGTGAGGTAGCTTGCCTGAGGTTACCAGTCTGAGAATGCTTTCTTAACCATTGCACATACTACCTCATGTAGTAAACAAACATGCAATACTATTTCTAAAGACACATTAAGTCACATACACTCACATACATATATATAAATAGGTATAAAGATAAATTCCAAACTTAACACAAGGTTTAATCAGAGAGAGACACTGGGGTTGATTAGGACTAGAAAAGATTACATGGAAATTAAAATTCTCTGTCATGTTTAAAATGAGTATAAGCAAATGCATGCATACATTTTATATTATATGTGGAATTATATAAGAAAGTATCTAAAAGACTTAAACACCTAATAATCCCTTCCTGATCTTTCCTCCCTTCTTGTTACCTCATCATTCCCAATAGAGCCGAGACCATGGAGCCAGACCTTCCCATGTAGACAGGTTTTTCCTTACCCTGAAACCCTGAAACCATTGTAGCCCTTCAGAACCACATCTCATATCAGAGAAAGACTTTGCTTTACATTTATAAGAGTATAGAGCCCATTTGGATGCTACTCTGTGTATTTTTTTTTTTTTTTAATGTTTTAAAAATCTTGGTGTCTGGCAGTCAAGTGGGCTGAGGGTAGAAGGTAGAAAATCTAATCCATGGGCTGTGTCAGCTTGGTCTCATTGCTGCACTTATTCCAGCATATTCTTTCTCCCCACCTAAATAGAAGTTTCTCAAGAGTTTGATCTTATATATCTTTGAATCCAAACAGCATCTAACTCCTTGCATTGGGCACAGTATGAACTTAATCAGTGTTCATAATAAATGATTTATTGGAAATGTTCTGAATTCTCCTTCAGAGAATTCTACATTCTCTTTGTAGAACCTGGTATAACACCATGAAAAATTAAATGCATAATAAATGTTCACTGAGGATTATCTGCACAATGATATTTTATAACACTTGTTAATTTGTTAATTGTTTTTAGATGTCTAGCACTATACTAGAAAAACATATTTTTAAAAAACCTTCTCAAAATTAATCTAGGACTTCCAAGGACCATACATGATCTAAATTTCCCCTTTCCTCCCAACACCAAGAAACTGCATACAAAACTGGGTTGAGGACAGGAAAAAGGAAGAAAAAAATTAAAGGAATGGAAAAAAATCCCTGCAAAGTTGTATAAATGCATTGCTCTTACATGAATTTGTGCACTAGGTATACTTAGTCTAGGAGGATGGCACAACCTCAAGTTCTGCAAATGATTTTAGTTTTCTCCAACTATTAGTATGGCCAGGCAACTGGATGAGGCAAAAGCAAACCCTCTCTGGAGAAGGCCACATCTACCTTATAAACATTGATGAGTCCCACAAATAATTTTCTATAGATGTTGACTAGAAAGCATCCAAAGACAACAAAATTCACAAGGAACTAAGACAACACAGAAGACTCCAGAATACAAAATAGCAGAAACAGCAAGAACATGAGACATACTTATCAAACAAATAAATATTAGAATAACTATACTCACTATGGTAGCTTGAACTATGAACCCCAGCAAAACATGTTCTTAATCTTAATCCATTCCAGTGGGTGTGAACCCAATGTAAATAGGACTTTTTAAAGATGTTATTTGTAGTTAAGGTGTGGCCAAATGAATCCAGATCAGTCTTAATCATATTTCTGTAGTCCTATAGAGAAGGCCACAGAGAGAAAGTCACAGGAAGAAGCCAGAAGTCAATGGAACCCAGAGGAGAAAGGAAAAAGCATTGTCACGAGCATTGCCATGTGACAGAAAAGCCAAGGACCAAGGATCGTTGACAGCCAGCCCCAGAATGCCCCAGTCTTTGGGGAGAAAGCATCACCTTCCTGATGCCTGGATTTTGGACTTCTCTTAGCCTCAAAAATGTGAATCAATAAATTTCCATTGTTTAAGTCAACCCACTGTGTAGTATTTAGTTTAGCAGCCAGGATAGTAAGACACTCAAAATATTTAAAGTAAGAAATCACAAATAAAAGTATCTGCAAAGAACAAAAAGTTATAAAACAATTTGAAAAATAACTAAATTCATTCTAGAATTAATTACACTGTAGCTGAAATGAAAAATTCAGCCATGTTTGGACATAGCACAAGATGGAAATAGTGAACCTAATTCTATGATAGATGAGAAGACAGATCAGAAGAAATTACCACAAATGCAACAAATATCATTCTCAGATGACTTCACTGACAAATCCATCAGACATTCAAAACTAAAACATAAAATGCATAATGCCAATTCTATACAACTTTTCTGGAGGATAGAAGTGAAAACACTACACAATTAAGGTTTGATACCAAAGCTGGATAGGAACAAAGCAAGAAAGGAAAAACTGCAGGAAAATCTAATTCTTGGACAGAGATAAAAAAAATTCTAAACCAATTACTAGCAAATAGAAGAAGTCAGCTATATACAAAGTGAGAAAAAGCATGATCAATAGGAGTTTATCTCGGGATTACAAGGTAGGTTGAACATTGTATAATTTATGAGTGTATGTAAAATAGGAGCCGAAAAAAGAGTTGCATAAAAAAAAAACTTTTAGCAAACTAGAAATAAATTAAAACAGAACTTGCTAAGTATGAATTGTCTAAAGTAACCTACAGCAAACATTCATGATGAACTGTTGAAAACTTTCTTTGTAAAATGAATACAACAATGATGCTGCTATCAACACTTCCATTCAACATTGCTTTGGTGGTCCTAGTCAACACAGTAAAATGAGAAACCAGGTATAAGGTGGTACTGACATCACAGATCACTGGAAAAGAATAGATTGTTCAAAAACGTCCTTGGACAATTGGTTCTATGCAGGTAAATTAAATTCCTACAAAGCAACCTGTGCAAAAACCCCTTTCAGCTGCATTAAGGATTTAAAACTTTTGGAAGAAAATATAGGAAAATATTATTGTAATTGTGGAGTAAAGAAAATTTCTTAAACATGGCACAATATAAAAGTCATTCATTAAAAGATCAATAAATTAGACTACATCAATTTTAACAACTTTTCTTTACCAAGAACTTATGGAAATGTTTCAATAAAGATCATGGTAAGGCAAGCCACAAAGTGAAAGAAAATATTTAGAAAACACATATTAGTTGCAAAAGTTTAGTATCCAGAATATGTGCACTTAGATGCAGCATATGTGTACATTGATAAGAAAATGACAACAATAAAAAGAGAATAGATGTCAAGTCTTAAAACAATAAACTTGTGAAAATTGCTCAACTAAATTAGTAATTAAGAAAATGCTATTTAAAACCACAATGAAATCTCTTTCTAATCCACCATTTTCACACACACAAAACAACTCTAACAATCAAGTCCAAAAGTTGGTGAAGATGTGGAGCAATTGGAGTTCCCCAATATCTATCAACAATAGATTAATAAATTGTTATATGGTCACACTATGCAGCAATAAAAATACATAACTACAGCTACCAAAAGTAACTTGGAAAATATTTTAAAAAATTATGAGTGAAAAAAGCAAGCCAGAGAGGAAAATGTATTATATGAAACATACATATGAACATATTATATGAAAGCCAAAAAGCAGGCAAAACTGAAAAGTATATTGTATAGGGATAGAAATGTATGGGGTAAATTATAACACAAAATACAAGACAGGGTTTACTTCAGGATGGGAGGTTGATAGGAAGCTTCTGAGGTATACATTTCACAGGATTATGTGAAGATTTCACGAGTCTAGACTGAAATCTTCATAAGAGAAAGGACCAGAATCTTCTATTCTCCATTTTATTTCCAGAGCCTAGCAGTATGTATGGCATATTGTGCATTAAAAATATTTATTGGTAAGTGTGTGGCTACAGCCTTCATAAACTGCAAAGATATACATATTAAGAAATTTTATTATTTACTATCATTTAATCTATAGACTCAAATAGAAGATAATGAATTATAGGCTTCAAAAAACACCAATGAAAATTTAATGTTAACCTGGGACTATCTGACAAAATAAATTAAAAGTTTTAGTTTCTAAAATTGTGATAATTACATTTAAATTGTCACGTGAGGAAGAAACATGAAATCTGATTTCAGTGGACCATAATTTGAGAAGCAAAGCTAAAGAGAATAAAAGGAATGAATTTTTGCTCAAAATCTGCAAATTCTGCTACATAGGTTTTTTTTAGAAAATAGTTCATAAGTTGGAAGTTTGTGAAATGTGGTTAACATGAGGTAATTGGGAGTGTTTATGAACTCAAATGCCCCTCTGCTGATGTGTCTCCAATTAGAAAAAGGCATCAGATAAATTAAATGATCATTATATTTGAAGTGTGGAATGAAGCCATAGTAATCCATTGTACATTTGCCAGTTTTCTGAATTTTTGGTTCCAATATCCAATTGCCCTGCTGAGATGTTTGTATATTGTATGTGAAAAATATGTACTTGCATGTCCATTACAGCAAAGTCATATAATTCACACTATATATTGCTCCCGGCTGTGTTTAATGGAATCTATCCAACAAATGAGAAAAGTCTTCAAGTTACAAACAATATTCAAAGAGGACTTTTATTTCAACCAGATACTATGCTTTGTTCATGTTACTTACCCAGGATATTTCTATATGTATACAATTTGAGTCAGATAACTAGTAAGGGAGATTTGTTTAGAGGAGGAATTGCATATATTGAAGGCCAAGCTTATTATTATTATTATTATTATTATTATTATTATCATTACTACTTTACCTATTTGCTTGTCATATCTCTGGTCTTATGTCCAAATTAAAACCTTGAGAATACTGTAAAATTCCATGAAAGAAATGTGTTGAGGAAATATTTTATTCCAGGAATGAACAGCAAATACAAATAACAGGTTCCCCTTACATCCACCTCATCAACAAATTCTGCATCTACCCCTTGGACAAATTTAGGAGACAAAGTGGTGAAAGTTGGGGAATTAATTATCTTACAAAAGACTGGCTTGTCTAAGAAAAAACCAGTGTCTGGAGAAGTTTCTCTCTTCAAAGTTGGTTTTCCTTTAGCAGTGTGTTCTAGTTTGCTAATGCTGCCGGAATGCAAAACACCAGAGGTGGGTTGGCTTTTATAAAATGAGGCTTTTATAAAATGAGGTTTATTTGGTTACAAAGTTACAGTCTTAAGGCCATAAAGTGTCCATCAACAAAGGGTACCTTCACTGGAGGATGGCCAATGGTGTCCGGAAGATCTCTGTTAGCTGGGAAGGCATGTGGCTGGCATCTGCTCCAAAGTTCCGGTTTCAAAATGGCTTTCCCCCAGGACGTTCCTCTCTAGGCTACAGTTCCTCAAAAATGTCACTCTTAGTTGCTCTTGGGGTGTTTGTCCTCTCTTAGCTTCTCCAGAGCAAGAGTCTGCTTTCAACGGCCGTCTTCAAACTGTCTCTCATCTGCAGCCCCTGTGCTTTCTTCAAAGTGTCCCTCTTGGCTGTAGCTCCTCTTCCAAATGTCACTCACAGCTGCCCGTCAGCTCATTTATATGGCTCTACTGATCAACGCCCACCCAATGGGCTGGCCAACACTCCATGGAAATTATCCAATTAGAGTCATCACCCACAGTTGGGTGGGGTGCAGCTCCATAGAAACACTCAAAGAATTACAATCTAATCAACACTGATAACATCTGCCCACACAAGATTACATCAAAGATAATGGCGTTTGGGGAACACAAGATATTCAAACTGGCTCACGGTGTATTGTGCTAAAACTTTTGGTTTTGTAAATGGCAGCCAAAAGTACTGTCCATCTGGATATATTTGGGGGGCTTTGCATGTTTAACATAAGATGAAAAAGAAACTTTATTAGGTTTTAGAATATCTAAAATTGGTGTACATAAACAGATTATACAATTTACTATAGGGCTCACAGACTCTTTAGGTATATAAAATGTTAATATTTCTACATTTTTGGTATATATTCTAATTGTTTCTTGGAAAATATTAAATTATCTTCAAAAAGTCACCACAGATTCAGAGTTATCTTTATAATGTAAAATTAGGTAAAGAAATTAGTAATTTGCCACATTATATGGGTGCCAGCACTCAATTTGGATATATTACACTATACCCAATGTTTTAATCAAAATTATTTAGAAAATAGACTTAAATGACTGATTTTTGACTATACAGACATACTTTGATCTCTATATCATAAATTAAGCTATTAATATTGTGTATTTATTAAGTACATATTACTTATTAATATATACTTAACTATTAAGCAACTTATTATTTATTTATTTATTAAATTTATATGGCATAAAATATCCATTTGAAAAGGATATTTTTCATCAATAGTTTGGTACACCCAACTACTCAGAAGTCTGGTGTTAGTCACATGAAGTTTCTAGAGAATTGATTGATTTTGTTTCCTTTTTCATATGGTCTATTCAAAATCTTTTGACCTATCCTAATATTGATTCATGATGCATAAACAAATTGACTTTTTTCAAATCTCATAGACTTGTTAAATTGTTCAAGTTGTTTTTAATAAAGAGATTTTTCCATCTTTAAATATTATTTACAGAGATTTAGGTCTAGTCTAATCTGTTTAACCTGTTAATCATTGTCAGGTGCCAGATTCCAATCAGTTCTCAGGGTGCCTTCATGGCTTTTCTTTCCATATTCTTTAAGTTAAATTTTTATTACTTACTTGAATGTTATTTAATATAGCTCATACATTTAAAATAAAAACACCAGGTAAAATGAGTCCTGGCTTAGTATAAAGAAGCTGTTACCAAATTAGTGTTACATATACAGATGGATCTGGCTCAACAACATTGATTTAGACAAGGAAACAATGACTTGAACTGACATGTCTCACCCTGACTCAGACCTAACGAGTTTGTGAATAAATCCAGATTTCAGCACATTTATCCAATTCCTTTCAATACCTCTAGAAGTTGGTATATCAAGAATCCCCATGCTACTGTTCGGCAAAACAGATTCTGCTGTCACCTAAGAAATCAACTGTAAGACATTTTTAAAACCTTACATCACATCAAGAAAAACTGAAAAATAATACTAGCAAATGCAACACTATATCACTTGGAAAAGGGAGACGGAGAATATTACTGTCAATATTTGAGTATTCAAATTTTTGGCAAATATCATCAGCTTGAATAAGAAAAAAGAAAACTTAAAAACTCACTAACATTTGCCAATGTGTACATATTGATCTTTGTATTGGGTTTATTCTGAAGTAGTGCCTTTTTAAAAAAAATTAGAAGTTACAGTTTTACAGAAAAATCATGCAGAAAGTATAGAGTTCCCATATACACTCACCTCACCCTCACAGTTTTCCCTATTGTTAACACTTCTGTTACAATTGACAAAACAATATTATTATAATTATACTATTAACTGTAGTCCCAAGTTTACATTAGGGTTCACTGTTTGTGCTATAAAGTTCTATAGCTTTTATAAATTTTTATTGTGGTAACATATATACAATCTAAAATTTCCCATTTTAATCCCTTTCAAATATACAATTCAGTAGCATTAATTACAGTCACAATGTTGTGCTACCATCACCACCATCCATTACCAAAAGTTCTCCATCACCCCAAACACTCTGTACTAATTAAGCATTAACTTCCCTTTCCCTGCTCCTACCCGAGCCCCTGATAACCTGTACTCCAGTTTGTGACTACATGAATTTGCATGTTCTAATTATTTCATATCAATGAGATCGTATGATAGTTGTCCTTTTGTGACTGGCTTATTTCACTCAACATGATGTCTTCAAGGTTCATCCATGTTGTATCATGTATCAGAGCTTCATTTCCTTTTTTACAGCTGAATTTCATTGTATGTATATACCACATTTTGTTTATCCATCATCTTTCAGTGGACGCTTGGATTGCTTCCATCTTTTGCCAGTTTTGAATAATACCATATGAACATTGATGTGCAAATATATGTTTGACTGTATGCTTTCAATTCTTTTGGGTTTATACTTAGAAGTGGGATAGCAAGGTCATATGTTAACTCTATACTTAATCTTCTGAGGAACCTTCTGAAGCAGTGTATTTTGACATAGCCAACTTGATACAATTATTTTGTAAAAATGTCCACATCATAAAAGGGCTGCTCTGTAATATCGTGATATATTTTAAGAGCTCCCTGGTATTCAACCCAGCATAGATGCCAACCTATCTCTCAGTTGCTCCCCAGTATGAGTCTTTAGTAAGGCTCAGAGTTGTGGTGGGAAAGAAGTAATGCTGGAACAAAGGAAACATGAGGGATTAGGTAGAACAGTCAGATCCAAGACTCCGGGATTGTCTGGGAACCCAAGATATGGTGATGTCCGGGACTGAACGTAGCTGTCAAATGTGAGCATTGCTAGGTAATAATGAGCATCTAAAACTGAAAATACCACAGTTTGGTTTTTGGTGGAGAGGAATCTCTGGGGTCAAAAGAGTTAAACCAGAAGTATTAAGTCAGAATGGCATGTATCTATGAATTTTTAAGAGGAATTTTTAGCAGCACATTAGTATATGTTCCAAATCTTATTAAACATATCCCTTTTTGTAATGCCAAATTCCCCAAGCTGTAGATACCCTAGAGAACCAAGGATAGTGCCTAGTATATTAGTTCTTAAATGAAAAATCTTGTAATAATCTCATGCATTTCACTGAAATCTATTTCATGTATAAATGTCATCCAGTATCTCTTTTTCCTTCAGTCTTATATGGGCTCCTACGTTGCCTGACCCAAAACTTTATTTCCATTCCAGCCATTTCTAACATCCCAGAGGTAATAATAAAAGAACAGAAATGAAGTCAGATTATCCCAAATAGTCTTTGCCTAATACATAGAACAAACGCATCCTAAACCCCACAAGCCCCAAAACAGTAAGATCGAAAATTCAACCTAAATTTAGCAATAACTGGCAAAACCATTTGCAAAAAAAAAAAAAATTATTCATAATGTAGAAATCCTAAATCTGTTACTCCGGGCAAGATAATGAAATTCTCATTTTATCATTTTCAAATGAAATACACCTAACCAATCATAATAAAATATCTTTGCAAAAATGAATGGCTTTATTCTTATTTTGAAGTATTTACTATTATATATTTAGTTGAAGACTTTCAATGAAAATAGAAATAGCTACTATGTATAAATCAAAACAGTCCTCTGGGAAAAAAAAGCGGTACCTTTTATAAATAATGAAACTTGAAGCTTCAAGGTTGTAAAATAATTTCTCCTGGTCACACAGCTAATAACCCAATTAAACCCAAATATATTTATCTAAGTCTAAAATTATGCTTTTACCACCATGGAGAACATCTCAGTCACAGCTGGGTCTTGATCTCAGGGTTAGTGGTTGGCAGTACCTCAAAATATGTAATGTCACCCTTTGTGCAGTATTCTCTGTCACCAGTATTTTCTCCTCTGATATCAATATGCACATTTTGAACACAATCAACTTGTACTTAAGTCTACTGTAACACACGCTTTAATTCAAATTGCCACAAGAATATCTGTTATGAAAGTATATACATTTCTCAAGTTTCAGCTACAGATTATTCTTTCCACCAATTTGAATTTTTGTAAAAAAATTTCTACCATAGATTCAGATAAATTTTTCACATTGAATGTTTTATTCATATCCAAAGTGATTTGTAATTCAGTACATTGTTGTAATTACTTTTGGCCAAAACTAACTGCCTAATCAAAGTGAAAACTAAAGCAGTATTTCAAAGGTTCAATGGAGTTAAGTTCACTGACAGCCAATGGTCTCCTAACAGTAAAACTAACAGTAAAGCAAACTCATTTTTTTATCAATAATATTTTAATGGTTTTATGCCTCGGGTACCTCAACACCTAGGACTATGGATGAGATTGAATACCTCTTAAACAGACAATGTGGGGATGAACATCAGAGCCTAACAAGTAGGAGCTAGGCAAGATGATAATTTGATAAAACCATTCAGTGTACTTGTTTGCTAAACAAGAAAGTATTGTAGGATCAGCCACTTCTAATGTAAAATGTCCTTTCTCCTAACTTGTGTCTTTATTCTCTACCTCACAACCATCACACACTTACATACCGAGAATAAGAAAAATCAATTCTTGGAAGGAAACATGAGTTTTTTATTTTTATGACATCTGTTCTGTATAGCGGTGATGGTGCTGTTCAACCACCCTTCTTCACCAGAAGATTACATGTGTGAATCTGAATAGAGGAACACGGGAAGGGACCAGCCCAGCACACTCATTTGAATTGTCTCTGCTTTTCAGGCAGTTCAAGTGCCTTTGAAAAGAGTGGGAATAAAGTGACTGCTGATTAAGCAGAGAGTTTGACATGGGAATAGGTTTGTCAATTGTTCGAAAGTCACACTGCATAGACTACAACTTTTAAAATGTAAATGCATGACACAAATACTGCCCAACACAATAGGATGAAAATGATTGAGACGGCCACAAAAGACAGCCAAAGCATTATTCTAGCAATAAAGAAAAATATATATCTGGTGTCAGAGAAAGGTAATTTGAGGTATTTGATAGACGATATTCTCAATTTAAGAAACCAAAATTTTTTCTAGTTTTAATGCCTATAAAAATTGTTTCTTAAACACTTTCATTTCCAGATAAATTTCTAAATACATGCTTTGTTAATTTAATCTTTCTAAATAATTTTGAAAAGGATATCATGAAATACTTCATACTGAAAATAAGTTTTTCTGGCAGTAGATCATTTCTGTTTCCAGAACAAAAGATAGTTAAATTTTGTATAATTCCATGCTGATCAATTTGCTCAGAAGCCTCTTACACTCATTTTGGAACTAAAAGGAAGAAGCAGCTTCCTTATTGGATAGAAGAGTGAAGGATTCATAACTAGAAGCTAATCAGTTATCGTGTGACTGATCAAGATTTATTTTGGTTACTATGTTGTCTCTAATTATATTAATTAAGAGGCTCACAGGCTACCTACTGAAATAATGGCTTTAATTATCAAAAACAATTTTGTTCATTGCTTATGTTCTTCAATGGACCAAAATATTAACCAAAAGAAGCTGTGAAATTGAAGATATTTGACAGAATTACAATTTGTATTTTAAAATCAATGTGCTTCCAGAGATAAGAAAGGCATACAGATAAGTGAAAGAAAAGGATATAGAGTCAAACAGCAGATGTATAGCAATCTAAAGGAGGAAGGGCTATATTTTAGCTCTACCCCAGAACCTCCTGATTTCCTACTTATCCTGAAAACACAATTATCACTGTTATCTGATTAGGCATATCTTATGAATATAAAATTTAGATAAAAAGCAAAAGGAATAAAACTGTTCTCCACAATCCTGATGTTTGCAGTTCCTAGACCATTCTGTGCCTGAGTACATTACTTCCATTTGAGAAACAAATCAAATCTAAAATAAAAAACATTTCCTTAAAAGGATCATAAAAGCATTTGCTAACAGTATAAAATGAACTGAAGATTTTTCACCTTATCACAAAAACTTCAATTTCTGCATTAGGCATTTCTATTTTTCAAAGTTCCATCACGGCCAGTCTAAATAGAGCTGTTTCTTTTCTTACCTTCCTCCACACAATGTACTCAAGGCAGTCGCTCCTTATTCTCCCACATTTCTCCCAGGAACTGCAAATCCCTCACTCTAGATGATCAGCACCAGCTGCTTACCCACCCAAGGCCATAACTGGACTTGAAGTAACAAAATGTCTTCTCGATTAAGAGATCCAGACCCTGAGAAAGCATTTTAGTAATCTTATGGCATTTGTCAACCTCCCTCACAGGCTCATCTGTTTCTTCAGGCAACTTCTAAATAAAACTACTCAAACAAATAAAGAGCTCTCAAGAAAGGGAATGGTGAATAATTCTTTTTCTATTATATTACAAAAGTTTGCAAGCAGAGTTTTCCTCTTCAAAATCTATTGGAAAATATGACTGTAAGGATTCTGGCTACAGGCTCTTCATTCAAATAGATATTTGATTGATTGAATGACTAAAACTCAGTTAGACAGAGAAATCTAAAGCACAATGGTTTCAAATGTGTCTTCCCTCCATCCTTCACCTTAACAAATATATTATTCTCCTCTCAGTTTCAACTCCTTAAGGAATTAAATCATAACCTGATGAACTGAAAATGAGAGGAAAATAATATATTTGTTAACATAATACTAGCTGCTGTAATTTATAAGCCCTGCAATCTCAGAGGCTTAGAAAAATAAATAAATTTCTTGGAACTGTCAGAGTCCCCTGTAGGTATTTCTGGTTGAGAGGCCTTCATCATGACCTTTCAAAGACTAAAATTTCTTTCATCTTGAGGCTGCATCCTCTTCTTTGCTCAGCCAGTAGTAGGGGAAAGAGACATCGAGAAGAAACATTTGCATCTTATTCACACATCATTTTCATTCACATTCCACAGAGGGGATTAATCACACGGCCCCATTACATGAAGGGAGAAGAGGGCTAGTAACTGTAGTTCCTAGGTGGAACAGCAACATGTCTATACAATGGAAGAAAAGCATTAATTTTTGGTGGAAAGCCAACAATCTACTCTGCAAAATAAGCATATGCACAGATACTACAATGGTTGTGAATAAATATAGACTAATTTTGTTCATATTTATTGGGCACGGACAATATATGGCTGTAAGATAGCAAATTAAACAACACAAAAAGGAACATTATTTGAAATAAGAATGTCATGAATAAAATTACCCTGCCAACAAAGAGGAAAAATATGGAGACCCCCATATTAGTAGTCCCATCTATAGTTGTACAACAGTGAATGCTTTTTACTAAAAATTGCTTCTTCTATAATATTCAATTTATGACACCTTTCTCCATGGTTTCAATGCCTTCTCCAGTTCATATCAGTGGAGAATGAGCCAGCTGTTGCCTGAAAAACACGTGGTGACATTGTTTCTAATTTAATTTGATGATGATGATAGAAACCACTTGCTTGAGTGGTGTGTACTACGTTCTAGGCACTGCTAGTAGTACTTTATATACAAATTCTTTTAATTCTCACCACAACTCTGTAGTGTATGAGTTACTGTAAGTCCACCTAACAAATGAGGAAGCTGAGAAATGTTAACTAAATTGCCATATTATGCAATTAATAAGTGGTAGAGCTGGGATTTGAACTCAGGTAGTTTGGATCCAGAGCCCATGCTTTTAAACACTATAACACACTATCTCTCTTAAATAAATCAGTTCTTTCACCTTTTTAAAATGGTCCTTTTTCTCTGAGAGCCCCATCTCCATCAGATCATGAGAACAGTGGCTCCAAGAATTTTCATATTGATAAAACCTACCACTCCTTGATAATCCCTAGTCTTTAGGTACCAAAGCCCTTTACCTCCCTCCTTTAATAAAATCCCATCCCATTCTTCCACCCCAGTTTTTATCATAAATTGTTGGATTTATGGGAATAAAACTGTTGCTCTTATAGGTTTTTAATAAGGGAAGGAATGAGTGTGATAGAGGGAGGAAGTGATGTTCTGAAGAAATAGGGAAGACGTTTATTTGCTGGAACTTGGAATCAGATAGAAAATGCTTTCCAGATATTTCCATTAGTAACCTTTCACTAATTTTCCCATGGAAATTGTATAAAGTACAATTAAAAACATCTACAGTTGTCAATACTGATACAATCAATGACAAAATACTTATCAAAATAGGAATAGAAGGAAGGTTCCTAACTATAAAATCCTACAGAAAACATCGTATTTAATGGTATATTATTGAAAACTTCTCCCTGAAGTCAGTACCATAAACAAAAGAAAATTAAGGGGGTTAATTACCAGCAGACGACATGAAGGGGACTTCTAGGTTGCTGTTAATATTCTGTTTCTTTATCAATTACAGGTTACACTCATGCATCTAATTTGTAAAAAAACATCAGGGTATATGCTTAGGATTTATGTAGTTTTCTATATCTATGTTGTATTAAAATTGAAAGTTTATTTGTTAAAATGTTACTATTTATTAAGCATAAGTGTAGATCATTATTTTGTCCAAAATCTTAAAGCAGATGTCTAGTTAAGTCACAGAGCAGGATTACAACAAAAGTTACCTGAGACCACTGTCCATACTCTCAAACACTCTGATATACTATGAAGTTCCATATTATTAATAACCAAATAATTCTTTTCACTAGGTAAAGAGTCTCAATACCCATTATGAAATATTTTCTATGGAAATAACTGCTCCATGATCTAAGAAATCAACATAAAATAGAAATCATCAGAATAAAACCTGATCCAACATTAGCAACCACTGGCTTCAATATTTAATAGAGTTAAATATGGCATTACTGTTAGGGTAATATGATAGCAATAACAACAAATACTATAAGGAAACAAAATACACATTTTTTAACCACAAAGTTTGGAGGAGCTTAACATGAAATTTCCCCGTACTTTGAGAGTTATCCAAGCAGTAAATATATCTTATGTCATCTCATGATGGAAAACTACAGGGATTCAATTCAAAATGCTGGGTAAATCTGTAAGCCTGATGATTGCACACCAGACCAGCATTCCGGGAAACCATGGACATTAATGTAATTAAGAATGCCACAAATGTTTTTGGTTGAAGGAGATCACAGTTGTTTTGATGTGTTGAAAGGTTCATTTGAGGGTTTTAGAAAGTTTTGAGCCAAGTTTATTTTTTGAAAGTATAACTAAAGTTTTCCATCCATCTAGAGCACCACTGAATCTTTAAAAGGCAAACAAATATTTTTCAGCATAAAACAACTTTTATCTTACTAATTCATCCAATCATGCATCCAGCCATCCATGTAACCTCTTCTAAATGCCAAGTACTATGGCAAGAGCCATACACAAAAGGAGAAAAAAAACAAGAACCCTGTCTTGAAGCAGCTCCCAGTCTAGGAAGATTAATATTATGATATAACATGAAGTTACAGCTGAAAACCAAAAATACTGAATGCCATATTCTAAGTTATAATGTCTTGAGTCATATTTTCATCATGACTATTGGAAATTGAATCATGTCCCCCACAAAAGGCACTTTCAAGTACAAACCTCTAGTCCTATGGGTGTGAACCCATTTGTAAATAGGACCTCTGAAGATGTTGTTAGTTAAGGTTTGCCCAAACCAAATGAAGGTGGGCCTTAATCCAACATGGAAGAAGTCCTTAAAAGCAAAGGAAATTGGACATGGAAGGAGAAGCCACAGAGAGAAGCCACAGAGAGCAGCCACAAGCTGGAAGTCAGTGGAATCCAGAAGAGAAAGAAGAAGATGTGGTCATTTGCCTTGCTATGTAATGGAAAAGCCAGGGACCAAGGATCATTAGCAGCCAACCCCAGTATGTCATAGTCTTTGCGGAGAAAACAATTCACTAACACCTTGACTTTGGACTTCTCCTAGACTCATAAAACCATGAGCCAATAAATCTCCAATGTTTAAGCCAATGCATTGCATGGTAATTGTTTTAGCAGCTGAAAAATTAAAACAGTGCCTGACATTTCTCGAGTGCTAGTATTGTACCAGATTGGGAAACTGAGATTCCAACACATTGATCAAAGTACTTGTGCTAGTTTGGATGCATTATGTCCCCTAAAATGCCATTATCTTTGAGGCAATTTTGTGGGGGGCAGACATATTAGTGTTGACTGGGTTGGAATCTTTAACTGAGTGTTTCCACAGAGATGTGACTCAATCAACAGGGCGAGACCTTTGACTGAATAATTTCCGTGGAGGTGTTACCCCATCCATTTAGGGTGGGTCTTTATTGTAGCACTAGAGCCCTACACAAAGAGTTCACAGACAGAAGGAGCAGAGCAACTGAGAGTGACATTTTGAAGAGCAGCTGCAACTAAAAGAGGACAAAATGCTCCAGTAGCAACATTTTGGAGAACGCCATTTTGAAACACCACCTGGGAGCAAGTGGACACCAGCTACGTGCCTTCTGAGCTAACAGAGATTTTCTGGATGCCAATGGCCATTCTTCAGTGAAGGTACCCGGTTGTTGATACCCTACCTTGGACACTTTGTAGCCTTCAGACTGTAACTTTGTAACCAAATAAGCCTCCTTTATAAAAGCCAATCCATTTCTGGTATTTTGTTTAATGGCAGCATTAGCAAACCAGAACAGTACTCAGTGTCACAAAGCTAGTAACTCCAGGCTGTATGGGCCCAGAGTTCTCTTTCTAGACTGCTGCACTAAACTAACCCTTAGCTGCACAGAAACATGGAATATGGAGGGCAAAAAAGTCAAAGTAACTCTTGGACACAGTAACACAGGATCATATCTCAGTGTAAGAATCATACTGTAGTTTTCAATATTTTAACAAACTGTTCTTTTTGTGACACAGCTCAGATCCTTTGCATTTTCATTCATTCCTTTGAAGACTATTTTATACCTGCATTCACACAGTCTAGATTTATTCATCAAGTCTAAGGTTTAAATGATTGCCTCGTTTCAACATATTACTTTTAAAAAGAAAAAGAAAATAAACTTTTCTATCTTGCTCTGGCTTGTGCAATCTCGCTGCCTCTGTTCTCAGCACTTGGAACTGTGGGTGTGCACAATGGTTTCCTGGCAGCTCGAGGTCACTGCGTTGGATAAGGGAGATTGTTCCGCTTCAACTTTGGCCGACCCACCCCCATTCTGGGACCTCGGGTGCTCCCATTTACAAGGATGAATACCCAACAACAGAACCTCATTACCACAGATGCAGACCTTCACAAAGGGCATGGGTCACATTAGCTTCTTTGTTCTGCCCATTCTCTAAAACATTCGGTTTCTTTCAATTTCACCATCTTTCTCCTTGGCTTGCCCTCCCTCTTCCTTCTGCAAATCCACCCTTTTCTGCCTTGATGTGTTTCCCCTATTATGTTGCTTTCCCTGCAAAGCAAAACTTAGCAAGTAGGCACAGTAAAAATTCTAATGGTTGTGATGGATGTGATGTTGTGCGAAGCAGATGGGAAATTTGCAACTGCCTCCTGCTAAGAGGGGCACAGGCAGCTCTCCAGTGGCTCAACAGATACACTGGACCTTGCTAGGCTCTCTGGGTACTGGAAAGACTACTCCAGAGGAACACCAGTAAGCATTCTCACTGTCCTGTGGAAGGCCTACTTTCATGGAGGATTGGGGTACAGAGCATTGGCACAATATGGGGGAGTTAATACAGCAGTGTCTGCCTCTTCCAAATTCCTCACACTGCTTCCTCTTGATGCATAGCTGGGATTAAATGAGAACGTTAAGTTAACTTGATGAAGGTGCCATCAGTAATAATAATAAAAGCTAAACATGGCTTGTTCCCTATCCAGTCTTTTTCTGTCTCACTTTAACTCACATACAATCATCACAGCATTTTCTGACAGTTAATGATGGTATTTCTGCTTCCTGGGCCTGGGTATTCAGGCTTCCCATTCTGCAACTCATGTTATGAGCAGTGTTAACCAAATAAGATAATGAAGTTAATTGTCACTGGTCTGGCCCAGTGAAGTCACCAAAGCACACAGCAGGAAAGGTCTCTAGGAGATGGAAAGTGCTCAAAACACTCAAAAAAAAATTGGAAGGAAAAACTATGCTTAAATATAACTATGGTGCCATGGATGTTTATCTGCACCAGCGTTACCTTCCACAGTCTAAATTCCTGAGGAGTGGGGCATAACATATTGAGAAAATAAGGAAATGTCCATCTATCTTAGCAGCTGAACGTGGACTTATCCAAGATACAGAACAAAGAAATAAATGTCTAAAATATGTGATGAAATTGCACAATTACTTCTTTTAATTGGCCAATATCTACTTTTTCATAGCTATTGAATATTCCTCATAACTGAAATCTCCTTAGCAACATATAAAGATAAATGAAATTAGTTATTGGATGAAAGGATAAAAGAGGAATTTGAGATTTTCATAAGCAATCTTGTTACTGTCTCTGCATTATTAATTGCAAAATATCAGGTTTTCCTGATACTTAAAAAAAATTAAATTAATGAAAATCTCTCAAATCTGTTGCTAATTTTTTAAAATAATAGAAGAAAGTGAAATATCTTAAAGTTTCCTTCAAATACACAGAATACACTCCTAAAAAATGCCTCCCATGTTATCTTCTCCCATCCCCCAATTTATAGTCTAAATATCCTTTACAACTTGGCACATTTATATACAAAGTGAATGCTTGAACCTATTTTTAAAAGTCATTTTAATAGACATTAGCAGGTGGTTTTATAAAGAGAAAACTTTAAGGAAATTCTCATTATATTCTCCTCTTCATAATACTTTCAGAGTTTCTATTAAATGACTGAAAGCAGAAAATACTGGTGCTGAGAGTTTCCAAATGTAGGGAAGATTGTAGCATTTGTAATCTACTTTGAACTATTTGCAGGTTGAGTTTTTATCAATTATCTCACTTAAAATAGCAAACTTCATATTTGAGTACTTGCTGTTTTTCACTTAGAACAGGTAATAAAGTCTCATCCATCTAATAAGATCCTGAATATATCTGCAAAGTTTATATCCCATGATGGAGATGAATTTCCTACTAAATCAGGGTTTCTCTTCCCACCATTTGATGATGGATTGCTTTGATTGGAGAAAAATAAAATAAAACAAAAAATAAAATAGATAAAATAAAATAAGGAGCTGTCAATCTGTGTTCTTTTCAGGTCTTTTCTGTCCCCTTTTGAAATTAGTTACAGCCGGCTTTTTGTAGCTTTGTAACCAGCCTGCCCTAATTTAATTACCATGACTTGCGTGGTTTAAAGATAAATACTTTTATTCAATCTGTCTACTTTGTGTATGTTTCCCTTCCTTTCATACAACGCTCTATATTTTAGCATTCAAAACCGTTGTTGCTTCTTTCTTTATTGGGCTAACACAGAGTTAGTTTTTATAGTGTTGTGTATATTCACAAGTTTTCTTTGATGCTATGTTGCTCCCTCTTTGCTGTATCTGCTTGTGTGCTGGAATCCTGGCCCTTTGTGGAACCCAGACTAAACATTCTTTGACTTGAACCACATAGCATCACTACTGTACGTGTCTCTGTGCAGACCCAACTGCTCTAATTTAGAAAGAGAAACAAAATAAAAGAGACTGAAAGAAACATGGCAGGGACTAGGGGCTTAGAAACACTGTTTAAAAATTCCACTCCACCAAATGTACCACCAGACCCAGGAAAAGATTAGACCTTCACAAGGGCTATTTAAAATGGAAAACCTATTTCTGTTATTCCAAATTCACTGCAAGTCTTGTAAAGGGAATGCATACCATTTTATTAGTGCTTTCTTCCTGAGAAAAGAAGGCATGCAAAAATATTTTCACAATAAAAAGCTCTAGCTCTCTGGCTATTGAGCTATATGCTCTAATAAAATGAACCTCATCATAACAAGGGCAGTGAATAACCACCATTGGGGTCACACAGGGGAGTGTTTAAAGTGATTGGAGTTAATCTATTAACCAACTTGAGCTCACTTGATAGGTACCATCTGAGGGAGCCCTTTATTTTTCACAGAAAGGAACATATGCTAAATACTTATGGGGAATAAAACAAAGAGTAAAATCAGAGCTGAGTCCTGAGCAGATAGTGCTTTGCTACAGGTGTTGTGTAGGCCTTTGCCTGCCCCTACAGACCCTCCTCTTAAAAAAGGTTCCCACAGCACGGTTCTTTTGCAAATTGTCCCACAGAAAATGTGAATGAGGTCTATTCTACCACAGGCAACACCATCTGAAATGGCACAAAAACCTGCTGTTCTGCAAAACAGACCATTCTATTTAAAAAAAAAAAAGAGTCAGAGGAAAAGAAATTCAAGAATGCTTGTTTCCCTTCACAAACTTTGGTGTGCTTGGGCACATTTAAAAAGATTTTTATCTTGCAAATGAAGTGAAAGAAAAAAATCACGCAGACTTCATTAAGAAAAAAGTTCTGTTTGAACTGTATAAATAATATTGTCCCTTAAACAAACAGAAGGAGGCTTTTCATAAATGCCAAAAGCCAAAACCCTGCAGATCAGCTGTGAAACAGTTTCATTACCTCAATTCTTAACAATACGTCAAAATTGCCAAGAAAACAGTTTCTTGCCACATTAGTCTTTAGATAATGACAAATCCCTTTACATTAATCATTAGCCAAAGAACACAAAGAGTAAATGTAGTGAAACAATGTCAAAAATCCTGCCACAATAAGTTACAGTTTATACCAAATTAATTAGTATGCCTGTATTACATTTAATTTGGGGAAGCAGATATTTCTGCAGCATCTTAAGTAGTTTATGGTTGATACTGAACACTTTTTCCCTCAACCTTCTATAGGTTACAGCTCCTTTGTTCACTAGAGTTCATTAAAGATATAGAGAACTTGATTTCTGAGTTAATAACTCTGGTGTAATCACAGAAAGTATAGCAGAAACCCAGTACAAACCAGAGATTGCAAATGTTACCACCAGAGAATGGGCCAGTTTTTGGTAAATTCCTTCAGATATAAAGGAAACAGAGACCAGGTGGAATTCACAAAATTGCTAAGGGAAGTTCATATTTTGATAGAAGATATCAAAATATATAAATCCTGAGCTATGTGCAGTTCTAAATAGAAGTATGTGATCTTCAAAAATGAATACTAACCATTTCCAATTTAATTATGTGATTTAGGCAAAATTTAAATATTAATTTAGCCATGATTATTTATTTTTTTCCAATTTATGATCAGCCCCAGAAAGTCTTACCACATGCTTCTTTAAAGATAACAAATGGATAAATTACTAGCACTACAAATAAGGAGAGATAAATACAGTAAGATTAGGATAAGACTTCTTAATATTTCTAGAGCATATAAAAAAAGCTATAAATATCTTGATAAAAAAAGTTCTGAAGTTTATATGAAACATAACACATTTGGTATTAGGAAATTTATAAAGTGAAGATAATAAGGGAAAATTTTGAACAACTAAAGATTAAAATATAAAGAGAAATTAAATGATTCAGTATTGATTTAGTAATAAGCAGAACAAACACTAGAAGAAAATAAAGAATCTAAAATTAGAACCCCATTATGTACAAATTTTGGTTTATAACAATTAGTAAAATTTCAGTGGAAAAAGTAGATTATTCCATAAATGATAAATAACTAGCTAGTCTTTGGAGAGGGGAGTAATTTGAATCTCTACCTCACTCTTTTTGACAAAATTAATTCCAGATAGATAAAAAATTTAAAAGTAAAAGAAAAAGATAGGAAAAACAGCCCTTCACACCTAGGAAAAAAGTGTGCATTCTAAAAATAATCTCAGTAGGAAGAAACTCTTCTTCAGCTCAACTGAAAAACAGTAATTAATAAATAAATAAATTGATAGATTTAACCATAAAATTGTGAAATTAGTTGCGTATTAGTTTGCTAGGGCTGCTGAAACTAATTACCACAAACTGGGTGGCTTAAAACAACATAAATCTATCCTCTCACAGTTCTGAAGGCAGAAATATGAAATCAAGGTGTGCCAGGGCCACACTCCCACTGACGGCTCTAAGAGAGAATTTTTCCCTGCCCCTTCCCCTTCTGTGGCTGCCGGCATGCTGCAGCTGGTGGCCACATAGCTCCAGACTGCCTCTGTCTTCACATGGCCATCCTCCCTGTGTCTCTATGCCTTCTTCTTTTCCATCACTTAAAAGGACCTGCTCATTTAATTGATTTCAGACTTAACCCTAATTGTGTACAATCTCATCTAGATCCTTATTTTAATTATATATGCAAAGACCCTTATTTCAAATAAGCTCATATTTTGAGGTTCCAAGTGGACATGAATTTGGGGGTGGGGGGCAATGTTCAACCCACTACATATTCCCATATGCCGTAAAGCTAAAACATACTTTAAAAGATAGGAGGAAATGTTAGCAAAATAAATGGCACTAAAAAAGCGGGGTTTGGTATCTGAAATGTACAAGAGCGTTTATGATTATAAAAACCAAGTATTTCAATAGAAAGTTGAAGGAAGTATATAAACAGGCAATTTAATTCATATATATAATAGTAACAACTGATGAGTTTCAAGCTCTGTTCTAAAGAAATCCTCCATCTTCAAAGCTAGCAGTATAGCATCTTCAAATTCACCCTCACTGAGCCTCTGCTTCCAGAATCACACTGCCTTCTCTGACCCCCTCATAAGGATCTTTGCGATTTCACTGGACTCACCAAGATAACCCAGCCGCTCTTCCCATCCCAAGAGCCTTAACTTAATCATATCTGCAAAGTCCTTTTGGCCACATAAGATAACATATTCACCTGTTCCTGAGATTAGGGCATGGACATATTTGGGGTACATTTTTTCTGTCTACCACACACACACACAAAGAGATGTCCATTGCAGTATTGCTTAAAGTAAACAATTGAGAACAACGTAAATGTCCATTCATATAGGTGATTGTGGAATTTCGCATAATGCAATACTACATGGTCATTAAACATAATGGAGGAAATATTTATTGAAGGAAATATTCCATATTTGATATGAACAAAAGTTAGTTACAAATAGTTCACACACACACACACTGAGGGACCAAGAGAAGGACAAAGACACAAAGAGAAGAGAGAAAAACAAGTAAAACTGGAAGTTTCACCAATATATTAACAGTATTTATTTCTGAATAGTGGGTTATTAGTTTCTTAATTATAATATTCTACATTATTTGATTTCCTTACAATGAGAAGCCATTATTTTATCATCATATGAAAATGGGAAATTTATTTTCATTCACCAAACACATGTTACTAGAAATCTAAATATTCACAAATTTGTTTCCAAGACCAATTATTGGCAAATTGCCCTCGGAGGCAATGAAACTTGTTAGCCTAAAAAAGTGCAGCATGTGTGCTCTGATTTGGTATTTTGATCTTGGTTGTATGCTGCAAAAAATGCTGAAATATCTATCTGGATTGAAAGCAAAGGATTTAACTTGATTGTATGTAACCATGTAAATGAAAATTAACAATACTTTATTTAACTTTTGACAGCCAAGTTATAGGCTTAATAAACATTCTTACTTTCTTGGAACACAATTACACTTTGGTCCAACTCACTTTTGTGCATAATAAGCAAGATTTAACAGACACTGCTTAACTCCTGGGGTGTGGGATCAACTTTGTAAGGTGTTGAAAATGGGATAGTATTGGGGAAAAAAATCAATCAATGAAAGCTAGAGTCTATAGTTAACAGTAACATTGTAATACACTTCCACTAATTGTCACAAAGGCAGTATACCAAAGCAAATGCCTATAAGACAGGGATTTAAGGGAAGGGTATGGGATTCTTGGTGGTGGTGTTGTTTCTCACCTTTTCATTTTATTTTATGTTTATTTTTTCTTTTACTTTTTTATTAATCTTATTTTACTTTTTTTGGAGTAGTGACTGTGTTCAAGGGCTGATTGATGAATGCATAGCTATATGATGATGCTGTGAACAATTGATTGTACACTGTAGATAATTGCATGGCATGTGAATATACCTCAATAAAGTTGTAGGGGAAAAAATAAGCAGAGGGGTACAAGTGCTAAAGAAATTGTGGAGAGAAGGATGTACCTATTCACTGTTGGTGGGGAAGTAGAATAGTGCAGTCCATCTGGAGGGCAGTGTGGTGGTTCCACAAGAAGCTAAGCATAGGGTTGCCGAAAGGTTCTGCAACCCCATTATTGGATATATACTTGGAAGAAATGAGAGCAGAGCTATGAATTGACATTTGTACACTGGTGTTTATGGCAGGAGTATTCACAAATTGCAATGGATGGAGGTGGCCTAGAGATACATCAACTGATGAACAGAATGGTGAACTGTGCTGTATGCATACAATAGAATATTGAATGGCTCCAAGAAGGAATGAAGTTGTGAGGCATGCAATTAGGTGAATGGACCTTTAGGACAGGATTTTGACTGAAATAAGCCAGAAATGAAAAGGCAAACATTACAATACCTTACTAATACAGACTAACTATAATGTGCAAACTCTGAGAATTGAATCTTGGGGCGTAAGTTATCAGGGGAAGGCTTATTGTAACAGTCCCTAGGTTGTAAGCTCTTAAAACAGTCACAACTATTCTTGAGTTGTAATGGTTATTTCTAAATTCTGAGATGCTCAGCTCTTTGTATATAACATGGTCAGTCCCTAGAACTTTGGATATCTGTGTGACACTGAAGACTCAGAGCTAGAGTTCAGCAGCTTGAATGCCAGTATTACCCCATACAGTAATTGTTTAAAAATGCTGAAAAAGAATTCAGACTTCAATTAGAGATATGAATGAAGCTGTTCTGGTTAGGACTAAGATAAACCAGACTAAAGGGTAAAGGATGGTATTCAAGGTGTTTTAAAACTTCAACTTTGATGTGAGACAAAAGGAGGAGATGTTTATTTGATGCAAAATCTATATTTTCTGTAGTAAACCAGACAATTTAACTTGTATGGTCAGTTTATTCAAACACCATAATTACATGGAACTTTGAATAAGGGAGTGAGATCTGGTTGCTTTGTATAGGTTAGTGTGAAGCCCAATACATCCCAGAGTAATTTGGGCAGATAATAAAATGTTTTAGCAAAGCCCTCTTGAGGGACTGGGGTAAAATAAGGAAATATTAAACTTCCCCTCCTGGGGAATTACTGATACTCTCCCAAGCATTGGGATCAAACAATTTAGGAGGCTGAGCCCTCAATTTTGGGGCTTGCTCTTATGAAGCTTGTTACTACAAAAGAGAGGCTAAGCCTACTTATAATTGTGCCTAATAGTCTCAGCAGACAACTTCTTTTGTTGCTCTGATGTGGCCTATCTCTCTAATCCAACTTGACAAGTGTACTCACTGACCCTCACCCCTACATGGGACATAACTCCTAGTGGTGTAAATCTCCCTGGCAATGTGGGACATGACTCCCAGTGGTGTAAATCTCCCTGGCAATATGGGACATGACTCCCAGGAATGAGCCTGACCCTGGCATTGTGGGATTGAGAAAGCTTTCTTGACCAAAAGGAGGAAGAGAATTGAAACAACATAAAGTTTCAGTGGCTGAGAGATTTCAAATGGAGTCAAGAGGTTATTCTGGAAGTTATTCTTATGCATTATATAAATATCCCTTTTTAGTTTTTTGTATTAGAATAACTAGAAGGAAATACCGGAAACCGTTGAACTGTAACCTAGTAGCCTTGATTCTTGAAGATGATTGTATAACTGTAGAACTTACATGGTATGACCATGTGATTGTGAAAACCTTCTGGCTCACACTCCCTTTATCCATTGTATGGACAGATGAGTAGAAAAATGAGGACAAAAATTAAATGAATAATAGTTGAGGATGGGAGCATGAGATGTTGTCGGTGTTCTTTTTCACTTTTTTTTTTCAATAAGGAAACAGTCTTTATGAACTAGACTGAAAAGGCACATACAGAACAATGCACCCCAAGATAGCAGGACATACATTTTTCTCAAGTGCTCATGGATCATTCTCCATGATAAACCACATGATGGGTCACAAAACAGATCTTAATAAATTTAAAAAGATTGAAATTATACAACGCACTTTCTCTGATCATAATGGAATGAAGACAGAATCAACAACAGGAGAAGGACTGGAAAATGCACAAGTTTATGGTGGTTAAACAACACACCCCTTTTTTTCTCCATTTTTATTGAGATTGTTCACATACCATACAATTATCCAGAGATCCAAAGTGTACACAATTAGTTGCCCCTGGTACCCTCAAACACCTATGCATCCATCACCATGGTTAATTTTTATTCAATTTTTAGAAACTTTTCATTACTCCAGACAAGAAATAAAGCCAAAGATGAAAAAAAAAGAAGAAAGAAAAGGAAACTCAAATCCTCCCATATCCATAATTAATCCCCCTCAATTGTTGACTCATAATATTGGTATAGTACATTTGTTACTATTTATGAAAGAACATTGAAATACTAACTGTAGTATATAATTTGCAATAGTTATGTATTTTTTTCCCTATAAGTCCCTCTATTATTAACTTGTAATTGTATTGTCATACATTTGTTCTGGTTCATGGAGGAGATTCTTAATATTTGTATAGTTAATCATGGACATTGCCCACCATAGGATTCAGTTTTATACATTCCCATCTTTTGACCTCCAACTTTCCTTCTGGTGACATACATGACTCTGAGCTTCCCCTTTCCACCTCATTCACACACCATTCAGCACTGTTAGTTATTCTCACATCTTGCTACCGACACCTCTGTTCATTTCCAAACATTTAAGTTCATCCTAGTTGAACATTCTGCTCATACTAAGTAACTGCTCCCCATTCTTTAGCCTCTTCCTATATCTTGGTACCTTATATTTCATGTCTATGAGTTTACACATCACAATTAGTTCCTATCAGTGAGACCCTGAAATATTTGTCCTTATGTGCCTGGCTTATTTCACTCAGTATATTGCCCTCAAGTTTTCACCATCAACCCATTTTTTTTTTTAAGATGGTTTTATTCACGTCACACATTCCATCCTAAGTAAACAACTGATGGTTCTCTGTATGGTCACATATTTATGTGTTTACCACCTTCACTACTATCTATGTAAGGGCATCTACATTTCTTCCACAAGGCAGGAGGGAGAGTAAAGGAGGTAGATAGGCAAAAGAAAAAGAAAAAAAAAGAGGAAAAAAAATGGCAGCTAGGAAGCAGCAAAAGGAAAAATAACCTTAAATCAAAGTAAAGTAAAGTGTCAGACAACACCACCAATGTCAAGTGCCTAACATGCCTCCCCTATCTCCCCCTCTTATCTGCATTTACCTTGGTATATCACCTTTGTTACATTAAAGGAAGCATAATACAATGCTTAATACAAAGCATAATACAATACAGTCTCTAGTTTTTAACAATTGCATCCCTCCCCAAATGCCTCCCCATTTTTAACACCTTGCAAGGTTGACATTTGCTTGTTCTCCCTTGTAAAAGAACATATTTGTCCATTTTATCACAATTGTTGAACACTCTAGATTTCACCAAGTTACACAGTCCCAGACTTTATCTTTCCTCCTTTCTTCTGGTGTCTCACATGCTCCCAACCTTCCTCTCTCAACCATATTCATAGTTATCTTTGTTCGGTGTACTTACATTGCTGTGCTACCATCTCCCAAAACTGTGTTCCAAACCTCTCACTCCTGTCTTATCCTACCACTCTGTAGTGCTCCCTTTAGTATTTCCTATAGGGTAGGTGTTTTGTTTACAAAGTCTCTCATTGTCTGTTTATTGGAAAATATTTTGAGCTCTTCCTCATATTTGAAGGACAGCTCTGCCGGATATAGGATTCTTGGTTGGCAGTTTTTCTCCTTCAGTATCTTAAATATATCACATCACTTCCTTCTTGCCTCCATGGTTTCTGCTGAGAGATCCGTACATAGTCTTATTAAGCTTCCTTTGTATATGATGGATTGCTTTTCTCTTGATGCTTTCAGGATTCTCTCTTTGTCTTTTACATCTGATAATCTGATTATTAAGTGTCTTGGCATAGGCCTATTCAAATCTATTCTGTTTGGAGTACACTGCGCTTCTTGGATCTGTAATTTTATGTCTTTCATAAGAGATGGGAAATTTTTATTGATTATTTCCTCTATTATTGCCTCTGCCCCTTTTTCCTTCTCTTCTCCTTCTGGGACACCAAAGATACATACATTCTTGTACTTTGTTTTTGTCCTTAAGTTCTCGAAGATGTTGCTCATATTTTTTCATTCTTTTCTCCATCTGCTCCTTTGTGTGTAGGCTTTCTGGTGTTTCGCTCTCCGGTTCCTGAGTGTTTTCTTCTGCCTCTTGAGATCTGCTGTTTTATGTTTCCATTGTGTCTTTCATCTCTCGTGTTGTGCCTTTCATTTCCATAGATTCTGGTAGTTGTTTTTTTGAACTTTTGATTTCTGCCTTATGTATGCCCAGTGTTTTCTTTATAGCCTTTATCTCTTTTGCCAAATCTTCTCTAAACTTTTGAATTGATTTAGCATTAGTTGTTTAAATTCCTGTATCTCAGTTGAAGTGTATGTTTGTTTCTTTGACTGGGCCATAACTTCATTTTTCTTAGTGTAAGTTGTAGTTTTCTGTTGTCTAGGCATCTGATCTCCCAGGCCACCCCAATCAGGTTTTCCCAGATAAGAACAAGCTCAGGTCCCAGAAGGAGGAAATATTCAGTATCTGGTTTCCCTGATGGTTTTTCTTAGAGTATTGACACACCCTGTGCTTTTCTGCCTGGCAGGTGCAGCTGTCAGCTTGTCACCGGCTGGTATATGAGTGTGTGGCCTGTGGCTCTCCTCCCTCAGGCTTTGGGGTCTGGTCCCGGAAAGATGGGCAGTAGAGCTGGGCCCCTTCCTTTCCTCTTGGGAAGCTATGCCCCCTCCCAGAGAGGTCATCTACATATCAATAAATTCTTTTTTTCTCTGACTCTGCAGGTCAGAGTGCTGCAATTTTAAAATGGCTGAGGCTTTCTTTACTGCAAGGTGCTGCAGGCTGAAAACCACTGAGGCTTTCTCCACAGAGTGAGAAAGGGACAGAAACCTCCCAGATCCACCCGTCAGCCAGAGATAGCAACTGATCCTCTGGGCTCCCTGTCCTGAGACAGATATGATCCCTGACTCTCCCAAAGTCAGTTGTCACCAAAAGCCTCTGCTTATTGAGGATTTGCTGTCTGTATTGAAAAGTTAACATTAAAACCCCAGTTTGAGCTGGGCTGAGGTACACTAGCTTTTTTGGAGAGTGCTGCTCTCTAGCACCACGAGGCTTCCATGAGGGAGGGGCTCTCGGCTCTCAGCTCTCTGCTCTTGGTGTGAGTCCACACTTTTTACTTACAGATTTTATGCTGCAATCTTGAGCATTCCTCCCAATTCAGGTTTGTGGATGATGAGTGGACAGTCACGTTTGTCTCCCTGCAGTTATTCCAGGTTACTTACTAGTTTTTTGGTAGTTTATGATTTGTTCCAGTGGGACTAACAGTCTTCCACTCCTCTCTATGCTGCCATCTTAGCTCCTTGGTGGTGCGGATCATGCACTTGGTCACCTCCAGGTCGCCCTAGGGGTTCTGGCCTATCTCAGCAATGATGAAGCACAGGTACTGCCCACCCACCCAGTGTCCAGGGCACAGCTCAAGCTCCAGTGGCATCCTGGCAGCTCACGCTCTGGCCCCACACTGCCCACTCACTCACTCCGGCCGCAGCCACCATCTCAGGCCCACTCGCTCTGCAGCTGGGCCGGCCAGCGCGTGGACCCCGCCACGTTCTCTTTTTTACTTTTAATTTTATTCTTTATTTTTTTAGGAGTAATGAAAATGTCCAAAAATTGATTGCATTCATCACCACACATTCATGGTACTGTAAATAATTGATTGTACACTGTAGATGATTGTATGGTATGTGACTATGTCTCAATAAAACTAAATAAAAAAACTGAAGGGAGAAATAGACATCTCTACACCCCAAAATAGTGAAACAGTAGGGTATACATTCTTCTCAAATACTCATGGATCATTCTTCAGGATTGGCCACATGTCAGGTCACAAAACAGGTCTCAATAAATTTAAAAGGATTCAAAGTATATAAAGCATGTTCTCTGACCATAGTGAAATGAAACAGGAAAATTCACAAATATAGGAAAGAAAACAACACACTCCTAAATGATAAGTTGGTCAGAGAAGAACCTGCAAGGGATATCAGTAAATATCTTGAAATGAATGAAAATGAGAATACAACATATCAAAACTTAATGGGATGCAGTGAAGGCAGTGCTGAGAGGAAAATTATAGCCCTGTAAGTCTACATTAAAAAAAGAAGAAAGATAAAATCAAAGACCAAATTGCACACATGGAGAAACATGGAAAAAAATAGCAAACTAATCCCAAAGCAAGCAAAAGGAAAGAAATAACAAAGATTAGAGCAGAAATAAATGAAACTGAGAATAAGAAAACAAGAGGGATTTACCAAAACCAAAACAGGTTCTTTGAGAAGATCATTAATATTGACAAACCCATAGCTAGACAGACAAAGAAATAAAGAGAGAAGATGCAAATAAATAAAATCAGAAATGAGAGGGGGGAAATTACAGCTGACCCCACATAAATAAAAAGGATCATTAGTGGATACTAAGAAAAACCGTATGCCACAACTTACATGAAATGGGGAAATTCCTAGAAACACACAAACAAACTCCACTGACTCTAGAAGAAACAGAAGACTGCAACAGAACAATCACAAGCAAGGGGATTGAATCAGTCATCAAAAACCTCCCAACAGAAAAACCCAGGACTAGATGGCTTCAAAGGTGAATTCAACCAATCATTCCAAGAATAAATACCAATCCTGCTCAAACTCTTCCAAAAAAATTGAAGAGGAGGGAAACTACATAACTCATTCTATGACTATGAAACCAACATCACCCTAATACCAAAGCCAGATAAAGATACTGTAAGAAAAGGATGTATACAAAAAACCTACAGCAAACATTGTATGCAATGGTGAGAGACTGAAAATTCTCCCTCTAAGATCTGTAACAAGAAAAGGATGATCACTGTCACCACTGTTATTCAACATTGTGCTAGAAGCTCTAGCTAGAGCAATTAAAGACAAGAAAAAGAAATAAAAGATGTTCAAATTGGAAAGGAAGAAAAAAAACTTTCACTATTTGCAGATGACATGATCCTATAAATCCTGAAAAATCTACAACAAAGCTACTAGAGCTAATAAACAATTCAGCAAAGTGGCAGGATATAAGATCAGTACACAAAAATCATTGTTTTTATACACTAGTAGTAAGTAATCTGAGGAGGAAATCAAGAGAAAAATTCCATTTACAATAGCAACTAAAAGAATCACATATCTAGGAACAAATTTAACCAAGGATGTAAAGGATTTGTACACAGAAAACTACAAAAGATTGCTAAAAGAAGACAAATAATAAAAGAGGAAACTTTAGGATGTATATATTTCTAGAATAAAAATTAGAAAATAAAATATTGGACTATACAGCACAGTGAATGATGAACTATAGTTAATAGTAAAAGTTTAAGAGCGCTATTTCAGGGGTTATAATGAATGTATGATACTAATACAAGGTGGTAATAAAAGAATGTTATATGGGGGAAAATGCACCTAATGTAAATCATGGACAATAGATAGAACTAATTAAATAATCTTTCATCAGTTTTAACAAAGATAACAACTGTTAAAATATGATTGCAAAAAAAAGTGCTGTCATCAATATAATAAATATTTCACACCAATGCGGGGTGTTGCTGTTAGGATGGTACACAGGAATTCTGTATCTTATGCATGATTGTTTTGTAAACTCACAACTTCTCTAATAAAAAAAGTTCTGTAATTTTTAAGAAAGAGAGATTCCGTTCAATTAAATATTTTAGTAATACCCAGGGATGGCATTACTGTTCTCAAGATGTAGTGTAGGTTTCATATGTGATAATTAGGAAAGTGGCTCCCATAGCCCTTAATAATATTAGCCAACCTTAACTGATCACTTTCCACGGGCCAGGCTCCCTGCTAAACACTTGACTTGCAATACCTCACTTGATGCTCACATGAACCCCATGAGATAGATACTATTATTAACTGAATTTTACAAATGAGAAAATTGGGAACTATAGTGGTTTAGGGACTTGCTGAAATCCACACAGCTATTAACCATCACAGGCAGCATTCAAACCGAGAAAATTAGACCCCAGCTTTATCGTGAACCATGATCTCATACTGCCTCCCCTGCTGTTCACATTTCTGGGACAATACCTGAAAAGGCCCCTCACAGTCAAGCTCAGTAATACACTTTGGATATATTTTGTTTATTTAGCCTGAGATATGGATATAGATAGATAGATATTGATAGATATAGACATGGACATAGACGTACATACAGATACAGATTAGATATAGGTATAGATTAAATATAGATATATTAGCTTCCAGAGACTGAAAATATTAGGGAAACTAAGGCAAGTCAATAAAAATCAAATTGGTATTTCGAGCAGCTGTATCTTGCTCTGAGTCGCTTACATACTAATCCAATTCTGTCAATACATTTTATCCAACCTGATATTATTTGTCCTATGCATGACAAGGTCTTAGGTACAGTAAACAAATATAATCTATTTTTGAAGTAAAAAAATGATATAGGCTTTCTCCTCAGTCACCATTTGAGCAGTCCAAAAGCTTATACTGAGCAGTTTGAAAGTTAAGTTATTTGCAAGTTGTGATTTTCAGGAAACACCTCAGAGCTGGACCCAACTCAATGGCAGTTGCCTCCCCACTACTGACGATTTGACCTCCCTTCTCTCTCTCCATTCCCCCTAACCCTGCTGAATTCACTGTTTCCTAAAACCCTTCTCTCCTGCTTCCAATCCAGTTGTGGTGTCCTCCCTTGCATGGTTTGTGATGCCAAATGTCTTAATGAGGGTGAATAAGAGAGAAGGTCCAAACAGCACTTTCTGATCTTCCCTCTTCTCACCTCTGCTACACAAATGTTCCATCAACTCCAGGCAGCATTCCCACTCCCAATCTGTCTTGTTCATTTGTCCCAGCAAAGACATTCTGCTCCTAGTGTCAGAGCCTAGTGTCTGTTACTGCAAGTCAGGATGAGCTACATCGAGTCTGAGCTTCTAGTGAATGTGGGTGAATTTATTTTAACCTTTGGAGAGATATGCTTTATTTCTATCTCCGTTTGCAAACTTTACATTACAAAATTTACATTTCAAGTTGAAAAGCATTTTAATTCAGTTAATCTCTTTGTATTTCTACTAATTCCTCTCCAGGCCATAATTCACTTGTTAAATAAACATTTATTTAATACTTACTTAATCTATGTTATGGGCTAGGTATTTAGGTATGAAAAAGCTTGATGCATGCTTGTAGAGTCTAGTTTGTTTCATCACCAATCATACACCAAGCAAACAAAGTTTTTATTTGATATACCTGCCCAGGTTTGATTAGAGTCCTTCCATAGCCAGAATTTGTAAATTGGGTCAAATTTTTTGTGTGAATGTAGCAGTGTATTTCAAGAGCTTTGATATAATTCAAGAGTTGTAAAATCTTAAAATCTTTGACTCATATTTTGGATGTGTACAAATTTTCATTGCAAGTATATTTGTTAAACACAGTTTATAATTTCTAAAAATTGCAAGCAGGAAGTACAGCAAGAGGTGTTGTTAAGAAAGCATATCCATACGGCACAAAAATATTTTACCTTAAAAATTATGTAGATCAAGGAAGGACATGGACCTTTACAGAGTTCACACAGGTTTTGTAAAATATTACAATATAAGTATACATTCTTGTCTGTATGGGAGAAGGCAACTATCACTTATGTGCTTATTATAGTTCAGGTACTTATTATGTATTATTTCATCTAATTCTGACAACAAGCTCATGGGTAGGTATTGTCATCCTCCTTGTACATCTGGGAAAACAGTGTTCACAGAGGACAGTAATTGATAAGAAATTGTAGCAGAATTAATCCCATACTTGCCTCATCTCAGAGCCCATTTTGTCACTGTAATTTCCAGCCCTTGATTTTCTATGAAAATATCTATGGAAAGAAAACTATTTAAAAATTTTACAGAAACATTTACTTAAGATTAGAAGAAAACTGAGATGCATAGCTAATAGTAATAATGTTTTTTTGCTTTGTACAGGATATCAACTAAAATCACTATAAGAAAAATTTTGATATAAACAGTTCTCTCCAGTTTACTTGACAAAAAACTGCAATGAGAAAGCATCTGAAGTGAATTTGCAGTGGGCTAAATTTCTCCTTTTTCTCATTGATTAAAATTTCTTTTGAAAGACAATGCTTTTAATGCTTTTATTAAAGTTTACAGCCTAAAAATATATATTTCTAATACAAGTAACTCTACACAAAATGTCAAAATATAATTTTATTACCCAATATGACTTTTAAAGTAAAATACTTTGTTATACTTAAAAATTACCAGCTAAGCTGAGTTTGGATGACCCCAGTATTATTGGCAACATCTAAAGCATTAAACTCATGGTACTAACAATACTTTCTTATCTTCATTGGGATCATCAGGATGAGGACTTTGTCCACATTTGCATCATATCGTTTGTTCCCAACTTGGTGGTTCTTGTGTTTTGGGGGCTGTAGTTGTCTTTCACTATCTTTAGTCTCCTTCATCACCAAAACCCAGTGAAGGGACATTTGACGATCTCATATTGATCAAGCATGTTTCTTCTGGGGATGTGCCTCTAATGACATGGGGATTGCATTTAGAGTAGCAGTGTTTTGGACCTAGAGAAAGTGGGTGGCAACCTGTGGTAGTGAACACCTGTCAATACAAAATTCGGGCCTTCCAAACCTTAGCTTTTGAGTGTCAAATACAAACCTATGTGACACTCCCACCCCCACCTGCAAGTATTGGCTGGACTTAGTGGCATGCTTCCAAAGAATAGTGTATGGAAAGGAAACAACTGTAATTTTACAGTGGATAAACCAGGCAAACTCTACCTTAACCAAGTGATCAAGATTAATATCATTAGTAGTAAGTCATGTTGATGGAATGTACCCCCTAATATGATGAAATGAGAAGGGCACTTCACCTCCATGGCATTTTTCTCCAAAACCCATAACACCAGTCTAATTGTACAAAATAAAGGACCTGTATTCCACAAAATGTTCAATGTCTTGAAAAACAAGGAAAGACAGAGAAACTGTCACAGACTGAAGAAAAGTAAGGAAACATAATGACTAAATACAATGTGATATTCTAGAATAGATCTTGGAACAGAAAAAAAATTACTGTTAAATCTAGTAGAAATCCAAATAAAGCCTGGAGTTCAGTTAATAATAATGTACCAATGCTGGTTTCTAGTTTTGACAAATGTGAATGGCCAAGTAGCATACTTACATTAGGGGAAACTGAGTAAGGATTATATAGGAATTCTCTATTATTTTGCAACTTTTGCATAAATCTAAAAATATTCCAAAATTAAAATTTTATTTATGAAAAACAATATAAACATATTTTACTCTGCATTTATTAACATATTCATAGATAGTATACTTTAGTTAATTCAGTTATTTCATTATGCATTCAGTAATTTCTTTGTTTTGAGCAGAGAACTGGGTGCTGAAGATACAATGGTAAATAAGATATCATCCATATGTTCCAGAATCAAAGGTGATTGACTTCTCCTTGAGACTGACCATGATAAAGTAACAGGGACCAGATTTATCCCTACAGCTTAAAAAAAAGCTGAAAAAAAATGGACAAAATACATGAAATAGCTGTTTTTAGTTAGACATTGAACTGTGATCTCTTATAAAAGATAAATAAATGAAGTTAACCCTAAAGCAGCCATAACTTTCTTCCTGAATGCATATTCCAGACCACAGAGCCAAGAGGATTGAAGAAGAGCACGGCAGTCCCATTGAATTGAGATGAGAGGAGTTCAGGGAATCTGAAGTGGCTAAAAGCTGCAATACAGAGTCCTGCTGAAGCAGATCTACATAGGAAAAAAAAAAATCCTAGGACTGCCTGTTCTTGTTTGCTAATGCTGCTGTTATGCAAAATACCAGAAATGGATTGGCTTTTAAAGGAGATTTATTAGATTACAAATTTACAGCTCTAAGGCCATAGATGTGTTCAGACTAAGGCATCAACAAGGTGAGACCTTCCCTAAAGAATGGCCATGACATCTGGAGCACCTCTGTCAGCTGGGAAGGCATGTGACTGGCTTCTGCTGGTCCTTTGCTCCTGGGTTGTATTTCAAAATGGCTTTCTCCAAAATGTCTCTGGGCTTCTGTTTTCACTCCTGTCTCTCAGCTCCTGTGTGTCCTTGCTTCTTTCTCCCAGGGCATTTCTCTCTAAGCATCTGGAGGTCCTCTCTTATCTTCTCTGGGGCAAACTCTGGGCTTCATCTCTTAGCTCAGCATCTCCAAACGTCCTTCTGGCTGCATCTCCAAGCATTTCCAAGCATCAGCATCTGTGTTGGCTATTAGCTTCTCTTAAGTATTCCAGTGAACTTAACTAATCAAGACCCACCCTGAATGGATAGGGTCCACATCTCCATGGAAATAATTTAATCAAAAGGTCTCACCCACAGGTGGGTGAGTGACATCTCCATGGAAACAACCTAATCAAAATTTTCACCCTAATCAAAAAGACTAATGAGTCTGCCCCCACAAGACTGCATTAAAGAGCATGGCTTTCTGGTGGAAATAATGTATCCAAACTGGAACACTGCCATAACAAATCACCACAAACTTGGTGGCTTAAAACAACAGAAATTTATTGTCTCACAGTTCTGGAGGCTAGAAGTCCAAAATCAAGGTGTCAGCAGGGCCTTTCATTTTCTGGAGTCTGTAGGGTTCTGGTGGTGGCTTATAGGAAATTCGTGGCATCCTTGCCTTGTGGCATAACTCAGTTTCTGCCTACTTATCCTCCCCCCCGCCCCGTGTGTGTGTGTTCTACCCACTGTGTCCAAATTTCCTCTATTTATAAGGACATCAGTCATATTGGATTAGGACCCACCCAACTCCAGTTTGGCCTTATCATAACTAATAACAGCACCAAAGATCCTGTTTCCAAATAAGATCACATTCACAGGACTGGAAATTAGGACTTGCAGATATCTTTTTGGGTGACACAGTTCAGTACATAACAGGATCTGTTGAGGCTTTGATGATTACTTAGAGGCATGGGTATGAGGTCACACTCCATGTGGTTTTGCAAACAAAGAATGAGCATCTGTGAGCTGAGTGCTTCCCAGAGCCATGCAGGGAAAAAATGTATTCCCACCATGGAGAATTCAGTCCTAATTGATTACTAGAGGAATCCTGTAGTGTTCTCAGAAAAGTCACATCTTAATAGAAAGGTTAAATTATCCGTAGAGTAAGTTTTTTAAAAAGCTTAAGAACATTCCTGGGAATTGAATTACAAATTAACTGCCTATCGATACAAAGCCCAACACTCTTTAGGGAAAGACAATGAAATAATGTAACATTTACCATGTGCAATAAAAAATTACTAGACATGTGAAGAAACATGAATGTGAACCATAATGAGGAGAATAATCAATCAAAAGAAACATACTCAGAAATGATAGACACAATGGAAGCAGCAGACAAGAAGCTGAAAACAGCAGTACCTAAGGAACACATAAATATATTGAAGAAAGAAAGGGAAGATATTTTTTAAAGAACCAAATAGAACATCTAGAAATGAAAAACATAAAATCTGCCATGGAAAATTTACTGGAAGGGAATAAAACTTTAATAACATAATAATACTACATAAGAAAATATTAGAAAACTTAGAGTTAGCAATAGAAATTAACTAAAATAAAGCAAAAAGAGAAAAAAGAATGAAAACAATGAACAGACTTTACATACATGTGGGGCAATATCCAGTCTTCAAACAGATGTAAAACTGGAATCCCAGAAGTAGTGAAGGAAAGGCTGAAGAATATTTGAAATAATAATAGCCAAAACTTTCCAAATTTGATGAAGGCACATTCAAAAAGAATCACACCAAGGTATAACATACTCAAATTCTGAAAACCAGTGATACAAAATAAAATCCTTAAAGCAGCCAGAAAGAATGGCATATTATGTACAGAGGAGCAAAAGTAAGAACCAGAGTCTCTTCTCAGAAACTATGCAAGCCAGAAGACAATGAGGCAATATTTTTAAAGTGCTAAAAGGAAAACACTCTCAACCTGGCCTTCCACATCCAATAAAAATATGTTTCAAAACTGAATATAAAGAGGAATTTCTGGGGAAGATGGTGAATAAGGAGCTCCAGGACTCACTCCTCCTCCAAAAAATCTAGTGGACAGGCAGGAACTCTCTGAAACAACTGTTCTGGGGCTCTGGATGCTAGTGGAGCACTGTAGAGCATCCATGGAAGAACAGGAGGAAGATGCTGAGAAACTGCAGTGAAAAACTGTGGATAGCTTGCTCCATGGTGGCTTCAGGTGCCCACCCCTACTCTTGAGGCAGGTTGCCTTGGGGTATAGTCCCTGGCTAGTTGCTGTGGATGGAGATGGATATGGAAGTCCTTTTCCCCAAGAACAGGGTGGGTAATGGGATACCATCGGTAATGGCTTTTGATTGATGAATTCAGATTGATGGATCCTGGCTCTGAGCTGAGATCTCAGCCCATCTCAGACAGGATTTGTTTCAACACTGCAATTGTTTCAACACTGCCCATGACAGGGGCATGGGTGATGGAAGTTAAAGCCACAGGCCTCCTTAGGCTGCAAAGAACAGTTTGCTGAAGAGTGCCATCTGCTGCACAGGCCAGGAAAGTGCAGCTTTGGGGACACTTCAAAAAGGCTTTTGGAATCTTTCCAGACCCTTTTCCCGGGGCTCTTTGGAGCTGGTCTGTGCCCCCTTTGTGGGCCTCTGGCTCTGTTTTCATGGGAAATACTGACTTGGGAGAGTCCTGTCTGGGTAACATTTCTCAAGAATTTACCCTGCTGGCAAAAAGAGCTAGAGGCAATGAAAGGAGTGTTAAAAAAATAATAGAGGCAAAACAACAAACAGAGCAAATCAAAATGCCTGGAGAAGGAACAGAGGAAAGGACATTCTCTGCTGGGGGTGAAACAATTACAGAAATACTTCAATCACAAAAAGTGCACCACACATCCAGGTTAAGAACCAGAAGAAGAGGAGCTGAAAAAATCTCATCAGTTAATCATGGGCAATTCTAAAAGTCTAGAATAAGTTGGACCAGTCATCAAAGAAGAGCTGTAACACAAAGCCAATCAGCAATAAAACCTAGGCAAGAGAGAGAAACTGATCTTCAGAATAAACTTATTTAGATGATCAGATGCCTGGACATCAGCAAAAATTACAAGCCATACTAAGAAACAGGAAGATATGGCCCAGTCAAAGAAACAAATTAAAACTTTGTAACAGACACAATTTGCAAAACTAATTAAAAAAAATTCAAATAAAGCACCTAAATCAATTCAAGGAGATGAAGGGAAATATGACTAAACAGATAAAGGAAAGTAAGGAGATACTGGATAAGCACAAAGAAAAAAATGAAAGCATGAAAAAGAACACAACAGAAATTATGGGACAGAAAGGCACAATAGAAGAGATTAAAACTTCACTAAAGGCATATAACAGGAAACTTGAACAGGCAGAAGAAAGAATCAGTGAACTAGAAGACAGAACAATCAAAATCTTTCAGACAAAAGAATTGATGGAGAAAAGAAAGGAAAAAAATTAAGCAGGTCTTGGGGATTTGAATGACAGCACAAATGCACAAAATTATGTGTCATGGGTGTCCCAGAAGGAGAAGTTGAGGCAAAGGGGGAAGAAAAAAATATTTGGAGAAATAATTTCCCAAGTCTTATGAAAGACATACCCTTATATGTGGCAAAGAAGTGCAACATGCTCCAAACAGAATAAATCCCAATAGACTTTCTCCAAGACACATACTAATCAGAATGTCAAATACGAAAGATAAAAGAGAATCCTGAAAGCAGTAAGAGAAAAATAATTAGTCCCATACAAGGGAACTGCAATAAGATTAAATGCCAATTTCTCATCATAAACCACTGAGGCAAGAAAACAGTGGTAAGATATATTTAAGGACTGAAAGAAAAAACTACCAGACAAGAATTCTTTACCTGAAAAACTCTCCTTCAAAAATGAGGAAGAGTTTAAAATATTCACAGATTTGGAAGGGTAAGAAGCCCCAAATACCCAAAAACATCTTAAAGAAGAACCAAGTTGGAGAACTCACACTTTCTGACTTCAAAGCATTTTACAAAGTTATAGTGGTCAAAACAGCATGGTACTGGCATAAAGATACATATATTTATATATATTGACCAATGGAATCTAATTGAGAGTTCAGAAATAGACCCTCATATCTACAGTCAATTGATATTTTACAAGGCTTCCAAATCAATCATCTGGGACAGAATACTGTCTTCAATAAATGGTGCTGGGGGAACCGGATACCCCTTTGCAAAAGAATGAAAGAGTTCCTCTATCTCACACCTTATACAAAAATTAACTTAAATGGATCATGGACCTAAAAATAAGAATCAAGACCATAAACTCCTAGAAGAAAATGTAGGGAAGCATCTTCAAGTTATTGTGCTAGGCAATGGTTTCTTAGACTTTATACCCAAAGCACAAGCAATGAAATAAAAAATAGATAAATAGGACTTTCCCAAAATTGAATATTTTTCTGCTTCAAAGGACTTTGTCAATAAAGTGAAAAGGCAACCTGCGCAATTGGAGAAAATATTTGGAAACCACATATTTATAAGAGTTTAATGTCTAGAATAAAAAAAAGAAATCAACAATAAAAAGATAAACAACCCAAATAAAAATGGGCAAAAGGCTTGGATGGACATTTTTCTAAAGAGGAAATACAAATAGCTAAAAAATACATGAAAAATTTCTCAACATCACTAGCTATTAGGGAAATAAAATCAAGACCACAAATGAAATATCATTTCATACCTACTAGAATGGCCACTATTGAAAAAACAGAAAACTACAAGTTTTGAAGAGGATGTTGAGAAATGTTAGCACTCAGTTATTGCTGGTGGGAATGAAAAATGGTGCAGCCGCTGAGGTAGTCAGTTTGGTGCTTCCTCAGGAAGCTAAGTATTGAATTGCTGTATGATCTGGCAATCCTGCTACTAGGTACATACCCAGAAGAACTGAAAGCAGGGACTCAAGGAGACATTTGCACACTGATGTTCATTGTGGAATTATTCACGATTGCCAAAAGATAGAAGCAATCCAAGTGTCCATCAACTGAAGAATGGATAAATAAAATGCGGCATATACATACAATGGAATACTATTTAGCTGTAAAAAGGAATGAGGTCCTGATACAACATGGACTAACCTTGAAGACATCATATTGAGTGAAATAAGCCAGATACAAAAGGGCAAATATTGTATGATCCTACTGATTATATAAGCAAGCTCATAGAGGGATAAAATCAGGTAGAGAACGGTGAGCTGATGCTTAATTTGTCCAGAGCTTCTAATTAGGATTATTACAAATACTTGGAAATGGATAATAGTATGGTAGCACATCATTGTTAGTGTGATTAACAGCACTGAATTATGTTCGTGAATGTGACTAAAAGCAGAAATTTTTGGTCATGTATGTCACTAGAAGGAAAGTTAGACGGTAAAACATGGGACTGTGTAACACAGTGAACCCTGCTGTGGATGATGGGCTGAGGTTAATAGTACAAATATAATAATGTTCTTTCATAAATTATAGCAAACATGATATTATTACAAGGTGTTAATAATAGGGTGACATAAGTGGAAAAATATATCTAATGTAAATCATGGACTGTAGTTAACAGTATATTTTAATATTTTTTCATCAACTGTAACAAAGATACCACACTAATACATTGTCAACAATAGAAGGTTATATGGCAATGTTGTATTTTTACATGAATTTTCTGTAAACCTACAATTATTCTAAATTTAAAAAAATAACAATAGTTAAAAAACATTATGCCGAGTGAAAGAAACCAGACACAATGTAGTACATATTTTTTATTCCATTTAAATAAAATATAGATATAAATAAATCTATAGAAACAGAATTAGATTGGAAGTTATTTGGGGCTGGGGAAGAATAGAGGGATTGATAGGTAACTGCAAGGGATATGGGGTTTTTTGTTTTGGAGTAATGAAAATGTTCTAAAATTTTTAAAAACTGAAGATAAATAAGGGATTTTTAGACAAAGCTGAAAGAATCTGTTGACAGAAAATTTGCACTACAAAAAATGTTAAAGAAACTTCTTCAAGAGCAAGGAAAAAAGCTGGATCTATATGAAGGCATAAAGAATGGCAAAAATGAAAATCTTGTAGGTATACACAATATTTTTTTCATTATTTTAATATTTTCAAAAGGTAATTTATTATTTGAAGCAAAAATAGTAGCAAAGTACAGTGGGTTTTCTCAGATTGGTGGCAGTAAAATGCATGATAACAGTAGCACAAAGATGGAAGACAGGGAATTGAAAGTAGGTTTTGTAAGATTCTTATAACACACAAAATGTGATGATAAAACATGTAGGTAGACTGTGTGAAGTTGAAGATGCATATTGTAGATCCTAAGAACCCTTAAAAATCAAAACAACAGGGGAAATCTACTAAGCCAATAATGGAGATAAAATGCAATACTAAACATCATATAATTAAATAAAAAAAGTGAAGAAAGAAGAAAAAGTAAGAAAGAACAGATAGGCCACATAAGAAACAAGTATCAAGATAGCAAATAAACCCAACCATACTGATAATATAATTAAAATAATAGCCAAACCACACAGAAATTATAATATTGGATGAAAGCAAAACCCAATTGTTTGCTGTGTAAACAAACCTTACTTTACAAGTAAAGACAAAAACAGATTAAATAAAACAATGGAAAATAAATATCATGCACGTGCTAATCATACAAAATCTGGAGTAACTTTATTACCATCAAAGGTAGAAGTCAGAATGAAGTATATTAATAGGGAGACTTCACAATCATGAAAAGTATCAACTCATCAAGAAAAAATAAAAATTTCTAAGAGAATGCATCCAACAGCAGAAATTCATAGTGCAAAAATTTTATATTTTATTTTTATTTTATATTTATATATTTATATATTTATTATATATTTATAATATATATAAATATATGTAAATAATATATATAAATAAAATATAAATATAAATAATATATTTATTATATATTTACTAATTTATATATTTATTTTATATTTATATATTTATTTTATATTTTATTTTATATTTTATATGTTTTATATATTATATTTTATATATTTTATATATTTTATTTTATATTTTATATATTTTATATTTTATATTATTTTATGTTATATTTCAGTGAAGCCCAATGCATTTGCCTTAATGCAGTCCTTAAATGTTGGCATTCTTAGCTTATTCTTATTTGCCTTATTTTCCCACATGATGCGCCTTTTTTACACTAATTTCCTCCATCTCCTTAGTTTTACTAACTAAATACTTCAAAATTTGACTTTATCCTAAACTCTAGATCTTTATTTTCAACTACCTATGGGAAGCTCCATATGCATGTCTCAGAGATTCTGAAAATTCAGCACATCCTTCACTGAACCATGATCTTACCCCACAGCCTGACTGTTATCATGCTCGATTTCTAAGTGAAGGGCAACATAGCCTATCCAGTTGCTCAGACCTCAACCTAGGAGTCAAACATGCTGGACACTTTCCAATCCATCGTCTCACAAATCAAATGAATTATCAACAGCAGGCAATTCAGAGGCCTAATTGTTTCTAAATTCCATTAACTTCTCTCCCTCTATACTGTCTCTATTCTAATAAAAGTTATTTTCAATTTTCATCTGGTTTGCTGAAACAACTAGCCTCCAGAATTTACTGTACCCCTATTCAACCTATTCTCTATGGAAAAAGTGGCTCTTTCAAAATGTAAATCTGATTGCATTACATGCCTAAATCTGCTTCTCCCCCTACAGAGGCTAATTATAATTTATTTTTCATTGTTGTTTCTGTATAAAGACCAAAATCCTTAACATGTCCTCCAGGGCCCTATATGGTCTGATCTTTGACAAACTCTCCGGCCGTCCTCTCTGTTCTCCAGTCACAATTGGCATTTTTTCCATTCCAAACATGCTTTGTTCCTTTCTTCCATGGAAATTTTCTTTTCTGCATATTAGTCTTTCAATATAAGATTCTCTTCCTCTCCCCTTTCACCTGGTTAACCCCCACTCAATCCTTAGATCCCAGCTGAAGTGTTATTTTCTTTAGTTCTCCATATTAGGTCAAGTTTGTCTGTTATATGCTTTTCCAGAATTTACTTAGCACATTTGAAATCATACATTCATCAGTTTGATATTATTCATATCAGCTTCCTCTCTAAAGGATAAGCCTTGCTGCTGAGGAGCAACGTCTTAGTTCATCTTTGTGACCACAGGGGTAATTTCGCCTACAGATAGTATTTCTCACAAATAACCTAAGTCTGGAAAACAGATCTCATCATGACTCTCCCTAAATAATATAATAAGCTTCTGTTGTTTCAAATGTCCTGTAGGTTATTCTTAATATAAAAGTGTATTTGTAAGTGTTCATCAAATGTGGACCACAAATTCATAAAAGCTTCCCTTAAAGTAGGTGTCACTGTCAAAGCACTTGAACACTCAGTTCCAGATTGTTATTTTCCTCCTTTATTTTTAAAAGATGGCTCATTGTCTTTTGATCTTGGTTAGACACCTGCATCAACCTACTTCTCTCTTCTTAAGGGGTCCCTGTAGGATCCATTGTCATGTGGATAAAATTAAAACGGAGATCAAGTGATTGAAACTATTCTTCACAACTTCTCCCAAAACACACAGACACATATTCACACAAATGTTTGGACCAGATTTTCAAAGGGTCCAGTTTGGCTTTCAAATTTCACACCTCCATTGAAAAGTTTTTCTCACACCAATAACAAAGCAGGAGGTACCTAAACTTAGTGGCTTTCTGTTACAAAATTAATAGTTTGTGACAGTGCATGATCATTTCCCTATCACTGACATTCTAATATTTCCCTGCTTATTTAATACATTTCCAGGAAGCTATTTTATGTTTTCATTTCCAGATGGCTTTTCTAAAAGGCCATGCCATCTTCCAATATAAGGTGATTAGATGAATATTGCAATTGCTTGATGTTTCTCCTGAAAAAAAGTAAACATAACAGTATAGGAGTGGGAGATTCTTTGAAGATCCAGCTAAGAACCATCAAATTATCTTTCATTTGTTTCTTAATAATATGTTTTCTGTTTTCAGTAAGGGCAAAAAGTGGTCTTGGACAGAAGTCAATGAATGCCTTAGAAAGCAAAGGAGACTTAGATCACATTTCTGACAACCTGGGAAAAGATTATCAATTTAAAGAACTTATAGAACTACTGCAACAGATTATCAGTGAACCAAATTGGAGTAATGTCTAATGTAAAATATGAGTTTTAATACCCATTTACATAGATTAATCAAAGAGTTATATATTTCATACTATTTGACTTGAAACAACTATGAATTTCAAAAATCATAAAGGTTTCTTTTAAATTATTTTTCAATGAAAATTATTTTGTCCTACTAATTAAGCACCGATAAAATTTCCATTTTGTATCTCTACTTCCAGAACCAGAAGTCATCATAGTTTTATATAGGTTCTAGTGATGATGCATCATGAATCAACCATTTAATGTTAATACATTTCAACAATAATTCAGTCATATATATTCCCTGAAGGCAGGAAAAGAGTAAAAATGAATTTTGAATCCCCCATACCCTTCCTTCCTACATTATCAAATCAGGTTAATATCTTCTTTAATGGTTTCCAAAAAGCTCTTATTAAGCAATCCTAGATATCTGTCTACCTGTGGTTTTCTTTTTATCAGGCCATTATCCTTGATACAGCTCTGCCAAAGCGGAAATTTGGGGTTAATTTAGAATATCTCTTGTTTTCTTGCAACTTGAAGAAAAATAAAGGCCAGCAGCAGGCTTAAGAAGTACAGAAGTTATGAGTTAGAAGTAAACAAAGGAAGTTCTTTTTGCAGTAGACCTATTTAAAACATATGCCAATAAAATGTTCAAAGGATTCCTATGAGGTTGCAAAGATAAACACATGCATTATTTTTTCTTGAAAAACTGCACTTACCTGAAGCTTTAAAGTCAAATATGTAACATGGTTCTTTGGGAAAAATATGAAAAACAACCATTTGGTATTTTATCAATTTCCTAGGAAATAAAATTTTTAGTGCACTTGATCTCGCTATCCACTCTCCTTAGTGCACTTAATCTCTCCATCCTCCTCCTGTTAGTTGTGTGATATTGGGAATACCCTTTAACATCTCCTTGACCCAGTTGCCTTATCAGTAAAAGGGAAATAATTACAATACTTACTTCATGGAATTATTAACATATGCAAAATTCTTGCAAAACAATTTATTATGATTATCATCACTATAATGAAGTTGGGGCATTGAAGTAGCTATGCATTAAAAACTCTAACTTGTTAGAAACTAGCAGCAATAAATCTGTAGAAAGTGCTGATCTCACACCAAACACACCAAAAACAATTTATCATACATAGTCCCTTCTCAACCCTTATGTGTGTGGGAAGAGCTAATATTTAAATATAGAGTTAAATATAAAGTTATTTTGTAATATGTTTACTGCTGGATACTTTAGTATTCATGAGTTTGGGGAAAAAATACATGGGCATACCAGAGGATGTAGGTAACATAAAGCAACAATCCAGAAGGCCTCCGGAAACAAAGAATAGATCGGAGGCAGAGAGAGGATTATTAAAGAAATAATGAAAGAATGTTTTCAAGAGATGAGAAAGAAATCTTCAGATTGAAAGGACTTATCTAGTTCCCCAGAAACAATAAATTAAAAATGAACAAACAAAAAATATCCTCATGAAATTTCAGAACAACAAGAATACGGAGAACAAATTAAAAGCTTCCAAAGAGAAGAAAAGGTTTGACACCTACTAGGAGCTAAGGGACAAGATTCAAAATATTACTAGGTTTCTCATCAGCTACGTTAGGTTCAAGGAAGCAATGGAGCACTACTTCCAAAGTTCGTAAAGTCCCAAGACCAAATGAACATTGATTTTATACATCAAAAATGTTGAATGAACATTTATAAGTTTTTTACTCATATTCTCTGGTGTTGTTAGTTAAGTCTAAGATGCTATAACAAAAATATCACAAAAATGAAAGCTTCAATAGAACAGAACACTATCTCAGGAAAAGATCCAGAGACTGACAGTCTGGTACCGGTGGAACGTCTCTGTCTTCTTCAATATACAATTTCTATCTCTTCATCCATGGTGGCTGCTCCAGATCTTCCATCACAGCCATATCTCAGCCAGAGGGGAAAGAGTAAAAAGCAATTATACTTCATATCTATTCCTTTTAAGGGTGTGATCTGGAATTGACATGTATCACTTGGGTCACATTCTTTTGGGTAGAAATTAGTCAGGTGGCCATATCTGGATGCAAGTGAATCTTTGCGATTGTGAATGACCATAGTTCAGGTAACAGGCAGCCAGCTAAAACTTAGAAATTAAATTTTAAAACAAGAAGCAGTGAATGAATATTGGTGGATAAGTACCTGTCTTTCCCACTGGTTTATAAATATCCCAAGAGCCTTGTGATACCTCCTGATCTTCTAGAGCATTTTAGGACATTTTCTCTTGTTAAGTAACTAACGAAGTTAATCAGCTAGAGACAAAATATTAAGAACAATTATTGATTTATATGCTTTCAACTCAATTAATCCAAGTAAAAGTCTGCTGTTCAGTAGATATGTAGAAGGGACCAAACACAATTTCTTGTAATGAAACAGAACCATTCCCAGCGTAAGTACAAGTTTATGTAATACTATGAATTAATTTTTAAAAGCTCTCTTGAAATTTTTGGCATAATCATTTCAAGTTTATGTGGCATTTGTTCCTTATTGATTTTACTGTAATAATTACTATTTGCCATATATACAATAGCTTTTTATCAAAATTAATTAAATGTTGATCAAGGTATATCTACAGATAAAATCTTTTGACTGGCGTGACAATATTCAGCAAAGAATTCAAACCACTGGAAAAAAATAGAAGTTATGAAATATATCACTGATTAATTAGCTATCAAATAATTATGAAAAGCAGCCTTAATTTGCTTAAATTTTGAAAAATTATTTTAATAATCAAATATTTTCATCATTAGTCATTTTTCAATGTTGAATTTCATGTAAAGTGTGTATGGTGTACTTTAATAAAATAAGAATGTCACAAACAATTATTTGGGTAGACCCAATCTTCTCATAAGGTTTGAAAGAATGAAAAAGCATGCAGGCACAAAATCTTACTTTGGAATAACCATAGGTACATATAGAAGCCAAAGGAATTTGCAAATACTGTTTTTAATTTTTTAATTTAAAACTTAAAAGTCCATTCAAAGTCTCACTTGGATAAGCATAAATATGTTCCTCCTCAGATTTCTTTCCTTATTTCCCCTTCCAATCTCCAATTATTTCCTTTGTATCATTATCCTTCTACCTCTTCTTCTACCACCATCCTCTACATATAGTAAATTGGTTTCAAATATCAATTGGTTGACTGGGTACCCTCTACTCGAGATGGAGAGAAAAGCAGGGCTTCTATTTCTTGTCTAAGCTTCCCTTAAGATATAATTCTGATTATTACTACAAAAGTGTTTCTGAGACACTCAGTTTATTTGCAAGATTTATGCATTTAAAACTGTAAGTCATTATTGAGAGAAAAAAATAAAACCTAAATTAATGGAGGAATACATCATTTTCAAGAATTAGAAGATTTAGAATCAATAAAAGTATTTGTCTCCAAATTGATCTATATTTAAATTAATCACATCAAAATACCCTGAGTGATACTAGGAAAGAGAATAATGAAGAAGAAAAAGGACATTTTTCTTCTATGTCATATAAGGGCATTTTAAACATATTTTTAAGACATGCAAATGATTCAAATATTGACAAATAGTCCCATAGAGCAGATTAGAGAATCAGGAAATGCACATATACTGATTTATAACAATGTGGACATTGTAATACAGTGGGGAAAGAATTATCTTCAATAAACATTATGGACTTCAAATGAAAAAAAATGGAGCAACATTTAAATATGCATTTGGCCGTCTAGTCTCTATAATTTTCAAGAGTTCTATTTTTGATTAACCATTCAGCTGAAATTTAAATATGAAACTAGTTTAATTCAACTTATTTTGCACACCTAGATTCTAGGCTTTTATATATGCACACCTAGATTCTAGGCTTTTATATAATCAGTTACAACTATTTTGTTCTTTGCTATCCAATAAATAAAATAAATGGTAATTTCATCATATCAAAAACTGAACATTAGTGCAATTAAAAATGTATCAGCATCATGTTACATATATGTACCAAGTAACTTAATATAAAATGCCATGTTTACTTAAAAGCATGAACTTATGATGGTTTTGATTTTAGACACACAATAGAGTTTTGGCTTTTTGTTTTACAGGGGAACAATATTCTTTGGTGGTTGTCATATAAAACAAATAGTTGATGCAAATTCAAAGTAATAAATCCAAAATTAGAAAAGCGTAGACTTCAAAGCTATATATATTCTTAATTGGAAATACATAAGCTGATAGATGAGTGATGCATAGAATTCTAAAATTTACTGCTTTATCTTGTTTCCTTTGCTGAGAAATTGAAAAGAGAGAAGTAAAAAAAGAATGAAACATAGACATATAGAAGTAGAAATTTCAACTATGCACATATGCTCTAATATTTTTGTAATATAAAATAAAATATAATAAGTTTGTGAAACTGAGATTTTATTAAACACCAGCCACTTATGAAGTAATAGCAGAGATAATTAAGCTTATTAATTATACTACTTAATAGTGCAGGTTCTTTTGATATTTTTATTTTTATTTTTTTTTTAAATAATGGTAAACATGCCAATTATATACAATGCCTGAAAAATCCTAATTTAGTAGTAATGATTTTTCTTGATTTAAAAATCTTTAATCACACCTAAGCAAAATTTAACTCTTGTAATAATGAAAATATTGATTGTACGTTAACTTTCACTGAATGCAAATGCCAAGCATTGTGCTGATTGCTTTCTTTTTTTAATTCAGTTTTATTGAGATACATTTGCATACCATACAGTTATCCACAGTGTACTATCAGTTGTTCACAGTACCATCAAAAAGTTCTGCAATAATCACCAAAATCAGTCTTTGAACTTTTTCATTACTCCAATAAATAAATAAATAAATAAATAAATAAATAAATAAATAAATAAAAACAAGAATAAAAATACAAGTAAAAAGAACACCCAAAAAATCCCATCTCCCCCATTCCCTCTATTATTCATTTAATTTTTGTTCCCATTTTTCTACTCATCTGTCCACACACTGGATAAAGGGAATGTCAGTCACAAGGTTTTAACAATCACACAGTCACACCATATAATCTACATAGTTATACAATCGTCTTCAAAAATCAAGGCTACTGCCCCTGAAGAGCTGGGGGAGAATGCAGAGGTGTTGGACTTCCTCACCTGGATTTTTGCTAATGTTCTCACAAACATTGGGGACTGACGGCTTGATGTGCTGGGCCCTCTGTCTTGGGGCTGGCCCCATGAAGCTTGTTGCTGCAAGGAGAGGCTAAACCTGCTTATAATGGTGCCTAAGAATCTCCCCCTGAGTGCCTCTTTGATGCTCAGATGTGGCTCTCTCTCTCTAACTAAGCCACCTTGGCAGGTGATCTCTCTGCCCTCCCCCCTACGTGGGACCTGAATCCCAGGGGTGTAAATCTCCCTGGCAATGCAGGATATGACTCCTGGGAATGAATCTGGACCTGGCATCGTGGGATTGGGAGCATCTTCTTGACCAAAAGGGGGATGCGAAATGAAGCAAAATAAAGCTTCAGTGGCTGAGAGATTTGAAATGGAGTCGAGAGGTCACTCTGGTAGACATTCTTATGCACTATATAGATTAACACTTTTTAGGTTTTAATATATATAGCTAGAAGTAAATACCTGAAACTACCAAACTCCAACCCAGTAGCCTTGACTCTTGAAGACGATTGTATAACAATGTAGCTTACAAAGGGTGACAGCGTGATTGTGAAAACCTTATGGATCGTACTCCCTTTGTCCAGTGTACAGATGGATGAGTAGAAAATGGGGACAAAATCTAAATGAGGGATAGGGTTGGATGGGGGGTTGGTGATTTGGGTGTTCTTTTTTATTTTTATTTTTTATTCTGATTCTGATTCTTTCTGGTGTAAGACAAATATTCAAAAATAGATTGGGGTGATGAATGCATAACTATAAGATGGTACTGTGAGCAGCTGATTGTACACCATGGATGATTGTATGGTATGTGAATATATAAACAAAACTGAATTTAAAATTAAAAAAAAAAATCAAGGCTACTAGGGTGCAGTTTGACAGTCTCAGGTATTTCCTTCTTGATATTCCAATACATTAAAAACTAAAGAGGGGTATCTATATAATGCATAAGAATAACCACCAGAATGACCTCTTCACTATTTGAAATCTCTCAGCCACTGAAACTTTATTTTGTTTCATTTCTCTTCCTTCTTTTGTCAAGAAGACTTTTGCAATCCCATAATGCTGGGCCCACATTCATCCTTGGGAGTCATTTCCCATTGCCAGGGAAATTTACACCTCTGGGAGTCATGTCCCATGTAGCGGGGAGGGCAGTGAGTTCACCTGCTGAGATGGCTTAGAGAAAGAGGCCACATCAGAGCAACAAAAGAGGTTGCTTGAGGGTGACTCTTGGGCACAATTACAAGTAGGCTTAGCCTCTCCTTTGCAGTAATAAACTTCATAAGGGCAAGCCCCAAGATCAAGGGCTGGGCCTTCTAAATTGGTAGTCCCCAGTGCTTGTGAGAATATCATTAATTCCCCAGGTGGGGAAGTTTAATATTTCCACATTTTCCCACAGTCCCTCAGGGAGTCTCTGCAAATACATTTTTATTCTCTGCACAAATACCCCTTCAATGTCTCAGGGCTTCATACTAACCTCTACAAAGCAACAAGATCTCACTCCCTATTCAAAGTTCCATGTAATTATGGTGTTTGAGTAAACTGACTGTACAAATTAAATTATCTGGTGTGCTACAGAAAATATAAATTTTGCACCCAATAAACATCCCTTCATTTGGTCTCACACAGAATTTGAAGTTTTAAAACACAGTAAATATCCTTTACCCTTTAGTCTGACTTGCCTTAGTCCTAATCAGATCTGCTTCATTTGTATTTCTAATTGAATTATGAATTCTTTCTCAGCTTTCTTAACAGTTGCTATATGGGATAATACTGGCATTCATAGCTACCAGACTCTGGCTCTGAGTCCCAGGTATCACCAGATACTTGAAATTCTAGGGATAGACCACGTTATACACAAACAGATCAGCACCTCAGAATTTAGAGGTGACCATTACAACTCAGGAATAGATGTGACTGCTGTAAGAGCTTACAATCTAGGGATCTTTACAATAAGTCTTCCTCTGACAACCTGTACTCTAAGATTCAATTCTCAGAGTTTGCACATTATGGTTAGTCCATATTACTGAGGTGTTATAATGTTTGTCTTTTCGTTTCTTAAAATGTTGTCTTCAAGATCCATTCACCTAATAGCATGCCGCACAACTTCATTCCTTCTTGTAGCCATTCAATATTCTATTGTATGCATACACCACAGTTCACCATTCTGTTCATCAGTTGATGTAGCCTTAGGCCACCCCCATCCATTGCAAATCATGAATTCTGCAGCCATACACACCAGGGTGCAAATGTCCATTTATATCCCTGTTCTCAGTTACTTCAATTATATACCCAGTAATGAGGTTGCAGGATTGCACAGCAACCCCATATGTCTTGTGGAAACACCACACTGCCCTCCAGGTGTGCTGTACCATTATACTTTCCCACCAACAGTGAATAGGTACATCCCTCTCTGCATGTTTTCTCAGCACTTGTATCCCTCTGTTTATTTTTCCCCTGCAATTTTATAGAGATATATTCACATACCATACAATCATCCACAGTGTACAATCAATTGTTCACAGTATCATCATGTAGTTGTGCATTCATCACCACAATCAGCCCTTGATCACATTCATTACTCTGAGAAAAATTAAAATAAAAATAATAAGAGGGATAAAAGAAAAAATAAAAATGAAATAAAATACAATTAAAAGTTCAGAAAACACCACCACCACCAAGAATCCCATTCCCCTCCCTTATATACCCTTCTTATAGACATTTAGCTTTGGCATATTGCCTTTGTGACAATGAGTAGAAGCATATTACAGTGTTACTGTCAACTATATACTATAGTTCTCCTTGAATATATTTTTCCCCGATACCGTCCCATTCTCAACACCTGGCAGAGCTGACATTCATTTGTTCTCCCACATGTAAAAACATTTTTATATTTGTACATTTAATCACCATCATTGACCACTCTAGATTTCATTAAGTTATACAGACAGTCTTTATCTTCTGTCTTTCCTCCTGGTGTCCTACATGTCCCTAGCCTTCCTCTTTCCACTTCACCAGTTATCTTTCTTCAGTGTACTTGGAATAGTGTGCTACCATCACACAGTATTGTGCTATCCATTTCTAGATCTAGACAATCAATCCTGTTGAATATTCTATACTTCTTCAGCATCAAATACCTGATCTCCACCCTCTTTCTATCTCCTGATAACCTATGTTCTCAGCTTTACTTCTCAAAGTTTGCTAATTAATGTTAATTCATATTAGTGAGACCATACAGTATTCATTCTTTTGATTTGGCTAATTTTACTCAACATAACGTCCTCGAGGTTCATCTACATTGTTATATGCTCTGTGACTTTATTCTGCCTTACAGCTGCATAATACTCCATTGTATGTATATACCAGTTTATTTATCCACTCTTCATTGATGGACATTTGGGCTGTTTCCATCCCTTACTAATTGTGAATAATGCCACTATAAACATCAGTTTACAAATTTTCATTCATGTCTTAGCTTTCAGTTTCTCCAAGTATATGCCTAGTAATGGAATTGCTGGATCATATGGCATATCTATATTTAGCTTCCTGAGGAACAATCACACTGCTTTCCAGAATGGTTGCACTATTCTACATTCCCACCAACAGTGAATAAGTGTGCTTCTTTCTACCCATTCTCTCCAGCACTTATAATTTTCTGGGGTTTTTTAATAATGGCCATTCTAGTAGGTGTGAGATGATATCTCATTATGATTTGGATTTGCATTGCCCTAATAGCCAGTGAAGTTGAGCATCTTTTCAAATGTTTTTGAGCCATTTGTATTTCCTCTTCCGAAAAGTGTTTGTCTCTGCCTTTGCCCATTTTTTAATTGGATTGTTTCTGTTTTTGCTGTTGAGTTGTAGGAACTCTTTGTATATTCTGAATATTAAGCCCTTATCTGATACGTGGATTCCAAATATTGCCTCCTATTGCATAAGCTGCCTTTTTATTTGTCTGACAAATTTGATGTACAAAAGTGTTCATTTTGAAGAGATCCCATTTATCTATTTCTTCTTTTATTGCTCACACTTTGGGTGTAAAGTCTAAGAAACCACCTACTATAAGATCTTTAAGATACTTCCCTACATTTTCTTCTAAAAGTTTTATGGTCTTACCTGTAATGTTTATGTCTTTGATCCATTTTGAGTTAATTTTTTGTATAAAGTGTGAGATAGGAGACCTCTTTCATTCTTTTGGCTATGGATATCCAGTGCTTCAAACACCATTTATTAAAGAGGCTGCCTTGTCCCAGTTGCAATGGCTTGACTGCCTTATCAAAGATCAATTGTCCATGGAAAAGAGGATCTATTTATGAACACTCAGTTCAATTCCATTGGTCAGTGTATCTATCTTTATGCAAGTACCATGCTGTTTTGACCACTGTAGCTTTGTGATATGCCTCAAAGTCCAGTAGCGTTAAACTTCCCACTTCATTCCTCTTTCTCAAGATATTTTTGGCTACTCAGGCCACCTTGCCCCTCCAAATAAATTTGGTTATTGGTTTTTCTATTTCTTCAAAGAAAGTTGTTGGGATTTTAATTGGTATTGCATTGAATCTATAAAGCAGTTTAGGTAGAATTGACATCTTAACTATATTTTGTCTTCCAGTCCATGAACATGGTTGTTCTTCCATTTTTTTAGGTTCTGTTTGATTTCTTTTAGCAGTTTCTTATAGTTTTCTGTCTATAGGTCTTTTATGGTTGTGCCAGTTTGGATGTATTATGTCTCCCAAAATGCCATGGTCTTTAAAGCAATCTTGTGGGGGCCAACGTATTAATGGTGATTAGGTTGGAACCTATTGATTGGGTATTTCCATGGAGATATGACTCAATCAACTGTGGGCAAGAGCTTTGATTGGATAATCTCCATGGAGGTGTTACCCCACGCATTCAGGGTGGGTCAGAATTAAATCACTAAAGTCATATGAAAGAGCTGACAAACAGAAGGAACTCAGAGCAGCTTCGAGAGACATTTTGAAGATGGCCATTGAAAGCTGATGCTGACATTTGGAGAATACCATTTTGAAATGCCACATGGGAGCAAGCAGACGCCAGCCACATGCCTTCCCAGCTAAGAGGTTTTCCAGATGCCAATGCCCTTTCTTCAGCGAAGGTACCCTATTGTTGATGCCTTACCTTGGCCACTTTATGGCCTTAAGACCATAACTTTGTAACCAAATAAACCTTCTTTAAAAAAGCCCAGTTAAACCCATGTCCACTTCTAAACCTGGTGGGTTTTTTGGTCTTCGGGCTAAGCTGGGTTGGAACAAGTACAATTATAAAAATATGCCATTGTCAATTGTAACAAATGTTTCACATCAATGAAAGGTGTTGGGGGTGAGGTATATTTTATGCATGATTGTTCTGCAAACCCACAACTTATATAATAAAGGAAAACCTAATGATAATAAAAAGAATATAGGGGCAAAAGTGTAACCTGGAACACTTGTTAGGAGGCTACTGAGGAAATCAAGGCAGGAGAAAGTAGTGGCTTAGATCAATAGTAGAGGAAGTGGTCAGTAGAAGTCAGTTGAGGGTTACTTTTTAAGATGGAGTAAACAAGACTAGCTGATGGATAGAATGTCAGAAATGAAGGAAATACAAAAATCATGATGGCTCCTAGCAAACGAGTGGTTTTGGTAACATTTTACCAACCAGTCATTATTTGTTTTGCAAAAGAATTAACCATTGCTTCTTTTCCAATGCAAGCTTCACTGTTGTATTAAAAAGATGATTGAAAAAAGGTTAGTTTCTTCCCATCAAGTTAGAAATAAAATTCAGCTCACATATAGAGATGAACATTTTTATTTCCTATTTCTCTTCTTCCTATGTTATATACAAGTATTCACTTAAAAAAATTAAATGGATATTTATAAATCTACTGATGAAGAGGACAGAAAAACCTGGAGACTAGTTTTAATCACAAAACTTCTCCACACTTCCTGCTTAATGGGCACTAAAATGAGGTAACCAACACTACACACATGCCATTAAACTTAAGAAAAGACCATTTTATGGGCATTAAACTCCTGTGGTCTGACAAATATTCCTCCTTGCTCACCTATTGGGAGGGCAATTACTACTCTGAAAGATTGCTGGAGCAATAGAATATGCCTTTATCTACTTTCCTTCAGGCACAGCTAAATTTTAAAATGTTTTTAAAAGTTCATTTTCTGTATTTCTTATTTGATTTATAAGAATTAAAGTGACATTACCACATCACCTCAATGAGATCTGATAGTGCATTTTTAACCTAATAAAAATTCCCCTATAATAATAATGTTTGTTTTGCTGTGAGGCATTTTTAATCACATAGCATATGGATGTAATTGAATTGTATCCATTTTGGTTGACATTTTAATTATACCATTAGCCAGAAAATAGAACTGGACAACTAAATTTAGCCTCTGAAACTTTGAAAAATAATCTTTTGTATTTTTAAACCATCTGTTTTCAGCCATTCTTACAAACATTCCATTTGTATCCTCCTGAAATCCTTTAAATGTGGGAGAATCTTCTTTGAATTCAACTTCTTTTCCCTTAATACATCTAATATTTCACATAAATTATTAATTCCCTCTTGAATATCCATGGAGAATCAAATCTTATTACATCTCTGGCCCTTAATCTGTCCTTCATTTTGGAAGGTTTCTTTGCCTTTGGTTTTGTTCCACCTGGTTCAGAGTCCCCAGACTTTGAAAGCTCCTGACATTTGACATTGACTCTGTGGCCATGGAAAATGAATGAAAATACTTACTTTTACTATTGCAAAGAGGACCAAAAAGAACAGAAAAAAGGCCAGTTAATCCTTGAACCTAAATGAATTGATATTTTAGGGTTTCATCTAGGAGACGAGAGTAGGCTACTAATAGTTAGGGAGTAGGTCTTAAACAAAGCTACATATAAATATTTAATATCAGCCAAGCAAGAGATTAATCAGACAAGGAATGGAAAAACTTATCAATGTAGATATGGTAATCACTTCAAGGAGACCTGAGCATGTTTGGGGTTGACTGGAGAATAATGACCCCTTTGAGGAATGTTGCCACATCTTCTGTCCTATAGCTAGGTAAAACTGAGAGCAGCGGAATTTCCTGTGTACCAAAGGAAGGTACACAGGTATTTGTGTCCACAGGAATTTATGTGCATTTTGTGACTGTTTTACAAAATGTTGCTTTGTAGTTCATTCCGAACTTCTACCGATAGGAAAAAAAAACAACTATAGCTAGTTTACATGTGGTTTTATTCCTTTTGGACTATTTTGTGAATGTAATGGGCTAGAAGAAAATCAGTTAACTCATTGAGATGGCACCAGAGAAGTCTGAGAGCTTACTCTACATATGGCTACCTGTTATTCTTAAGTCTCCTCCCTATCTTAAGTCTTTACCTCCTCTCACACCCTAGCTTTCAAGATCCAGTTCATAACCTTTTCCTTTTTTCTCTAACCTCGTCATGATCTTAACATAATACCAAGATGCAAACTCAATATTAGAAGGCACCCAAAATTCAAAAATAGGAAAAGGCAAAATATAGATGTCTTGCAATCAGGAAATATAATATCAACTGTGTCAGAAGGATTCCCAAGTCTATAACATAATTCCCATCTCTCTCCTGCATAACAAATGATGTACTAGACATTTTCAGATTTAAGTCCTCCTTTCAAAACCTGTTTCCTTTTACTATTTCTGACAGTGCTTTCATTGCTTTCCAAATTACAGAGGCTTTTGGTTTCTACTTCCCATGCCCCATGTTTAGTCTATTATCAAACAACTTATGTGCTCCTTCCCCCGCACTTTTTTTCAAGTTCTAAGTCTTATTGCCTCATGCCCAAAATCCTGGTTGACATCTCAGCTGATGTCCTTTCTTCTAGGCTGGAAACAGGCAAAATAGCATGATGGCAAGAGTTCTAAAGTCATATTTCCTGTGTGACTCTCAGCAGATTGTTTAAGCTCTTTATGGCTTTTTTCCTCATCTATAAACTGAGTATAAGAATAGTACTTCCCTCATGGGATTGTTATGAAGATTATATGAAGAAATACGTGCAAAGTGTTAGAATAACTTCTGGAATTCTAGCAAGCACTCTAAAGATGTTAGCTATTAAGACACCCCATTCCAATCCATTTGATGAAAATGTGTTAGCTTTAGTTTGCATAAAATAGCAATTTATTCACCCATTAAACAAAAATGTACTTAGCAGTTGAATGTCTGTTACGCACTGCTTCTAAGCATACTTATTTGATTTTTTGTATTTCATCATTTTAAGTCCCTTCTCATTTTTTAATGTATTTTTCATATTTTTGCAGTTATCAGGAGACTTATATTTAACATCTGAAAGTTATAATAATCCCATTCAGTTTGATACCAACTTAACTTCAACAGCATACACATATACTGTTTCTATACCTCCTTTCCCCTCCTTTTTATTTGTACTCATTACAGATTATATCTTTATACATTGTCCAAACGCAAAGATTTATCATTACTTTTTTTTTTTTTTTATTTTTTTTTTTATCATTTTATTGAGATATATTCACATACCACGCAGTCATACAAAACAAATTGTACTTTCGATTGTTTACAGTACCATTACATAGTTGTACATTCATCACCTAAATCAATCCCTGACACCTTCATTAGCACACACACAAAAATAACAAGAATAATAATTAGAGTGAAAAAGAGCAATTGAAGTAAAAAAGAACACTAGGTACCTTTGTCTGTTTGTTTGCTTCCCCTACTTTTCTACACATCCATCCATAAACTAGACAAAGTGGAGTTTGGTCCTTATGGCATTCCCAATTTATCATTACTTTTTATGCTTTTGCATTGTAAAACCTGTAGGAAGTTAAAAGTGGAATAATATATCAAAAAATTCATTCATACTGGCATTTAAAATTACCCTTATGGTTACGTTTACCAGAAGCCTTTATTCTTTATGCTGCTTCTATCCACTGTTTAGTCCTTTCCTTTCAGTCAGAAGCACTTCCTCTAGTAATGCTAGTAAGGCAGTTCTAGTGGTGATAAACTCAGCTTTTGTTTATCTGGCAATGTCTCCCTCATTTTTAAAGTAAGTCTCACCAGATGTAAAATTGTTGGTTGGCAATTGCTTTCTTTCAACACTTCAAGTATTTCATCCTACTGATTTCTTGCCTCCATGGTTTCTGATGAGAAATCAGCACTTATCCATATTAGGAACCCATTGTACATAGCATATTGCATTTCTCTTCTAGCTTCCAGCTCTCTCTGCTTGTCCCTGGAACACAATAGTTTGACTACTATGTATCTGGGTGTCAGTTTCTTCTACAAGTTTGTGTATGCTGGTTTTGGTTCTGTTGCTCAATAACATCAAGGACTTGAAAAGCATTTCTCAAATATTTTGATTTCTTCTCAGTATCTCAAGATAACTGCAGTTCCAAGCATCATGTCTTCACACTATGTTTGAACACGAGGCACGTAACTGCTACAGGTCTTCTAACTTGCCAGGTTTATAATCATTCTCCTGTATACACCCTCAACACCCATACATTTCTTTCTATGTAAATTGCTTGGAAAAAAACATGACAGCAGATTAAACAAAACTCTGCCTCTGAACTTGGTGCACAGAGCCTCTAGTTGTATATGGAGAGAAATATATCATGATGCTAGGTTCCAAATTTATATCTCCATCCTAGACTACTCTCCTGAACTCCATGTTTGCAGAATTACAGAATACTACACATCTCCACCTGGATGTATAATAGATATCTCAAAGTTAGCATGTCCAGAAATAAGTCCAGCCTGGGTGTTTCCCTTTAAGCTTGCTACTCCCATTGGCTTTCCTTTAATTTGGGTCATTGTGATGGTTAGGTTCATGCATCAGCTTGGCCAGGTGATAGTACCCAGCTGTCTGGTCAAGCAAGCACTGGCCTAACAATTCCTGTGAGGATGTTTGTGGCTGGTTAATAAACCAACAGGCTGGTTTATTAAATTATCAGTCAATTGGCTGCAGCTGTAACTCATTACTCACCGAAGGGCATGTCTTCCACAATGAGAGAATGCAATTGGCTGGATTTAATCCAATTAATCAGTTGAAGACTTATAAGTGAGACAGATAGAGGACCTTCACTTCTTCTTCAGCTGACTAGCGAAGTGTTTCCTGAGGAGTTTGTCAAAGTTGCCAGTTCGTTTCCTGAGGAGTTCATCAGACATCTTCATTGGAGCTGACAGTTTGCTGACTGCCCTACAGAATTTGGACTCATGCATACCCACAGTTGTGTGAGTCACTTTTATAAATCTTATATTCTTAGATACCTCTCACTGATTCTGTTTCCCTAGAGAACCCTAACTAGTACAGTCATTAATATTTTTTAAATACCCTGTGTGAATGTTTGCTATTCTCTGGCTTTCCTTTCTTTAAATATATTAACATAGTTGTTCAGTTGTATCATTACAAGTGGTATCATTTCAACATCTGAGATCTTAGGAGGTTTCTTTCTGATATACATGCTTCTGCTAAGTCTTGCAATTTCCTTGTGTGACTAGGCATATTTGTAAACCACTACTATCCTATTTCAAAGTTACATAAGAAGGTAAACCAGCTAGGTATAATGGAAGATTGACTGATTTTGTCTCTTTAGCATTTTCTCATTTTTACTCTTCAGGAAATTAGAGTGAGTCTTTTACATTTGACTATTTTCCTTTATTATAGTATTTACAAATAGATCACTCACTAATTCATCAGATACTTGGTGAGTGAATATTTTTGTTAATGTTTTCTTCTACTGTGTTTTTGCCACAGAATTTTTTAAGGATTGTCCATAAAAGCTTTCTTTGTAATAGAATTTTGATAGAAAACATAAAATGTGGAAATAACAAGGTATATTTAGTATATTTAGTTTGTGATTTCTTCTCTCCTTGTTTTGTTTACTCAAAGTCAAAATAAAAGATGGTCTATGGCTAGCTTTATTATTATTCTAAATATACTTAAACACTTAACTATGTTTTCCAAAACTTACTGATATTTATTTTAAAATATCAGTGTTAAGACATACAGTATTTGAATAAAAGAAAAGACCTACAATGATCCTGGTTGGAAGAACTCAGCATTGTAAATCTAAATATTTTCATGAGTGCATCTCAAAATTTAATGCATTACCACTCAATATTTTACAAGATAATATTTTGGAACTTGGTATTATGACTCAAAATTCATTTTTAAAATGATGAATAAAACTGGCATAAGTGTTGAAAATAAAATTAAATTAAGGAAACTTGTTCAGATATTAAAATATATTCCTGACTCAGGAATAAATGAAGAAATGGATACAATAAAAATTCCAGAAATAAAGTTAACATATAGTACAGATATTGTATCATGTCAATGGGAAAAGTAATTATTTAATCACTTGGAACAAATTAAATTACTTAGTTTCTCACAATGCATTAAGACAGTTTCAAAGGAAATAATATTTGAAAGCAACAGAAATGATATCATATAAGAATGATATCCTAAGAAATTTTGCATCATGGTAGCCTATGTATAGGAGATCACAAAAGTGCTAGAGAATATATAGGCAAATAAATATTCATATAATCTTAGGGATTATACAACAAAATAAAAATTGATGAAGAAAAAAGACAACTGCATAAATTCTCAACAATAGATAATGAAAACAAACTTTAAAACATTGAAAGAAAAATGAGAAAATGAGAAAAGACATTTTCAACATGATTATCAGACAACATTTTATATAGTATGCTAACAGCTTTTACAAAACCACAAGTAAAAAGATGGATGTATTCCAGAAGAGCAAAGTAGACAAAAGATGAGAAGAATGAATTAACTAAGAAATAATATGTGATGAATAATAAAATGCAAAATAATTATGTAGACTCAATGTTAATAAATAAATGCTGAATAGGACACTATTTCCACCATAAAATTGGCAAGTATAAAAAATGTATAGTTAATACTAAAATTGGTAATATTTTCATGAAAGGCAATTTTGTAAATTATTGTGAGAAGAGTAAATTATGCTAACTTTTCTGAAAACTTTTAAAGTGCTGTTTCATCTTTAACTCATCAATTTCACATCTAGAAATTTGTGCAAAGGAAATAAAGATTTGTCTGTATTCACTTTTAATTATTTTTAAATTCAGTTTTATTGAGATATATTTATATACCATACAATCATCCAATCAGTGTACAATCAATTGTTCACAGTACCATCATATGCTTGTGCACTCATCACCATAATTTATGACCATTCTCATTACTCCAAAAAAAAATAAAAATAAGAATAAAAATAAAAGTAAAAATAACACCTAAAATAGCCCATTCCCCCATACCTCCTGTTTTTCATTTAATTTTTGTCCCCAGTTTTCTCTTCATCTGTCCATACCCTTGATAAAGTGAGTGTGAGCCACAAGGTTTTCATAATCACACAGCCACACCATACAAGCTGTATAGTTATACAATCATCTTCAAGAATTGAGGTTACTAGGTTGCAGTTTGACAGTTTCAGGTATTTCATTCTAGCTATTCCAATACACTAAAAACTAAAAAGAGATATCTATATAATGCATAAGAATGACTTCCAGAATGACATCTTGACTCTATTTGAAATCTCTAAGTCACTGAAATGTTATTTTGTTTCATTTTGCTTCTCCCTTTTGGTCAAGAAGACTTTCTCAATCCCACAATACTGTATCCAGGCTCATCCCCAGGAATCATGTCCTGCATTGCCAAGGAGATTTACACTCCTGGAAGTCATGCCCCATGTAGGGTGGAGGGAAGTGAGTTTATCTGCTGAATGGGCTTAGAGAGAGAGCGAGGTCACATCTGAGCAACAAAAGAGGTTCTCTGTGGGAGAGTCTTAGGCACAATTATAAGTAGGCTTAGCCTCTCCTCTGCAGTAATAACTTCATAAGGGCAAGAACCAGAATCAAGGGCTTAGCCTACTAAGTTGGTAGATCCCAATGCTTGTGAGAATATCAGTAATTCCCCAAGTGGGGAAGTTTAATATTTCCACATTTTTCCCCATTTCCTTAGGGGGGTGAGGGCTGAAAATGCATTTTTATTGTCTTCCCAAATTACTTTGGGATGTTTCAGAACTTTACACTAACCTGTACAAGCTACCAGACCTCACTTCCTATTAAAAGATTCATGTAATTATGGTGTTTGAATAAATTTTCTGTGCAAATTAAATTATTTAGTGTGCTACAGAAAATATAAAGCCTGCACCAAATAAACATCTCTTCCCATGGTCTCACACAGAAGTTGAAGTTTTAAAACACCATCAATATTGTTCTTTACTTTTTGGCCTGATTGCCTTAGTCCTAACCAGATCCACTTCATTCATATCTATAATATACATCTGAACTCCTTTTCAGCATTTTTAACAGTTTCTGTATGAAGTAATACAGACATTCATAGATGCTGAACTCTAGCTCTGAGTCTCAGGTGTTACACTGATACTCTAAGTTCCAGGGACTGACCAGGTTATACACAAAGAACTCAGCATCTCAGAATTTAGAGATAACCTTTAAAACTCAGAAATAGATGTCACTGCTGTAAGAGCTTACAATCTAGGGACCTTTACCTTAGCATTCCCCTGATAGTTTGTGCTCTAAGATTTAATTCTCAGAGTTTACACATTATAGTTAGTTCATATCAGTGAGGTGTTATAATGTTTGTCTTTTTGTTTCTGACCTATCTCACTCAAAATGTTGTTCTCAAGATCCATTCAGCTAGTTGCATGTCTCAAAACTTCATTCCTTTTTGAAGCTGCTCAATATTCTATTGTATGCATACACCACAGTTCACCATTCTGTTCATCACCCAATGTACCCTTAGACCACCTCCGTCTATTGCAAATCATGAGTGGTATCTTTATCTTACTTTGGAATTAGGATGATATTGGCTTCATAGAATGAGTTAGGTAGCTTCCCTCTCCTGAATTTTTTTGAAGAGTTTGAACAGGATTGGTATTAATTCTTTCTTGTATGCTTGGTAGAATTCACGTGTGAAGACATCTGGTCCTGGACTTTTCTTTACTTGGAGCTTTTGATGACTGACTCAATCTCTTCACTTGTGATTGGTTAATTGAGGTCATCTATTTCTTCTCAAGTTAATGTTGGTTGTTCATGCTTTTCTAGGAAGTAGTTCATTTCATTTTATTTATCTAGTTAATTAGCATATAGTTACTCACAGTATCCTCTCATTATCTCCTTAATTTCTGCAGGGTCATTAATTATGTCCCCTTGATGGTTAGATTCATGTGTCAACTTGGTCAGAAGATGGTGTCCAGGTGTCTGATCAAGCAAGCACTGGCCTAACCATTACTGCAAGGACATTTGTGGCTGGTTAATAAACCAGGAGGCTGGTTTATTAAATTATTAGTCAGTTGACTGTACCTGTGACTGATTATGTCAATGAAGGGCATTTCTTCCACAATGAGAGAATTAAATCAGCTGGATTTAACCCAATCAGTTGAAGAGTTTTAAGGGAGAAAGAGAGAGGACCTTCTCTTTCTTTGGCTAGCCAGTGTCTCCTGAGGCATTCATTGAACACCTTTATCAGAGTTGCCAATTTGCTGCCTGTCCTACAGAATTTGGACTCATGCATCCTGGCCTATGGAATTTGGACTTGTGGATCCCCACAGTTGTGTGAGACACTTTAACAAAATGTTATAGTTACAGATATCTATTGTTGGTTCTGTTTCCCTAGAGAACCCTAACTAATACATCCCATTCCCATTTCTGATTCTATTTATTTGTTCTATCTATCTGTCTGTCTGTCTGTCTATCTATCTATCTATCTACCTATCTGTTAGCCTAGCTAAAGTTCCATTGATTTTATTGATTTTCTCAAAGAACCAACTTCTGATTTTGTTGATCCTCTCAATTATTTTCATATTCTCAATTTCATTTATTTCTGCTCTAATACTTGTTATTTCTTTCCTTCTGTTTGCTTTGGGGATAGTTTGCTCCTCTTTCTCTAGTTCCTCCAGGTGAACAGCTAATTCCTCAATTTTTGCTCTTTCTTTTTTCTTAATATAGGTAATTAGGGCAATTAATTACCCTCTCAGCACCACCTTTGCTGCATCCCATAAGTTTTGATTTGTTGTTTTTTCATTTTCATTTGCCTTGAGATATTTACTAATTTCTCTTGTAATTTCTTTCTTAACCCACTGGTTGTTTAAGGATGTGTTTTTTAGCTTCTATATATTTGTGAATTTTCTGACCTTTTGCCTATTGTAGATTTCCAAATTCATTCCATTATGATCTGAGAAAGTGTTTTGTATATCAATATTTTCAAATTTGGTGAGTCTTGCTTTGTGACCCAACATGTGGTCTATCCTAGAAAATGATCCATGAGCACTTGAGAAAAATGTGTATCCTACTGTTATAGTGTTCTATAAATGTCTGTCAAGTCTAGTTCACTTATGGCACAATTCAACATCTCTGTTTCCTTATTGGTCCTTTGTCCAGATGTTCTATCCTTTGATGAGAGTAGTGGTTGAAATTACCAACTATTATTGTAGAGATATCTACTTCTCTCTTCAGTGTTGTCAGTGTTTGCCTTAAGTATTTTGGGGCAGTCTGGCATAGCGCATAAATATTTATGATTGTATGTCTTCTTGATGAATTGTCCCTTTAATTAATATATAGTATCCTTCTTTGTCTCTTTTAATTATTTTACATTTGAAGTCTAATTTGTCTGATGTTAATATAGCTACACCTGCTTTCTTTTGGTAGTTGTTTCTATGAAATACCATTTTCCAACCTTTCACTTTCAACCTATTTTGTCCTTGTGCCTAAAGTGAGTTTCTTGTAGACAGAATATACATGGGTCCTGTTTTTTAATCCATTCTGCCAGTCTATGTCTTTTTATTGGGAGTTTAATCCATTAATGTTTAGTGTTATTACTGTAAGGGCAGTACTTTCTTCTACCATTTTGTCTTTTGGATTTTATATATCATATCTCATTTTTTCCCTCTCTCTCCTTTTAACCTTCCTAATAATCTTCATTTCTACACTCTTCTCCAAACCCCTCCTGTTTTTTCCTATCAGCCTGTAACACTTCCTTTAGTATTTCTTGTAGAGCAGGTCTCTTATTCACAAACTCTCTCAATGTCTGTTTGTCTGAAAATATTTTAATCTCTCCCCCATTTTGAAGGGCAGTTTTTCTGGATGTAGAATTCTTGATTGAAGTTTTTCATTTCAGTATCTTAAATATATCATACCACTGCCTCTTTCCTCCATGGATTCTCTGGAGGAATCTGTATAGAGTCTTATTGAGCTTCCATTGTATGTGATGGATCACTTTTCTCTTGCTGCTTTCAGAATTTTCTCTTTGTCTTTGACATTGGACAATCTGATCAGTAAATGTCTTGGAATAGGTCTATTCAGATCTATTCTGTTTGGAGTATGCAAGATTCCTTGGATCTGTAATTTTATGTCATTCATAAGAGTTGGGAAATTTTAAGTGGTTATTTCTTCTATTCTTTCTGCCCCCTTTCCATTTTCTTCTCTTTCTGGAACACTTATAATATGTATATTCACGTGCTTCATGTTCTCAATCAGTTCCCTAACACCCTGCTTGTATTTTCCATTCCTTTCCGTACCTGTTCTTTTATGTGTCTGATTTAAGATGTCCTGTCTTCTAGTTCACTGATTCCTTCTTCTGCCTCTTCAAATCTACTGCTATATATATCAATTGTTTTGTTTTTTTTCATATCTTCTATTGTACGTTTCATTCCCATGAGTTCTGCCATTTGTTTTTTTCAAGCTTACAAATTCTTCCTTATGGTCTTCCAGTGTCTTCTTTATATCCTTCATCTCCTTTGCCACATTTTATTTCAGCTCATTGGTTTAATTTAGAATATGTGTGAACATTGTTAATTAGTTGTTTCAACTCCTGTATCTCAGTTGAAGTGTTACTTTGTTCCTTCGCTGGTCCGTATTTTTGTGTTTCCTAGTATAGCTCATTATTTTTAGCTGTCTAAGCATCTGATTTTCTTGATTAGTTTATTCTGGAGCTCATTTTCACTCTTTTACTTAGGGTTCTCTTGTTAGTTGGTGTGATGCTTAGGTTCATGTGTCAACTTGGCTAGGTGATGGTGCACAGGTGTCTGGTCAAGCAAGCACTGACCTAACCATTACTGCAAGGACATTTGTGGCTGCTTAATAAACCAGAAACCTGGTTTATTAAATCATCAGTCAATTGGCTGCAGCTGTGACTGATTACATCAGTGAAGGATGTGTCTTCCACAATGAGAAAATTAAATCAGCTGGATTTCATCCAATCAGTTGAAGACTTTTAAGTGAGACAGATAGAGAACCTTCACTGTATCTTTGGCTGACCAGCGAAGTGTTTCCTGAGAAGTTCATCGAAGTTGCCAGTTTGCTGCCTGAGGAGTTCATTGAACATCTTCATTGGAGTTGCCAGTCTGCTGCCTGCCCTATGGAATTTGGACCTGTACAAACCCACAGTTGCATGAGACACTTTTATAAATCTTATATTTATAGATATCTCTTATTGATTCTGTTTCCCTAGAAAACCCTAATTAATACAACTTGGTCCTGGGAGTGGTTCTTGAGAAACAGAATCTTAAAATGGGTTTTTACAGTTGGTTTTCTACTCTGATTAGATTCAAAGGCCCTGATGACTCAATTTCCAATAATCAAGATGGCACTGACCATCCATGGCATGAGTTGGCAATGGAGATATGTAAAATATCACAGTTTGGTTCTCTAAATCATACTCTTATATGAAGCAAGGTTCTGGGTGACAGTGTTTTTGACACCTTAACGAAGTTTTGCAGAGTTAAGAGGTATAATGATGTTGGCTAGTTGCTCTTAGATCTCCCAGATAAAGTTATAAGAGAAAGGGATAAGCTAAAGGCTTCAAATTTAAAACTTAAGTGCTGTATGACAGATGTAAAGGTTTCTATGTGTACCTTGAATGAAAATCTTATTTCCTGTGGCTGCAGACTTGAGATTTCTGAAAACCAGAACGAGAGTCACTTTGTGTGAGCAGCAGATTTTCAATGTAAACTAAAATCTCAAACTTGCAGAGGTCTGCTGTTAAAGTAAAGTCATTGATTGGAAAAGAATGGGATCCTGAAACTTGGATTGGGGACATATGGATTGATAATAATGGCAGTGAGGACACTGGAACCCTGGATTTGCTGATACTTTGTTAGATATACCTGTAGTGGTCTGTCATGAGGAAACAGCTCCCCAACTCCAGTCTGACCCAAAGAAACAGCTTCCCCACCTCCAGTCTGCCCTAAGAAGCCTGCCATCCACCCTTCACCTACAGAGATTAACCCTTCAGTGTCTGCTAAACCTGTAATCACCTCCCCTGAGGAAGCAGCCCTCAATCCTCTGTCTGGAGAGATTAATCCTGTTTCACAAGATGAAACTGCAACAGAATGTCCTGAGGTAAATGGCTTGAAGCATACTTCTAATTCTTTTAATGACCCACTCCCAACACCAGTCTTTGCTTCAAGACCTATAACTAGACTAAAGTCCCAACAGGCCCGGAAGGGTGAGGTACAAAGTGTGACCCATGAGGAAGTATGCTATACTGCAAGAACTGTATGATTTTTCCAACTTGTACAGGCAGAAATCAGGGAAATATGTATGGGAATGGGTACAAAGGTTGTGAGATAATGGTGGAAGCAATATAAAGTTGGATCAGTCTGAATTTACTGACATGGGCCCACTAAGCAGAGATTCTGCATTCAATGTTGTTGCTCAAGGGGTTAGAAAGGGCATTAACAGATTGGGTGGTTAGCTGAAACATGGATCAAAAGGTGGCCGGCATTAACTGAAGTCAGAATGCCAGAACCACCCTGGTATAATGTAGAGGAGGGGATTCAAAGGCTTAGAGAGATTGGAACGTTAGAGTGGCTTTATCATGAAAGACCTGCTCACACACCCCTGAAATGTCCAGAGGACACACCTTTTAAGGACTGTGAGGAATGAATTTGTGAGACTAACTCCATCATCCCTATAGAGCTGTAAAGTCACCCTTCTCTGTAGGTCAGATATTATTGTGGGAATTACTGTCACTGAGCTGGAATCCTAAAACACAATGGGGATAATCAGATTTGGAGTTGGCAGAAGTCACATGGCAGCAGGTAATCATCAAAGACAAGGTGGTCATGGCTACCATAATGGAAAACATGCTCAAAGCAGCAATCAAAATAATCTGACTTGCAGAGACTTATGGCATTGGCTAGTAGTTCATGGACTACCTAGCAGTAAAATTGATGGGCAATCTACTAAATTCTTGTTTGAGCTGTATAAGCAGAAGACTTCTAGGTCAAGTGAACAAAAGTCAACCCTGAATTACAAAAACAGAGAGTCATGGCCCCTTAATCAATTCCCAGACTTGTTTACAGATCCAGAGCCCTTTGAATAAGGGGAAGGTTGGGTACCCTTAGGGAAGGACCCTGTTACACTGCCAAAATTTTATACTGTTAATCTTCCTCCCAGCCTTCTCCAGGGGGACTTGTGGCCTTTTACAAGGGTAACTGTGCATTGGGGAAAAGGAAATGATCAGATATTTTGGGCATTTTTAGACTCTGGTTTAGAAGTGACTTGAATTCCAAGAGACCCAAAACATCACTCAAGTCCACTAGAGTTGGGGCTTACGGAGGTCAGGTGATTGATGGAGTCTTAGCTCAGGTCCATCTCACAGTGGGTCCAGTGGGTCCCTGGATCCATTCTGTGGTTATTTCCCCAGTGCCAGAATGCATAATTGGAATAGACATACTCAGCAACTGGCAGAATCCTCACATTGGTTCCCTGACTCATGAGTGAGGGCCATTATGGTGGGAAAGGACAAGTGGAAGCCACTAGAGCTGCCCCTGCCTAGCAAAGTAGTGAACCAGAAGCAATACCGGATTCCTAAGGGGATTGCAGAGATTAATGCCACTCTTAAGGACTTGAAGGATGCAGGGGTGGTGATTCCCACCACATCCCCATTCAACTCTCTTATTTGGCCTGTGCAGAAAACAGATGGGTCTTGGAGGATGACAGTGGGTTATTGTAAGCTTAACCAGGTGGTGACTCCAACTGCAGCTGCTGTTCCAGATGTGGTATCATTGCTTGAGCAAATCAACACATCCCCTGGTACCTGGTATGCAACTATTGATCTGGCAAATGCTTTTTTGTCAATAGTTGTTAGTAAGAACCACCAGAAACAGTTTTCACTCAGCTGGCAAGGCCACCAGTTTACATTCACTGTGCTACCTCAGGGGTCTATCAGCTCTCCAGCCCTGTGTCATAACATTGTCCACAGAGATCTTGATCATTTCTCCCTCCCACAAGACATCACACTGGTCCATTATATAGATGATATCATATTGATTGGACCTGGAGAGCAAGAAGTGGCAAGCACTCTAGATTTGTTGGTAAGGTATATTTGCATGTCAGAGGATGGGACATAAATCCAACAAAAATACAGGGGTCTTCCACCTCAGCAAAATTTCTAGGTATCCAGTGGTGTGGGGCATGTCAAGATATCCCTTCTAAGGTGAAGGATAAGCTGTTGCAACTGGCCCCTCCTGTGGCCAAAAAAGAGGCACAATGCTTAGTTGGCTTCTTTGGATTTTGGAGACAACATATTCCTCATTTGGGTGTGCTACTCTGGCACATTCACCAAGTTTCCAGAAAAGCTTCTAGTTTTGAGTGGTGACTGGAACAAGATGAGGCTCTCCAACAGGTCCAGGATACTGAGCAAGCTGCTCTGCTGCTTGGACCATATGATCCAGATGATCCAATGGTGCTGAAAGCATCAGTGGCAAATAGAGATGCTGTTTGGAGCCTTTAGTAGGCTCCTATAGGAGAATCACAATGCAGACCCTTAGGATTTTGGAGTAAAGCTTTACCACCCTCTGCAAGATAACTATTCTCCATTTGAGAAACAGCTGTTGGCCTGCTACTGGGCCTTAGTAGAGACAGAATGTTTAACCATGGGCCACCAAGTTGCCATGAGACTTGAGTTACCTATCACGAGATGGGTGTTGTCCAACCCGCCAGGCCATAAAGTTGGGTGTGCACAGCAGCACTCCATCATAAAATGGAAATGGTATATATGAGATAGCAATCAAGTGGGTTCTGAAGGCACAAGTAAGTTACATGAGAAAGTGGCCCAAATGCCCATGGCCTCCACTCCTTCCACCTTACCTTCTCTTTCCAGCCCACAGCTATGGCATCTTGGGGAGTTCCTAACAATCTGTTGACTAAGGAAGAGAAAACTCGGGCATGGTTTACAGATGGTTCTGCACAATATGCAGGCACCACCCAAAAGTGGACAGCTGCAGCACTGTGAGCCCCTTTCCGGGATGTCCCTGAAGAACACTGGTGAGGAGAAAACCTCCCAGTGGGCAGAACTTCAAGCAGTGCATCTGGTTGTTCAATTTGTTTGTATACTGATTCATGGGATGTTGCTAATGGTTTGGCTAGATGGTCAGGGACTTGGAAGGAACATGATTGGAAGATTGGTGACAAAGAAGTCTAGAGAAGTATGTGGATAGACTTTTCTGAGTGCACAAAAAACATGAAGATATTTGTGCCCCACGTGAATGCTCACCAGAGGGTGACTTCAGCAAAAGAAGATTTATTAACCAAGTGGATAAAATGACCCATTTGGTCATAGCAATCAGCCTCTTTCCCCAGCTACTCCTGTCATTGCCCAATGGGCTAATGAACAAAGTGGTCTTGGTGGTAGAGATGGAGGTTATGCATGGACTCAGCAACATAGACTTCAACTCACCAAGGCTGACCTGGCCACAGCCACTGCTGAGTACCCAATCTCCAGCAGCAGAGACCCACACTCAGTTCCCGATATTGCACCATTCCCCGAAGTGATCAGCCTGCTACCTGGTGGCAGGTTGATTACATTGGACCACTTCCATCATGGAAGGGGCAGAGATTTGTTTTTACTGGAATAGACACATACTCTGGATATGGGTTTGCCTTTCCTGTACAAAATGGTTCTGCCAATACTACCATCCGTGGACTTACCGAATGCCTTATCCACCATCATGGTATTCCATACAACATTGCTTTTGACCAAAGAACCCACTTCACAGCAAATGAAGTGAGGGAATGGGCACATGCTCATGGAATCCCCTGGTCTCACCATGCTCCCTATCATCCAGAGGCAACTGGGTTGATAGAATAGTGGATTGGTCTGTTGAAGACTCAACTACAGCACCAACTTGGTGGCAATACCTTGCAGGGCTGGGGCAGTATTCTCCAGGAGGCTGTGTATGCTCTGAGTCAGCATCCACTCTATAGTGCTGTTTCTTCCATAGGCAGGATTCACAGGTCCAGGAATCAAGGGGTAGAAACAGGAGTTGCACCATTCACTATTACTCCTAGTGATCCACTAGGAAAGTTTTTGCTTCCTGTCCCTGCAAGCTTAAGCTCTGATAGTCTACAAGTCTGTCCCAAAAGGAGTACTTTCACCAGGAAACACAATAATCCCATTGAACTAGAAGTTAAGACTGCCGCCTGGACACTTTGGGCTTCTTATGCCTCTGAATCATGGAAGGGGATTACTGTACTGGCTGGGGTGATTGATCCTGAGTATCAAGGGGAAATACCACTCAGTTACACCATGGAGGTAAAGAAGAGTTTTTCTGGAATACAGGAGATCCCCTAGGGTGTCTCTTACTACTACCATGTCCTGTGATTAAAGTCAATGGAAAACTGCAACAACCCAGGAAACTTCAGGAATGAAGGTTTGGGTCACCCCACCAGGCAAAGAACCATGGCCAGCTGAAGTACTTGCTGAGGGTAAAGGGAATATGGAATGGGTAGTGGAAGAGGGTAGTGATAAATATGAACTACAGCCATGTGACCAGTTACAGAAATAAGGACTGTGATGGCATGAGTATTTCTTTCTTGTTTTGTTATGAGTATGTTTGTATTTGCCTGTAAAGCAAGTATCTTTGCTGTCTTCTCTGTCTTATTCCCTTATCATATGACATAAGCTGTGTTGTTCATTTTTCAGTATTTAAATTAAAAGAAATTAATTTTATGAGTTAATATCACCCAAGGATTTGCATCCTATTCTGCAGAGATTTAGTGCATTTCCGGTTGTACACAGGACAGCAGAATATTATTAGGTGGAATATGTCTGTTATTGTTCTCTACTTAGAGAAAAAGTATGGCTTAAGGTGATGTGTATAACTGCCAAGTTGACAAGGGGTGGACTGTGATGGTTAGGTTCATGTGTCAACTTGGCCAGGTGATGGTATCCAGGTGTCTGGTCAAGCAAGAACTGGCCTAAACATTACTGCAAGGACATTTGTGGCTGGTTAATAAACCAGAAGGCTGGTTCACTTTGTCTTCAACTGACCAGCGAAGTGCTTCCTGAGGAGGTCATTGAAGTTGCCAGTTTTGTTGCCTGAGGAGTTCATTGAACATCTTCATTGGAGTTGCCAGTCTGCTGCCTGCCCTATGGAATTTGGACTCATACATACCCACAGTTGCATGAGACAGTTTCATAAATCTTATATTTATAGATATCTCTTGCTGATTCTGTTTCCCTAGAGAACCCTAACTAATACAGTTGGCTTTGTTCTATGGCATTTTGGCATTCAATTCAACTTGTTCTAGACCTCTAACATAGCTTCTTTTCAGTTGGTCAGAATTTTTCAGCTCTTGTTTTATTGGTTCTTGCCCTGCCTCTATGTAACCTTTTTGTGGGAGTGTCTCCCCAGATATGATCTATCCCAATCAGATTTTCCCAATCCAGACAGGCCCAGGTCTCAGGAGGAAAGTGTAATCATAAGAAGTTTCACTGAGAATGAGACTCTGCATGTTGCCAGACACTGCTGTGAAGCCTCTAGACTGTGCTTTTTCTATCTTGTCCAGCAGTGGCAATTGTCAGTTCACAGATCCCCACTGTTGTAAAGAGATTTTGTGCCTTTAATTCTCAGAAGTTCCTGTCCCTGCCAAGCTGTTTCTGTTATCCAGCCCTGGGATCTGAATTCTCTGAAAAACAGCCACCACTTAAGCCAGGGAAGTCATGCCCTTTAGGGGGTAATCTCCTCCACTAGACACATTGCTTTGTCTTTCAGATCTAGCTTAGCTCCATCCTTGCATGGGTCCTGCTGCCAATTGCAAATATCTGAGGCTTTCTACAATGAGCTTCTTAGAATCAGTTTTAAAAAAGAAAGAAAAGAAAAGAAGAAGAAATCCCTTTTTAAAGCCTTTCCCCAGTCTCCAATTTTGTCAGTCCCAGTATAGAGTATTTAAAGACATGCCCTTTAGGAAATTATCTCCTTCACTGGATTAGTTACTCTCAGACAACTTTAATTCCGCCCTTGCCCAGGGCAGTGCTGAAGCCTGAGAGTTCTGGCAGCTCTAATGAGCTATTGAAAAGTAAAAAAATAAAGAGTTGGTGGAAAAGAAAAGAAAAGAAAAGAAGAAAAGAAAAGAAAAAAAAAAAAAAAAACCCTTTTCAAACCTGGACCCTAGCTCCCTGGGTTTGCAAACAAGAGCCGTAGTTGGAACCTGTTTCTATGAGCCCCTTTTTCTTGGATCCCAGCCCTTTTCTAGTAATCTGAACACCTCCAACTCCAAAAGCCTCTGGGTTTTTTGTTGTAGGTGTTAGCCCCATCTCCTCTCTGCCAAGCTGAAACCTCCTGGTTCCTTTCGTGCTTGCTCTTGATTTATATGTGCTTGGAGCTTTTATTCCGCAGTCCGAATTTATTAATTCTGCAACTGGGGCATGGTTGAGCCTCCCTCCTTGCCCTCAGCACAGATTGTTTCTTTTATCCTTGGAGAGCCAGCTCCAAGACAGCTGCCATGCCTGTCAGGGAGGGACACCAGCCCTCTGGCCAGGGAAATTTGCAGTTCTTTGCTGTGATCTCAGCCATTACACCCATTCCAGTCTGGTATATGATGCACGTCTGGTCATAGAAGTCCCCAAAACAGTTGTTCCATACAGTTCCTGGCTATTTACCATCTGCCCTAGAGGAGTATCTAAATTCCACACACCACTCTGCCATCTTGCCCCCTTTCTTAATTATTTATTGATAGCAGATTATTTAAAAGCAAGCTAAATACACAAATGATTTGCCAAATAAAATTGATTGGATCCATGCATATATATAATATATTTTGTATATTAATTTTATTACTAAGAAATATGTTTATTAATGACTATGAAGTAAAAAATGCATAGGATGTAGAGTAGTATTTACAGTTAATTATATATACTCATTGTGCCAGTTTGTAAATATTATGTCCCCCAGGAAAAGCACATTCTTTGATGCAATCTTGTGGGGGCAGACATATTAGTGTTGATTAGGTTGGAACCTACCTATTGGTTCCTGGAGATGTGACTCAAATAACTGTGGGCAAGACCTTTCATTGGAGTATTTCCATGGAGGTGCTGCCCCACCCATTGAGGGTGAGTCTTTATTGAATCACTAGAGTACTTTAAAAAGAGCCACACAGGCCCAGTTGCAGAGCAGCTGCAGCTAAGAGAGGACAAAACGCCCCAAGAGCAATACTTTGGAGAATGCCATTTTGAAATGCAACCTGGGAGCAAGCAGATGCCAGCCACATGCGTTCTGCGCAAACAGAGATTTTCCGGATGCCAATGGCCTTTGTTGATGTCTTACCTTGGACACTTTATGGCCTTAAGACTGTAACTTTGTAGCCAAATAAACCCCTTTGATAAAAGCCAATCCATTTCTGGTACTTCACAAAAGGGCAGCATTAGCGAACTGGAACACTCATGTATAGTTATTTTTAGATGTAGGGTAGAACTGGGTGACAAGAGAGTCTGATAAACCTGGTAGAAAATCTGAATGGGCCATTGACTAGCTATATGAACATACTCTATGAGACTAAAATTCCACTTCTTCGTAATTTCATGCACATGTGCTTCAGGATGCATGTGCAAAATAACTCATAGCAGCATTGCTCATAATAACCCTATTTATAATAGAATGAATAAGAATTGAAGCATATGCATATAAAAATGAAAGTACTGTAAATAAAATACAGCTACACAAAAGTATGACTTTCACAAGTATAATGTTGAGCAAAAGAAACATGACACATGCATGCAGTGTGATTCTATTTATATACAGTTAAAAATCGAGTAAAGCTAAACCATATTATTTACCAAAAAAAAAGCAGATGTGGTAAATTATGAATAAAAGCAAGGAAACAATTATCACATAAGGACAACAGTTACCTCTGGTAAGAGCAGGGCATTATGGTCAATGAGACCATGTTTCTGGACTGTATGGGCTTTGGTGGGGAAGAGGGAGGGAACTGCATGGAGTCACATTGTAATTATTCATTAATCCACATATCGACATTTTAACCCTTTTTATATTTTTCATAATAAAATAAGGATTTTAAAAGTTGGGTTTTTGCTTCTGTGTTAGAGGTAACCAAGTCCCATGATCATCTGATTTACAACAGGTTGAGAACAACTGCATTGCTCTCTTTCAGCGTCTATCCTTCCATTCTGAACCATCGTCTCCTTTTGTAGGGAACATTTTTTCAGTAGTGGGATGCATTCTGCTGCATTATTCCTACCCCTTAGCCTTATTGCCATTGGGATTAACTTGAAGTATTTATAAGACAGATGGCCAGGTTTGCATGCCATCACTTTTGCAGGTCCATATGTGATTTGAACCTATGACCTTACTAGCAACCTATTGTAAATAACTGTAACTCAAGCTATTCCTAAAGGAAAGGTAAGTGGATACCAATATATAAGGAAAAATGAAAATGTCCTTTAAAGTAAATAACTTAAACACCTACTAGTTTTATAACAAAAAATTTAAACATGGATTAGTACAATCAAGACAGCAATTTTTATATGGGGTAAGGCTATAACATGGAGCTTTAACTTTCATTTTGAGCAAAAGAAAGAAAAGGAGAATGAAAACAGGTCAAAGCACTATCTTTATGTGAGAAGTATAGTACATGATTATTATTACTGTATATAAAAAAGACACAGCTGAATATAGATAATTGCGTTTTTAAATTATTCCTAGTATCGAGATTAAAAAAAGTAGGAATATTACTAACTTTAAGATATTCTATAGAACAATAATTGTTGATAAAACAGAATCTAGATTATTTATTAATATTCTTTAAGTTCAAACCCTAAGAAAGTAGAAAATGCATGCCTAAAAAAATAGAGCATATTCAATATTCTATATCAACTTGTGTTTAAATGCCCAAATAATGCTGTAATTAAGTATGAGAATAAGCATTATAATCGCCTCACTAACTTAATATTATAATATGTTATATGTGAAAAATGTGATTGTTTATATAAGGTTCATTGTTTACTTTTAGGCTCTATTGAAGAAAACTATGACTAAGCATCTTGAAGACCTTAAAAATAAAAAACAAATTGCTGTTTCTTAACACACATTGCACTGATATATTCTTCTCCAGTTTTTCCTGACCATTTATCAAATGTTTATCCAATTCTATCCTTTCCTAATTTCAAACTGCTTAGTCTTTTTTGCATTTGTACAGTTATAAAAATATGAATTTTTATCTTTTTGAAATTGTTGAAACCTATGTTTGTTTTAGTGTTAACCTTAATTTAGCTTTAAGGTCCCCCACTTAAATTCATTTTGATGCAGAAATGATGAAAGGTAGAATGAATCCTGAGCAGCCCATTTCTATAAGTCTAAAATATTCAGAAAAGGACAATGTTCCTTTTCAAGGCAATGACCCTTACTGATTTATTAACTTGTCCTTCTGGATTTATCCACATGGGAAAACATTGCCAAAGCTCATTTGTCTTTTTCTGCCTGTATCCTTATGTCATGACATTGAGGTACTTTGTTCTGCAAATGTATTTTTAAAAGGTGACAAGCTTTCCCTGTGGAACATTTAAATAATAATAAAAACCACTTTTAATTAGGATCTGGAATAGCTACTAAGAAGGAAGTAGGAATAGAGTACAGCTTTATTCTATACTTGAACATAGTCCTGGTATATTTAAGTTGTTTTTCTTTGAAAATATTCAGTTATCTCTTTCTTTGCTAGGCTAAACGTTCTCTTCATTAAAGAATGTTAAGAACACACTTCACTGTTCCCAGAATTATTTACCAAAATAATTTAAAACATTTCCATTTTTGCTCTACAATCATTGTTCCTCTCATTTTCCAATTCATCAGGAAAGCAGAGTAGCCAGATTTTTTTATCATCCTAATATTTGAAATAACATTTTATTATATATATAGCTAAATATCTATAATATTTGAGTTGGGAGAACAAATACAAGATTATTAATACACCTTACCATTTTATGGCTATTCCAGTTTGCTAATGCTGACATTATGCAAAATACCAGAAAAAGATTGGCTTTTATAAAGGGGATTTATTAGGTTACAAAGTTACAGTTCTAAGGCCATAGAAAGTCCTAGACTAAGGCATCAACAAGAGGATACCTTCAGTGAAGAACGGCTGATGGTGTCTGGAACAGCTCTGTCAGCTGGGAAGGTACATGGCTGGCGTCTGCTGGTCCTTTGCTCCCGGTTGTGTTTCAAAATGGCCCAATGGCATAGGAAACTAAAATCAAGAAACAAAAAGTGGAAAATTTACCACAGATAGTGCTAAATCTCTTTGGCTTTGCATTGTCGTACACTCATTTGATGAGGAATAATCTTTGGGTGTATAATGTTGAAGAAATAAAAAGCAATTTTTGTTTCAGAATAATAATAGAGGAAAGATCAACAAAAGAACTGAGAAATAAGTTTAGGCTGATATGCATAATTTTGACCATATTATCTACAAATAGTGCAATGAACAACATTACTCAGGCCTTAGCTTTTTCTTTATAAATGAGATTTCTTCCCAAAAAAAAGTCTCATGTCTCCCCACACTCTCAACTTGCAAAACATCTTATAGCCATTTAATGAAGAGTTGTTTTGTCTTCAGTAGGGAACGCAAATGATGCCTCATCCATGAAGACTTCCCAGAAACCTCAATTTGTTTTCCCATTACAGACTGTAATTTCATCTACTCATATTCTACTGTAACTTTTTGTTCATGTTTCAGTCTTCTCTATCAAGCTGTGAGTTCCTCAAGGGTAGGGAAGCATTTATTTTTGTATTTCTGGTGCTGGTACTATGACAGGCATTCAATTAGCATTTGCTAAGTGCATCAATACATGAATGATTGCTTCCACGGTAATTTCCTTGAAGTATTTTCAAACTTCTCACCCAGATTTTTTTTTTAGGTATTCTCAGTGTGAATGAATCCATCTACTTAGATTTTAGAACAATAAAACATCCATTTCCCTTCCCCCCTCCCTTGCATATAACAATTATCTAAATAATTACTAAATAATCACACTTTATCAAGCTATGGAATTTCAAAGACAGATATATTTAGGTTCACTACTTCTTTTGTTATGTTGTCTAATAAAATGCATTGATATTCTGATGGCTTAAAAGAACAAATGTACCCTCAAAATTTTAACCTTCTACCAAGGAAAAACTCAGGTCCAAAGAGGAAACATATGTAATCAATATTTGCCATAACAACCAATAAAATTCTTTAGGCAGTGGTGGTAGGTTGTTGGTTTTCACAACTTGACAGATATAAGAAGAATTTGGGAAGGGTACAAAGAAAAGCCACAATACTTACCAGAAGACAAGAAATTAAGTCCTAGGATGAAGAATGAAAGTCTTCCTTTATTTGTAAAATTAAAAAAAAAACAATTTATATGGTGAAACATGCCTATGTGTTTCCTTTTTCCAATGAATTAAGAACTAGAAAACATGATATTAAGAGGAATTATTTTAGGTATACAGAAGTTACAATTATGTTTATAAGAACAGGGGTGACAACTGTTTCTTTATTATTCTGTACCTTCCCAAATATCATATGAACATTTATTAATTTTGTATCATAATAAAATAAAATAAATAACTAGAGAAATTGTTCACTACTCATAGTTCTTAAGTGCTGAAGCATGTTACTGATAGATATTCTGAAATATCCATCCCTGGAGACTATTAGAAATAGGATAGAGACAGATTAGTTTGGAACAGGTCAAGTAAAACTTGCTTAAATGGTGACCTCTACATCTGCTGTCCATTCCTTAATCTCTACAATTCATTCTAAGGGTTGTTTAAAACAGAAAAATTGCTATTTTTAAGGAAATATGACCTAGATTATCATTTGGGCAAAGTGTAAGATCCATAAATTCATACCTTATTAAATTATTGAATAAGCCCTTTTTTCTCTTGTTTTCTGAGATTTCCCAAAATTTCTAATCATCCTTTCATTTTCTCCCTTCCTAAAACTCTCCCCTATGAGGAAATGCAGAAAATAACAAATAATAATAAAACCACAGCAAAAATGGATTATTTAATGCAAATCCTATAAGGCACAAGTAGAACCAGAGAATACATAAATTGTCCTAGACATATATTAACCTAAATTTATAAAACACTCTGCATGGAAAACAATATCATGGGCCTCAAAAAACAAAAGATTTCTCCACACTCCCAAACACTACCTAAGAACAAAAAAACAAAATAAAACAAACAAACAAAAAACAAAACAAAGTCCTGATACATAAGCTGAACACATGAAATTGTTGATATTTGGCTGTTTTGTCCAACATAAAAGTCAATTTCACATGATTCATCCTAAGGCATAGTTATTTCCAAAAATCATGAAAGATAAATCACTATCATTACACAACATCATATTTCACAAAATAAATAGCATTAGGAAAAATATAATTCGTATGTGAAACAAAAAATTTTGGTTTGAGTCCTTTTAAGATTTTGATTTGAAAATTTGTTTTGTCTTTTCCACAAGCATTGACCAAAACCTACTTCTTGGTAAATATTTTAATAGAAAGTAATAACAAAAGAGAAAAATAAGCAATTTAATTTTTTGATGCATAAGGACAGATATGAAGAAATTTTATCAAAAACAGTTGAAATAAACCAGGCAAAATTTAGTTATCATAGATAGAAAACTTGTACATCGTAAGACATAATTTCAGTTATCAAATTCTAAATGAACCTCAGTTAAGCTACTTTCCAATTCTTTTCAGGTCTCTGATATTACTAGTGCAAGTATGTATTTATCCAAACATAGCAGTATAGGCACGCATTTGCGTAAGGGTCTCATTCAGCTATTTTTGCTGTATTTCTTTATTTCATGTGTAAATTTTAAAGATTCTCAGTTTAGTTAACAGAATCCCCAAGTAGAGCACTTTATTATTTTTCCCTCAATATGAATAGAAGCAAGACTAAAAACATTAGGTAATACACATATTTTAAGATAATTCTAAATGAAAATTCTGGCAAAGTGATGTGCAGATATTTTATTAATTCATTGAATATTTAATATATTTTAAATACGCAAAACAAATACCCCCCCTACTAGGCAAGCACTACTTACAGGTAATATTATTTTACTTTATATTCATGAGGAAGTACTCATAGTGCTCCACTTTGAAATTACAAGCCTTCAGCCCAAGTAAGAGACTAGAAGACCATCCCACAGCACTAGTAAATTCACATATTGAGGCATGCTTGCTTTATTTATATAATATTTCTACCTCATCTATCACAATAGTCTAATTTTAATCACACTTGATCAGGTTCCTGATAGCAATGGCTCTTTTTGACAAAAGAGAGCATACCAGAACATTTTGGAAAGATTTATACACTGACTCAGTCCCTGCCAGCACTTCTCAAAGTGCAGTCATAAAGCCATTTGTTGATGCTTAAATCTCCAAAGGTTCAGGGAAGGATGGGTTACTATACTAAACCAGGGAAGGGAATAACTAAACACATTCCTCCATTTTTTAAACTCACTCATCTTTATGACAAAGGTTGAAATTCTAGTCAATATTCCTTTTGATTTCCAACTTCTTTTATATTTTTAATTTTCTTAACATAGGCAATAAAAAATATATATATCTGCTTCCACTTCCTCTTAATCACTCATTCTGATTTCATGCCTTCTTGCACACCACTTTTATTCCTGACACCTTGATACAGCCGAATTCCTTTCCCACATAGAAACGTTGAGATCAGCATCATTCACCATTAACAGCGGGGCAGAAGATGGTGTCCAATCTTCAATACTAAGCTAGAAATATAGAAAACACCTAATCAAGCATTCCACAAATGTACCTGGAGGGAAGGGAGGAGGGGAGAGAGTGGGACATGGAGGGTGGGAGACAGAGTCAAAGGGACAGAAAGAGAAACAAGAAAGAGAGAGGGGGAAGGAGGAAGGGGGAAATCTGTTGGCTTTCTAAACATTTTTACTTTATTTGTATATTGTATATGCAAAAAAGGCTAAATTAACAAATACCCTGAGGCCAAAACTCATTTCAAAGCACAAAGACCACTTGCAAAGTCATATGAAGTTATACAATCACAACCACAACAAGCAAACAAACCAGTAAACTCCTTGAAATCTCTTGTTTGTGGCAGCCATAAGACCAAGAAACATTTCTGTGCAGACTTTTTATTTATCTCCTGCCTGGATGAATACTGAATATCCAATTTTTCAAAGTTGTAAAGCTTTTAAAAGCTTTCCTCTTGCTCCAGCCTTTTCTCTCTGCGTGCTTCCTGCTCTCTTAAGATTGTAGGCCTCCAGGATCTCCTGACCTTCAAAAATTAACAAGAATCCAGTATCAATCATGCTTTCATATATAGAATGAATGTCATTCACAATATTACCCGAACCTAGTATTTGTAAATTAAACTTTTAATCTCACTCATAAAGAGAAATGATTATTTGTTTCTGCTCCTTGCCTTTGATTAAAAAATTGTGGTCAGCCTCAGGCTAGGAAGATAACGATGATCTGCTTAGCTGGGATGAGCAGAATAAAAAAGCAGTCATTTTATATTTAGGACAGTGTTTCTCAAACCACGGATCACTTAAATGAGAATTACCTAGAATATCTGTGAAAATGTTGACTCCTGGGTCCCATCCCATACCCACTGAATCATAATCTTTATTGAGTTGGTCCAAGAACCTGCACATCTGTGAGGACCCAGGGCCCAGGCCCCCACCCCCTCCTCCATTACTGAGATGCATGCAGCTGCCTACATGACCAGGCAGCAGCCCTCCCCTACCCCAGGGGGGGAAGCATTAAAACTTCCCTCCCCTAAGCACTGTTGGTAACCAAATCTCGGAGACCTTGTTGTAACCAAATCTCAGGAGATTCAGTTGTAACCAAATCTTGCGAGAAACTCCATTGTCGCAAACCTTTATAAACCTCCCTGCCTTGGCACTCCTGTCTCTATCTCTATCTCTATCTCTATCTCTATCTCTATCTCTATCTCTGTCTCTGTCTCTGTCTCTATCTCTATCTCTATCTCTCTCTATCTCTATCCCTATCTCTATCTCTATCTCTATCTCTATCTCTATCTCTACCTCTCTACCTCTCTATCTCTCTATCTCTATCTCTATCTCTCTCTCTCTCCCTCTCCCTCCCTCCCTCCAGATTCGGGGAACACTGACTTCACTCTCCCAACCTGCCACCATTGGGAAAAATCGTTTCTTGTTTTGTAAGTCCCCAATTAAACTCATGGGTAACCCCATGCCAGGCATGTTCTTTGGTTTTGGGGCTAATTTGAGTTGGAACAACATCCACAAGCAGTCCAATGATTCTCACATATCTGAACACTGAGAACAACTACCTGAGGGTGACTGTTCAACTTCTATTCATATAAAAAAGTAATGTCATGTCTAAGGCATTTTTTTTCCTAAAATAAACTTTTCCTAAGATATGTGTTTAATTTTTCTGCAGTATATTATTTCTATATATTATTTGCTGCAGTGTATTATTTAGTGGAGGAAAATTGTTATTAAAATCTCCTTTCAATTAAAAAAATTATCCCCACTGGGTTGATTTTACAACTAAAGAATGATGTCATGACATCTCTGAACTCAACACATAATGGAAATCAAATTAATGAAAACAAAGCCCATCAAAGGGATTATAAATTAATTTCCTCTTCACTGAAATGAGCAGCAGGAGAAAAGTTTTTTCTATGATTAAAAATGACATCATGCTGTCTTCTACAAACAACCATCTCCAAAATAATTCTATTTTGAAAAAATTGTTCTTATTTAGTCCTTTATTTTTTAAACTACAATAGATTATTTCAAAGACCTTTTTTTCTTTTATGGTTACATCATCTGGTGGCTAAAGTTGGAAGAATTAAGGGGTTGTTTCAGCTTTTGGCTATGATAGTCTTTCAGGTTTAGGGTAGATAAATTTACCTGCAACTAATGCTTTAATGTAGAAGAAAAAGCTCATGAGAGAGGTGAGCAAGTATTTAGCAAAGTTAATACCTGAAATTACTGAAACTCAACTAGGCTCAGCCCTGTGTATACTTACTATTGTAATGGTTATTCCAGCCTAGTCTCACCTTTATTTATATTTACTACTGTAATGGTTTTTCTAGCCTAGTCTCAGCCCTGTTTATACTTGCAGCCCTGTTGCATAGAATATACTCCAACAACTCTGTCTCCCCTTGTTTGAATCCATAAAAACCCTGAACTCCCTAGACTCAGGGAGACAGATTTTGGGGCCAGTAGGCCATCTGGTCTCCTGCTTCATGCATAGCAATAAACTCTGTCTCTCTTTGAAACCCTGTATGTTACATTGGGCAGAAAACCCTGCATTTGTTCAGTGTCACCAGCAACTCTACTTTGGCAGTTAACCATAAGGAGATCATACATGTCACCCCCATCATACAAATTTGAGGGAGAGAAAAATTTCCAAATTGTTCAGCCTACATTCTCTAATCAAGTGCAAAGTGTGAAGTTTCTGATTTTGACTGTATGTGCATGTGTGTGAGAGAAAGAGTGATAAAGTGAAACAGGAAAGGAGGGAGAGAGAGAAATTAGGAGAGTGTGCTAAAAAGGAAAAAGAAATGCATCTCTTTTTCCTCAAGAAATGAAAATGTAATTTGACAAAAATTGTACACTGAAAATACCATCACCTCTGCATCTTATATCTGATCAAAATCAAACTCATTTTTTCCTTGCATATAATAAAGAGCATGTGATAGTGATACCTTATCTTTGAGAGTTATCCTATCTGCTTGAAATCCAGAAAAGGGGTCACATGTACAGAAACTCCCCATTTGTTATTAAGGGAGCCATTCCTTGCCCCCTGGAATATTTTAATACCTAGGGCATAATTTAAACACAAACACACACCCCCACACACATATATCAAGTACACAAGCAGGATGAATCTTGTTCTTAGGGTCAATAGAACATTTTTCTTTTCGGATTATTCCTTTGTTAGAGACTTTGAAACTTTCCACTGTGGAAATAGCTGATTCCACCCAAGGAAACTGGACACAGAAAGGAGCCCCAGGAAGTTTAATAATTTGCCCCTCCTTCAATTGGATAAGTTATTTCCAGAAGCAGTTTGGCACTAGCCCCAAACTATACCCCATAAGCAAAGAAAAAAACCCGGAAGCTAACCAGACCCACCTTTCCTATATGACATTCAGCTTTAAGTGAACGTTTGCTGTTATTGCTACAAGAACTTTGGAGTTGTCACAACCCTTCCTCAACCCCCAACAACCCCAAGCATCTTATCAAATTATTTCTTCTAACATGTTGGAAGTTAAATGTGTGATTTCCAGTCTCAGGTGAGCCCTTAATGCTGCCAGTTAATCATATTGCATTTCTTTAAATCCATTCACTCTGTCTCTTCCACTTATTCAACAAATATTTATTGTATGCTCCCTGAGTATCAGGAACTGTTCTGGAAACTTCATTACAGCTGTAATCAAAACAAACAGACAACACAACAGACAAAAATCTTATGGAGCTTATATTCTAGCATTGGAAAACAACTTTAAATAAGTAAATTATATATTAGAAATATTCAAATATTATGAAAAATAAAGCAAGGGAGGGGAAAGGGAATGTATGAATGTTTGCAGGGAGCTATTTGCAGTTTTTAGTGGGATAACCTCAAGTGACACTTGAGCAAAGACCTGGAGGTAAGGCAGCTAATCACACAAACATCTGTAGAAAGTGCTTTCTAGGCAGAGGATCAGACAGTGGAAAGACCCTGAGGAAGGAACACACAGCAAAATGTGCAGTAAGCAAGGAGTGTGGTCAAAGATGTAGCCACAGAAGGAGGAGGGGTTGAGATCATGTAGCACCTTGCAAGACCTTGGTAAGGATTTATCTCAAGTTCTGTGTAAGATGGGAAGCCACTGGAGAATGTGAGCAAGAGAATAATGTGAACTGAAATGTTTTTAAAGGATCTCTCTAGCTGCTTTTAACAACAGACCATAGAGGAAAGGCAAGACACCAGTTAAGAAGCTATTGTGATAATCCAGGAGAGAAATGGTAAGGCTTGAACTAGTGAGGTAGTGGCATAGGTGGTGAAAAATGATTGGATTCTGGATGGATTTTGGCACAGGATTTGATGATGAATTGAAAATTAGGTATGACAGAGGTGTCAAAAATTCTTCCAATGCCCTTGGCCTGGAGTGCTGGTTTTCTTCAAACCCCCAATAACAACTCCATTCTACTTTCACTCTTAGTTGACGACCTTGCCTCCTATCTCACTGAGAAAAATAGTCTCAATTAGAGAAGAACTTCCTTTAACTCCCACCAAATGTATGCCACGAACTTCACCTGTGCCTATATCCTCTGCCTTCTCTTTTCTTCATATGAACTATATGTGTTTCCAAGGCCAACTTACCCACCTGAGGACATTGTTCCCACTGGTTTCTTCTCTCTCTTCCTGTCATATTTTTCTCTCTCTACATGACCTATTCCTTAGAATAATTTTACCATGTTGATTCAACCTCCCCCTCCAACTTCAGGCCCATTTCTTCCTTCTAGAGGCCTATTTATTTCATTTCCAGAAAAAAATCCTTTAAATTTCTGTTTACATTCGCTGATTCTTCTCCACCCAGTTTTCTTTAACCCACTTTGATTAAGTTTTCCACTGACCACTCCATTAAAAGTACTCAAATCAATTTTCCTAATTACTACCATTTTGCTAAGTCTAAGGTCAGTTCGTAGTCAACATCTCCCTTTTATACCAAGTAGGTATCTAATAAGTGAGATCTTCCTTCAAATTGAACCTCTACCTTCAATTGAATCAGAGCACTGTACTTTACTGGCTTTTCTGCTACCAGATGTCATGTGAGTCCTTTTTTGCCTGCTGATTTGCTGGCACAAAGAACCCAAAATTAGCATCTACCACAGCATTAAGTATGTTGAGAATCTTATTGTATCCCCTAATAAAAGCATCTCCTCTTTGGGAATAAGAACTTCTAGACCTGAAGTTGCACAGATGAAAGTATAAATTTCCCCCAAGTGAGTCACTGGGAATGATGGTGAACAAGGCCCTCCTTTAGCTTCTCAGTTGTAACCTGAAGGACAGTTCCTTCCCTCACAAGGTGTCAGTTCAAAACTGGCACCCTAGCTAAGCTGTCACAAGGCTGTTCTACCACTCCATGTCTCCCGGATGGTGAGAGGGTGACAAGAGGGAGCCATGCTCCTCCTCTTTCTCTGTCTACTTTTTCCTCTTCTGCTCCCTGATCTTCTCAGTCCTTGTGTCTCTTTAACTATACCCTGGTAACTCCATTCAGTCTCATGGCTTTACACACTGTATTGCTCATCTCTTCCATTTTCAATGGTAATGTCTATCTTCCTCCTGATGAGGATGTATTTCACTTCTTTCTATATGTTTGCAGTTAAAGACCCAATGGCTGTAATGGTTTTAAAAGGAGAGAATCGCTAGCACAATCAAAAATTAGTAATCTCAGGGTAAAGGATGATATCGACTGTATTTTAAAACTCCAACTTCCGTGTGAGACCAAAGGAAAAGAGGTTTATTTGGTACAAAATTTATATTTTCTGTACCACACTATCTAACTTAACCTGTCTAGTCAGTTTATTTAAACAACATAATTACATGAAACCTAGAATAGGGCATGAGTTTTTGTTATTCTGTACAGGCTAATATAATACCCTCAATATATTCCAGAATATTTTGGACAGAAAATAAAATAGTATTTGCAAAGTCCCCTTGAGGAACTGGGGGAAAATGTGGAACTATTAAATTTCCCCACCTGGGGAATTCCTGCTATTCTCTTAGGCAATAGGGACTCCCAATTTGATAAGCCAATTCTTCAATCTAGAGGCTTGCTCTTATGAAATGTCTCTCTCCAATGGCAAAGCTAAGCCTTCTTATAACTATGCCTAAAAGTCATGCCCGGAGAGCCTCTTTTGTGTTCAGATGTGGCCTGTATCTCTAAGCCAACTCTTCAGGTAAACTCACTGCCCTCCCCTGCTACATGGGACATGACTCCAGGAGTTCAAGTCTTCCGGGCAATGTGGGACATGACTCGCAGGGATGAGCTTGGCCCTGGAATCATGGAATTGAGAAAACCTTCTTGACCAAAAGGGGGAAAAGAAAAGGAGCAAAATAAAGTTTCGGTGGCTAAGAGATTTCAAATAGAGTCAAGAGGTCATTCTGGAGGTTATTCTTATGCATTGTACAGATATTCCTTTTTAGTTTCTAGTGTATTAGAATAACTAGAGGGAAATACCTGAAACTGTTGAATTGCAATGCAGTAGCCTTGATTCTCAATGATGATTATATAACTATATAGCTTTTATTGTGACCGTGAGATTGTGAAACCCTTGTGACTGACACTCATCCAGTGTATGGGCATATAAATAATAAAATAAAGACAAAAAATAATAAGGAGGGATTAGAGGTATGGAATGTTTTGGGTGTTCTTTTTATTTTTATTTTTTATTTTTCAAATTTTTATTATATTGTGGGCAAGTAATGAATATGTTCTAAAATTGGTTGTGGTGATGAATGCACAGCTGTGTGATGATGCTGTGAGCCATTGATTGTGTACTTTGGATGGATTATATGGTGTGTGAATATATCTCAATAAAATTGCATTAAAGATAGGTATTCTGTTTATAATTTATTTTAAAGGACTGTCACTTGTTAGCAAGATCCCATATTTTAATTAAAAGGTGCATTACTTGAAAACGTTAACTTATTCTGAATCTCTTCTAAGATGTGTGTGAGTAAAAAAAATCCATAGATTATAGTATATTGTCATTACATATAGATGCTAATAATTTTGTCAAAAGCACATTAAGTCCATTCATTGACCTTATGTAATTATTTAAATTCAATTATTATCCATTAAAGTAATAGTTATGTTGTTTAACAATGATTAAATTGCTATCCTGAAATTTTTTCACTTATCTACTTTAAACATTATCTGTTGAACTCCCGCTAAATTAGATTCTCTTACACTACCAACTGCTACTTCCTCTACTACCTTCCTCCCATTCAGTAATCACAAATTTTTCATTAAATCAATAATCATTGCTGGCATTATTGTGACTATCTTAATAGTGTTTCTTACAGAGTCAAGCAATGCACTATGATGTGTTTCCTCTTTTGTTCATTATTTAAATTTTTTCCTGGAGCAAAATATAAACTATTATTTTTATATTTTCTTAGTCTTCAACATATTCTAGTAACTATTACTGATTTATCAACTGCTGCAATAGGTCTGTCATAGCAATATTATTGCTATTGAATACTCACATAAATCAATAATATATCATTGCTTTGTTTCTTTTTATTTCCATGACTTCTCCTCCCACAGTCTTAGCTTCCTGCTGCAATTTGGATAGAGCATGTCCTGAGCCTTCTGCTCAGCTGTCATTCTTGAAATGCCTGCAGTCATCATCCTGGTCTTTGTTTTGGGATCTCCTCTTTTCCTGATGGCATATCTTCTTGTGTCTTGGTTGATTTGATAATTTTGCTAGAGTTCATACTTTGTTTCCTAAAGCACAATACAATGGGAGGTTGGGTCCTTATATGTATTTATTATATTATTATACTTGACTGATATTTTGGCTGGGTGGAGAATTACAAGTTGAAAATATTTATCCTTCCAAATTATGATAACATATCTCCAGTCTCTTCTATCTTCCAAATGATACTATCGAGATTCTCTATGCCATTATGAATCTCTCTTCTTTGTATGTTATCTGACTTTTTCACTTTGCAGACTTTCAGTATTTTCTCTTTATTCCATGTTCTAAAATTGCACAATTATGTGTCTTGGTGTGGATTGTTATTGTTGTCATTATTATTGTTGTTGTTGTTATTATTGATGCTGTGAGGCGCTCCAATGCCCTTTAATCTGAACTTTAATCATGACTCTCATTTCCAGGAATATTTTTCTATTTTCTGTTTAATAATTTCCTCTCTCTCTTTTTATTTGAGCTCTCTTTCTGAAATTTTTATCACACTGTTTGATTTCCTGATCTAATCTTATAATTTTCTTATTTTCTTTCTTCTATTCTCCAGGACTTTTATTTTTTGGTCATATTTCTAGGAGACTACCTGACTTTATTTTCCAAAATTTCTGACCCTCATAAATTTAATTTACACAGGATTTTTCTTTTTATTTTCCTTTTTCATTTCATGGATCCTAATCTTGACTTATGGGTAAAATACTTTTGATTATGTGGTTGGGGATATTAATTCAAGTGATTTTTTTCTTAGTTTCCTTCTACTGCCCACTTACATAGATCTTGTTCTTCATTTGTTTCTTTTGATCTCTGTCTTTAGAATATTTGGGCATCCTTGACTGTCCATTCATGAAAAGCATTAAAAAGCTGACTGGAAGTTTTAGGTTTGGAGATGGTGATTGTTATGTTGGAACTTCTCTACAAGTTGCTGTGCTAGTTTGGATACATTATGTCCTGCCAAAAGCCATATTCTTTAATGCAATCTTGTGGGGGCAGACATATTAGTCTTCATTAGGTTGGAACTTATTGATTGTTTCCATGGAGATGTGACTCAATCAACTGTGGGTGAGAGCTTTGATTGGATTGTTTCCATGGTAGTGTTACCCCACCCATTCAGGGTGGGACTGAATTAAATTACTGGAGTCATATAAAGGAGCTGACAAACAGAAGGAACTCAGAGCAGCTGTGAGTGACATTTTGGAGAGCAACTGAGAGAGACATTTTGGAGACAGTTGCTGAAAGCAGACTTTTGCTGACACTTTGGAGATGTTAGCCGAGAGTTTGCTCCAGAGAAGCTAAAAGAGGACAAAGCACCCAAGAGCAACAATTTATAGAATGCACAGGAGCTGAGAGAGGAGCTGGAACACAACCTGGGATCAGCAGATGCCAGCCACATGCCTTCCCAGATAACAGAGGTTTTCCGGATGCCACTGGCCTTCCTTCTTTGAAGTTATACTCATGTTGATGTCTTAAGTTAGACATTTTCATGGCCTTCAGACTGTAATTTGTAACCAAATAAACCCCCTTTATGAAAGCCAATCCATTTCTGGTATTTTGCATAACAACAGCATTAGCAAACTGGAACAGGTGCTTATGTTGCAAACCATCTTTTTACTTTAGAGACCTATCTATGACAGTATTTAAAGGTTGTTTTTCCGTGATCATTTGGAGGAAAAGCATAATTTCTCTTACCCTGGGGAGCATAGACCCTATTGCCTGCTGATATTTGTATAGAAGGGAAAAGGGCTGGTGCTCCCACCTTGCATATGGGCTCTTAATTCTCATTTCAGTGGTGTGATTCATATCTGCAGGACCCAACTGTGACTAGTGTTTCCTGACAAGTCAGTCTGATGTAGCCACCAGTCCCTCACTATCACATTATGCTATTTTTAATTATCTGCATAATTCTTGTCACTATCTGATATTTCTCTTGTTTACTTACTGTTACTTTATCTGCATACCCATCTTGAATGAAACCAGGCACTTTGTCTATCTTGTTCACTGCCTAGTACCCAATACAGAGTCAACAAATATCCATTGACTAAATAAATGAATGCATTAGTGAATGGCATCTGAATTTCCTTCTAGTGTGTTTCTCCAAAGAAAAAACTGCAAGTGGAAGTAGGGTTGGGAAGTGAGGACAGAATTGCATGACTCTCCAGTTAGTTCTCTTTTATGCTACAGTTTTCAACACCCATATTTTTAGCCCTGAAGACACAAATTGGAGGCTCCTTATCATTATCCACCTCTCTTTGCATTTAGGTTATGGCCTCTCTACAATGCTGCTTGAGTTCCCACTCCTCTGTTAGCTATCTTCTCCTTTTCTCTTAGTACTGAGGAGTTTGTACTTTTCTTATTCTTTTTCTCTTATTTAAGTGAAAGAGACAAACAATCTAAACAACTGAGGCTTCTTCATCATACTTAACTGAAACTGGATTATTTTAATATGGAAACTGTTTTGTTTTCCTTTCTTTCCCTTGCCTCATTATAAGGAGAGAAAGAAAATATTTTTCCTCACTTCCCATAAAATTTTGAAACTTAAACCTTGTCTTCTCTCAAGAAAAAATATTTTTGCTAGTTAACTGAGCTTCCCATTTAATTGATCATTAAAGTCTATTTACATATGTCTATTTTGAGTGTCCATGGGCCATTTGGTGATTGAATCATTGTCTCCTGACCACTGGTCCTTCTCTGAGAGAGACCCTCTGTCACCTGCACCTGAGCCTGTTCTGACTTCCCTAGCAATGCTGACAGGACTTCACTTCCTCAGCTATGGTTCCTCACCCACTTAGCAGAAATCACGCCAGTCAATGGGCCAAGATGCTGTTTAGATAACCTTCAGATTAAAACAGAAAGACACATCCACAAACAAATCCCATAAAGGATTTGGGGCTCTGGGTGCCAAGTAGGAAGATAATGTGGAAGCTCTGATCCAGACAACCCTGGAACCCCCCAATCCAAGACAATGGTGAGTGACCCTTGTTATAAAAGTATTTTTTAAACTATCCATCCTTTCCTTTAAAAAAACACAGCCCCAATTCAGATTACACTTTAGCCTTCTAATATAAATAAATAATACTTGTTCGATGCAACTGAGGCTTCTTTAATTTATTAGTGTCATTAGACTTAACATAAAAGGCAATATTATTGAATTATACTTGTACTTTAAGAATTGTTATGTATTACTTTTATTTATTTATTTACTTTTATTTTCTTGGTGTACCAGCTGTAGGAAATATTTTCAGAAAATAAATTCTTAACTTTATTTTCAGGAAATGATACTACAAAACTGCAATATATTTCATATTTGCTTCCTGTTTTTATAGTTCAATCCAGTATCTGCATGTGAGAATAGCTCAGTCTTATAGGAAAAGGATCCTTTCCGATTATTCAATGGCCGTGATGTCAAACAGCTGTTGGAAAAATAGGGAAATAAATAAAAACATTGGGGAAAAATGCACTACAAAAATTGCCTAGAAACAATTGAAAAGAGAGAGGGCAAGAAACAAACCAAAGACATAAACAATAAAACAGTCCAGGTAAAGATTTTGAAATATTCGATGAAAAGTATGGAAACTTGTATGAATTTGTGGGGATAATTTATCAAAATAGGTCCCTTAAATAAAGCTGGATATTTGCTGTGTTATAAATGCAAATTTATTAATTTGATGCCATTTGAGGGGCATAAATTATTTGGTGACGTTTTATCTTATGGTCAAAAAACATGTATATATGAAGGAGAGGGAAATGCTTTCCCCAATATAAAAGATACAATTAGTAGGAAAAGATGTTTTCAGCAGCAGCTTCTGAGAGGAATTATAAACCACAAAAAGAAAAAATTAACTGCTAATTTAGCCCTAAACTCAATTTTCCTATTTGATTTTGCTTAGTTAATTGATGTTCTAGCCAAACATAAATTACAAGCATAAGACAGCATGGAATTCTCCACAGGTATCTTAATAAACCAGATGCAAATTTAACTGTAACCCAGATTTTGGAAAGGTATGTGCTGCCACCTCCCCCCCACCCCCACTTCCATCTGAGCAGCTGAAATCACACTCCCTTAAGATGTTTCATAGATTATATATATATATAAATTATAATGAATTAAGGTTTTTTTTAATGTGACCATAAAGAATCTGAAAAAAATCATCAACCAAAAGATGATTATATTGAAAGATGATAAATTTTAATTGATTAATATATGGTTTCTTATTAAAGCAGGATAAAGTGAGAGGAGTAAGATGCCAGATTGTGAGAAGTCCAGCCACAGCCTGATTCCCACAGGAAGCTCAGGAGAGTAAATTGCACCACACAGGCAAGGGGACAGGACTGTTATATACCAGCATCAGTGTGTCATTGCCACCACTGGGATATGGCTAGGATATCAACTCCAGATGTCTCTTACCAAGTAAGCTTCCATTCAGCCAAGGCCAATTCTTAGAAGGTATTCTGGTTTGCTAATGCTGCCATCATGCAGAATACCAGAAATGGATTGGCTTTTATAAAGGGGGTTTATTTGGTTACAAAGTTACACTCTTAAGGCCATAAAGTGTCCAAGCTAAGGCATCAACAATAGGGTACCTTGACTGAAGGATGGCCAATGGTGTCTGGAAAACCTCTGTTAGCTGGGAAGGCACATGGCTGGCATCTGCATGCTCCCAGGTTGTGTTTCAAAATGGTATTCTCCAAAATGTCAGTGTCACCTTTCAATGGCCATCTTCAAAATGTGTCTCTCAGCTGCAGCACTGAGCTCTTTCTGTCTAAGCTCTTACAGGGCCCCAGTAAACTAATCAAGACCCACGCTGAAAGGGAGGGGTCACACCTCCATGGAAATTATCTAATCAAAGGTATTACCCACAGTTGGGTGGGTCACATCTCCATTCCAGCCTAATCAACACTAACACATCAGCCCCCACAAGACTGCATTAAAGAACATGGCATTTTGGGGGACATAATACATCTAAACCAGCACACAAGGGTACAGTTGTAACCACTATCTGCCAACACCTGTAGCATTTGCAGATTGGTTGCATTGTTCAGTAAAATTGAAAAACAGTATCTGCTCCAAGTAGAAATAATCATGATAAGTTGTTGCAAAACTAGAGTGAGAGCATATGAATATAAATACCACATCCAAAACAGGTCTTCAGGTAGGTACAATGAAAGGAAAAATACAGGTTTAATTGGAATAGTTTAATGAAAGTAATTCCTATAGGCAACTATAAATTATGACTAAATTATGATTTTGTTTATTGTGACTCTATTGTATTATGATTAAGTCCAGGAGTTTAAGATACTTGAGCACTAGCAAACACAGCTGATGTTTTGGCACTCCATTCCTGTGAGACTGTAGAGGGCCAAGTAGAACAGCAGAACCACTTCCCATACACTGTTTTCCTCAAGAGATCCTTGGGCAGCATACACTTTGATATGATGAGGACTGCTTTTTCACTCAGGGAAAAAGATATACTTGAAATCCAAGCTAAACGGCCAAGTTGTAATTAACATGGCAGGAAAAAAGCATTACTATTCATAGTTAAATCCTCCCAGGAAAATTTGAGGCAACAGGGTAACAGATAATTACTAAAACAAATGTTGCCAATTAATAACAAGACTGGGAACAATCGTCCTATCATCAAATCAAATCTCCCTGGGAAATAGCAGTAGGCTCGTCACCAAATTTAATCTCCGTAGGAAATACCATTTGTCCCCACCTGATCCCATCCCAGCACTGAATTGCAACCTGAAAAAGTAGCTAGCTGTCCTCTCTGTGCCATTGAGCAGATGCAGTTCTCTCTACTCTCCTCTCATTTTAGGCATCTACTTCATGTTCTGTGTCTATAAAGGTAGGAATCCTCTCAAAAGAAGTAGTTGATGTAGAGCTCCCCTTCCCATGAGTAGCCTTATATAACAGTGACAGGAATTCTTAGAAATGGAAAAGAGTTCTTTATTTCCAAAGGAATGAACATGTAATGGTAGAAGGTATTTTTAAGGAGGAGGAAATCCTTGCCATGTGCGTATGCCATTCTCCCCATGTGCTCTGCCCATTCAGAAGACAATCATGAGTCAGTGCATAGAGGCAATCTTAGTGGAAATGCTGAGACCAGTCCCCAGATCTTCTAAGTCCAATCCTCCTTTACCAACAAAGTTCCCTGCGAAGTATCCTTTAACCCAACCAGTATTATTTTCCTATCTAGCAAAAAAGGCAGATCACCTGGATTTGAACCTTGGCCCTACTGTTTACAGACTCCTTGGTCATTTTAACTTTTCCATGCCTCAGCTTTTTCATCTAATGTGGGGATATTAGTATTACTTGCCTCATAAGTATTTTTATGATTAAATAAGTTATTTGAAACAGAATAATGCCTGGCATATAGTATACACTAAATGTGTTATTATTATTATTATTCCCCACAAATCTTTCCACTATTTTTCTTATTTCTCATATTTAAAAGAAGGCTTTTCTAAAAGTCCCTCAAATATGGAAAAGTCAAGTAGAAAATGAGACCGCAGCGAAGTGAAATGAGAAAGTGAGTCAGATTTCTCATTCAATTTCCACTCCATTTCCCATTATGCCTATCTTGACAAGGGGCGTGTGGTTTCATGATAATTTTCATTTCTGTAAACATAAGTATTTGTCAGTAATTTTCAGTTGAGCACCTACTATGTGCCAACACTGTGCTCAGCACTGGGAAGACATACCCGTATAGAGTGTAGTCTCTCTATCAAGAAAAGTTACAGTGTAGATGAGGAAACCAAAAACTGACAGCACATAAAATCTACTAGCAAAATAGGAACCACCACCAAGCCAAAACCGCATAGTCAATCCATGCCTGAGTCCTGGTGGCCTTGACTTCTGAGCATTTCTTGAATCTATCCATTTCTCTCCATCTCCATTGCTATCCTTTTAGCCCAAGCTATCATCATCTATCCTGGCTCCTTTGTCTCGTCTGTATTGTCACAACAGTCTTGAATCTGCACTCCCAACAGGTACCCTCATTTCCTCCCATCTATTCTCCTCTTTTTAGCCAGAGTGATCTGCTCAAATTGCAAATATGATTATGTCTCAGACTACCTGCCTGCTTAAAATGTTTCAACAACTTTACATTGCTTTTAGGATAAAGTCCAAAATTCTTCATGTGACAAAGTCCTGCTAGTCTACCCTGCCTCTCTGGTCTCAGCTCTCACTCTGCTCTCACTAGCCCAGTACAACTACACTGCCCTTTTTTAGGCCCTCAGATAACCAGTTTCTCCTTTGCTGTAAGACCTTTCTCACAAGCTTTTATCCCTGTCTCAATAGTTAACTTTGTTAGTAGGGCCTTCCCTGACCTCCCCAATTAGGGAAATTCTTTCTATTACAGTCTCTTATTAAACTGTTATTCCTTTCATTAATAGCACTTATCATAGCTTTACTTTATTTTTAGTTGTGCAATTATTTGATTACAGCTAGAAAGGGAGAAAAACATTAACCTTGATAGGGCATTGATAAATCACCAGACTAGTATGGTACTTAACATGAAGTAAGTCTTCAATAAATATTTGCTGAATGAATGAATGAATGAATGAATACAATCAAGTAACAGTGCTAGGAAAAGGTAGGAGGCAAACCATACAGGGGAGCATAGATCTATGTCCTTTCAATCCTTCCATGCTTATCAGCTCCTAGCATGATTACACGACTTGCTCTCACTGTCACCAGAAACTATTGCAGCACCAGCCCTGGCCCTCGAAGAAAATTTGGAAGCCTTGTACACGGTGTTACCACTGGATAATTTTTTCTTAAATTCACTCTCCTTAGATGATAAAAGCAGGCACAGATTTCAAAACTCCAGTACTAAATGTGTTCTTTTGTGGAAACCAAAGAAAACTAACCCTAAATCTTCTGAATCATTCAATTCTATCATTTCCACTATTATGTGCCATTGCAGCATTCATCTTGCAAGGAAAGGTTTCTTGTTTTAATGAGTTCTGAGAGGCCAAAAACATGGGCTTGGGAAGGCCATGGAAGTTATTTCATAATAATGAATGAATGTTCATCTTAAAAAAAATACAGACCTATTTTATTCCATAATTGGAAACAGAAATCAAGATTCCTCCAGTGTATCATAGGAACTCATTTCAGGCAGTCAAACAATCTCACACGTTGTCTATTAGATCTTGTGAAAAGCTCTGGTGAAAAGAATCCTTATTTAGGTATGAGCTTTTTATAGCATTAAAAATAAATCATGATAAGCTGATTTTACTGGGGGCAGATAACGAAAAGAAAGCATATATATAATTGTGGCACTGAAGTAATGGTTTTGTGCCTCTGCTATTGCCAATGCTCACGAAAAATGAGGGAAGGGCACTTGTTTGACCCTTTAGTGAACAAGCTTTCTCCTTTACCTCATCCTTTAGTAATCCATCCATGAATTAGTAAATAAACTGTAAGGAAAAGTCATCGGGTACACTTGAGCCCATAATTTTATGGAAAATCCTTTTTCTTTTTCTTTACACAGGTGAAAATAGAGTCAAGAGAGAAAGTAAGTCCTCAGGTTTGATATTTCCTCTTTGAAGAAGGTAATTTACTGCAAGGAAAGACATTGGATGATCAAGTGTTTACTACTATGTTAAATGATTATGCAAAATAGAGCCAAGAAGGGAAAGAAAATGACTTTGATTAAGAAAGCTTTGGAAAAGTCTCTTGCTTTCTTTGTTTCAGTTTGTTACCTATTATTCTGTAAGGAAGATGGATAGAATAGAGAAGTAAACTTGTTCAAGGAAGTCAGTGTTTAGCTACTTCCCTGGTTTTGAATTGCTAATTTATTTCTTAAACTACCAGAAACATGCCTGTAATGATTATTTCCAGAATTTTTCATGAATTACACAGCACTCTTTCTTAGACTTTGGTTTGGAGATATCAATATGTCACTTGCCACAAGTATAAGTCTGAGGTTCATATTTTGCCTATTTCATTAGTACATGATAATGCTGTACTTTTGTGAGACAGAAATCTTGAATCTGTTACAAGATGCATTTTTAATAAACTGATAATAGAGCCACTTGGGAATGATAACTGGATGCAAACTTTTACATTTTAATAACGTCAATCATTTACTTAGCATGCTTGCATTTAATTAGCCTATAATCAGAAAAGTATAATCAAATACTTAAATTGAGGGCTTATTTTTGTGCCATAGATGTTACTTGTGTAATGTTCATAGCCTGAATTGAACACATATCTATGAAATGGCAAAAGATCATTGAAGTTGATTTCTTTTTTTAGCCTTGAAACTTTGCAGTACATATGACCTTGACAATCTGTAAGAGAAAAAATAAGCTGAGTTTGATTTGTGAGTTTTATTTTATAGATAAATAAGAACAAGTTTCTTGAGTTCACTAGGGACTTGAGGGGCACTCCATCACTTTCTCTTGCCGTTTGACATCTTAAAGGAAAGATGAAGTGGAAATGAAAGAAATTACATGAACCGAGAACTCCCAGGAGAGTACCAAATGCTGTCAACTCTCAAGGAAGGTGAAACATTATTGCTATGTAGATTTTTCTCATAAAATTGTTCCATTCTAGGAGCACAGCACTAGATCAAGTAATGTGACTGTTTGTGTGCCTCTGCAGTGACATTTTATCCAAGTGCACTGCATTGAAAGAAAAACCAATTAATTTTGATTTCACTGCACCTATCCCCAGAAGACTCAACCCTCTTGTTGTTTAAATAGAATAATTAAAGGAAAAATAAAATTTCCCCAAAGAAAAGACCTTTTGGTTCTATTACTGTAAAGCATAGAAATGAAATAATTTGTTGCCTTAGAAAGAAATGAACTGCAAACTCTTTCCATCTGTTTATTTAAGAAAGAAGACTGGTTACCTCATCCTCACTGCCATCAACTATTAGGTTTTTCGTTCTGGCTTCTGCAGCATCGAGGACTGCTCATCCGTCAACAGTTTCACACGCCAGGGCTGGCTATACCTACCCTTGCCGAATGATGGGCAAGCCATGTAGAATGCCCCAAGTTGTAAAGAGTAGTGAGCAGATGTCGGATAACTAGGAAGCCTTGTCACTTCCTTAGCTGCTGCTCAGAGGCAGACATGAAAATTTAAATCTCCAGGACAAGACCCAGTCACCGAATCTCCAGCTCAAAGCTTGAAATGTCATCCTCAATCAATCAGTTGTGAGGGATCACATAATACTTTCTTAGCTTTTCTTCTGAAAGAGACTGGACATTCAGTATTATTTGAAGAAAACAGAGGTATGGTTATCACACATTCCATCAACATTGCTTTTGCAAGTGAGATAACCAGTGGATAAACCCTGTCATGGGTGGTCAGTCTTGTCAATTGGACAGAGCACTTAGATGTTGCAGAAGATAACAAGTTCTTCTAAATGAGAAGCAGTTTCCTAAAATTAAACTTGATTTTGAAAGACCTTTGAAAAGTTCTAATCCCTTTACAAGAAGTTCCATGAATTGTATGAATTTCTGGAATTGTTAATTTAAGATAATAGGAAAGGTTTATGAATCTGACATCTTTTATTTACATTTTGGGCCATGAGTAAAATTTATACAAAACATGCTCACCACTCACATTCAGAAAGGCTGGTAAGAGTAAATATAGCAGCCAATGGGATTTCTGCAGGCTAAAAAGTTACCCTATATATTTTATAAAATAAAAAAAATAAAAATTGCTAAGCACTCTCCGTTTAGACTGGCAATAACTCTTGACTATCAGTTTTGACTTGACAATAGATAGCAAATTAATCATTTTTTATCTCCACAAACATTCAGAAGCTCATGAATAGGTATGTGAGATCTCTGAATTTTAGCTTAAAGTTTCACAATTTCAGTCAAATAAAAATACTTGAGAACAATTGTAGTGCTTTCAATACTGCTCCTCATGGTTGAATTACAAGGAAGCCCCAACATTAAAACTTTCTTGATCCTCATATCAGTTCTTCCTTCATGGTTTAAACATAAAATAAGTATTTAGACTTTCAAAGAATTGAGCACAAACACCATATGCCTTTGACATTTCGCGACTAATAGACAATGATTTTAGCAAAAAAAAAATTCTCTTCTTAATTTTGGCAACAAAATTCCATCCACGGTATTGCATTCCTTGGCTGTTGTTGCTCACAGAGCCAAGGACACAATCAATTAATGTAAAAGATAAAATCAATGATGGAAATACATAATTTAAGCACAGTTACAGGAAATTAACTTCCAAAGGCAAAATTGGAAAAAAGCGAGAATTTTCGGCTATCTGCCGCCTTGTGAGGTGTGGCAGAAAATCTAATACATTCCAAATATATACTTCCATTCAGGGATTTACATTTAAATCCTGGGCTCTCAAGTAAAATGTTTCTAAGGAATTTTCCTGTGGACTCTGGAGGAGGTGTCATCTCATCACGCACTTTGTGTGCAAGCAATTCAACAACCCTCAAGGGTAGATATATCTGTGTAACGTTAACAGTATGATATACTAACTGAAGGACTGTGGTTGCAGTATTTCTTCCTCTAGTCACATGGAAGAGAGGGCAGAGTCTATGCTCAAGCCCCCAAGGTAGGGCTGTTAACATAATGTGCAGACAGAAAAGAACATATTTAGAAGAATTTGTGATGTTTAAAGACAAGTTTTTACTACTTCAGTGATTAAAAAACATATTCCTCTGAACTTGAGATGATGCATCAGTGTGGAGAACAATCACATGTGAGAGGATGATGTGGCCTCTAAGACGTGAGGTGGGACACTCACATGTTTGGGGTCCAAAAGTAGAGAGGACCTGTGCCATACTTCTCGTTATGAGCCCTCAAGATAAAAGCCTTGCAGGATACCCATCTTATGACAGTGTGGAAGCTTTAGAATAGAGAAGGCTACATGGATGACAGGGCTGGAGACAAAATCTTCAAATTTCTCACCATCCCAGAGCAATGTGGTAGAGCAGTTCAACATTTTGCAAGCCCCCATAAAGGAGTGAAATTTAGGTGAGAAAGGGTTGATGAACCTAAACAGACTTCAGAGTACAGGTGAAGGGATAGAGCAACAATACAACTATCACTACAAATGAGATAGGAAATTGGATGTCCAGCAGTGTCATCAAGGAGGTTTGACCAGGAGCATGGACTAGTGGAGACTGACATTTCAACAGATGCAAGCAAAATGAGATGCCACACTAGGATCAGGCACTACACCACTTTGTCTTCATGCTATGTAACCCTCCAGAATTCAGATATAACATGGTAGAAAGGGGAGAAGGAAAATCCTGAGCTGCTCTCAGAGAAAGGATATTGAGGTATCAAGAAAGTTCAGTTATAGAAAATACATATTTTTATTGAAATTGAAGTTTTTGCACACATTTGCAGCCTAAAAATTCATATTCACTTCATATATTAAAGACAAACTTGAATGAGGTCAGTTGCCATATAACTAAATGTAGGAAGCAGTTCCATAAGTTTCAATATTATGAAGGTAATGGAGACAAGGAAGGAAGTTGTGCTATTTCCAGTTATGTAATATAAAATCTATTCTACAACTGGTTACTTTAGCTTATCAATATTTGCTCATCTAACACAGGGTTTGGCAATATATGTCCCCTAGACCAAATCTGGACCACTGCCTCTTTTCTTATGGCTAATGAGCTAAGATTGCATTTTGCATTTTTAAATAGTTGAAAATAAAAGAAGTATATTTTGAGATGTGAAAATTGAAATTCAAATTTCAGTTTCGTTATAAATAAAGTTTTATTGGAACAGTCTCATGCCTATTCATTTATATATTTTAGCTTTGTGCTACAATGGCAGATTTAGTGGCAACAGAAACCATATAGCCTGCAAAGTCTAAACTAATTGCTGTCTGTCGCTTTACCAGAAATGTTTGGCAACTCTTTATCTAGCTATACACTTTCAGGTTGAACAGAGACTGAGAACCCAGGGTGTGTCATCCAACTCATCAGATATGTTTGTTAGGATTCTCCAGCTGGTTGGCTATAAATTAGTTAATATCAGGCCATTTTAAGTGAGTTAAGAGTATGTAAAGTCCTTAGAAGAGAGCCTGGTACATAGTAAGCACCATCTACCATAGCTATTCTTCTTCTTTTCATTTGTAGTCTCATATAATTTGAAATTGTCCTGCTAGCTAGTGCTAGAACTCACTTATGTTTCAATATTATTATTTTATTTTTTTAACTCAAAAAGCCAAGTTTCCATTCAATATATATTCCAGTTGAAATAAAAAGTCACTTCTCCTTTTTTTAAAACCAGAAAATTTCAATCTTCATGCCTTGGTCACCTCTGAAATGAGGACCTATATTCTACAGAGATGTCCTGTCATTCCACAATCATTAACAGATAAATTCTTTGAGTTTTCAATAAACCAGTAATAATAGTAGTCAGTATTTATTGCATGCCCTTCACCTGTTAAGTATTTTAAATGCATATTTTCACTTAATTCTCATAACATCCCACAAGGTAGTGCTGTCTCCATTCTATAAATGAGAAAACTCAGGCTCAGAGAGACCAAGGGACTTGTTCATGGCTGCCATTCCTAAGTGGCAGATCTTAGACCCAAACACTAGTCTACTTCTGTGCTCTCTCCATTGAGCTATATTGCTTTATTTCCTACACACACCCCAAATTTCTAGTTCACATATCATTCATTCTCTTTGAATCAGTCTTCTTTTTGACAGAAAAAAAAAAATCTCCCTTTTACAAATTGATTAAAGAGAACCAGAAGTCCAGTTGGTGGTCTGGAATGAATTTATTCTGTGAGCTAAGGCCCTGGGTAGTAATGAAGCTCTCTTCAGCTTAAACTTGCCTCTTCAGCACCATTTTTGTAATAATTGTCTCTATAGACAGTAGAAGCAGCTTAGGTTGTCCATTGGCTTCCTGTGGTGACAGCTGGGAAAACAGCATATATTCTGATTTATCTTGTGAGGTCTAGACACAATTTTCTTGCCCCTAGATGACAGAGACATTACTACCATTGTTGTTCTTTCCAAGCAGATAATCTGACTAAAAAGATTAGTGAGTGCTTTTTCACCTTGACTTTTAACATATTTTGGTTACTCTTTGCAGGGCATTGTGGCTTTTATAATCCCGTCCTTTTTATCAATCAGTGTATTCTCGACATGATAGGCCTCAGTGTTTTCTTATAAACTCATTACTTAGAAACTGAAGATAACACAACAATATTTTCAACCTAATTTTCCTATTAGCCAATTTATTTATCCTTCTTAAGTGTATTCAACTGATAGTTATTTTCTTCCCTCAATCATACCTCCTCAAATTGAATTTGCCAGGCTCTGGAGGTACTGTTAGGGCTTTTCTCTCTGCTAAATTAAGATTTTAAAAATATACTGACTAATAACCAACACCCATGTTTGAGGCTTTATTAACACCACACATGTTATTGATGCTTAATAAATATTTTTTGTTTAGATAAGCAATTTTACTCAGTTCAGCATGAAGTTGAACAAAGAGTACATATTAGCTGCCAACCAGGGACAAGAGGAAGAAGATATTATTCCTGTTCTTGAGCTGCTATACTAGTCAGAGTGTTAGGTGCTGAGAAGTATATAAAGATGAAAAAAGACTCAGTGCTTATACTCAATTAATTCATAGCATAATGAGATATGCAGATGACTGCAATAAAATGTGAGTGTTGAAAATCATATAGGTGGGTATAAAGGAAAACTCAGAAGTGAGAATCAGGAAATATTTCTTGGGTCAATAACAAAAGTTCTGGATATGTAGGAATGGTGAGATTTAGATATCTGGAAATGGGGTACTAGATATCCTAAAAGGAGGGAAGAAACTGCACAATATTAAATAGCAAAGAGGGAAAGCATAGTATGATAAAGGAAAAGGAGAACTAAACTAGGGAGCTTGAAAGACATCTGGGACTAGATGGTGGGTGTGTGGTTTTAAATGCCATGCTGAGGAGTTTGGTCTTAAGGCAAGAAAGAAACCATCGAAGACTTTTGAGGTGGCAGGTGGCAATACCAGGACTCTGTTTTAAGAAAAAACACCTAATCACTTTTTTATAGGATAGATTGAAGAGGAGAGAGACTCAGAGGCAAGACCAGTAAATAGGCTTTTATGGAAGTCCAGGATACAGTCAATGAGAAATTGAAATAGGGTAGCCATAATGATAATTGAAAGAAAACAAAATATGAGTAAGAGTGATATCACAGAGATACAATGGATACCACTGGGGCAAGTAATTGGACTTGGAGATGAGGCTGAGAGAGGAATTATATGTCATCGCTTCACAATAATCCTAAGAACAAACAACCACAAAACCTCAGTGACATACAACAATAAATATTTTTTTTGCTCATGTGTTTATGGGCTGATTGGGCAGTTCAACTCACCTGAGCTAGACTGGTAGGGTACAAGGGATGCTTGTTCAGGCTTCTGCTGATCTTGGCTGGACTCTGTCATACATCTGGGTCTTCAGCTGGGGCAACAAGGCTGACTCTGCTCTTTCCTTTCCCGTCCTCTACAGGCAATTTCTCCTAGTGAAGACATCAATGCAAGAGTATGAGCAGAAACGCACAAGCATACTTTCAAGGTTCTGTTTGCCTCATATTTGGTCTCACTGACCAAAGCAAATCATTTGACTGATCTCAGAGTCAAAGTGGGAGAGGATGACAAAGTTACAGAGCAAAGGTTATAGATACAGGGTGGGTATTAATTGGAGCAATCAGTAAACTACAGGAGTAAAAAATCACTCCAGAGTTTTATGGAGGGAATAAGAAAACTGTTCTAGCAAGTTCTCAGTCTTCTATCAAAACTCAGTTCAAGTATCACCTCTTCTGTAGAATCTTGCCTACAGCTCCTCTGGGATCTCACTGTTTCTTACATATATTTCTATTATTTAAATAATCATGCATGCTATTTGTCTGTTTTGTGTCTACCTCTTTGTATTCAGCTGTGATCTCCCTCAGGGAGAGACCATACTACAGTCTCAAGAACTAGGTTCAAATGTCAGTGCCACACCTTACCAGCTATTTGACTGGGCAATTTCTTCTTTGTGTGTCTCTATCTGTAAATTGGGCATGCAAATAATACTGAAACATGGCGTGTTGGGAGCATTATATGAAGTAATTTGTGAAAAGCCCAAGAAATGTTAATAGTTATTATGATTATGAATCATTATTTTTATTTTCATTGACTCATAGCCTGTTGCAGTGCTTAACACATGAAAGATAGTCAAAAATGTCTGTTGAATAAACTATTGAATGAAGGAACAAATAGATGAAATTATGGAATAAAGAGAGTGCAATTGAACATGAAAGGAAAAAAGAGGAGTATTTGATGGAATCAGCACTAAAGAGGCAGAAGGAGATGGAATTATGAGAATTAAAGGACAAATTGGCCTTGGAAAGAAGGGACATTTTGCCGTGTATTAGTCAGGATTCTCCAGGGAAACAGAACCAACAGGGGATTAAATATATAACTAATACAAATATTATGAGATTTATTACAGGAATTGGCTCACGCTGCTGCTGAGATGGGCAAGTTCAAATTCCAAAGGGCAGGCCACAAGCTAAGAAGGTTCTTGGTATAATCTCTAGGAGAACCTAGCTGGCTGAAGTAGAGATGGAAATTCTTCCTTCTGACTGTTGAAATAATCAATTCTCCTTTTAAGGCATTAAACTGAGACTTCTTCCATTGTTGAAGGCAATCTCCTTAATTGATTGCAAATGTAATCAGTCATAGATGCAATCAATTTATGGATGATTTAAATCCATGAAATATCCTCACAGTAACAATCAGGCCAGTGCTTCCTTGACCAAACAAGTGGGCAACATAACCTGGCCAAGTTGATGCATGAACTTAACCATTACATGCCTGAATAAGCACGGAACAACATACCTGATGGACAAGGATAAAGAAATTTTGAGATGGAGAATAGAAAAGCAAGAAGTGAGATCATTATCATAGAAGCATTTAAAATCCAAACTGGCAAGTTTTGACATCAATGATAATTTTCCATGGATCTGATACTCTATGTTCACATGTGTTTTAAATGCCTTCTTTGAAAATCAAGCATTTTAATGACACAATTATAATTGTGGTTCTGGTTTTGTTTTTGTTTTCCTGTTTTAATATGATTTAAGGTATACAGTGCACATCAGATGGGACTTTCTCTACGTAAGTGAGGATCAAGGACAACCTACCTATTGTACCCTAATAGCATGTTGTTTATCTTCTGAATGTAATGGTGTACAGACAATATATATAAAGGTCACAGAATGTTTCTTAATAAACATACATCATTTAAAATATAAAGAGAAGAATTAAATCCTTACAGATATTAAAACATTTCAGCACTCTAAGGCTCTTCACCTTAGAGATTTCATAGAATACAATGTGATAATTGCTTTCCTTGACTCGTTCAAACTGCCATTTCCTTGAGTTGACAGTTGGGGCATAAGTACATTTATGCGCCATGTAATTGGTCTGCATTACTGTAACTAGGTGAAAAGTTAATGAAGAGCAATACACCTAATAATAGCTTGCCAGGAATCATAAAATTTAATATAGTACATGAACTCTCAAGGTGTCAGAATGGTGTGTTAAAAAGCAGTATCTAAGAGAAAGAAAAAAAAATCTAGTTGCCAATATCTAGGAAAAGAGAACTGGGCAAATGGGAAGAGACACTGTGTTTTCATAATCTTCATATTTTAGATTAGAATTCCTAGCAGAAGTAAATGTGGGTTATTTGAGAATCACATATTAATAGAAACTAACTGGAACTTAAAGGTTCCCTTTGTTTCTCTGATGAGTAGTTCTAGAGCAGCCTACATTTTCCCAGGAGCATGAAGAAGAGCCAGTAAACTGTGCTCATTCACTGATGTAAGGCCAGCATCTAGCACTACTGGTGTTCAACAGGTACTTACTCAAAGAATAATTTAATAAATAAATGATTGATTAAAACTCATGTATTTTGACCTACAAATCAAATATCAGACATTATCTGTGTTGCATTCTATGATTGAGAAAGTATAAAGAATATGTAAATGCCATCTTTTCAAGAAAGAATAGATTTTTTTCTTACTTCTCTCATTCAATATTTATCTTAATGATGCTCTAGAAAGAAGCAAAAATAGTAAAAGTGCAAATGTGCACTCAAGAATAATTGGCTTTGCAAAAAGAAGATAATTTAAGTGAGTTCACCTAAAATAGGATGGAGAATTTCATATTACACAGCAAAGAAAGAGATCAATTAGCCCTTCCTCTTGAATACTGAAGCTGAAAATTATGTAAATAGGTTTAATTTGTATCTTTACAGGTCATGTTATAATTGCAATTTTGCACTAATTCTTAGAACAAATCAAGAATGAATCAAGTGTTCATTGATTTGTGGAAGAAATATTTTTCTAAGAAAATTATGTTATAGCACATTCTATTCAAGTTTAAATTTCATATCACAGATGCAAAAAGGCTCATTTTCATTTTCCAGATTTCCCTCTTAGTCTTTCAGTGTTTAAACAATTCCTTAAAGAAAACCCATCATGTATGAATAAAGTTGCTTTTCTCCTCTGATGCTTGCTTCCACAGCTTCACTTTTAACTGGCTGTGTATGAGATTCAAGCAGTTCTCCCACATCACTTCCTAAATGTTGGAACTTTCGCACTTTCACTTTTCAGTCAAACTGACATATTGTTATATAATAATAGCATCTAAAAATTTTCAGGGCACTGATCAACAAAGATGCTGATTAGCACCAATACCAGAGTTACAAAAGGAGGAATATTTGAGTGAGGACTAATTTTACTGATGCTTACTTAATAATGTTTTTGTATTTTGGCAATTTGTGCTTCTCTACACACCATAATTTCTATATTCATATAATGAATACAGTATATGAATAATATTATTAGTTTTGAGCACTTAATGCAGAATAGTAGCCCCAAGGAATATATTAGATGTGTCTGAAATATCAGAAGCAATCTTATTCAAATGGAATTTTCTGAGAAATTTTACATTTTTGAATTATCCTAGAAACTCCTAACTTATAGTTCCCCTGTTTAACTGACTCACTTCAATATGTATAAACAGAACTCTCTCAAGTCTTTATCTCTACCACACCTGTTTCCTCATATTCACTCATGAAATTACTCTTTTTCAAACTCCCCGCTTACCTGACTAAACCAAGTTTGGAGGTCATGAGTTAAAAAAGTTCAACTTAAAGTACATGGTATTCCTTCCATAAGATTCTAAGGATAAAGCCTTTTCCACCCATTTTCAGTTCAATTTCACTTTCTAAAAGCTTGAAAGTGATTGCACTAACAGATAAATATTTGTTGAGACTTTCATTATGGGCTAGGTAAGAGTTATCCTTTCCAATTTTTGCTAAATGTATAAAATTATATATATTATCTTCCTGCCCTAAACCAGGGTAAAAGAAAAAATAACAGGCTAACTGCTTAACAGTAGGAATTATAAGCCTTCAAATATTTATAATGACTACCTACTATTTACATATATCATAATTTTATATCCCAAAACAAGCATAGATTGCAAATTGAATGAAATAACCTTTCCCCCTTTGTTACATAACTTATCTGACCATGTAGCATGCTGAGAAAGACAACATTAGAAGAGTCCTCATTCATGATTTATTCTGACTCTATGAACCACATTCTAACAGCTAGAAATGCAAAACCTTGTGATTATTCTCTATTCAAAACAGGGAAAAATATTTTCTGATCAGTCTTTTTAACAGGACTTCTGATAACAGTTTCATTTGTTTGTCCACATAAATTTTCACATAGTTAATGTGAAATGAATGTTCACTGAAGAAAATGCATAAAAGGTAAGATAAGACATCAATAATTTCAGCATCTTGAGCTATCCCCTGCTAACCCCTGCAGTTGAATGTACTTTTTTAACAGATTAACATATTAAAGTCAATTTTGTCTTGTGCCCATTTCATACTGTTTTTTAAACCGTGGCTCCTACAAAAGCTTTTAAAAATTAAGCTTTCTGTGTTTTGTTTCCCCATTTAAAACAGTAACAAAAATAACACTTGGTATGCATATTGCTGAGGTGGGATGGTTTGAAAAGGAAGCTGATAAGACTAAGCAAGTTTCTCAGAAAGAGCCCTATTAGCAGAAATGTGTTCCAGTTTTGTGACCCCATTCATTTTGGCCCCTGACATTACCCTTCTCAGAAACATCATATTTTATAAAGATAGACATTGGACAAGCACCTGAAGCAGAGAAAGATACCTTGTGTCTCGAATTTACACTGACCTCAAAATCCACAAAGTATTTGTTTTGCAGGCATTGGTTTTTAAATGGTGTTTTACTTTATGCCACTTATGGTAGCCAAGAATGAAAAAAATGCAGTAAAATAACATTGTTTCAAACCAAAAACAAGCAGAATGTTCTGAGATGTCATTTATTTTGTTTAATAACTCTGGTGATAGAAAACCCAGAAAATCCTATGGAGAGCTATTTTTTAGCATACAGAACTATTTCTGTCCGTAAATGATGATATATTTTGAAAGAAGGAAGAATGACTTGTTATTATCTCCTTAGAGTTCTAAACATAGCTAGAAGTCAATTTTAAACTCTGAGTTTCTAATGTTTTTGACACATACAATTTACCATTACTTTTAAAATCTTGTGTCTGACAACAAAATATTCTCCTTATTTTCGAGAGTCTTATAGACCTTCACTACTCCCTGAAAAAATAAGATGTCTAGGAGGTAAGAATGAGCTAAATTGGCAAACGGGGTTTTGGAGATGGAATCTGGTGCATATTTGTCAATGACCTGTGTGTTGACCTTGGAAAAGTCATTCAATTTCTCTAAATTTGGACTTGATGCTAATATTCTTCTAACCATCCTTCTGGTTTAGCCAAGCTTTTACATACCTGGAATACTAGATAAAATCAAACCAACAATTATTTTCCAAGAACAGAGTGTGTAAAAGATTGCTCACATGTTAGACTTACTCAACAATCACAGAGAGAAGTCAAGCTACCCGAGTGTCCCATAAAGCAGCTTCATTTTGCATATTTGAACATGGATACCTACTGATTTAGGAGCAAAGGAAAACTAGTTACAAACCTTCAGCTTTTTCAATATCCAAAAATGCTTAGGGGCTACTTTAAGTGGGAAATACTATGGATAAATTGCCTCAGGGACAAACAAGTTCACATTTTAGGAAAGACAAGGAACAGGTCAAAGCAATCTGAATGTAATGTTGCATAAATGAGAGAACTTTTGAGGCATTATCCTCAGCTTCCTGTTACCCATTACCTTCCCCTGACACAGCTTATAACTCCAATAATTTGGGCCATGCTATGTTTTATAGACATGAGTTAAAGAGGGCATTAGTCCTAGAATATTATTCTAAACTGGAAGGCAGGGGATAGGAAAAAAAGAACCAATTATAAATTTGTCATTTAAGTTTCTTAAATAAAGCAGGCCAGAGAAATGACTGGAGAGAGAAGTCTCAGCATCTAGAAATGGTCTGCTATCCCCTACAAACAAGTTTGGCTGCCCTTTACCAGGTTCTGTGTCTTCCAGTATAGCCTTATAATTTCAGCTTGCTACTCTCACACATTATCATTATTCTGAGTTGTGCCAGATCAATTTACAAGCAGGTAAGAAGCCCCCTTAGTTATTCATGCATTCTGAAAGAAACCAAAAATTACATCACTGGAGAACAATGGGTCTCCTACTCTTGCTGTATCTTCTAGTAGCAGTACATATTTATTGAGCACTCACTAGGTGCCTACTTCTGTGCTTGGCACTGCTGGTGGAAAACATGAAGATATGTGAGGTCCCTTTCCTCAAGAGATTTCATTTAATTCAAGAGAAGAGACAGAAATACAACTCACAGAGCCCACTTGTCAAACAAGGGAGGTTCTGACCAGCAGCCCTGATGTCATCTGTGCCTTGTTAGAAATGCAGAATCTCAACCCTTACCCCAGACCTACTGACTTGGAATCTGCATTTTAACAAGGTGCCCAGGTGTTTTGTATGCACATTAAAGTTTGAAAACCACAGACAAATAGAGCAATATTTTCTCCCCCAACAAATCTATACCAAGGCATTATAAATGGCCATTGCTACAACCATATGCCAAGATTATGAATGTGCTTGTCCATGGAAAACAAGGAATCACTTAAATAAAATATATCTAGAAAGCTAGAGATATGAGGCTTTTTTATTGCTACTGGAATGCAGGGGGAAAAAGACAGATGTTATTTAGTTTGTGGACAAAAGGTTAAAATGATTTCATTAAAGGGAATACAAAGATAGTCTGAAATATTTTACATTAGTTAAGAAGACTAAAGATCGTATCATACCCAGAGGTTATTTAAGTCTATTTAAAAAAGATTTTGTGATTTGGTGATTACGATTCTTGTCTCATCCTTTTTCTGGAACTAACACATCTCTAGGACTTATCAACAAAAAGAGACACATCAGCTAGGGAAGGATTTTACTCTAAGGGACATTTCAGTTTACATTTCTTTAAAAAAGCATCAAGCTGAATTGTGGAAGTTTAAAGCATGGAATTTAAGTACATCATAAGTAATAAAATATCAAAGCGTTTTCATTTTTAAAATTATTTTAAGTCAACAGTTGATAATTTTTTTTTTTGGCTCAGTAAGAATAAACTTAAAATCAATTTTAAAGTGATGGTGACATTGGTATAAAATGCGTGACATTCGCTTTGTGTTACTGGACCATAAAGGAAACACCTAAGAATTCTTAACGATTACTAAATTGCTCTTCACAGTACTGATTACACTTCGTACTATATTGTGCAATTAGGTCGATGTATAATTATTGCACATTACCATCATATTACTATTCTTATACATTCCTTCTTTATTCTTTCAAGTCCCTTAAAGAATCAATGACATTCCTTGAAGCTAAAATAGATTTCATTTACATTAATGAAGATTTTGATTAGTTAATGGAAAATAATTCTAGGTAAGTTCCTGTACTGAATTACCCTTTACAATTTTCTCACACGACTCCCTACTCTTTGTTTGATAGCATTTGTGGTGGCAAATGCAGTACAAAAGAAGAAGAAAAATGTTTTTGCTTTAGTCTTTTCTGACCCCTTTTAAAAATGCAAGTTATAAGCTATGAAAATCACATTTGGTCATTGAAGAACTATTTTTTTTTTCTTCTTTGTGAACTTTGGTTCCCAATAATGATGAAATCTTGTAATTAATTATGAGAAGGAAAATGACCCAAAAGAAATTTAAAATACACTTCTATTCCTGGTAGATCTGTATTAATGGGAATATAAACTGGAAGAGCACCGCAAAGACATTTGCCTCCATCCAAAGTGTTTGCATGGCTTAGCCTGACGCCATGGGACACGGGTTAGGAGAGATCAGAAAGGTGAGAGTAGAAATGAGCAATGCGTTCCAAGGCTGGGGTTTTTTCTGTTGAGGTTGTTCTATTTGTTTTTTTCTTTTAGTAAGTTAATCATTGCTACCTCTAAATTTTTAGATTTTATTAAAATAAACACTTTGTCAAACAAGTATAAATATGTAAGTTTGTGTATAAGAAGAAATAAAAAGATACATATAAAGAATATATATGATTTTTAACTACTTAAAATGTCCAAACATTAAAACTTTCAATTTCAGAATGTAAAAGTTCTGGTTTGTCAAATACCTTAATTAGATACAAAGATATTCCTCCTTAAAGTAGTACTTTGATTACATTTAATTTCCATTTTCTGCATCTCACAATTTGAGGCTCATAAACATTTTATAAAAGAATGAAGAGTTTCTCTTTTTTAAAGCAAACACTCCAATACGTGTTTCATAATTACATCCCCATAGTTATAGTTTCCTTTAATTGTGAACAGAACTAGTTGAACATTTTGCCATGTGCGTAAAAGAATCATTATCCCATTTTTTTCAGTATGAGGTAACCAGTTTGTGGGAGAACACGATACAGACTCCCGGAGATGTGAGTGACAAAAATAAGGAAAGCTTACATTAATCTTCAATGATTTTTCAATATTGATAACAGAAAAAAATAAGTTAGACAATGTCAATTTTAGGTGAACTGAGTAAATTAAGAAATCAGAAAGGAAAGACAAATATTACTCTAATGACACACTGCAATGAAGGCAGGACCAGAATAAGAAGAAAGTTTCTCTGTTTGTTCTCTTAATGTTTATGCAGGAATCGTAGCCAGAGTTTTCTGTATGCAACTTTTTGGTAGTGGAAATCTGAATTTGCACAGAACACCTGCATATCCTCTAACTCAGTGCTCTCCCATTAAAGATTTCTACAATGATGAATAAGGAAAATGGCGTTTGGAAGGCATAATGAATACCCATTTGGAGCCACAAGACAGCACCATCTGCCTCACAGATCTCGGGGTAAATCCTCTGCAAAGCTATCATTATACAACTGAGAGCATTTTTCTAATATTCAAATAATTCCTTTGGTTAAATGTCATATCTTTGTGCAAAGCCATTTGAGATATGTAAGAGAGAAGAGATACGTTATATCACCTAGTTTTATAGTGTGGTGTGTGAAACGACCTTTTCTGGAATACAAGCCAAATGATATTGGTTTATTTATACTTCAGTCAATTTCATAACATAATGTACACAAAGTACCCACTGCATGAGAAGTACAAAGCACTGTGCTAGCCTCTGCTATGCCACAGTTCCATAAGAAGATTGCAGTCGATCAAGGAGATACTATAAGCAGCATTAGTTAACTCTGATACACCCTTCACCTCTGAAAGTGCCATGAAAAAGATTAAAACGAGTGAGTATATAAAGAGGACAGAGAGAAAATGTATTGGTAGGGAAGGCTGAGAAAGGAGACATTCAGTTTATGAGCTATATAGCAGTTTCAATAATTTCAAGCTACATAGCTGGCATGCAAAAAAAAAAATTATAACAATCACATTTCTGGGATGCCTAAAATACACCCTTAGTCTCCATCGTTAGTCTCCGCATTCAGCACCCTCCTCTTCTCTACCCTCAAAACCCTTTTTATACCCCTCCATGGCATGGTAACTCTGGGACTATCTCAGGCCCTCTCTACTTTGACACACGGAGTTGCCTCCAGGATTCCAAATAGGAACCAGGAAAGTCTAAACTTTCTCTAGATTCTTGGAATCGCCTACATTTTTCAGCAGTTATTATCACCTCCCTCATACGAAGGGTGCAACCTTGGGGAAGAAAGTTTGGTGACAAAAATTCTCAGCAGTGTCACAAATGTGTAGCTTTCTGAGATTCTTGCAAGAATAAAGCACTCCCTGCAGCCTGTAGATAGGTAACTTTGGAGGACAGCAGCTATCCAGTTTGTCTGGAAATGTGAGAAGAAATAGCAAGAAATGATTCCCTCAAGTACCCCTTCTCTATTGAAGCCTAGAGTACAACAGCTTTTTCTGTGAACCCAGTACATCTATCTTATGTTTTATACCAATTGCAAGTCTCTTTGAGCTCATGCCTGATTCATCTCTGAATCCTCAGCACCTAACTCAGCCTGAGACTTAGCCTGGGTTTTGAATGGATTAATTAATAAATGAATTACTAGAAAGGGGATTTGGCAAAACATATTAAGGATGGTACTAAGTAGCAAGTCATTGAATACTTGGAAAGAAAAAGTAAAGGAAGGTTATACAGTTCTGATAATGTTGCTTGTATACTATTTCATTTCCACCACCTCGCCAAGCAATTATGCTAATTTTCATCCTGAATATGTGCAGAACACATAGTGGATGCTGACATCATTGATCTTGTGTCTTAAAAAATATAAATGCTAGATTATAAGAATAGGTCTGTATGAATCATTAACCAATACAGCATACATTTAAATGTTTAATGCTTTAGCTGGAGTTAACAGTGAGCAAATTCTTATAAGATTCATTTGTAATCAAGTATACTTCATGCACCTCTAGATGCACTCAAAAGTTAATTTTACAAAACGAACCTAACCGCTGATTAGTCCATGTTTTCATGTACTCAAAAAGCATCCATAATTCACCACCAAATCCACTTATTGCCTGTATTACCAGTGAAGCAGCCAAAGATCACTCATCTACAATATGTCCTCTACTCTTCCACTACTCCCTACAGAAATATTTTTGACCAAATAAAAAAATGCTTTATATTTTGCACTTTTCTACCTTATATGTGGTTCTTCTCTGCTCTCTTTTCCCTCTTACTAAAATTTAAATGCTTCATATCATTCAATGCCCAGCACAGAGCCCATCTCTGTCAGGATGCTTTGGCTGATTACACCTTTTCTAAACCCCATTAAGCACTTGTGGTCCTTAATGATTATTTGGTATTCCGTAAATACTTGCCCGTGTTCATGCGTGTGTATGTGTGTGCTTGTGTGCTTTGTGTATTTATGTGCACACATCTTCTCTTCCCAATCAGACTGAACACTCTCATATGAAAAAAAAAAAACCATATTTTTGTAATTCTTGAATATCTCTATCACCTTAGACCACTTTTGTTAATTATTAATTTTCAGGATTATAGTTTTAAATACCTTTTAGAAAAAATATCAGAAATCCAACCAATACTTTCTGCAACACAGAAAAAAAGCATAAATAAATAAAAACAATTAAGTTCATTAATCACCCTAACCCTTATCTCACCTTGAATTCCCTGCTCCTTTTCTCCAATTGATCTCTCTAATTTATTTTCAATTTCTGAATTTGGTTTGAGAAATTTTTAAGAATACATTATAAATACATCTCAGGGGAATTTCAATATTATAGATCTTGAGTGGTGGTTTTTTTGTCATTGTAAAGTTGTACGTGTTGTTCCGTTTGCCTCTAAAGCCCCTCCTTACTTGCCTGCTCTTCAAGCTCCAATTCAAATGTCACCTTTAACAGAAATCAACTCTGAAGTAACCTCCACACCATTTTATAGAAAAGGAGGAGCCATTACCCTCAACTATATTTCACTGCTGCAGTTTGCACACTTCTCAATTCTGGCACATACAACATTTTCTGATAATTTTCTGTTTACAAGTGTATCTCCCCCATGAGATTTTAATAACCCTCAGGTCAAGGACTATGTGTTTTTAATCTTTAGTTCTAGAACTTCTAGTGCCTTGCCTCTTTGTTTAGTAAGTGAATGAATCATTGCATTAATCTTAGATGACAGGACAACAAAAACATAGATATTTCTATTTTGTATACAACAAAATCAAAGCTGTGATAGGAAAATGATTAGGTTAAAAAGCCAGTTGGCAAAATGGAATTGGGAACTTATCCTTTGGGCACTTAGTCCAGTGAGCTGCTACCACCCCCTACATCAGACTATAGCAAATAGGGAACAGTCACAGGATTATAAAGGCAATTTCATGAAACTACCAGATGGAGATTATTCACTTACAGTAGGTTCCAAGGGTTAATGTCCATTCTATAGTCATGTCATTTTTCTTTATCCAAATTCAATAATATTGGGTTATGTTTATTGAATCCTAACCATATATCAGGAAAAGTTCTAAGCATTTACATGATTTAATTCATTTCATTATCACAACTTTTTTATTGCATATTACTATCCCCATATCATGGATGTGGAAACTGAAGCAGATAAGTTCAGTAACTCACTCATAGCAAAACTGGATTACGTGAAAATATAAATTATATACTCTTAAAATTAAGTCCAACTTTGATAGTGAAAATATCAACATAAAAATTTTCAAGTTAGACGCATCCTGGTCTAATACTTCTCCTTTCACATACAGAGTACTTGGTCCTCACTTTTAGCTAGAGAGCACTATGAATTGACTGGGCAAAGTGACTTTATTCTCAGTTCCTTACCTTGAGCACTTAAAATCTCTGAGCCTCCCTATCTCCAAAATGAGAAAAATAAGTTATACCTTTTCTAATTCATTGAATTTTAAAACAAAAAGACAGGAAGTATTCTGTGAACCACAAAGTATCATATGGATATAAACACTGTTCTTATATTTGATTTTCACTGCATTATTGTGCAGTAAGCAAGAGGAGCTTCATCGTAAATACAGATGAGGAAAATAGGCAGTGGAAGGCTAAGGGGCTCTTCTTGGGCCACAGAATCCATTAAGTTGCACAGCTGGGCTGGACCTCAAGGATCTGACACCTTCTGCTTCACAATACTGCCTTTCTGCACGTGGGTTGTGTGTGTGTGTGTGTGTGTGTGTGTGTGTGTAGCTTCACATATACACAATTCAACCTTCACCTTCACCTTTGAAATAGAGAGAAAAAGAGTCTGAGATTTTGTGATCTAACTTAAAGGTCTAAATTTTGGATTCGTGACTGAGTGGAAACAAGGGCCAGCACTATCAACCGCCGAGTGTTGTTTATCCATTAAACAAAAGCACCGCCAGCTACAGCTGTGCAAGTTTTCACATGCTACCATGATGATCAATTTCAGACCTCTCTATCAAGTGGGAATGGATTTGAAGCCTCATGTTAATTTAATCATTTCCTTCTCTACTGAGACTGCTAAAGGCCACCAATTGGCATCCTTTTGATTTAGTATTTAAAATAGCTCTTGATAACAGCAAAAGATGCTGTCATCATTTTTCACAGGGGTAGTTTTATTGATGGTTTCTGTTCCAACTCCAGTCATTTACACATTGTATACCTACCGCAGAGCAGTAAACCACCTTCACAGCCTGATTTGATAGATGGGGGAACAAACACATGTGCCTCTGACATGTCCTTGGGTCCACTGAGTTGTTTTCCTTCTGGAAAATAAAGCATATTATATTCAGTTAGATTATTCATACAAATATGTTTAAATTTTTCAGTCTCTCAAACATATACTCAAGATTTTTTAATTTTTTATTTAGTCAATCAATAGGAAACAAAAGAATATGTTAGAAAAATATGTCTGCCTTGTTACATTCCTTGAGAATCTTGGACTTCTATTTCCTTTTTTGTGTATTATGTGGCATCAATTTTTCTTACTCTAATTAGCATCTACTTTCAATTGTTATATGTGGCGTTTGTGTTCCATCATACAATATTATTAAAAAGAAGATATGGTAATAACCATGAGGTTGATACATTGAATTTCCATTTTTCCCCATCAGAGTAATGGAAACAGTGTATCCCAGAGGTGGGAGGTGGGATCTTAGATTCAGGTCTCTACTCTTCACTAACTGCATTTCCCTCTTGGCTAAGTCTTTGGGTCACGCTGGATCTGAGTTATTCAGCTTTAAAGTGAGAGGCTAAGTTGACATCTTATACCCCTTCCACTTTTAAACATCCTGTGATCCGATGAAATATTGAAGAATCGACTTACTATGCAAATAATATACAGTAGAGGATCTAAAATATTTCCACTGTCCTCAGAGAGTTCATTATAAACATCATATAAAATAGATTTAAGAAGCTAAGGGTAGGAGACATTTGGGGTGAAAAACCTTAGCTCTCTTTCACCTCCACCGTATGTAGCTGAATAACCCATACTACATTATTCAAACTTTGATTCTCATTTTCCTCATAGGGAAATAATAATCATACGTTCTTCAGGAGTTTGTGAGGACTGATATAATAGAAGATTGCCATGTACCATAACTATAAAACACTAAAGAAATATCATTCAGCATGATTATAAACTATTAGTGCTGTAAATATTTAGTGCCTTCAGAGTTGAAAAAAGTTAGAGAAATCTGTGGACTACAATTGTTTTTTTTTTTTTTAAAGACACTGGTGGTAAGAAGGAATATAGACTTTTAAGAGTATTGATTTTGGAATCAAAAAGGTCTGGGTTCAAAATACCGTTCTTGACTTACTATGGGACTTTGGGCAAATTGTATAACCTTTTTAACCTTCAGTTTTCTCACCTGTGAAGTGAATATAGCATTGCTTCTATAGGGCTGTCATAAACGAAATAGAAGGACTGCTTAGTAAGTTATTGGTAAGTTTATAAATATTAGTTATCATTAATAGGTACTTTAAGGTATATGTGGAAAAAACGGAAATGTTGTGGCAATAGGAATGGGCAAAGTGAGTTCAGGGAACAAGAAACAGGGAGTAATGGGTTATATTGGGTAGAATAAGAGATACTTTTAAAAAGATAAGATAGAGTTAAGTTTATAGAGGCTAACCATCAGACAGTTATTGCTGCGTAATACACCTCCCCCAAAACTCAGTGGCTAAAACAACAATTATTGATTCTCACTCACACATATGGGGTTGGCTGGGTATTGGCTGATCAGGACTGGGCTCAGCTGAGTGACTGATTCAAGCTACAGGGCTAGCTGGGCTTGGCTCCTCACATTGTGTTGGGCCAAGGAATGTTCCACATTTCTCTTATCATCCTCAGACCAGCCGTCTAGCTAGGTCATGTGCCTCTCACAGGAATGGCAGAAGTGCAATTGGACAAGTCCAACAAAACAAATGCATTCCATGCCTCTGTTTGTGTCATTCCTGCTAAGTTGCCAAGGTAAGTCAAGCCCAAAGTCAAGCGCTGGAGAAGTATGCTACGCCCATGGAGAAGAAGGGGGAGGGAATGAACATTTAACAAGAATCTAATACACTATACTAACAAATACAAGGGTTTCACTTTAATGGCAAATGGAGAACCTCTAAAGTTTTTTGAGCAGAGGAAATGCATGGCATCAATGCATTTCAGGGAAAAATAGTCTTCCATAGGTGTGCAGTAAGAAGGGAAAGAAGGGATTTAGGAAGACTGGTTAGGAGGCCAAGTATGATGACCATCTGCGAGGTGATAGCTCACTAAATTAAGAGTAACATGGCAATAACATTTCAAAGAAGGGACTGATACCAAAATCACATCAAAGTAAGAAGCCATGAAACTTGGAAATTTGGAAAAGAAATGGATGTTAGAGTGTTGGTGTATTAGTTATCTACTGCTGCATAACCAATTACTCAAAAACTTTGTAGGATAAAATCACAATAAATATTTACTATCTCACAAAGTTTCTCTAAGTTAGTAATTCAGAAACAGTTTAGCTTGGCAGTTATGGCTCATGGTCTCTCATGTGGTTGCATTCAGAAACCAGCAAGGCTATCATCTAAAGGCTTGCTTGAAGCTAGAAGATCCACCCCAAACTTACTCTCACACATGGCTGGTGGGTTGGCTTAGAGTTGTATGTACCCCTGAAAAACATGCTTTTAAACTTAATCCATTCCTGAGGGTGAGAACCCATTGTAAGTAGGACCTTTTGATGAGGTTACTTCCGTTAAGGTGTGACCCACCTCAATCAGGATGGGTCTTAATCTTAATGCTGGAGTCTTTTACAAATAGAATGAAATTCAGACAGAGAGAGATAAGATGCCTTGGCAAGCAAGAAGCTGAAGGACATTGAAACCCAGAAAAGAAAGGAGAGGCCCAGAGAGGCCTCCATGTGCATTGCTATATGACAGAGGAGGCCAGGACAAAGGATCACCAACAGCCAGCTCCAGAACGCCACTCTTGAGGAAGAAAGCTTCACCTTGACAATGCCTTGATTTGGATTTTCTCTCAGTCTCAAAACCGTGACCTAATAAATTCCCATTATTTATGCCAATATATTGCATGGTATTTGCTTGAGCAGCCAAGGAAACTGACAGCTGGCTATTGGTGATGTCTGTAGATGGAAGGCCTCCATTCCTCTCCACATGGATTTCTCCATAGGACCACTTGACTGTCCTCACAATGTGGTGGCAAGCCTGCCCCAGAGTGAGTGATCTAGGAGAGAGTGAGGAGGAATTGGCAGTCTTTTATGCCCTAGCCTCATAAATCACACATTATATTCGTTAGAAGAGATTATTAAGTCTTATCACATATTCAAGAAGAGGAGAGTTAAGCCCTACCTTTTGAAGAATGAAGGGCCAAAGAAGTTTTTAACATATTTTAAAGCCACTATACAAAAATAATCTACAGTATTTATTTCAGATGTATCAAGTTTGAGATAAGTAAAACAAGCAATGGAAATATCAGATGTATAACTTAACTATCAAAATAGAATTTGCATCAAAATGATCATTTGGGAGTCACCTATGTAAAGGTAGTAAGCAGTTGAAAACTGAGAAAGTATTTAGGAAGAAAGGAACAGGGTTGCATGTATTATTTGAGAGGAGGTAGAAGAGATAGGAGCTAATCAGAAAAGAAAATGGGAAAACAAAGAAAATAAAGGTCTATAATAGCCTATTTTACGTAAAAATCAAGGATAGTGAAGGCACTGATGTTCTCCTCAGGAGCACTGACATTTCTTTGGCAATGAATGACACCAAATAAAGATGCCCCCAGAGATCAAAACATTTTTCTTTTATCAAATAGATTTTTGTTTTTCTTCTTTTGAAGCTGAGAAGTAGTGAGACAGGCAGTAGGAGGAGCATCAGGAAATTGTTCAGAGCACTGGACAAAGCAATTAAAATGTTAACAGAACACTGCTTGTATTAAAGGCAACTTTAAGAGATGGGAGCCATTCTTGAGACAACGGTAAAAGGATATTCAAAGAGAAATATCCCTGAACACACAAAATAAGGAAATTAATGAAAAATCCAAAAGTAAAACATTATGAGAGATCATTAAAGTGGAGTAGAGTTGAAAAATAATTTTTAAGAACATAATACAGTTTAGTTGTGTGTAAAAATATATAAAAAGTAAAACCATAAAGAAAAAATAATGCTAAAGCTATTTGCACTCAGGGCGCTCTCACAAAGTTGTTTTTAAATGTGCAGTCGTGAGTAAAGCCAGCAATACGAAAACGTCCTTTTTTTTTTTTCATCTTTTGTTACTTTAGAGCTTTGCAATTAGTTACAGTATTTGTCTATTATATTATAAAATATAAGGTTAAACTTTCTACTAAAATTCCCCTCAGGAAGCCATAGGAATGTAAGAAAAATTAAGAAAGAAATCACTTTGTATAAATAGAACTTCAGCAAAACTCTGCACAGGCTGTGCATGTCAAGGACTGAGTGTTAAGGGCTGACAACCATCACAGGCTATGACCAGGTAGAAAATGACATCACATATCTAAAACCCCTCAGGTGCCCTGGCTTGGTTTTCAAATAACTCTTAAGTTGGTTTCTCAATAGCTTAAAGAATCATTTTTTTTTAATACTTTTTCTCCAGGCAAAAAGGTCCTAAGTATTTTGCTTAAGGGTTTCGGTTTCCGTTGGTCCTTTCAACTAAGGGAACAGTAGTTACCTGCCCCAAGCTCAGGAAACACACAACAGAAGCTGCAACGTTCTAAAGAACTGCCTTTCCACAAAGCTCACTTGTGGTGTCTGTCCGTCTGGGTTCTGTGCAGGTTCAATCGCTTCATTTAAAACATAATAAAACTATGGAGAATGGAACTGGGCGACCCTGTTTCACAGTTTTCCAAAGCACACAAAAAGAATCCAGGGCATTGAAAAGTGAGTCCAAACTTTTATGGGTTTTCTTTCCCCAGACCTCAGACAACAGCATTGTCATGAGCAGCCGTATTCCCAAAGGGGAATCTGGGCATTGATATGCAAATGTAGGCTACAAACATCCCATTTGGCTTCAGAATTCCTGTGTCACACAAATAGTTTTTGAATCTGAGCAGTTGATTCAGGACCATAAATATGTGTTTCGCCCTGTGAACAAATTCTGTTTGCTCATGGAGTTCACAAGCAGTGAAATATAAGGTGGGCTATAAAACAGCCCCGATTTGATGTGATGCGCCTCTATGTAAAGATACTTTTAAATGGGCCAGATTTATATTTGTTGCCCAAGATTTCAATGCAAATGTAGCATACGCAGATGGTAAGTTTTGTATTATTTTGAGGTAGGTTCCCTGTATTGAAATAGTACTTCCTTTTTAAAAACAGAAATTGTAAAAATAATTTTAATTGACATTGTGTTAACACAATGTTAGTAAAATCATAAAAATCTATACTATTGCTTCTTAATAGATTACTGATAGTGGAATGAAGAAAAATAATGTTGAAGACATCTAAGGAGGAGGTGGAATGACAGCTAGACGTTTTCCAGGACCTCGCTCTCATTCTCTCTAGAGGAAGTAATAAAGAATCTACCCCCTGTAACAATATAAATTAACTTTTAAAAGAGTTAGGAAAAGCATTCCAACCACCAGAATTCTATCTAGCCCACAAAATTTTTTTAGGTGCTACCCACATTGATGAATGCTTTTTCCCAGCCATCCCCATCTCCTTCTACAAGAGCTTCACCTCTAGATATTGTATGTTTCAGATATACTGAATTTTCACCATACACATTACCACTTAACACACACAGAAGAGTGTAAGGCAGAGTATAGGAAGCTTCTCTTTTTCTATTAGAGAAATAGAAATAGAAGTTCTTTAAAGCATTGATCCCACAATCATGTCTTCAATTTCATGATAAATCAAAGCTGAAGATAAATTAATAGAAGAACAAGAAAGACAGGAGATTTCAAAGGAAAATATAAAGCACATAAGTCTATATGGGTAAGTCCAACAGAGTACATAATATTCAAATAGAGATGAAACTACTTTAAACCACCTAATCATCAGTAAATTCTTCCTCAAATGACTATAAAGTAATTAAAGAAATCTGAAGTCTGTAACTGCATTCTACACAGTGATGACTATATCTTACAGAGTTGCAGCTTATTTTGATAAAAGTTTCAATATAAGAATGCTTGGTTCCTTGCCCTACCTTAGGCACTTAGCCTTGATTTCCCTTCACTCAGTTCTTTATTTACTCAAGATAGTGACACCAGAGGTGGAAATGGAAAAAGATGAGTCACTGAGTGAGAGAGAATGAATAGAAACAGTGATCTCTGAGAAATTGTAGGAAAGTCACAATAGACCACTTTTGAGAACAAAGCCTTCTATTCCTCTATTGAACACCATGATGAAGATACAGAATTTAAAAATCAACAAATTTTTGTCATTTCCTTGCTCATGTTTTAACATGTTAAACCTAAATAATTATGTCATTGAAAGCATGTTAGAATGATAAAAGTTATCTTTGTAAATAACCTCCCAGATTATTTGTTAAATCACTCGTATTTAAGAGGTGTTGTTTTTAAAGGTCTATTTGTTTATGGGCTTCGTTCAAGTCATTAATTTAAGTGAAAGTAGTTACATTAATGTAATTACTGCTGTACTACACTTAAAATATTTAAAAATTCTGTCTTCCTTTATATGAGTTGTAATCTTAATCAGCTAATAATAGCCATTCAGTTTGGAAAATAGATGAAAGGAAATGGCAAACATATCATGTTTAAAAGTTACAAATAGTTAACATCTAAGATGTCCTGCTTTCACATAATAAAAAAAAAAAAACAGTAAGGGAATAAAAAAATCAAAGAAAGACAAACGACATTTCAAGAAATTGTTAGTAAACATTTGTTCATTTTGGATTTTCAAAGAAAAGGAAAACTGTTGATCGCTCCATTGGGAAAAGGAACATAACAATATTCAGGAAGGAGGATGTTATGATGATTATGAATCAAGGCTTTCAGTACCAAGGGAACTTTGAACATTAGTTTTCTCCAGTCAGATTTCTGAAGTATTAGTTTGTCTTTGCTTTTCTTCTCCAATTTTCAGCAATATTTAAAGTATGTCTCTTTCATAGTTGTAAACTATTGTTGAGGTATTAAAATATAACAAAGACAAGGGACAATTTAGAAAAAGGAGAAATTGAACAAACTTTATTTCTTCTTGTGATTATTTTGTAGAAAATTTTCAGGGAAGATACAGCTAAAAAGCATCTTGGTGCATGTTCTAACTTTAGGAAACTTTTCTGAGGAAATAACCCCATTTGTCTTCCTTCCTTCCTTCTTTCTTTCCTTCCTTCCTTCCTCCCTTTCTTGTCTTTCTTGTCTCTTTTTGTCTTAACTTTTCTAGAGTAATTGAAAAGAATTAGACTTAAAATTTGCAAATTTTTTTAAAAAGATAAACATTTCTCCAAACATTTTATTTTGTATTTTACTATCTAGATTTGAATATTTGTGTAAGCCCTTGGGTTTCTATGATATCTGCTTAGTGTAAAATAAGTGCTTATTATCTTATATTTTACTGTTTTTCTTTAGACTGGGCTTTTATTTGAAGCACTGGTGCCATCTGGTGGACACAACAAAATTAAAGTCGCAACAATTTTTCCCCAACAAAGTGTAGCCCTTGTTCCTTAAATGAAACCTTTGTAAAGACGCTCATTATTCCTTCCAATTAATCCATAAAAATAATTTCAGTCCTCTGTTTCAATTGGGCATTCCAGGAAATACAAAGAAATGTCTTTTTGGATTATTTGCCACCATAAATATTTTTTAAATGCATCAACATTCTACAAAACACATTGAGTATTGTGGGAACACAAAGATGAGGAGGATCCCCGGAGCCTACCTTCAAGATGCTTGTATTCTCATGGGTCTAAAGAAATAATCACAATGAAACGAAAAGCTGTAATATGATTATAATTCCATCTTTCAAACAACATGTGAGAATTGAGGTAAAAGATATACTTACTTTTAGAATAACAAATAGACTAATAGTTCTGGGAGATATTTTAGACAACTGCCTACTTATGCAATTGAGAAAACTGAGACAAAAATTTTAATATCTTGCTCAAATCATATTGCTAATTAATGCAAAGCTGAAACCAGAACCTATATCCACCAATGCTCTTTTCATGGTATCCCTTTCCAACATAATCCATTTCTTACTGGTTATTTTACAGATAACAAAGTAGAAGTAAAAATACTGATACAAATGAAGGCATACCTTTATAATCTATGAAGGATAAATAACAATGAGAAAGTGAATGTTCAAAATCTGCTCACATTTTTATTTGTATATTTATTTGGGTGTTTATGGTTTAATGTGTCTTTTCCACTACACTATAAGATGCATACCAAAGGTTAGCAGGACACCTGGCATAAGCACAATAGTGTGTGATGAATGCATGAATGTATGAATGAACAAATGCTCAACTTGCTTATGTTCTCTTAACCTAGTGAGAAGGAATGTATTAAATTAAGCTTGACAGGTTGCTGCAGCAAAGGAAGGTTGATACATGTGAATAGAATGAATAAAACTTTATAGGGTAACAAAGATGTTTGGAACTTGCTCTTATTTTTTTCAGAGACACATTGAAATCCTTATGGATAACTTATTTATGCCTAAATTAGGGTTAATACTGCCTAAAGTCTTCATCAACATAAAAAATATTCTCTATTTTTTCTCTCTTTAAAATGAATAAATATTAACTTGGAAAGTAAACACTAAAAACCAAGGAGAGAGAAGAGCCCCCAGGTAGAGAATATTTTATTGCCCTAGCCACAAAGTTGACTATTCCCAGCGTTAGGCACGGTTGTAATTGCATCATGTATTAACTCATTTAACCCTCATAACAACTTTAAGAGATAGATAATATTATTTTTTCCATTTAAGAGAAGAACATATTGAGGCATAAGAAGTTTAATAATTTCCACAGGAAGCCTAAGTGCTAAACCACTATACTAGTGGTTCTCAGAGTATGTCCTGGATCTTTCAGGGGGGTACCTAAGATTCTTTCAGGGGATCCATGAAATCAAAAATATATTCATCATAATATTCAGAAGTCATTTGCCTTTTTCACTCTCATTCTTTCACAAGTGTGCAGTAGAGTTTTCCAAAGGCTACATGATGAATGATATACAATAGATCAAATACAGAAATAGATATGAGGATTTAGCTATCTTCTATTAAGCTAAACATAAAGAGATTTGCAAAAAATGTGAAATAGTGCCACTCTTCTCACTAACCTGTTTGTGTTTGTTTTGGAAAATAGTTATTTTTTATAATTATATGTATTCGTGTTATGAAATAATGGGTTTATTATTGTCAGTTTAAATATCTATAGGTATAACTCTCTTAAACAAAGGTCCCTTGTGAGCCTCAATAACTTTTCACAGTATAAAAGGATCCTGAGACCAAAAAGTTTGAAAACACCTACATTATACTATATATTTTGGATGCATAATTGCACTGTGATTCTGGTGCTGTTTTCACTTGCACATGAGCTTCTAATTCTTACAATACAAATCTGTGGTTCAGCAAAATCACAAGTGACTAGATGCTACAGACTTTGGGGAATACTTATTCAATAATCAACATCTCAAATATTAAAACTACAAATTTAAAAGTCCATCATAGTTTAGGCTGAAGTTCAATTACACAAAGATCATTATCAATAACAGTAGAGAATAAATAAGGTTGCAATCTTCTGGTTGTACTAGATCATTCAAAGTTCTGAATGTCAGGCTAATGAGTGTATTCCATATGCTATAGGAAGCCAATTAAGATTCGAACCTGAAATGTTGTTAAACAGAGTTTGAAAGAAGTACATAAAATGAATTGGGGAATGAAATGCTGAAGGCAGAGCAGAGTAGAAAAACAAACGACAGATTAAAATAAAATGAAATGAAATAAAATAAAATAAAAATAAAATAAAATAAATTACTTTACGAAAGAAATGTGTATCCTACAAAAAAGAATAAAGAAGATTGATAAAGAGGAGAGGCTAAAATTATTTAAAACTTCAAGTCCATAAAAGATTGTTTATGGAAAGTATAATTCATTTCCTTTCATAACGTACAAGTCGTCTTATGGAAAAAAATTAAATTTTGGTCAAATAGTTTGGCTAAATTATAAAGTAAATTATTGATCAATGAGAATGATTATACATAAGAATAGTTCATAAACATAAGTTCAACAACATATCTTCTTGGAGGTATTGTATAGGTTAGTGTTCCATATAACTATTGGCAAGTGCAGATATGTGATAAGAGGCCGTGCTGTGAACCACAGCTCAGAAGATTTCGGTTATGTATTGATTACGTCATCTGTTAACTTCCTCATCAGAAAACAGGCACATGCTAAGTACTTTGTGTTCAAATCTATGTGTTTTTTTTGTAAGGACCAAATCAAATTGTGTACTTGAAGGCACGTGGTAAAAACAAATCATTCAACCACAGATGGTTATGCTAATAATCATAACAGTGACAATCCAGAACTCCACTCATTACTGTGATTTTATGAAGATCTAGTATTTGTTCTTCTATTCACATACTTCATTCCAGGGATGGGAAAGAGAGTGAGGAGGAAACAGGCAGGACCTTTGATACCCTCAAATTTAACAGCGAAAACACAAGGTTTTAATAAAAATACTTGGGTATTCACTGGGAGCCTATTTGTTCCCAGATCTATCTGCACCAACACATACAAGTACAAAACTTTTATGGAAACCTGCTAGATGATATTTTCTTGATTTTTAAAATAATTTTGTAAAAAGTTTAACAAAAGAATAATAATCCCAAAATGGTGGAAGTTACAGAAGTTTGCAATTTGCTGATGGGCATGTTCCAAAAGGTACAGTATTTAGCCTGAATTTAATCCAGACAAAAATCACAAAAGAATTCAATAAAAATAAACAAAATCAAATAAAGTCAGTAATTTAATCACGTTTTGTGGTTTACTTCCTTAAAATTTACACAAATATGTTAAAAGATAATCCCCTTTGAGAAGATTTCCTAGCTTTGCATTCTATCCTGTAATGACAAGAAGTAAGGATATTGTATACACAGACATAAACAATGATTCTGCCTATACATAAATACATATGCTTTATATACATATTTTAAATAGAAGGGTTTATTTAGGTGAAATATATTATAGGCTTTTGAAAAATGCCTTTAAAATTTTTCTTTCCCGTAACAGAATACAGTAGAAAAAAGAATTATTTTACAGGAGTATTTTATTGTTACTGTCTTTCATCATATTTGAAATGAAACAGGAAGTTAATCTTAAGACAATCCCAACACTGATAAACAAATCTATTTGTGTTTCCACAGCAGAGGTAGCAATAGACAGTAAGATTGTCTCTATTCAATTGAAAAAGCAAATAAACTGTCAATAAGATCAATAACAACAATATTAAAGCATTTCTCAAAATATGTACACCTGCAGACCCAAGACATATAAATTTAAGTAATTTGAGATTGATTCTCTAAGAATCAACTACTTTGAAAAATAGGAAGGGAAAACTATTGGCTTAAGGTGATAAATTTTGTGACAATAGTCCAATGGTAGGTAAATTTCATATTACAAACACCATTTGTTTCCTGCAGGTGACAAAGGCAGGAGAATAAAGTAACATTGACATGCACTGTGATGATAATACCAATTTAATATCCAAAATGAACAATGTTTACATTGGCAGACATTGAAAAAATCATCCAAGCCTTGTTTACATTTGAAAAAGTAAAATCAGCTATTTTTATGTAGAAAGACTTCATTAAGAAATAAAGCTAATTTTAAAATACTCTGTAAATACCAAAGGGGAAAAAGTCAGCATTTATTGAAATTATTTTCTACAGCTTTCACCTTTTAAAACATGTTTCTATTATAAGCATTGCACTAACAGATCAAATTAAAATTCTCCAAACTAAGAATTTTAGAATTTCAAATCTGGCATCGATGAAATCAGAAAATACCGAGTTTGAAAGTGAGATTCAAAATCTTTTCCAAAACCTTAAAGTTGTTACTAGCCTTCATCAAGAAAATGAAGTAAAATATACTGGAGTATATGCTTAATAGAGAGTTGAGTATTAACACTAGAGGAGAAAATGTCCAAAACAGATGAAACAATCAGCCATGAATGTGAACAGCTGGACACCTACAGAAGACAAGCAAAAATTCTGACAGAAAAATCAGAAAAAAAAAGCATTTGTTCTTATCAACACCAGATGATTTTCCATGAGGAAAAAAAGCTCATGGTAATTGGTCAAAAGCTCTAATGGCTGAAACAAAACTCACTAAATGAGAAAACAAAATGCATACATGAAAAAAAAATTTACTGACCTCAGAGCTTAAATTTAATCTTTTAGAAGAGGATCCTCATGCCTCTGTTGTTTAAAGGGGGACAATGTGAAAGGTCTGAGAGGACCACCAAGGTATCTTCTGGACTATCAGATCACCAAGGAAGGGGGATCATTAAACTATGGTAGCTCAGGGATCGAGTGTCTGAAAATATCCCAGGTGGTCCAAATGTCACCTCCATGGGAGATCAAAACCATAGAAAAAAATGTTCCCTTCATCAAGCACTATCTTTTTCCAACAGTTTGTCCACAAGACAATTATGCAATTTAAACTAGTGCATCTAATTAGGCAAAGTCTTTTGAGTGACAGACCTTAAAAGCTTTACCATGTCTTCTTGTGTTAACACGTGGGATTGTGTGACTTCCAAAATGGAATCCAATAAAAATGACGCTACAAATGATCTTGGCCAGTTAGGTATGCCTGATACAAGAACAATCAACTTTCTTCCTCTGCCTCAACCTCCAGTCAGAGGTCAGATGTCGTAAACTGGTCCCAGAGGGCAGCTTATGGGAATTGGACTTCTTCTTCTTCCCCATCCTATGGAAAGGAAGTAGAGACATCCCCAAGAACACTTGTCATTAAGAGATGTCCCTGGTCTAACACATCTCCCCTTAACAATGAGAAACATCTCTGGAAATATTTCCCCTGTCCCCATACCTGGAAAGTAGAAGTGAGGCTTCATCCAGCCTCCTGATGAGCCTAGTTCTGAAGATCTAGAACCACAGCAATATTCCAAAGAAATTTTGCTCTTTCTTTCAGTTTCTATTCTTTTGTTTCTCTTCCAAAGAAATTTTGCATTTTCTATCTTTCAGTTTCATTGCTATGAAGTGATTATACCATTACTCAAATGAAAGCTTGATAGAATTGTAGTTAAGATATTTCATAAAGGTAGCATATTTTAATTGTGAGTCTTAAAAGTAAATTGCTTCCATTTTAAATTTCACCTTGTCTATTTTTTTCAAATAAACCTGAAATTTTTCTCTTGTAATTTTATTGCTGTTAATTAAGTGAATATGCAATCACAAATATTGAAGCTTGGTAGACTAATAATTCATATGATAGTATTTTATAAATACAGATCATTAAATGTGACTCATGAATAAACTGATATATTTTATTCTATTTCTAGATAATGTAGGTATAGTATTTTGGTTTTAGTTTTTAACAAGTCCCCTATAAATACACCTGCAGTGAGAGCTTTACATGAGCAGCTCAGCAGCAAATGGAGACATCTAAAACTCAAAGATAATGTCTTTATACCAAGGCCCATGTTTGCTCTTATTAAAAGAGAAAATGAAAGTAGTTTGATGTTTATTTGAATAAATTTCAATTAGCTCATAAAAACAAGTGTTGATTGGTCCTTACCTTTGTATTTAAACCTCTGTTGTGCCTCACGAGGGATTCAAGAAAAATGTAATGAGCAGTCCAGATCCTTAGGATTTAACAAATACAATGTAACCATTTGAAATTTGCTAGTTAAAATAAAATGTAAGTTTTAAATTTTACAATATAACCATCTCTGAGAGCATATATCTGGCTTCTGCTTTCCCATATTAAATGGAATCTATTTTTTCTGACTACACATCTGTTAGAGGCAGGGATGATCCTGCATTATAGTATCTTTGAAAATAGCATACCTATAAACATTGTAAAAAGACTGATAATATGGTATTAAACTAACAAACATTTATATAACACTTTCCTTTGTGAAGATATTGTTCTAAATACTTTACAAATAGCTAATTGCATCTTCATAACATTCTTATGAGGTAAGTACTATTATTACCCCCAATTTAAATATGGGAAAACCGAGTCACAGGGAAGGTAACTAATATCCAAGAGCATATAGTTGTTAGACCGTGTAGCTGGAATTTAAACCTACATGGCTTGGGTCTTGGTCTACCTACTTAACTACTGTACCATGCTGATTGGATGAAAAGCAATAGCATCTAATGACTGTGAGTTTCGTTGTCATTCAAATTCTTAAATGTCCAGTCCAAGTTCTTTTTGACCCAGGTAATTTATTCTTAATCTCAGAAACTCTAGTATTTGGCTAATTGTTTACACACTTGATATAGATGTTTTTTAGCATTTATTTTAATATTTAAAAAGTATGATGTGAAATTTTCCATCTAATGTGCATGTGTTCATTTCAAGCATCCTTCTCCCTGGAAGAAACATGCCTTTTACTGCTACATTCTTTAGAGATATGATCAAATGTTTGGCCTTCTAACAAAAATCCTTCTTAGAAGAACTTGCTAACTTTCCAGAAATGAACTAAAAATCTGAAAGTAAAAAGGATCTCTGAAAAAGAGGGAAACAATTGAAACTCTTCTAAAACAACAAAAAAAAATCAATACATCATAGCATTCCAAAACAATACCATTTAATAAATCCAAGAAAACATTGCACTTTCCCTGCCATAAATTGCTGAGGTTATCAGTTAGAAATTATCAAATATTTTTGTTCCTCAAATGGAATTCCTGGAAATGAGTGGAAAACCCAGGTCCTCTAAAGAAAGAAACTGTCCAATATCCATATTTATAAGTAATCCTAAACTACCATCTGGGTCATGCGTCAGTTTGAAGCACTCCTGCCTTTCCCTGGGGCACTGAGGCTACTACTTATATTCAATTTATGACAAATGACTTGCTAGTCCATAAATCCACATAGCTTTGGCAACTATTATGTAATTCTGTCAGCACTTAAAGTTAGACTCAAAGGGTGGCCGGGAAAGTTCCAGCCTGGAGGTCAGAGATTCTCATCCTGGGGAGAATTAGGAGAACAGAAGGGCATTTTCTTATTGCTGTTCAACCGTCCATTGGAGCCACAAAGTGAATCAGTCATTAGTTTCTTTTGGAATATAGCTGAAATAGCCCCTATCCCCAGAAAAAAATGGGAGTAGTAAGATAGCCATGCAGCAGAGTGATTTTATTAAAAATTTAAAATGGTGGCAATAATAACCTCATGGAACAAAAAGGTATCATGCATAATGACTTCGTTTTAATTGGCTTTATTTTAAATCCAGTTAGAAGTCAGAGGTTCACTGTTGTAATAATATCTCTATTCCTGAAGTTAGAATAAACTCATATAATCAATAAACTGGAAAGAAAGTAAAAGGTAGACCATAAAGACATTTTTCGATGAGACAACTCAGTAGAAAATAAAATTTACTTTTTTTTTTCATTTCTTCATGTTTGTTAATATACACTACTGCAGTTGTTTAACCACAAAACTTACACATGGGTGAGCAAGTCACTCATAGAATTTAAAAGGGAAAAAAAACATGCATATCTGAAGGTGGAAGCAGTGTTTTGCAGGAGAAAGTACGTAGGCTTTAGAGATAGAGAACCTTTACTTAAATCTAGCCTCTACTACTTACTAACTGTATGATATGCAAATCACTTAAACCCTTTGGGAATTAACACAATAGAGTAATACTTTAGAGTAAACAAAAAATCCTTAACTCAAGAGATATTTTTAAATTCTATATGGAGACCAGCATAACAGTGGCATGGTTAAATTTTATAATGGTGTCTAGAAAAGGCCCCATTGTACTGAAATCCTAATTATGTTGTATAAAATGAGTTAAGGTTTCAAGTAAATGATGCTTTAACAAAGTTTTGTTGTCCCAAAGTCATTTTACCCATTGATAAAATTTCTAAAATTTTCCACATTTGGGTGGAAGATCTCACATCATACATCAGTTATTTTTAAAACAGGCAGAGCTCTTTAGGGTAACATCTGGCTAGTCTCCTGATAACCCTTGATCTCATTATCTGGGGGCATCCACTGCAGTAATCACAGCCCTCAGTAGTTTTCCAAATTAACAGTTTAGTAAGCTTGGAAAGTCCAAATCCCGTATCTCTTCAAAGATGCTGTTAATTTTATGTTTTTATTATCTGGAGGGGGGGGGAGGCGGGAAGAAAAGATTGGGCAGTAAGATAAATCACATACTTATCTCCAGTTAATACTCACAGACTTTCCAGAAAGTTTATGTTACTCCTTCATGTGTTTGATGGAAGGCAGTGTGGTAAAGTGGAAGGGGTAGTGGACTTGGAATCAAGAGTGAGATGAAGCAACAATCATATATTGAGCATCTATGATGTGCTAGGCATAAGTGTTCTATCATGTATTAAGTATTGCATATGTGTATGTGTGTGCAAAGTTATGTCTGTGTAGATATGTACATGTATAGTGTGTGTATAGATATGTGCGTGTATGTACATGTGTGTGTGAGTATATAATTTAATAAAACATGTAATTCCAACCTGGCTTCAAATCTCAACCACACTGCTTATTTTACCATGTGAACTGGGGCAAATTACTCACTCTGATCTTTAATTTCTTCCATTAAATGAGTTATAATATATTACAATACCTATTTCACAAGATTGTTATGAGGATTAAATGGGATAATGTACGCAAAAGTATTTGGCATACTGTCTAGAACACAATAGGTGTTCAATAAAATCATGATGTTTACTATGCAAATACTCAGCACTTAATATGTTCTAGGCACTGTTCTATGGGCTTTACAAACATTAACTTTTAAAATCAACATAACAATCTTTAGGTCACCTACTATGATTATACGTCCTTTACTGATGAAACAGAATCTAAGATGTTAAAAAAAAAAAGTCACAGTTAACAGAGGCAGAACTGAAATTAAAACCCAGGCAATGTCATTCCAGAGTCTCTGCACCTAAACATTATACTTAACTGTCAGAGTTGCCCCTGAACTATGTAGAAAATTTCTCTTTTTAAAAGTTTAATTTAGACAATTTGAAATAAAATAATATTAATGCCATTACAGAACTTGTCTCAAGATGACTGCAAATTTCACTAGAGAGTTACATAGACACATTGCAAATAACCAATTGCTGGAAATGAAAGGCACACTTAATAAGAATAATTCAAAGTGGGGGGTTTATTTGAAAGGAGTACAACAGGGTGGGCTAGCCATGGAGAACCCACAGAAGGGAGTGGAATACCTGAGGCTAACGAAAGTGAAGCAGTGAAGACCAGAAACGACAAAGGGAAGGCATGTTACTGGAACCCAAAGGGTTGGGTTATATGGAGAAGAGTCTATTGAAAAAAGATTTGGTCAGAAAAGGCAGCCAGGCCAGAACGACTGTGTGGGGGGTGGGGGGGGAGCCAGGGGAATGGGTTCCTACCAGAGCCCCCACTGGCAGCTCAAGGTCAGGCCCCATCAATGTATTCCATGTAGGTCAGCGCCTGGGGCAAAAAGCAGGTGGAAAAGACGGGCAGAGTTATTTTTCTAGATTTGTAAAATGATGAACATAATTTTTTGTTATCTTACTGGCTATCTTAAAATTTCTGTTATACTTTTTTGTCTCCTTGAAGTACACAATCCATAAATAAGTTTTTGTACTCTCTCTAAAATAGCAGTGCCCTCGAAAGCAGCAAAGAAGTGTATAAGAGCTGGTCCTACACTAGTGTTCAGAAAGTGTGATCCTGTGTCCTTCAGAACACAATGTCCAAGCGTATTTATGGGTGTTGCATGAGAGATGTTTTCTGATCAAATAATTTGGGGAAATATTGGATTAAACAATTTTGAACAGATTTCTTAATTGAAGGATAGTTCAGAGCTACTTGCACAGTGAAAATGAAAGAGTAAAATACAATGCGAAGTTTATACCTATCTAATTAGACACACATTAGTCTTTGAGAATACAATTCCAAGGAACATGTTTTGTGAAATAATTTTCTGAACAAGAAATGTATTACTTCCACTCAGTAGTTCCTGGGGGGTTGATGTTAAGTCATACATATTTTGAGAAAACCGGGAATCTTCTTAATTTCAGTGACCACCTTTTCCCCGCTTCTACAGGGATCTCATTGCCAGGAGTTGCTGATGTACCAGTCATGAAGTCACTGGTAACAAAGGTTCAAATAACCACAGATCTCTGGCATGAAGACTGATTTTGAAGTGGGTCCTGATCAAAATGAAATGATGTCAAAATGAACAGCATCTGGTTGATTTTCCTAGCATACTCAGACTCCCTGAGAATGTTATGGGCCTCAAAATCAGCTTGATGTAACGTGCTGCAATTCTGCAGTGTTTTCAAACATGCGTTCATTTATGCATTGGGTCAACAAAGATGTATTTGGCACCTGCTGGACATCAGGCACTGTTCTAGGTACCTGGTGCCCAGAGGTGTGCAGGGCAGATGAGATCCCTGATATCACAGACATCCTCTGACATTCCTTCCCTCCCTCCCCATCATTTCCCCTCCCCTCTCCTCTCTTTTCCTCTCTTCTTTTGTTCATAGACTCTATCTTTCCCCCTCTCGGTCACACATTTGTTGTCTCCACTTTCCACCATGCTTCTAGCGACACTTTCGGCCCCAGTCCTCTAATCTGCTGTTGTAATCTTGAATGAGTTTGGAAATCCAGGTACTCATAAGCATGTAGTTATGAGGGTATGAGGGGTGCTTCTTTTCATATAAAACATAAAACATTTTATGTATACAGCTGTTGAGCCCTTTCTTGTTTCTTTTTTCATGTTAGGCAGCTTAAAAATTGTGTGACATTTCCAAGGAGACAGAGTCTTGTAAACATGATATAATAGGAATCTGCCTTTGAATAAATAGGCATGTCTTCTAATCCCAGCCCTGCCCCTCTTGCTGTGTAACTCACACAAGCTTCAGTTTCCTCATCTGTATTTTGGTGATAATAATAATACCTACTTCTTGGGTATATTACAGGTATATTACAGGGATTAAATCAGACAATGCATTCAAAGTTCATAGGAATCACTAAGGACAATTATGATTTTTACAGTGGTAAGGTCCCAGCAGATCCGATAGAATCTCTACAAGCATTGTGACTTATAGAATGAAAAGGGAAAATTTCACATACGAGAAACAGTTACCATTCTGTCATCCAAGGGGGAGAGCACTGATGATTAACAACAGTTGCTTAATGTTTTGATGCAAAGCAGTAATGAAATATAATGTATTCTAATTTCACTAAAATAAATGAAATAATTTTCTAAGTAAAAACCTCTAAGTAAATCTCCAAATCCCCATAAACCTTCAACTTTTGGTAAAGGTTGATATAAACTGACAGAGGTAGAGCTGACAATCATACAATTATATCACCTTTATTTCTGTTGACATTAACAGTTCTTCAAGAAGATTATAGGGGTTTTAATATTAAATGTTTACCTAAGGAACTTTGCAGTATTTTGTATAACTGTTTCCTGCCACAAAAAAGTAAAATATTCACCATGCTTGTTCCGGTTTGCTTATGCTGCCGTTACGCAAAATACCAGAAATGGATTGGTTTTTATAAAGGGGATTTTTTCAGGTACAAATTTACAGTTCTAAGGCCATAAAAGTGTCCAAACTAAGGCATCAACAAACGGATACCTTCACTGAAAACGGTCAGTGGCATCCAGAACACCTCTGTCAGCTGGGAAGGCACTTGCTGGCATCTGCTGATCCTTTGCTTTGGGTTGTGTTTCAAAACAGCTTTCTCCAAAATGTCTCTGGGTTTCTCTTAGCTCCTCTCTCTCAGCACCTCTGCATCCTTGCTTCTTTCTCCCAGGATGTCTCTCTCTAAAATGTCTGGAGGTCCTCTCTTAGCTTCTTCAGGGCAAACCCTGGGCTTCAATTTCTTAGCTTAGCATCTCCAAACATCCTTCTGTCTGCATCTCCAAGCATCTCTAAGCATCAGCAAGCATCTGGGCCTGTGTTTGCACCTGATCTCTCTTAAGGACTCCAGCAATCTAATTAAGACCCCCCCCCAGATGCGAATATCTAAATGAATGTTTCACTTATTACTGGGTGAGTCACATCTCCATGGAAACAACCTAATCCAAATATCCCACAAGACTGGATTGAAATATGACTTTTTTGGGGGGCATGATATATCCAAACCAGCACAATGCCCTTCTCAAGCTGAGTCTAATTTGTTTAAAATCTTAGTATAGCACAATGGAACTGACATCGATTTTGGAATCAGACAGACGCTTTTTGAATCACAGCTCCTCTAGTTAATGTAATTCTGATCTTGGATTGATAGAACTGCTGTAAGAGATACTATATGTAAAGATTTACTGTAGGTATAGAGCCTAGAACAGGCACACAATATATAATTAGAATTATTAGAATTCCAGGACAAATGAAATGCATAACTTGCTAAAATTCTTGAACCGAGGTTTTACAGGCAATTTTATTATGTATTACGAAGCACAGTTAAAGTTTTTGCCTGAGTGATACTTGCAAGCCCTCCTAAGATACAGAGCTAATGGGATTTCTGAAGACTAGTTATTGTAGTCAAGTAGATGCCTGTGACCCAAGTAGAGGACAATCGAGTACCACTTTTGATCTTACATGAGTGATGAGAAAAATTCTTGGAATACAATATGGACCCTCACCATTGGTTTTCCTTGCTTCCCTGTATCTCCTGGCCATTTGCTTAATAGGCAGTGGAATCCCTATTCCCTCCAGGAGCATCAGGTCTTTTAGGCTATCAAAGTAAAAGTTTTTCAAAGTGGACTTTCGAATATTAAAGGGAAGGCTGGGAAGTGAACAGAGCATGGATTGTCTGCCATAGTAAAGGCTGAGCAGAAAATTGAGAGAAAAGCTGATGATCCAGAGCCTCAATCTGGATGGATAGAGAGAAGGGATGGGGTCTGGCCCTGGAAGGCAGTAGGGCAGGGAGGGGACAATCATCAGGGAGGTGGAAGAGACTTTGTAGAGTGCCAGAAGAGCATCTGAGCTGACCAGCTAAGAGGTCCTATGGAAGCCAAGCCAATGCCCTCAACCACCCTAGCATTCCAGCTCCTCATCCACAGAAGAGAGCAGCCACAGACACTAGTCTGTGGATCGTCCAGCAAAAAGGATCCAGTCTGTGCTGCATGAATTTGCTGGACCCCACTTGAATTGACCCCTGGGACTATAACTTCTTCTAGTTGCCCAAGAAGAGGTGGCTTTTGACAGCCCACATACCTCTCAGAGCAATTGTGTCAGTATGAAAGGAAACATTCTGATACCTCATTTGGATGGGAAAACTGGGCATAATTATGCATATATTACTGTCTCTTGAAAAACCTTCCAAACCTAGATGAGTTACTTACTGGTGGAGGATAATTACTTTAGTTTTTTGAGATGTTACAATAATCTGAAATTAAAAAGGCAACAGAGGTCAGAAAGTATAAATAAGAGAAATCTTTTATTAATTGTGATTTATATACCATACCGCATGTGCCTAAGTCCTACCAACAAATTTATAAGATAGGGATTTATCTGCATTTTGCATGTGAGAAACTGCAACTGAGAAAAATTAAGTGTCCTGTCCAAGGTTAGAAAGTCAGTTAACAGTAGTAACAAAAACAGCCAAATAATTAGTTTCTAGCTAAATCTTTCCTTGAGCTTAATGCTCCTCTTATTTTTTCAGTGAAAAATGAAACAGACCTGGTAATTTTTCTCTTTAGAAAAGTTCCCTATATATGTGAAGACGGTTGCTAATCATCCAGTCATTCTGAATCTTTCTCTTTGGGAAACAAGGGCATGTCTAGAGATGCACTGTATTTCATTACTGCATTGAGAGAGCTGCAAGATTAAAGTGCTTTTGTTAAAAAAAAAAAAACCTATAGTCATAAAAATAATTAGGCCATCAAAACATATTAATTTTGATATTGGGTTCTACTACACTATATTATAAAACATAAGTTAGTAAACTCTTCGTTATACAGAGATTCCGTCTGTAAGATGGAGATAAAATACTTGACTCCATGATCTGTGCATAGTATTTTAAATAAAAATTTAATAAGCAATGGTTTTGCATTCCAGTAAAAATAAAGTTCAGAACCAGGGATATTTGCGCAAGGTGATTTTCTGTTTTTTCAACAAGAACATCTTTTGTCTAGCTGTCCACATCCCACTGGCAGCTGACATCGCTTTCTTCCCTTACTCATTACTATGGTTGCCCCAATCCCTTTCTTCTCCTCTAGATAAACTCTATTCTTTGTGTCCCTGCCCACTCCTGGAGTCACCACCAAGTTCCATATCAACCTTAACTCTTTTCCCAAGCTAATTTCTTTCACTAAGTCCCAGCATCTGCTCCTGCCCAGTGTCTCTCTCATTGTTTAAAGTTATGCACAGGTGCAGTCATGTCAGAAAAGCAAGAAACCATTGTAGCCAAGAAAACAAACGAAGGTTGTTCTGTAACTACAAGTGATATGCACTTAGTTTATTGTATGAACAGTTTATACTACAGAGTGTGTGTTAATAGGCAGCGTGCTAACTAGTCATCAAATGTAAACTGTTTACATATTGTTCTTTGAAGAACAATGGGAATGAACAATAAATCCCAAGCACTGAACAAGTGACTGGGACCTATGGCCATAACTAAGAGAATAAATTATATTTACCGTTTATCAAGTTCCGACAATGTACTAGTCACAATAGATGTTTTTATATACAATACCCTATTTAATCTTCCCAGTAAAACTCTAAGTTATATACTCTTATTGTTCTTTTTCAGATGAGGAAATTGAGGTTTATAGAAATTAAGAAATTTACCAAAGGCATGGAGTTGGTAAAGGATAGAGCTAGTATTCAAACTCCATCTATCAAAATCCAAATGCTGTAAATCTCCAAAATGCAATCAGTGCAAAGTATGGAACATTGCCTTTTGGGGGTTGTAGAGCTTCTTGATCCCTGCAATGGCCTCAGGAAATCTATAGAATTTTTTCTCAAAATTCTGGTCTATGCATGGTACCATTTGTGGCATTTGGCTTTTTGTAGCTATGTCTACTATAAGAAGATGCATCAGTGGTAAGAGATGACCTTTTGTAGAAAGGGTCAACATAATGAATCCAATGTCAGAGAATTGTTTTCATGAAAAAATTTTATAGCAGAAATTGAAAAGTCTCTAGAAAGTTTAAACATCTTTGTTCTTGAATTAGTCATGTCATATACTGCACACACTTTCTCTTGAGTCAGCTAAATGCCAAAAATTAAGCATAATTCCTTTTTTTCCTATGATTTCAATTTTTTTAACATCTGTAGAAATTAATCAAAGCCATGTAAGACTCCCAGAAATCGTTTCATGAGGCCATGCCCTGTTGATTTCATGACCAAATCATTACCACACTAAATGTCCACATCTGTGATTTTTAAAAAGCCAAATTTCCATGAAGACACAATATTCCAAACTCTAGGCATTTCTATCAGAATAATACAATTGTTGAGAATGGCCATTCTGACTAAAAAACTGTATTTTTATCCATAAAAACAACATTCTGTGTATAAACTGCCATTTTTAATTGCTACTGCATTTGAGGTATTTTCCTTTCTCACTCTTTATATGACTGTCTTTTAAAATCCAACAATCATGAATTATAGTAAACATGAGTGAATTGTCTTAAATAAACTTTTATACTTGATTTATAAAGTTTAAATGTATCTTTGAAAGATATTTTTACCTCTTAAAGTCAGTTGCGATGTGACTAAGCTGTTTAATAGATCTCCTCTAAGCTCTTTTATTTGTTACTTTTCAATTCATCAGTAAACTTTTCTTTCAATTTATAAGAAGTTTTCTATATACACAGCATGTAATTTTATCCTTTTAATGTAGGTTGTTTTATTCCTGGGTTTTTCTGAGTGAGTTTAACCCTTCCTTAGTGTAGATCAACATTTTCTAAAATTTGACCTAGGATCCAGTCCTGGTCAAAAAATTTTGAGAAATTAAGCATATTTATGCCTCCTGTAAATTTGTAATGTGTATCAGAATATTAAAGTTGCTGATGACTCCTACAATAAAAGAAACCTTGAAAAATTTTTGTAATCCATAATTGCCCATTGCACACTTTCATTGCTTAATGTCACTTAACATCCAGCCAGAGTCAGTCAACTGGCCAAAGCCAAAGAATGTGGGAAAGTGATATGTAGGCTTTGCACAAGGGGAAAGCAAGTCACAAGGCAATGGTAGTGACGCATAATCCTCTTGCATGGAAGGAGGAAATAAACAATAGTGCACAACAATTTAATCTGCGTTATGGTTAACTTTATTGGTCACAGATATTCACTGGTTGTACTTCTGCACCCAAAAACCACTCGCTCCCCCAAGACAGGCACCCTGAAAGTCTGAAACAATCAAGATAGCAGCCCTGTAAGTTCATAATCTTCTCTAAGTCAACTCCAAATAGGTCCTCTTGATCTGGACACGTATAAACTGAGTAGAGAAGTTATTTTCTTCACTCACAGCCAATACAAAATGTGGAAGAGGGATGGGATAAACACTCCCACTTGAATGTGGACAAAATGGAAAACATGCAACAGTCAGTGGTCCACAGCAGTTCTGAAATTCCACTGGACAAACATAAAGGCATTGGGGATAGGGAACAGTATTTTGATTAGGAGTCTGAAACCTGGGAATAGCTCCCCAGGGAATTTCTCCAGGGTTCCTGGCACCAATCTCTTCCTTCCTTTCCTTTTATCTTTCTTAGCCACATCTAAAAAGGGGATTGGAAAATATGTCCTCCTTGGGGTCTGAGCAGCTATTTTGGACTGCTTCTTGCTCACAGAAAGCTAGGGGTCCACAGATCATGTTAGGCTATGAAAAGCCACACACAGGTTCTTCTATTTCAGACTGGCAGTAGTCCCGGCATTAAAACTCTTACAAATTTTGCCTTTTCTTTCTTCTTTTAAAAATCCCTTTGATTCTATTCTGCTCCTGTACCAATAGGCACAACTCACCTTTCTTTCACAGATCTGCTTCTCTCACTCTAAACCTAACTACAGGTCTTTGAGCTTATCAGGCTCCATGACATCACTCCTTTGGTTTCTTGCTCCTGAGCCATTTTGTCTATCTCAAAGGTTTTACTGAAGGACATCTCAATTCAGTCAGAAGATTTTGTAGACATGCCATTAATTTGGTCTTTATCCCTAAGCCAAGTCTTATGCTAAGTCTTAATGAGCCTTTGTGACTCAAAGCATTTCTCTTTTAACCAGTTAGAGTTGAGAAAAAGTTTGATGCTCCAACCCCAGAATGTCTCAGCTCTCTTTTCATTTCCTATATTAAGCAAATCACTTTTTTTAAAAATTTCATTTGCCTTCTTTTATTGCCTCATCAAATGAAGCTTCTAACAACAAATTCACATCAATAACATTTCATTTCAAATCCTCCTTACAGAAAACCTTAAATATGGTATAGATGTCTGCCTTCGAAGTTATCTCAGGTGACAGTTTTACTGAAGTTTTGTTTTTGCATAAAATGGGTCACCAATTTTCCACCCTCCAATTGTCTCTCTCCTTGCCAGCTCTCTGACCTCAAAAATCAATGCCTCATATTTTAAGTCTTTTTATTATGGTAACACTCCACTTTTAAATGCCAATTTCTATAATATTCACATTTTCTGCTTAACCCTAAAATCGCACTGGCTTGCAAAAGCAAGCATTTCATTCTTGTTCACGTCTCATGTAGGCAGTTACTGGGTGGCTATGGCTGTTACAACTCTGCTTGGTTCTGCTCCACATCTCTTCCTAAGACCCAGGCTGAAGTCGCAGCCCTTATGTGGAACGTACCAATCCTTGGGGCTGAGGAGAAAAAGAAAAAGAGCAAGACAATCCTAAGAATTTCATTCAAAGCTTCTACTTGGATGTAGCAAAATCGTATCTGTTCACATGCCAATGGCCAGAGAAAATTACGTGGTTAAATCCAAAATCAATGAGGAAGGATGAGAAAGCTATACTCCCCACAACAGGAGGTGGGCACTGGGGGGTATAAACTGCTTCTAAGGAGGGAATACCATGTATAATTGTGAACGAAAATGAAACAAATAATACAATCTAACAAATGCATAGTTTAGCAATTTCTTCAAATGCTCTATGATGCAAACATCCCCCCAAAAAACAGTAAAAATAAGACTATACATTCAGGCCACTTAACCAGAAAAGCAAATGGTTTATTGAGCTTTGAAAACAGCCTACTATTTTTAAAATGGTTTTGTGTCTTGTTTTCAATTTCTAACATTGGTAGGCACTGTTTAGGGAGCCATTTCTCTGCATAAGAAAACTTGGTGCTCCCCTGCCTCCATCAGGCCAGCTCAGAGCAGCTGTGACTGTAATTACCCCTATTTGCAATGATCTCTGGCACACCTGGAAGGCTAGAGCCACCCAGAAGGAAACAGAAAGAAGTTCAGAGGTCAAATCTTTGTCAGCCCTGTTCAGTTTGTGTCTCTATGACTACGCTCTCTTTACCCACATGGGAACCGCAATAAAACCCACTAGGACCTCTGAGACGAGCCAGCGGCCAGGACATAGCAGGCATTCTATGACTATTTGTTGACGGTTGTTAAATTATCTAGCTTTACCATGGTTCTAAGCTAGCATCTTTAGATGGTCTCCACGAAATGCCAATCTGCTAGTTTTGAGTATTTAAGCAGGATTGTTCAGGACGTGGCCTCACTCAACAGCCTCTTTCCCTCCCAAACCATTGCTGAAGAGCCAAATTACATATTTATGTTGTTTATTTTCTAAAATAATGCTCTTTAAGATGGGTTTGATTTCATCCTTTTAGATGTTTGATTTTGATGGAGTAAAATTTCTTATCCAAATGTATTTTTCTAGTGGAAGGGAAAACTTTTTAGTGAGAGGCAGATGCTTTTTCCTTCCCACTTTCAGAGTTCTGCCCTGTCAACTTGCTATTCTTTTCTATCTCAAGGAATTTGTACATTTTGTTCTTTCTGGAATAGTCTCCTTCATACACCACACTTCCTAATGTAGTTAATTTCTAGTTTTCCTACAAATCTAAACCCAAGGAATATTTCCAGGACCCTCTAGATCAGCTTACAGCCTTCTGATAAAGGCTTATACAGAAACATGTACTTTTTCATAACACTGACTATATTTGAAATATAAAAATTATCTCTGCAGTTGGTTAATGACTGATTGTGTCTCCAACTAGAATTTAAGCTCCATGAGGGCAGAGACCATATCTAACTTGTTCACAACTGCATTGCCATTGCTTACACTATGTATGACACATCTTAAATGTATCATACATATTTGTTGAATATATGCCTGCATGAATGAACAAATGGGAACTTTGACCTCTCATTATGCAATCCCTCTTTTTAAAGAAAGCAGCAACTTTATACATAGCCTCTTGAAGGAAGGAAAAAAGGCAGAGGAATTCCTTTGTACTTTCTTATCTCCCTTCCGAATTCATCTACCCACTTTTGGTGGCCTCCTCCTGTTGACCTTCCCCTTAGATATTCCATAATATTTCCTGAAGACTTTACACTTCATGACCACCCACAATCAAAAATGTCCTCAGAAATTCCTCCAGTTACATGATTTCAAGTTATACTTTGTGTGTGTGTATAAGTGTGTGCGATTTAGGAACTTACATCCTGCTTAACTTAGGACTTGATTATGTAAGAGAAACAAATAAAAATCAAGTTATTGTATTTTCTTAAAATTTTACAATCTGGGAGGTATCAAAAATGATGTGATTCCCTAATGCCCTCATTCATGATGGAATTGTGAAGTAGATTATGACAATGAAAGCATTACTGGGAGTGCTTCCAAATCTATCTGGCAAGCAGAAAGCATCTATTTTAAAAAGTGATCATTCAGTTTCTAAATGTAATGGGCCAGGACTTAATGTCAAATCAGTGGGAAAGTAAATATAAAAGACAGCAAATGTAAATGATTGGTGTAGGCCCAAAGTAAGAAAAAATTTTTTATTCTGTAACTTGGTTCTCAAGGTATTCATATGTGAATATCTCGACCACACATTTACCATAGTCCTTCTGAATTATGCTCTAAGAACTTACATTATTGCACTTTGTCCTATAACTTTTAGCATTTCAGGTAATGCAAAATTTTCAATGAGCTTTATTAAGGCATAATTTACATTCAGCAAAATTTGCTGATTTTAAGTTATAATGAAATTTTGACATTTTTTCTTCAAACTACATTTGCAAATTTCATGGGAAAGAAAATTTATATGATACAAAGTGGCTTTTATTTGATGCCATAGTCTTAATGGCATATTTCAAATTATTTAAGAGTGATGCGTGTGTGTATATTACATTTTTATTTCGCTTTACAACAAAACTAAAAATATTGTGTCTTACATATCAAGAATATCTTTTGGAAGTGAACTTTTTATATTTAATCTGTAAGCAATAAATGGGAAATTATTCATTTTGAAATTATGAAATTAATTTTGATATCACCTTGAGAAAAACCACTAGGTTTACTTAGTCCAAATCATCTAGGATTTCTTCATCAAATTTATGAAACTTCTGGATTCCTCAGATAGGGATTAGACCTCAATCCACTAAATCCAGCACATATCAAGTCTCCAAAGCAGTCTTTGTAAGGACCCTCCTCTTGACAATTATAAAGGAGCAAACTTCTCTACCCTGCCAGCTATGGGTTAAGACAGTTACAGCATCTAAATACTCTCCAAGAATCTTCCTCTTAATTTTCAATTGCGCTAAACTTTCTATATTTTTAATGGAGGTGAGAAGCAAAATTGGTTTTGTTTTTGGCTTTTACAATGGGGGTTTATTAGTTCACAAATTTACCATTCTCAGGCCGTGAAAATGTCCCACTTAAGGCATCAACAGGATGATACCTTCTCTGAAGAAAGGCCGATGGCATCTGGGGTTCCTCTGTCACATGGGAAGGCACATGGCTGGAGTCTGCTGGGCCTCTCCTAGGCTTAGCTTCTGGTTTCCATGGCTTTCTCCAAAATGTCTCTGGGCTTCTGTCTTAGCTTCTCTCTTAGCTTCTCCCAGGGGCAAACTCGGGATTACAGCTCTTGGCTTCTCTCTAATTGGTTTTTGATATTTCCTTTTAAAATTTTGATCAAGACTTTTCTAATCTCACTTTGGAGCATCACAGTGCATCAGCCAAAACTACATTCTAATCTACACTGTATTACATTCTAATCCTATTTTGTTATACAAGTGCAGCAGAATATCTTAGTAAGGACTTGGCTAGTGGGATACACTCTGAGAACTCAACTAGAACTTTGTTTTTTAGTGCTGTACAAGAAGTTCCCCCTGACTATTCTTGGGGAAGTTGTAGTAAACTATCAATGGTGGTTAACTCCAGAACATGGGAACAGAGGGACACCAGAAAATTTTCACTTCCTTACTTTATATATTACTGTATACTTTTGTATAATTTAAATATGCCTCCAGGAGTTTATATTAGTCTGTATTTTAAAATATATTGAAGATTAAAAATACAAGTAAAATATAGTTATTAATGACCCAGCAATTCCACTCTAGCTGTATATCCAAAGATTTGAAAGCAGGGACTTGAACAGATATTTGCATACCAATGTTCATAGTGGCATCATTCACAATTGCCAAAAGATGGAAGCAACCTAAGTGTCCATCAGCTTATGAATGGATAAATAAAATGTGGTATATACATATAATAGAATATTATTCAGTCATAAAAAGGACTGAAGTTCTGATACATGTGGCTACATAGAATGAACCTTAAAAATATCATTTTGGGTGAAATAAACCAGACAGAAAAGGACAAATATTGTATGATCTCACTGATATGAAATAATTAGAATAAGCAAACTCATAGAATATAGGTAACTGGGGGACACGGTGGGGATAGGAAATGAGGAGTTAATGCTTAAATTGTACAGAGTTTCTATTTGGGTTGATGGTAAAGTTTTGGTAATGAATGATGATGATGGTAGAACAACACTGTGAACAAAATTAACAGCACTGAATTATATATATGAATGTGGTTAAAAGGGAAAATTTTAGGTTGCATACATGTTACTAGAACAATTTTTTTTAGAAAAAGTAATAGGACTGTAAAACACAAACAGTGAACCCTCTTGTAAACAATGGACTATAGTTAATAGCACAATTATAAAAATGTTCATTTAGAAATTGTAAAAAATGTACCACACTAATACAAAGTGTTAATAATAGAGTGGTATATAGGAACACTGTATTTTATGAGTGATTTTTCTGCAAACCTACAACTTCCCTAATAAAAAAACAATTAAAAAAAAAATTAGGGCCTGGCACACAGCTGGTGCTAAATAAATGTTCAGGAAAAAAAGAAGTCAATAGCAAAGTATAAATGTAAATTGAATTAAAGTATTTAAAACTTGTTATAATGGGACCAGCAAAGATTCTGGTATTAGACCCTGGTTTGGACCTTGATTCTTATTCTCACTGTTTGTGAGACTGAGATGAGAATAGCAATGTAACCTATTCACAGTACAGCAGAGAATATTAAGTGAATTGATCAATGAAAAAAATAGTTCAAAAATTAAGAATGTGGTAAAGGAGAAAGTAAAAGATTTTGTATAAGTAAGGTATAAAAAAGGGAGGGAATAAGTAGAAAGGATATCTTTTGGTAATAAAAAGAGGGAATATTTATATTTTAACAGAATGGCTTTGACATGACTTCATCAGAACATTCATGTGACATTTTCCCCAGTGTGCACTTTTTCAGTTGACTGTGTCAATATGAACTTTTAAAATGGCTATATCAAAGTGTCCTGCTTCCCTCACTGCAGAATCATCACTGTATCAACAAAAAAACAACAACAAAACTGGAAAAGTAACACAGCCTTTGGTAAATTTCTCAGAGCTATCTGTCTTAGTTCTCAGGGGCTGCTATAACAAGTACCATGCACTGGTTGGCTGAACAGGAATTTATTGGCACATGGTGGAGGCTAAAAGTCAAAAATTAAGGTGTCATAAAGGCTATGCTTTCTCATGGAGTCTATAGCATTCTGGTGATGGCTTTCTGGTAATCCTCTGTCCCATGGTCATCTGTCTGTTTCTGTCTCCTCTTCTGGTTCCTACTTCTTGGACAAATTTCCTTTCCTTAAAAGGACTTCAGGCATATTGGTCCCACCCTCATTTAGTTGGGCTTGTCTTCAAAGGCCCTATTTAGAAAGGATTCAAAGGCCCTATTTAGAAAGGATTCACACCCACAGGAGCAGAAATTAGACCTTGACTATTTCTTTCTTGGGGGACATAATCATTCTTCCATGCCATCCTTACCTACTTTGGGCCTGCTCCTTGTTTTGTAGCACATGGATAGCCACTCTGTCTCCTGAAGCAGATGCTATTTGTATTCTTGAGATATGCTCGTCTGGTATCTAGCTACTCCATCTGGTTACAAACTTAGCTTTGACCCTGGAATTGAAAATTCTAGAATGTTGCTTCTATATGTGAGTGCTTATTGCTGCTCTTATCCGAACTGTCTCCTGAATCTTGAAGTATGAGCCATTGTTACATGCTCATTTTACTGTCCACATATGGCTCCAGAATCCATTTCTGAAATTGTTTCTTCAGTTCCTGTTCTAGTTTCCCAGCTGCTGAGAAAAGTACCATACAGTGGGTGGGCTTAACAACCGGAATTTATTGGCTCATGGTTTCAGAGGCTAGAAGGCTCACTCCCTCCAGGGGTGGTATCAGGCTGGCCAGCAGTCTTTAGAGTTCCTTGGCTTTTCAGTCACATGGCAATGCACAGGGTGGCTTCTTCTTTCTCTTACAGGTTCTGTTGACGTTCAGGTTCTGGCTACAACCCATGGCTTCTCTCTCTGTGGCTTCTTCATAAGACCTCCAGTAATAGGATTAAGACCCATCCTGATTCAGTTGGGACACACCTTAAATGAAGTAATCTCATCACGAGTCCTATTTACAATGCATTCAAATTCACAGGAATGGATTAAGATTAAGAATACGTTTTCCTGGGATATATATTCCCAAACCACCATGGTCATTTCCTCCAGTTTTTCTATACCTAACACTGTGCACCTTCCAGTGTCCGCCTCATACACTAATAGCAACACTAATAAGACTTATATGGTGCTTGTCGCAAGGCATTTAAATAATATTGCCCCATCACTGCTACTTCCTTGTGGTTGAATGTGGTTACATAGAAAATATCATGGTGCTTAGGCCAATGAAGACATTTCTGGTCAGACTTCAAATGTAAAGTGACTCCAACTGAAAGGCACTTTAATTACCCATCCCACCACCATGGCTCAGCCATTTATTAATCCAAACAGAGACCCACAGTCTTCCAAGAGAATAGAGACCATAGCACTCAAGTAAGAGACCAAGAGCTCTCCTACATGCACCATTTCAGAATTTACATGTAAAAAGAACAGCCAGGATTTACAAAGGATATTGGAAAAAAAATAGAACTTTTCTAAAAACAATGACATTCAGAACTTAAAGGCTGCATTTGCTTAAGGAAAGCAAGGAACATCTATGCATAAAAATAACTAATGGGGTTCCATAACTTGATGCTTTTCTGAGAATATAGGAACCAATGCTCTAAAATGTGAACTCTCATTAGTTAACTATTTAAATATATATACCACAGCTCTGCTGTCTTAGCCACAATGCAGAGAACTAGAGGGGATCCAAACCCTATTAACATTTCCTCAAGACTTAAGGCTCTTTAGGAGAGAGCGAGAGCAAGTGTACAGGAGAACAAGTTGCATTTTTTCACAGAAAACAACAGGTTGCTTCTTTACACTGATAACTTGGAGTTGGTGAGATTTAGGAAGACTTCAGGCGAACTAAATTCGCTATAGAAAAAAATGAAAAAAAAAGAAATTTTTCAGGAACAATGCTGCTAAAAAACACCCCCAATTTAATTTATTAAACAGACCACATAATATCCCAGTCTGAGCAAATGCCTTAGAGATTTTTCACTGGTCAAGCTCCCTTAAAACTGCCTCTTACGTGGTAGAAAACATTCTTCCAAGTGCCTCCAGTGAAAAGTCAAATTCCGTCTTCTACTTTTGTTAAAGTCATAGAAAAGATTTCCTAAATCTTTAAATCTTAAAATTAGAAGTTTGAGTATACTTTTAGTCATTGATGTTTAACAAATATTGGAATTCATTTTCAGAGGATCCCATATAAAATGCTATAATTAAATGATTCCAGTAAAATGTCTTAAAATAGAGAGTGACAGTTATTCACACTTTACCTAACTGCTCAAGTTTCCCTCTAAGTCCAAGAAGCTCCTGTCGATATATTTCTTGTGGGTTCCATGGAAAGTAGCAGTGTCCAGAATGGTTGCCAGTTGCTATGCCATGACTGTTCTGCTCCAAGATCCCAGGAGAGAGATATAAGGGATCTGAGGCTGGAAATTTATTCTTCTGTCTTGAATATTATCATTTCTGGCTACCTACTGTCATTCTTCAGCTCCACCCTTGACAAGTCCAACAGCTTGCCACTAAGATGAACATAGCTGCAGTAGACTGTCATACTAGCATGATACTTTAAATCTTTACACTTTTTCATCCAATAAAATTCCCAAGAATTTAGGGCCATTCACTTTGGTATCAACCCTTAGATCTTCATGGAACCAGACCCCCCAAAACAATATTTCCCTCACATAACTGTCATAGTCCCCAGTGATATTTGGCCACTTTCACCTCTAATTTTTAAGTCTAAAATGAGATGAGGATGAGAATGGCAATGAGGTAGCTTAGTAAGAACTGGAGACTTCATCAGCTGCCCTGTGAGATTTAATTTCCTACCTATGCAGCCTCCTGTGTTTACTTGAAAATAGAGGCCAGGTTCAGGAGAAAACCACTCCAACTCCAGAAGCATATATTTGTATGGTGTGACTTAGAGTGTTTGATTTTCCCTCTGAAAAACCCACAAGCAGCATGAGGGAAAAAACATGGGCTAGCAGGGACCCACTGGGGAGTCTTTTCCGTTTGGTCAAACATTTCTCTTGTTGGCATATGGCACAACATATGTGACTTTTACTGCTTTGTTTTTTATTTTCTCTCGATTTCCTCATTATCTGAGAAAATGAAATAAAACCTTTGTTTTTCCGGGACCAGTCCTATCCTTCACTCTCAACAGCACTTGTGGGTTCTCCAAACATTCCAGAGGAAAACTTACAGCCGAATAGATTTCTCAGTTCACACATCCCAGCAACACATAGTGGCCACATAAGACAAGTATTTCTCAGTATGAATTAGATCCAACAATTCAGTTATAACAGCCTGCCTAGAGAGGCAAATCAGTCAACTTGGACAAAGAAAACCCCAATGCCACAAGGTGTCAGAAACACGTTCTATATGAAAATTCCCTCTCTACAATCCACTGAGAATATCTGAGTATAAATAATTTCCTATTCCTTGATCATGAAACAAACAAAATTGAAATATTAAATTCTATAAATTTCACAAAAATGAAAAGAAAGCTGTAATGCTGAAATTTAACAGGAAGAGTCAACCAGAAAGAGAAGCTAAAAGGGATATTCAATGCCTTTTGGTCTTTTTTTAATTTTCAGAGATTTAAAGTAGTGCCCATACAAATGAGTGAATCAATGCCTTTAAGAAGGAACTTCTTTGAAATGATTAACTTCTATCAAGCCTCTCTTGATTTGAACTACATGTTAAAATCCAGAATGAAAGATTGAAGTTGAAATAGCATATATAGTTTACATCATTTACTCACTATCCCTGAAATACTACATAAAGATATAAGAGAAGAAACAATTAAGAAGTAGCAAAACTAACAAAATGCAAACAAAAATGAATCAAAACATTTTACTACAGTTGGCTAAGCTTTGGGATTTGGTGTTTCAAGTTTTTTAGGCCAATACTTGATGGTGGTCTAAAAGTCTAACAGCCGTTTTTCCAACTCACAGGGAATCATGAACCGATTGCCTTCAGCAGCAGCAGCCTACCCCCACCCCCAACCCCGCACACATATGCACACACATGCATGCGCACAAGCACAGCTCCAGGATACAGAACTAGAGTTTTCCCTCCCTACCATCATCACCCAGCAAGGTGTGGCCCTTACCTTCCTTCTCCTATAATTACAGATGGCCAAAGCTGCTGCAAGGGCATAAGTTGGATGTCAGTTGTGGAAGGTCTTAAGGCACAGATGGACAACACTCCAGCTGGTCATCATAAAAAGTTCGAGAGACCACTGAGGGAAAAATACGTTTGCTGGACATTGATTGGAAAAACAGTCGGTCTACTTAGTCCCTGGGTACAAGAAATGGACAGTATTTGGAGGCTGGAGTACAGCATAAGGAAATAATCAGAAATGCAGGCAAAGAATTATGTACCAGGATTTTCATAGAGGCATTATTTAAAATTGCAGAGCAAGCCAGGAAAAAAAACTGGATTCAAACCAAATAGCCCAAAATAGGGATGGTTAAATAGGATGGACTATTAAACAGACATTAAATATCATGTTTTCAGAATATATTTAATTAAATGGAAAAATGCATGTGATAATAGTATGAAGTTAAAAACCATACACTGCTATATATACAGTATGTTTTAAATCAGTGTCAAAAGTACTACATCCAAATGAGCTGAGACTTGTGAAAAAGATTTAGGACATTATAAAGTACTTTTCCATCATATTTGAAGCAAGGGGGAGAGAAAAGGCAGAAGAGGAAGGATCCTAGTGCCTAGGGAAAGGAGCAATTTGCTAACAGACAGTAGAATTTCTTTTCTTCCACCATGGAAAATAATTTTCAAGTTCTAAACATAGAATATATGGTAAAAAGTATGTTTCAACTCAAAATAGGTGAGGAATAGTCTATAAATTCCATAAGGGCAAAAATCATATCTATTTTTGTGCTCTGCTATGTCTTAATATCTGGCAAACAATATGCACATAGTGGTATCTCAATTAAATTGTGACAAATAAATGAATATAGGAATAAATCATGTAATAAGAAGGATCGAGAGCTTTAAAAGGATTTAATAACATCTCAAGTTACTGAAGAAATTTGCAGATATGAATAGATAAGTTTTGGAAAATCAATGGATCTGGGGTGATTTCAGAAGCCTGTGTAGAGAAGATTTCCCAGTGTAATAAATGATCCTAGGTACACTTGGTACATCTGATCCTGATTCCCAAAAAGATTGTGCTTAATAGAAATATGGTGCTTAATAGCAATATAATCTCACATCCTTTCATCCGTATGTGACCCAACAAACTCAGTGTGAAGCAATTACACAATTATGCCCCAGCCACTGCTGGCATTGCCTTTTATTATTTGGTAAAAGATAAACAGCAGCAGCAGCAGCAGGGAACCACTGAAGATTTTTGAACAGGGAAGTGGCAATGTCACAGCTGTGCTTTGAGAAGAATAATCTGTCAGCTCTGAGTGGAATAAACTGGAAATTGGAGGGATTGGAGGCCTAGAGAGCAATCATATGGCAAAGTGAAATATTCTAGGCAAAGACAATGATAAAAGTTTTTCTTAAGAGTGGTGACAGTACAAAACGTAAAGAGGAAAACAGTATAACTGACAGGTAGATGGAAGATTGGAAACAGAGAAAATCAGATTATGCCCAGGTTTCAAATTTGGATGGCTGAGTAGTTGTGCTGCCGCTAGAAATAAGAAAGTCAGGAGGAGAAGCAGAGTGAGCTAATGCTTAATTCAATTATTGGTCTAATACGTGTGCATTCTCAAGTAGGCGGGTTAGATTACGGAACTGCCTCTCAGGAGAATGGAAGATGTACATTTCTGAGTCATGTGCCTGGAGTGGTTCTGGAGCCCGGAATGCAGAGACCCCAACATTGTGCACACAGCCCCAGAGGCTGTAGCCCATCATCGACTCTGATATGCACAACAATGAGACTGCATCTTTAAGAAAAGTTAACGTTTAGTTTTGATTGTAAATCTATTCCCACTAAGCGTCTCCTCTTAACTCACTAACCACTGTCTACTGAGGACCCAACAGCAAATAACATTTTAGTGCTTCATTTTATAATAATCTCTGTTTAAGACTAACCAAAAGGCTTGTTGTAGAAATATTTCCATCAGAAATAGTTTCTGTTTTGTTTTTTCGTTTTTTTGTCTTTTTTGTTTTTTTAGGTTTGGCATTTAAGTCTATGTTTCACCCCTCTGGGAAGTTTACTGATGTGGAACAAATCATTCTCGGGTGATGTTGGAAAAACGAGGTGTCACCATATTCGCTTAGCAATATTAAAACATAGATTATACATAGATAGCGAAGTGATTTACAGGTAACTGGTTTCCTATTCAGGGCGGAAGATCAGAGGGATTTTTTTTAAATAATAACCATCAAATGGCAAACACTCTAAAATATTGATTGTTGCCAACCATTTATTATGTCTTTTACATCTTAGGAAAGATAATCAGACAATATTGCAATCTTAAATATAAACTTGCAGAGTGCTGAATCCTCTTCTAAAATAAACTTCAAAACCCTCAAAGATGATTGTCTATAATAAACAAGACAAAGTAGTTTACTTATGGCCCAAAATGAGACTTTGAAGTTCATGTTTAAAGGAGATATTTGGAAGTAGTTCTTAAAAAGAACATTATTTATGAAGAATGAAAGGAAATTTTAAATCCCCTTAAATTTTATTTTTCAATCTCTCTGAAAAATGCCTTAATGCCTCCTTTGATATGATTCACATCACACTTTAGAAAACATAGGGACAACAAAAATTTCTTTGAAATTATTCAAGGATTTTATAATCCCATAATCCATGCCTGGTTAGAATCATAAAGATGCCATTATTTTATGCACCTAGAAAAAGAAAAAATTATTATATTGTCAAACAAATTATTACCCTGCTTCCCATAACTCAGAATATTTACTTCAAAAATTGAAAGGACCTTTAAATACTTATTGAGGTATAGATTTTTATCTTATATTATACTTGAGCCTATGTAGAAATAAAAATATTAGTGAAACAAATTGGTTAAGGTATTCCTAAAACTTATTTGCACTCCAAGCCTGATGCTTCAAAATATTTTTAATTCAAAGTCATGGATAATCATTTTTTCCACACAATACTGTCCTCTGTATAGCTGAGAATGCCGACAATGTAGTACTTTCTAAATTTTTATTCCAGGTTATTGACACTTATTCTTCAAGTTCAGATGCACATGAACAGGCAATGACAACCACATAAGGATCATTATGACATAACCAGATTCCAGAGATGTAAAAATATGGGAAAATGTCATATTAGAATCTTTGAAATACAGTATATCTTAAAAGCTGGGACTTACTGTAAAGAAATATAGGCTACAGTTCTGGTTCCTAGAGTCACCTCGATGTTTCTCTACTCTTTGCCTGAGCTTTTAAACCTGGAATTAGAAAAAGTGTTAAGACTCTACTTTAAAGGGTTAATAAAGAGCTTAAAAAAAGAAAGCAGTGGCTTTTCTGCTGCTTCTCTTGCTACAGTGAAGATCGCGACACCTTCACCAACAGGAACAAGCAACAGGCATCATTATCGGCAGCAGCAAAACCATCCATTTGTTTGTAACTGCATCTTAGGGGTTATTAAGTTTTCATGAAGCTGAATTCATTCTATTCCCACATTCAGAAGATTAAAAACAAAAAGCCTTGCTTCTCAGAGATTATGTCTAGAAGAGATGGAGGGATGTGGGCTTTTTTCGTTTTTTGTTTTTTGTGGGTTTTTTTTTTTTTTTCAGAAAATGTTATATTCTCATGTTAAGCTTATAGACTGACTTCCTGAAGATGAGGTTCAAAATTTCTGAGGTGATAAGCAGATTTAAGTACATATTCTCAAAGTAAACATCTGGGAGTCAGGCTAGTATGATAGATATGATTATAGTATTTCTGGGCTCACTTTTGGAAGTTTATACCTAAACCAGAGAAAATTAGGTAAAAATGAATTTAAACAACTATGTCTGAATATATTATCTACATTGAAGTTAGTTTTTCAGTTTTCATGGCAGTAATGAGTTTGAGTTGTTTTCTTTTACTGACCAAAATCTAAAGTGTTCTTAAACTGTTAGAGGAAGACATAATTTTAAAATATAGAAATGTCATGAATTTTAATTAATTGATGGCCTATAAAATTTGGTAAGCAAAGTTTAGAACAGATGCAGAAAATGACACCAATAACAAATATATATATACACATATATATGTGTGTGTTTGTATATAAATGCTAAATAGTGGTCCTTGTGCTGCTGAGAAAATCACATAAATTTGCAACTAGATTTCGGGTAAGGGCAATTGGGAAAAAGAAAGAAAAAGGCAAAGGATATGCTTGACTATATACTTCTCATCATAGAATGTGTTTGCTATTTCTTTGAGACATTTATCATTCATTGATCAGAAGCAAGAAAAGCAAACTGAAATGGGGAAAATGAAAAAAATTGTAATAACTACAAAACACTAAAAGTAAACACTAAAAGTACTACATTAATGTATAGCTTTATTTCAAACAGGAAAAATGGATTTTGCCAAGGGGTGATAGTCAAAATATGTAAAAACTCCTAGATACTGGCACCAATCAATCAGAATTGGCACTGCTGTCAACCTTTCCACGTCCACCAAGTAGAAACCAGCTGAGGCATGAGCACAGGATGTTCTCCACAATATTGATCAGTATCCCAATATATGAAAGAAATAAAAGAAGCGTTTTAGTTATTTACTGTTTGTTTACTTACTAGAATAATTTTGTATTTCCATGGTCTGATCAGTCACTGTGGCAAAAAGAAGAAAAAACTGATTTTTTGTTTGTTTAGAAAAACATGGCCTCTTTTTCCATTGTTGGGCAAGGGACAACTGATATATGGTGGCCAGTTGTTTGAATTACTAGAAATAAGAAAAGGATCTGATAGAGGGAGAAAAAGGGATCACAAAAATGACAATTAAGAAGAAAGATGGCCAATGAGAAATTTTTAGTGGCCAGAATGTCCAGGAGACTATTATGAACTACTGCTCCTATTTAAGCTGCTTTTGTTCTTCCTGTGCTTTAATCCCCCTGTGTTAACTATCGAGCCCAAGACACATAGATAACACTGTTATAGTGGAACTTTGGGAAGCTAAACATACAGCTGAGTCCCACAGTTAAGAGAGATGTGAAGCAGAGAGAGGACAGAACCTAAGGAAAATGTCAAATGGGAATTGAGAGGTCTACAGGAGTGAGAATTTATAGCAGACCAGAAATTGCTCATCTAAACCCAAGAATTGATGGAATATTGGACAGACTGCTATGCCTCTCACAATACTTGAGATAGGGTTTAGTCTATCACAGTTGGATAACATAATTTTTAGAAAAATAGATAATGCCAGAGGTTGGAATACTTGGAGCATTAAGGTCATTTTACTATATAATAATAATGCTTATCATCATTGCTATACTTATCAGTGTCAAAAGAATCTGAAAAGCTGTTTTAACACAGGTAAAGATTTATGGCTTATCTGGTATATATGTTGCTTTCCATACTTCTATTATTTTAGAAATACAGACTTCTAAATTGATTTTTGATTCAATGTTTTCAACTATTTCTCACCATTTTAAAATATTAAATATTTCCATTAAATAAAATCAGAAAACTTCCCCTCTTATCCTAAAAGACATAGCCAAATCAATCAGTGTTATTCTCACCTAAATGCATAGGGAGGCTGTGCATTTATAGGCCTTTTAAATGGAAATTCAGAAAAAGGAACATTCTTGATGTCAGTTAAGCATAATCATCCATATGGATCATAACTGACACCGAAGTCAAATTTTTGTGAATGTTTGCATAGGAGATGGCTTGGAAATGGGCCAGCTCTTCAGGGCCCATCTGTGTCAAATCAGACCCTGGGAACTGGTCTAGAGGTAGAAATCACGGGATGCAGATAAAATTTTTATTTACTTCTTGGAATTCTATTATACGTCTCAATGCCTAACATAAAAATTCCTAGACTGTTTGCTACTTACAGTATTGGAGTGAAATAAGCAAGTTAGACAAAACAAAAGGGTAAAGGACATTATGAATCTCCACATAAGGTAATAATCCTTGATTTTTTTAATATATTTGCTGATTGACTAGCCTGGAATGCAAGGTTTGGTAGAACAAATAAAGAACACATATTAGTTGAAAAAAATCAAACAGTGGCAGGGTCCTATCAAATTGCTACAATCATTGCTGTTTCAGAGGCCAGGCTAAAAGTATTTGTAAGATAGAAAACTAAGAATACTTCAGTCTCTATGGGGATAGTAACAATATTTCTCATCCATGAGAAAGTGATTCACACTCTCTGGGAGGAACTTGATTTTCAATAGTTCTTTATCCTTTTCTACTGATCCTAAAACAATTCAATTTAACAAAACTATGGACAGAACCCATTTTTTAAAAAAATAATTCATATTTATGCAAAAGCATTTTGACTGACAGGTAGTGAATGTGTTGGGTAAGGTTAAAAAGGATAACAAGGAACCAGAATCACACTAACCTTAATGCCCAGTTTGAAGGGGAAAGAAGCACAGTGAATGTTTATCAAACCCATGTCATTAGTCTGGACCATATTCCTTTCTCTGCAGTTTTCCTGCTTAGTGTCTTTATGATCATAAAAAGGACTCTAACAATCTTCATTTCTTAGAGAATACCAACTGGTAATATTTGCCGTAAGAATATTTGATTGTCTTTTTGTGCAACTGTTGTTTGTTAGATAACTAGCCTTGAAATTCTTCACTTAGCCCATCTTTGCAATGTAGGATATTTGAAAGTGTGGCACTTGCTACATGTACCAATATTTGATGGAAGCAAGTAGGGTGTGGCCATAGACCCTAGTAACATAGGGGTTAAGAAAGTGAGGGCGCCAGAGCCAGAGAGTAGGGGCTCAAATCTCTTCTTTGTCAGCAGTGTGACCCTATACAAGCTACTTAACTCTTTGTGTGCACAAGGTTCAGCTCTAAAAGAGGCATATGCTATCACAGAGGGTTTTTGAGGATATAAAGAAGCCCAAGGTCCTCGCTGTGATCTATTGTTATCTCAGGAGCATCCCGAGCACCAAGACATCAGATGCATACTGATGTCAAGAAATCTTTCCAGTACTAACTGTCTGGAGGTATACATTGCAGCAGAGCAGAGGTCTACAGGAGGCTATTAAGAAGATTAAACTCCAAAAGTGGAGTTTTAAATGTGACTAATAGTTTTGCTTTGCCTATCTCCCCAAAGAAAGATTTATGATATTTATTACGGGATTGGGAGTGTGAGGGTGATAGGAAAAGCATGAAATGGGAAAGCACTTTGAAAAGGAAACATTCACTCCTATAACCCACTCACTGGAGCTAATCATTGTTGGACCATTGTCATAATCTTGCTTAAAGAGGCAAAGATTCTTACTCTTACTACCAGATTTCACTGGCTAATATGAGGATATGAGGTTGTTCATTTAGTAATAAATGAATACAGTTATATATATATATTATGAAAAATTAAGGTTCATAATATAGAATTTATTGCAAAACATGACCAATTTAAAGAGCTCATATCTATGTTACAAAAATTAACTATAGTAAAGCAAACTGCTCTCTTATGTGAGGGTTTTTTAATTGATACATTGAAAGGAGATAATTTCTAAGTAACAGTAGTATGGATGCAACAATAAGAAATGAAAAAAAAGAGAGAATGAGGCAAAGGGAGAGTTAAAAGTCAGAAAATAGGAAAGATGAAAGGGTAAACAATACAACATGATGGAATCAGCTGTTATGGCCTGATGGCATTGGAATATAAGCACTAATTTCTCTCTTTACCCTGTGGCTACCACTTCATATTTCATTTTCAAACTCTTCTTGGCCTGACGGGTCCCTCTCATCCCTTTCTGACAGTATTTTGCTCCAGTCTAAATATATATATTTACCAGTCACAGATATGTGAATAAAAGATACTTTACATCACACTTCCACCTAACATAATGGCAGCTGATTTATGTATACATAAGCCCAATACACACATCGACATCTTCTCAACAAATATTTACCCTGAAACTACCACCAAACTTTTTGAAAATAATAAAAAGTGACAATGTTTATGTAAGACTTTACAGTTTAAAAAGCACTTAAGATGAAGAATATAAAGCTTAGAGAAGTTAAAACCACAAACAAATGTTAAAATAAAAGCTCTTTTAAATTCTGCTGACTATATTAAATGTATCAATAAATTGATGATTTTTGAAGTAATATCTGAAATTTGCCACACCATATATACTAATTTTCTGAGAGATTTTAATCAGGAATGGATTTGGGATTATGTCAGATGCTTTTCTTGCATATATTGAGATGATCAATTGATTTTTCTTCTTCAGACTAACAATATGGTGTATTAAATGGTTGACTCTCAAATGTTAAACTAACTTTGCATTCCTGGGTTAATCCTCACTTGGCCATAATGTGTTATCATTTCTACACATTATTGAATTTGAATTTGCTAAAATTTTGTTTAAAAAGTTTGCATTTATGTTCATGAGGGATATGGAGATGTAATTTTCTTTTCTTGTAATGTCTTTGTCTGGTTTTGGTATTAGGGTAATGCTGTCCTCATAGAATAGTTTGAGAAGCCTTCCTCCCTCTTAAACTCTTTTTGGAATAATTTACATAAAATTGGCATTATTCTTCAAATGTTTGGTAGAATTCATCGGTAAAGCCATTTTGGTCTAGTGTTTTCTTCAGGAGAAGGTTTTTTACTACAAATTCAGTATTTTTAATAGTCATAAGGCTATTCAAGTTATATGTATTCTGAGGTCATTGATGACCTTTCTTCTATTCTGAAATAGGCATTTAGCTCTATAAATTCTGTATGCTGCTGTGCTGCGTCATATAATTTTAACTGCTTTTTAGTTTCATCAGTTCAAAATGCTTTCTTATTGTATTTTTTATTTCTTCTGTGACTCACAGTTTATTTTAAAGTTTTTATTCAGTTTCCAATTATTGGGAATTTATCCAGATATCTTTCTATTATTGATTTCAAATTTAATTCCTTGTGGTCAAAGACTGTACTTCATATGATTTGAATCATTTAATTTTACTGAGACTAGTTTTATAGCTCAGAGTATGATCTATTTTGACAAATATCCTGTGTGCACCAGAGCAGAACTGCTATTGTTAGTTGGAGTGTTCTATAAATGTCTAGTAGGTCAAGATGGTTGATAGTGCTGTTCAAATTTTTTTTATAAACTTCCCAAATCTTCTGTCTTATTCTGTTAATTGTGGATATATCTATTTCCCCTTACTTCTATCAATTTTTGCTTCATGTATTTGGAAGTTCTGTTATTGAGTGAATTGTTATGCCCCAATGATATGTTTTGATAGAGCTTAGGAAATGCAGAAGTTGGAGCTTGCTGCAAAGGAAGGAATCTTCCAAAGCAGCTAGCACAATTCTTTGCACATAGTAGGCTCTCAATAAATGTCTTATTGAATAAATGTGGACAAAGAAGAATTCTCACAGGTAGGTAGGATAAGCAAATTTGTATGGATAAGTAGAAGTCCAATGGTGGGAAAGAGATTACTTTGTGCAGAAATAAACAAGAAGGATATGAACAGTTGTCTTGGATCTTATAAGATTTTTATAGGTAGAAAGTAGTAGGAAAAGATATTCTAGGAATAAATATTGTTAGAAAAGGAGTGGAAAGTGGAAAGCATGAAGTATGTGAGGATAGTAAATCAAGTTGCCTGCAATAGAATATCCATGTAGAAAATTATGAGATAATACAGATAATACAGTACTATTTGATTAATATGGTGTGCTGGTTTAGCTGTATTATGTCCCCCAAAACACCATGTTCTCTGATGCAATCCTGTGGGGGCAGATGTATTAGTGTTGATTAGGTTGGAACCTTTCGATTGAATATTTCCATGGAGATGTGACTCAATCAACTGTGGGTGAGAACAATGATTAGATAATTTCCATGGAGTTGTTACCCCACCCATTCAGGGCAGGTCTTAATTAAATCACTGGAGTCCTATAAAAGAGTTCACAGACAGAAGGGGCTCAGAGCAGCTGAGAGATATTTTCAAAATGGCCATTGAAAGCAGACTTTTGCTGATGCTTTGGAGATGCTAGCCCAGAGTTTGCTCCAGAGAAGTTAAGAGAGGACAAAATGCCCCAAGAGCAACATTTGGAAGAACACATAAGAGCTGTGCTGGGGAGGCGGGGCAAGATGGCAGACTGGTGAGCTGTATGTTTTAGTTACTCCTCCAGGAAAGTAGGTAAAAAGCCAGGAACTGCGTGGACTGGACACCACAGAGCAATCTGTCTTTGGGCATACTTCATACAACACTCATGAAAACGTGGAACTGCTGAGATCAGCGAAATCTGTAAGTTTTTGCGTCCAGGGGACCCACGCCCCTCCCTGCCAGGCTCAGTCCCGGGGAAGGAGGGGCTGTCAGCTCCAGGAAGGAGAAGGGAGAATTGCAGTGGCTGCTCTTATGGGAAACTCATTCTACTGATTCAAACTCCAACCATAGATAGACTGAGACCAGACACCAGAGACTCTGAGAGCAGCCAGCCCAGCAGAGAGGAGACAGGCATAGAAAAAAAACAACACGAAAAACTCCAAAATAAAAGCAGAGGATTTTTGGAGTTCTGGTGAACACAGAAAGGGGAAGGGCGGAGATCAGGCCTTGAGGCGCATATGCAAATCCCGAAGCAAGGCTGATCTCTCTGCCCTGTGCACCTTTCCTTAATGGCCCTGGTTGCTTTGTCTATTAGCATTTCAATAACACATTAGATCTCTGAGGAGGGCCGTTTTTTTTTTTTGTTTTTTTTTTAAATCCTTTTTGCTTTTTCTAAAACAATTACTCTAAGAAGCTCAATACAGAAAGCTTCAAAGAATTGAAATTTGGGGACGTCAAGTCAAGAGCAGAACTAAGAGAGCTCTGAGACAAAAGGCAATAATCCAGTGGCTGAGAAAATTCACTAAACAACACAACTTCCCAAGAAAAGGGGGGTGTCCGCTCACAGCCACCATCCTGGTGGACAGGAAACACTCCTGCCCATCGCCAGCCCCATAGCCCAGAGCTGCCCCAGATAACCCAGTGTGACGGAAGTGCTTCAAATAACAGGCACACACCACAAAACTGGGCGTGGACATTAGCCTTCCCTGCAACCTCAGCTGAATGTCCCAGAGCTGGGAAGGGGGAGCAGTGTGAATTAACAGAGCCCCATTCAGCCATCATTTGAGCAGACTGGGAGCCTCCCAACACAGCCCAGCAGCCCAGAACTGCCCTGGGGGGACGGCACTCACCTGTGACATAGCACAGTCATCCCTCAACAGAGGACCCGGGGTGCACAGCCTGGAAGAGGGGCCCACTTGCAAGTCTCAGGAGCCATACGCCAATACCAAAGACTTGTGGGTCAGTGGCAGAGACAAACTGTGGCAGGACTGAACTGAAGGATTAGACTATTGCAGCAGCTTTAAAACTCTAGGATCATCAGGGAGATTTGACTGTTAGGGCCACCCCCCCCCCCGACTGCCCAGAAACACGCTCCACATACAGGGCAGGCAACACCAACTACACACGCAAGCTTGGTACACCAATTGGGCCCCACAAGACTCACTCCCCCACTCACCAAAAAGGCTAAGCAGGGGAGATCTGGCTTGTGGAGAACAGGTGGCTCGTGGACGCCACCTGCTGGTTAGTTAGAGAAAGTGTACTCCACGAAGCTGTAGATCTGATAAATTAGAGATAAGGACTTCAACTGGTCTACAAACCCTAAAAGAACCCTATCAAGTTCAGCAAATGCCACGAGGCCAAAAACAACAGAAAATTATAAAGCATATGAAAAAACCAGACGATACGGATAACCCAAGCCCAAGCACCCAAATCAAAAGACCAGAAGAGACACACCTAGAGCAGCTACTCAAAGAACTAAAGGTCAACAATGAGACCATAGTACGGGATATGAAGGAAATCAAGAAGACCCTAGAAGAGCATAAAGAAGACATTGCAAGACTAAATAAAAAAATGGATGATCTTATGGAAATTAAAGAAACTGTTGACCAAATTAAAAAGATTCTGGACACTCATAGTACAAGACTAGAGGAAGTTGAACAACGAATCAGTGACCTGGAAGATGACAGAATGGAAAATGAAAGCATAAAAGAAAGAATGGGGAAAAAAATTGAAAAACTCGAAATGGACCTCAGGGATATGATAGATAATATGAAACGTCCGAATATAAGACTCATTGGTGTCCCAGAAGGGGAAGAAAAGGGTAAAGGTCTAGGAAGAGTATTCAAAGAAATTGTTGGGGAAAACTTCCCAAATCTTCTAAACAACATAAATACACAAATCATAAATGCTCAGCGAACTCCAAATAGAATAAATCCAAAAAAACCCACTCCGAGACATATACTGATCACACTGTCAAACATAGAAGAGAAGGAGCAAGTTCTAAAAGCAGCAAGAGAAAAGCAATTCACCACATACAAAGGAAACAGCATAAGACTAAGTAGTGACTACTCAGCAGCCACCATGGAGGCGAGAAGGCAGTGGCACGATATATTTAAAATTCTGAGTGAGAGGAATTTCCAGCCAAGAATACTTTATCCAGCAAAGCTCTCCTTCAAATTTGAGGGAGAGCTTAAATTTTTCACAGACAAAGAAATGCTGAGAGAATTTGCTAACAAGAGACCTGCCCTACTGGAGATACTAAAGGGAGCCCTACAGACAGAGAAACAAAGACAGGACAGAGAGACTTGGAGAAAGGTTCAGTACTAAAGAGATTCGGTATGGGTACAATAAAGGATATTAATAGAGAGAGGGAAAAATATGGCAAACATAATCCAAAGGATAAGATGGCCGATTCAAGAAATGCCTTCACGGTTTTAACGTTGAATGTAAATGGATTAAACTCCCCAATTAAAAGATATAGATTCGCAGAATGGATCAAAAAAAATGAACCATCAATATGTTGCATACAAGAGACTCATCTTAGACACAGGGACACAAAGAAACTGAAAGTGAAAGGATGGAAAAAAATATTTCATGCAAGCTACAGCCAAAAGAAAGCAGGTGTAGCAATATTAATCTCAGATAAAATAGACTTCAAATGCAGGGATGTTTTGAGAGACAAAGAAGGCCACTATGTACTAATAAAAGGGGCAATTCAGCAAGAAGAAATAACAATCGTAAATGTCTATGCACCCAACCAAGGTGCCACAAAATACATGAGAGAAACATTGGCAAAACTAAAGGAAGCAATTGATGTTTCCACAATAATTGTGGGAGACTTCAACACATCACTCTCTACTATAGATAGATCAACCAGACAGAAGACCAATAAGGAAATTGAAAACCTAAACAATCTGATAAATGAATTAGATTTAACAGACATCTACAGGACATTACATCCCAAATCACCAGGATACACATACTTTTCTAGTGCTCACGGAACTTTCTCCAGAATAGATCATATGCTGGGACATAAAACAAGCCTCAATAAATTTAAAAAGATTGAAATTATTCAAAGCACATTCTCTGACCACAATGGAATACAATTAGAAGTCAATAACCATCAGAGACTTAGAAAATTCACAAATACCTGGAGGTTAAACAACACACTCCTAAACAATCAGTGGGTTAAAGAAGAAATAGCAAGAGAAATTGCTAAATATATAGAGACGAATGAAAATGAGAACACAACATACCAAAACCTATGGGATGCAGCAAAAGCAGTGCTAAGGGGGAAATTTATAGCACTAAACGCATATATTAAAAAGGAAGAAAGAGCCAAAATCAAAGAACTAATAGATCAACTGAAGAAGCTAGAAAATGAACAGCAAACCAAGCCTAAACCAAGTACAAGAAAAGAAATAACAAGGATTAAAGCAGAAATAAATGACATAGAGAACAAAAAAACAATAGAGAGGATAAATATCACCAAAAGTTGGTTCTTTGAGAAGATCAACAAGATTGACAAGCCCCTAGCTAGACTGACAAAATCAAAAAGAGAGAAGACCCATATAAACAAAATAATGAATGAAAAAGGTGACATAACTGCAGATCCTGAAGAAATTAAAAAAATTATAAGAGGATATTATGAACAACTGTATGGCAACAAACTAGATAATGTAGAAGAAATGGACAATTTCCTGGAAACATATGAACAACCTAGACTGAACAGAGAAGAAATAGAAGACCTCAACCAACCCATCACAAGCAAAGAGATCCAATCAGTCATCAAAAATCTTCCCACAAATAAATGCCCAGGGCCAGATGGCTTCACAGGGGAATTCTACCAAACTTTCCAGAAAGAACTGACACCAATCTTACTCAAACTCTTTCAAAACATTGAAGAAAATGGAACACTACCTAACTCATTTTATGAAGCTAACATCAATCTAATACCAAAACCAGGCAAAGATGCTACAAAAAAGGAAAACTACCGGCCAATCTCCCTAATGAATATAGATGCAAAAATCCTCAACAAAATACTTGCAAATCGAATCCAAAGACACATTAAAAAAATCATACACCATGACCAAGTGGGGTTCATTCCAGGCATGCAAGGATGGTTCAACATAAGAAAAACAATCAATGTATTACAACACATTAAAAACTCGAAAGGGAAAAATCAATTGATCATCTCAATAGATGCTGAAAAAGCATTTGACAAAATCCAACATCCCTTTTTGATAAAAACACTTCAAAAGGTAGGAATTGAAGGAAACTTCCTCAACATGATAAAGAGCATATATGAAAAACCCACAGCCAGCATAGTACTCAATGGTGAGAGACTGAAAGCCTTCCCTCTAAGATCAGGAACAAGACAAGGATGCCCGCTGTCACCACTGTTATTCAACATTGTGCTGGAAGTGCTAGCCAGGGCAATCCGGCAAGACAAAGAAATAAAAGGCATCCAAATTGGAAAAGAAGAAGTAAAACTGTCATTGTTTGCAGATGATATGATCTTATATCTAGAAAACCCTGAGAAATCAACGCTACAGCTACTAGAGCTAATAAACAAATTTAGCAAAGTAGCGGGATACAAGATTAATGCACATAAGTCAGTAATGTTTCTATATGCTAGAAATGAACAAACTGAAGAGACACTCAAGAAAAAGATACCATTTTCAATAGCAACTAAAAAAATCAAGTACCTAGGAATAAACTTAACCAAAGATGTAAAAGACCTATACAAAGAAAACTACATAACTCTACTAAAAGAAATAGAAGGGGACCTTAAAAGATGGAAAAATATTCCATGTTCATGGATAGGAAGGCTAAATGTCATTAAGATGTCAATTCTACCCAAACTCATCTACAGATTCAATGCAATCCCAATCAAAATTCCAACAACCTACTTTGCAGACTTGGAAAGGCTAGTTATCAAATTTATTTGGAAAGGGAAGATGCCTCGAATTGCTAAAGACACTCTAAAAAAGAAAAATGAAGTGGGAGGACTTACACTCCCTGACTTTGAAGCTTATTATAAAGCCACAGTTGCCAAAACAGCATGGTACTGGCACAAAGATAGACATATAGATCAATGGAATCGAATTGAGAATTCAGAGATAGACCCTCAGATCTTTGGCCAACTGATCTTTGATAAGGCCCCTAAAGTCACCGAACTGAGCCATAATGGTCTTTTCAACAAATGGGGCTGGGAGAGTTGGATATCCATATCCAAAAGAATGAAAGAGGACCCCTACCTCACCCCCTACACAAAAATTAACTCAAAATGGACCAAAGATCTCAATATAAAAGAAAGTACCATAAAACTCCTAGAAGATAATGTAGGAAAACATCTTCAAGACCTTGTATTAGGAGGCCACTTCCTAGACTTTACACCCAAAGCACAAGCAACAAAAGAGAAAATAGATAAATGGGAACTCCTCAAGCTTAGAAGTTTCTGCACCTCAAAGGAATTTCTCAAAAAGGTAAAGAGGCAGCCAACTCAATGGGAAAAAATTTTTGGAAACCATGTATCTGACAAAAGACTGATATCTTGCATATACAAAGAAATCCTACAACTCAATGACAATAGTACAGACAGCCCAATTATAAAATGGGCAAAAGATATGAAAAGACAGTTCTCTGAAGAGGAAATACAAATGGCCAAGAAACACATGAAAAAATGTTCAGCTTCACTAGCTATTAGAGAGATGCAAATTAAGACCACAATGAGATACCATCTAACACCGGTTAGAATGGCTGCCATTAAACAAACAGGAAACTACAAATGCTGGAGGGGATGTGGAGAAATTGGAACTCTTATTCATTGTTGGTGGGACTGTATAATGGTTCAGCCACTCTGGAAGTCAGTCTGGCAGTTCCTTAGAAAACTAGATATAGAGCTACCATTCGATCCAGCGATTGCACTTCTCGGTATATACCCGGAAGATCGGAAAGCAGTGACACGAACAGATATCTGCACGCCAATGTTCATAGCAGCATTATTCACAATTGCCAAGAGATGGAAACAACCCAAATGTCCTTCAACAGATGAGTGGATAAATAAAATGTGGTATATACACACGATGGAATACTACGCGGCAGTAAGAAGGAACGATCTGGTGAAACATATGACAACATGGATGAACCTTGAAGACAGAATGCTGAGCGAAATAAGCCAGGCACAAAAAGAGAAATATTATATGCTACCACTAATGTGAACTTTGAAAAATGTAAAACAAATGGTTTATAATGTAGAATGTAGGGGAACTAGCAGTAGAGAGCAATTAAGGAAGGGGGAACAATAATCCAAGAAGAACAGATAAGCTATTTAACGTTCTGGGGATGCCCAGAAATGACTATGGTCTGTTAATTTCTGATGGATGTAGTAGGAACAAGTTCACTGAAATGTTGCTATATTATGTAACTTTCTTGGGGTAAAGTAGGAACATGTTGGAAGTTAAGCAGTTATCTTAGGTTAGTTGTCTTTTTCTTACTCCCTTGCTATGGTCTCTTTGAAATGTTTTTTTATTGTATGTTTGTTTTCTTTTTAACTTTTTTTTTCATACAGTTGATTTGAAAAAAGAAGGGAAAGTTAAAAAAAAAAAAAAAAAAAGAAAAAAGACAAACAAGGAAAAAAAAAAAAAAAAGATGTAGTGGCCCCTTGAGGAGCCTGTGGAGAATGCAGGGGTATTCGCCTACCCCACCTCCATGGTTGCTAACATGACCACAGACATAGGGGACTGGTGGTTTGATGGGTTGAGCCCTCTACCATAAGTTTTACCCTTGGGAAGACGGCTGCTGCAAAGGAGAGGCTAGGCCTCCCTGTATTTGTGCCTAAGAGTCTCCTCCTGAATGCCTCTTTGTTGCTCAGATGTGGCCCTCTCTCTCTGGCTAAGCCAACTTGAAAGGTGAAATCACTGCCCTCCCCCCTACGTGGGATCAGACACCCAGGGAAGTGAATCTCCCTGGCAACGTGGAATATGACTCCCGGGGAGGAATGTAGACCCGGCATCGTGGGATGGAGAACATCTTCTTGACCAAAAGGGGGATGTGAAAGGAAATGAAATAAGCTTCAGTGGCAGAGAGATTCCAAAACGAGCCGAGAGATCACTCTGGTGGGCACTCTTACGCACACTTTAGACAACCTTTTTTAGGTTCTAAAGAATTGGGGTAGCTGGTGGTGGATACCTGAAACTATTAAACTACAACCCAGAACCCATGAATCTCGAAGACAGTTGTATAAAAATGTAGCTTATGAGGGGTGACAGTGGGATTGGGAATGCCATAAGGACCAAACTCCACTTTGTCTAGTTTATGGATGGATGTGTAGAAAAGTAGGGGAAGCAAACAAACAGACAAAGGTACCTAGTGTTCTTTTTTACTTCAATTGCTCTTTTTCACTCTAATTATTATTCTTGTTATTTTTGTGTGTGTGCTAATGAAGGTGTCAGGGATTGATTTAGGTGATGAATGTACAACTATGTAATGGTACTGTAAACAATCGAAAGTACAATTTGTTTTGTATGACTGCGTGGTATGTGAATATATCTCAATAAAATGATGATTAAAAAAAAAAAAAAAAAAAAAGAGCTGTGCTGGTTTGAATGTATTATGTCCCCCAAAACACCATTATCTTTGATGCAGTCTTGTGTGGGTAGGAAACATATTGGTGTTGATTGGGTTGGAGACTTTTGATTGGATGTTTCTGTGGAGATGTGATCACTCAAAGGTGAGATCTTTCATTGGATAATTTCCATGGAGGTGTGGCCCCACCCATTCAGCATGGGCCTTGATTAGCTTACTGGAGCACTATATAAGCTCAGACAGAAGAAGCGAACTTGCTGCAGCCAGGAGGGACACTTTGAAGAATGCACAAGAGCTGAGAAGAGAGGAGTTGCAGATGAGAGACAGTTTGAAGACGGCTATTGAAAGCAGACTTTTGCTCTGGAGAAACTAAGAGGAAAAATGCCAGAAGAGCAACTAAGAGTGACATTTTTGAGGAACTGCAGCCTAGAGAGGAATGTCCTGGGAGAAAGCCATTTTGAAACCAGAACTCTGGAGCAGACACCAGCCAGTTCCCTTCCCAGCTAACAGAGGTTTTCCAGACACTATTGGCCATCCTCCAGTGAAGGTACACTTTGTTGATGGACACTTTATGGCCTTAAGACTGTAACTTTGTAACCAAATAAACCCCATTTATAAAATCCAATCCATCCCTGGTGTTTTGCATTCTGGCAGCATTAGCAAACTAGAACAGAGCTGAGAGAGGAACTGGAACACAACCCCAGATCAGCAGACACCAGCCATGTGCCTTCCCAGCTAACAGAAGTTTTCTGGATGCCACTGGCTTTCCTCAAGCCCAACTCATGTTGATGCCTTAATTTGGACATTTTCATGGCCTTCAGACTGTAAATTTGTAAACAAATAGACCCCTTTTATATAAGCCAATCCATTGCTGATATTTTGCATAATGGCAGCATTAGCAAACTGGAATATATGATATAGCGACTTGAATAACAGGCTACCATATTTGAAAATTATCACAAAGACCACTGAAGAGTTTTCAAAAGGGAAAGAGTTATTATATTGAAGATTTGCTATGCTCTTGTCCAATTCCTCTACTTCTGCCCCAGAACTGAATCAATCCATTACTGCAAGTTCAGCCCAGCAACAGTTTACAGCCTAATGCAACTATCAGATTGGCCTTTAGAGAGCTGATGATCCAGCACTGATGGCTGGATTACCTCAAGCCTATGGCCTCCTTCATCACTAACCAAACCCAGGATCCAATGGACTAGGAGTAAGCCTGGGATGATAATATAGTCAAATCCTGTTGGACTAATCCTTCAGACTGAATTTCTGGTTCTAGTCTCCCTCTTTACTTTCTGCCAGGGCCTGATTACTGTACCCTGAACTTTCTCCCACTGGTAAGAGTCTGCAAAATGGGAAGAGTTTGTGACATGCACTGTGCCCTCCCTGACTTTAAAGATAGCTATTTAATATTCTCTGTTTTTACTCCCCAGCAGAAAGAATGATTCCTGTTACTACAATTGCCTATTTACAGCCTGATATTGCCATGGACTGACCTATATACATGGGTTAGTTTGCCAAGGCTGCATTTCATCTACCACATTTTCTTCCCTTTCCCCACTTGTTGCATTATCACTGTAGACCCAGGATGGCTCACACCTAAGCCCATCCAAATTTCATCTGGACATTATCTGCCATTCAAAACACTTTCAATGACTTACCAGTATATACTGAATAGGAGCCAAACAACTTGTTCCAAGTTTAAATTTCTCAAAAATCTGGTTGCAAGCTTCCTTTTTCAATGATCTATGATATTCTAACAAAGCTGGTCACTGAGATGTCTCCAGAATATTCCTGATGCTCTCCCTGCATCTGGACTTGGCTTACAATTCTTTCTCAACCAATCATAACCAACTAACTTCTTACTAAAGTAATATTCCTCTGTCAAGACCCAATTTAAATCCTACCTTCCTTCTAAAGTGACTGCTAACTTTACTGTGCAGAGGTAGGAAAAGAAAGAAATGGGGGTAGGTGATAGAAGCTAAACTAGAAGAAAGTTCTACAAAGGAAAGGAGAGTTACATAACAGATTATCAGGACTCTTGAAAGCCGAGCCATAAAGAACATCTCCTTATCTTTTGTCCAGAAGGCCTTGTAGGCATTTGTCCTTTAAAACCAGACAAAAAGTAGCTTCTACTATAGCCAAAGAGTTTTGTTTATATTTCCCTAAATTCCCTTTTTAATTAGTGCTGGCAAGATCAGGAGCAGCACAAATGAAAATGGCATGAAAACACAGCCTATCACTTTTAGAAGTGTAAATGAATGCCCCGTGGATCTTTTTTAATTGCATGAGAACAGACAAGGATATATCTCCATAAAACTGCCACTTCTCAGAGAAAAGTGTTAATGTCATGTAAATTAAAATTAGAAGTTTCCTTAACTGAAATCAGCAACACCAAGAGCCATACATATGGAAAACCACAATCCATAACCCCTGGTAGCATGGTTAAAAAAAAAAAATTAGTCACAGTGTGTATAATCTTTATAAATATTAGCTTGGCATTACCTAAGAGAAAGCCTAAGGCTTTCCAACCTAGGAAAGAAACATTGCTATGTTAGGAATTAATAAGCTCAAAAATTGACTTGTTAATAGATGTATAATTGCTTTAGGTGACCAGCTAGAACTCTGGAAGAAAATCAAAGAAGAAAAGGAGTGCTTTAGACAAAGAAATGCAAAAAATCAATGGTTTAAGCTAAGAATCTTTATTTTCTAATTTACTTGAAGTAACATTTGCTATACAGAGTGAGTCATCACTTGCCAGATGTTACACCACAGCTTCATTTATTAAAGCAATACTATGTTCCTGATGTGCCAGGAGTTATCTCATTTGCTAAAGAAACAAAGGGGAATAAGACACAAGTTTTGCCTTCAAGGAGCACTGTCCAACAAGGAAGACAAACAACCTAAATGTCAGCCACCGTACAAAATGATACATGCTGCAATAAAATTTATTTATGAAGTGCTATGGAGAAGGAAGAAGCAAGCATTTGAATGCAGGGTAAAGAATGAAAGAGGTATTTGGAGAAAATTTCATAGAGAAAGTGACATTTGAGCTAGATAGACTTTGAAAGATAAAAATGATTTCACTAAGAAATAAGAAAAGGGCAATCCAGACAGTAAGATCATATCAATGAGAAGAGCCAAATTTATATGGACATGACAGAACCTAGCAGAAATAGTAATGTGGTCATGTTATGCTTCTCAAAGTGTGGTCCACAGACCAGCAGAAACAGCATTCCCTGGGTTGTACAGCATCCCTTGTATTATCAGAAATACAGAATGCTAAAGCCCATCTAGACATACTAGATGATGTGACAAATGAGGATGCAAAGGTAGACGGAAGTCCATAATATAAAGTCTTAGTTTGCCAGGACTGTTATGACAAATAGCACACACTAGTTGGCTTAAATAACAGGAATTTATTGGCTGACAATTAGAGGCTAGATGTCCAACCTCAAGGTATCAGCCTGCTATTCCTTCTCCTGGAATCTGTAGCATTCTGGTGCTGGCTTGCCACAGTCCTTGGGTTCCTGGTCTTGTAGATGCATCTCTACCTCCACCACATGGCAATCTCCCTCCTTCCCTGGTTTCCACTAACTAAATGTGTCCCAATTTCCTCTATGTGTAAGGACTTCACCATATTGGATTAAGGCCCACCCTGATTCAATTTTGCATCACCCAAATAGGATCTTCAAAGGTCCTATTTACAAATTAGTTCACACCAACAGGACCAGGGATTAAGACTTGATCATATTTTTGTGGGGGACATGATCCAATCCATTACGTATGCCATGAAGTGATCAGAAGGAGCTAAGGGGGCTTTTAAACAAAGGAATGATATTACATGTGCCTTATAAAAATAGCTCTAGTAGCAATGTAGAGATACGTTTGGTGTGGGGAGATAATTTGGACAAAGGGAAATCAGTTTTGAAGCTAATTGAAGCTACAATAACATGATAACAATGACAACAATGATTTATATTTAAGAAATTTAAAGTCTTCTCTTGAGCCCACTTCTCTCCAGATACTACCACATTTATTTGCTACTCTATGTAGCAATGATCTTCAAAAGATTTGTCTATACTAAACATCTTTAACTCCCGTTTTTCTGCTTTCTCTTAGATCCACCCCAGTCTAGCCTTTTCCTTCACCACTCCACAGAAACTAATTGTCAGGCACCAACGGCCACCATTTTGCTAAATCCAAGGTCAGTTTTCAGCTGTAATCTTACTTGACTACTGGCAGCATTTGAAATAGTTGGTCACCTTCTCCTCTTCTGAGCATCCAGGATGAAGCTCATGGACAGACAGAGCTGGAGTCCAGGGAAGTGAAGGTGGCTAGAGTTTGATCACAGAGTGCTAGAGGGAATAAAGTTTTAGAAAGAGAGAACTAGAGATCTGTAGAGGCTCCCATTGAGTATTCAGCTGAGTACTGAACAGTGCACACATGTAAAGAAACTACTTGAGACAGGGTAAACACATACAATACACACACACAAAGAGGGAACACTGTTCAGAGGCCAAACAGGGTCAGAAATAGTGTTTTTTCCAATAGCCAGAAGGTAAAATGTCAACTCAGAGGGTGTCAGTCTGAGCACTGAGAAGGGTCTTGCCTGAGAAAGGGAGGAAATTAACTCTAGAATAAACAAAGCTCTAGTCCTGCCTAGCAAAGTTTAAGAGAAAGGTTCAAAAAAGATCAGATAGTTTCCAAATAACTGTGTCCAAGAACAAAGCTTAAGAAAATTTAAAGGAATACAAAAATATCAAGTACCCAACAAGGTAAAATTCAAAATGTCCCACATCATGTAAAAAAATTGCCAGGCATAAAAGAATCAGGAAAACATAATTTAAAATGAGAAAAAAATCAAACAATAAAAACTGACACAGAAATGACATGGATAATAGAATTAGTAGACAAGGACACTAAACCAGTTAATATAACTAGCAATCCATGTGTTCAGGCAGTTAGAGAAAAGATTTAACACATTAAGCAAAGACATGGAAGATATTAAAAAAAAAAGACACACCTGGAATTTATAGGGATTAAAAGAACAACATCTGAGAAGAATACCATACTGGATGGGATTAATAATGGATTATACAGTCAAGAAAAAAAGATTAATAAATGTGAAGACATGGCAATAGAAACTATCCAAAATGAAACACAGAGAAAAAAGACTGAAAAAATCAATAGAGTTATCTGTTAACTGTGGGCTAACTATAAGCAGCCCAATATTTGTGTAATTGTAGTTGTCATAAGGGGGAAAATTCAAAGAATAATGGCTGAAAATTCACCAAATTTAATGAAAAGTATAAACCCACAGATTCAAGAAACCTAGTGTACTCCAAAAACAAAACAAACAAAGAAAAAACCTATACAAGGAACATTATAATCAAATTATTTACAACCAGTGCTAAAGAGAAAACCTTAAAAGCAACCTGAGGGGAAGAGACATATTTCATATAGAGAAAAAAGATAAAGATGACAGCAGACTTCATGTACAAAAAAAAAAAAAAAAAAGCAAGCTAGAAGACAAGTGGAGCAACATCTTTAAAGTACTAAAAGAAAAGCACTATGAACACCAAAAATCTTTACACACAAAAGATACCTTAAAAAAAAAACAAAGGAAAATAAAGACTTTTTCAGGCATACAAAAGCAAAAAGTTTTCATCCCCAGCAGACTACACTATAAAAAATTTTAAAGAAAATCCTTCAAGCAGAAATAAAATGATACCAGATGGAAACATGTATCGCACAATAGAATGAAGAACACTGAATATGGTAACCACAAGGATAAATAAAAAGGTTTGTTTTCTTTGTTTAAATCTCTTTAAAATATAATCAACAGTTTAAAGCAAAAATTATAAGAATATATTAAGTGCTTTACAACATATGTGGAAGAAAAATATATGATGACAATGATAACACAAAGGCAAGGAGGGAAGTGATGGAAGTACATTGTATTTAAAGTTCTTATTCTATAGGTAAATTACTAGAGTATAACTTGAGGGTAAACTATGATAAATTAATTTGTATGCTATAAACCTTAAAGTGACCATTACAGTAAAACAACAAAGAGTTATAGCTAATAAGCAAACTTAGGAGGTGAAATGGAATCCAAAACAATATACATAATCAAGCAAAAGAAGGCCAAAAATAAAAGGGGGGTGGGCAGGGAGAAGAAACAAAGAACAAATACAAGACAAAGAATAAAACAAATAGCAAGATAATTTATACTATGGAATTTTTATTTTATTCCGAAGACAATGTAAAGTCAACAAAAGATTTTTAAACAAGGGAGCAAAAAGTTTAACACAGACCAGTTTTTTAGATTCTTAATTAAAAACAGCTTTTTTCTTTTAGAACTATCTTCCAGCCATACAATCATGCATTCATATATATCCCATTCAGTCCAGTAAGGAAGAATGAGTATATCTGAAATAACCCAAATTAATTTTAGAATTTCAAAATATTGATTTCTTACTCTTCTTACACTGTCTTATATTTACAATAATATATTTTTCTCTCTACTTGCTATGTTATACTCAGTTCAAATATCACAGTCAGTGTGATGGTTAGGTTATGTGTCAACTTGGCCAGGTGATGGTGTCCAGGTATCAAGCAAGCACTGTCCTAACCATTACTGCAAGGACATTTGTGACTGGTTAACAAACCAGAAGGCTGGTTTATTAAATCATTAGTCAATTGGCTGCATCTGTGGCTGATTACATCTATGAAGGGTGTGTCTTCCACAATGAGAAAATTCAATCAGCTGGATTTAATCAAATCGGTTGAAGACTTTTAAGGAAGAGAGAGAAATGACCATCACTTCTTTTTCGGCTAGTCAGTGAAGCATTTCCTGAGGAGTTCATCGAGCACCTTCATCGGAGTTGCCAGTTCGCTGCCTGCCCTACTTGTGCATCCTCACAGTTGCGTGAGACACTTTTATAAAATCTTATATTTACAGATATCTCTTGTTGATTCTGTTTCCCTAGAGAACCCTAACTCATACAGTCAGTTATTTAAGTAAATGAACACATTTTCTTATGAACCAAATTATATTCTAAATTGCAATATTTGGTTGCAAGTCTAATAGAAGATTCTTCTTTTTGTCATGTGCCTTAATTCTCAAATTATCTCTATAGACAATTAAAAATACAATGAGTCATAAAACAAAATTAGAAAATATCCTCCAAGTTACTTCTAGCTTCCAGAAAATTTGGCAGGAGTGTTTTTTAATGGCATTAAGTATGCCACAAACAACTGGCTGTTTGAACTTCCTTTTCTGTAATTCAAACTGGAGAAAAGAACGTGAAAGTCAAAGGGATAGGAAATTTGATTTGCTCTAACTAAATCTTCTGTTATCTAAATTTGAACCTTTTCACTGACTAGTAGGTTAGCTATATAATAGTACCAGCTACCATTTCTTGTTCAGGAACGAGACTAGATGTGTTCTGTTACTTTAAGGCTTGCTCAGTCTTCTGAGTAAGCTGCTTCTATGCCTACTGCCTCAGACTTGAGATTTTTGGTGGCCAAAATTATCTTTAACTTATTTATGGATGTATTAGACAATCTAGCTTATTGGGAAAGGGGATCCATTTACTGAGATGTAAGTTTCCATGTGGTGCATCCACAGGAGTAACCTTCTGACTTCTGTCCCTACTAGATGATAAGTGACTCATCTGATTGGAACATTTGGAAGAATTGATTTTGCAGGTCCAATACAAGCCATTCCTCTTTCAGTGGCAACTTGACCCTAGGAGCTCTGCATTGGGGTCAGCTATCTGTGATGCGAAAGAGGGAAGCATATGCTTGTCCAGCTGTACCAGCAGCTAAATGGGCCCTGTCTAAATTGGGAGTCACCTATATTGGCCATAGATCTTAAGAAATCCAAATTTTGACTTCACCCAGGTAAAAACAGTGGATTGATGAAAAAACAGCATTTAGTAGAGACTCATTTTAAAAGCATGAGTTGAATTTTTGGTTTAAGGTAGAAAAACCTCTCAATGAAAATAAGGAATCCGGATGCCAAGAGTCTGGGACACTTTGATTCTGGAAATCAGCTTTCCCTTTCATAAAAGTGATGTACAAAGTAATTATTTTCTCCTATCAAAATTCTGCATCTGTCTCTCAGTTAGTTCCAGACACAGGATGGGGTGAAAACGGTATTATGTAATGATCTCACAAAACTCCAACATCTTGGGTACTGGCCAGAGGACCTTCAGAAACAGATAAGGATTAGATTGGGGATAGGGAGCAAAAATAACATGGAAAACCTTACTTTTCAAGATTCAGGGCTGAGGGCTTTAGCATATTGGGCTAAGTGGGCTTTTGAGCCTGGGTAGGACATGGTGTGTCTGACAGGTAACTTGAGATTCTTTTGGCTGCTTTGGCTGACCTTGCAGGTGTGGCTGAGGCAGGCATTGGGTGTTTTAAGGCATTGTTGGGTAGAATAAAATTTGCAGCTTTCTTTGTGTTCCTGGGCCAAGTCTTTAGGCCTGCACTTTAAAAGGCAGTTAGTAAATCTTGGTATCCGGGTAGAGGGTATATTGGAGTTCTTTGTGTTACCTTTGTATTATGTTTGCAACTTTCCTGTAAGTTTGAAATAACTTTGAAATAGGAAAAGTCTGAACAAAAAGGCAAAGGCAGACATATGATAGGACCTAAAGACACAGCTGCAAGCTAGGCCTTTTCTGCTCCCAAGCAAGAGGTGGTATCTCACCACCTCTGGGACCCTCCAGCCTATAGTAGCCTTTCTTCTTGGAGTGAGCCCCAGATGGCTGCATCATGGAATGAATGAGAAGAAAACCAATGTCTTCTCACCCTGGCAACCAGAGCCAAACAGATCCTCAGCAGCAGATGGGGCAGTACCCCAGAGCTATCCTGTTGCCTACACAGAAATTAAATGATAAAGAAGGTGAGCAAAACAGAGAAGGAAGGCAGTATTCTTTAATGATGATCATGACTACCTGCAGCAACTGAAAGAAACATCTGAGCCCTTGGAGATTATTCCTGAAAAATCCTTCAGTGTACATAAAAGGAGAGATGAGAAAGAAGAAACTTCAGTAATTTCAAGCACTGGAATTAATTGCCTTCATCAGTGTTTGCATCAGAATTTGAGGTAGATGTTGGATTATTTGTTTTTGTTTTTGTGTTTAAAGCAGCTCCTGTTTCAGGCTTTCAATCCTGATTCCCATCAGATTTGGATCCTAACATTGTTATGGCTCTTGATGAAGAATTTAACTTCGATAATCCAGATAATCTGCATGAAGATGGTTTTATTCTCCAGGTCAGTCTGCCAACAGGAGAGGAAGAGGGAATACACCTACAGAAATCTGAAGCTAAAGATGGCAGTGAGTGGGAAGAAGTGGATAAGAAGAGAAGTGGTAGTGAGGAATAATGACTATAACTCTCAAAATGCATGATCAAATGAGTATGTCCTGGGTCAAACCACAAAGAATCACAGAAAGCCACTTGTTCTGGAAAGCTGAGATGTCACTTCACAGAGTATTCCATGATGTTCCCAGTCATGAGAAGAAATGAGCAGCTGACCCTACATGATGAGGGGTTTGATAAGTTTGATGTGCAATATGATGATGATGAGATTGGAGCTATGGCTAATACAGAATTGGAGGATTCTATTTATGTGGACACTGATAGGTTCCAGGGAGTTTTGAATAACTGATATAAAAAGAAGGCAGAGCGGCTGCGGTCTGAGGTGAGATGGCGGCCACTGAGGGGGTCGGGGAGGCAGCGCAGGGCAGCGAGCCTGGTCAGCCGGAGCAGCCACCACCCCAGCCGCACCCACCGCCCCCACAGCAACAGCAGCTGCAGGTGGAAGAAGAGATGGCGGTCGAGGCCGGAGAAGCTGTGGCGTCCCCTATGGACGAAGGGTTTCTGAGCCTGGATTCGCCCACCTATGTCCTGTACAGGGACAGAGCAGAATGGGCTGATATAGATCCAGTACCACAGAATGATGGCCCCAATCCAGTGGTCCAGATCATTTATAGTGAAAAATTTAGAGATGTTTATGATTATTTCCGTGCTGTTCTGCAGCGTGATGAGAGAAGTGAGCGAGCTTTTAAGTTAACCCGGGATGCCATTGAGTTAAATGCAGCCAATTATACAGTGTGGCATTTTCGGAGAGTTCTCTTAAAGTCACTTCAAAAGGATCTACATGAGGAAATGAACTACATCACTGCAATAATTGAGGAACAGCCCAAAAACTATCAAGTTTGGCACCATAGGCGAGTCTTAGTGGAATGGCTGAAAGATCCATCTCAGGAGCTTGAGTTCATTGCTGATATTCTTAACCAGGATGCAAAGAATTACCATGCCTGGCAGCATCGACAATGGGTTATCCAGGAATTTAAACTTTGGGATAATGAGCTGCAATATGTAGACCAACTTCTCATAGAAGATGTGAGAAATAACTCTGTCTGGAACCAAAGATACTTTGTAATTTCTAACACCACTGGCTACAATGATTCTGCCATATTGGAGAAAGAAGTCCAGTACACTCTGGAAATGATCAAACTGGTACCACATAATGAAAGTGCATGGAACTATTTGAAAGGGATTTTGCAGGATCGTGGCCTTTCCAAATATCCTAATCTGTTAAATCAATTACTTGATTTACAACCAAGTCACAGTTCTCCCTACCTAATTGCCTTTCTTGTGGATATCTATGAAGACATGCTAGAAAACCAATGTGACAATAAGGAGGACATTCTTAATAAAGCATTAGAGTTATGTGAAATCCTAGCGAAAGAAAAGGACACTATAAGAAAGGAATATTGGCGATACATTGGAAGATCCCTTCAAAGCAAACACAGCACAGAAAGTGACCCACCATCAAAGGCACAGCAATAACACCATTCAGAAGAACTTGATTCAATACTTTTATTTTTTTAAGGGACTCTAATGCAGGAGTTTAAAACTAGAGCAACCACCCCTTTGCCTGTGCTGGCGTTAAACATGCATTGTAAAGGTATTGCTTTTTAACAATAACTAAGTGCAATGCTCCTTGGGCTCTGCTGCTATTCAGAGGAGCTCTAAGTAATTTGATTCTTTTAATGTAAAGTAACTTTGGAGGGGAAAAAGGAAAAGAAAATCCGTAAAGGAACTTCTGTAGTCTTTTGAACATTTAGTCTAATCTGTTAGCATCAACTCCTCCCTAAAATGGTGTATTTGCAGCAGTAAGGATTGCAGGTAACTTGTGCGTAAGGAGTATGAGGTAACTTAAATTTAGGTTCAGTAAGCAGGGAATGCATGTTAACTTTAGAGCTTCTCTGCCACACTGACAGTATCTTGCTATCACTGTAACCAACTAATGCTAAGAGAACAGTTTTGTAATAAAATTGTAGATGTATCTAAAAAAAAAAAAAAAAAAAAAAAAAAAAAGAAGGCAGAGCATTGTGTAAAGTTGAATACTCTTTAATCCTCTGAAGCCCAAGGTCTGCCAGTAAATGAGATCAGTGAGTCTAAGGAGGAAGAGGTTGTTATTGTAGCTCTTGGTAAAGCCAAAGAGAAATGGGAGTGAATCCATTAGGGACTCTTCACTATGTTCAATGGTGAATTAGAATATTCAAATGACAACTCTCCACTCTGCCATTTTTATTGGAAAGTATTGAAAAAAAAAGGATAATGTTCGAATTAATTTTATACCAGCAAGCTTTCCTTGCTGCAAAATTTAACTGCAAAATTCCATAAGGACTATAATGCTGTATGCAGTTCTTTAAATTCTTAATGCAGGCCCTTGATATGCAGCTGTAGATCAGCTTCCCGAATAGTTTTCCTTCCTGTTCTGTTTTAGACTCTCAACTTATCAAGTAACAACCAAAGCCCAAATAAATCCAAATATCTTCTAAAACAATAATACTTTTCAGTGGCTTATTAAGAAAGGACTCAGAGCAAAGAAAGTTGAAAAAATGCAAATGAGTAATGGCAGTGATCTGCATTAGGTATCAACCCAACCACATTCTGGAAATGAAATGTGTGTGCTTTTTTTTTTTTTTTTTAAGAAAAAAAAAAAAAAGCAAGAAAGCAAGCTATAAAAGAAAAGCACACAGACTGGAGAGTGGAGAAGAAAACTACCTGATTAGCTGGACAAATTGAACTGAAGAAAAGAAGGCAGAAGAAGAAGTTGCATAACTTGAAGAAGAATGTTGAGGGTCTGAAGTTATGAAAATGGGACATTTAAGAAAAGGCCTACTCCCTATTAGGGACTCTTCACTATGTTCAATGGTGAATTAGAATATTCAAATGACAACTCTCCACTCTGCCATTTTTATTGGAAAGTATTGAAAAAAAAGGATAATGCTCGAATTAATTTTATACCAGCAAGCTTTCTCTGCTGACCATCTTATAGATATATAGTCAAATATTTATTTTTAATGCTTTATTAGTGTAGTTTTAATATTAATTTAATTTAAATGTTATATTTTAAGCTTATTTTAACTGTAAAAGAAATGATTTCAGAAATGTGAGATGTTTAGATAAATAAAAGGAAAATATCTTCATAACTTGTAAAACCCAAAGACGGCAAAATTCCATAAGGACTATAATGCTGTATGCAGTTCTTTAAATTCTTAACGCAGGCCCTTGATATGCAGCTGTAGATCAGCTTCCCGAATAATTTTCCTTCCTGTTCTGTTTTAGACTATATTCAGGGTCAAGTAGGAAACTCTGTAAGGGCTCACTTCTGGAGGGTTGGGGTTTTGTCTATGGCCACAAGTACCTTCTCGACACCATATCACAAATTATCTTTGATACAGGGAGTCTGGTGATTGTACCCAAACCATTATTTCCATCAAGAGAAAACTGATATATTTTGTCAATGAACAAATAAAAATGGAAGAGGTTCTTATTATAAAGAGAAATGTCACTTTCTTTTCTTAAAGTAGAGAACTAGAATCCAGAAAACAATGGAGAGGTGTGCTCTAAAAGCTGCACATCGAACACTGATATCTGCACTAGGTGGGTTCAAAATAACTGGAAAGATGCAATAGGGTACTATAAGGAAGACCAGTGTAAGACAGTCCAGGCACTGTTAAGCGAGTTTCAGGGTGACATAGTTACTGTACAAGGGATGCAGTTATTTTCTGTGTCCTGAGGGAACAGACCCACAAAATTTGTGAAATTAAGATCCTAAGGAAGTAAAGGAATATGAGACATTATATAACAATATAAATATTAACTATTATTATTTTTATTATTGCTATGAATACTACTCTTACTACTGCTACTGCTGCTACTAACATGGTATCAGACAAGTGAATGAATGATAAATTCATGCTGCTTCTCTCTGGAACAGGAAGTGGGATAGGATTTGTATATCTTTGGCCAGTTGCTATGTCATGTGGACACTCAGGATGCTCTAGAAAATGATATGGCAAGGAACTGGAACCTCTATCAATGCCAGTGAGAAGTTAAAGGAGAGAATTGGTGGAGTTCAGTGAAAGCAGAGATGAAGGCAGCGTAAAGGCAGTTGGTAGGAAGAGTAGTGCTTTTGATGGGACACAAGCACAGAAGATAACTGGTGTGGTAAGAAAAATAATGAATTTAATCACAAACTTAGTGGGTTTAAAAGGGTGGCCATCTGGTTGGAAAGGTATGGAAAATACCTGAACGAAGCAGAACCACTGTTTGAGAGAAAGACTGAGATATGGAGATTTAGATTTGGGAATCATATGTTCTTAATAAGTGCAAAACACTGGCTAGGTCCTGGCCATATAAGAGTGAACAGGTTCAGATCCTTCCTTCTTGGACCTTACATTATAGTGAGGGAGGCAGGCATTAATCAACTGATAGTGCAAATAAATAATTAGGAACAGAAAGGAGTTCAGAAAAGGGAAATCCAGGGTGATAAGGATAAGAGGACACAATAGGGGAACCAGATCTATTTTGGGATAGTAGGGTAGAAAAAGTATGGTTTACTCAGAATCTTGAATATAGTTGATAGTTATAGGATGAATCCTTTAGCACTGCTATTACACTGCAAGAAAAACATGACATCATTGTTTTTTGTAATTCAAAAAAAGAGAACATGCAAACATATTGTCCACATTTCATGGTGGAAACAATCAGTCCTCAATTTTGAAAGGAAAAGGGATTTTAAGGAGTTTTTTTTAATCAGCCAGTTGTCAATTTTTGTACAAATATTTAGAAAGAAAGGGGGCATCATCAAAAGCAATGTGTGGGAGTGTTCTAAATTATTTCTAATAACATCAGACACATTTTATGAGTGTCCTAAAAAGAAATGCATATTTTGGCTTCAACTTCTGGTAGAAACAGTTACCACTGAAGCAAACATTTTCTTTTTGAAATCAATATTTTGATTCTCAAGGCTCAAGCCAATATTTTGTTTGGAAATTACTTTCTTTATAGTTATAGAAATGACAGAAATACGGAATAGTAAAAACACCATGCCAAAAACCATTGATCAACTTTAATTGTATTTCTGTGTTGCCTATATGTGCTTAATTCATAGACATAAAGTTACCTCCAAATAGATGAAAAGCAAAGGCTTTGAGAGATGGTATACACAATAACTAATAAACTTTAAGTGGATTTATCTAAGAATTATGATTTCAGATTCAGAGATTTGAGCGGCACTTGAATATTCTAGAAAATAACTTTGATGGAAATTAAACTGTTTAAATACCTTTCAGAATGTGTTTGGTGTTGTTCTGTTATGACTCTAATATTACAATTTTTTTTTTCATAAAAAGACAAGTGAGACACACAAATATTTCTTGAGAAGCAGGTTAGAAATTATAAGATGTTCATTTATACAGTGTTTGGTTTGCTAAAGCTGTCAGAATGCAATACACCAGAAATAGTTTGGTTTTTACAATGGGGATTTATTAGATTGCAAATTTACAGTTCTAAGGCCATGAAAATGTCCAAATTAAGGCAATAAGAGGTAGATACCTCCTCTGAGGAAAGGCCAATGGCATCCAGGATTCCTTTGTCACATGGGAAGGCACATGGAGACGTCTGCTGGTCCTTCTTCTCCTGGGTTCTGGTTTCAAAATGGCTTTCTCTGAAATGTCTCTGAGCTTCTCTCTTAGTTTCTCTCCTGGTTCTGGTTTCAATGACTGTCTTCAAAAGTGTCTCTCCAAAATGTCTCTCTCAGCTTCTCTGAGCTCTCTGAGTTTCATCTGTCTTTTATCCTCTCATAAAAGACTCTGGCAAGGGGATTAAGACTCACCCTGAATGGGTGGGGTCACATCTCCATGGAAGCAGCCTAACCAAAAGATCCCACCCACAGTAGGTCTCCTTCATAAGAATGGATTAAAAGAGCACAGACTTTTCTGGGGTACATAACAGATTGAAACCAGCACATACAGTTTCATATTTCACATTGCAACTAACTTTTAACAAACTACCCCTTGAGTTTTGGTGTAATATCAAAGAGTAATATCCACAATTATCTGAAAAGTTACTAAAATGCTCCTCCATTTTCCAACTACATGCCTGTATGAAGCCATATTTTCTTTATATACTTCAACCAAAACAACATTTTGCAACAGATTAAATTCAGAAGATAAGAGAATCCAGCCATCTGCTTTTAAGCCAGACATTAAAAAGACTTACAAAAATGTAAATCAGTGCCACTGTTCTTGCTATTTTTTTGTTTTTAAAACCATAAATATTTTTCAAAAAAATTATATTATTTACTATAACATGCAATAGATTTTCACTGTTATTTTTAAATTAATTAGTAAATGATATCTTTAAATTATCTCAGTTTTAATTTCTAATATAATAAATACCCATATATATAATCTACATAAATAAAAGAACTTGGGATCCTCAATAATTTTAAGGAGTATAAAGGGGTTCTGAGACCATGAGTTTTGAGAACTATTGTTCTAGTACATGTGAATGTCAGCAGTTTGGAGAAATAGTGCCCCAAAGAGAAAACCCAAAAGATAAGAGCAAAAGGAAGGCAAAAGGGACACATATTTTTTCCTGCAACAATAACAAGATCCTAACTATATTCCACTCTTCTCCCTAAATAACATTGCCACCATATTCTTCAACCTTTAACAATCTATAAAGCAGGTGATCCAGCCATTATTACTATTTTATAAAGGAAGAAACAGACTTCAGGTGACCCCAGAAAGTGAAAGAGTCAGTACAGGAGTCTAAGTTGGCCCATTGACTCCAACTCTAGAATTAGGCGGGATTTGACATTTTAGAGGCAGTGTGTGATGTGGTTATGATACCAGGAAAGGTATTAGTCCTAGTAGATATTATTTAGTGAGGACTTACTCTATGCCAGGTACTGTTTAACACTATTTACTTGCATTATCTACAGTATCTCATTTAATCTTCATACAAACTGTTCAAGAAAGACATTAATATTACCACTTTATAGATGAAAAAGAAAACACAGTTTAGAGAGGTTAAGAGGCCAACTCAAGTTCCCACAGGAAATGACAGAGGTAGGTTTATAAATCAGACCCTCCCATTCCAAATCCAGAACAAGATGGTACCCTGAAGTACAGGATAAGATAGAGGAAGGGAGTGGGAGGAGAGCAATTTTTTAATAAGTATTTATATAGTATAAATTCTTATGGGCCCCCTTAGCAATTATAAGAGATCTGCCATCTTTAGGAACAATGCAGGCAGAGCTGGTTGCAGCAACCCTCCAGCACACTCTCTCTTTTTAGCTGATAAGAAGCCAATTGGAATTCTCCCTTTTCAGTCACTAGACATTATTAATCAATTACTCCTGGAAAGTCAATCTGGCTTTTTGCAAGACTATAATCATGCATGACATTCATTAGTATTATACCAGCAAAGTGTATGGAATAGCATCAACATATTTTCTTAAAAGCATGTAGCGCCATTAACTGAACTATATGGCAAGGCACATGGCAACATCTCCTGGTCTTTCCTTTCTCTTCCAGGTTTTGTTGATTTCAGCTTCTTGTTTCGCTGAATTTCTCTTTGTGTATATTTATTCCATTTATAAAGGACTCCAGTAATAGGATTAAGAACCATCCTGAATGAGGTGGGTCACACCTTAACTGCAGTAGCTTCATCAAAATGTCCTGTTTACAATGGGTTTATACCCACAGGAATGGTTTAGATTTAAGAACATGCTTTTCTGGGGTACACACACCTTCAAACCACCACATACATATGAAAAATCATAAATATCCACAACAAAGCTTCTAGAACTAATAAATGAATTCAGCAAAGTTGTGGGATACAAGATCAATGCAAAAACTTAGTAGTGTCTCTACACACTAGTAATGAACAATCTGAAGAGGAAATCAAAAAAAAATTCCTTTTTCAATAGCAACTAAAAGAATCAAATATCTAGGAATAAATTTAACAAAGGATTTAAAAGGCTTATACTTGGAAATCTACAGAACATTGCTAAAAGATATCAAAGAAGGACAGTCCATGTTCATGGATTAGAAGAATAAATATTGTTAAGATGTTAATTCTACCCCAAGTGATTTACAAGTCAATGCAATCCCCATAAAAATTCCAACAACATTCTTTGTAGAAATGGAAAAGCCAATCACCTTATTTATGAGGAACAATAAGAGTTTGAAGTAGCCAAAACTATCTTGAAAAAAGAAGAGCAAAGTTGTAGGATTTATACTTCCCAAGTTTAAACTTATTACAAAGCTCCAGTCATCAAAACAGCATGGTCTTGGAACCAGGACAGACATATAGACTAATGGAATCTACTTGATTATTCAGAAATAAACCCTCACATCTATGGCCAATTGAATTTTATCAAGGCTGCCAAGTTCAGTCAGTCAGGAAAGATAGTCTCTTCAACAAACAGTGTTGGGAAACAGGATACCCATATGCAAAAGAAGGAAGATGGACCCCTACCTCACACCATATACAAATAATAATAATAATAATAATAATAATAATAATAATAATAATAACTCAAAATGGATCAAAGACCTAAATATAAGAAGCAAGACTATAAAACTCCTAGAAGAAAACAGAGAGAAACATCTTCAGGACCTTGTGGTAGGCAATGGTTTTTTGACTTTACCCCAAAAGCATGAGCAACAAAGGAAAAAATAGATAAATTAGATTTCATCAGAATTAAAAGCTTTAGTGCATCAAAGGACTTCAACATGAAAGTAAAAAGACAACCAACAGAATGAGAGAAAATATTTCAAAACCACATATCCAATAGGAGTTTCATATCCAGAATATATTTTTAAAAAAATCCTATAACTCAACAACAACAAAAAAAAAAGCCCCAACTTAAAAATGGCTAAAGACTTGAGTAGACATTTCTTCAAAGAAGATGTACAAATGGCCAATAAGCACACTTAAAGATGCTCATCATTAGAAATTAGGGAAATGCAAATCAAAACCACAATGAGATACCATTTCACGCACACTAGAATGGTTACTGTGAAAGAATGGAAAATAACAAGTGTTTCAGAAGTTTGGAGAAATAGGAACACTCATTCATTGTTGGTAGGAATGGAGAATGGTATGGCCACTGTGGAAAACAGTTTGGCAGACCTTCAGAAAGTTAAGTATAGAATTACCATATTACCTGGCAATCCCACTTCTGGGTATTCATTCAAAAGAATTGAAAGCAGAAACTCAAACAGACATTTGCATACCAATGTTAGCAGCATTACTGTCAATTGCCAAATGATGGAAGCAACCCAAGTATCCATCAACCAATGAATGGATAAACAAAATGTGGTATATACATACAATGGAATATTACTTAGTCATAAAAAGAATGAAGTTTTGATACATGCAGTCATAAAAGGACAAATACTATATGATCTCACTGATATGAAACCTTTAGGATAAACAAATTTATAGGGTCAGAAACTAAAATACAAGATACCAGGAGCTGGGTTCAGGTAGGGAATGGGGAGTAATTGCTTAATTGGTACAGAACTCCTGTTTGAAGTGATGGCAAAGTTTTGGTGGTGGATGGTGGTGATGATAGCACAATATTATGAGTGTAATTAGCACTAGTGAATTATATATATGAATATGATTAAAAGGGGCAACTTTTAGGTTATATATATATGTTTCTAGAATAAATTTTAAAAACAACATAGGCCTGTACAACACAAACAGTGAATTCTAATATAAACTATGGACTATAGTTAATAGTATAATTATAATATCGTTCATCAATTGTAACAAAGGTACTACATTAACGCAAAGTGTTACTATAGAAAACTGTGTATAGGGGGCATGCATGGGAACTCTATTTTTTGCATGATTTTTTTCTACACCTACAATTTTCTAATAAAAAATTGAAAAGGAAAAGAGTGGGAAAAAAACAAGTCCTTCAGCTTTATTCTCCTTCAACAAGATCACCTTGGCTATATTTTGCCCTTTTGCATTTCCATATAAATTTTAGAATCACCTTGTCATTTACACACATACACACACTCACAGGCACATTCATACACACACATACACACATATAGGGATTTAGATTAGGATTATATTAATCTATAGATCAGTTGGAGAAAATTGGCCACTTCCATTCCATGAACATGTCATATCTTTCAAATTATTTCTGTTTTCTTTCATATCTGTAGATAATATTTTGTAGTTTTTAGTACAGGGTACTTGCACCTCTTTCGTTAAATTTAGTCTAGGCATTTGATGTATGTTTCAGTTTGCTAAAGCACTGAAATGCAATATACCAGAAATGGATTGGCTTTTAAAATGGGGGTCTATTAGTTCACCAATTTACAGTTCTAAAGTCATGAAAATGTCTCAATTAATGCATCAACAGAATGATACCTTCTCTAAAGAAAGGCCATTGGTATCTAGGGCTCCTCTGTTACATGGGAAGGCTCATGGATGAAACCTGCTGATCGTCTCCTGGGTTTAGCTTCTGGTTTCTGTGGCTTTCTTCAAAATGTTTCCAGGCTTCTGTCTTAGCTTCTCTCTCTTATCTTCTCTCTTAGCTTCTCCCAGGGGCAAACTATGGATTACATGTCTTATCTTCTCTCCAATATGTCTCTCTCAGCTTCTCTGAGCTCTCTCTCCCTATCTCTCTCCCTCTCTCTCTCTCTCTCTCTCTCTCTCTCTCTCTCTCTCTCTCTCTCTCTCTCTTCTCTCCTCTCTCAAAGGACTACAGGAAAGGATGAAGACCCATCTTGAATAGGTGGAGTCACATCTCCATAGAATTAATCTAATCAACAGATCCCACCCATAATAGATCTGCCCACACAAGAGTGGATAAAAGAACAAAGTCTTTTATGGGGTACATAACAGATTCAAACCAGCACAATAAATTTTTGATACTATTGAAAATGGTACCAATTTTTAAATTCATTTTCTATTTGCCTTTTGCAGCTACATATAAATATGATTGTTTTTCATATTGACTTGTTATCGAGTGACCTTACTTAATTTATTTATTAATTCAAATAATTTGTCATCTGCACTCTTCACATATTTTTTACATAAGCCAACTGACTTTCAGGAATGATTGGTGACATGGTTTGAGAGAAATGAAGGATAACACCATGAATTCTGGCCTGAGCAACTGGCAGGATGAAGTTGACATCAACTAAGATATAAAAGACTGCAGAGCAGGTTTGGGATGAAAGAAGATCCAGGGTTCAGTTTAGAAAATGGTTATTAGACATTAAAGTGAAACGTGAAATCAACAGTTAGATATAGGTATGGAGTTTAAGAGAAGATTTGGAATAGAAATATGGTGAAGTGTGATATAGGAAAAAACACAAGAGAACATTGTATTTGTGTAGTAACCTGAAGAAAGAATATCTAGGAGGAAGAAATGATCAGTTGTGTCAAATGCTGCAATTAAATGAAGTAAGATGAGGACTGATACTTTCCAATGGATTTAGCAACATGTGGGTCATTGGGACCTTGATAAAAACAGTTTTTAAAGAATAGTCCTAGTGAAAGTCTGATTGAAATAGGTTTAAGAGATACTGGGATGATGAGAATTGGAGCAATCCTTTGAAGATTTTTGCAAAAATAAACAAAGAAATGGGGCATAGTGGGCCAGAGGGAGTAGGGTCATAGGATGGTGTGGTTGTCGCTGTCATCGTTGTTGTATGCTAATGAGAAAGGACCAGTAGAAAGTGGGAAAACTGTCAATGTGGGAGAGAGTAAAGATTACCAGGGAAAGTAGGTAGAGTGTACATTATCTAGTGTACAAGTCGGGGACTCTATTAAAGTTCTATTCAATTTTTTTCCAATTTCTCAGTGCAATAGAAAACAAAGTCTACAGCCTGAATTCAAAATGCTGCTAAATTTAAGAATGTTATTGATTTAGATGTTAAAAGAGATTGTGATTTCCTGCCTGACCTTGGGCATACTACCTCCTCTCTATAGGACTTAGTTTCCTTATCTGCAAAATGGACATAATAGTATTTCAACTTTGCCATTTTTTATTCATTCAATCAATGGTAGGTAAAAACTTCTATTAAGTAATTCTTAAGGAAAATATCCACATTTTTCACTGTTATATAATCATATCTGAAATATGAGTATTTCTATTTGACAAATTATCTAACTTTCCATGATAAAAAAGTCATTTAATATGAAAATGAATTCACTGACTTTGATGACTCTTACATTTTCTTCTTTCTTCAACTCAAGATAACACAGAGGTAAAGTATGGGGGTTTTGTGAAGATTTATAAACCGGGGAGCAACAGATTGTATGGGAAACCACTGCACTAGAGAGTTAAAAATCACAACATTGTATGTCATAATAATGATTTATGGCACAATAATAATTAACATGCCTTAAATTCTGTGAAATAATAGGGGTAGAATTAATTAATTAATATCTGATTAATTAGTACCTAATTAATCCTTTTCTTTAACATCCCATCTGGCTCTAAAGTCCTATGATTATTTGTTTTAGTATATGAAAGTGAATATATATAAAGTGAAAACTAACATCTAAGTTAAATTTCAGAAACTTCTCAAAAGGAATTGAGGTTAAATGGTCAGTGGAAACACATAAAATGCATAGGGCCATTACCATGTTCAAATCCATGTGCATAGTGCAAAACCGTTGTATTATAAAAGATCTACTATGTTAAAAAACAGGAAAAGTACTGGAAGGGAGACAAGTAATTATCTTATGGCTCACTAAAAAGTGAAAAAAATATGAAAAAGTTATGAAAAGATTCAAATGATTATAAATATTAAAATTTGATACCTAGTAGTATTTTAAACTACATATTCTCAAAGTATTAGAAAGGTATAATTTCTGTTTACATGTTTACTGTTTATATGTTTACTGTTTATAATCTTGGATCATTTCTAGCATGCTTTCACTACAATATACTCCTTAGAGTTTACAATTATTAAATACTTCCGTAACTTTTATTTCAACAATATGGCCAAATTAGCAGTGCCAAGGAAAACAATAGTATTTATGTCCTTCCAGAGGTTCAAGAGGACAAGAAAAAGATAATTGTCAAACTATACATCACCTATGTTGGGACTATAATATTATAGAAACTGAAAACAGATTTTCTAAGCCAATTTAATACAATAAAGAAGATTCTGTAAATCACCCAAAATATGTTAACATTTTGGTATATTTTCTTTCAGGCTTCCTTTCATATTATAGTAGTGCATGTGTGTGTCTATCTTTCTGTCTGTCTATGCAAATCTGCAAGTCTCTGGATTCTGAAAATCATGGGGAGCTCAGTAAAAAAGCTATTGTATAAACCTAAGTGTTAATTTCATTAAATCAAATATGAATTGTCTAACATGTTATAATAATTTAAGTTTTATATTTGAAATGTAGCTGAATAATAGGTCTGGCATCAAACCATTCTTCGATTAAAAATTTAAGGTTGTTAACATACCAAAGCTGTTCTACTAATCATATTAAAATGCTGTTACAAATTAGACTAGGCACAGTAAATTGTCACAGTGCTTTTAGGTATTTGTATTATTAGGAATGTCTGTATTTTTAAAATCTTCCTTAGGCATCTAATTTTCTCACTGGATTTCTACCTTATCACCAATTTAGCCTTAAAACCTCATGTAAAAAATAATGTAATTCTACACATTTACCAACATTTAGGTTGTGTGAAAAGGTAAAAATTAGCATCAAATGTTTTTCAAATTTTGTTCATCTGCTTTTAACTTTTGTTTCAGATGTCTTCTCAATTTTCACTATGGAAAATATTAACTTTCTATAGATTAGGTAAAATTGAAACAATTTCAAAGTAGCAAGAAAAATTTGGCAAACCTGACCAGTATCCAGAATATCCTGATGAATGCTTTTTTCTTACCTACCTTACAAATGTTCCAACTCAATGCTTTAATTTGTATAATCTGTTCTCCTACAACAGGAAATAGGTTCTTATGTGACCTCTTGAATTATTTTATAGGCATCACTGATGAGTTCCAGGAATTAGATTTTAAACAATGATTATCTAAAATAATTTATTAAGGTCTTAGAGGTATTTTTAAACTTACACTTTATTGGAAAGTATTTACCTATATTTCAATATATCTTAGATTAAATGAGTTGAGTTGTGAGCAAAATGAAGTCAATCCATAATTCTGACTTAATATATGCTGTTTATAAACATTAATTTTAAATGATTTCTTCTTGATTTCAAAGTTGTCTCACATAATCTTTTTACATACAATACAGGCATGAGCTGAAAAGGCATCAGATATGAAGAAAGGCATTTACAAACTAATGTAAATGTAATCCAAAAATATATATATAAGAATCATGTTGTCATTATATTTTCAATTTAATAAATGTTAATCTAATAATTAAATTATTGTTATTAAGGAAAATAATAATTATGAAGTTCACTTACTAAAAATACATATACTTGTTTTAGTTTTTATCAAAAACCACAATTTAATTCAAACAGACATAAAAATTTCAGACTTCCAATAATTCCATTTATATGCATATAGATGTTCTCACAGGCTGTATAAAATCCCCACCATTTTCATTTTGAGATGAGTATATACAGCATTTACTTCAATTCACAAAGTGTGGGTATAAAACAATCTACTGAAGCTTTTATAGGGTTTAAAAGAGTTCTAATCACCCATGCCAACTGCCTTCTTTCCTCAACACAAAACTGCTTTTGAAACCAAGCATTCATTTGCTAAAACAAGGCATCTGCTGTTAAGGAGATTGATTATCCTGGGGCCTGACCTAATTGGGAGATTAGATATGGTTCTCTACTCTGGATGGCATGGTTTAGGGAGGAAAAAAATACATGAGACCAAAAAGAGCAAACTTCTTTTGGACTCCAGTGTTCTTTTACTTAATTCTAATTTTCTTTAAATAGAAACAAACAGTATTGCAACATCATGTTGGTGAAATTAGTATAAGTTACAAATTTAATGAGTTCACCATGGCATTATTTAGTAATAGGTATATATTTGCTTGCATCACATAAACCAATAACAAAAAAGACTCTTCTGTCATATCCCACTGAGTTAAAATCACTATATAATAGATTATAATAAAGTAGTAGAAGGATTTAGAATCTCAATATAGATTTTTTTTAGCTTCCAATAAAACTCTATATTGACTACGCTATTTAAGGCAAGCTAATATGATCACACCTATTTTATGGGAAAGAATGCAAAGATATTACTGCTTAACACACACACACACTCAAAATTCTGGACTTTCACTGGTATAATTTCAATATTTTCTATTGCCAGTTAGGTATTGTTTTTTTTCCCCCAAACACAGACATCACCTCATTGCTGTGGCTAATTGCATTTTTCTTCCTAGCCTTTGACAACCAGACCTTTGTTAATGCTATTCACCAATATATCAGACTCAGGTCATCCATCCAAAACATGACAAAAGACGCAGATGCTCATGTAAATTGCACTCCCCAATCGTACTGCCTTCTTCCTCCAAGCAGATACAGATTCATGTCCCCCTCCCACTTTTGTTCACTCCCTTTGTTTTCACTTAATCTGTCATGCTTGGAAAAAGTGTTATACATAGGCTTTAAAAAACATTATGCTTTATTTATATAACAAATTAAATAATAATCAACTTCATTATGAAGTTAGATATACTTTTCTGTACAAAATACAAAAACAATTTATTCCAGATGAACTTCAAAACAGATACATTTTCCAGAATGAAGACTTTCTATTCATTTTTTTCACCCCAACTTGAACTCTTGAGATAAAACCAAGTTTGAGTGTCTCTCTTTGCAGAAGAAGAAAGATGAGAAGAAGCTTTCAAGTAGAAAAAGCAGAAGTGCAGGACTGAGGAGTTGATAAAATATTTAATTTATAGTTAAAAAGTCAATTTTACTACTTCATACTTTCTTATAGCCTTTAATACAATTTGCTTTAAGCATTAATTACTCAAAATTTCCATTTTAAAATAATTATTTCTGCTTAAAAGTAATTTTGAGATACTTAGAAACTACTATAATGATATTTAAAAGTTAGTATAGATTCAAATGGCATAGGGAACATACAACATGTGTGCAGATATAGCCATTTTCCAAAATCAAGACTTCTATTTATTTTTCACCCCTTATATATTTTCACCTCACATATTTTAAATGTTCAATATTTTGCAACACTATATGAGAAGTCACTCTACAAGAAGGCAGAAATAGATAATTTATTAAGTAGAAAAACAATTTATCCAAATAGAAATGAACTGCACTATTTCGGTACTTTGAGGAGAGCATAAAGATCAAACTAATGTATATGATTTAATGACTCTAACATTAATGAGTGTTCTGGTTTGCTAATGCTTCCAGAATGCAAAACACCAGAATTGATTGGCTTTTATAAAAGGGGGTTTATTTGGTTACACACTTACAGTCTTGAGGCCATAAAGTGTCCAAGGTAACACATCAGCAATCGGGTACCTTCACTGGAGGATGGCCAATGGCATCTGGAAAACCTCTATTAGCTGGGGAGGCACGTGGCTGACATCTGCTCCAAGTTCTGGTTTCAAAATGGTTCTGTCCCAGGATGTTCCTCTCTAGGCATCAGCTCCTCAAAAATGTCACTTAGTTGCTATTGGGGCATTTGTTCTCTCTTAGCTTCTCTGGAGCAAGAGTCTGCTTTCAAAGGCTGTCTCCAAACTGTCTCTGTAAGCTGAAGCTCCTCTCTCAGTTCCAGTGCATTCCTCAGAGTGTCCCTTTTGGCTGTAGCAGCTTGCTCCTTCTGTCTGATCTTATGTAGTGCTCCAGTAATTTAATTCAGACCCACCCTGAATGGGCGGGCCAACACCTCTATGGAAATTATCCAATCAGAGTCATCACCCACAGTTGGGTGAGGCAAATCTCCATGGAAACACTCAAAGAATTACAATCTCATCAACACTGATAGGTCTGCCCACACAAGATTACATCAAAGATAATTGCATTTGGGGGACATAATACATTCAAACTGGCACGAGTCCCAAATTTACTTTAGTTAAAAATGAGTGAAAGTTAAGTAAAATGTTGGGACTTGTAAGGTCTCTGCCTTTTGTAAGTGTGACTGTCCTTTTCTTCCACTCACAAAAACACCATACTAAATTTAATATACTCAAGTTAGTCATAATACCAAAAAAGGCAGAAATAGTGTATTGAACTTATGTAATAAAATGACATCAGACATCAGTAATCGCTAAAGTCATAGAAAATACTACAGAAAATATCAGCAACATTAGGACATCAATGACACAGGCTCCTTAGTTTACTGGAATTCACTGTAGTGAGACCAAAGCATGCAGGCCAGCCTCCTGAATGAAGTCAGAACAGAGAGCAGGACAGTGCACACAAAAAAAGAACAGTGGAATACAGGCCAAAGCAGACCAAGAGGACAGGATAGGAGCTAAAAAGAAGACTGAAAATTTGGAGGAGTTAAAGGACCAGAAATCAAGGACACTGGAAGCTAGGGGAAAAAGGGGAGAAATTGGTGAACTATGACAATGAAGCAAAACCAGGTATATTCTAGTATTTACAGCATTCACTAGAATTTAAAAAGTGAAGAAAGAGTCTTGACAACTTTTTGCCTAAACTGTCATTAAAGCTTTCCAATTTGTACTTAACATCTGCTAGAATAATGTTACTTTATCTTGTTTCCAAATTCAAAAACCTTCAGTTGCTCTCTTAGTTTCTTGGGAAATGTCCAAACTTTTTAGCCTGCCACACAAAGTGCTCTAGAAAAAGGACCCAGCTGTGATCTGATTACATGAAGACTTTATCCCAGGAGTAAAAGTGAGCTAGTTTAGTGCTTCCACACTTCTGCGCCACTGATTTTAGTTCTGTGCCTGTAATATCTTCCCTATATGTCTACACTTAAAAAGGATTTTTTTTTCCTGCATCTTCTTAATGGCCTAGACCAGACTTCATGCTCTCCATTAAATCTTCCTTAACTGCCACCCAATTTAACTTACTAAAGTTATAAGCACTCTTTGAGTTCTGCGACATCCAAGAAATATTCCTATGGTTATCTTTAAATTTATTTTGCATTTACTGGACATATTCATATGGTTCTCATCTTGTTATCTCCTTATAATGTAGTTATTTTTGTTTATTAGCTCCCCAACCAGAGGCTACTGGCAAGGAAGTCTGTTTTTTTTTTTCCCCTCTTGCATTCATATAGCACCTCACCATTAGATAAAAAGTACTCAATAAATACTCAATAAATTAAAAAAATAACAATGTCCTCTATTGTTATTTCTCCTTGGTTGACTCCTCATCTCATTTCCCCCAATGGCTACTTCAAAACTCTTCCCAATACTTTTCACTTCTTTGATCCTATCTTTTCCCCTATCCCCCAATTCCCTATCCTGCCTTCTCCTCCAGTAAGAAGCTAGAAGTTATCCCTTAACTTACCTTTCATGAAAAATAGAATTTATATGTTTACTTCTCCTCTCTTCCATATTTTTAATTTCCAAGAGGGAAGTGTTTCTTCTGAAGATTATTCTCCATTTGGGTTCTTGATGTTTCTGCTTTCTGTGGCTTCAGATGCCTGGCTCTCTATTATGCCTTTACAACTTTCACCTTCAATTTTTCTATCTTCTCTTCTCTTTTTCCTCTTTATATCCTAAAAATACAATTCCCAAGACCCAACAATTACTCATTATTGCTCCACTTCCCATTTTCTTAACCAACAAAACTTTTATTTCTATCTTCTTATCCCTCACTTCCAAGCTCCTTGCAAAAGATTTCCATCCCCTACCAAGCAACTCAGATTGCTTCCCCTTAGTTAACTAAATATCTTCATCTCATTCATTCTCATTGGTACTGAATTGCATACTAATCTAATAAAATAATATTTTTCCACCTAACACAAACTCACTAAGTAGGTTCTTATGACATTCATCTCTCATGATTTGCCTCCTCCTTCTCCATTTCTTCTGAGTTTCCTTCACTGCCATGTGTCACTTTATTAGTTATTTCCCCAAATTCTTCCCTGAATCTTTTCTCTTCCTGATCTAAGTCCACTTGAAGGCAAACTAATCAATTCCACAAACTTAGCTATCTTTTAAGCTATATCCACATATGCAAATCCACTGTGATCTCATATCCCAGATGTTAATCTTTAGAGTTCAACCAAACACATCTGAACATAGTTTCAACATGCCTCTCAAATATGTCTTTTTTTATATCCCTACTGTACTTGAGATTCTCATTTTCCTTTATCAGAACTATTGGTACAGTTGACAAGTTAACAGCAGCCTAGATTCCAATTATAATTTTGTCCCTTGGCTAAAGTGCTTGTGTAGTGCACAAATACAGAATCATGCAGCCCTGCTTAGAGGACCACTTTTGGCACTCTGCCCTGGATCCTATCTCTTGTCTCTCTTCCTCCACTCTTGACCTCTTTTCCTTGCCCCAACCTCTTTCCCAAGCCCGGGGTCTTCTCTTTTATGCTGAGTTCCACTGTGCATTTCCAACCATTCAGCTCCATTGGGTACCATTGCCAGACAGGCCCCATGAGTTTCACATTAAGGATGGAGGAAGGGAGGGGGCACAAGGACCCACTTGGTTTGCCTCTGGGTAGATTATCTAAAATATAGTCATATCCTGCTATCAACTAGGTTGCTTGGATTTGATTCCAGTTCTTCTAGCTTGGTGACCTTGGATAAATTACTCAATTTCCTCTGTAATTCAGTTTCCTTAACTGTAAAACACAGATGGTGAGAGTATCTAACACATAGAATTATGAAGGGATTAAATAAATTGACTCATGTAAAGCACTTAGAAGAGTGTCTGGAAGATAGCAAGCACTCGATAAATGTGAGCTATTATTGTATGTATGTATGTATGTATGTATGTCACAATAGTAAGAGAGTATCCATCCCCCTCTTCACTGTAAGTTGTATTACCTAAGCCTCCTTCAGTTATCCTATACTAATCATGGATCAGCACCAGAAAAGGGGCATGGGAAAGTGTGGAAGGGGGGTATCATAATAATAATATAATAACAGCAACAGTAATAAGAAAAACATTATATAATAATAAGAACATTATATATTAAGATCAAGCCAAAGCTTCATTTGCATTATCTCATGTGATCCTTACAAAATTTTTGTGACAAGTACTATTATTGCCCCCATTTTACAGAAAAGAAAAAGAAATCCTCATATAATTTTACTTAAATTACCCAGATATTCTGTTTTTAAAAAGTTTCTCTGGAACATTCTCAGCTGACATCCTTTCCTAACACATGTAGATGTTAACTCTGCTGCTGGCAGATTGCTTGGGAATTCCTGTTTTTTGTAGACAATGACATAACACTCTACCTCTATGTTTACAGTAGCAAAATTCTTTTATGTGTGATCCAAGTGGACTTTTACCAGAGAAGAATTTGTTAAAACTCCTAAGAGGGCTTTAATTCTGCATCTTGAGTCAAAGAGTTAATTCATTCTTCACATGGGAAATAAATGGGGTTCAAAAGTCTGGGGCACCTGTCCCAATAAAAATAGTGTGTTTTCCTTACAGGACTGCTCTAGCAGAGGCAGGCCTAAAGAATGATACCTCATATTTCCACAAATGCATGTAAGTCATCCACCCTAGGTACATCCATTCTTTGTTTACCTAGGAGAGGGTGCAAGCAAGGAACACTACTATCTCCAACTCTAGTGCCTATACCTCAACCAAGGGTTTCGGCACCCAATTTCTAAATCAGTGGTTTCCAAAGTGGAATATATGCACATACTATCCATTGTGGTACAGGAAGGAATGATAAATGTTGATTTACACTTATTTTTTTTAAATGAGCAATTATTTACTTATTGATTCCTTAAACATTTATTGAGTACCTACTGTGGTGCCATGTTGTGTAGTAAGGAGTTGGGGTATAAAAGCAAATAAAACAAACTTTCAAGGAGCTCACTGAAAACACATATTAGTACCTATTCTATGCAATGCATGGCAGTGATTACAAAAATAAATAGAACTGCTCACTCCCCAGCCATCTTGGTGGCTGCTCTTCATTGGGGGCTGTCCCACACCTAAGGCAGGAAGATGGTGGCCACAAGGAAGATGAAAAGTCTCTGGAGTCTGTCAACTCTAGGCTCCAACTCATTATGAAAAGAGGAAAGTACGTGCTGGGATACAAGCAGACTCTGAAGACGATCAGGCAAGGCAAAGCAAAACTAGTCATCCTTGCCAAGAACTGCCCAGCTTTGAGGAAATCTGAAATAGAGTACTATGCCATGTTGGCCAAAACTGGTGTCCATCACTACAGTGGCAATAATATTGAATTGAGCACAGCATGCAGAAAATATTACAGAGTATGCACACTGGCTATCATTGACCCAGGTGATTCTGATATCATTAGAAGCATGCCAGAACAGACTGGTGACAAGCAAATCATGTAAAAAATTTTCTTTAATAAACCAGCCAGAGCTTGTTTTAAAATAAATAAATTAATTAATTAAAAAAGTAGAACTAGGTGCTTACATTCCAAGGACTAACAATCCATCCATTGATCCATCCATGCACTCATTCAACAACTATTTAGGGTATGCTGTGCTAAGTGCTGGATGTGTAATGATGACAATGGGACACAACCCCTATTCACACTCTAGTGTGGGAGACAGAGAACTAATAGTGGGAAACTGGCACATAGAGCAAGCATAGTACAGAGTAAGTGTTGTAACAGAGGTACAAAGTGAAATGGAGAACAGAGAGAGGAGATGTTCATTGCAGTGAGGATCTGGGTAGGCCTTCAGGACTAAGCAGAATTTCAATAGAATGTTGAAGGATGGTAGAACTCTCACAGGGAGCAGGAGTGGTGGAATCCAAGGGAAAAGTATGAAACGTGTTTATGGAAAAGTATTTACAAGCATACCTCAGAGATATTGCAGGTTTGGCTCCATAATAAAATTTATGTTTATACCATACTGTAGTCTATTAAGTGTGCGATAGCATTATGTCTAATAAGCAATTTTTTATACCTTAATTAAAAAATAATTTATTGCTAAAAAATGCTAACCATCATCTGAGCCTTCAGGGAGACATAATCTTCTTGCTGGTAGAGGGTCCTGCCTTGATGTTGATGGCTGCTGACTGATCAGGGTGGGGATTGCTTAAGGTTGGGGTGGCTGTCGCAATTTCTTAAAATAAGACAATGAAATTTGTCACATTGATTGACTCTTCCTTTAACCAAAGATTTCTCTGTTGTCCCAGCCGGCGGGACGTTCAACGGAAGCTCCAAATCCTGTGAGGGAGGAATGGTATGGGACAAGAGACGCGAGGAACGACAGCAAGACAGGTTTCTGATCAAGCTGCAAAACTTTATTGAAGAGGCAGGGTATATATACTCTAAGGTAGAGGGAGTGGCTAGTACGAACGGGTGGCGGCCTAGGATTGGTGGCTGCAAAGGCGGGTGGCAGTCTAGGATTGGCTGCTGCTGTTGCTAGGGCGGATGGCAGATGTAAGGCTAGCACAGGATTGGTGGCTACTGTTGCTGGGGTAGAAGGCAGGTAGTAAAGCTAGCACTCTAGGCGCAAATCTTAGGCGCGAACGGCTATCACTTCCGTAGAAGGCTGAGGGCAACTTAAGCCGCTATTGCATCAGCCCTAGCGGTCATGTTGCATATCTCCGGCATCGCTGAGGGTGGATTTTATACATGCTACCTTAATCGTCCCCAACACTCTGTAGCATGCAGTACTGTTTAATGGCATTTTACCCACAGAACTTCTTGCAAAATAGGAGTAAATCCTCTCAAAACCTTCTGCTACTTTATTAACTTAATTCTAAACCCTTGGTTGTCATTTCAACAATATTCCCAGCATCTTCAGCAGATTCCCTCTCAAGAAACCACTTTCCTTATTCAATCATAGGAAGCAACTCACTCCTCATCTGTTAAAGTTTTATCATGAGATTGCAGCAATTTGGTCACATCTTCAGGCTCTACTTCGACTTCTAGTTCTCTTGCTATTTCCACATCAGAAGTTACAGCATCCACTGAAGTCTTCAACCTCTCAAGGTATCCATGAGGGTTGGAATCAATTCTTCAAAACTCCTGTTATTGTTGATATTTTGACCTCCTCCCATGAATTGTGGATGCTTTTAATGGAATCTAGAGTGGTGAATCCTTTCCAGAAGTTTATCAATTTACTTTGTCCATATCCATCAGAGGAATCACCATCTAGGACATGTATAGCTTTATGAAATGTATTTAAATAATAAGACTTGAAAGTTGAAATGACTCCTTGATCCATGGGCTGCAGAGCAAATGTGTTAACAGGCAAGAAAACAACATTAATCTCATTCTACATCTCCAACAGAGCTCTTTGGGCAACGAGGACCAAGAAGAGGGAGAGAGATGGGAGAATGATCAGTTGGTGAGGCAGTCAGAACAAACACAACATTTATTGATTAAATACGCCATCTTATATGGGTGCGGTTTGTGGCACCTCATGACTATTACAATAGTAACATCAAAGATCACAGATCACCATAATAGATATAATAAAGTAAAAGTTTTGAAATATTGTGAGAATTACCAAAGTGTGACACAGAGACAGGAACTGTACACATGCTGTTGGAAAAATGGCACTGATAGATTGCTTGACACAGGGTTGCCACAACCCTTCAATCTGTAAAAACGTAACCTGCAAAGTGCAATAAAGCAAAGGGCAGTAAAATGAGGTAGGTATGCTTGTACATTTTTTAAGGTTTACTATACAAATACAGGCTTACTAAAATTTAACAAAAGGAATGACGCCAGCACTTGCACACCATCTGCATGTCAGAAGGTCACAAGTTATGACTGGTATCTTGAGGATTAGAAGATCAATTGTTCCAAATTTATTGACCATTTCTCTATGCAGGTAACAGTCAGTACTGTGTTGCCTAATGAGAATTTCAGAAACACTTAACACTCAGTCTGCTCTTTGAAAGAAAGCTGATTTTTAAAAAAAGAATGAGGAAGTAAATATTTTTCAAACGACCCTCCTGCTACTGAGAAAACGTGTTTATGTCACCTGTTTAGAAAAAAAAAAATCTTCTCATCTACACAATTGAAAGACTTGGAAACAAATTTTTCCTAATCTATTTCTAATGTTTCTAAATTATAAATTGGTTCCAAAGCTATTAGAAGGTAGAACTAACTAGATGAATTAGCTTTCCAAATTTACAGAAAGTGTTTTTTTGTATTTTTAACGAGTAAAAAAAAAAAAACTGAAACCTTTGGTTTTAGACCATTTGTTAAAATAAGAACACCTTTTAATTAGTTTGTAAGACACATAATTGGTACCAGGAAAACTGGAAATTTAGTGATCACCTTTTCAACAGAAACTGCATAATTGCTAAATACAAGTAAATAAAAATAAATATGGTCATACAGTAAGTCAACAATGTACTTCCTTCTATTTGGATTGTCTTATCTTTGTCATGTATCTTTTCAATTCTGATACCCAAAAAACACAAAACAATAAATATAAGGTGAAGTAAGTACAAGACTTTTCTATCACTCTTTCACAAACAAACGATTTTTAAAAATGAGGCCTATTTGCCACTAAAGTCTTAAGATAGCTAATATATTTAATGAAAGTAAAAATAATTTATTTTTAAAATGTTTCCTTTAGCTCATCTTAATTTATAACATTTGTCTATGTTTTAAATATATATATACTTATATGTTTATATATGCTTTATATATATATACATACACACACACACACACACACACTTAATACTGTGGAAAAGGTTTGTAATTTAGAAATAAACCTGTATTAGGGTGTGCTCATTACGTCTTTTCTTTTGCTGATGGGATACTATTTTAAACAAGATTTTTGAAAACAAGAAAAGGAAGATACATTCACATTTCCAGAGTCCTCCAAATAATCTCCCTCCAAGTTCCAATCTCCCAGGAGGCACAGGTATGTGCACTTGGGGCATTAGGTTGTAATGACCTCCCTTTTCCACATGCCTGATGTTTTTCCTAAGGCAAGTTGCAGCCATCCTAGGGGTAACAGCTCATAATGTCTAACCAAGTTCCTAAGAAATGTTCAACTATGTAGTACAGTATTTTTTGACTACACTGTGAAGTCAAATATCACAATTTCCTATGAATTAAATGGAGACTAAAGGTAACTTAAAAGTCATAAGATCCTAAAGCAAAATTCCAAAACCATAAGGAACTTACCTTTTTAATAAGCTTTTCATTATATAAACTCATAACCACATCTTAAATTTAAGAACCTGAAAATTCTGTCAGTACTTTTTTTTTTAAATCTCAATGCTATAATAGTCTTTTGTTTCTCATACTAGGGTCTGCAAGAATGTTCTTGGAGATACACCACTCATATGAATCTTTTTCAAATCTGGTTTATTTTTATGATAATGTAACATAGGTTGAAAAAGGTATATTCTGGGTCATCTGAAAGACCACCTTAAAACAGACTATTGCCACCTATTTCAGTACAAGAAGTTAACATCTGTATTTACAATGATACTGAGATTAAGCAATCATGAAACGGCACCATTTATGCTTCATACATTTGTTCTCCAAATTTAAAGCAAAAATTCTGGAATTCAGTAAGCCTTTTTGATTGCTGGTTGATGTTAAAGGGTTATGTACATTATTCAAGAATGAGAAACACTGTCATAGTCTATTTATAAATGGGAAACTCCAACACAAATAATGGAATTAATGTGCATGACTGATCTGTAACTCAATAAATATGGCTTGACTACTGTATTGTTTGAATGAGCTATAAACACAAGGCAACTATTTCAGTTAAAAAAGCCAAATTTATCTAAATAGACAAAATATAAATGTATTTAGAGTGATTTTCCATGTTTTCAGAATGCTTTTTGCTCCTTCATATGTTTTATAACGGTATTAATAAACATTTGACAAAGACCTAAATTTATGGTTTATTAATTTTGTTCTGTGGATGGAACTTCTCAAAAATATATTTCTACTTACTTAAATAACATTTTAAGTTTATTATTAGTCAATAGATTTAGCATAACTAATTCACCTATATTTATGCATTTAGCAATAATACAAATAGCTCACATACAAGATAGTCACAAGCAACCAGTTAAAAATATACTATAGGCATGTATGCATAATAGGTTTGACCAAACTTATATATAATTATAAAAATCATTTAACACATTAAATTTTTGTTAATTTTAATAGCAACCATGGTTTATTAATTCTTCACAGAGGCTTTGTGTTGGCAGTATCCATATCTGAAACTGTTCTGCATTCTTTTGTATTTCGATTTTACTTTAAAACATATTGTGCTTTCAAATCCAATGGACTGCAGAATACATTTGAATGGATAAATAGGAAAATAAAGGGAGAAAAATATAATTAAATATATATGTAATGTATCCATCAAACAGGCTCTGGGAATTAAATAAGGATATTATTATTTACCTTCGAAATTATGCCTTTTGGTAGCTAATGACGTTTGAGCTATGAAAAGTCTATTGTGACTATATGTAACTATCAGAATAAAATATGCAACACAATGTTTTCTGTTAAGAAACAGCCCATATTTTCATTACAAGAACTTATGGATTTTCCATCTTAATATGTTTTAATAGTATTTAGCACTTAATTTATACTAAGGATAAAATTTTAAAGTCCCATGTATACAACTAGATCATTAAAAAATTATCAAGCTCTGCCAATATGGTGACATACTTGTTTGTTGTATTAAGCCATTGCTTACCGATGAAAAGTCATGATTCAAATGCATTGTGCTATATTTTGAAACGTGGGTGAATCATCAAAGACTTCTTAGGAGGAAAGTATAGGGGAAAATGGAACTTTTAAGAGATTTATATTTTGCAACTTAATTTTAAGTATATAAACATATATAAACATTTATTATGTCTACAAAATAAGCCCCAAGTAATCATAGAGTAGAGAATAACTGATTTAATTCTTGCCCTTCACATAAAATAAGACACAATCCAAATGATATAAGAAATAGAATAACCTTAAGATTTAAGACAAAATGTTAAAAGGGTAAATCCCACAAACTCAGCCATAATCAAATACTTATGTACACAAGGATTTTTTCAAAATTTGGTAGAAAATGAATATCTTATTAAAGGAATCATAAAGATAAGCTTGCCCCACTGTTTACAGTCTTAGAACAAACTGCTCTATTCCAAGATGTTGGCTTCATGAATAAAATAACAACTGGCTATGTGATGGAAAGCTATCATAATCTATGAGAATGATTCAAGTACTGAAAATGTTTTCAACTCCAGGTGATATTAACATGTAAATATAAATATACTAAAACTTCATATATATAAGTATGTATAAATATGTGTGTGTGTGTGTATGATATTTAAAAGAAGGAAAATCAGTTTTGTAATATAGTATGATGCAACATTTCATTCTGAGTATTCCATATATAAGATTACCTCAGAAACTACTAAATTCATTTTTCCTTCATTACTTTATCCAGTGTTTTAGATCAGGTGTTGGCAAACTTTTTCTGTAAACAGCTAGAAAATAAATATGTTAGGCTTTGTGGGCCACATAGGTCTCTGCTGCATATTCTTCTTTTTTTTTTTTTTAAACAATCCCTTCAAAAAATATTCTTTGTGTGGGCCACACAAAAACATGCCTTGGTCCAGACTTGGCTGGCAGGCCTTAGTTTGCCTATTCCCATTGTAAACATTTAAATAACAGATTTTTTTTTTTTTTTAACTTTATCTTACCTTTAACTCAAACATAGACACAAGGATTGAATTTTTAAAAGTATTATTTCACATGTAAATAGTGCCATCTTCTGGTAGTTGGAACTATTTGTGTATTAACATAAAATTTATTAAACTGGATTTGAACTGCAATCTTCCTTAATAAGTTATGGTACATATTATTGCATTAAAAAAAAACTTAGTCTAAAATTCAGTTAGAGTTTTCAAAGCAATATGCCAAAAAATAAGAGCATCTTTCAGCATGTCTTCAAATAGATATAATTTTTAAGAAGACTAAGTCAGGTATTCTATAGATTTTACTACTAAAAACTCAGAATAATTATATAGTCAATATGGACCTTAGTTTCCTCATCTTTCATCTCTAATATTGTACAACTAAATCATTAATTAAGCTACTTTAATGCTAAAATTCCATTTGATTCTACCTTTAGAAATTTTTATATGACTAGTACTAGGTTTTTAGCACCCTACTATAGAATCTAAGCCTGTTTATGACACACTTTTTCATAGATCTCCCTTTTATTAAGCTACTTTTTTTAAGGACTCTGCTTAAGTTTTCTCTACATGCACAAAAAAAAGAAATCTTAATTTTTATATTACTCCCTGTCTAAATAGCCTGCTCCTCAGCAACACATTAGAAAAATTGCACTGAATTGTGAATAAAAGTCAAGCAACTGAAAACAAGTTTTTTAAGAAATTCTGTAAAGACAAGTGTGCATATTTTAGATAAAAATCAGGTCAATCCAAACTGAGCAACCAAAAATTAATAAGAAGTCCTTCTAAAGCTTCCAGAATCTAAGTATTATAGTAGGGATAAAGAAAAGCTAGAAGAGTCTCAGAATTTGGGCACCTCTTCCTAACTTGACCAACCACTACCTATATTGAAGGCTTGGCACCGGTGGGTTTATCTGTATTACCATTTCATCAGTCTTCCTTCATATCATTCCCCAACTCAATTTTTGTTTCAGATGTTTTCCTCTGATATATCCCAGCTTATTCAACCTCTCTGGCATGTATCTAGTTCCAGGCTCTAAACATGGATGGATATTAACACTATCCATCATAGTCTACTACTTTTCAAAGAGTGGCCTGAGGACTTGCACCAGAATCATCTGGGATGCTGATTAAACATGCCGTCTCCTGGACCCCCCATCTCCTGGACCCCATACAGCACTGTCCAATATAAATATATTGAACTACATATGTAATTTCAAAGTTCTATAGTCACATTAAAACAGAAACAGTTGAAATTAATTTAATAATATATTTTTACCTAATCCAATGTATGTGAAATTTTATCACTTCAATATGTAACCAATTAAAGACCATTTATGTGATACTTTACATCCTCTTTTTCATACTAAATCTTCAAAAATCTGGAACATATCTTATACTTACAGCATATCTCAATTCAGACCAGAGCATTTTAAGCGCTCAATAGCCATATGTGACTAGTGGCTATTGCTTTGGACTGAAACAGACTGAGAAAAGGAAAATAGAACCCAGAATCTGCATAGTTAGAAAGATACCTAAGTAATTCTTTCACACACTCAAATTTGAAAAACATCAGCCTAGTCTGCCCTGCGCACAATCCATTCTACAACCATTACAGAATGAACACTTGAAAAAATGCTACTTTCATTATGTCAATCCTAAGAACTCCATGATGCCTCCAGTTTAATCAACTCAGATGGATACTCAAAGACGGCTAGAAGTGGCATCACCTCATATACCCAACCTGTTCTCAAATTAGAATATTGTTATGTTCTTCCATGACGTTTTTCTAGACAAATATTCAAATGTTCACTCATTCAAACAAATATTTGTGGAGCACTCACTAAATGCCATCACCGATCCTACACACAAAAAAATAGAGAAATATGTAGCATAAATCATCACATAGTTATTTACAAAGCAACAAATGCTCTTAAGCAATACTATGAGATGTTCTGGGAATACGAACAGGACCTCATACAGTCTGAGGGGTCAAAGAAATTTTCTTCAATGCGATAACATTTAAGTTAAAAAGGGGTATCAGTATAGTTAGGCATCCACAAGTGCACAATGAACATTTTACACGAAGAAGAAAGAAAACACATTCAGGAAAGCCTCAAGCTGGAAAACGGAATGGAGTGCCAAGTTATTAAAAGAGGCTGACATATTAGGAAAGAACGCTGAAAGGGAGCTCCATAAGTAGGCAGAAGCCAGAAAATTCAAGTCTTCAATATTTTTTCTATCTTTTCAAGAATGCATATTTAAACAATGATTCTAAACTCCTTAAAAGGCACAAGCCATGCCTTCTAAGCCTTATTTATTTCTCATATCTCCTCACAGAGTACAAAGAACATATTCAGTAAATACTTCTATACATGAAAACCTCATATATTTTCCTAACCTTTAAGTTTACTAACAATTATTTGCATTTTCAAATAGTTTACATCCCATATTATCACAAAACCCAAGGAAGTCTTTCCTGAAGTGCTAACTTTTAGCATTAAGTTCCTTAGAACAAAGGCAATTTTTATATAGGGAAAGGTGGACGCCAAGCCCTAACAGCTTTATACCAGAATTCTAGCCCTAACAGAAGCCCCAGTGGTAGGAGTGAAAGACATCTAGTTTCCTTGCCCCTCACTCCTCACTTTCCATAACATCTTGCTCTTCATGTCAAAGCTAGTGATTTAAAACAAACAAGAACAACAAAAAAAAAAACCCCAAATAGACTAAATGAATGTAAGGAAAAGATTTTACTGGGTCAAGTGTGCCTGTTACCTATTATACCCATGTTTTTCTCTTTAAACTAATCAAACACTGGTCTTTCACACTGTGATTGGTAGAATTCTAACATGGACTTCAAATTCCTGCCCTCTGGTGAGCATGCCCTGTGTAATTCCTCTCGACTGCCTGCTGAATTTGAAAATATGAAGGGATATCACTTCTGGGATTAGGTAAATCAAAAGGGAGCTTATCTATTCAGGTGAGCCCTTAAGAGGGAGTCAGGTCTCCTGAAATTAGAGATTGGAAGTGTAAGATGGCCTATGGCAGGGGCTATGTGTCAAAGGCAGGAGAGTGGCCTCCAGCTGATAGCTAGCAAGACAACCTGGACCTCAGTCCTATAACCACAAGGAAATTAATCCTGTCAATTTAACAGAAAGCTTGGGAGAGGTCCCCATACCTCAGATGACACCTCAATCAGCAGACACTTTGATTTCAGCCCTGTGAGACAGCAGAGTGAGCAGAGAACCCTGCTATGCCATTCCAATTTCTGACCAACGGAATTGAGATATTAAATGGGTATTGTTTTAAGTTATTAAATTTGTGATTTGTTACGCAGCAATAAAAAACACATTCAAGCATTCTCATCTTATGTAATTAAATAACATAGTGTCTGGTAGACATGAAAGTTTTTCAGTTTTCATTTTACAAATCAACTCCCTAGATGTTTTAAAAGTAAAATCCTTTCACAACTGACATGTGCAAATACTTGTACAATAACTCAGAATATTTCACCCAAACACAAAAAGCTACTGAACTTATGACTCCAAATTCACTGTAAAGTTCTTCAGTATTAATGGGCCTTTTGGGGGTGACCTTTGTCCCTGACAAGCCGCCGAAGGGTGGGCAGAGTGGACGGGGTGGACGCAGCCCCCAGCTAACAAATTCTGTTCCGCCGCCTCCGCTTGGGGCCCAGGACCAACGTGCAGGCAGGGGAAAAAGCGGAAGCGGTTCGTCCCTTTCACCCTTAAGCCAATTTCTCGGGAAAAGCCGCGCTCCTGCACAGGTATCAGATATTGAAGCCCACGCCGGTGGCTGCTTTACGAAATTACCAAAGCAGCGGGAAGAAGTTTCGACTTTCCACTAGGGGACGGGGCGGCGTCTGCAGCAACGACAAGAGGACCACGGGGCCACTTCAAGTTCAGCCGGTTGAGTTATCAGGTTGAAAATATCTGAAAAACTCAGAAATCGTGCTTCTCGCTTGCTCGATCCACAGGCCTAGGGAGTGGCCACAAAAATCAGCATCTTCCACCTTCCCTCGTCCCCCCCTAGCTGACAACGACCAAGAGACGTCTCCAAATCCGAACACTTAAGCGTATGACCGAAGCCGGAACAGCGCGACTAGGACTACCCACCGCGCCTGCGCAAATACCCCCTGCGACGAGGGCGGAAGGGGGCCGGAGAGGACGAAGCAGGTCTCAGCTGCGTGAGGCCGAGACAAGAGGCTCGTTGCGCCCTGCGCAAAGGGCTTCACGGCGTGTTGGCGTCGTTACTTTTGAAACAAGTGGCGGGGAACTGCTTGTTGGAGTCCTTGCGCTTGCTGTTTACCAGGTGGAAACGCGTCTTTGCGCCTGACCATGGCGCGGCAGCTCTCCAGTGAGCAGGGTATCACCCTGCGCGGAGAGCGCCGAAATCGTGGCGGAGTTCTCTTCTGTAAGTCCTCCTCGCGCAGGCCGGGGAGCGGGGAGGACAGAGCCCAGGCCGCCCACGAAGGCCCAGGGCTTGGTTCCGAGGCAGGGGGAAAGCCCAGCGTGCGCTGCAGTGGCCCCTGAATTCAAACCCTCGTCGCCCTGGGCCTCCTGCCCTATGGAAGTAATTCGGAAAGAGGCGTGTCCTGGCAGGTCTGGCAACTCGCTTTGAACGCATTGCTATGGCGGAGGGGGAGGCATCCGTGATGCTGAGGCTCGCCTCGCGGTGTGTACCGTCTTTCACCAGGAGTGTAGCTTTAAGTGTAAATGCCAACCCCATACCGCCATACCCCCATCCCCCAGGGACTTGGGGTCGGGTCCATTGTGTTTTTTGCCCAGCTCCCTGTCCCTCAGGTAATTCTGAGTCAGACGCTGAGTTTGGGAAGAAATGTTCTCGACCAGGCCGTCTGTACCCACAACTCCTAATAGTGCTTGCCAGGACTTGAGAGGAAAAAGGGATGGAAACTCTGCCAAGGGATTTTTAATGCCATTTTTTACTTAGTCTGCTGTCAACAAGACATAGGCTAATTATGTATTTATGCACTTGGTGTTTATAGCATTAATGACGCTGTAGGCACATCAATATAGACGTTTCATTTTCAAAGTTATAAAGTGGTTATATCTTTTCCTTTAACATTTCTTTTGCTTTCAGCTTTGGCATCAACAGCATTTATATCAGCGCGGCATATATCCATCTGAAACCTTTACTCGAGTGCAGAAATATGGACTCACCTTGCTTGTAACTACAGATCCTGAGCTCATAAAATACCTAAATAATGTGGTGGAACAGCTAAAAGGTGAGTTTTGCAGCCCTTCTAGGATCTACATTTTCTAGCATCGTGGTGGTCATTTTTTCAGCCCTTTAAGAGAAGTGTAAAATGCATTGCCAACTCAAATATAGTTATTCTCAATGAGAGAAAGAAAATAATATATAAATTGAGGGAAATCCCACCCTTCCCCCCACCATTCTATCGTTAGCTCCCTATACTATACTAGTACAAATACTAAGAACTTGAAAACAGGATCTGGGTTATTAATGGACAAGTTTTTTAGCAAGTGAGAGGAGGTCTAAAATACCAGTGGTGAGAATTTGCCGAGGAAAGGAGGAGGACCTGAGAAGGCAGGATTGTTTTGCAGTGTAGTGGAACAAAAAGATGCCTTGTTATGTGTTGCAGATTGGTTATACAAGTGTTCGGTTCAAAAACTGGTGGTAGTCATCTCAAATATTGAAAGTGGTGAAGTCCTTGAAAGATGGCAGTTTGATATTGAGTGTGACAAGACTGCAAAAGATGAGAGGTATGAATTAATTTATTTTTACTCTGATATGTTCTTTCCAAAACTTGTCTTCATTCCTAAATGAATTCTAACTTTAGTATTTATGATGGATATGCAAAACTACACACAATGTACTAGGTGATCCATTTAAGGAATTGTGTTCAAAGGTACTTTTAACTCTTGATTTTCCTAGACTCTCCCAGCTGAACATGTAGTTCTGCTGTACTTCCATTAATGCCATGAACTTCCTAAGACACTTCATAAAGGTCTGATTCCACTGATTGGACAGGAAGTGCCATTCATTATATGCTAATGTCCAGCATTGTCCTAGGGATGCTTATCTGTAAACAGAACCATGGTTATTTCTCATAATAGACCATGGTTTGCTTCTAAAAGCCTTTACTCTATTTTAGGAAACCAATTTGGTATTTTATTTGAAGCAATAGGGAGTTAGACATTTTGGCATTATTATAAATGCCAAAATGATTATCCCAATTAAATGTTTTAGATACCATTTATTATTTTTATTTTAAGAGGTCCTAGTTTTCCTGCCTCAAAGCTGATATTAAGTGACCTGAAAAAAAAAAAAGATTAGAATTAATGAAATAATGATACTTATTTTGCCTACTAAGTTACAAGTCCTAAGGATGCTTTTATTCATTCTTTAACTCCTTTTTAATCATTACTTATTTCAGAAGCATTTAATCAGATAAATAATCTTAACTATTGATATATTTTAAATGACTTGTGTTCTGGTTTGCTAAAGCTGCCATTATGCAAAATACCAGAAATGGATTGGCTTTTATAAAGGGGATTTATTAGGTTACAAATTTACACTTTTGAGGCCATAAAAGTGTCCAAACTAAGGCATCAACAAAAGGTTACCTTCACTGAAGAAAGGCTGATGGTGTCCGAAACACTTCTGTCAGCTGGGAAGACACCTGGCTGGCGTCTGCTGTTCCTTTGCTCCCAGGTTCTGGTGTCAAAATGTTTTTCTACAAAATGTCTCTGGCCTTCTGTCTCTATTAGCTTCTCTCTCTCAACTCCTGTGCATCCTTGCTTGTTTTCCCAGGGCATTTCTCTTTAAGCATCTGGGGGTCCTCTCTTAGCTTTTCTGGGTCAAACTCTGGGCTTTATCTCTTAGCTTAGCATCTCCAAATGGCTTTCTGTCTGCATCTCCAAGTGTCTCAGTCTGTGTTGGCCCCTGAGCTTTTTTAAGGACTCCAGTAAACTAATCAAACCCACCTTGAATGGGTGGGGCCACATCTTCATGGACAGAATCTAATCAAAAGGTCTCACCCAAATTTGGGTTGACACATCCCCATGGAAACAACCTAATCAAAAGATCTGCCCCCACAAGATTGCATAAAAGAAGATAGCTTTTGAGGGGTGCATAATAGATTCAAACAAGCACAATTTGTTAAAATCTAAAATGAATTAATTGATTTGGGTTTTTTGATAGTGCACCCAGAGAAAAGTCTCAGAAAGCTATCCAAGATGAAATTCGTTCAGTGATCAGACAGATCACAGCTACAGTAACATTTCTGCCACTATTGGAAGTTTCTTGTAAGTATTTGTTATAAAATTTCTCATTCACTTAAATTTGTAAAGGTGAAGCTACTGATTTAAGAATCACTCCTTTATTGCATTTTTTCTTAAGTATATAAGTGGGGGGAAACAGCATAAAGTGAAAATAATATGTATGCATTCTAGAAAATTTAGAAACACTAAAAAGGAGAGAAATGTATTTCATAATACTCATTCTTGAATGTTTGATGTAATTCCTGTCACTATATTTTATATGAGTAAGATTATACTATAATTATGGCTAGCTTTTCAAACTCAGTCTTGCATTCATCAGAGATGTACTCATTGCCTAGCATAGGCCAGACACTGCGTAGGCAACAGGATAGCAGTAAAGCAAACCAAATGGTTAGCTCCTGTGGCTTATATTCATGTTTCCCCATGTGATTATAAACTTACTGTATTTGTAATGATCTCTTCTTTGTAAAAACAAAGGAAAAAATCTTGAACTTCTCTTAAGATTAGGTAGAATTGCACAGTATTTTCTGTATTAAAAAACATTTCCACTGAGGAAAATAAATTAGTGATTAGAGATCAGGTTAAACTCTTTTTTTAACCCTTTGGGTCCAAAGTAAGGAAGACAAGGTGAGTAGTTTTGCTTTTGTAAAATAATCTACTTTAACTTGTTTTATCTCCAATTTAGGTTCGTTTGATCTGCTGATTTATACTGACAAAGATTTGGTTGTACCTGAAAAATGGGAAGAGTCAGGACCACAGTTCATTACCAATTCTGAGGAAGTTCGTCTTCGTTCATTTACTACTACAATTCACAAAGTAAATAGCACGGTGGCCTACAAAATTCCTGTCAATGACTGACAGATGAGATGAGGAACATAATGTACTTGTAATTCTCAAATGTGGTTTTCCTGAAACTAAATCAACTCTAGTTGATAGGTTTTATTTCATTATTTTTTAGATAGGGAAAACCAACATACTTTACTGAACTGTGCGTAATTGTTCCATTGTTTAGTACCCATGTGACTTTCCATAGGGTTAACATCATGAATTAGAGGAGAGTAAGGTATTTATTCCCTTGTTAATGTGTTTGGCTAGATAGATAAACAGAAAAGCATATTGCACATTGTTCAAAAGGGAACCAGCAGATTTTGTCAGCATTTTGTTGAATGTGCTAACCATAGATAGGAAAACTTTTGCTATAAAGCTAAAGCACTTCCTAAATCATACATTTTGGTCAAGTAGCTTGAGTCAGAATATAGATAAGGAGATATTTTAATGTAAAATACAGCCAAAGATGTCTGAATATTCAGAATCTTGCTTCAGATTCTGAAAGTAACATAACACCAGTAATGAAACATAGCCCTATTAGGTCCTTTTGCCATGTTAAAAAAATTTTCAACAATTTGATTTTAATTTATATAACTGGTACCTTTGAAGCCATGGATATTTCTACTGTTTAATTTCCTGTGATACAGAACGCTTCTTAAAAAATGTCTTGTATTATAAAATCAAGCTTTAAATGACAATGATGAAATAAAGTTAAATTTGTATGTTTTAAGTTTGTCTTAAAAAATTTTGATGTTGTGGTGTTAATACAGTTAAATGGTATTCAGGATGGGTTCAGTATAGCAAATGATATATTGCGATTACAAGGTTTTAGGTCCTAAGAATATGAGTCTTGAAGTATTTTGAATCTAATGGACAAGTTTGATTATACCCCTGTCATCTCTTAGCAATAGACTTAAACATCCTTGTTTGCATTAAAAGATAAATTTCATTTGAATTAGTTGACTTACCCAAATGTTGGATTGTAGTACCTTTCTATACTCTTAGCCTTACCATCTTGCCTTACTTGTAATATTTCTCACTATGTTCCTAATAGAGCCTTTTCTTATTGTCAGCCTAGTTTTCTTTGTACTTACTTAAACCATACTTAATCCTGTGCTTGTGCCTCCCTTAATATTCTCATCAGACATGTACTTTTTATTCAGGTTCCACCTATTTTTTGCCTTCAGTTTAAAGCAAATTTCCAAGAAGTCTTTTCTAATCTCTTATAAATCTTCCTTCATTTTGTAATAATTCAGTTTATTAAAGTATCAGATATTATTCTAAGCTGTTTACATGTATTGACTGCTTTAACTTTAGCTATTATTAAACAAATACATATAGTCTAGCTATTCATTCAAAAATTACATATTGAGCATCTATTAATGTGCAGAACACTGTGTGCCAAGTATCAGGATGAATGAAACAAAGTTTGGCCTTCCTGAGGCTTGAAATCCTATGAGGGAGAGGAAAATATATTCCAAAGGACAATGGAGTAACCAAACATGTTCATTTAATTGTGTATTTGTTTTGGTGATTTTTACCTGGATGAATCCTAGTCCCTTGACCCAATTTTGTGCTTAAAAATAAATGGTAGTGTCTTGTGTTCTTTCATCCTCAGTACTGGGTAAATACGTGCCAGTATTTGATGATAGGTATAGTGAATGCTATTATGCGAACTCATTCCCTAAAGGGTTGTTGAAGATAGCTAATTGAGGTCTAAGTGGCTAGAAAGGGTCACCCACAAGTTTTTCCTGAGTAAGAAAAATAGTTTTACAGAACGGAAATGATGTTGAGTTAGGTACAATCAAGAGTCCAGATTTTCAAACAACATTAGATGTACAAAATGGAAACTATTAAGATTGAAGATTAATTTGAATCCTTGGGCTGTTCATAACTGCTAACATTTAAAAAATGGGTTGAGAAGGAAAGCAGAAATAGGGCTTTGGTATAAATAGAGATGAAAATTCAGGTCCTAATTTTAGGAAATATATTTGATAATCTTTTAACTTGTGATTTATTATAGTACTGATTTCTTTCTACTTTGAGTCATGCCCAGAAATTAATGCCCTGGATTTGAATGTCTCTTTCAAGGTTAGTCTCAATAATATGGGCTTTTGCCATATAGTTTATTGCCTGCAACTCACTCTATAGTAACACTTCTGCATCAACTATCTTCCTGCTTGTTTGAAAACAGCCAGCAAAAACTGGCTAAGGAAGGACTTAATGGAAGAATATTAGCTGTAAACGAAACACTGAAAATCTAAGAGCTCGGGCAGCTTCAGGGTTCTCGGTGACAGAAATATGTGAATTCCATATCTCTGTAATTAATGGACTGCTGATGTTACCCAGGTGATCTGTCTAAATGATACAGCTTGATAGTTTCAAGAAGAATAGTGAAAAGCTTTTTACAGATCTAAGTGCAAGAACTCTGAGTCACATGTTTAGTTAAAGTTTGGGCATATACTTTGGGGACTTTGTTTTAGCTAATATTGTTAACAGGGCTAAATTAGATTTTTACATCATTTGCATGTTAATGTTCACCCTCGTGTGTTTTTGAGGGGCTAGATATGATTTCTTACCCTATACAGGTTATGTAGCACTTAAGAAACATACATATTAAAGTTGGGTATGAGCTTTATTGGTAAAGCTAGATTGGAAAACAAGGATTTGGCCTTTTATTCCAATTGGACTTGTCCCACCTTCTTCATACACCTTGAGGCACACCATGGAGGATGACATTTAAACCAGCTGTAAAATTGTGACTGGCTTCCGTATCATGTTAGATACAGAAAAGCCAAGATCCCTAGAGTCTGGTGGGCCTCTTCTAGATCTGGCCTGGACTCTGACTCAGTTTTGCTTTCTATAGGTAGAGAAATGAAAACATGTTCCAGTTGAACCCATCAAAGTCTGAAATCAATTCCAGAAGGGACTGAGCTTCACCTGGTCTTCAGGATCCTTCTAGTGTCATCAATCTGAGAAGTCAAGCCTTTGTGGGAATGTTTAAGCAGAGGTATAACAATCTCATGTACTAGTTAGCTTTTGCTATATTGCAAACAACTATAGAATATCAGCAATGAGCATTTATTCTCACACATGTCTTCAAGTCAGCTAAGGTGATTCTGTTCCACATGTCTCATTCAACCATTGGAGGGGCAATGGACTCTTAAGACTTATCCTGAACTCTCAAGATAGCTTCAGAACTTGTATACTGACACTTCTCCCATATTTCACTTCTCATGGCCAAGCCAGACATCAAAGGGCAGGGAAATAAATTCCTCCCATGGAAATTGGGAGGTGGAGGACTGACATGAATGTTTGAAAGTGATGGACCAGGGACTGACAAACTTTTTCTGTAAAGTACTAGATAGTAAAGAGTTACGCTTTGCAGTCACAGACAATACTTAAATGAATGAGCATGGCTGTGTTCTAACAAAATCCAGGAGGCAGGCTAGATTTGTCCTAGGGTTGTAGTTTCCAACCCCTATAATAGAACACAGTTTGCTCTTTTGGTCATAAATATTCAAACCCCTCTCTAGCTCAGCATTTGATTTTGTGATATTTATTTAAGGCTCACATTTAAAACATAATTTATTGTCTCCAACCTCAGTTTCTCCGATCACATGGCATGTCTCTATCTCAATTCCATATTCTTTGGAGAACAACTTAATATATTTTTTTGAGGTACTCTTTGACACTCCACAGTAAGTACTTACTGATTGGAAAGCTTGGAAAGGGAGGTTCCTTGGCATATGATGTGTAAAAAGAAATTCAGAACAACATGAAGACTACTTCCATTCTTAATCGTTTTTTTCACTATAGAAAGTTGTATGCTCAATAAGTGTTCATTCTTATTAGAATGCACCCAAGTTTCCTATGTTCATTAACATATTTTAGAATACAGACTCAAAAATTAATTAGCACAGTAAGGTAAGAATCCTTATAGACTTAATTTTTCTTAACTTTCTGTTTTCATTTAGCTGCTTAATATGCAAAATTTATCTTAATTTTATTAACCATGAAAATCAGAATAGCTGTAATAATGTTACATTGTAACTCCTATATTTTCCACCAGATGTCACTAATGCTGTAATAATCAAATAAGGTGCATTTCTTTTGACTATAACTGTAATATTCTTTTCTTATTGAAAGTTTATATTGGGATTTCTGGGCGCAAAAATATAGACATTAGAGGAAAAAAATAGTGTCTATTTGCTAGGCACTTTTCACAAATTATTTCATTTAATTTTCACAAGAACCATTTGAGTTAGTTTTCAATACCAATTCACCATTTAGAAAATGGAGGCTCAGAATTCAAGAAACTTAACCAAGGCCTGCTTTCCAGTAAATATTGATGAAGTCAGCAATAAGAAATGAGAGAAAAAAAATCATTTATGTTTTCCTTTCTCAGACAATCTATGCTATTTTAAGAATAGTTACTTCTGTAGCACTGTTTGTGTTTCTGAACAGAAATGCCTCAGTCATTATGTAGTTGATAAGGGCTACTATTAGTTATCACATAATATCAAAATACAAAACACAAAAACACCTTAGGGAAGGAAAACCATAGAGCTAAGGTGAAGATGTTTTCCAAGTAATCTTCTCATATGCACTGTATTTAAATGTTGTCTAGCTTGATGTGCTGACTTGAACAGTAAGTAAATAAAGACTTGAACAATTAGTAAATTCATCTTTTGAAGGGTATACTTACTAACACAGCTTGATGATAGCAAATCATGATAAACAGTATTCTAGCTCATGCTCCGTTAGTACTCAGCAAGCACCAAATGAATCAAATGGTATACTAATTGAAAGCTAAAACCCACTTTTGTGTGGTTATTTCTTATATTGAGCTCAACTTCTGCTTCAATATTCATAAATGCATAGCATATGGTACATTTCATTTTGATGGCCCAAGGTCTTACAGATTCTTCACTGGGAGGGAAAGATTGCAATCTCCTTTGTAGAATTTTCCTTATTAGATTGGGATTTAGGAAATCTGTCCCTTCCTCTATTCCACCCCCAGTGAAAGAATGTTTAAATAAATGGAATATTCACAAATCAGTAAGGAAGACAAAGATAAAACCTGAAATTGTAATAATTGTGCCACTTTGTAGCCTAATAAGAGGATCTTTTCCAAATTAATGCTCTTAATAGTTGCAAAAGTGTTTCATGCTCACAGAGTGCTGAGGCTTGCTTTAATTTGAGGAAAAAAGCATAGAAGTGAGTGGTATGGTTTCATCAGAATGTTGCTTTGGCAGTAAATCTTATGGATGTGAATAAAACATTCTAATTGCATTAAGGAATCCACATATTTAGAATTATTATGCTACATCCAGTTATAAAAATAAAACATTTATAAAACAATATTGTGATACAAATTTTCATATACATAGCAATTTCTTATAAAATTTTTTTTAAAAGAACACATCAGAAGATTGATAATTTACACAATCACTATCATTTTCTATTCATTTATTCAACTATTTATTAGGCAGTGAACAAAATAAAGTCATTCTTTGTGTTCTGGGGCTTAAAATCTTGCTGGGTAAATAGACAATAAACAAGTAAGCAAATGTATATATAGTTTCAAGAGTGTTATGTGCTCTGAAGAAAAGAAAGCAAGATAAGGGTGTGTATAGGAGTGACAGGTAGGGGAGGGGAGTGGCTACACTATTTTAACCACAAAATACTGCTCAAGGTAAGCCTCTGTAAAGAGGTAACCTGAGGCAGAGACAGCAAACATGCTAAGGAGCCAGTCATGCAGAGATCTGGCTGGAGAGTATGCTAAGCAGATGGAATGAGCAACAAGTATAAAGACCACAGGTTGGAATAAACTTGGTCTATTTGATGAACAGACAGAAAGCCACCATGGCTGAAATATGGGGAGCAAGGCAGAGGTCAGAGAAATTGGCATAGTTCAAAGCCTGTTTATCTTTGTGGGCTTTATAAGGAGTGTGGGTTTTAATCTGAGGATAATAGGAAACCACTGTAAAGTTGTTGGTAGTGAAATTGTATGTCAAAATAGTATTTTTAAAAGATCATTCTGGCTACTATGTAGAGAAAGGATTATGGGGAATGGGCAGGAGTAGAAGCCATGGAGACTAGCAGTCAAGGAGAAACACAATGCAGATGAAGGTTTAGATTAGTGTAATAATGGTAGAGGTAGTTAGAAGTGGTTGGCAATGGACAAGATGGTATGAGAGATAGAGGAATGAAAAATGACATCTAGGTTTTTGACCTGGGCAACTAGGTTAATGGTTGTGGCTTTAACAGAGAACATTTGGTGTGAGTATGTGGAGGCAGAAGAAACAAGTATTCTGTTTTTGAATGGAATTTTTTACTTAAGGTTGAATGGAGATGTCAAGTAGTCAGATATTTGAGTTTGGAGCTCAGGAGATGAGGAAGAGCTAGAGATTTACGAATCATTAGAGCATAAATTAACCTGCAGAAAGAAGACAGCAAGGAAAAAAAGGCTGAAGATTGAGTATTGTGACACAACAACAGTTAGACTTAGCAGCATTTGTTACTGATTCAAACAGCTGGGAGTTTGGACAGTCTTGGCCAGCCTACATTTTTTAGTATAATGTTAATATTGTTTTTTAGTCTGTGAATCTGAGTGGTAGGGGGTCTTGCATTTTGAGAGGACAGTATTGGAACATGTGCAGAAAAAGATGGCATGGCTGATGAAGGAGGGTTTAGAAGAACCGCCATATACAAAATAAATTAAAGGTAATGTATTGTTTATAAGATTGAAAAGCTGAAGTGTAGGCATAGATAAACAACAACAAAAACTATTTCATAGTATTCCAATAATTTATTTAACTAATCTCCTCTTGATGGGCACTTAGGTCATTTTAACTTTCTAACTTGGCAAAAATAAAAAAATGTTGAAAAACATATCTTTTTACATGTATCATACTTGGTGCATAAGTATAACTGTGGGATCAGTGGTTATGCAAATTGTGCATTTTTTTTTTTTTTTTTTTTTAAGTTTAGATAGTCTCTTCCTTCTCCCGTCCATGGCCAAGGAAGCTCATCCTCTGATTTCCCAACAACCTGTCAAATGTAGTTTTTCACACTTTTCCCAATGGCTCATCCTCTTGTTTAACAGCCAGGTTTCCAGAATGAGCTGGTTTTCCTTTATTGTGCTTTACAAAACTTGACTGGGTCTCATTGGGTGACTTTGCATTTATACTCTCCTCAGATATTCCATCTTCAGATGATTCTGACCAATGAGTGGAAGGAACCAAAAGACAGAGGACATTATTTTACACCGTATCTATATTGTTGAAAGAATAAATCAGGTATGAATTTGTGAACAGTTGTGAAACATACTTTTCCAACAAATTACAAGATTTGTTCATTAAGTAACCTTAGTTACTCAAACTCCTTGGGGAATTAAGTTTTGACTTAACTGGTAGATCATTTTTATTCATTTTTCATTAAATATATAAAATTATATTTCAAGTTATTTTATTCAATGTGACCATGATAAAAGTGTGTTGGAATAATTATGCAATGGAACCTATGTACTAAATTTCAAATTTTATAGTTACATTTTCTATTAACATCTTCAGAGGCCTTTCCATTCTTCATGATTATAGCTTTGAGAGCCAACAGTATTCACCAATGCTTATTTAAAAAAAAAAAAAAGACAAAAAAAAACAAAAAACAAAAAACAAACCTAGTTGGGCAATCTACTTAATCTCCATTAGCGTTGACAATCCTGTTCCAATCTGGCAAAAACATTGTAGCCCTAGCAACAAGACTATTAAAAAAGGCCTAGAGAGAAAAATGTCAGAGTTGACCCTCTGATTACACAAGTCAGTTTATGTTACCATTTTACCTATTTTTATACTCTTACCACCTGACCTATTTTTATACTAGAGGAACATAACATAGTTTCATTTATTTGTACAAAGTCTATTTTCATCCACATTTATCTGTACCATTTTGCTATTCAAGCTTGTTTGCACAAAAAACTTAATATCAGAGCAAAATCTTTATTTCTTAAAATTTTATCTGTGCTGCAAAAGGCCTCCAAGTTTAAATTAGACCACCCAGAGTGCATTTCCATGCAAGGGGAAGATCTCAAACATCTTTAAAAACTATCTAGATATTGACATATCCAGTGGATGTCTAGACATGGATATGAGTTTCTTTCTGAAATGTCAGTCTCATTGACCAAGTACAGCGGTTAGTGGTTGTAAGGGTTGAATCTGCAATGTCCAAAATATTTCGTGTCTAAAATATATTTATTGGATCATTGAGTTCACAATCGTAATAGCCAATACAGCTCTGTAAAGAACAGGTTATTCAGTCCTCGTTTCCAGATGTAGGAAAGGAAACTCATGTGTGTTGATTATCTACATCTACATCTGTTCAGCCTAGTTCTTTCTAAGTAAATGGAGGCTGGGGTTGGTGGAGGTGTAGGGGAAGTTGGGCCACAGCCTAGGTCGTGGTCTTGGAAACTGGTAATGGGATATGGGGAGAGCCAAAGGAGAGGCGAAGTATATGATGAATTCTAAATCCCAAATGAGGAGTCCTCAGAAGAAAGGAATGGCCCCCAAACCTCAATTGGGGCCCATTAGGGAAGAAGAGTATGGGGAGAGAAGAACTGAAGAAATAAAGATTTCCCCAAAATGAAAATTTTATAACTCTGCTGATGCCCAATGAGTTCCAGAGGAAAACAATAAAGCAGAACCACAAGAAAACACTATCAAGAGAGAGAATCATTTAGAATATCTTTATCTCAAATTGTGGTCAGGGAGGGAGCCATGCATCATAGTAGTCCATGGGATGTATTAACTCAATCCTCACAACATCTCTATGAAGGTTATCATCTATCTCCATTTAAAGATATAAAAATTGAGATTCAGGAATGTTAATTAATTTGCCCAACTTCAAACATCCAGAATCCAACCCCAGGCCTGATTCCAAAGCCAATATTCTTTCTATTATATCTTATTGCCTCTCAGTGCCTAGGGAACAAAGGAGAGTTTCCCCCACTCTGTGTGCAGACTTAGCCTCAAGAAGACTAGAATATCAATAAATCTTACCCCAAGTTGAAGAAGAACTTGTAGCCATAATATTTGACTATGAGTTGTATTAACTGTTTAAAAAAACATTTTCTCATAATCAATTAACATGAAGGTGTTTTGTTGTATAAGAGGAGTATTTCTTTTCTTCTATCAACATTTTGGTTTTTGTAATCAAATAATGTGTTGGAATTTGGGCTCAACACACAATCCCAACCCTTCTACTCTAAGGGTTTTAATCAGTTTGTGAAATAGACACAGGAAACAGATTGAAATATAATGTATGGGTTATTACCCAAAGTACAGGTTTCTCTAGTAAAGCTAGGTAGAGAATAAGGCTTAACCTAAGGCAGAAATAGACCTTGCTACTTCTCCTTAAGTGAACTGAGCAGTCCATGTAGTCACAGGAGATGAGAGGGTTAACTCTCCTTCTCAGCAGGGAAATCTGCATGATCACTGGGCTGTCATTTCCTTGCCATCCTAAACCCTGCTTCTGTCTACGCTATGTCCTTCTGGAACTGCTAATGGGTATTTTGTTTTTTGCCCACAAACGACTCTAACAGCATGAGTCCGAACAGGATCCCAAGATGAAAATTCACTCCCTAATCTATTTTTTTACACTAATTATGCCCAGTCATGTTCAAAATAGCTTACCACACTTAATGAAATGAATGCAAAAACTATATCAACAACATAAAAGTGTCCCAAATTTAAACAATATGAAACAGCTCATCATTAACCACCACCCCCTCCAAACTAAATTCCTTTGCAAATGAAAAGCCCATAGAAATTAAAATCTAATTCCCTTCATTCCCAACTTTATACAACTGGCTCACTCTCAGCCAGTCTCACTCAGATGCATTGGTTCCTATAGCTGCAGTTGTATCCTGGACTGTCTTTCCAAGAATGCATGTAGCTTCTTAGCATCTTCACAGTTCATTCAAATCTCTAATTAGTCCTCTCCAAGCAGTCAATAAGTCACAAAAGAAATTGCAGCTCCATTATAGAAGTTATCACAAACAAAATTGTGGTCCAGAATTAAGTGAATGGTGTAAGCTAATTTGGCATTGTTATTATTAGACAAAGAGCATGGCAGATAACTTAGTGTTATCTGTGTTGTGGACAGCAAGAACCTGAGAACAGCTGGGGTTTAGACTGGTGGAAGGCCAGTCAGTTGCACCTGTGTTAAGTCCACTGCCTGTAAATCTGTATTCACTGAGCATAAATTGACCACCAGCAACTTAATTGTGCTTCCACACATTTAATATATGTGTATGTATTTTTTGTTTGTTTATTTTGTTGTTGGTACTTGTGAGGATCTCCCCTGTATATTGCCTACTTTGTCAGAGAGTAGCATTTGAGACAATATTGCCATCTTACGAAATTTAGACATTCTGGTTTCCTCACTTCCTGTATCTGGTGTCTTGCACTTCGGCACTTGAATGCAAGATTGTGGTCAGTATAGGGAAAACTGTACTCCCAAATTCCTCCAGGTGTGTTGTCTCCATGACAGTAGAGTGAAGTTCACTCTCCTCTGTGAAAACATGGAGAAATAATGTAATGACTATCATCCTATGCCCTCGATACTATGTTTTAACTTAATAACATATCACATTTTATTTATTATGATAATGGTAATTATCAGCACTCTTCTGAAGAATTTTCATTCTTACCTGGCCGGGTCAAGTTAGACCCAGCTGGGTAGTAGTTGACCATACTCAAAATTTAAAAAGAAATTGAAATATGAGGATCACAGTAAAGGCCAGTGAGTCACAATTACTCTTTTCAAGAAGTAAGATTCCCAAGTTTAGTAAAACTTTAAGGAGATTCTAGATATCATGGATCAGAGTAATCAAAAGTTAGTATGCAGAGGGTTAGACCACTGAAAAGATAGAACAAACACAAACAACAACAAAAATGCTAGAAAAACTGAACTTCAGGGCAGAAACTTCTGTTATCCTCTTTTATTCCTTCCTGTCTTAATAGGGTCTGAATATGAGTGTAATGAGAGTGGCTGCAGCTGGGAAGGAAATGGTGCCAAGAACTGCAGCTGCAGGAAGTTTTTTGTTTTTTTTCTTTTAACTTTTTATAGTGTAAAATTAATTCATGCACAAGTTAAAAAATCAAAAGTACAAAGTGAACCAAATGAAAAATAAATTCTCTACCTGACATCATTCTCTTGCTCCCCACTTCTAATCTAGCTCCCTACTTTAGAACATTTTTGTTCTGTTGGTGGTTATCACCATACCTTGGAAACATATGTTAATAATTCCATTTCTTAATTGTCAACTTTAGATAATAGCTATTAAAAAATGAGAAACTTAGTTCATATTTCATTATCCATCCCACTCATAAGTTTTTCCAGCCACATTATTTTGTTTTTTTTAGTGGTTGTCTTTACAATTTTAAAGAATATGTTTAAACTCTATATTTTTACATGAATTTTGATAGAACATCTTGATTCCTCACTCTATAAGGTAAGGAATTTGAGTCTGGCATTACCTTTCATATCTTTCTGCCACCTTAACATTCAGATTTCCATTTTTTACATGATCATACATATATCTGATCTAATATATTAATATTAGATTCTCTTTTGTAGTTATTATTGTCTTTCAAGTTTTGTTTACATGATTCTACAAATTGAAACAGCATTTGCATTATTCCAATTATTAAATTACCCCAGACCAAAGAACCAAATAGCATGTGTCCATCTACTGAGGAAAAAATGTAATTTTTTCTCATTGAAACTGGACAAAAAATATCTCAAGTGTCAGGATCAAAAGAAAGTCCTTAAATTCAGTCTTCAGGCCCTTCTATTCATTTGGTCAATGATAATCTTTAATTTCCAAGACATATTTCATCTTTTTTGATTGCCTGTGTTTCATAGTCACCTATTCTTTGGCTTCTTGACTCTTTAATGTTAATTAAAGAACTTTTTTTTTCTTCTGTTCTCTTAATTATCTTGTTTTCTTCAGGAGTCAATTGTTATGTCTGTTCCACTTGGACATTCTCATTTTTGCTGTTTTCTCCTAAATTTTGTTTTTGGTTCTTTTGTTCCATATTTATGAATGATGGAAAAGGTTGATCAATATTGATAGCATGGTTTCCACTGTGATTGTATACATCTGGAAGGTTAAACATAATTTCCAGTTATGGCCAGCAGGGAGCAGCAAAAGGTGGTAGAGCAAGTACTCAATACCAGGGCTCCTCACTTTGTGAAGGTAGTAAGCATTTAGAGGGACATAGAGGGTCCACAGTGTCAGAATCAGGAGGGAAGTTACTGAAAGGGATGATGACCCAGGAGGAATTTCAGGTTGATGAGGGAGTAGAAAGGTATAGTCAAAAGAGAGCCACAACCCATAGTGTGGTAAGACATCAGAAGGTGAATCATCAATTAGAGCATTTTCTCAGTCCTGACTGCTACTTCCAGCCTGTTCAGAGCCCAATGTCTAGGTCCTTAAAATCGCAAGAGTCTACTATCAACCTTGGGAACTGATACAAACTCCCTGTCTGAGAGTTGGTAATATACTGCAGGCAGTGGTTAAGTGTCCCAGAGCCAGCCATTTCAGAGAGGAGAGATTCAATGGGGTATGGGCACCAGATACAAATGCTGACAATCGAGGAAGACACTATCAGTTACATGCCAGTGAAATAATGTAAGCAACTACCTAAAAGTAGTATGACCTAAAACAGGTTATCTTCCATTCTCCATATGGAGAATCAGTATTTAGTTGTAGAACACTATATGACTTTGGAATCAGATAAAACTGACTCTCTAATTTTCAGATATATGGCTCTGTTACTTAACTTTAAGAGACTCAGTTTCTCCATCTATAAAAGTGCTTATAATGATTCTTACCTCACAAGGCTGCTGCAAGGAATTGAGACAACATATATAAACTACCTTGCAAAGACTTTAGCAACTTGTAGTTGCTCAATCAGTTTTAGTACCTATTCTCTTTCCCTTCTCTTTGACCATAGAAGAATATCCAAGATATTGCTTGCCATTATTTTTAATATAAAGTCTTCTTGTCTCAAATAAACATGATTAACATTAATTGAGAGGTTACTGTGCTAGGTACTATGCTAAGATTTGTTTAGCATTATCTCATTTAATTATCTTAACAACTCTATGAGGTAGGTACTCATATCATCGTCTCTATTTTATAGACGAGAACACTGAGGCTTTAAAAGTATAACTGGTTTGCCCAGTGTCCGGTAGGTAGTAAATAATGAGGAGGAATTCAAAACCAAATAATTTGATTCTAGAGCTCATGCCCTTGACACGACACAGCTCGCTTTCCTACTGTATACAGGCATTTAATCAACAAATATGAAAATTAAGCGAAAAATAAATTTAGAAAGTAGCCTTGTCTTTGCAATGTGCTTAAATGTTACTGTTATTAGCATATCATTATCTCATACCATCTCTTCTACTTAATATTTATGGTGAAAAGTTCCTGTTAAATGAAATAAATGAAAACAAAACCTGTCACTGTTCATTCCATTTATAGCTCTTTCCTGAAATTAAAAGAAATAACAATGATATTATGGAAGATATTGAACTTAAGCTATGATATGTAAAAGTAACTGTTACATATAACTTCCAGACTAAGGAAAGTTTGCTTCATCTTTCCAAGAAAAAGTTTCTTTCCTTTGCTTCACTGCAAGGGGATGATGGTATCAGAACACCATTTCTTCATCAATGGATACCTGAAGAACAGTCATTCACAATCCTGGTTACACATCAGAATCACCTGAAAAGTTTTTTAAGAATCCAGATCTTATGAATCAGAACCTCTGCAGGGGGGGTGGGGGTGGGATGCCTAAAAATCTTTCCCAAGTGATTCTGATGCACACCAAAATTGATTTACAGTTACTATATTGTAGAGCAAGAGAAATTTCTTGGTCTCTAACCACTCTGAAGGAAAGAGGCAGAATGGGATAGTAACCCTATATATAATCTGGAAATTTGGAGAAGATGCAGAGATAAGTCTGTGTACATTTCTTAAGTAGATTCTGACAGATGCTTGCAGGGATGCCAGAGAGTATTGTCTGAGAAACTTCCATGGTTCTAACTATAGTCAGCATGTCCCAGACTAGCACTGCTCCTTTAAAATCTTTTATAAGTCTCTGGAGGCCACTATCTACATGACACGTCTATGTTAATTTAGTTTTAAGACGAAAGGCCTATCAAGGTCTAAAAGGACTAAAATTGCCCTCATATTTGGCCCCACTCCCTTTTTGGGCTTATCTCACTTTCCTGTACCTTTTTTTAGTATCTCCAATCCAGCAAACCCTTTCATGTCTCTGAAACTTGACATATTCTATCTCCTTTGCAAGACACATCCCCTCCCAATAAACACACTTTCTCTTTTCCTTTTCTCTCTCCTTCTTCCGCCACTCCTCCCACTCTCTTTCTCTCCCTCCTCCTCCCTCCCCCCATCTATCTCTTATCTAGTTAATTCCAAAATTTTCCTTTAAAGCTCGTTTCAAATGAGCTCTTCACAGAAACCTTCCTTGTCTCTTTTTACAGACTAAGTCATGAACCTGTTCCATCTTTTAATCTCTCATCTACCCTTTAATTTTTCTTTGTAGTATTTATCAAAGTCTAGAGTTATACAATTATTGGTGTGATTATTTGTTTAATCAAATAGTTCAAATCTAGATTTTGTGACAGTTGAGTCTGAGTCCCTTGTTCGCAGCTACCCAGACATAACCTAGTGCCTTTTCCTAGTACAGGTTCAAACACTATTTGCTGACTGAAAGCAGTAAATGAAAGAGGGACTATTTATTTTATGTCATCCTTATCTTTTCCCCACCATGGCAAAAAACTGTTTCATTCATTTGTTCATTCAATAAAGTTTTTGTAATTCCTCCAATGTGCCAAGGCCTGTGAGAATAAAATGAATAATCAGATATAGTCTTTTCCCTTGAGGTCCTTTTAGTCTAATGGGTAATAAAAGACATGTATTCAAATAACTATTACAGAGGACTATAAAGAAAACCACAAACTTTGTTGGTAAGATCAAATTTCCATCCTCCAAGGTTGTCAAAGGAAGGAGAGTTCTGGTGATTAGAGCTGGGAGAACCTCAATACTGTTCCTTTGAGGCTTGTGTGACCTCCAGAAGCAGCTGAATTTGAATCCCTACTGTTTGACTTCAGGGTATTTAACTTATGTGTGCAGCAGCCTCCTCATAAAATGGTCAATATTCTAGTGGAAAGGGAGCACTGTCTTTATATAAAATGTTCTTAGTAAAATACAGTAGGTGCCATAAAACTGAAATACAGATGTCAAGCAAGTACATGAAAAGATGTTCAGCATCATTACCTATTAGGGAAATGCAAATTAAATCCACAATGAGGTATCACCTATCAGAATGGCTAAAATAAAAAATAATGACAACACCAAATGCTGGTGTGGATATAGAGAAACTTAGTCACTCATACATTGCTGATGGGGAAGTAAAATGGTACTGCCAGTCTGGAAAACAGTTGGACAGTTTCTTTAAAAACGTGTAACTGCCATATGACCCAGCAATTGCACTCCTGGGCATTTATCCCAGAGAAATGAAGACTTACGTTCACACCTAAACGTGTACATGCCTGAACGTGAATGTTTTAACTACTTTATTCATAGTAACCCAAAACTGGAAACAACACACATGTCCTTCAAGGGATGAGTGGTTAAGCAAACTGTGATACAGCCATACCCACCAGAATACTGCTAAGTGATTCCAAGGAATGAAATATTGATACCTGCAATTCCCTGGCTGAATCTCCAGGATGTCATGCTGGGTGAAAAAAAGCCAATTCAAAAAGGTTACATACTGTATGACTCTATATAACATTTTTGAAATTACAGATTTCAGAAATGGGGAATATATTAGTGGTTGCAGGGATTAAAGTGGTGGTGGGACCGGGAAGGAAACTGGTATGGCTGCAAAAGGATAATATAAAGAATTCTTGCAGTGATGGAAATGTATCTTGACTGTTTTAATGTCAATATCCTGGTTGATATTTGTCTTGGTTTTCTAGGGCTGCCATAACAGAATACAACAAACTGAATCGCTTAAAACAACAGCAATTTATTGTCTCACTGTTTAGAGGCTAGAAGTCCAAGATCAAGGTGTTGAAGGACTATGTTCCCTTTGAAGTCTGTAGGAAAGAGTCTGTTCTACGCCTCTCTCCTGGCTTCTGCCAGAGGCCAGCGATTTTTGGTGGCCCTTGCCTTCTGGCATAACTCAACCTCTGCCTCCAGAATCCCACAAATCTCTCTCTGCGGGTCCAGATTTCCTTTTTATAAGGATACCAGTCATACTGAATTAGGGCCCACCCCTCTCCAGGTTGGTAAGTTTAATGAAAGTAAAAAGTTTAACTCAAAAAAATTATTAAAAGATGGAGGCAAAATCAGGGAAAGCAGTTTGTCAGTTATGGCATGAGCCATAGAACCTTGACGTCACAATGACGAGTGATCCTGGCAACTGCGGAATCCTCAGGGTGCAGGATTTGTTTGCAGTCCTCTGCCAAGAGCTGTAGACACACTTGGCTTTCAGTGCTAAGAAGTGAAGAAAAAGGGATGTTCACGTCATTCAAAAAGCACCCCAAGCTTCTAGGTGGTCATTCCAGGCTTTGCTTTACAAGGTAGTGTTTTAATATACTATTTTTAATCATGAAAAACAGACTGGCAATCACAGGAAGGGTTCTGTCTTGTTTCCGCTAAAATATATGAACTAATTCTTAATTTCAGCACTAGTTTTATGAAAGGCTCTTGTGTTCATAAGATTTAGTGCTACTGGGGACAAGAGAATAGGCTTTAACTTCCCAGGGGAGGCACTTTCTTGGCTCAATGTAAAGAATTTTCTGTAGGTCCTTGAAAAAGTCTACCCTGTTTGTGAAGGAGTTTTTATGTTCATTTCAATTTAATTATTTTACTTATTATGGTCAAAGTGTCCTGCTAGAGCGTAACATAACCCAACCAAATAATATCTGAGTCCATTTTATTAGCTCTTTCTTATGTTTTGAAACTTGTTTTAACATTTTTTCCCAAAATTTTAATATGGATTTAGATGATGGGAGTCTATTTGCCAGAATCCTCAATTTTCTAAATTTTCCTGTTACCATGAAACCAAATTATAATTACTTCTTTGCAAGTCTCCATATCATTTTATTTTATCTATGTTAGGCCACATATTGCCTTGTGTTTCCTTTTTTACCATGTTTTAAGTGCTTGGTGACTGAAAACTGTCAGATTCAACTTCGTCTTCCCTACAGAGTGCAGCATAGTGGCTTATGTAAATATATACTATGTGATTGAATGGAAATATACATTTTAAAGATATAAATTAGTTTCAGCATTAAGGAAATGTGATTTTATTTTTTCCTTCAAAAATGCAGTAGAAACTTTTCTTTAAGTCTGTCACTTAAAATCAAAATTAGTACAAATATTTGTAGGTAACTACAGCTTCAGAATACTTCTGATATCTTCATTTTGACTTTCATTATAATACGGTAAGTAAATATTATTTTTTCCAGATTAAGTGTTATGTTACTATCATTGACATCTGCCAGATTAAATAGCGATGTGGGTTCTCTGAAATAGTGACTTTTGACATATATTGTGTATGCAGGATACGGGGGTTGGATTATTAGCTTTAAAAGAGACCTCCAAGGATGGTCCTCTGCCACTCTTCACTCCACCCTCTGGCTACTTGGTTCTTCCGCCGAGGCTTTGGTGCTGCTTTCCGTGACATCCTTCCTTTTTCTTGAAAGTTAGCACGTATTTTCAGCCCAGTAGTTTTATCAGCATGCTTGCTGTTAGTAGAATTTTGGGGTCTAGCAACTTTCTTTCATTCCATACTTCCTGTCCTTTTCAGTTCAAGCTGGAAGTATTTTTAAGAACTTTGTGGGTCTCCTGTGGATGTCATTGATATTCACTCCATTAGATAGCAGTCAGATCTACTACGTTTTCTGAAATAATTCCTTTTCTGCTTTTGGCTTCTGCTGAGATACCTGAGGGACAATGAATTACCCTTAAACTTCCTAGAAGCCCTTTGGTTAAATTGAGGGGACCTGTGAACCACACCCTAAATTCTTCAACGAGATTTATGTGTGACTGAATACTCTCATCTTTTAATCTTTCTGAAGTTTTAATAAAATTTTGTACAGCCATGCACTCAACTTTTTTCTATGCCACACTTTCAAAAGCAATCTCTTAATTTTAGGATCTTTTCTTATCTAATAGGCTGAGAATTTCCCACGTCATCAAGTTCTGGTTCTTTCTTGTTTAACAATACTTCTCTCAGTTTATCTTTCTCTTCTCACATACTACTCTAAGCAGCAAGAAGACACCAGGCTTCAACTTCAACATTTGCTTGGAAGTCTTCTCACCTAAATATTCAAGTTCGTCATTCACAAGTTCTGCTTTCCATATAACTACAGAGCACAATTCCGCAAAGCTTTTGGCTAACATATAACAAAGAGCTCCCTTTAGCTTTCAATAACACATTCCTCACTTCCTTCTGAGACCTCACCAGTAAACTTTAAAGTCCGTATTTCTACCCACAATCTGTTTACAATGATTGAGGATTTCTCTAAGGCCATTTTTTTTCTCAGTAATACTCCTCACTTCCTTCTGAGCCCTCACCAGCAGAGTGTTTAACATCCACATTTCTACCAACAGACTGTTCAAGGCAGTCTAGGCCTTTCCTATCATGGTCCTCAAAATTCTTCCAGCTTCCACCTACTGCAGATGTGAAGCTATTTTCACATTTCTTATTATTTGTTAGAGCAGCACGCTACTTCCAGGTACCAAAATTTATACTAGGTTTTTATTACAGCTGTAATGAATTTCCACAAACCTAGTGGCTTAAAACAAGAGGAATTTGTCATCTCACAATTTCTATATGTCAGAAGTCTAGGTGAGCTTGACTGGGTCCTCTGCTTTGGGTCTCACAAGGCTGATCAAGGTATTGGTGGGGCTGCTTTCCTTCCTGGAGGCTTTAGGGAAGAATCTGCTTCTAAGCACATTCAAGTTTTAGGCCAAATCCAGTTCCTTGAGGTAGCAGTTCTGAGGTCCCCCTTTCCTTGCTGGCTGTGACCTACCCTCTTTTTGCTTTCAGAACTGGCTACATTCCTTCTTACACTTTCCATGTGGCTCCTTCCAGCAATGATGGATTAAGTCCTCTCACACTTCAAATCTCTCTGACTTCCCCTTCTGTGCCATCTTTCCAACTCCAGCCAGATAAAATTCTCTGATTTTAAGGGCTCATGTCATTAGCTCTGGCCACCAGGATAATCTTCCCATTCTAAGGTTCATAACCTTAATTGTATCTACCAAGTATCTTTTGCCATGTAACATATTCAAATGTTCTGGGGATTAATGGGTAGTTATCTTTGGAAAGGCATTCTGCCTAGCACAGTCCTCTAATTAAGCCTTCCTCCCATCATTGCACTAAAATTTTTCTTGTCAGGGTCACTAATAAGCTCTGTGTTAGTAAATCTAATGGTCAATTCTCAGTAACCATCTGCCTTGGCCTTGTTGCAGCATTTGCCGTGGCTGAGTTCTCCCTTCTTGTAATGCTTTCTACATTTGGCCTCTTGGTTCTCCTCTTCACTGACAGCTCAGATCTGTTTTGCTACTTACTCTTTTTTCCCACCTCTAGGAGTTGGCATGTCTCAGGGCTATGTCCTTGAATCTGTTTTCCATCTACACCAATTCTCTAAGTGACCCATCTCTTTATAGCTTTATAGCTTTAAATACTATAACTCAATGACTCCTAAATTTGAGTTGCAGAGTCCTGTTTTGGGGATCGATACTCAATTTTTAACAGTTGTGTCACCCTTGACCCTTAGCATAAAATTCTATCCTATATTTGACCATTAACTAGCTATTTTATGCTGTTTGATGTGCTACAGGCAAAGCTCTTCCACTGATGTGGATACCGACAATGAGAAAACCACATCGTTTGAGGGCCCCATTCGTACTCTGCTGATCCATGGCCCTGTGGAACTCAAAAGAGGCTGGAGGAGGCAGAAACGTCACCTATTCCTGTTCAGTGATTTGTTGCTTGTGTCTAATTCCAAGTATGTATACGCTACATGCTCTCCTGATGTTCTTTAGAATTATATTTTCACTTGTAAACTGCATTTTCACTAACCCTTACTATAAGAAAATAGTTTTTTTCCTTTTGTTTTGCAAATGTTTTTGTCCTCCATTTATTCAACAAGTATTCATGGAGGTCATGCTCTGTAATGTGCCACTTCAGGGTATACAACTGAGAATGTGCAGCAGGGTCCCTCTTGCCTGGGGCTTATAAAGAAATGATAAAAATAAGAGGGAGAAAATTAAAGATCGTAATTAGTGCTTCTAGTTAGAAGACTGATAGGGTGTCATGTGGGGAAGCATGGGACAGTGTTAGAGAGAGATTGTCTGGGAAATCATCTTTGATTTGGCAGCATTTAAATGCAACCTATGAAATGAGAAAAGGCCATTCATAAATTAGGTGGCTGAGCCTTCTATGCTGAGAGAATGACAGGCCCTAAGGTGGGGAGCGGTTCAGGGAAGGCTGAGGTGACTGGAGCCTGATGCCCAGGGACATGATGTCAGGTACGAGATTGGAGAATTGGGCAGTGATCTGGTCACACAGGGCCTTGTTAGGCCATGGTAAGTGGTTTGGCTGTTATTCCCAAGGGTTTTAATCAGGGAAGTGACCACATCAGGTTTATATTTTCAGCGTATTGTTCTGAGTGTTGGAAGATAGGGAGTAGGCAAGAGTGGAGGCAGGGAGACTGGTTAGGGGAGGCAGTAGTCATGATGAATGAATACAAGGGGTACATCTGGGTACTGGCTTTGAAAATAAAGATGCAGCACAGAATTTGGAATATATGTTGGAGGCAAAACCAACTGGATGCACTGTCCCCTCAACCCTAAATACCAATAAACTAATAACCAGCCTAGAATCAGGTGATTGCTCAACAAATGTATGAAGGATAGGAGATGGGAGGAATTGACTGTTCTGGTCACCCATTTACCGGCTCCATCTTCATTTTCATTATTTATGAAACATCATAAGAGACATAAAATATTTCAACAGACAAAATCCCATCAGGAAGTTTTTAGTGACTAGAGGAAAATTAAACTTTTCTCTCTCCTCTTCCCCTGGCTTCTGTTTATGCCATGCATAGATAAGACATGTGAGATCAAGTACTAATTTAGCAAAATACTGTATCTAATCTGAGTGACATTAATAATGTTAGGTACATTTTATCAGTGGCTTATTATATGTCAGTTATTATCCTAAGGATTTAACATACCTAATCCTGCCTAACCCTTACAACTACTCTACAAGATGGAATTATTTTCCTTGTTCTGTAGACAGCCTTGATATTTAGAGGTATAGTGGCTTCCCCCATGTCACCACATTAGTAATTAGTGGAGTCCACATTTCAAATTAGGTCTGTTCATTTTGAACACAGGCTTTTACCTAAAAGGTAGTATTGCTACCTCTATTCTTTCTATATTTCTGGATTTCATAGAACATTCCACAACCATTTAGTTTCTCTCTGATCATTGAAATCAACCTTTCCTTTGTGGGGAATAAAAGACTCACTTCCATCTGATTGGTTTCCATCTTGTTAAGAAATAGAACAGAATGCTTAGAGAACTGAAAAATGAATGGGGAAAAAAAAAAAAAATGAGGCAAAGATAAAGGTAATAAATATGTTTTAGAATGTGTTTTTGGATGACAGAAATTGTCTACAGATGTAGCTGTGGCGTTGGTGATGTCATAAAGAATGCAGAGGCAAAAAGACTGTCTGCCCAGGCTTTGGTATGAGGTCCATTTGAAGGGCTGTGAGGGCCATTGATAGAGATATCTGTTTGTTTGTTTTTTTAATGAAGATTAGTTATCTTTCTCTTTATTTAACCAAGATGAAGGTAGGAAGCAAAAATTTATTGGATGGGTTCTCAGACCACACTAGGAGCATCACAGATGTCTCATGTAACTCTCCCAACAGCCCTCCAAGGCAGGTATTATTATCATCTCCAGATTTTGGGTAAGAAAACATGAAACAGAGCCAGAGAAAGACTCAGTAACTGGCCCGAGGTCATCCACCTCGGATATCATGGGGAGGGGCTCAAATCCAGTCTGTCTTCATCCCAAGGTCAGGCTGTTCCTCCACTCCAGGTCGTACTCATCTGTGCTCAACCTGAGAGAGAAACCAACAGGCAACAACATCTCTCACCTCCTGTTTGTTAGGACTTTTCAGGTTACTCACATTCCAAGTTTAAGAGGGAACAGAAACATGTTGTCCTTCGCTTTTTTTAACCTTTACAGTATGGTAATATTTAGGGAGAGTAGAAGACTATTTGTTTTCTTACAAGAAGTTATTTAAGTTATTTATTGTTCTGGATACTGCTAACCTGTCAATGGGTTTCTGGAACCTACAGTATTCTGCCAAAAACATTTTATATAAAGATGATGTTCCCTTTCCATCTACTTAAGACCTGAATTTTTATTTTGATTGACCCACTATCAAAAAAGTTGTGCAGCATTTCCATTTTACACATATTGTTTTGAGATAACTCTTTTCATCCACTCAAGATATAATGCAACAAAACCTATATCAATTTCTGTATTACTGTTCTTCTTTAAGAAACTACACTCATAAAGGATATTTTTGTATAGTTTCTACATCCATTGGAAATAATAGAAATTGGTTTATAAGCCCAAAGCCCTTGAGATAGAGAGAACAGAGACTTTTGGAGACCACGTTTTTTAGGAAACTACCTATGATCAGTCCCACTACCTATGATCAGTCCCATTGTGAACATTTGGGTACATTTATGGAAAGATTTTTTTTTCCTTTTTTTTTCTTTTTCTTTGTAGAAAGAAGTAACAACAACTAAAAAGAAATAGCCCCCTGCAATAACAAACTTGCATACTTCACTTTTAAATGTAGAGTTGTGTTATGCCCTGAATCAGTTATTCTGTTCAAATTAATCATCTGAGTTTAGTGCCTGGTTTTTCCACTTAGCCATAAGGAGTAGAGTGACTTAGGTTCCATTTTACTTCAGCTCACCTTCAGGCTCCAGTTCAAAATTCTCTCATTCTTTAGGTAATGCTACAGAAATAAACTCAAGTGGAATAAATAATTGACCAACTGCCACATATGTATTTGGTCAATATAAGTGTCTCTTAAGTCTGTGTGTAATAATAAAGGGAATTTAAACATTTGTTTCTTCACAAAGGCATTATATTTGCTTTGGTTGTGCTGGATATTAACAAAAGTGAAAATTGTTTTGAGGTTATTGTCATTTTTTCTATACTACATTAGAAAGTTTTGTTCTCGGGAATTAGAGTCAACATCCTCATATTAAGTTATTAGGCAAATACAGAAATATTGAAAAATGAGTTTTGTTATTTTTTTAGGTCAAAAGATGAAGATGACTTTTAGTGAAAATATAAACAGATCAGTGAAATTATAGACAGATATTTGTGGAGTATACCATGGCCCCTACTCTAGGGAAACACTCCTATCTTAGAATGGGGGAAATCTCCCTAGAATTCTGTAAATTTTCACAGTTTATTGGGGCATTCCTGCCAAGGATAAAGGCTGAAGTAGAAGAAAGCAAGAGGGATATTAGTCATCTAATTAGATGTATAGGTAAGTGAGTACACCATATAAATAAAAACTGCAGACTTCCTTCTCCTCTTCTTCTTTGAGCCAGTTTATGTTAGAGTCATGCTTTCTAATGTCTACTGAGGTAGTCTAATTGAGTTGGTGATTGAGAATGAGGAAACACAGTGGGAACTTAGGAGTATTCACTTGAATATAAAGCTTTGTTGTAATACATTTTAAATATTTTCAAGCTAGCATCTAACTTTGTGGATATAAATGTTTTAAGATTTATCCCCTCAACACCAAAATAAAAAAACAATACAATCAGAAAGCCCAATGGCTCTGGGAGATAAAACAGGTCTGAGGGTAGAAAAGCTGAGGTAGAATTTCCTGAAACTATTCTTCCTTTCATGAGCTTTAGAAGGTAAGTCAACACCCATAGATTACAAATGTCACAACGATAAACTCAAAAGTTAGACTGGGTGCAAATTCTGGCTCTGTTGCTTTTGGCACTTTTTAACCTTTCTGTGAGTATCCTGATCTTTAAAATGGAGTTAATAGAGACTGATGCATTTGTTTGAGGATTAAATAAAATAATGTACATAAAATATTTAGAAGAGTGCTTGGCACATGGTAAATGCTCAATACATGTCATAGGTGATTAGAAGCTATACTCTGGGCTTTTAGTTGGTTGCTTGGTTTGGGATTAAAAGGAGTAAACAATCTAACAGTTTTTTAAACTAAGAAGAGAATTACTGAAATGACTTTTTTCCAGGTTAATGTATGTAGAAGTTTTCCCAGTACTTAACTGTCTATACAGACAAATGTCTGCATTAGAAAATACAAAATCTGTAAAAACAAGCAGATAATGTCTATCCTTCCAATTGATCATGTATTTTTAGTTTTAGAATAACTTTAGAGTTGCTATCTAGAAAAAAAGGATTTTATCTGACAGTTTTATTTAATAAAAATCTTCAAGTACACAGGAATAGGGGAAAATATTGAAATAAGATATAGAAGCAACTTTATTTTCATTTCATAAATTCTGTTGAAGAGCTATAACTTTGACTCTTCCATGAATCAGTGGAGTCATGGGGTTGTTTCCACATGAGATTTTTATTTTATTTTAGCTTTAGTGTTTCAACAAGTGGTTCTGAATAGTAGGGAGTCCCAAAGTGATGTGCCCAGGAGCCCTAGGTGTCCTACTTAGTGCTGTTAACTATTTAAATCTGAGGCCCACCTGAGCATTAAATTTCTGAATTAAGCCAAGAGATATGATAATTTTCATGTCAGAGATCCAAGAGGAATTACACAGAAATTGTCAATCACCTTCTGACTCTCCAGACAAAAATGGGAAGTATGTCCATGACTTACATGTAAGACTTACTGGCCTTTGCCCTGGGTTTTTTGTTTGTTTTTTTTTTAAGTCAGGTTCAGTCTTTAGGCTATACTTTTCCGCTTTTAGCCAGAATCTAAGGGAAAATGATAAGAGCAAAATCTCAAGAAAGGAAATTTAAAATAACCTATGCTGGAAAATCTTATAAAAACCAATATGAAAATGTTTTTAAATCCCTGTAATTCAAGATTGTATTTTTTAGTCTATCTCTCCTAAGAAAAAGTTTTGTATTTTCATGTCACACATGTTTAATCTAATTTCCACCACACAAATATTTTTAAAGTATGTAAGACATAAATAATAAATGAATTAACAGTTCTTTAAAAAGGCAGTAACTTTAAAATTAGAGTTTTGGTCAAAACTCGAAATGTAACACTCAGAAAAATAAACCCACCTGTCTATGGCTATTAGCTGCAATCAATGCAGTATTTTCAAGGCCTTCCTGGTCCAGACTTTACTCAGTACACACTTAGCAAAGGCCCCATCTAGCCATTCACTGTGCTGTGCACTGAGGTAATAGAAATGAATAAGGCATGCTTTGCCCTGGAACAGCAAAAACTGGTGTCATTATCAGCACTTCTGCTCCCACAGTATTTAAGAAACAACTAACAAAGGTCTTATGTGGTTATCTTTCTAGGTATAGAAAAAACTTTAAGATAAAAATGAAAATACCACTGAGCACCATTTGGATGGCAGACTGCGTGGATGAAGTAGGGGGAGGCGACCGCAGGGCCAAGAGGTCCTTCATGTTGGGCTGGCCCACCTTGAATTTCAAGGCCAGCTTCAGGTAAAAACCACAGCTTGGTCCTGTCTTTATATGCATTAGCTATAAAGTCAACTTTATATTGTGTAGGATGGATAGAAAAATATGAACAAATTTTGTTCCTCTATTTTTTTTTTAAGGAAGACATTTTAATCTGATTGTCTATTAAGCCACTGACTCACTTTTTGACTCCCATAAAGACACTTGTATGCCTTGTACTTTCTCCAAAGGATTTTTCACTAAAATATGTACAAGCTGATAGTAAATAATTGGAGCTATTGGAGTAATTATCCTTTGGTTTTGATCATGGTTTTTCAAACGGTTCCTCTGAGTTACTTTGGGAGTAGGTGTTCAGGGGTTATGCAAGGAGAGTTGAGAGAGGAAAGTTCTAGGACCCACTCTCCAACATCCTCCTCACTTTATGCCCAGGTATTATCTGTGTTGTTTAACTGCTAAATAGACCTTTCTTGAGCAAGTATAATTAAATATTCCAAAATTAAGTTTTAAAATTGCATTTATACTCCCAAATAAATTCCCTTCAGAATTAGTATTTAATCATACAAATAAAAAGAATCATATCATCAAATACTGGGTTGCCTGAATTGCTGTGTGTCATATTCTCTGATTTGGTATCTATAGAGAGGTGACTATCAAAAACAAAGATATAATTCATGGAGTGCGGGTTAGTTTTCCAAGACACGTTCCTAGACTGGGATGAAGATGGGGAACATGGTCCCTTACCCTAGACATCCTGAATTGGCACTCTTGGGTTCACAGTGACCATGCAACACTTACGTCTGCTGTTTTGAACAACTGGAACCCATTCCCCATACTTATTTTACATATAAAGTGAGTATTCCTCACATACACTCAGCACTTTTCCTTCTCCTCATTGCCCCATTCTGCCAAAACCCCACACATCATCTTAAAATCAAGACAACTAAAATGTTTACAAGTTGTTAATCTACTAAATTCTATAATGCAGCAGATGGCTCAAGGAAAAATTTTCAAAGATGGTCAGGAAGAAACATGTGCTTGTTTCATCCTGTGCATGTCTCGTTTTCATGATAGATTTCTCTAAAGATTATTGGTTCCTATTTCATCTCCTCAGTGATTCAGGTGAAAGGAAGCAGAAAAAAATGAGAATATACAAAGTCATTAGTGAGGGAGTTTTTCTTTACTTGGAGGGAAAACATGTGGAAACAAGGTTTACATATATTATATTGGTTATAAAGCTGTGTGAATATGTGAAAGACATTTACAACAGTGCCTGGTACCTAATGCCTTTGTTATTTGCTATTATTTCTCTTCTACAAATTGGTGTAATTAGAAACTGTGTTCATGTGCATATGTTGGTTGGGGGTCTGCTCTCCATATGAAGCAGATCTTGAAGTGATTACTGGGAGAAAGGGAAGAGCTGCTCCTGTTGGAAATATAAACTGGTGCAGCTGTGGAAAAGCTTAACAAGTTCCCCAATAAGCTAGACATAGAATTACCATATGACCTAGCAGTTCCACCCCTGAATATATAACCAAAAGAACTGAAAATGGGCATTCAAACAAAAACTGTACACGAATGCTTATAGCGGCATTATTCACAATAGTCAAAAATAGGAAACCACCCAAATGTCAACTGATAAATGGGTAAGTAAACAAAGTGTGGAATATCCATAAAATGGAATATTATTCCTCCGTGAAAGGGACTGAAGTACGGATACATTCTACAACACGGATGAACCTTGAAAACATCATGCTAAGTGAGAGAAGCCAGACATAAAAGGCCACCTATCTTCTAACTCCATTTATGTGAAATGTCCAGAATAGAGAAATCCATAGAGACAGAAGGTAGATTAGTAGTTGTCAGGACCTGAGAAGTAAGGAAAGGGTTGTGACTGCTTAATGGGTTCAGGGTTTCCTTTTGAACTGATGAAAATGTTCCAAAACTAGATAGTGCTGATAGTTTTACAACATTATGAATGTACTAAATGTCATTAATGGCAAATTTTATGTTATGTGCATTTTGTCACCACAAAAAAAAAAGCAAGTAAGTGAAAAGTCCATGTATGAATGGACCTTAAAACATTTTTTACTTTGAATATTAAATGCTGCAGTGGTTTTCTGAGAAAATGTTAGTCATTAGTATTTTTAGCAGTTGGTGGGTTGCTCTTGATCAGAGTAATAAAGAATAAGTTTTCTAAGAATTAATTTTTAAGATATTACATTTCTGCTCTCTGTATAAAGAAATCAAATTAGTTTTTACTAAAAAGATGTTCTTGTTTCTGGGCCAAGATAATTCCATCCAAATGCCAGATTTCTTAAGTATAATTTAATCTGAATAGTAATGTACTTTATAGTTGAATAACACTTCAAGATACAAGAACAACACTCTGAGGTGTAATTAACTCCCCTTTTCAGTGTGGAAACTGAAGCTCAGAACAGTTAAGTGATTTTGCCACGATCACATAGTGTGAATGAATTTGCTGCAGTCAAGTGCTTAGATTCCAAACCAAATTACCTTCCACTAAAAGACCTACTTCCCATCTCTGTAATATTGCTTATAAAAGAGCAGGATCCATCAATTGCCCAGTTATACAGAGAGCACAATTTCCATATGCATTCACATGAGTACCAACAGACTGCTGATATTTTTATCTAGAATGGCACTCAGTATGTTAGTAAAAGCATTTTATGTGGCTTAATTTTTTCCTTTTCCTTTTTTTTGTTTATTTCAGTTCTCCAGAGCAAAAGGATCAATGGTACTCTTTCCTTCAAAGGTATTTTTTCAGCATATTTTAATTTTAATCATTATATTTTAATCATTAATCTATGATTTTAAAAAATGCAAGTCACTGCAAAGAAGTGCCAAACTATTCCCTCTCTCCTTAGGGGAAATTGTTAGACTATCCTCAAATACTTCTTGTTTAGGTTTATGTTGGCTGCTTCTGTAAATAATGTTCTCTCATTCTCATATATAATTTGCTTGTTTTTGGAGAAGTTCTGGTTACCACTCTCATCTTCTTTCCCTTCTCTTCAGCCCATGGATTGGAGCTAAGGTTATTCTCAAATGTGTATTAAAATCCCATAAATGCAAGTTTTTCTACTGAATAATTCTCAAAGTAACCATTAATTCCTACATTTGGTCCCCACAACCCAGGCGGGAAAGTTTTGAGTACCTTATCCACTGCCCAAATGTCACATGACAGGGCAATCTGTTATTTTCTGAACCATGTCTTATTTTCTTGAAATATCTTTGTATATTTTCTTCCAATCCAAAGTTTGATCTTGCTAAGTCTATCCATAAGCATTTAAAAACAAATAACAAAGTATATTGAAAATATTAGCAACATAGGTTGATTTTAAAATAAGCTATTAGCTAAATTCATCCTAATCTATTTTGGGTTTTTATTGAATTTGATTAGATATATCAGTCTGGCCAAGGAGAAAGACCAACCAAAGAGCATTCCCCTTAAAATTGTTACTAAGGACATCATGAACTCTGCCTGTGTAAGTGTTTTAAAGCCTAAAAACTAAATTCCAAGTTCCTAACTGAAGCAGAATGAGAGAGAGAGAGAGAGAGAGAGAGAGAGAGAGAGAGAGAGAGCCCATGTGGAAATGTATTTTCCTGTAAACATGTATGTCTTTGTATGTGTAAAGAATAAATCCTAGGGAGTATGAAGCAAGAAGAATCCATGTTTGTTGCAGTGTTTAAGCTTAGAAAAAATATTGCATGTTAAATATCCTTATTGTTTCTCTGGATACTTCTAATAGCAACTGTAGTGGCTTGATAAAGTGATTTCCACAAGCAAGTATTTCCTATTAGAATTAAGCTTTTTATTTCCAGTTGTCACTATTTACATACCAGTGGTTTGGTTGATTTTACATTTTTTGTTTGTTTTTAACATTTTACTTGGAAATAATTTTAAACTTATAGGAAAGTTACAAAAGTAAATAGTACAAGAACACCTATACACCCTTTATCCATATTCGTCTATTAATAACATTTTACCCCCTTTGCTTTATCATTTCTTTTCTTTCTCTGTCTCTTTCTGTATGTGTGTTTATATGCTTATTTTAGTTTTGAGGGCCAGTTACATACTCCATGACCCTTCATCCTTAAGTGCTTATGTATTTCCCAAGAATAAAGATTATTCTCTTATATAATCACCATACCGTTAAAAAAAAAAAATTGGTAAATTTAACATTGTTATAATACTTTAATGTATCATTCATGTTCTGATTTTGCCAGTTGGCTCCAATAATGTTCTTTATAGTTTTTTACCTTTCTAGTACAGGATCCACTCTAGGGTCAGGTATTACATTTAAATGTCATTTCAGATACAGAATAATTTTTAAATGTCCTTCATTTTGAAAATTGTCAGGGATTGAACAGAGCTGAGAGTTATGACATTTTAAATGGATCAGCATGTTTCTTCTACCCCATTTTGTTTATGCTATTGGAAAAAAATCAAGGCTTTAACCTCATTTATTGTATATAATTTGATTAATGAAATTATAGTGCAGTAGCCAAGATTTTCACAATGATGAATAGGATGGATACTTCATAATCTTAATATTTTTATGGCAGTTTTTTTTCTGTCATACTTTAAAGCAACTGTAGATCACTCAAAATAGGATTTGTAGGTAGAAGAAAAGGGGTCGGGTCGTTCAAAGTAGTTATTTCCTGGCTAAAAAAAAGTCATGCAAATGATCTGACCTATTCCCAAGCAGAAGATGTCATTCCTTAGGGAAGATGAAACTAGAGAGTTTTCCTGTAGCAAAGCATATTCTTGTCACTGTCTGCTTTGTTTTCAATTGTGGCAGTTGGTTACATTCAGAATTTTCGTGGAAAATTGCTTTGAAATTTTTAAAAATCAATTTTAGTGAGGTTAATTTACACAAAATAAACATTTCTAATGCTTACATAAAATAAACATTTCTAATGCTTTTCATTCATTGTTTAAGATTCAAGTTCCCCTCTGATTCTGTTTCATTTCATCTAATGTTCCTTAGCATTTCTTGTAGTGCAGGTCTTGTGCCAACAAAATTTAGTCTCCTTTATCTGAAAATATCTTTATTTTGCCTTCCTTGAAGAATATTTTCCTTTTTATCATTGAACATAGTTGTAATAGCTGCTTTTTGTCTCATGATTTGAACATCTGGGTCGTCATAGAATTGGCCTTAACACTTGAGAATTGGTCACAATTTCCTGGTTCTTCATGTATTGAGTAACACTTTAATTCATATGGAACAAAGTAATCACATTTCTATTTTTTCAAATTATATGATGTGTAATAGGTTATTTAAGTTATTTGTTTACAAAGAGCTCTGTCTACTGGAGTTTACTTGTTTTGTCTATAAAAAGCAACAGCATGCAGGAAAGAAATACACATATCCCTATAATTATTGTTTTGAACATGTATGTTCCCTAGGTTAAGAAAAGCCATTATCCTAGAAGCCAAATAAATTAGGGAGTGATTGTTAGCATTTCAGAAGAGATTTTTCATGTTACAAAAGACCTGATGGGAGAATTCCTTTAAATTCAATAGAAGGGTTTTTAGACAGTTAAAAAAATAACAGAACATTTACTTCTAATTAAATGCCAACCTAAAGCCCAGAGTGAATCCTCCTAGACATTTCAGCAATAGGGAGCCCTAAAGCTCCTGAGTTTGGGTTCCCTGAGCCCTGCTGCTGGACTCTGAAACACTTTTTCAGATTCTTTGGAGCTGTAAGTAACACGGTTCCAAATCGATGCATTTAAGGTGCTTTTCTTTAGAAAAATCCAATTAAAAAACAACTTTCAGGGCCATCTGTCATGTCAAGCAATTGGTCTACAAGAAAAAAAATTGCAATGAAAGGGTAAGTGATGAATTATGAAAAGTGTTTCCTTTTTGTTTTAAATATAATTTTTGTTTTAAGGCCTGTGAGTGTCCGCTTCTGCTGCTTATTTGTCCTCTTTAAGCAATATTTATCAGAGGACACACCCCTCATTGTAGATTTATCTAATAATATTGTAAATCCTATGTATAGAGTAAATGTTCTTTGCTACATATTATTTTTAAATAATGTCTTTTGGGATTCAGATAGTTTGACAGGTAACATCTTAGAATCCTCAAGTCGTTTTCTGCAAATTGTCTTCTTTTTTTAGGATGCACTTTCTCAATGTGAAGTGTAATAAACAGCTATATAGATATCCTATTCACTGACAAAGTTGGTAATGGAACTTAGATTTTAAAAATTTTCAATCTTAGATTTAAAAAATTTTCAATCTTGTTTCCTAGACTCATTAGTTTTATTTCAGGGTCTCAAAAGATTTCAACAATGAAAAGCCATTGGTGCCCATGGCGCCTGACACAGAAAGTTCTCAATAAACAGCAGTTTTTAAAAACATCTTTTATAGCCAGTTCTTATTCCTATTTTACTTAAACTGAATGTGTGATACACAAAGAAATAAAGCCATACTATAAAAACACAACTCAGGAAGAGATAGAAAGGATCTAACTCCCTCCTTTTAAAAACTATCGTCTCCATTTTGGAATTAGATAACCTCAGGGTACAGAGGACAAACTCATGTGCCCTCTCTGAATTTGTACAGCTTAAGCTGTTATATCTGTGTGCCAGACATCCTTTAAAACAACTGTTATGTTTCAGTAAAATGCTTTCTCTTGGCTTCATATTACATAAAGGATATACATTTTATTTTATCAAATCCTGAAATAAAGCTTTGCCTTTAAAATATAAATAATAATTTAACAGTAATTATTTACTCACCTGTTTTTAAATTATTTACTCATAGCTAATTTTCTCATTTCTTTTTTAGTCTATAACAGCAACAAATACAGACACAACAAATGACATTATCAACAAGTCACTACCAATGCTAGGAATAACTGTAAGTTACCAGCAAGCTATTTTTAGTTAAAAACCAACCTTGATTTTTGAGATTCATACATGTGTGTGTGTGTGTGTGTGTGTGTGTGTGTGTGTGTGTATGTATTATATCTCCCAATATAAGGCAGATGTTTATAAGATACCAAAGTCATATTTTTCCCCCAAATTTAGAAATTGAAGTAAGGAAAGCTGTAATATTAGTCTATACATGGGTGCTCTTCTTGTATTGCCATCTAAAATTTCCATGTAAACTGAAAGCCATAACATCATGAAATCAGACTATAATTTTAAAGTGCTAATAATAATGTTTATTTTTTGTATATATTATATGCCTATACAACAAAATTTTTGTAAGATTCTAAATTAGAAAGTTCCAACCTCCTCTATTTGACCCTTCTTCCTGTATCTCCTTTCCTGGTTCATTCCCTCCCATACCTATTTACCCTGGTTATCACTCCAAGACTCATTCAGGGTGATGAATCCTAAAGGACTTGTTTTGTAGTACACTTTGAAATAAATAACACAACAAGAAGCCATATTCCCTAACCTGAGGATGAATCAGCAAATGCCTCTAATGAATCAGTAAGGAGGAAGACAAGTTCTGAATGAGACCATAGATTTGGTGGCATTTGTGTGCACATCACTCTCATCCCTGTTTTGCTTTTAGTATCTGCTCCTTTATGTTTTGATGGGGCTAGCATGAGTTTTTGAAATTTCTATGGTGGAGGAGATGGATATATTGGAGGATGAAGATGAGGCTGGGGAATGGGAAGGGAGGAGTTGCAGGGTTTTCCTGCTATGCCAAAACCACACAGCCACAACTGAGAAGTTCTATTGAAGAGAGTGGCATCCAGATGGACAAAAACTGTAGGAAATGCTTGTACAGTATAGTTCCTTATATAAAATTTTATATAAATGTGAAAATGCCTTGCTATTGTGACATGACATGATTACAAAATTTGTATTTAAATTTTACCTGACCCAGTGGTATATAATAAAGCTTCTTAAATCTTGGGGTAACCAGAATTTGGCATAAGAAATCAATGATTTTTTTACTAATCAATGATTTTTAATTTTTTTAGTAATACATTTAAAGTAAGGTTGAATTTATATACACCGAATAAAGCAGATGCCTTTGCATTGATTTCTAACCTGTATGATATATATGCCCCGAAATGAAGAATTAAATAATGAAAGCGAGTCAGTGGTTTGGGAAGGGATAGGACAGGGGAGGGGGAGAAAGATTACAGATACAGATCATTTTATTTCATGTTTTTTATTTTCCTTAGCTTAAAGTGCTCAGTCTCACTAGACAAATAATTTCTATTTTAATGAACATTTGGAGTTAGTTGGCTATGCCTGTTCAAAGAGATTATGATATAAAGTTCTCTGCTCCTACCTTAAAAAAAAAGGATTTTTATTAATCTCATTTCCTGTTTTCAATACAAATTAGAGAAGATTTGGTTGTGTGTGTGCATGTGAGTGATAGCTTCCTTGGTTGGGACCTTTCTTCCTAAAAGCAACACCGTGATTTTTAATCAGGAGACAAGGGCAGCCATGTGACCTAACAACTCCATTTGAAACATATTTTTGCTTCATCCTCTCCTGGAGGAATCTTTAAAATAATTCAGCAGAGTGGGATTTCTAGTATCGCTGGGTGATAATTCTGCTGGAGGAAATTGTTTTGAGCATCTGGCCTGTTCTCCAGCTTAGTGTTGTTGCCTCTTTTCTCCCCAGAATGGGGCTTAATGCGTTGATTTCACTTTGTTTGTCTCCTCAAGGCTTCTTGGGCATTTGTCTCAGAGCTGCCGAGCTTATGATGCCTTTCAAGTTTTACTTAGCCCAAGTATAGTCACGGCAGGGTATATGGCTTTCTGGGCAACACATTTATTAGGGCAGGAACATATGGCAAATCCCAATGTTTTACAAGGTGTCTGGAGAACAGCAGAAGGGAGAACTCTCAAGAAATTATACCTTTCTTCCGTAGCAAAGGGGGGCATAAATGTGAATATCTCGTGGGCCATCCACAAAATGAGCTGATTGCATTATTCCTCCTTAGATCTTTTACCTATCAGGAGGGACAAGGCTAGTAATTTGGAGGCTGGTTGTTGAAATTAGCACATAGTAATTTAAAAACTGTGGCCACCCCCATGGACTGAATAGCATTTTAGTTTCAATTCTTTTTCCTTTTGGAAACATAGAAATGCTAAGGAAATGGATGCTTCTTTAGGTTATCTACTGTTAATGATCTGTAGTGATGCTTAGTTCTTTTTTCTTCAAGGGCTCTGAGAAAGATTACCAAATGTGGGTCAGTTTGGACAAGAAAGAGGCACCATACCCTCTCACTGGTGAGTGTCAGAAAAAAATCTAAGATGGGATTGATTGGGTTGAAAATTGTAACTTGAAAATCTCAAAGTATTGATTGTTTGGCCGTAAGCTTAAATACTTTAAGAAGTTAAACCTCATGCAATACTCATTCATAAATTTAATAGTTTATTAAACCTAGCACTTGCTATATGCCAGGCACTAACAACAGGTCTTCATTTAGCACCTTATGGTATAGATGGGGAGAGAAATGTGAATTTTTCCTTGCTGCTTTTTCTTTTGACAAACAAAGCGTTCTTGACAAACCTCTCTATATGGTTTCAGTATGAAAGCAACATGGATTGTGATTTCTTTTTCCCCATACATTCATTTTCCATATTCCATTCTTGAATTCCTCTGTTCCATTTTCTAACAACTAGGTAGCCTATATTTTGAGAGGATCTGCTAGAGTCCAGCCATGCCTCCTAATCCATGTATAAGTATTTATTAACACCTGTTCTGTCCCCAGCACTTTTCTCAGAATCATTAAAAAATGAGATAATCATATCTAGATTCACTGACTGACAGATCCATAATTTGCCATTTCTCAGACTGAGTTTCGCTGCATTTGTTCTTGAAGAGTTATTGATAGATTACACCTCACCTTAAGTGGGTACTAGAACAATTTAACTTCAAAATGGAAAAAAAAGAAATTTTGCATCAGCAAGTTCATCCAGTGTAGTTTAAAAAAAATAAAGCAACTAAAACAAAGGAACAGATAGGATCTGTTGCAGACCTTGGCAACTAGCGATGGTGATGGTGATTTCTCCTAGAAATTTTTGAGTACTCTCTCTTATGTGCATTATCTCTTTTAATCCTTTCAACAGTCCTGTGAGGCCACTGCTGTGTAATTCAGGATATTTTCAAGTGATCTGAATGAAAGACCAGTTTTTTTTCTATGAAATGTACATTCTTAGCCTTGAAGTCAGTGAGTCACTACACACATATCTGAGGATAAAAATCCCCCTACCCGTTTTATGTTTTTTATTAATGTTAATATTTTTCTAAAAGCAATAAAGGAGTGAAACATGCACATGTTAACTTTTTGGCTTAAGACAGCTTCACACACCACTGCTGGCACAAAGGAGTCCTAAGAACTGCCACTCAAGATGGTCCTGTAGCAGCCATTCTATACAGCATATGCTAACGTGCCTTTGCTTCTGAATTATAGATTAGCTCTTGATTATCCTGATGAGTTAGTTTTATTTTATTGCTGTCATAGAAGCTTCTTTTGCTTTGTAATACAGAAGTTGCTGTAATTCTTGTTTGTCCAGAATATTGGCATTGTATCTATGCCCAGTGAAAATGAAAAGCAAGAGCTCACCAAGTTACATTCAATGATAAATCAGAAACAGAAGAAAGGGAACTTTTATTCTCAAAAAACTAAATCTATTTCATAGTTCAGAGTCTTTGGAATTTGATGGAGGGGAAGCAATTTAAAGCACGGAAGAGCAAAACAAATTATTTGGCAGTCAACTCCTGATGACTGCATATTCAGTTTTCCTCTCTATAAGTACCGTTTTGCACTTTGCTTCTGAGTTTCCAACACCCTGCAGTATTCCCTCTAATCATTGCCTGTGAGGGTCATCCTCAGAGGGCATCAGCTTAAAGACAAACACCCTCCCTTCTGCCCCTCCTCTACTCCTCACCCCCATCCCTTGATCTTGAATAGCTCTAGCTATAGAACAAAAAGTAATGAAATAACTCTTTATTAAACTGAAATCTTATGTTAGAGAATTGTAAGCATAGTGATTCTCAACATATATAGCCCAATTGTTTAAAGAATATTAACCACAAATGTTTATTAACATATTTTCTTTGATCCTTATAAGTCTTCATGATAGGGAGTAGAAGTATTTGAAATAGTAAATTTGAGGCTCAGAGGGGTCAGGTGGTTTACTTAAGATGTATGTATCTAGTTAGTGTCCAGGCAGAAACTAGAAGATCTTAAATGTTCTCAGATAGAAACGTAGCAAAAGTCAGCATTGTCTTATGTACAGACTTATCTATGCCTTCCAATCAAGACAACATGTTTAAAGACTTTTTTTTTCTGTTTACTTTTTAAAACTCCTTTGCTTGCGCAGCTGCATAATGCAGGGTCTCCCTCTTGAGAGTGCTCATGATGCTCCTTGAGGAGACAGCCTTTCTTCCAGGAGCCCAGGAGAACTGCAGATGCACCAGGGTGTACACACACTCACAGTAAAGTAGCTTTGCTCATACCCATCACCAGTCAGCCTAAATCTATATTTAGATTTTTCTCTGTATAGGACATGAACATCCTTATGAAATTGAAATGAGCCATCTTCGAGCCACTGAGCTCCTGCCACAGGGATCAAGAGTCTCCACTTCTCCTTCCACCTTCCAGGGATCCTTCCCCCTGGAGCAGGGCTTCTCATCTCGAGAAACGCAAGTTCAGTTCATTCTGAAGCCCAGGCACCCAGCCCGGAGCCAGCACCCGAAAGGTGAGCCACTTCCCTCTGCAAGTGCCTCTCTCAGCTCATGTCTCCATTTTTGAAAACAAACTCATGACACACAGATGATTCTCCAAGTGGGGCAGTTTGGCAGGGACCTAATCTCTGCCCAGAATCAGGCTTAGAAAAATCTCAAAGATCTGACCTCAAGACCTAACTCACTTCCGGAAGCTTTTTTCCCTTTTTCCAGATAGTTACTACTCCCTTTTCTGTATCTCTGGAGCACTTTATACATATTATAATTATATATATACACATACATATATATGACTGTGTGTCTTGTTAGAATATCAGCTTCTCAAGGCCTGGGATCTCACATTTTCCCTCCCGGGGCTTTTCCAAGTATCTAGGCCAAAGCAGGAGGTGATGAATGACTGCATGGCTTAGACACACCTGAAATGGGAAGACTCAAATGGAGAAGAAGAGTTATGGAGTTGAATTAAAGTCTATTCTAGCTTTGGACTGAAGTGGCCTTGGGGTTCTAGCCTGAATTAGCTCTCGGTTCTTCCCTACAGCAAGCTCATTTCCGTGTCTGCTTCAGACCCAGGTCTAGACTGGAACTAAATTGAGTGTTTATGATCAGGGGAATTTTAATCTTCCTTCTTGTCATTCTTTTCCCTACCATTCCAGTATTCTCTCATCGATATTTTCTTCTCTGAAACCTATTTGTTATTAATTTGGAGAGTAGTCTGGCCAGAATAGAATTTCTACTTAAATCATTTTTATTGTTATGATTGTTACTCTATAAGCAGAAAGTTTCAAAGGTTTTATTTTTTAATAGCTTTATATCAGGGACAGCATTCTTCTTAAGATGTATTAAAAATAAATAACTGAATATATTTGGATAGTTTTAGAAATAATAAAACCAAGTTAAGTGTAGGGAAAGCAGACAGAGTACAACGTATATTAAATGTTTGCACATGTTGACATTGCAGGATACACAGGAAGCCTCTCCTAGGTTTAAGAATGTATTTGCTTTCTTTCTCTCCTTTTAATATGGCAGGGGTGTGAATGTCAAGGTAGGAAGAAAGGTGTCATTCCTTCATGACTGCGGCCCTTCTGGGGGCTGTTAAACCAATGGAGAATGGGGCTGAGGGTCTGCTTCAGGGGAGGAGACTGGAAGTCTTGGGTGCCTTGGGCCCTTTGAGTGAGGGAAATTACTTTTATCCTGCTGCAATGAACCATGTCATGTCCTGCATTTCATACATTTTATTACTTAGTCCTATGATGTGTAGGTAGCATCATTCATGTTGAAGCTGAGGGAACTGAAGCTCAAAGAGATTGAGTAACTTGCCCCACTAAGTGGCAGAACCAGAAGCCCACCCCAACCTCTCTGATCCAGTGCCATAAAGCGTTGCACTTTAAGGACGCTTTTACTACCTCCTAGAAAAGCCAAGTGAATGGACATTTAGGGAGATTTGGTGAAATATTGCTTGTCTGTTTATCTTCGCACATCTTGGCTCCTTCATTGACTCTTTTAGTACTTGATATAAGCAGTTTATTTAAGAAAATGTCAAGATACCTTATCAGTAAAAGCTTCATAGCTGAGTAGTATAACAGATCTCTTTGACCTCAGCTTTTCATGGCTGACCACCTGTTCTTTGAAAATCTCTTCTCCTTCAGCATTCCTTTGACAGGGATTGTCAGAAAGGTAAAAATCATTCATCTCTGGGTATCTTGGTGTCATGTCATAAGAAACGAGACTACCTGATGTCTTACCACACAGCCAGCATTTAATAACTACTTCCCAAGGAACCTGACTGGAGAAGGTGAAGTCATGTCATCCATGGAGCTTCCTAAGGGTTGTGCCCCCCCACCCCCAGCATAGAAGACCTAGTGGCTGACTGAGGAGTGGGATTAGGCAGGTTGTGACATGAGAGGCAGATCCCTTTAATAGGGGAGAGTTTTCACCATGGTTGGGTTCTCTGAAAGCCAAACAGGAAATCTAGGAGGAGAAGAAACTTCTTATGAAGGTTGGTGTTTATCAAATTCTGCTTGATTTGTATACCAAATATTTTTAGATTTTTTTTTTTTTTAAATGTGATCTGACATCTGAATTCACTGATCATTCTTATAATATCAGTAAACTAGTATAGCTGGATGTTAAGTGCTTCTGGTTGCAATGCAATAGGAAGTAAATAGCACCATCTGGGAAGGATTACCACCAAAAGAATTGAACCTACTCTGATCAAGCCTCCAGATGTAACTATCAGTCTACAAAATAAGTGAAAATGAACACATTAACCCCAGAAAGACGCAATCAGCCAATTCGAGAATGTGGGAAATTCTACACAATAAATGACTCAGTTTAGGGTAAGTGAATTAAACTACAACTTTCAGCTTCTTCTAATAATCTCATTTCTTCTTTAGTTTCAGACCAGAAGACAGTTAGAAGGAGACCATCTTTCATAAACTGGGCCTTTTTGAGGGGCTCTGGCACTCCTCAGGACAAACTGTGCAAGGATTCATCAACTCCTTCACCACGACATCTCTTTGGAGCTTCTCTCACGGATATTTGTGAGAATGATAACCTGCCCACTGCTCTTCTGGTAGGTTTCTTTGGGCCTTCTGCAGCTCCCCTGAAGAGGGACGTGGAGGAAGGCAACTCTGGGAGGTCAAGTGCTCTCATCCAAGATTATGCAATCAGAGAAATCATTAGACAACCCTTGGTTTGGGCTGAGATGCTCTGTTAACATTATGTCAAAGAATAAAACTCTGATTTAGCTATTGCAGAATCCTGAGTCAGACACAGAAATTTTAATCTTGACCATTTCACTGATTTCAGCAAAGACTCACATGCACCTGCTCAGAAAAATCAGAATGTGCTTCTGTGTGTACAAATCTCTACAGACTCCACCTCATCCTCAGATTTTCCTTTCAGCATCTTCTTGAACTTGCACTAGTCTTGTCTCTTTTAATTACTTCTTCAGCTGAGACTAATCAATCTTACTACTCAGAATATCTCACATTTGTTTGATTTGTATTTCAAGTGCTTAAGCACAAGCGTAAAGATTGATCTTCTGGCATATATTAAGCCTTTAATCCTAATAGAATGTGCCAAATGAAAGCCACAAGGTTTGGCCTGTGTTGTCTCAAATTAGTGTATTAAATCATCAGTGTTAATATTTCTTGAGTCTCTAATATCCTTCCAGGCACTCTACTAGTGCTTCACATGCTAGATGTGAAGAAACTTATTGCACTAGGTGCATATATGTACTACACCAAACCATGTCCTTCACAGCAGATTTAGGGCTTAGTTATGATTATCATCATCGCCACCTTAAAAATGAGAAAAAGAAAAGCTTCAGTAAAGTGAAGTACACACAGCAAATATATGACATAATAGATTTAAATCCCATGGATTACCTGACTCCAACATCTATTATCTTTCTATACTGCAAGCAGAGGTCATGAAAATAGAAAACAAGGAAATGAAAGACTGATGGCGAGAGAGTGTAATTGGAGAAGGCTTCCTAGAGGAGAGGGTTTTGGAGCCTGATTTTGAGAGGGAAATAAATAAAAGAAGTAGGAATGTGGTGTACAATTGCTTAGAAGGAAATAAGCAAATGGGAAATGAGTATGGCACAAAGATTTTTATTTTGGGGGAAGAGCATCCATTAAGGAATAATGAGAAGAGCATGGTGAAGTAGGAGAGTGATTTAACAGAAACCTTATGTGGACAGAGAGGTTTGATTTTAAAAGTGTAAATTCACTGAAAAAAGGAAAATCTGATTCAAACAAGTGTTTAAAATGTGTAAATGTATGAACATAGAGTGGATTCATGGGTAGAGTATATATTTAGAGACGCCAAACTTTTTTTTTCAAAATTTACTTTAGTCCTTCCAGCCATCCTTCCAGCTCATATACTGTAGCTCCTGCTGTCAAAAAGGCAGCAAGCTTGTGCTCCAGGCGTGTAGGTATGAAATGCTATGTATTTATCTTTTCTTTTCTTCTCCACAGGATATGATTTTCTTTATTAATCAAAAAGGGCTACTTTCAGAGGGCATCTTCAGAATATCAGCCAGTGTACAGGCATGTAGAGCCCTAAAGGAGAAACTAAATTCTGAAGTCAAAGTAGACTTGGACAGTGAATCTGTTTTTGTAGTAACGTCTGTCTTGAAGGTAGGAAAAATTCTATCATCATCCACGTACAACATAGTTCTAACATTATATGATTGGTTTCCTTCATCATGATTGGCAAAGAAACATAATAGGTATAATAAATTCAGAAACTGAAAAACACTTTACAAAGTTAAGAAAACCACCTTGGGTGTTAAAAAGCCCCATATGTCATATATGCTTTCCTTTTTGGTCACACACCACCCTCCCTGTCTTTACTCCTTACAACTTCAGATCGCTCTAGGACTTTTGCCTTGTTTTTAGCATTTATTTATGTTCCTGTTGGCCATTTACTGCCTACCCTTTTCCCCTTCCCAGATATTCTTGACTATTTAGCAGAGATTGCTTCCCTTCATTTGGAGTGAAAGAGGTCTTGTTAACGGGTCAACTTTGGTTTCTATGTTGTAGGAAATCAAACTTAAGCTTAGCATAATAAGGAACTGATGGTTCTGGGTCAGTATATCAATCTTTTGTAACCTAATCATGAAAGTAACATCCCATCACATTTACTGGATTCTATTCCTTAGAAACAAGTCACTTTGTCCAGGCAATACTTAAGGGGAAGGGATTACACAGGGCACAAATCATACTGAAGCTGCCTACCATATGCCCCTTTTCGATATAAAGCATGTTATAAGCAGGAATTAGCAAGAAGGTAGTATAATTCTTAGACATCTCTGAAGTTTTCTCTTCCTAAAGCTGACTTCCATTGATGAGGATCAGACTTTGCAAACTTGGCCTTGTTAATACCATGCCAAAACTCACTGGACGGTCAGTCTAAACCAGAAATGAGTATAGGATCAGGAGCACACTGAGTTTGCCATTGAGTGGACTATAAGCAGAGGACCAACAGCAAACACCCTTGACATATTCCACCTGGGACATGTTCTAGCTTCACTACACCCTGCCCCATCAATGGACTGTGCAGCACAGAGTCCAGGAAACAAGACAGGAGAAACATTCTCTGAGTGAATGTAAATTTGGCACACATCAGGCAAAGGTGCTCCTGAACCCTTCCAGACCCCCAGAGTCATCTGCAATTGGAAGTGCTTCCTCCTTTCCCATATATGGGTACTGCTCTGTGGGGAACACAGTGAAAAACACTAACTACCATAGATGGTTATTGTATAGCAGTAATTTCATAAAAGTATAAGAGAACTGGGACTTTGTTTTCTCTACTTCTCTATCCCCAGTACTCAAAACAGTGCCTGGCACAAGCAGGAGCTCAGCAAATATTAGAATGAGTGAATGATTACTAGATTGTGATCATGATTGTTACCCTGGGGTCATTTCCTGAACTAGGTACTCTTAAAAGAAGGATTGGACTGTTTGGTGGGACCAGCAAATGGAAGGCATGCCTTTGGAGCTACCAAGGGGATATGATAACTTCCTCTCCTTCTGGCGCAAAAAATTAAAGCTTCATAGATTTAAATAGTCCCAATTATGTGGTATTCAGTATTCATCAATGACTTGGCCCTATAAAGTGACAAATTTCCCAGGCCATCACTTAGAAAGCTTACACTTGCATGCCTCTAGTCCTAGTTTTCACAGGCCTAAAGTTGTGATAGATCTAAATTTCAATTGCATTCCTTTTATAGGAGGATGTATATATTCCAACCTAAGGGGTCATAAGGAGTAACATGTAGTTACCCCCTAGGGATTTGGGTATATTTCCAGTATCTGCTGTTTACACAGGTCTGCAGTGTTAAACTTTTGTACCACTGAAAGAAAGGAAAAATGAAGCCATTATGAGAGGAGTTTTCTCCCAAGGGGGGCACACATACCTCACATCAAGAAACCCAATCGTCTCTTCTGTGTCTGTGTGTTTTGTTTGTTTCAGAACTTTCCTTGCTAGACAATAAGAGCACCATGGCTAAAATAAGCAAGCAAAATGTGTTTTTCTTTTCAAGAAAATAATGGGTTTAGGATGGTTTATCACCAGCCTTGTCAGTTTGTACTAGTTTACAAAAATGTACAAAAAGAGGAGGTTACAGAAAAAAGAAGGGGTTTTATCTTCATTCCCACCACAGTCTAGACTCTGCTCTTATGCCATTAGTTTTAGTTGGAGAAAATCCAAGCACATGTTTCTGGGTGTGCAAGTCAGTGTAGTTGGAACTGAGCTCTGTGTAGGTCACTTTGGGTAGCTGGGAAGGAAGTGGGGACTGAAGTGAATTTGTCAAGAAAATGTTTTCTCTGTAATATCCCCAATATACATTTGCCAGAAGAATAACATTATTTTTCATCTCTGTAAAGGATTTTCTTCGAAATATCCAAGGAAGTGTATTTGTAGCCAATCTGTATGATAAATGGCTTGATGTCATTGATCAAGGGAATGAGGAGGAGAGAATAACTGCAATCCAGAGGTAACGATTCAATAATTACTTTACTCACATCTCAAAAATGCAATCAACGAGGCGGGGCAAGATGGCAGACTGGTGAGCTGTATGTTTTAGTTACTCCTCCAGGAAAGTAGGTAGAAAGCCAGGAACTGCGTGGACTGGACACCACAGAGCAATCTGTCTTTGGGCATACTTCATACAACACTCATGAAAATGTCAAACTGCTGAGATCAGCAAAATCTGTAAGTTTTTGCGGCCAGGGGACCCGCGCCCCTCCCTGCCAGGCTCAGTCCCCTGGGAGGAGGGGCTGTCAGCTCCGGGAAGGAGAAGGGAGAACTGCAGTGGCAGCCCTTATCGGAAACTCATTCTACTGATCCAAATTCCAACCATAGATAGACTGAGACCAGACACCAGAGAATCTGAGAGCAGCCAGCCCAGCAGAGAGGAGACAGGCATAGAAAAAAAACAACACGAAAAACTCCAAAATAAAAGCAGAGGATTTTTGGAGTTCTGGTGAACACAGAAAGGAGAAGGGCGGAGCTCAGGCCTTGAGGCGCATATGCAAATCCCAAAGAAAGGCTGATCTCTCTGCCCTGTGGACCTTTTCTTAATGGCCCTGGTTGCTTTGTCTATTAGCATTTCAATAACCCATTAGATCTCTCAGGAGGGCCCTTTTTTTTTTTTTTTTTAATCCTTTTTTCTTTTTCTAAAACAATTACTCTAAGAAGCCCAATACAGAAAGCTTCAAAGACTTTCAATTTGGGCACGTCAAGTCAAGAGTAGAACTAAGAGAGCTCTGAGACAAAAGGCAATAATCCAGTGGCTGAGAAAATTCACTAAACACCACAACTTCCCAAGAAAAGGGGGGTGTCCACTCACAGCCACCATCCTGGTGGACAGGAAACACTCCTGCCCATTGCCAGCCCCATAGCCCAGAGCTGCCCCAGACAACCCAATGTGACGGAAGTGCTTCAAATAACAGGCACACACCACAAAACTGGGCGTGGACATTAGCCTTCCCTGCAACCTCAGCTGATTGTCCCAGAGTTGGGAACGTGGATCAGTGTGAATTAACAAAGCCCCATTCAGCCATCATTTGAGCAGACTGGGAGCCTCCCTACACAGCCCAGCAGCCCAGAACTGCCCTGGGGGGACGGCACTCACCTGTGACATAGCACAGTCATCCCTCAACAGAGGACCCGGGGTGCACAGCCTGGAAGAGGGGCCCACTTGCAAGTCTCAGGAGCCATACGCCAATACCAAAGACTTGTGGGTCAGTGGCAGAGACAAACTGTGGCAGGACTGAACAGAAGGACTAGACTATTGCAGCAGCTTTAAAACTCTAGGATCACCAGGGAGATTTGATTGTTAGGGCCACCCCCCCTCCCCGACTGCCCAGAAACACGCCCCACATACAGGGCAGGCAACACCAACTACACACGCAAGCTTGGTACACCAATTGGGCCCCACAAGACTCACTCCCCCACTCACCAAAAAGGCTAAGCAGGGGAGAACTGGCTCGTGGAGAACAGGTGGCTCGTGGACGCCACCTGCTGGTTAGTTAGAGAAAGTGTACTCCACGAAGCTGTAGATCTGATAAATTAGAGATAAGGACTTCAATAGGTCTACAAACCCTAAAAGAACCCTATCAAGTTCAGCAAATGCCTCGAGGCCAAAAACAACAGAAAATTATAAAGCATATGAAAAAACCAGACGATATGGATAACCCAAGCCCAAGCACCCAAATCAAAAGACCAGAAGAGACACAGCACCTAGAGCAGCTACTCAAAGAATTAAAGATGAACAATGAGACCATAGTACAGGAGATAAAGGAAATCAAGAAGACTCTAGAAGAGCATAAAGAAGACATTGCAAGACTAAATAAAAAAATGGATGATCTTATTGAAATTAAAGAAACTGTTGACCAAATTAAAAAGACTCTGGACACTCATAGTACAAGACTAGAGGAAGTTGAACAACGAATCAGTGACCTGGAAGATGACAGAATGGAAAATGAAAGCATAAAAGAAAGAATGGGGAAAAAAATTGAAAAAATCGAAATGGACCTCAGGGATATGATAGATAATATGAAACGTCCAAATATAAGACTCATTGGTGTCCCAGAAGGGGAAGAAAAGGGTAAAGGTCTAGGAAGAGTATTCAAAGAAATTGTTGGGGAAAACTTCCCAAATCTTCTAAACAACATAAATACACAAATCATAAATGCTCAGCGAACCCCAAATAGAATAAATCCAAATAAACCCACTCCGAGACATATACTGATCACACTGTCAAACACAGAAGAGAAGGAGCAAGTTCTGAAAGCAGCAAGAGAAAAGCAATTCACCACATACAAAGGAAACAGCATAAGACTAAGTAGTGACTACTCAGCAGCCACCATGGAGGCAAGAAGGCAGTGGCACGATATATTTAAAATTCTGAGTGAGAAAAATTTCCAGCCAAGAATACTTCATCCAGCAAAGCTCTCCTTCAAATTTGAGGGAGAGCTTAAATTTTTCACAGACAAACAAATGCTGACAGAATTTGCTAACAAGAGACCTGCCCTACTGGAGATACTAAAGGGAGCCCTACAGACAGAGAAACAAAGACAGGACAGAGAGACTTGGAGAAAGGTTCAGTACTAAAGAGATTCGGTATGGGTACAATAAAGGATGTTAATAGAGAGAGGGAAAAATATGGCAAACATAAACCAAAGGATAAGATGGCCAATTCAAGAAATGCCTTCACGGTTATAACGTTGAATGTAAATGGATTAAACTCCCCAATTAAAAGATATAGATTCGCAGAATGGATCAAAAAAAATGAACCATCAATATGTTGCATACAAGAGACTCATCTTAGACACAGGGACACAAAGAAACTGAAAGTGAAAGGATGGAAAAAAATATTTCATGCAAGCTACAGCCAAAAGAAAGCAGGTGTAGCAATATTAATCTCAGATAAAATAGACTTCAAATGCAGGGATGTTTTGAGAGACAAAGAAGGCCACTACATACTAATAAAAGGGGCAATTCAGCAAGAAGAAATAACAATCGTAAATGTCTATGCACCCAATCAAGGTGCCACAAATTACATGAGAGAAACACTGGCAAAACTAAAGGAAGCAATTGATGTTTCCACAATAATTGTGGGAGACTTCAACACATAACTCTCTCCTATAGATAGATCAACCAGACAGAAGACCAATAAGGAAATTGAAAACCTAAACAATCTGATAAATGAATTAGATTTAACAGACATATACAGGATATTAAATCCCAAATCACCAGGATACACATATTTTTCTAGTGCTCACGGAACTTTCTCCAGAATAGATCATATGCTGGGACACAAAACAAGCCTCAATAAATTTAAAAAGATTGAAACTATTCAAAGCACATTCTCTGACCACAATGGAATACAATTAGAAGTCAATAACCATCAGAGACTTAGAAAATTCACAAATACCTGGAGGTTAAACAACACACTCCTAAACAATCAGTGGGTTAAAGAAGAAATAGCAAGAGAAATTGCTAAATATATAGAGACGAATGAAAATGAGAACACAACATACCAAAACCTATGGGATGCAGCAAAAGCAGTGCTAAGGGGGAAATTTATAGCACTAAACGCATATATTAAAAAGGAAGAAAGAGCCAAAATCAAAGAACTAATGGATCAACTGAAGGAGCTAGAAAATGAACAGCAAACCAATCCTAAACCAAGTACAAGAAAAGAAATAACAAGGATTAAAGCAGAAATAAATGACATAGAGAACAAAAAAACAATAGAGAGGATAAATATCACCAAAAGTTGGTTCTTTGAGAAGATCAACAAGATTGACAAGCCCCTAGCTAGACTGACAAAATCAAAAAGAGAGAAGACCCATATAAACAAAATAATGAATGAAAAAAGTGACATAACTGCAGATCCTGAAGAAATTAAAAAAATTATAAGAGGATATTATGAACAACTCTATGGCAACAAACTGGACAATGTAGAAGAAATGGACAATTTCCTGGAAACATATGAACAACCTAGACTGACCAGAGAAGAAATAGAAGACCTCAACCAACCCATCACAAGCAAAGAGATCCAATCAGTCATCAAAAATCTTCCCACAAATAAATGCCCAGGGCCAGATGGCTTCACAGGGGAATTCTACCAAACTTTCCAGAAAGAACTGACACCAATCTTACTCAAACTCTTTCAAAACATTGAAGAAAAGGGAACACTACCCAACTCATTTTATGAAGCTAACATCAATCTAATACCAAAACCAGGCAAAGATGCTACAAAAAAGGAAAACTACCGGCCAATCTCCTTAATGAATATAGATGCAAAAATCCTCAACAAAATACTTGCAAATCGAATCCAAAGACACATTAAAAAAATCATACACCATGACCAAGTGGGGTTCATTCCAAGCATGCAAGGATGGTTCAACATAAGAAAAACAATCAATGTATTACAACACATTAAAAACTCGAAAGGGAAAAATCAATTGATCATCTCAATAGATGCTGAAAAAGCATTTGACAAAATCCAACATCCCTTTTTGATAAAAACACTTCAAAAGGTAGGAATTGGAGGAAACTTCCTCAACATGATGAAGAACATATATAAAAAACCCACAGCCAGCATAGTACTCAATGGTGAGAGACTGAAAGCCTTCCCTCTAAGATCAGGAACAAGACAAGGATGCCTGCTGTCACCACTGTTATTCAACATTCTGCTGGAAGTGCTAGCCAGGGCAATCCGGCAAGACAAAGAAATAAAAGGCATCCAAATTGGAAAAGAAGAAGTAAAACTGTCATTGTTTGCAGATGATATGATCTTATATCTAGAAAACCCTGAGAAATCGACGATACAGCTACTAGAGCTAATCAACAAATTTAGCAAAGTAGCAGGATACAAGATTAATGCACATAAGTCAGTAATGTTTCTATATGCTAGAAATGAACAAACTGAAGAGACACTCAAGAAAAAGATACCATTTTCAATAGCAACTAAAAAAATCAAGTACCTAGGAATCAACTTAACCAAAGATGTAAAAGACCTATACAAAGAAAACTACATAACTCTACTAAAAGAAATAGAAGGGGACCTTAAAAGATGGAAAAATATTCCATGTTCATGGATAGGAAGGCTAAATGTCATTAAGATGTCAATTCTACCCAAACTCATCTACAGATTCAATGCAATCCCAATCAAAATTCCAACAACCTACTTTGCAGACTTGGAAAAGCTAGTTATCAAATTTATTTGGAAAGGGAAGATGCCTCGAATTGCTAAAGACACTCTAAAAAAGAAAAACGAAGTGGGAGGACTTACACTCCCTGACTTTGAAGCTTATTATAAAGCCACAGTTGCCAAAACAGCATGGTACTGGCACAAAGATAGACATACAGATCAATGGAATCGAATTGAGAATTCAGAGATAGACCCTCAGATCTATGGCCGACTGATCTTTGATAAGGCCCCCAAAGTCACTGAACTGAGCCATAATGGTCTTTTCAACAAATGGGGCTGGGAGAGTTGGATATCCATATCCAAAAGAATGAAAGAGGACCCCTACCTCACCCCCTACACAAAAATTAACTCAAAATGGACCAAAGATCTCAATATAAAAGAAAGTACCATAAAACTCCTAGAAGATAATGTAGGAAAACATCTTCAAGACCTTGTATTAGGCGGCCACTTCCTAGACTTTACACCCAAAGCACAAGCAACAAAAGAGAAAATAGATAAATGGGAACTCCTCAAGCTTAGAAGTTTCTGCACCTCAAAGGAATTTCTTAAAAAGGTAAAGAGGCAGCCAACTCAATGGGAAAAAATTTTTGGAAACCATGTATCTGACAAAAGACTGATATCTTGCATATACAAAGAAATCCTACAACTCAATGACAATAGTACAGACAGCCCAATTATAAAATGGGCAAAAGATATGAAAAGACAGCTCTCTGAAGAGGAAATACAAATGGCCAAGAAACACATGAAAAAATGTTCAGCTTCACTAACTATTAGAGAGATGCAAATTAAAAGCACAATGAGATACCATCTAACACCGGTTAGAATGGCTGCCATTAAACAAACAGGAAACTACAAATGCTGGAGGGGATGTGGAGAAATTGGAACTCTTATTCATTGTTGGTGGGACTGTATAATGGTTCAGCCACTCTGGAAGTCAGTCTGGCAGTTCCTTAGAAAACTAGATATAGAGCTACCATTCGATTCAGCGATTGCACTTCTCGGTATATACCCGGAAGATCGGAAAGCAGTGACACGAACAGATATCTGCACGCCAATGTTCATAGCAGCATTATTCACAATTGCCAAGAGATGGAAACAACCCAAATGTCCTTCAACAGATGAGTGGATAAATAAAATGTGGTATATACACACGATGGAATACTACGCGGCAGTAAGAGGGAACGATCTCGTGAAACATATGACAACATGGATGAACCTTGAAGACATAATGCTGAGCGAAATAAGCCAGGCACAAAAAGAGAAATATTATATGCTACCACTAATGTGAACTTTGAAAAATGTAAAACAAATGGTTTATAATGTAGAATGTAGGGGAACTAGCAGTAGAGAGCAATTAAGGAAGGGGGAACAATAATCCAAGAAGAACAGATAAGCTATTTAACGTTCTGGGGATGCCCAGAAATGACTATGGTCTGTTAAATTATGATGGATATAGTAGGAACAAGTTCACAGAAATGTTGCTATATTAGGTAACTTTCTTGGGGTAAAGTAGGAACATGTTGGAAGTTAAGCAGTTATCTTAGGTTAGTTGTCTTTTTCTTACTCCCTTGTTATGGTCTCTTTGAAATGTTCTTTTATTGTATGTTTGTTTTCTTTTTAACTTTTTTTTTCATACAGTTGATTTAAAAAAGAAGGGAAAGTTAAAAAAAAAAAAAAGAAAGAAAAACAAGGAAAAAAAAAAGATGTAGTGCCCCCTTGAGGAGCCTGTGGAGAATGCAGGGGTATTCGCCTAACCCACCTCCATGGTTGCTAACATGACCACAGACATAGGGGACCTGTGGTTTGATGGGTTGAGCCCTCTACCATAAGTTTTACCCTTGGAAAGACGGTTGCTGCAAAGGAGAGGCTAGGCCTCCCTATATTTGTGCCTATGAGTCTCCTCCTGAATGCCTCTTTGTTGCTCAGATGTGGCCCTCTCTCTCTGGCTAAGCCAACTTGAGAGGTGAAATCACTGCCCTCCCCCCTACGTGGGATCAGACACCCAGGGGAGTGAATCTCCCTGGCAACGTAGAATATGACTCCCGGGGAGGAATGTAGACCCGGCATCGTGGGACGGAGAACATCTTCTTGACCAAAAGGGGGATGTGAAAGGAAATGAAATAAGCTTCAGTGGCAGAGAGATTCCAAAACGAGCCGAGAGGTCACTCTGGAGGGCACTCTTACGCACACTTTAGACAACCCTTTTTAGGTTCTAAAGAATTGGGGTAGCTGGTGGTGGATACCTGAAACTATCAAACTACAACCCAGAACCCATGAATCTCGAAGACAGTTGTATAAAAATGTAGCTTATGAGGGGTGACAATGGGATTGGGAAAGCCATAAGGACCACACTCCACTTTGTCTAGTTTATGGATGGATGAGTAGAAAAATAGGGGAAGGAAACAAACAGACAAAGGTACCCAGTGTTCTTTTTTACTTCAATTGCTCTTTTTCACTCTAATTATTATTCTTGTTATTTTTGTGTGTGTGCTAATGAAGGTGTCAGGGATTGATTTAGGTGATGAATGTACAACTATGTAATGGTACTGTAAACAATCGAAAGTACGATTTGTTTTGTATGACTGCGTGGTATGTGAATATATCTCAATAAAATGATGATTAAAAAAATGCAATCAACTTACTCTTAGAAAAAAATTAGCTTATATTTTACAGCTTTGTCTGCTGAAATAATGACGGTTGCCAAAGGGTTTCATTTGGCCACACCCATGGAAGTCAGTCTAAAAATAGATGTATGCCTTTCTGCTGTCATTGAATTAGTTTTTCTCCTCATTTTATTAATATGGAATCCTTGACTGTTGTGTATCTTCTGAATTATCTGATGTCAATAGATGAAATCCATTAGTCATAGAGAGATGCTAAAGCCCAATCTGCCAGTGTTATGATCTTTACTTGGGCAAATATTGAAGTACTCAGAGAAACCCTTATTTTGTTCAGAAGTTGAATGCAACAAAACATTTTTGTATGCATTCATGCCTACAACTCTGCTCATACAGAGGTAAAGGACCTAATCCCTCCCCACAAGAAACTCAAGAGTCTTACAGAAGAGAAAAGTATATGAACTACAAATTACAATAAAATGCAATCAGTGCTATAAGAGACACCAACAGGTATGGTGGGAGAACACTGGTACAGCATTTAACCCATTGAAAAGGGTCAAGAAAAAGGAAGAGAAAGTTGCAAAGTCAAAGCCTGACAACAAATTATTCCTGGTCTATACCCATGCAAGTGAAAATTGCTGGCAAGACTTAATGTGAATGCTACTTGCAATATAAGAAATTAGAAAGAAGTATCCAAAACATAATTTTCCTGAGCATTTCTTCTGTGAAAACCCAAGAATTCCAATATGTGGTTTGCATGTCTGTTTAGCACAGATTTTTTGAGCAACATTAAATGTTATAAATTATTTCCCTCACATTGCTTTTGATAGACCCCTTCTACCAATAGAACATAAACTTTGCACTGAAAAGTTAGGAACCAAGGAACAGCCATCAAAGTCACCAGAAACCAAGGCCATGGAGCAAAATAATCCTCCACTCCCATTACAGTTTAGAGGAGACTATTTGGGTGTACATCAAGCATCACATCTTATACCTCTTTGCTGCTCATACCACCACATCTACTCCCATTACAGTTGGTAGGAGAGTCCTTGGACACAAGGAATATCAAATCCAAAGCTCTCATTTGCTCATATTACTACTTCTACTTCCATTACTGTTGAAAGGAGATCATTCAAGGATATCAAACATCACATGCCATGTTCTTCACTGCTCACAATTCCATAGTTCTTCACTGCTCACAATCCAAAACTTTGCATGCTGAGTGGTGTGTACTGAACCTTGGGTATTGTCAGTTCATAGTACTGAGAACGAGGGTCCATCTTACTGGCACCGTTTCTGGAGATCATGTTCTCTCCAAGTTGCAAATCCTTGTTGAAAAAAGTTAAAACTATAAATATCAACTTAAAAACAGTTTCAGTGCATGATAAAAAATCCCATATCAGTTACAAAAATTAGAACATTGGAAAATATAATATCATAAACTTCAATGAGAAAGTGATTCACTGAGATTGATTTGGGATAAAATTGACTTTGGACACTGGCAAAGCAGAGTATAGCATCTCAGAATGTACCTGGAAGTCTTAGCAGATAAGGTTTGGATTTTCACCAAGAGACAGTATTCCTTGGAAATAAAGGGAGATCTTGACATCTAATTGATGTTTAACTTCTTCAGTAAGGTTTTATGAGCTTTGATTGAGCACATTCTGGAATGTTATGGGGCTTTTAAACACTTATATTAAATAAGATATTAATATGGTTTGTCCAAGTTAAAACACATTGTAGTGGTTTCAGGAAAATATTTCAGGCATTATTTTTTATGAAACATTTCTACATTTCTTTACATTTTCATTGGATTGTGATCATGGTGTACATAAAAATGCCCTGTTCTGTTTCTCTGAATTTATGAGTTCTTATGTAAAATGGCTTGCTTTAAGAGTGCTTCTTTTCTGTGTCTAGACTTTCAGACCAGCTGCCAAGAGCGAATTTGGTTCTCTTGCGATACCTTTTTGGATTGTTACACAACATTGAACAGCATTCCTCATCGAATCAGATGACAGCTTATAATTTGGCAGTGTGTATAGCCCCAAGCCTTCTTTGGCCTCTTACTTCCGGCAGCCCAGAACTAGGGAGCCAACTCACAAAAGAGGTAATGATATCTCTCATTTTTTCTCCCTGGGGGGATGGGGGTGGGGGGTTGTTGAGTCCCCACTTGGAATCTGACGTTAGGGTATTAACTCTGAAGGACCATTTTTTAAAATGTCACATTTTTATTGCACTTCTCTAGAGTGGCAGAGTTGTTTATCATGTTCTAATGGGGTATGTGAACGTGGGTTACTAAGTGGGAAATTGAGAGAGCAGCAGTGGATCCAGTAGGCTAAACACTAAACTGACTGAAAGTATAGACAGATAACAAAATGCTGTGATATGAGAAAAAAATTTCTGGGCTTTGGAGTTCAATTCTCAGCCTCACCTTCAGAGAGATGTATAAGCCTGTGCAAAATTTCCAAGCCACAGTTTCCTTATCTGTACAATGGCAGTGGTGTTAACACCCAGCTAGTTGGTCATTACCTGCAGTTGTGCCCATGCTGTGCCTGGCAAATCCTGTGGGGCTTGGGCAATATGAGCACCCTGTCTCCATACCCATTGTCCTTCCCCTGCAATTGTGGCTCATTCAGAGAAATACTTGGCTGATATTTTTCCTCTGCTACTGGGGTGAGGAAACTAGTAAAAAAAAAAAAAAAAAAAAAATCCCCAAATGGAGCCGCAGTGTTCCTGCTGAAATCATATTATTCCCCAAAGTACACCACGAGAACAAGCCCGAGGCAAGGAAATGCATGGGGAGAGATGCAGTTCAACAAAGTTGTATTTTCTCTCCAGCTGCCTCTTTCCTTCACAATAATCTGACAGAGAATCTCTTCTTCCAAAGTTTAAGTAGTACTTCTTCACTTAAGAAGTGAAATTTCATGAGTTTTGTCTATTGGATTTTTTGTTAAATTCAGGATTCATATATGAAATGTGCTTTTACAACCATGCCATATGAAAATACATACCCATTTTTGCCCTCTTGTGTTACAGGTTTCTCTTGTACAATTTCTTATTGAAAACTGTATCAGGATATTTGGAGAAGACATCACTTCCCTCTTAGAGGAAAACTCAATGAGTTGTGAGAATAAAGAGAAGACTTCAGGTACTGTGAATAATTTAGTTGGTTTTTGTGAGAAATAACTGAGCTGTTAGAGGTCGTGGGAGATGCAGAGACAGTGGCAGTTCTGGAATTGAGAGGATAGCCCGAGGACAATGATGCCGGGGCCCAGGGCGGCTCCTGCTCCTCCTTCAGAAGAGTGTCTCCTAGAGCAGGGGAGGTGTCACACTGTTGGGAGACGAAAGGATACGAGGTCCTTGACTTTAAGAAGGTGCTAGTACAGCTTCCAGTAGCATCAGGAGAAAGCACAGTATGACATAGTGGTTTGGAACCTTTTTCAAACAAAACTTTAAAATGGAACCCATATATGAATGTGTGGGTGTGTTCTCTCGTGGAAACCAGAGTAAGGAACCCAGAGCACTGCCTGTTGTATTTCTCCCCTGTTCCTGCTCAGTCATCCCTGTGGCAGCTCAGGAATCCAGTGCTGTTTGGAAAAGAACCAGCATCATTAAGAAAAATGGACTTAATGTCAAACAACCTTTCCAGGGTATAAACCTCTATGCCAACATTTACCAGCTGTGTGTTCTTTGGCCAGTTATTGTATTTCAGCCTCAGTTTCTTCATCTCTAAAATGTAGATAAAAATAACATCTTAGGATTATAGTAAGAATTAAATAAGATATTGGATATTATATAAATATAAATATATATAACATTTAAATAGGGCTAGTAGAAGTTTCCTGAGACTAGAAATAGCATTCCTTGAGCCTAGCTAATCATAACAAGCTGCCAGCAGTCCATTTTATAAGGCAAAGTTTAAATTCAGAACCTGGGGTGTGAATCATGAGTCTCTTCATATTTTTGCCATTTCTTGGTTTTATGACATTGACCTCATTGCTTTGAGAAAATCTTTAGTAAAATCTATTTCATCAGGGATTGAGATGAGTTTGGTATCTGAGAATATGTTTATACCAAGACAACTTTTTGTGTTTCATTCAGCAGTGACAGTGGATCAGCCTCTTGAGTCCAAGATGGAGGAAATTATAGTGATTCATGAAAAGGCACAACTGCAGGATTATGACAAGGTCTCATGTGACATTGGTCCACCCAGCTCGCCCACCAGTCTCCAAGTCACTGAGGATTAGAACCTACATAATTATATTTCACTCCTCCTTATCCTTCATTTCCTGTAATGTCCCACTGAGGGCTATTTTTTTCTCCAAAATATTTGCAGGAATTTGCTGAATTTGGATTAAATCCTGCAGTTCTGTAAAGAAATAAGCAAATTTCTTGGTGCAAAAATGAACATGAGTCACCTTAAACTAAGAAATCCACTTTAGATAATTGGTTTTTAGTTGGAACATTAAATGAAAAAGTGAGCACCATAAATCTTTTAAGGCATTTTTGAGCTTTCCTTTTGCTTGATATTCCCTATTATCTATATTTGAGAAAATCTTCCTATAAATTATTTCTTCTATCTTTTCCTTTCTATTATATTGTATTAATATAAAATATAAATATATGTATATAGTATTGTATTCTATTTATATATTGTTTCAATAAAAAACATTTCCAAAACTTAGTGGCTTAGACAACCATTTTATTTGCTCATGGTTTGGTGTATTAGCAATTTGGTCTAGGCTCAGCTGGGCATTTCTTCTTCTTGACTTTCCTGGGGTCACTCATGCCAACTGCACTCAGTTGGCAGCTCAACTGGAGCTAACTCATATGTCTGTCAGTTAGTGCTGACTTGTCATTGGGCCACGTGTCTCCAAGAAGCTAGCCTAGGCTGCTTCATGTGGTGAAGGACGAGTTCCCAGCAGCAATAGAGGGCAAATGCTTTTCAAGCTTCTGCTTTCTTCTCATTTGTTTATGTTCCATTGGTCAAAGAAAGTCACATGCCCAAGCCAAGAGTCAATGTAGGAGGAGACTATGCAAGCAAGGGGCTACAAAGACAATGAATTGCAAGACAAGACATCATTATTTATTGAGGGCTATTACCGTAATCTACCACACATAGTAATCAAAACCCAAGGCAGCACCACTATAACATGCATCCCTTTTATTCGTCAACTTTTATTTTTCCATTCTTTAGACCAGCATTTCCCAAAAGCTCTTCCAAGTGTTTTGAATACTTGTGAAATAGTAGCATTTTTTTCCTCAGGTGTTCCTTGCCTCCACCCTTCTTCCCTTCAGACAGCTAGGTCATTGCCTCATGGAAGAGACGCTACAGCAGAAATATGAGGAAAAGCAGGCTCTTTGTGGTTTATGAATTTTCAAAACTTAATCCTTTAGAGAAATAAAAAAAAAGGAATCATGGCATAAAGATTTGAATGAAAACCTCATGATTAACAGTAAAGCTTCTTCCTCATTATCCCACAACTAGTATTCCCTGGGCAGAAAGACAAAGAAGAAGCAACTTGAGCTTGTGTATTTCTAGGTTTTAGATAGAGGGGCCATTTAGCCTATTCCATGAGAAAAGCCATGAAAGACCATTAGGTTTCTGGGACTTGTGCTCCATTTTCAGGATAAAAGCCAAAGGAAGTGGGAAGCCCTCAAAGAATGGCTAAATGAGGTCTCTAAGAAGATAGGGCCCTGAACATTCACAGTTTCTTGTACCTCACCATGGAAGAGATCAACAAAATTATTCCCATTAACCAAAGAATTTTATGGAAGCATCAAAGAGAGTCAGTGGATTTGAATGAGACATGTCCAGCAACAGTTATTCAACCAATTCCCCAGACCAGATGGCATTTTGAACACCTCAGCAGATACCAGCATAAATAGATGACACAGAAGACAAACATAACACATAAGCATTACCTCACCCTCAACAACTCCCTAACTCTTTGGCACTCTAAGACCACAGAACGTAGACACACTGATGGGGGAAATGGAAAATTTCTACCACTTTTGGAATGGAGGATCAAAATAGAAATTAAATTTGAGTTGTTAAAAAATATAGAAAAGTAAGTTGCTTACATATCTTAGATTGATGTTGGTGACAATACATATAGGAACTAGATTTATGCATTGTTTTTCTAGAAAGGGATCCTAGTCAAATAGGTTTGAGAAATGCTGTATTTCTTTTTGGAGAGTCAAAATGTCTATTAACATATTAAAGCGTTAGAGAAGACCTGCAGTAAAGAAACCCAGTGTTTCCCACATTTATTTGACCAGGAAGACCCTTTCAGAGTAACCACTAAAAGAAAAAGAAAATTCCTGGGAATATATATTAATAAACCCTAAATGTACCTTCTTAAATCACAGATTTTACTATTTCACCCACCTGCTCAAAACCTTCAATACATTTCAAATGATCTCCGGATTTTTTTTTTTTTTCCCAGCAAAATATCCTTTTTAAGATCCTCCAGAATATATTCTGCTCTAGTAATCTAATTTTATCCTCACTATTTCCCAATGTAGATCCTTTATCTAGGCCAGACACTTCATTCTTCCCTGACAAAATACACTCATTTTTCTAACTATGATCTTCAACTCCCTTGGTCTTTACTTATGCAAAAACTGTGTAGCCATTTGGGTTCTCCTCTGCCAGCAATTCCACAAAGACTTCCCTGACCATTCTACCTCAAATTGACCATTCTCTTATAACACATAATCATCTGACACCACCAGGCATTTACTCATATGCTACCTTGCACCAGCAGGGGATTATACTGATGTGCTTCTACGGTATCCAGCAAGTTAAAATTCCTCAGTAAAGGACTATATCTTTTGTTACTTTTATATTACTTTTAACGTCTGCCTAAATGTCTGCTCAAAAAATAAAAATAAACCAAACCCCAAATGAATGAACATATGTGGGTATAATTACATGTTTGTGTGAAATTTCTTTTAAAGTATCTTAACTACCACAGGAAAAGAGCAAAAAAAAAAAAAAAAAAACATGGCTGGACAATGTGCCAGCTATCTTCTGAGCCAGGAAGGAAGATATACAAAAGTCCCTCAAATTTGAAAATAAGAGGAGACAAAAATTACAGGAGGTAAAGAAAATCTGAGATCCAACTGCTTTGTCAGTTGCAACACAGAGAGGAGATTCTTGCTATGGGGAAATAGTTAATAAATGTTAGGTTTCCCCTCAGATACTCAAGCACAATATCTCCTTGAGAAAGGCAATTTATTTCTTAATTTTGAGGAAAGATCCTAGGGACTGATAGGCTGTAAAAGGACCCAACTGACTAATCTAGAATGAATAAAAGACAATTAGACTTTCTGATATTGGCCTTTATCATAGCTGAGAGCAAGACTTGTGTAATCATCAATCAGACTACAGTTAGTGATGTAATTAAGATTAAATATTTCCAAAAGCAAAGTAAAGATGCTTAGGATGATTATCTTACTCATAGGCTACCTATATCAGAAAATTAATTCTCATTGATCATGGGGATTAATTATGATATATTGAAAGGAATACACACATGCTCAGTTTTTTAAATAGAATTTTTTAGACTAGTTTTAAGTTTACAAAAAAAATTGCAAAGAAAGTAGAGTTCCCATAAACCTCCTTTCCCCCATCCTTCTAACCTCTCCCATCCCCACACAAAATTTCTCCTATTATTAACATCTTGCATTAGTATGATACATTTGTTGTAATCTATGAATGAATACTGACACATTATTATTAGCTAAAGTCCATAGTTTACATTAGGGTTCACTCTCTGTGTTGTACAGGTCTATGGGTTTTGACAAATGCATAATGTCATATAATTACCATTACAGTAGCATAGAAAATAGTTTCATAGAAAATAGTTTCCCTCTGAATGCCTAGCAACCACTATCTTAGTAGTTTTGCCTTCTCTAGAAAATCATATGGTTGGAATCCCCCTGTAAGTAGCCTTTACAGACTGGCTTCTTCTACGTAGCTATGCATTTAAGGTTTCTCCATGTCTTTTGGTAGCTTTATAGCTCATTTCTTTTTATCATTGAATAATAGTCCATTTTATGGAAATACCACAGTTTGCTTATCCATTCACCTTTGGAAGGACATTTTGATTGCTTCCCATTTTTAGCAATTGTAAATAAAGCTGCTGTAAACATTCATGTGCAGATTTGTGTGTGGACTTAAATTTTTAATTTATTTGGGTAAATACCAAGGAGTGTGATTGTTAGATTGTATGTTAGGTTTATGTTTAGCTTTGTAAGAAACTGCTGGACTGTAGCATTCTGCATTGCCACCAGCAATAAATGAGAGTATCTGCTGTGCCACATCCCCTTCAGCAGCTGGTTTTGTCACTACTTTGGATTTTAGCCATTCTAGTAGATATGTAGTGGTATCTACTTATTGCTTTGATTTGTAGTTCCCTAGTGATATATGAGTTGAACATCTTTTCATATGCTAATTTCCCATCAGTATATTGTCTTTGGTGATGTTTCTGTTCTGATCTTATGCCCGTTTTGTAATTGGATGGGTTGTTTCTTATTGAGTTTCGAAGATTCTTTGTATATTTTGGATACAAGTCCTTTGTCAGATATATGTTTTGCAAATATTTTCTCTCAGTCTGTAGCTTGTTTTCTCATTCTCTTAAGTGTATTTTGCAGAGCAGAAGCCTTTAATTTTAATGAAGTAAACTTAACATTTTTTCCTTTCATGGACCATGCCTTTGGTGCACATACTCAATTTTCATTCAACAAAGCAGCATGTGAGTCATTACTATTTATTTGGATTTATAGTATTTCATTAGAGAATTTGCTTGGCTTCTTTTTTCCCCCTTACTGAGTTTTGTTGGATTGGTAAGCAATAGGTTATATTTCTATTCTATTAGTGTTTTCCCCATAAATTTTTATTCATAGGTATTGAATTTCTTAGCTGTTATCTCTTTGAATAATGCTGCTCCAACTTTCCTCTTATCTTTTGCTAGAAGCCTATTAAAATCCTATTTAAAAAGGGTTCTCAAAGAACCCTCCATATCTCTTACCTGCTTTCTCAGTTTTTTCTCTATTCTTTCTTCATTCTAGAGTTCATCCTTTCAACTGTGTGAGTGTGATGTCTGTGTTTTAATGCCTATGCATTCACTGTGATTATTAATTGGACAATCATTCCTTTGTTTTCCTTTCTGAGGACGTTAAACCTATTTATTATAAAGTCATTTTAAGACTGCCCAATTGCTTTCATTTTGTCTGGAATGAATTTATCTCCTAATGGTTACTTCTTTTTTTTTTTTTTTTTTTTTTTTTTTCCTCTCCTTCACTTCCTTCAGTTATTTTGTGATTTTAGTTTACCAGCTCATCTTGAATGGGTGATTTTCAAAAGTTCTCTCTTGGCCCTTACCCTCCTCATCTAATGGTTTTCCAGTTGTCCCCAACTGGTCCCCTGAAGCAGCTAGTCAAGAGAAAGGTTTTATATCAGTAGCAAAGAGCTTTCATTTGCCAAACTGGAAATTTCACAGACTGATTCTCAGTGCCTTGAGGCTGTCTGCTTCCTGCCTTATAGAAGATTTATTAGGCAGTGTTTTGCTCTTTACGGCCTCCTTTCATGGTTTAGTATGGGGGGCTTACACTAGCATTGGTTTTAGGTCTTGAGCTGGTTCTTTCCCTGCCCCTGCAGGTGTTGACTCAGGCTGTCTCTGCCTTGCTCCTAAACCCAGGTAGTCAGGCTCATGACTTCAGCCCTACCTTCTGCTTTGTGTTTCTGCTGTTTCTGATCCATAGAGATTTCATCTGTTTTGTACAGAGCTGTATCTTAACTTCTTCTTTTTCCATGTTATCATTACTACAAGAATGGGCATATAAGCGAATTCAAAGGGTGAACTAAAACCATTTGACCAGAATTTTTCTCTTACCTCTTCTTAATCTCTGTCAAGTTTTGAACCCCAGGCTTGTCTGTCTTTATACCTCTAAAGCAACCAACCCCACCTGCATTCCACCTGTTGATCAATAAAAGGCAAGGTGATGACACTTCCCGCCTTCCATAGCAATCATCCAAAACTCTCTTCTCTTATTCTCAACCAGATACTCTTCCAATCAAATGTCCCCTGGACGTTCAGTCCTTGGTTTCTCCCATTTGAAAGCCTGACCTTGCTTTCTTGAGTTAATGTAAAGAAAAAGTTAAAAAGACATCGCTCTTGCTTTTACAACACACTTTTCCTTAAAGAATTTAGCTCAGATCAGCCCTTCTGGTGTTTCCCTCTCTAGACTTCCTGGATGGAATGTTCTATCCTAATTCTGCTGCTTAGGATCCAAAATCTAGCCCTGACACATTGGCTGGTAACTTGATGTCCCGTGTCCCTAGGGTCACCAGATTAGAGAACCCGAGTTACATTTCAACTTCAGATAAGCATACATATATCCCAGATATTGCGTGAGACATGCTTAAGAATTGTTTGCTGTTTATCTGAAGTTCAAATTTAGCTGTGTATGTCTTGTATTTTTATTCGCTAAATCTGGCGACACTGTAGGCTTTCCCTATAGTGATAGTTCAAGGGTTTCAGACATCATATTGTTTCACTTTTCATTCTTTGAAATGTCTCCTTAATTTTCCCACCACCTTCAATTCTTATCTTTAACATACTAGCCAAACCACTATCTCCTCATGCCTAGGTAATCCAGTCTCTCTCCTTTTAATTTTTTATCAGTAAAATAGATGAATCTAAAAACATTGCTTCTTTGTTTGAGAATCTACATTAACTTCTCAGTGCAAAGATTTGCACCTAGATTCCATAGGTAGGGGATAAAGGAGCTCAATAAACATGATATCACTTCCCTACTTCATTTCAGAACCTTTTAAAAGACAGGCAAGGAATAAAACATATGAAGCCTGAAATCACATGTTGATTACTAATAAAGCTGATACTGCTCTAATGGGGATATTTCCATGTGCAAGGAAATTCCAGGATGGGGGAAGAAGCATCCCCCATTCCATAAATAATCATGGGGTATCAACTGGACCACCATCAGGTTTTCATTATTTAAAAAAATTTAAAAGCTAACATACATTTGCCCTTGGTGAGAACTGAAACTAAGAGAGTTTCTTTGCTTTGAGCTAGAATTATATCAATTTTCATAAAACATGATTTTTTGATAGTGATCAGAAATTTTTGATTGTTGCTTGTTTATAACATGTTAGCATTTTCAGGGCTAGAGATATATGCCAAGTAATCACAGCTTTTGGATTGCATACCTGATTCATTACATGATGTATTTCTTGAACAAGAACAAAGGAAAGTGACTTGTAGCAGTGGAAAATATGTGTCTCTATGTTTAAATCTGACTCTGTGTAACAGTATAATTGTTGTAAGGTTTTGTTTTGTTTTCTGGATATGTGATTTCACAATATTATGAATTCAATAGTATGAATCAGTATTAGAGTGTTACTTAATGAATGTAATTGGTTTAATAATAAATATTTCAAATACATGGTCCATGGTAGAAAACGGCACAAGGAACTTTACTGATATTAAAAAAAAACAAAAAACAAAAAACTAGAAACTGCTTTCCCAATAACCCTGTATCAAGCAAAATGTCTTCACTTTATATTTTTTAGCATTAAACACCCAATATGTGTCAGTGACTATTCTAATGTTGGGGATACAGAGATAGTTCAACTTCTCAATCCATCCAAATATACTTAAATTATTCATAACTCCTCATTATAAATTGGTCAGTTTCTCAAAAGAAATTTCACAATTAAACCACTCTAAGGTACATTTTTTCCACATGTTATCATTTCTGAAATAGAAGCCTCTCTTTCTCCCTCTCTTTATATATATATACACACACACATGTAATATAAATTTATATATAAATTTATATATATATTCAGTGATTCTGCCTCAATTGCTTTAAAATAGGCAACACACCTATAATCCATGGGTTCTAGGAATTAAGGAAATAGGGAACCTTGACTTATGAATGGTTTTCAGGGTACTCCTGGAACAGGACTAGAGCAGTGGGAAAGGCAGGTAAACCAGAGGGATTCTGACTCCTAAACCTTGAACGAACAGTTAAATTGGGGGGAGGGGGGCTATTTTTATTATTTTTTTTATACCTCTGAACAAAAAGTTTTGTGAACCTTTGAAAATACTGATCTAATTGCTTAATACGTTTTTGCTTGTCTCTCTCATTAGATCGCAGGCTCCTCAATCACGGGGCCTGGCACAGTTATGTCTAGATAACTGGGTCAGCTTGTTCCTGATTTGTTCCTGATTTGTGTGCAAACATGTAGACTCCATCCATAGTGATCATTTCTCTTTGTCCTTTGTCTTTTCTAACAACTCTGTTGCCAGTCTTTTAAAATGTTAGTTTCTTTATGTGTTCTCATTTGCTTAAAAAATGATGCCTTGGGCCTCCCAGAACAAACGTGAACTACAGTTCCATTAAATCTTTATAGATAGCAAGTTTTAGGTTTCTTTCCAAAGCACACTGATAGATTTTAAGGAGTTTTGAATATGGCTACAATTTCAGATCAAAATGGTATTATCTTTGAGATAAGATTAGAATTTGGCAGGGAAAAAACAACTTTTATTTAGAAACTTGGCTTCTTGAACATAGAATTCTACTGCTGTCAAATATCAAGTTAGACACTTTAGATGGAATGTGAGAAGCTGATGTTGGAAAACTGAAAGTAGGTGAGGTTTGAAGGGACTATTCACTGAATGAATTTACACTTTACTTAAACTGCTGTCCTCTTTCTCCCCTTTACTTTGTTGAATTGCAAAAATAAGTGAAGTAAAGCTCTTCTTCCAACATCACAGCCCACCATATTATCTGTCAGGCTCTGTTTTCTGATGTCTTTTCCTCAATCAGTCCTATTCGCTTTCAGCTTACTCCACCAAAAAAAAAGCGACATGAACTCTTCTTTATTAGGCTCCCCAATTTGCTACAGACCTGAAATCTCTGACCTGATCTGGGCTGCAGGGAGTTCTCTTCACCAAAGTTTAGGGTGGCTTTGTGTCTCAAAAGTTTTCCTGCCATGTAGGCTTGGTGGAGAAACAATGAGTAGAGAAAGCTGATTGAGGCAAATTGATGGAGAATATGAATACAGATTTGTGATGATTGATATTTTTATGGGTAGACTGTCATTTGTAAGTGAATTGTCTTGAAGTACTTGAAGCAGTCCATACAAGTCAAAGCCGAAAGAGATGGGTAAGTGTACATCTGATTACTTTTTTACCCTACCACGGAATTGCAGTGGTCACATCCATGGATTTATTTAGAGCAGAACTGAAGCATTTGACCTCATAATTCAAGTTTGCAAAATAACATTTGCCCAAATGAATGCAAGTCCTTCACAGAGTGAGCACTAAAAAATTAGGCTAACCATTGCGATGTTTTATGAGCTCTTGCATGCTGCTTGAGTTTTCCTTCTAGTGCTATGGTAATAATAAAGCTCATATTGTAGAGTTCATTACCGTTTAAAGGCAGCACATATGCATGATCACATTTGAATCTCCTTAGTAACACTAAGGATGAAGTGTTATTGTTTTAAAACAAGATATGAAACTGGAGATTTAGAACACAGAGATGCACTTACTGAAGAACAAATAGTAAATATTGTTGTCAGAACTAAATCACAGTTATTTCTACTATAGCATCTAGTCCGTTAAACAATCATCTTTGCTTTTCTAAGTAATAAATATCATTACTTTTCCGAAACAAATTATGAACCAACAGCACTGAACCACTTGTTTTACAAGTAGGGGTTCTGACCCTGTAAGATTTTCTGTGAAAAAAAATGTAGCATCTCTTTGAAAGCATCTTATAATGAGTTGCCAGAGAAAAAAGTAAAATTTACATGAATATCATTGATTTTAAATGAACTGACAAAATTTTGAAATGTAACATGAAAAGGGAAAGAAGAAAAAATGATGTTTTCCTGTTATAATAATAAAGGAAGTAATTTTCTTTTGTGCCTGGCAATTAAATTGGAAACATAACTCTCAGTCAAATTTAATAGGATTTTTGAAGAAGTGGGAGTGGGGAGGAAGACAATCATTTGTGGATTCTGAGGATCTTCTTGATCTTCCCTTTTTCATACAGATCAAAACACTCATTGTTATTTGAGGAGGAAAAGCAGGATTCGATTATGACTGAGATGAAAGAGAGAGGGTGCAGTGAAGCTGCTTTCCAATGCTTCCTAATGAGGGGTATCCTGTCTCCAATTAGATATGCTTTTAATTGATTCCTCAAAATCTTAATTCCAATAATTATGCCACTTAGACTTCGGAAAGATGCCCAAGAGCAGCAGAACTCAAAATCATTGCAAATGAGTAGAGTGGCTCAGTAACAAAAGTATTGGAAAACGAGAGAAGAAACATTTCCTTCTGGCCCTCAAAAGTTAATTCAGCAACGCCTCAGATGAATGAATTTAATTTTCATGGGCCAAATACTAAGTCTTTAAAATCTTAGAACTTGTTTCTCTGTCTATATAAATCCATCCTTTGTTTTAGGTACAATTTCATACTGATTTCCCATTCTGTCATCATCAGCACCCTGACCAACACTCCGAATCTATCTCACTCAGAATCTTTGCTGATTATTCAATTCAGCAATAAGTTCCCATTTCTAGATGGTCTATGAGAGAGTCAGAATTTAGTTCAGTTTAAACTCAATTACTATTTTTTACATAGTAAGTTTTTATACAGTTGTAAAAATATTTATTTTAAGAAATTACCTACTGACTTTCATCTGTATAGAAATATAATCTGGATAATTTGAACAAAACTACTAAAAATTTTCCCCAAAGGATGTTAAGAAGCTTGAATTATGTGGGAAAAATGTTCTCAACTCTTCTAAAATCAAACCTATCAAGCATATTAAATTAAGTTCTGCAAATTTAAAAAAAACAAAAAACAAAAAATAAAAAGTACAACTATGATGGAAGAAGGTGATAAAACACCAACTGTGTTTAATTTCCATGACAATTAACTGTTCTCCATTTATAAAAGGAGACCATACATTCCATCTAAAAGTAACTTAAGAATGCAAATCTTAGGGAATTATAGAATTTATAATTCAGTCATGTATTCAATTATGTTTTGGACAGCAATTGTTGATTGTACCTTGCTTACCCCAGTAAACAAGACATATTCTCGATACACTTTTCATTCCTTCCTCCTGTATGAAACACCAACTATGTGGGGTGGGAGTCAGGAGGAAATTAGCATTCTTTGAATGCCAGTCACTTTCTTTCGTATAGCCTTGTTTTATTTTCTCATCACTCTTACCGCTTTCTGAATTGACCTTGGTCTTTTCTTCAGTTGTTTATGATTGATTTTCTCTCATCAGAATGTAAGCTCCAAGAGAGCAGAGATCTGCTCTATTATGTGTTTTCTGCATCCTTAACTCCAAGGAGAGTGCCTGGCACATAGTAGGTGTTCATATTTTTAAATAAATTCCAGACACAGGACTAGGCATATTGTGAACATTACCTCATATAATTCTCAAAGTGAAAATCTTGAAATGTAAATATTATTATCCCTCCTTTATGATAAGGAATCAAGGCTTAAGGGAGTTAAGTAACTTGCCAGAGATCAAACAGGTAAGACGAGTGGATTTGAACCCAGATCCATGTGTGTTTTGTTTGGGGGCCATGTTATAAGGTAGCGTTTCTCAGTGTGCCATGGCTGTAAACAAGATGGGAGTGTAGCAGGTTGATTTACGCACCTCAGGAAAAAAAACATGTTCTTAGTCTTAATCCATTCCTAGGGGTTTGAACTCATTGTAAATTGGACCTTTTGAAGGTATTATTTTTAGTTCACCCACATGAATGAAGTTGGGCCTTAATCTTATTACTGAAGTGTTTATGAAGAAAAAGTCATGTGGAGGAAAGGAAGTAAGAAGCTGGAAGTCAACAGAACCAGGAAGTGAAAGGAGAGGACATCATTACGTAATTGAAAAGCTAAGGAACACCAAGGACCACTATCAACCAGCACCAGAACACCACAGTCTTCGGGGAGAAAGCATCACCTTGCTGATGCCTTGACTTTGGCCCTCTCCTAGCTTCAAAACCATGAGCCAATAAATTCATGTTGTAAAGCCAACCCACTAGATGGTATTTGTCTTAGCAGCCAGGAAACTAAGACAGATAGTGAACAAAGTGGCATTAAGTAATATAGCATCAAATAATCATAAAGCTATTCCTTTTAATTTTCCATTCAATTAATCTTATTATGTCAAGAATAAAGTCTCAGATTATTGCTTGTGTATTTAATTCTTCTTTGATTATTGCACTCACACTTCCTCTCTCCTTAGTTCACAATTATGGACAGGTAAGAATATAAAGCCGGATTTGTTTGCAATGTATCCATTTTTACTGTAGCCTATTTAATGTAAGTAATTTAATGTATAGTACTATAACCTATTTAATGGAAGTAATAGCTTTATAGTTCCTTTATAAATAAATTTTTAAACAAAAACCCAGAATTTATTTAAAGAAAATGTTAATTACACATGGTATGCGTTTATGTCAAGATTTATAAATATGTCATACAAGACAAATATTTGGGAAGTGATGCACAATCTCTAGTTTCTCTAAAGCAATTTGCAAGGCCCTGGAATGTAAACAAATAAAAGTACTGACCATGATAGTAAAACTCGATCACATAAAATAATTATCCCAAAACAACTTTTAAAAGTGCTATATTTGCGGTACAAAAATTAAAGACTACTAAATCTTGGCATTCCTGGGGAATGACACAAATATTGGGACCACAACATGATTAAGTTGTAGACCCTGCTCAATGGTGTCTAAAGTACAGTGGGGGAGAAATATAAATAACCACAATACTGTTAGAAAACAAAAAATGCCCTAAAGAAGAAAAAACACATGTGATAAAGGAATCCACAGTTTTATGAAATATTAATTCATGAATTATTCATTAAGTATATAATTATTGATTATTAGTCATAATTAATTAATCCTGTTCTTAATTTTTTAATTATCATGCATATTCAGAACAATAATAAATAACCTTACTAATTAGAATACATAGATGTATAAATGAGAACATATAGCTGTTTGGAAGAGTATACAAATAGATAAATATTTACACTTGCAAAAGTATAACAGGCACCCTTTCCTGTAACTGCAAGAAAAATTTCAAGAGGGTTAGCAAACTTGACCTGCTAAGATGTCAACCATTTAAAAATAATCAAATTTGAATTCCCTATGACTCCCGGGGAGGAATGTAGACCTGGCATCGTGGGACGGAGAACATCTTCTTGCCCAAAAGGGGGATGTGAAAGGAAATGAAATAAGCTTCAGTAGCAGAGAGATTCCAAAAGGAGCCAAGAGGTCACTCTGGTGGGCACTCTTACACACACTTTAGACAACCCTTTTTAGGTTCTAAAGAATTGGGGTAGCTGGTGGTGGATACCTGAAACTATCAAACTACAACCCAGAACCCATGAATCTCGAAGACAGTTGTATAAAAAGGTAGCTTATGAGGGGTGACAATGGGATTGGGAAAGCCATAAGGACCACACTCCACTTTGTCTAGTTTATGGATGGATGAGTAGAAAAACAGGGGAAGGAAACAAACAGACAAAGGTACCCAGTGTTCTTTTTCACTTCAATTGCTCTTTTTCACTCTAATTATTATTCTTGTTATTTTTGTGTGTGTGCTAATGAAGGTGTCAGGGATTGATTTAGGTGATGAATGTACAACTATGTAATGGTACTGTGAACAATCGAAAGTACGATTTGTTTTGTATGACTGCGTGGTATGTGAATATATCTCAATAAAATTAAGATAAAAAAAAAAAAAAAGCCATAGGAAGCAAGAAGCTGAAATTCAACAGAACCCAGAAGAGAACAGAGTGGCCAGGAGATGCCCCCATGTGCACTGCCATGTGACAGAGGAGCCAAGGACTAGAAAATCACAGTCTTCATAGAGAAAATATTGCCTTGATGATGCCTTAATTTGGACTATTTCCTGGTATCAAAATCATGCGCCATTAAATTCCCATTGTTTAATCCATTTGCATGGTATTTGCTTGAGCAGCCTAGGAAACTAAACAATGTGCCTTTAAAATTTAGCTCACTTAACATAATGTTTTAAGACAGACATTTTCTGATAAAAAGAAAGACATGCATGACTAATTCCATTCTCTGAAATAGATTTTGAGATTTCTTAAATTTAGATTTTTTCAGTTGTTCTTTTCTTTGTTAGCAAAGTTGTGGGTTTACAGAAAAATCATGCATAAAATATAGGATTCCCATACACTACCCTATTATTAAATGCTTGCATTTGTGTGGAACATTTGTTACCACTGATGATAACACTTTTTTATAGTTGCACTATTAACTATAGTCCATAGTTTAACTTAGGGTTCAATGTTTGTATAGTGAACTTCCATGGGATTTCTTTTTTTTTAATTTATTCTGGTACCATATGTATAATCTAACATTTCCCCTCTTAATCATAGTAAAATTAGGTTTTAAACTACATGTAATAATAATGTAAGTTTCAATTAATGAATATATCACTCAAAAAAAAAAAAATTTGAATTCCCTAGTAAACTTTGCACCTCTTTAATATACTTCACCAGGTATGGTGCTGCCTGAGACATTGTCATCATTTAATGTGCGTTAGGGGAAACTTTTAGTAATGAAACGACTTTTCCTTTTTAATTCTTTATGCTGACATCTGTTTGTAGGGAGTATTAGAGTAAATTCACATGGTTCAAAAATTGGGGCTTTATGTGAGACTACTTGCCAGTCCCTCAATACCTTCCACAGCCAGCTGTAAAAATATAAGCTCCAAAGGACAGTTGCTGCTTTCTTACTCAGGCGGGACCGTCACGTGTCACAACAGCACGGGCCCCGGGAGCCCAGCCCTACATTCAACTTCTGACTTTCCCATTTATTTAAGCAAGTTGATTCATTTCTCTAAGTCCCAATTTCTTCAGCTGTACACTGCAGGAAACAATAGTGCTTACCTCGTTAGGCTATCTTCAGAAGTAAAATAAAGCCAGGGAAATGCTCAGCGAGGCATCTGGCGCATAACGGACTCTCAGTTAGCTTTAGCTACTCTCAGTCTGTGTTACGAAGCATATCCTCTGGTCTTTTCCAGAAAGCTCAGGTAACGTGCTCCTTTTACTGTTACTCTCTTGGGCTGGTACTTACTCTAGTGCTTCAGGTCGACTCCAGACATGTGACTTTGAGCTTCCACAGCTCTGCTCCCCCTCCCTCCCTGCCAGGCTAGGTTTTCAGAGCTACTTACACGGATGGCCCTCAATTGCCGGGAAGTATTCCTTGTCAGAGAGTGGCGCTCAAATCACATACCACCCCCTGGAACTCAGTTCCATCTCCCTCTCATATAAAACCAAATAGGAAAGCCTTCGGTGAATCTCTGCATTGAAAGTCAAACAGGAATTGTTCGATTTCTCCAAACTGAGAGAAGTGGTATTTTCGTCATACCCTTTGTAGAGTAAGTATGGAACTTCCCTCTCATCTGCCATTCTTTCCTTTAACCAGATCTACTGGCTAAGGGGAGCATTTAATATTAAATTCATCTTAATCCTTTTATAGTCACTGACTAGCTCCCTAACAACTTTTATATTTTGCCTCTGACAAACATTATGTCAAACATTCTGTCGAACAAAATATAAAGAAAATGTTTGAATTCAGCCTGGTGTTATTTTTACATACATTTTTCTTCATCCTTTTTCTTTATCCTTTTTAGGATAAAGAGGATTTGTAAGTACAGTGAGATAAAGAGTACAAGACTCTTAGACACATTCACTGTGTAGAAAACAAAATATTTTTGACAGATGTTTTCATTCTTTGCAAAATCTATTTAGAGGAAGAATTACCCCCATATTTTTTAATTTTCCCTTGAGTATGTTGATGCAGTGTGAAGTAGGCCCCTAATTCTCTGTTCCATGGCCCTGCCAGGCTGGCCATAGCTGCTTGATCCAGCAGCCAGATGGATTCCTTAGAGCAATTTGGAACTATGAACCACAAAACTCTTACTTCTAAGTCCCTTGGAGCCACCTTGATTTTTATTCTTCCATGGCTTGGTTTTTATTCTTCCATGGCTTGATTTTTCAACTCTGGATTCTCAACATATCTGAGAATCCTATTATAAATTCCCTGTTTTTGCTTAAGCAAGCACAAATAGATGTGTTACATATAACCCAAAGACTCCTAATATATGGTTTAATTTAAAAACTTTTAAAAATATTAACATTGTCATCTCTATTTTGTATACCTCTAAGCATATTAAACACATTAGGAAAATTGTAAATTTTCTCTTCATTATAAAACTCATACTACTTGTTTCAAAAGCCAACAGGTAAATACCTCTTTAAAAATATCAGTAAAGAAATTCACTCTCATTCAATGAATTTAAATTTCCCAAATATAATGAGAGAGAGAGAGTGTGTGTGAGAGATATCAATACCAGAGAGACACATAATATCTCCTGTTGATTCTTTTTCTCTGGAGAACTTTAATCCAGGTATCATTTCTTTCAGCAACAGATTTAAAGCAGTTTGATACACTGAGAATTCACAGTAGTTATTTCACTCTTTTTTTTATAACATACATGTTATAGCATTTAGCCCCAATATACTTTCCAGCTTCTTTCACCACTATACATACCCTCTAAACATGCGATGAACTTCTTTATCTCTGCACTTTTATTCATATTGATACTATTTGAAATTCTATCTTCACCACTTCTCCACTAAAGCTTATTTACCAGGAAAATTCATATTCATCCTGCAAGACCCTATTCAAATATTGTCTTTTCTGGGAAGTGTTATCTGGGCATGTTCTTCGAGCAGGACCAAATTTTACCTCCAATTTTTTTTTATCATATCCCTTTGTAAATACCTCTAATATGTCCATGATCTGATCTGTAATTTCGGGTCTGTCACATAAAGTCATCTGTGAATCTCTTTATGGTAAGGACTATGTCTTGTTCATACCTGTGTGTTTCTATCATGTTGCAGTTCTTTGTTGATAGTTCTCATTCAGGAAATGCTTGTTTTTATAAATAAGAAATTTCGGTTCAGAAAGTGGAGATTTGAGGTGTTCTTAGAGTAATGGTTTTGAGAATTATTAGTATGTTCTTAAATTTAATATTAGGGCTAATTTTTTATTGTTTGGATATATTTTTCAATAATGAATTTGTTAAAGTTTTCTAAGAGATTTTTTAAGTGGCTGTAATAATTTCTCATGCAACCATGGGGATTGGAAAGTCTGAATTCCAATCAGGTTGTAACCACCAGTGAAAGTTTCAATGAATTCCCCCAGAAGAAGCTGGTTGACAGAAGTATAGATAGAAATTCTTTCTGACTGCTGAAATCATCAGTCCTCCCTTTGAGGCCTTCAACTGATCACATGAGAAGTCTCTCATTGCTGAAGGCAGTATCCTTTGCTGACTGTAGATTCAATCAGCCATGGATGCAATCAACTAACGATTTAAATCCACAGAACAACATCACAGTAGCAATCAGATCAGTGCTTGCCTGATCAAACAACTAGAAACCATAACCTAGCCAAGTCAACACATGAGTTTAACCATAATATGGAGGAAATCCAAAATGGAATACAAACAGCAGCCAATTATTCTAACACTATTACAAATGATTTACATAACCACACTGAAAGGCTGGGGAGGAAAAGACTTAGCTATGAACTTTGGAAAACAGTATATTTCCTATGTACACTAAAACTAAAGGCAAAGAAAAACTGTATACATATGGCACTGTGGTTAGTAGATCTGTTGTTCTTAGTTTTGTGGGATAGGAATTCTGAAACTACTTTGTGTGTATTCTAGGATTAAGCAAAAAGTAAATATACAGCGGATAATGATAATCAGGTTTCTCACATCCAGAGAAAAGAGCTAAAATGAAGAAAAGGGTATGATAGAATGAACTTTATGGTGTGATTAGTATTGAAAGTATCAGTATGAATTCACAGTTTTAAATATGGTATATGTATATGTACATTATATTTATATTAAATAGATATAGAAAAATATAGATGTGTGTGTGTGTGTACATACATATATTTCCTATCTTGGTCCACTGAGTGAGCCTAAAGGAGAGTAGTCATACATTAGTAGCCATGAGCCCATCTAATGCCCAGATTTTGGTTACTAAATACCATTCTCCAATTGAGAAATAACATTCCACAGCTGGGGTAGGGAAATCACAAAATGAACTTGAATATTATGCGGTATCAGAAAATAAGGAAATACTCAAAAAAATGAGGACATCAAAGCACAGGAACCAATGTCAATTGTCAGTTAAACAGATATACATATGCTGTCAATACATGCTGGTTTGTTCAGGATAGTCATGGCATATGACCATTGTGCTGGTGAAATTATTGATAGCTCTGGTATACAGAAATAATGTCTGAGGACACATGTTTAGACACATGTAACTGTTCAAACAAAAAAAGCGTATGAGCATGTGTATGCACACACAAGTGTGTGTGCTTGTTTATCCTAGCTTAAAAAATTGTTTCTGAAAAAAACAGGGTTCTTAATATATCATGGATATTAGTTTATTATTTTCAAGCTTATGATTTCTTCCTTATTGTCACCCAGTGTCTTCTTTATAGCTTTCACCTCTTCTGTCACATTTTTTTTCAACTCAATATGATTTAGCAAATTTGTTTGAACATCTCTGATTAGTTGTTTCAACTCTTGCGTCTCGGTTGAGGTGTTAGTTTGTTCCTTTGGCTGGGCCATATCTTCATGTTTCCTGGTATGGCACGTTATTTTTTGCTCTCTAGGAATCTGATTTTCTTGATTAGTTTATACTGGAGGTTGTTTTCTCTCTTTTGCCTTGGGTTTTCTTGTTAGTTTTCTTTGATCTCTATCTTTTTGTTTTGTTTCTCTTGCTGGCCAGTTGTCAGATTGGCTTTGCCCCCAATCTTCCCCCCAAATCAGGCACCCACATTGGCCTGCCACAGAGATGTGAGGCAGGCACTGGGGACCCCCACAAGTTCACTATGTGTGGTAATATAGACATGCTGGCTTCCAGTGGTGCTCTGTTTCCCACTGGACAGCAAGACCCAGGTTTGTTTTAGAGCCCTGCTTTGACAGTTGGGTTGCTATATCTCTCAGCCAAAACAGGGCCAGGTTTCTCTGCAGGGAGTGTAGACCAGCTCCTGTGGTCCTAATAAAGGGTCAGGATCATCTTTTTAAGTGTTTTATTCCCTTGCACTTTCTGGACTGTTCAGCAGATAATGCTGTTCTGTAACTTAATCATCCTCAGAGGCTGCTTTGCCCTGTGCACAGGGTCCATCTCACAGGTGAGCTGACACAGTGGGATTCCTATGTCCTCACTTTGCTGGCCAAAATCTGGCTTGATTTGGGGCTGCATCTGTGGTCTACTACTCCTTCAGCTGACCCAGTACTCTAGCCTTTTCCAAGTCAAGGAAACAGCTGCCAGCTGCTGCTTCCCTCAAAGGGGGGGAAGGACTTTGAGACCCAGGGCTGGAAACAAAGTCTCTCCATGTTTTCTCAGTCTCTTTCTCCCTCACTTATCTGTCCTTGAGTTGTCCTCCCCTGTCCCCTGGGTCTTCAAATACTCAGGGTGTGTCTTGCTGCTGTGAGAGATTTTAAAATCTGTTTCCCTGGTGGGTAGGGTCCCGTCTGCTGATTCCATGCCTTTCCCACTCTGAGACTGAGTAAGGGGGAGGGGAGAGGACCAGCTGGTCTGGGATGGAAGATTCCTGCCTGATACTTCTCTTTCTTCAATTCGGCATCTGCAGGGTCTTTCAACTGTCTCTATCTTCCTCCAGAGTTTCAAAGAATTCAGAATTGTCCCTTTTTTCTTTGAATCTCTGGAGAGGAGTTTTCAGTAGCTGTTTATGTTGCCGTGTTAATGACATCACTCCTCATTTAGCTTATTATTAATATGTCTTTCTGTAACCGTCCTTTCCATTATGGAAAAAATTTGTTTGTTAGAATATAACTCTATATATAGTGGTAAATAAACTAGCATTATTCATAGTATTAGTATTTTGAAAATTAAAGGTATTTGATCAGAAAATTGCTAAGCTAAGTAACTTTTGGCTCAGTTTTCTTTCCTTTCAAAATTGAAGGAACTATAATTATACAAATCTGTTAAACAATAAATTTGGTCTCAGCTTCTTATGAACCAGAACCACATAACCTAATTATTTTACTGGAATTAAAAGGATAAATAATCCCAAAGAGATCTGTGACCTATTAAATTTATTTTGATGAGAACCAAATACATTAATAGTAATTTAGAACTTATAAAGACATATTTATAGTTAAAAAAATCACAAGAACTTCATAAGGCTAATAGAAATAAATAAAACAAAAAAAAAAACAGCAAAGCAAACAGCAAAGTATATTTACTAAGGTTTATTTGATAATATCTGTGTCTGATACATGCTAAGTAAATATTGTTGAATAAATTAATGCTATTCAAAATAGAAATAACTTAATTTTATGTTTATAAATTTAACATTTATAAATAATCATTAAAATGACTATTTATAAATACTAATTTCTTAATAGTTGTTATAAAAATTCAGACAAGGAAGAAAGCAAGTACATAAAGGAATAAATATATATAAAGTAAACCTGTAATACCACCATCCAAAGATTTTCAGTATCAGTACTTCATTCCTTTTTATTGCCAAAGAATATTCCATTGTATACAAAAATAACATTTTATTTATTAAGTCAGCAGTTGATGGACATTTGGTTTCCAATTTGGGGCTCTTATGAATAGTGCTGTTATGCAGATTCTTGTACAAGTTTTTGATGAATATGTGCAGTATTTTCATTTCTTTGGGGTATATACCTAGAAATGAAATTCTTGGGTCATACTGTATCTCTATGTTTAACTTTTTGAGGAACAGCCAGAATATATTCCAAAGCAACTGCTGCAGTTTACATTCCTACCAGTAGTATATAAAGGTTCCCATTTCCCCACATTCTTGTTATTTTCTTTCTTTTGATTTATAGCCTTGTGGGTATGAAGAATGTTGATAAATATGAAGCATCTTTTCATGTGCTTGTTGGCCATTGGTACATCTTTGGGGGAATGACTACTCAGATACTTGCCAATTTTTAATTGGGTTATTTCTATTATTGAGTTATAAGAGTTCTTTATATATTATAGATACAAAATAAAATATATATTATTTGCAAGTATTTTCTCTCATTCTGTGTGTTGTCTTTTCATTTTCTTGATGGTGTCAAATGCAAAAATTTTTAATTTTGATGAAGTCTAATTTATTTTTTAAATTTTTTTGTGCTTTTGGTATCAGATCATAGATGTCTTTGCCTAATCCAAGGTCATGAATATTTATGCTTATAATTTCTTTTAAGAATTTCATAGTTAATAGCTCTTACAATTAGTTCTAAGATACATTTTAAGCTAATTTTTGTGTATGTTATATGTACGGCAAGGGGCCCAACTTCATTCCTGTGCATGTGAATATCCAGTTGGCTTAGCACAATTTGTTGAAAAACCATTCTTTTCCTATTAATTGTCATGGCTAAAATAAATTGACTATAGATGTAAGGGTTTATTTCTAGACTCTGCATCCTATTCCGTAGATCTATATTCCTACACTTATATAAATATGATTACTGTAACTTTATAGTAAGCTTTGAAATAAGAAAGCATGAGTCTTTTCTGTTCTTTTTCAAGATTATTTTGTCTATTCTGGATCCCTTGAATTTCTGTGTGAGTTTTAGGATCAACTTGTCAAGATATATGTCTTATTATTTGTGGTTTGATGATCTTGTGACAAAATTTTTTTATAAGCTAATTGTTTTTATATTTCCTATGTGTAATATTCTGTTGAAGATTTTTATATATTCTGAAATGATTAAAATATCAATTCTGATTTTATGTGGAAAACTGGAGAATGACATGTCCTTAAATTCAAACCTTCAGGGTAGAAATTTCCTTCAAGTAGAATGTGGGGCCTCATAATGATATGAAGGGATCTCTTTGAAAATGGAAATGTATTTAAAACCAAATAGTTGAGGAGATTAAACCTACTGACCCCAAATAGAGCACATATACCTTCTTTTAAAATTACTTTATTAAAACAGGACTTTCAGTTTGCACATATTCATATGTTGCTTAAGAAGGACCCTCTGAAGAAGTGACATTTTAATAGAAATTTGAGGAATGAGGCAATAACATTCCATCTGTAGACCTGGGTAAGGGCTATTCCAAGAAGAAGGAATAGCAAATATGAATTCCTGAAGCAGGACCAAATTTGGTATATTGGGATAACAGCAAGAAATTTGGTAGAACTGACGTGGAATGAAAGAGGAAGAGGAATAGGAAGTAAGTTCATTGAAGTAGAAAAGGACCAAATTGTGTGACAGTTTGGAAAACATGTTCTTAAAGTTAATCCATTCTTGTGGGTGTGAATGCATTGTAAGATTTTTTGAAGAAGCTACTGTTTTAGTTTGCTATAGTTGCCGAAATGCAATATAACAGAAATGGTTTGGCTTTTGCAATGGGGATTTATTAACTTACAAGATTACAGTTCTGAGGCCATGAAAATATCCAAATCAAAGCATCAACAAGACAATACCTTCTCCCCAAAGAATGGCTACTGGTGACCCTCAGCTACTCTGTCATATAGCCAGGCATGTGGCGATGTCTGCTGGTCTCTCCCTTGTCTCCTGGGTTTCATTGCTTCCAGCTTCTAGCATCAGTGACTTCCACTCTTTTTCTGTGTTTTCTCTCTGTTTTCTGTGTCTCCTCTCTCAGCTTTTCTCTCTCAGCTTTTCTGTCAGCTTCTCTGTCTTTTTTCTGTAACTTCTCTTTGTCTTTTAGCCTCTTATAAAGGACTCCAGAAAGAGGATTAAGGTCCACCTGGGGCACACCTCAACTGAAATAACCTACTCAAAAGTCCCCATCCACATTGGGTTTACACCCACGGGAATAGCTTTAAAAACATGATCTTTTCTGGGATACATACAGCTTCAAACCATCACAGTTACTTCAGTTAAGGTGTGACCCACCTCATTCAGGATCCTATTACGGGAGCTGTTTATAAAAGCATGAAATTCAGACAAAGAGAGAGAAAGCCACATGACAGAGCATCCAGAAGCTGAAATCAGTGGAACTCAGAGGAGAAGGAAGAAACCAGGAGATATCTCTATGTGCCTTGACAAACTAAGGACCAAGGGTTGCTGGCAGCCACTCAGAACACCACAGCCTTGGGGAGAAATCACCACCTTGATGATGCCTTGATTTGGACATTTTCCTAGCCTCAAACCGTAAGCTGATAAATTCTCATTGTTTAAGCCAAACCATTTCAAGGTGTTTGCTTAAGCAGCACAGGCAACTAAAACATATTGTTAAGAAGTTAGAACTGCATTCTAAATTTATTAGAAAATTTTAAGCAAAGAAATGACATAATTAAGTTAATTTTTAAAAAGATCACCTTAGCTTCTGGGTGAATAGATTGCAGAAAGGCAAAAGTGGAAGCAAGGAGACAAATTAGTTAGTGGGATGAAAAATTATTATGAACTGATCAGACTAATAGCCAAATAGGTGGTGAAGAGTGATCATATTCAAGACATATTCTGAATGTTGAACCATTAGGATTTGCTGATGAATTTAATGTGGGCTGTGAGGAAAAGAGAAGTATCAAGGCAACCCCAAGGTTTTGAAACTGAGCATCTAGAAGAATGGAGATGCCATTTCTAACACTGTAAGTGTTGGGGTAAAAGTTTGTGTGGAGAGGAGACAAAAGCAAGAGCTTTACTTTGGGTTTTTAAATTTTGAAATGCCCATCAAATATCCAGATGGAGATTTTGAGACATTTTGATATATGAGTCTGGTGCCCCAAGGTCAAAGCTGAAGACATTCCCAAAATTGGAAATTAATAAGAAGAGGAGGCTACATCAAAGGAGACTGAAATAGAACATCTGTGAAGAAAGGAAGAATATCAGGAGAGACTTTTCCTGGAGGCCAAGTGAAAAAAGTGATTTGAGAAGGAAGGAGTGATCAAATGTGTTAAGAGCTCCTGAGAAGGCAAAGGAGATGAGGACTGAGAATTGATTATTGATTTGGCAATGTGGAGATCTCTGACAGGATCAGATTCATAGGTGGAACAATTATGATTAGAGTTGGCTCAGAAGAGAATGGAGTTGAGTCTAGAAAACTTTTATAAGGAATATCATTATAAGAGAGGCAAATAATTGCAATGACAGTTAGAAAGAGAAATAGGGTTAAAGAAGATTTCTACTTAAATATGAGACATGCCATAGCATAACTGTATGCTGTATCATCTAATAGAGAGGGAAAATTTGATGATGCAGAAGGGAAATTATTATAGTAGCAAAAATATTTGAGTAGATGTTGTGCTAGTTTGAATCTATTATGTACCCCAGAAAATCCATATTCTTTTCATTCAGTCTTGTGGGTGCAGACCTATTGTGGGTGGGATCTTTTGATTAGATGATTTCCATGGAGATGTGACCCTGACCATTAAAGATGGGTCTTAATTAGTTTATTGGAATCCTTAAGAGAGCCAGCACAGACCCAGACACTTGGAGAAGCTGAGAGAGACGTTTTAGAGAGAAGCTAAGATACGTAATCCAGATTTTATCCCTGGGAGAAGCTAATAGAGGAGGGGAGACAGAAGCCCAGAGACATTTTGGAGAAAGCCATGGAAACCAAAAGCTAAATCCTGGAAAGAAGGTTAAGCAGAACCAGCCATGCGCATTCCCATGTGACAGAGGAACCCCGGACACCATCAGCCTTTCTTCAGTAAAGGTATTCTCTTGTTAATGCCTTAGTTTGGACACTTTTATGGCCTTAGAATGTAAATTTGTAACCTAATAAATCCCCTTTAAAAAAGCCAATCCATTTCCAGTATATTGCATTTCTGGCAGCTTTAGCAAACCAGAACAGATGTGATGTGATGAGATGCACAAATGGAAAAGTTAGCTTCAGTGAAGACTGGGGGGAACAGCAGTGTACGTAGTTACAGGTACAGGTAGGTTAGTACTTTGGTGGTGGGACGTAAGCTGAATCTCTTCTCTTTTATTCTATTTTCTGAGCAAAATAAGAATTAAGGTTATCAGCCAGGAATGAGAAAAGCAGATAGGATTTTAGATGTTTGAAGAGAGAGATGTGACATAATATTCTTGGGGTATTGAGGACTTACAAAGGAAATGTTATTGGACTGCTGAGCTTTCATGAGTGATCCTTTGAAATCTGTTGTAATAAATTTAATGTTGCCTTGTAAATGTTGGAGTTATGCATTTTTCTCTAGTCTCACTGAGCTTATCTAGTACAGTTGTGGAAGAGGAAAAATGATAGTTTTAACCAAGTTTGAATTTGTGCCAGGCAGGAGACAGAGGCAGAGGGGCAAGGTTGTTAAAGGTGTATGAGTGAGAATGTAATAATGGATCATCATAAGGGCAGGTCAGTATAAAATTAACTGTCTTTTGTGGTACTCAGACTATATGTCAGGACTTTACAATGTTGGGCAAAAGCTTTGGCAAACTGAATGCACAGTCTGGAAGAGGTAGGCAAAGAGTAGGAACATAGACTAGGCAAGATAAAAAGAATTTAGGGGTAACTGAGCCACCTCAGCAGGTGAACTCACTGCCCTCCCCGTTATGTGGGACCCGATTCCCAGGGGTGTAAATCTCCCTGGCAATGCAGGATATGACTCCTGGGGATGAATCTGGACCCGGCATCATGGGATTGAGAATATCTTCTTGATCAAAAGGGGGATGCGAAATGAGATGAAATGGTTTCCGTGGCTGAGAGATTTCAAACGGAGTTGAGAGGTCACTCTGGTGGACATTCTTATGTACTATATAGATAACACCTCTTAGGTTTTAATGTATTGAAATAGCTAGAAGTAAATACCTGAAACTATCAAACTCCAACCCAGTAGTCTGGACGCCTGAAGATGATTGTATAACAATGTAGATTACAAGGGGTGACAGCGTGATTGTGAAAATCTTGTGGATCACACTCCCTTTATCTAGTGTATGGATGGATGAGTAGAAAAATGGGGACAAAAACTAAATGAAAAATAGGGTGGCATGGGGGGGAATCGTTCAGGTGTTCTTTTTTACTTTTATTTTTTTTTCTTATTCTGATTCTTTCTGATGTAAGGAAAATGTTCAGAAATAGATTGTGGTGATGAATGCATAACTATATGATAGTACTGTGAACAGTTGATTATACACCGTGGATGATTGTATGGTATGTGAATATATCTCAATAAAACTGAATTTTTTTAAAAAAAGAAGTTAGAGGTGAAAGAAAGAATGGTAAAGGCAGATGAATATCAGCCCTGAAGAAGTGGTGGGCATCACTAACCAGCAATTAGCTAAACTGGGATTGGGGGCAATAATTGGCATAGAATAACTCAAAATAGGATGTGGTGTACCAATGGAGATAGTGATCAAATGATATCTAATTTTCATTGGAATATCCCAGGGCATCTCAGGGTGAAATCTCAAGTGGTCCATTCCAGGACTAAAGGCTGACCCATCAAGAGTCCAATCCCAGTTAAGAAAATGATTTAACTCAGTTTCCTTATGCTGACTCACAGGGCAGCCTTAAGAGTTCATGGTAGATCAAGACCCTGCATCAAGCTTAGTGTGGGAGCTGAATTTCCCAAATATCTGGATGGCCACTGGGGTTCCCAAATCTGGGACAGGAGTATCCCATAGCTGGATATTTATTGGAATTGCTAACAATGCTGACACATAATATGAGTGCCAAAATAACAGTTCTTTTTGCCATCCATTAGCACTTGTTATGATCCATTATTATACTGTCTAAGTTTCACTTGCACTGCTCTGACAAATACCATACATTTAGTTGGTGTAACAACAGGAATTTACTGGCTCATGGTTTCAAAGTCTGAAAGGCTTGCTTCCTTCTGGGATTGATAGCATTCTGGCTGGCTGGCAATCCTTGGGTTCCTTGGTTTTCCTGTTACATGACAATGTCCTCTCCCTTCTCTTCCAGGTTCCTACTGACCTTCTGTTTCTGGCTCCTCCCCATGACTTCACTTTACAAGACCTCCAGTAATAGGATTAAGACTCATTTTGATTTAGTTGGCCACACCATAAATAAAAATAACACCTTCAAAAGGGCCTGTTTCCAATGGGTTCACACCCACAAGAATGGGATTATGATTAAGAACATGTTTTTTTTTTCCTGAGTTCCATAAATCAACCTACTATATATACTTTATCTTTTTAATACACTCTATTAATTGTTAGGGTGAACAATTTTGTGTAAGATAATTTTTCTTTATTTTGTTAATAGGAAACTCTTTTCAAGCTACCCAAGCATAGTAAGTTACCTTTTATTAAATGTTTCCTTTATGCCTGACTGCTAAATTCCCTACATGCATTGTCTCATTTATTCATCTAAATATTCCTGTGAGGTAGATACTATCTTGACCCTATTTTTACAGATGAAGTCATTGAAGCCAGAAAATATAATTGACCTGCCCAAAGTCATATGGCTCTAAGTGGTAGGAGCCAGTAACCAGAAATTTTTCCAAAGTCCTTACTCTCAACTTGAATGGACTTTTGATTTATAATGGAGCTATAATATGCACAAAAAAGAATATGCTGCAGATAGTAAGAGTGACTGATATAAACCATGTTAGATGGGAGAATATTCATTTCCACCTTCTCATTCACATGTTCATCCATGTTCATTATACTTAAAAATAAATACTCAATTATAGGTCTTTGGGGTCTTCTGGGGATTCACTTATCTACCAGCAAAGTTTTTCTATAGTGGGGGAGATTATTTTTTAAGAAAACAGAAAGAAGGAGTAAAGTGAGAAGCTGAAATGGAAAAAGATATTTTCCTCTCCATGAATGCTGGTGAAAGATACTGACAATTGGTGAATGAAACTAGTGCTTTTCCCAATAGCTGCTCTCCCTGTACTAGGACTCAGAATAGACAGGATGGAAGACTCTACTCAATCTTCTGCATCACACACTTCACTCAGTTGGCATTGTCCCAGAGTAAATCACTCAGCCATAGAAGGAGCAGGTGTATCTGAGTTTTAACTAATTGTAACAATAAAAAAATAATAGTAGCAACAAAAATAATACCAACATTAACAACTGTGTATTCATTTGCCTACTGGATTGTTCAGAAGTGTGAGGTCCACCAGTCTGCTCTGTCTATTATCCAGTGCTTTGTCTTCTATGCTACGTAAGGATCAAAAGCTCTTCAGCTTTTCTCTATAAACCCATGTAAAATTTATATAACTGAATGCACAGAAATCACAGATATTTGATTATTCATTGCTGTATTAAAATCATCTTCAGATAGCTACAATTTTTATATATGTGTTGGTTTCTTGGCTGGTCTAACCAAACTTAAACATTTTACTTTACTTGAATATGGAATTCTAATTCTTTATTTAAACTTGACTCAGATATTACCCTTTTTCATAAATTAGGACACGTTTTTCAAAAATATTTTTCCTAATTTACTGATAATACCTTCCTTTCCCATCTTTAACCGCCAACAGAAATGGCTCAGTCTTTATGCACAGATATTTTGGTGATATAATACAGATTTTAGATAACACCAGGCTATGCCATTTCTATTGTATAATCCATTTTAGTGTTTCTATCTACTAAAATATAGTATTCCTAGGAGATTTCTCTGAGAATTTCCTTGCACTTTGTGAGCAGACATATATAAATTAGATAATTGCCTTACAACATGTAAGTGGGCTGACTTATTATTTGTGTTTGGGGATTTATAGAGTGATTTTTCTCCAAAGACCAATTGAATTAATTTTCAAAGATGGTAAACATAAAAATTTTAATGTGACTACTAGAGGGAAGGTTTTAATTAAGGAGAGAGCTGATAAATTTTCTTGGTGATGACAGCTCTGGCATTGCTAAATTTCTTTGTGAGGGCAATGATAGAAAAGACAGGAGAGTGCTTTTATAAAGTCATCATTATTATTACTCAAGGCAATGAGCTGTTAAGTGCAAGCTTAATTATGACCTCTGTTCATCATCTTGGTGCTTAATAATGTACCAGACATACTTTTCCTGCTCTGTCAATTGCTTGCTCTGTCAGTTGTCTTCTGATTGAGCATTCTCTGCCAAATATATGGCTGTCTTCCATCTCCTGAAGAGAGAGATTATTTACCCACATCTAGCTTCTGGGCAAGCTCCAATTCTCAGAATATCTCATTCCCTGGGACAGGTTTCACCAGAAATTAGACTGGAAATGTGCTTGCTTCCCCACCACATCTTAGGTCAGGAAAAACAGAGGAAATAATCCCTCATATCTGACTTTTCTCATAATGAATGTTTGAGATTTGTCAGATGATAGAATAATTGTAAAAGGAAAACAGCTGTTTTAACGTGGATGTATTCTAGAAGCTTCACTAGCTCTAGAAACTAATGGAACAATTGTGTCCTGCACATTTATGGCAAATCATCAGTCCTAATTCTAGGGCCAGGTCTGTGACTAACAATTCCTCCAAAGTCATTTATTTATTAGAAGAGGTGAACTCAAGTTGAATAATGAATTGTATTTTTTAAAAAGTAAAAGAAACAACAAGTTTTTCTTTGAAAAAGGGAATATTTTAGATGCTTATATACAGAAAGATGTGAATTGATATCATTTTTAAATTGTCAGCTAACCTTCACTACCCAAAAATACAATTCTCCAATTTCAAAGAATAAAAATTAAATTTCAACTTTTTTTTACCAATTGAATCAACCTTCAGCTATTTCAGATGCTCACCATTGTTTTAATTTGTTTTTAATAGAAAAATTTAAACCACAGTTTAGATAAAAACAACAGCCTTGAACTGTGTTGATTAAGTACAGCCTTTCTTTTCATGCATAATTCAAAACTCGAGGTTCGTCTACAGTATTGTCCTGACAGATTGGCCTAGGTAACATACACAACAAGATCTTGACCAGTTTTAACTCACACACATGCATCCATGACTTGAAAACTGAGCCTTCTGTCAGGGCCCTTTGCCATCTGTCTATGGAAGCAGTCAGTAACTCGATAGGTTTTGTCATATAGACTGACCATCTGCAATCCTGGTAACAGTTCTTAAGTTCCAAGATCCCAGTAGGAAATCTGTTCAAATATATTTTCTCAGATCATCCAGTGCTTTATGTTTTCAACTATTTTATAACGTCAATAAAAAGGAAAGAATAAGTTATATTGGGAAAAATTTCATTCTCAAGCAGAGAATGATCTAAGTCAGTACATCTGAAGATTATATTCATTGCATATGATCTGTCTCTGTACATTTCTGGAAAGATGAGAATTGAAAATATCAATCAGTAAACAGGGATTGTGAAAAGTTATGTTCAACAAAAGTAGAAACTGAATTTAGCACAATCATAGAATTGTTTTTTATGTAACATAAATAATTTCAGTTATTAACTTAAGCTAGCATAGCTACTTTCAGCAAATTTAGCCTCCATAACTGAAATAAGTCAATCTATACTGCATTACTAAATGGAGATTTTTTTGTAATATATAACTAGCACATGCAGAATGTTATAAAGAAAATCTTAGGAGAATGATTTCATGAAAAGTACTGTGACAAAAATTTTTTCTACAAATTGGAGAAACAACCGTTAGTTTTCTCTTATACATGTATAGTAGAAATGTTTCATTGGTGTGAATTATAAACAAAAAAGAACATATTTACACCAAGGCCATACATTTAATTATACAGTACATTTTAGAAAGATACACCTCATATCTAGTATATAATTCAGCATTCTAAAAATGCCCAGCAGTGTTCAAGACTAGGTTTGATTTCACTGCTCTCCAAAGAAAAAAAAAGAAAAAAGAAAAAAAGAAAGAAAGCTAAAAATCCAAATATGCCCCTTATGTTATTAGAGATTATAGAATCATTGAAATATCTGTGGTTCCAACTTCATAATCCTATTTTCTGGGTATAGTCAGTAATTGTGGGTCAGGAGGCATCTATATCCAGTAGGTAAAGTAGAATCGTAGAACCAAGTAGAGTAAGCACCTCCTCTTCAGGATCAGTGATCAATAACTCTAGAGCCCTTCCTAGCAATTCTCCAAACTCTTACACCTGGGATCTCCTCTTCCTACTTCTCTACTACTCCCTACATTAACCAGGTTCTCTGTTGCTCTTTACTTCCTTAAACCCATTACATCTAGCCCTTTTCCCTTACCTAATTTTTCTATCTGATTGCTCTTGGCCATTCTTACCCAATTGTCGCTTAACACTTCAGAGTGATCATATGTGTCTTGTCTCTTCTTCTAGATTAAAAGTTCCTCCAGAGTACACACCATATTTCATACCTCACTGCATCCCCTATGTAATCCCACATAATTAAATACTCAGTTAAGGTATATTAGGTTGATACTGGGGCCATTCAATTCCAATATCAAATTCATTGGACTAGATCAACAACGGTCAATAGATTTTAATTTGAATGACACTCTGATTGATGGGAGTTGACTGCCTGAAGAGCTATGTGGAAAAAAGACTGAGCAATATTTGCCATGTTTATGGGAAGCGGGAATCGTGAGACACATGCAAATGTTTGCTTCTAAGGATTAAATGATCTTAGCATGAATTAAATGCAAGAAGCTACAACTTCCCATCTAAATGTAGTCAGAAGATTTTGTAGAAGTCTTTACATGAGCTTCTGGATGTGCTTTGCTTCTGTATTGGTCATAGAGAATATTCATTTAGATCAGTGGGACCAGATTCTGCTCTAGAGTTTGGGAAATGGGCTTGGATTAGCTCAAAACTAAGGCATACTTTGAGTAAGGCAGGCTTTTAAGATTGCATCTAATCTATCCTCTATAATCTTATCCCCATCCCCGGTCTATAATGATGGACCATGTAAAAGAAGGATAATCAGCCTCCACAGGTCCTGAATTTGTCTCAGATTTTAGTAGTAACAACCATAACAATAAGAATTTCCTGACTCTCAAAAATAAATTAATCTTTGCTTCAAATTTCATTGAATTATATTTAATAAGGATTGTTGAAAAACTTTTTATTACTACTCATGATACCCAAGGCCAAGGCAAGTGGACTCCTTTGTATGAAATATGAAAGTAAAATAAATAATACTGTGCTCTTCCCAGAATTCCCTAATCCCAAATATATTAAGGGAAACTAAGTGTCACTCACTAAATCTGAGGCTTCAGATCCCATCTCTCTAGCTCATGTCCTCCAATTGTGCCAACTGTTAAAGCCAATCTTGATAAAAGTTCCTTATTAGTGAATTCTCATTACAAAACACCAGACTCCACACTAAAAAACTAAGAAGACAGCCAAGTTACCATTTGCCTTTCCTTGTTGTCTTAAATCTTAATAGTTTAGATTTCTGAAGATCAAACAGTACTCCACTTGGAATTATAAAGCATTATGTAACCAATTCCTTTGCCTAAGGAAATTAAAGCTAAAGTGTCAGTTGCCTACCTGTGCCAAATGACCTTCAGATGCTTTCATTTCACTCGATTTATTTTGGGGAACTCTCAGCTGCTCTCTCTCAAGAGTTGCTGGGAAACATAGTTTTTACTAAATTTATGCAGCTCTGAGAATATGGGAATATTTTGCCTCACACTTGGGGTATTGAGCAACTAGCCAATCAAAATCAGCCTCTTGGCTGATTAAAGAGTACACAAAATGAAACATAAGAAGTTTTCATACTTGGAGAAATAATTATTTATAAGTGACAGGAAAGGCAAACACATAAAAAGATAGCAATTAAGTATATAAATTTAAAATATTGACATTACACAGAAACAAATGGATTAGCCCATATTGTGAAATGGTAAATGAACCGAACAAAAGGACATATTCCATTTTCTCTTATCTGCACTCATCATTGTTAATATTGTGTAAATATTTTTGTCCATTTTAGATGTTCCCACTTATAAAAAGACCTCTGCAGACTTTTCTGCACCTTTTTTTTCCCTGATGGATGGGAAGTTTTGTACACAAATTTTAGCTATTTATCTGCCAATAGTTTCTGTAGGTCAGTGTAATAATAGAGTGATTTTCTCTTTTTAAAAAGTGGACTATTTATTGAAAGAACTTTTAAATGGAATTTTTATCATTTCTTTATGAGGAAGTTGACAGAGGAGGGTTAAAAGGATCAAGGATACATTCTTTGATATGTTGACACCCTGGGGTGTGAGCCATTTAAACACATGAATGGGTGGATCTTCTGGATGGTTCAATGACAACTGCCTTTTTAAACAACCATCTAGTTAGTACTTGGCATTGAGGGGAAAGTGCTGAACCAAAGGCATGGAACTAGATTCCATTTTCGACTTATGCAATAAGAAATAGTTCTGTATCACATCCTCTAGAGTCTTTGCAGTCTCGTGGCCATGTAATTTTAAACGTGTGAACATGGCTTCTCTTCCTACAGAGCATAAATCTAAGGCATGCATCAATACATCTTTTCGATCATCACCTTCCTGTCATTCATGTCCCATCTCTCCCACTAAATAGCTTCAATAAGGTTAATTTTCATCCTGAAATTGAGAATGTTGGGACTTTGTCTCCATCTGATTTTAATTTTATAGAAAATTAGATTGTTTTACATTTTCTTTAGTGGGATGAGGGGATTAGAAAAGATGGGAAATATCTTTTCTAAAACAGCATTCACGCTGAGATGGTGTCTTGGTATTTACCAAGACACAGTAGTCCCACTTGCATCAAGGAACTTTGCTTTTCTCTGTTGAGTTGTTATCAGGTAAGTTTGATGCAGATTCAAATACATGCTTCAATTATGAGTATTTTTCTGTGAAATAATTCCATAAAATGTAAAGTTATACTAGACATGAAGCAATATTAAACAAAGAATGGCAATATACTTTGATATAACTATCAGAGCATTTGTAAATTGCTTTTAACATTTTCATAGCATCTAACCATATAGCTGTGATTTTGACTATCACTGAGAAGACTGAGAGAATGTTGGTAATAAAAGTGTTAGAAACTATCACAATTCTATAAACAATGGAGAACTTGCTTTAGATATATTTTGCATAGGCATAAGATGCTTTGCCAGCCCCTTTTTGTTAACTCACTGTTTTATTCCTGAGGATGTTTTGACATTGTTTATAAATATAGATATTTAAATAAGAATTACAACGATATTGGAATTTTATTTGGAAGTTTCTACAGGTATCAATTCTTCCGTTTAAACATTTTGTGATGAAGTTTTTCTTTGATTCATCAATTATTTTTCATATCCAGTTATACACTTTGAGTGTACAACCTTTTTGAGTGTGATTTTGCAAACATAAAATCTAAGTCCAAACTCCCCTTTCAAACTGTGTAGTTTTTATAGTCAGTTTAAATTTGTGCTGTTTATTTCTACCTTTGATGTTCACTGTGAATCCTCAAATATAATAGGGAATTTCCATATTTGTCCAGGGTAAATATCCTATAATACTATTTAATTCTTGTATTAGTTAGGGTTCTCCTTGGAAATAGAATCAATGAGAGATGTCTCTGATTATCAAATTGTAAAAGTGACTCACGCAACTGCGGGCACGCACGAGTCCAAATTCTGCAGAGCCGTCAACAAATTGTCAACTCCAAGGAAGATGTCCAACGAACTCCTCAGGAAACGAACCAACAACTTTGACGAGCTCCCCAGGAAATGCTTCACTGGGCAGCCGAAGAAGAAGTGAAGGTTCTCTAACCGTCCGGCTTATAAGCCTCCAACTGATCACCCGGACCAAATCCAGCCAATTGCATTCTCTCACTGTGGAAGCACGCCCCTTGATGAGTCATCAGTCAGCTACAGTCAATTGACTGATGATCCGACAAACCAGCCCGTTGGTTTATTAACCAGCCTCAAATATCCTCACAGCAATCGTCAGGCCAGTGCCCGCTTGACCAGACAGCTAGGCCACCTAGCCAAGTTGACACATGAACCCAACCATCACAATGCTACTCACCAATTCTAAAATACACTTTTGTAAAAAATTAAATTCATAATTCTGAAGTTGGGATACATTTCAGAATTGATTTAGTGACATAGTTTAATTGACCATATTTTATTCACAGTGATACAAACAATAATGGTATGTCTTAGGCTGACTATTCTTAGATCCAGTGAAACAGTAATTTAATCTTCCATGCACTTATGTTTGCTTTGAATATCATGTACAAAATTAAAATTGCGGAGAGAAAATAAGGGTCAAATAGCAAGCAGGGCAAAGTGCATCAAGGTCAAATTAGTAGGTACCAATAGGTGTGTGTCATTTTTCCCATTTCTACTGCTTCAGTTAAGCAGCTAAGCGAGGTTTTGTGGGTGGTTTGTTCCCACTCTCACTCTTTCCCTTCTGCTACACTAAAACTCACATCAGCCACTAAAACAGAAAAATTATTGTCAAATACTAAGGGAGCTACCTGTTTGCAAACTACCTTTCACCCTTTAGAAGTCATTTCTGTTCCACCCCGGTGCCAGACACATAGCAGGAGCTAAATAAATGTTTCAAGTCAATAAACAGACAGATACGGTGCTGGGAAACAAAGGAATTCCACCTATTTTTTAAAATATAATTTTATTGATATTGTTCACATACCATACAATTATCCAAAGATCCAAAGTGCACAATCAGTTGCCCACATTACCATCATACAGCTGTGCATCCATCACCACAATTAATATTTTCTTCCAATTTTTAGAACATTTTCATTACTCCAGAAAAGAAATAAAGACAAATGAAAACTCAATTCCTCCCATACCCCTAACCACCCCCCCTCCATTATTAACTCATAGTATTGGTATATTTCATTTGTTACTGTTAATGAAAGAATGTTAAAATACTGTTATCTGCAGTACATAGTTTGCAATACAATTTTTCCCCCTTAAAGTTCTATTATTAACTTCTAGTTATAGTATCAAGCATTTGTTCTAGTTCATGAAAGAGATTTCTAGTATTTGTACAGTTAATCATGGACATTATCTACCACAAGATTCACTGTTTTATAAATTCCCATCTTTAACTTCCAACTTTCCTTCTGGTGACATACGTGACTCCAAGCTTCTCCTTTCCACCACATTCACACACCATTCACCACTGTTAGTTATTCTCACAATAATGTGCTACCATCACCTCTGTCCACTTCCAAACACTTACATTCAACCTAGTTGAACATTCTGCTCATTATAAGCAACCACTCCCCATTCTTTAGCCTCATTCTATATCTTGTTAACTTATACTTCATGTCTATGTGTTTACATATTATAATTAGTACATATCAGTGAGACCATGCAATATTTGTCCTTATGTGTCTGACTTATTTCACTCAAGGCAGTGCCCTCAAGGTTTCTTTATCAACCCAGTTTTTTTTTTTTTTTTGAGATGTTTTTGTTCACCCACCATACTTTCCATCCTAAGTAAACAATCGATAGTTCCCTGTATGGTCACATATTTATGTATTCACCACCATCACCACTATCTAAATAAGGACATCTACATTTCTTCCAGAAAGAAGGATGAAGAGTCAAAGAAAGTAGAGAGACAAAAGAAAAAGAAAAAGAAATAAAAAAACATGACAGTTGAAAAGCAACAAAAAGAAAAAATTAAACTAAAGTAGAATAAAAGAGTCAGACAACATCACTAATGCCAAGAGCCCCATACCTCTCCCTTATGTCCCCCTCTTGCAGGCATTTAACTTTAGTATATTGCCTTTGCTACATTAAAGGAAGCATAATACAATGTTTCTGTTAACTGTAGTCTCTAGTTTGCATTGATTGTATTTTCCCCCCAATACCACCTTATTTTTAAAACCTTGCAAGGTCAACATTCATTTATTCTCCCTCATGTAAAAACATATTTGTACATTTTATCACAATTGTTGAGCACTCTAGGTTTCACTGAATGATACAGTCTCAGTCTTTATCTTTCCTCTTTCCTTCAGGTGTCCCACATGCTCCTAACCTTCCTCTTTCAACCATCCTCACAGTCATCTTTGTTCAGTGTACTTACATTGCTGTGCTACCATCATCCAAAATTGTGTTCCAAACCTCTCACTCCTCTCTTTTCCTATCTGTCTGTAGTGCTCCCTTTAGTATTTCCTGTAGAGCAGGTATCTTGTTCACAAACTCTGTCATTGTCTGTTTGTCAGAGAATATTTTAAACTCTCCCTCATATTTGAAGGACAGTTTTGCCAGGTATAGGATTCTTGGTTGGTGGTTTTTCTCTTTCAATATCTTAAATATGTCACACCTTCTTGCCTCCATGTTTCTACTTAGAAATCTGCACATAGTCTTATCAAGCTTCCTATGTGATGGATTGTTTTTCTCTTGCTGCTTTCAGGATTCTCTCTTTGTCTTTGACATTTATAATCTGATTATTAAGTGTCTTGCCATAGGCCTATTTAGATCTATTTGGTTTGAGGTATGCTGCACTTCTTGGATCTGTAATTTTATGTCTTTCATAACAGATGGGAAATTTTCATTGGTTATTTCCTGTATTATTGCTTCTGCCCCTTTTCCCTTCTCTTCTCCTTCTGGGACAGCCATGACACTACATTGATGTGTTTCATGTTGTCATTCAATTCCCTGAGACGTTGCTCATATTTTTCCATTCTTTTCCCTATCTGTTCTTTTGTGTGTAGAATTTCAGGTGTCTTGTTATCCAGTTTCTGAGTGTTTTCTTCTGCCTGTAAAGTTCTGTTGTTGAATGTCTCCATTGTGCTTTCATCTCTTGTGTTGTGCCTTTCATTTCCATAGATTCTGACAGTTGTTTTTTCAAACTTTTGATTTCTACTGTATGTTTGCCCAGTGTTTTCACTATACCCTTCCTCTCTTTTGCCTTATCTTCCCTAAACTTGTTGAATTGATTTATCATTAGTTGTTTAAATTCCCGTATCTCAGTTGAAGTGTAAGTTTCCTCCTTTTACTGGGCCATATCTTTGTTTTTCTTTGTTTAGGTTGTAGTTTTCTGTTCTCTAGGCATCTGGTTTCCTTGGTTACCCCAATAAGGTTTTCCCAGACCAGAACGGGCTCAGGTCTCAGAAGGAGGCAATATTCAGTATCAGGTTTCCCTGAGGGTGTGTCTTAGAAGATTGGCACACCCTGTGAGGCCTCTAGTTGCTGTGCTCTTCCTAACCTGCCCAGCAGTTGGCACCTGTGAATCTGTTGCTCCTGACTGGTATAAGGAGGTGTGAACTCCTTAGTTTCTGTTTTGACTGTTTCCTCCCAGGCCCTGTGGTCTGGTTCTAAATGGAAGGTCAGTAGCAGAGCTGGGCACCACCTCCTTTCTCTTAGGGAAGATACACCCCCTAGGGAGTTATCATCTGCATTTAGATAGCTTCTTTGTCTCTCTGACTCTACTGTCTCCACCCTTGTCTGGGTCAGAGTTCTGTGAACTGAAAATGGCTGAGGTTTTATCCACTGAGCGGCTCAGGTTGAGAGAAAGAAAAAGGGACAGACTGCCCCCTTTCAGAGCCAGTCCATGGACCCCCAATTTCACTCATTGGCCAGTGGTAACACTTGGTCTTCTGGTTTCCCCCTCCCAGGACAGCAGAGTCTTCTGGTTCTTTAAGGTCAGTCATCACTAAAAGCCTCTGTCTGCTTGTTGGGGGTTTGTAGCTTATATTCAGCAGTCCACACTTGTTAATTAAAGCTCCAGTTGGAGCACAGCTGGGCTATATTCGCTTGCTCGGAGAGAGCTGTGCTGCTTTCTACCACAGCGAAGTTTTGCTGCTTAGCCTGCCATGGGGGGAGAGGCTCTCAGTGCAGTTCCACAGCCTTACTTACAGATTCTATGCTGTGATATCAGGCATTCCTCCCAATCCAGGTTGGTGTATGATGTGTGGGCAGTCACGGTTGTCTCCCATCAGTCATTCCAAATTATTTACTAGTTGTTCCTGGTTGTTTATTAGTTGTTCCAGGGGACTGACTAAATTACATTCCTCTCTATGTCACCATCTAGCCCCTCTTATCTCCACCTATTTAAAGTTGACAGCCCAGAAAGGTTGTGCCATAGGAGGGTGATTTAGTTTGCAATAGCTGACAAATTGCAGTATACCAAAACTGGGTTGGCTTTTACAATGGGGATTTATTAACTTACAAGCTTACAGTTCTGAGGCTGTGAAAATGTCCAAATCAAGTCATCGAGGTGATGTTTTCTCCCCAAAGACTGGCTACTGGTGATCCTGGACTCCTCTCTCACATTATGAGGCATGTGGTGGTGTCTTCTGGTTTCTCCCTTCTCTCCCTGTTTGTTTGCTCTCAGCTTCTGGATGCTACATATGTGGCTTTCTCTCTCAGCTTCTGTGTCTTTCTGAATTCCATCCTCTCATAAAGGACTCCAATAAGAGGATTAAGACCTATCCAGAGCATGCCTCAATTGAACTAACCTAATCAAAAGGTCCCATCCACAATAAGTTTACACCCACAGGAATGGATTTGCTTTAAGAACATGACCTTCTGGGGTCCTTAAAGCCTCCAAACCATCACAAAGGATTACAATAGCCCTACAGAAGGGCTATCGAAAACCCACCCAAATAGAGCCGAAAACTAAGCCTCAATAGGATCAAGCCGTTTCTCCAGTGAGTTAACCACCCATGAATACAAAATTCAATGATCTTCATAGGAAGACAAGAACATCCAGATTCTCAATAACACAGCATCCAAAATATACTGCAGACAATAAACAATTACTAGATGTGTGAAGACACAAAATAGTAATATGTAATCATGAAAAATATCAGATAAAAACACAATCTCAGAGATAACATTCATTTAAAGTGATTTCTTGAATATCTATGCTTTAATTCAGCATGAATTGATTTAATAATTTAGCTCTGAGAAGGCAATCTTATTTCTTTACTCACTACTCCTTATTAAGAGCAAGCTCAACTTGTTGAAAAATATAGGATCTTCATAGTCGCCCAAGCAATATTTCACAAATAGTACAATAAATTGTCCCAACAACTTTGAAGTTAATTTAGAACCTTAGAATATTTAAATGACTTCTCAGAAAATTGCTAACTCAACCTTTATTAGGAAGCCTCTCAATGGGAACATAAGGTTGTGAGAGGCTACAATCTGAACCATCACTTTATGGAGGCTAAGTTCATGCACTTTGTGAAATACCTAACATCCCTGAGAGGGCCAGCATGTTAGATCAATAATGTCTCCAAGGCAAAATGGATGTCAACCATCTATTGTAATCCTATTAGAGGTTTAGCCACTTTTGATTCTTTAATTGTCAAGATTAAATTAATTCATCTTCTCCTCCCCTGACACAATGTATAGATGTAGAGAATATAGTGATCTGGGGAAGTTTTCCAGCTAAGAGGAAGGTGGCAGAGTTTAACTCTCACTGCTCCCAAGAAACAATATGGGGTGGGGGGGAGAGAATGGATTTTGGAGCCAAACAATTGTGTGTTTGAAACTTGCCTTTATCCCCATGTTACCTTCATCAAGTTACTTAATTTCTTTGAGTCTCAGTTTCCTCAACTATAAACCTACATTGTAAAGTTATTGTGAGGATTCAAGCTAATATTATTTAATATTTATGCAAAGAATTAGTTTTTTTCTTGCTATGGATTTCTGCATTCAGTAAATATTAAAAGCATACTATAAACTAGGCATAGTTCTAGCCTCTAGGGATATAGCAATGAACAAATACTCAAGGAGCTTAACTCTAGTGAATCAGGTTGTAATAAAATACAGCAGAAGAAAAATACAGCAGAGTAAGGTGAAGGACAGGGGTAGGAAACAGTGCTATTTTGTACAGGTAATCAGAGAGGTCTCTGATAAAAAGATACTTGAGCAGAGAGATCGGAATGAAGTGAGGGAATGAAGTTAGGAAGTTGTCTGTAGAAGGGACCATCCGTCCCTCCTGATGTAATAGGATATTCCCCATGTACTTCACATGGCAAAGAGACAGTAAGGAGCTATCATAGCTGGAGTACAGTGAGGGAAGGAGAGCAAGAGGAGAAGAGATGAGGGGAGGGGGTGCATGAGCAATTATTATGGATCCTGAAGGCCATAGTAAGGTTTTGGGATTTTATGCCAAGTGAGTTAGTAAACTTTAAGAGGGTTTTATGAAAAGAAATAGCATGTTCTGACATTTTTAAAAGAACCTTCTGACCTCTGCATAGATAATAGATCATAAGGGCACAGAGAAGGTAGGGAGATCAGCTATTGTATACACTCAAATGCTGGACATTTAATCTATTAAACAGTCATATCTTCTTCTATTTTAATCTGTTAAAATAGTAAATAAAATAACTATATGAATTGATTTTTTACATTAAATTATTCTTGCATTCCAGGAGCAAACATGAACTGGTAATGATAAATTTTATAATACATCACGGGGTTCAGTGTGCCGATATTTTGTTAAGAATTTTTGCATATGTGCATTCACAAATTACATTGGTCCATAATTTCCCTCTTTTTTTGGTATTATCCTTGATTGTTTTGGTGTAAGGGTTATGCCAGCTAGCATTAAAAGATGATTTGGGGGCATTTCTTTTTTCTTTTCTCTAAAACATTTTGCAATTGGATTTATGTATTCTACAAATGTTGCCAGAAATAGCTTATCAACCATTTGGGGAGTGGTAGGGGGGTGCCAGTAGATGCTTTAAAATCTATTATTTTCTATTTCTTGTTGAGATAATTTTCATATTGTGTTGGAAAACTAACTAGAGAACAATTCGTATAATTCTTTATTACAAAATGCCAGCCACAAGTAGGTCCTAAAGGAGCATTGTAATTTGCAGAAAGAGAGTGGGATGTTTTGTAGGGCTTTAGCAGGAGAGAGGTTGGTGAAATTCAGCTATTTTGGGGAAGTGTTCTTGCCAAGGCTTTAGCACCCCTGTTTGGGCATCTGGATTTTTATCGAAAGGAACAGTTGGGGGTTAAAGTCATGTGCAAGAATGGGTGGAAAAGAGCAGCTACAGGAGCAAGAACATGTGGAAGCCACAGTGGAAAGCCTCTGTCCACCAGAGACCTTCAGAATATGTTACAGTTTTCTAGAAAATTGCCCATTTCATCTAAGTTTTCATATTTATTGACATAAATGTGTCCCTTGTAATCCTGTGTTACATTTTACAATCTCGTCTATATCTGTTATGGTGCTCCTTTTTCACTCTTAATACTGTTAAACTGTGCTTTCTATGTTGTTTCCTTGATCATCTTGCTAGATAGATGTCTATTATACTAGCTGATTTTTTTAAAATTTATTTTGAAATAAATTGAAACTTACAGGAACAGTTACAAAAACAATACAGACCCCATATGTAGAACTCCAGCATACCCTGACCCCCTCCCCCAATACCCCGATCCACCAACTTTAACATCCTGTCACACCACCATTTCTTTCTTTCCCTCCCTCCCTCCCTCCCTCCCTATCTATCATCCATCATCTATTGCTCTGTCCTCTGAACATATGAGAGCAGGCTGCTCACATCCTTGGACATACACTATAATACACATATACACTTCCCATGAACAAGAACATTCTTTTATGCAATCCCATTAAGCGCAACCAAGAAGTACAAGAGATTCAACAATGATACAAAGTTTACATTCTATATTTCCTTTACCTTATGTCTCAACTGTGTCCCTTTGAGCCACCTGTCCTCTATCCTCCAATTCTATCCAAGTTCATCCTTGACATTCAATCATCATCTATTTAGACTGTCTTTTTTTTTTTTTTTCAGTTGTGGAAACATATATACAGCCTAAATCTTCCCGTTCCAACCCCTCCCTAGCATTCCTTTAGTGGGATTAATCACATTTAGAATGTTGTAATGCTATCACCTTCCCACCATCCATTACTAGAAATTTCCCTTCACCCCAAACAGAAACCCTACACTCACTTCTTAACTCCCCATTGCCCCTTCCCCCACTTCTCAGAACCCCTACTCTACTTTTCATCTCTATGGTCATATTCTCTGATAATTTCTTTGTGTTTACTGTGGGGCTTAAAATTAACCTCTTAAATCCATAACAATCTTGTTTTTCTTTGATACCAACTTAAATTCAATAGGACACATAAACTATGTTCCTATACTCCATCATTCCCCCACGTTTATGTAATTCTTGTTAAAAATTACATATTTTACATTAAGTCCAAAACGACTGATTTATCATTACAGTTTATATATTTTAGATCCTGTAGGAAGTAAATAGTGGAGTTACAAATCAAAAATACAGTAGTATTGGTATTTATATTTACCATGTGATCTTTACTGGAAATCTTTATTTCTTCATGTAGTTTCAGTCAATTGTTTAGTGTCCCTCCCTTTCAGCCTGCTCAACTCCCTTTAGCATTTCTTTCTTATTGGACTGATTTGCTGGTGATGAAATCCCTCAGCTTTTGATTATCCAGGAATATTTTCATCTCTCCCTCATTTTTAACCTCCAATTGTTTGTGATTTCTCCAAGTCTCTGATGGTTATTGACTTCTATTTGTATTCCATTGTGGTCAGAGAATGTGCTTTGAACAAATTCATTTTTTTTTTTTTTTAATTTATTGAGGCTTGTTTTATGTCCCAGCATACGGTCCATTCTGGAGAAAGATCCGTGATTACGAGAAAAGAATGTGTGTCCCAGTGACCTGGGATGTAATGTTCTATATATGTCTGGTAAAATTCTCTTTATCTCTCTCTCCTTTCTTTGTTTCTCTGTCGGTAGGGCTCTCTTTAGTATCTGAAGTAGGGAAGGTCTTTTACTAGCAAAATCTCCCAGCATTTGTTTGTCTGTGAAAAATTTAAGCTCTACCTCAAATTTGAAGGACAGTTTTGCTGGATAAAGTATTCTTGGTTGGAAATTTTTCTCTCTCAGAATTTTAAGTACGTCATGCCACTGCCTTCTCACCTCCATGTTGGCTGCTGAGTGGTCACTATTTGGTCTTATGTTGTTTCTTTTGTATGTGGTGAATTGCTTTTCTCTTGCTGCTTTCAGAACTTGCTCCTTCTCTTCAGTATTTGACAGTCTGATCAGAATATGTCTTGGAGTGGGTTTATTTGGATTTATTCTATTTGGAGTTCACTGGGCATTTATGCTTTGTGTATTTATCTCGTGTAGAAGGTTTGGGAAGTTTTCCCCAACAATTTCTTTGAATACTCTTTCTCGAACTTTACCCTTCTCTTTCCCTTCTGGGACACCAATGAGTCTTAAATTTGGACCTTTTATTTTATCTATCATATCCCTGATATCCATTTCAATTTTTTCGATTTTTTTCCCCACTCTTTTGTTCTTTCATTTTCCGTTCTGTGGTCCTCAAGGATGCTGAGTCATTGTTCAACTTCCTCTAATCTTGTATTCTGAGTATCCAGAGTCTTTTTAATTTGGCCAACAGTTTCTTTTATTTCCATAAGATCTTCTATTTTTTTATTTACTCTTGCAATTTTTTCTTTATGCTCTTCTAGGGTCTTATTTATGTCCTTTATATCCTGTGCCATGTTCTCATTGTCTGTCTTTAGATCTTTGATTAATTGCTCCAAGTACTGTGTTTCTTCTGATATTTTGATTTGGGTGTTTGGGTTTGGGTTCTCCATTTTATCTGGTTTTATCATATGCTTTAAGATTTTCTGTTGTTTTTAGCCTCTTAGCATTTGCTTTACTTGATCTCTATCTTGTCAGAACTACATCTTGATGGCATGCACTTCCTCTTACCAACCAGCAGATGGCGTCCATGAGTCACCTATTCCCCTCAAGTCAGTTCTCCCCAACTTTGTCTTTGTGGTGTGTGGGGATCTGATTCTTTTGGGGTTCAATTGGTGCACTAAATTTGGGTGTGTTGTTGGTGCTGTATGCCCTGAATGTGGGGCATGTGTCTGGGTGGTTAGGGAGGCAGGGCAGCTTTAATAATCAAACCTCCCAGGTGTTCCCAGAGATTTAATGCTGTTGCAAGAGTCTAAGCCTTCATTTCAGTCTTCCCACAGATTGTCTCTGCTGCTGACCCTCAAGACCTTGGTATTGCCACAGGGTCCCTGGGATTTCGAGCGGGTCTCCCTTCCCAGATGTGCTCTTCCAGGACCTCTGCTGAGGGAAGGCTGTGCCACAACACAAGTGCGCACGGGCCTCCAGGGAAGCCCTGGGCTGCCAGGCCATGCAGGGGCATTCCCAGCCTGCTTTAAAGATGGTTGAATGGGACACATTAACTTCCCCCTTTTCGCACAGCTCCACCCTTCCAGCTCCAGGACAATCAGCCGTGGGTGTATTAAAGGCCACTGTCCACAGTAGATGTTGTGGCATGTGTGCAGTGCTACAGGAAAGACTCCCCGTCACACTGGGTTTCTTGGTGCGGCTCTGGGCTGTGGGTCCAGCCCAGGCAGGAGTGTCCCCAGCCTGCCGGGGAGATGGCTGCAAGGGGTACGGGTTTTTTCTCCTTTTGGCTCCCCTCTGCTCCCCTGGTCCCGATACAATCAACAGCGGATGTGGGAAGGGGTAATGTCTACGCCAGACACTGAGGTGTTGGCCCAGCCAACTCCCGCCATGCTTCACTGTGCGGCTCTCCCTGTCATATTCGCAGCTGCTCCCAGGCTTTTTTTTCTTTTTTTTTTAAAAGAACTAGTCCATCTCCAAACACCAGCCCACCGTTTCCCCACTCTGCAGTACGGCCGCTGGAATTTCAGCTGGCTCACTCACTCGTTTCAGAATGCAGACTCCCAGCTTCACCAAATGCACAGTCCCTGTGGATTTAGCAGACCTTGTCTGGCTGGTGCATCGCTGGAAGTTGTGTTCTGAGTCACTTTCTGGTTTTTATCTAGTATTTTTCATGGAGGTGTTTTTTTGCCATGTCTCACCTAGCCGCCATCTTAGGTTCTCCTCACTAGTTGATTTTTAAAAGCAGCTTTTGAAATTATGCCTCAATAAATCTGTCAAAATTTTTTAAACAATTAAAAAGAAGCTGCTTTTAATTGTATTGATCCTCTCAATTCAATTTTAGTTTTGAATAAAATTTGTCTCAGCTATTATCTGTTTCCTATTTTGTGTTCTGTGGGTTGATTCTTTTATTCTTTAATTTTTTTTATTTGGATGCATAGCTCATTAAAATTCAGTTTTGCTTCTTTTCTAATGTAAGCATTTAAGATCATAAACTTACCTCCAAGTATGCTTTAGTTGCATCTCACAATTTTTTGCCATCAAGTACTTTCAGTTTTATTTAATATTAAATACTTTCTAAATTACATTATTATTTCTTTTTGACCCATAAGCTATCTGTTAATTCATAAACTGTGAAAGGATTGATGTTTTATTCTACTTGCAAGCTAACATGTATGTATATGTATGTATATTGACAGAAGAACAAAAGACTCTCTGAGTCATGGGATAGATGGTTTATCACTCACAGCAAAACAACAGCCAGAGCAATATTGTAGGTCAGTTCTCCACATCTCAATTTCTATATGAAGGCAAGATATTGACCTGTATGTGCAATGGGTTGCCCCAAAGGAAAGAAACTCAGAAATTACAAGGTCTGGGTTTATCAGGCTGCAGGTACATTCACCCATTCTTTTCTCCAGACAGAGAGAGAGAGAGATTACTAATTATACTAGAATGTAAACAAATCTTTTACAGGAAGGGGGAAAGGCACAGCTTTATCTTTACTATCCTGGGATGTCTCTAGGAAAGTACAGCTCTAAATTTCTTCAGAGATATAGTCTATCTCTATTTTCAAGACTGTTTGATAGTGAAACATACCCTTCTCTCAGAAAGCTCAGACCATGCAGGAATGTGAAAAATCCTTGAATTCCTCCCAACACTGTTTAGTAGTATGTTTTCTTAATTTCCAAATATATTGAGCTATTTAAATTATTTATTATTATTATTTCAAAATTAATTGTGTTCAGATTATAGGCATACATGATATAAATCATTTCTTTTGTGTGGTGATTTTCTTGTGACGTAAGATGTGGTCATGCTTTATAATTGTTCCACATATATTTTTTTAAAAAAACCTTTATCTTAACTGTTGGGTAAAGGGAGATATTCATATTGTAACAGATTGAATCATGTGCCAACAAAATATGTGTTCTTAATCTTAATCCACATTTTTGTGTATGAACCAATTTGTGACTAGAATTCTTTGAAGATGTATTAGCAGTTAATATGGACTCCAGTTAATGTGGAGTCCAGTTAATGTGGACTCATTTGTGAATAGGATCTTCTGAGATTCTATTTAGGTGTGGCCAGACTGAATTAGGATGGGCCTTAACTCATATTACTGGAGGCCTTATAAAGAGATGCCAGAAGTCAGAGAAAGCCACTGGAGGAGACCAAAAATATTACCATGTGATGAGGGCAGAGTTGAAAGTCACAGAACTCCAAGGACTGCAGCAAGCCAGCACCAGAATGCTACAGACTCCAAGAGGAAGCATGGCCTTGCTGGGACACCTTGATTTAGAACTTATGGCCTCTAAAATAATGAACCAGTAAGTGTTTGTTGTTTAAGTCAACCCATTGTACAAAATTTGTCAAAAGAGCTCTGGCAAACTAGGACAGTTTTTTGTACTGGAAGGTGGATACAGCTACTACAAATATCTAAAAATGTGGAAGTGGTTTTGGAATTGGATATTGGTAGGGGCTGGAAGAATTTTTAAGCTCTTGAAAGAAAAACCTAGATTTCTTTGAAGAGACTTTGCTAGAGACATGGATATTAAAGCTGTTTCTGGTGAGGGCTCAGAAATAAGTGAGGACTGCAGAGAAAGTTTCTATCATCCTAGAGAATACACGTATTGTCACAAACAGAATGTTGGTAGAAATATGAATGTTAAAGATGTTTCCAGTGAAGCCTTAAAAGGAAATCATGTTATTGGAAACTGGAGGAAAAGTGATAGTTGTTATAAAGTGGTAGAGAACTTGGTGAAATTGTGTTTTGATGTACAGGAGACAAAATTGAAAGCAATGAACTTGGATATTTAACTGAGATTTCCAAGCTAAGTGTAGGAAGTATTAGCCTGATTTCTCCTTGCTGCTTATAGTAAGATGGGAGAGGAAAGGGTTAAACTGAGGACTGATCTGTTAAAGGCAAAGAAGCCAGAAACTGATGATTTGGAAAATTCTCAGCCTATCTGGATGGCTTTCACCGGAACTAGGTGAAAGTAGCTCTACCAAGGTCCTCTGTAACTTCCAGGAGGTGAGCTTCCAGGGAATGGGGCTCTGAGTGAGGGTATTGCTAAACTACCCTTTGCTGAGAGAGTTGTCATGATATATATATATTCACTAGAATAAAAACTTTATTTTGTTTTTCATTTATCTGAGTATCTAGCAATTACTTAGATATTTCATGTTTTTAAGGATTTATCAATTTTGTCTTTACGTATTTGGTGGCCATTTTATTATGTACATTTAAGTTTAGGATTTTTAAATGTTCCTAAATAATATTATAATATTGTCTTTCCCTTTATCACCAATAATGTATTTTGCCTTAAAGCCTGCCTTGTTTGATGCTAATATACACACATTTTTTGGTGTATCTTTTTCTATCCTTTTACTTTCAACTTGTCTTTATGTTTAAAGTATTTTTGTGACAAATAGCACATAGTGATACATTTTAATCCAATCATATAATCTCAGTCTCAAAGTGTGATTTTCAGATTGTGGTCTTGGGGATCTTAGAAGTTCCCAAGGACAGTTTCAGGGTTCTGTGGAGTCAAAACTGTTTTAAAATAATACCAAGACATTATTTGTCTCCATCACTTTCATTTCATGAAGGTACAGTAGAGTATTCCAGAGGCTAAATTATGTGTGATAATGCAAAAAATTAAATGCAGAAACAGATATGCAAATCCAACCAGACAGTAAAGCCAGACATTAATGAGATTTGCAATAATGCAAAACAATACCACTCTTTTCAATAAATTTTGTTTGTTTTGGAAAACAGTTATTTTTTCACAAAAAATTATGTTAATGTGTAATAAATAGGTTTATTACTGTTATAGTAAATAAATTAATAAATATTTTTTAAATTTCCTGGTTTATCTTCTAATATGATAACTTGTGATAGCTATAATCCCTATAAATAAAATATCTTTGGGGCCCTTAATAATATCTAAAATTTTAAGAGTTTTGAGGTCACAAATTTGGGAGCCATAGCGTTATATTTTTAAAAAGGCACCCCTGACTAATTTTATACTTTATTAAATCAGTATAACTGCCTTTCTTTTGAACAGTTTGAAGAACAGGATGCCCATGGCTTCATGCCATGTTGACACTTGTTTGGTGATTTAACTCGGGTAGAATTCCAAATTTTCTCAGCATTGCTATCTCTCTTCAATAGCTGTGGTAGTTATTAAATCTTGGGGATTTAATCATGATATTTGTATTGTCTGCTGATGCTAAGTCGTTGTGTAAATGTTTCCTCATGTGCTGTGTAATGTAAATTGCAGGTGTATCTTCACTGGGACTTAGGTCCCTCCAGAGATGTGCGGTTTTGCTCCTTTCAAGTGCTCCAGGGCAACCACTGCCTGATCCATGTTAACAAATCCTCAGAGGAAACAATTTTTCCACACTGATCCTATGCCTATACCAAGTTTCCTATCATCTCACTGTTCCAGTGAGTAGATTTTTTTCAGCCACCATTTCACTGAGGTGTACCCCAATGTATTAATTTCCTATGGCTGATGTAAAAAATCACAAAGTTATTGACCAAAAACGATACAAATGTATTGTCTTACAGTTATGGAGGCCAAAGTCTGAAGTGGGTCTCACTGGGCTACAATCAAGGTGTCTACAGGATGCATTCCTTTCTGGGAACTCTACTGGAAAATCTGTTTCCCCTTGTGATTACATGGGGCTCAATCAGATAAGCTTATTTCAAGTTCAGCTGGTTAGCAACTTTAATTCTCCCTGGCCACGGGGCATAAAATAGTCACAGGTTCCAGGGATTAAGAATGGATATATCTGAGGTGTGGTGATACTGCCTACCACACCTTAATTTCAGCTGAATGGAGTATTTTGGTTTCATAACCCCATCATAAGCAGGCCTTGTACCTGTATAACTGTTAAAACCCAAACTACTCCCTACTTCTCTCTTGCTACCTTTTTCCAGGACTCCAGCAAAATCATTTCACATATTTACTCCTCTGTTTTTCACCTCCCTGCAAGCTCCTCCCATTCCCTCACCCCCTTATCCACAAGCCCCTTTCATGACTCATGAGGGTTTTCCAATGTTGTTGCAATTTCAGCTATGCTCTTTCCAAAAAAAAAAAGTTGGAAAAACAACAACTTTTTATTGTGTTTATATAATTCAAACTTTACCATTTAACTACTTTCAAATGCACATATTCAGTGTTATTAATCACATTCGCAATATCGTTCTACCATGACCGGCATCCATTACCCAACTTTTTTTGTCACTCAAAGAAAAACTCTGTACCTATTAAGCAATAATTTACTTTTCCCATCACCGCCACTCCCCACCTGCCATCCTGTGGTAACCTGTAATCTACGGTCTCTATGGTTTTGCATATTCTAATTATTTAATGTAGGTGAGATCATACAATATTTGTCCTTTTGTGACTGGCTTATTTCTCTCAACATGATGTCTTCAAGTTTTATCCATGTTGTAGCATATACCAAAATGTCATTCCTTTTTACAGCTAATAATATTCCATCGTATGTATAGACTACAGTTTGTTTTTTAAATTGTGTATTTTAATTTTTGATATTTTGTATTGGGAAGACTTTTAGATTACCTAATCTATCACTTGTCAAAGTATCCTCTAAAAATTATTTTCAATCTTTTGACTTCTTTAGAAACCAAGCATACTATGTGATTGGCAAATAGGAGACCTAGATGTGCCTCTACTTGTTCATCTTTTTAAAGTTTATTCAACTTTGATCAAAATATAGTAAGCTGGAGAAAAAGAAATTGTCATGATAAAAGCTTGGATTATTGGCCTATTGCAGTATTTCTCATAGTGATCTTAGTAGAACTAGTTCCAAAATAGAATAACATTGGAAAAAAATTGCCTCAAGATCAAGTTAGTAAAATGTATTAAACTAGATTAAACAGCTTTCTTAACTGCAGGACTTATATACTAATGTGCATGCTGAATCTCAAAGAAAGCATGTCTCAATTTCTTGGAGGATCATATAGGATGAAATCTTCAGAGACACACTCCCCTTTTGGAAACCCTGAAATGCTAAATATGCTTTTAGATTTAAAGATCAAATCTCCAATTCTTCCAAGAAGTTATATTAGACCTAAGCTGTTACCATATCTGGACAATCACATATAAGTGAATCTGTGATTTACAGAATTAATGATGTGCTCTGATTCTTGGTAGGTACAATATTACGAAATTTTAAAGAAAGGTAAAATTTGACTTTATTTTCATTTGGAAATATCAACATTGTCTCTGATACTTATATGTCAGTACTCATAAAAAAATCGGAATATTTGTATACTTTGGTATGCAAGACTCTGGGTGTATGGAAAAAGAATTAGAAATCTCAATACAGAAGGGAAAATACACATTAAAGGAATAAGTTTTCCAGAGCCACAGAGTCATATTTTTTCCATAGTGATTATACCAAAATAACTTATCAGAAATCCCTGGCCACTTTAAATTAATGGAAATATTGAAGAGAACATTAAAGTCTCATTAACCTAGATGGTGATTTATGGATTATGTTTAATAGCCTAAGTATTCTCCCATCTGTTTATAAATATATCTTCAGAGTTTCCAAATTAATTTTAATAATTCCAGCTTCAAATGGAGTTTTTTTCACACACAAAAAAACTTCTTACAAGAATTTGTGATATTTCTGTGGGAAATTCCCTGAAGTTTCATATAATTGAATTTTGCTCAGAAATACAAAAACAAAGAGACCATTAAAATAGATGTAAGTATAAAAGGAATAGAAATGATTTCATCAGAAATTATACAGTTCACTATTTGTCCAGGGGCTGGTTTTCCAGTTTGTAGATTATGGGTCATATATTCTTCTCCTGATTTTGTCTACCAATTTGTCATCTTTATGAATTAACAACTATGTCAAAGTGTGGATGAGAGGGGAGTACAAAACTGAATATTTTTAAAAATCACAAATATTTGAGTAGGATGGGTGCTCTGAGTTGACCTATTGGAACAATGTCATTTACAAATGAAGAAACTTATGGCAGGTAAGGTAAGATTTACCAAAAGTCATAGCCAGTTAGTGGTTCCATCCCCACTGTGAGAGTTTCAGTCCCCCAATCTAGAGCAATTACTTATTAATTTCCTTTAATGTGCTGTTGAGGATTTTCAGTAGCGATAGATAGATGATAGATACATGACTGATAGATAAATAGATCGATTGATGTAGCTAGGCAGACAGACCACTGCCCTTCCCCCAAATATTTCATTCGTGTGTGTGTGTACGTGCATATGACTGATCCCCCAAAATTTCAAATCTGAGTCTATGTGAGAATCAAGTATTGTGCTTTATGAGCTATTAGTTATTCCCCTACCCAAACAAATTGTTTTGTCTCTTTTTTTCATCCCCATCCATTTCTATTCTTCTTTCAATCTCTCAGTTTCTGCATCATTTAAATTTTAATCAATTCCATTCTCAAAAATGACTAAAACTCAAAATTCAAATGACCTTGTAAGAAATCTCATTTCGTGATAATTTCAACCAGGCAATAGCAAACAGTCACTACGTTGTTCCACATTGTTCTAAAAGAATTCCTTATTTGCAGAACACATGACTGCAATTAGTCACATTCCTTTAAGAAGGGAGACAGCACTCACACTAAGAGTATCCCCTTGGCCTTAAGGTTTTTGTATTAAATTTTAATATGGTGATGGTTATACCTCCCTCTTAGGGATATCATGAGAATTAAGTGAAATAATGGTCCAACTGTGCCTAGCTCAGAGCCTGCGGTGGTGGTCAAAATAATATTGCTTTACTTACTTCCTTGCTTTCAATTGTGTAATTATTTCAATCCCATAAAAACAGAAAAAATCTGTTTGGTTAAAATATACTGAAAAGCTGTAAAAGTAGATGAAAAATTATGTTACTCACTTCAAATTATATTCTCCTAGCTACTCAGGAATTCAAAATGGGTTGATGAAACAAAAATGAAATGAAAATGATACAAAGAAATGTCATACATTTTTGTGCTCACTTGGAAGAAATAAGACAAATTATGCTAAGGCTCTAGGGTTTGTCATTGAAAGCCCAAGCTACTTTTCTTTTTCAGTGCCAGAAAGTAATTTGGGGGAAACAATTAGATAATTCAGAGGCAACACAGATGCAATTAGTTTTCATTAGCTCTATTTTTAATCAGGCATTCAACATACATTTATTGAGCACCTGCTATGTAATAGCACTGGGAGAGTTGTTAAGGGGATGTTACAGATTGAATTGTGTCTTCCACAAAGTCATGCTCAAGTCCTTGTCCTGGGGGTGTGAACTCATTTCTACATAGGATTTTTGAAGAACCTATTCAGATGAGACCAACTGAATTAGGGAGTGCCTTAATCCAATATGACTGGAGTCCTTATAAGAAGTAGGAGTGAGGAATAGACAGAAGGAGACACATTGTCATTTGACAGGGGCAGACACTGAGTTATGGGTTGCTGGCAAGCCACCACCAGAGTGCTACAGACTTTGCAGAAAGCATGGCCTGCTGATACCTTGATTTTGGAACAAAACTGTGAAACAATAAATTCATGTTGTTTAAACCAACCAGATTGTGATATTTGTGATAGAAGCCCTAAAAAACTAAGACAGGGAATGGAAAAATAAACAAGAAATTGTGTCCTCAGAAAACTAGAAAATTAGAGGCAGGTAAGAAGGGAGCCATGCTTTTGGCAGCCTCTCAGAGCCAATGTGGATAGTGCTAGAAATAGGTGAGTGGTTACAGTTTGGAAGGAAGGAGACAGTAGGGATAGAGACAACAATGATCTAATTGTTGACTGTCATAGTGGTTATATAGAGATCAATTTGCATTAGCTCATTGATCTACACTTTAGTATTTTGTGCACTTCCCTGTATGTATGACCCACTTCAACGTAAACAAGTAAAAGACCATCATTATAAGATCATGCTTAGGTATTTAATCATGCTTAGGTCCTTCAGTTTAACAAACTTCTTCTCCATACCGGTCACTGCATTAGATGCTGGAATTTCTGCCTTCCCCAGGCATATAATCTATTAATAATATGTCGCAAAATCTACTAATATATGGGGAAACTCAAGAATTTAGTACTTATGTTGAAAGCCACCAACTAGCTTAGTAAAGGAAGATTATTTTAACTCTGAATAGTAAATGGAAACCCAATTATAATTAGTGTTAGTTTTTCTCTGGTGATCCTTCTGGTGTGAGTTTTAAACTTGTTAACTAGACTGCAAACAAACTCCTTGAGGTTAGAGGCCATGTTTCATTCATCTCTGAATCTGCTGTTTCCAGATCAAGTTCTGGCTAAGAGACATAAGTATATATATTGGATGAAAAAAAACGAGTCAAGCTATATAGACCATCTTCTTTAATATGTTTTGTTATATATTTAACTTTTCCTTTTTACATATAAGATCAAAAGCAGAGTTTCAATTCTTGAAATTTTATTTTAAAACATTAAATATCATGCATAAATTTAGTGCTTGATAATACTTTCATAACTGTTAAAAATCCATTGCTAACTTTCAATTTTTTAATTTAGAGTGATACAAATACTTATTGAATTTTAGCACTAGAAGGATTTATAGTTTAGTACAACTTCCTCATGTTTTTTAGATGAAAAAAGTGAAGCCCTTAGAAGTTTAACAACTTAACTAATGTTGACTGAGTTTATTAAAAAGATAATGGACAGAGGAACCTAAGATGGTGGCTAAGTGAGACAGGGAAAAAAACACCTCCGTCAAAAATACTAGATAAAAACCAGAAAGTGACCCAGAACACCAGTTCCAGTGATGCACCAGCCGGACAAGGTCTGCTAAATCCACAGGGATGGTGCATTTGGTGAAACTGGGAGCCTGCATCCTGAAACGAGTGAGTGAGCCACCTGAAAGTCCAGCGGCTGCGCTGTGGTGTGGGGAAACCATGGGTTGGCATTTGGAGATGGACTAGTTCTTTTAAAAAAAAAACCTGGGAGCAGCTGCAGCTATGACGGAGAGAACTGTGCAGTGAAGCATGGCAGGAGCAGGCTGTACCAACGCCTTGGTGTCTGGCGTGGAGGACAGCCCTTCCCACATCCACTGCTGATTGTCTCGGGGCCAGGGGGGCACAGGGGAGCCAAAAGGAGAAAGAAACCATGCCCCTTGCAGCCATCTCCCCAGCAGGTTTGGGACGCTCCTGCCCGGGGATGGACCCACAGCCCAGAGCTGTGCCAAAAAACCCAGTATGATGGGGAGTGTTTCCCGCAGCACCACCCACATGCCACAATATCAGCTGTGGACAGTGGCCTTTAGTGCACCCACAGCTAATTTTCCCAGAGCTGGGAAGGTGGAGCTGTGCAAAAAAGAGGAAATTAACATGCCTCATTCAACCATCTTTACATCAGGCTGGGAATGCCCCTGCATGGCCCGGCAGCCCAGGGATTCCCTGGAGAGCCAGCGCACACTTGTGACATGGCACAGTCTTTCCTCAGCAGAGGTCCTGGAAGAGCACAGCTGAGAAGGGGGGACTGCTCAGAAATCCCAGGGACCCTACACCAATACCAAGGACTTATGGGTCAACTGCAGAGACTATCTGTGGCAAGACTGAAATGAAGGCTTAGACTCTTGCAACAGCCTTAAATCTCTGGGAACACAGGGGAGGTTTGATTATTAAAGCTGCCCTGCCTCCCTAACACAAGCCCCACATTCAGGGCGGACAGCACCAACAACACACCCAAATTTAGTGCACCAATTGAACCCCACAAGAATCAGATTCCCACACACCACAAAGACAAAGTTGGGGAGAACTGACTTGAGGGGAATAGGTGACTCGTGGATGCCATCTGCTGATTAGTTAGAGAAAGTGTATGCCACCAAGCTGTAGATATGACAAATTAGAGACTGGTATTTTTTATAACCTGAAAGAACCCCATCAAGTAAAGCAAATGCCAAGATGCCAAAAACAACAGAAAATCTTAAAGCATATGATAAAACCAGATGATATGGAGAACCCAATCCCAAACACCCAAATCAAAATATCAGAAGAGACACAGTATTTGGCACAATTAATCAAAGAACTAAAGTCAAACAATGAGAGCATGGCACAGGGTACAAAGACATCAAGAAGAGCATGGCACAGGGTATAAAGGACATAAATAAGACCCTAGAAGAGCATAAATAAGAAATTGCAAGAGTAAATAAAAAAAAAGAAGATCTTATGGAAATAAAAGAAACTGTGGCCAAATTAAAAAGATTCTGGATATTCATAATACAAGATTAGAGGAAGTTGAACAATGACTCAGTGTCCTCAAAGACCACAGAACAAAAAATGAAAGAACAAAAGAAAGAATGGGGAAAAAATTGAAAAAATCAAAACGGATATCAGGGTTATGATAGATAAAATAAAACATCCAAATTTAAGACTCATTGGTGTCCCAGAAGGGGAAGAGAAGGGTAAAGGTCTAGAAAGAGTATTCAAAGAAATTGTTGGGGAAAACTTCCCAAATCTTCTACACAATATAAATACACATGTCATAAATGCCCAGCAAACTCCAAATAGAATAAATCCAAATAAACTCACTCCAAGACATATTCTGATCAGACTGCTAAATACTGAAGAGAAGGAGCAAGTTCTGAAAGCAGCAAGAGAAAAGCAATTCACCACATATAAAGGAAACAACATAAGACTAAGTAGTGACCACTCAGCGGCCACCATGGAGGCGAGAAGGCAGTGGCATGACATATTTAAAATTCTGAGAGAGAAAAATTTCCAACCAAGAATACTTTATCCAGCAAAACTCTCCTTCAAATTTGAGGAAGAGCTTAAATTTTTCACAGACAAACAATGCTGAGAGATTTTGCTAGTAAAAGACCTTCCCTACTTCAGATACTAAAGGGAGCCTTACCAACAGAGAAACAAAGAAAGGAAAGAGAGAGACAGAGAAATTTAACAGACATATACAACACATTACATCCCAGGTCACCAGGACACACATTCTTCTCTAGTGATCATGGATCTTTCTCCAGAATGGACCGTATGCTGGGATATAAAACAAGCCTCAATAAATTTTAAAATCTCTGACCACAATGGAATACAAATAGAAGTCAATAACCATCAGAGATTTGGGGAATTCACAAACACCTGGAGGGTAAAAAAGAGGGGGAGATGAAAACATTCCCAGATAATCAAAAGCTGAGGGGCTTCATCACCAGTAGGTCAGACCTATAAGAAATGCTAAAGGGAATTGAGCAGGCTGAAAGGAAGGGACACTAAACAATTGACTAAAACCACATGAAGAAATAAAGATTTCCAGTAAAGATCACATGGTAAATATAAATACCAATGCTATTGTATTTTTGATTTGTAACTCCACTATTTACTTTCTACAGGATCTAAAATACATAAACTATAATGATAAATCAGTGGTTTTGGACTCAATGTAAAATATGTAATTTTTGACAAGAACTATATAAAGGTGGGGGAATGGAGGAGTAAAGGAATATAGTTTATGTGTCCTATTGAATTTAAGTTGGTATCAAAGAAAAACAAGATTGTTATAGACTTAAGAGGTTAAATTTAAGCCCCATGGTAAACACAAAGGAAGTATCAGAGAATATGACCATAGAGATGAATAGTAGAGTATGGGTTCCGAGAAGTGGGGGAAGAGGCAATGGGGAGTTAAGAAAGGAGTGTAGGGTTTCTGTTTGGGGTGAAGGGAAATTTCTAGTAAAGGATGGTGGGAAGGGGTTAGCATTGCAACATTTGAAAATGATTAATCCCACTAATGGAATGCTAGGGAGGGGGTGGAATGGGAAGATTTAGGTTGTATATGTTTCTACAATTGAAAAAAAAAAAAAAGACAGTCTAAATAGATGACAATTAAATGCCAAGGATGATCCTGGATGGGATCTGAGGATGGAGGAGAGGAGGCTCAAAGGGACACAGATGGGACATAAGAAAACAAAAAAGGAAATATAGAATGTAAGCTTTGTATCAATGTTGAATTTCTTGAACTTCTTAGCTGCACTTAATGGAATTGCGTAAAAGAATGTTCTTGTTCATGGGAATTGTATATGTGAATTATATTGTTTGTTCAAGGATGTGTGCAGCTTGCTCTCATATGTTCAGAAGACAGAGCAATAGATGATGGATGACAGGGAGGGAGGGAGGGAGGTAAAGAAAGAAATGGTGGTGTGACAGGATGATAAAGTTGGTGGATTGGGGTATCGGGAGAGGGGGTCGGGGTATGCTGGAGTTCTGTGTATGGGGCTTGTATTGTTTTTGCAACTGTTCCTGTAAGTCTGAATTTATTTCAAAATAAAATTTTAAAAAAAGAAGATAATGGAGTCTGTTTTTAAACAGTTTAAAAGTGGAGTCTGTTTTTTTAAACAGTTTTAAAATGAACTTTTTGTTTAGAGTGTACAATTAAGTGGTTTTTATTACACTCAGAAGGTTGTGCAACCATTTCCACTATCATCAGGATATTTTTATCATCCCAAAAAGAAATCCCAAACCAATTAGCAGCCACTTCCCATCTCCCCCTCCTTGGCAACCTCTTTTTTCATATGGGCATTTCATATAAAAGAAATCATATGATATGTGGCCTTTTGTGTCTGGCTTCTTTCACACAGCTTGCTTTCAAGATTCATCCATGTTGCGTATGTATCAATATTTCATTACTTTTTATGACTGAATAACATTCCACTGTATTTTGTTTATCCATTTCTCCACTGAGGAAGTTGGATTGTTTCCATTTTTTGGCTATTATGAATAATACTCCAATATGCATTTGTGTATTAGTTTTTGTGTGGACATACGTTTTCACCTCTCTTAGATATAGATCTAGGTGTGGAATTGCTGGATCATATAGTAACTGTAAGCTTAACTTTTTGCAGAACTGCCAAACTGTTTTCTGAAACAGCTACATCATTTTACATTCCTACCAGCATGAATGTTTCAATTCATTCATATCCTCAACATTGGCTATTATCTTTTTGTTTATAGTCATCCTAGTGGCTGAGAAATGGCATCTCATTGAGGTTTTGAGTTGCATTCCTCTTATGACTAATGATGCTGAGCATCTTTTCAAGTGTATTGGCCATTTGGTTCTTTTCTCTGAAGAAATATCTATTAAAAGTCTTTGCCCATGTTTTTAATAGAGATACTTGTTTTTTGTTGCTGTTGTTGAGTTGTAGGAGTTCTCTCTATATTTTGGATTTTAAACCCTTATCAGATATATAGTTTCCAAATATTTTCTCCCATTCTCTATGTTCCCTTTTCACTTTATTGATAATGTCCTTTGAAGAATAAAAGCTTTGAATTTTGATGAAGTCCAGTATATCTATTTTTCTTTGGTTACTTTTGCTTAGATTTTATAACGAACTGTTGCTTAATCCAAAAGTCATAAAGATTTACACTTATATTTTCTTCTAAGAGTTTTATAGTTTTTACTCCTACATTTAGGTCTTGATCCATTTTGAGTTAGTTTTTGCATTTGGTAAGAGGTTGGTATTCAATTTTGGTCTTTTGCACGTGGGTATACAATTGTTCCACCACCATTTGTTGAAAAGACTATTCTTTCCCCCACTAAATTGTCTTGGCACCTTTGTCAAAAATCAGTCAACCATAAATGTTTGAGTTTATTTCTGTACTCTCAATTCTATTTCATTGATAATATATATATTCATTGATAATATATATTATAATAATAATATGTATCATTATTCCAGTACCATGCTGTCTTGATTACTGCAGCTTTGAAGGAAGTTTTGAAATTGGGAAATGTGAGCTCTCCAACTTAGTTCCTTTTTTTTTTTCTTTTCAAGATTGTTTTGACTATTCTGGGGCCTTTGCATGTCCATATGAATTTAAAGATCAGATGGTTGATTTCTGTAAAAGCAGAAGCTGGAATACTGTAGGGATTGCACTGAATCTGTAGATCAATTCAGGAGGGTATGGCCATCTTAACAATATTGTCTTCCAGTCTATTACAACAGGATGCATTTCCATTTATTTAGGTCTTCTTTAATTTCTTTTAGCAATGCTTTTTTGTTGTTGTTTTCAGTATATAATCTTGCATTTATTTTGTTAAATTTGATTGACCTACCTTGAAATTCATTAATTCTTTCTTCTGTCAGTTCAAATTAGTTGTTAAGTCCTTCTAATTAATTTTTCATTTCAGTTATTGTACTTTTCAACTGCAGAATTTCTACTTGTTTCTTTTTTTCTAATGCTTGCTTTTATTTTATTATTCATCTAACAATACCCTGGATAAAGGGGGTGTCAGTCACAAGGTTTCTACAACCACAGAGTCACAAGAAAAAAGCTATATATTTATACAATCATTATCAAAGATCAAGGCTACTGATTACAGTTCAACAATTTCAGGTATTTCCATCTGGCTATTCTAATACACTAGAAACTAAAAAGAAATATCTATACAATGAGTCAGTAGTCATAATCATTTGTTAAATCCTAACCTCTCAGTTATAACTCCTCCCTCTCATTTGATCATTCTCTCAATCTTCAGGAATATGTGGGCAATGACCATTCTAACTTCTTCATGCTGAAAGAGGGTGTCAACATTATGGAGCAGAGGAATGAAACTGGTTAATGTTCTTGGAAAGACTGGTACCTCTGGATTTAAGGGCTTATCTGGCATAGGAACGATCTGGAGGCTTTAAGTTTCTGGTTGCAGCTTGGCATACTGTGGAAATTTTCAATATCTGGCTGAAACTTGCCTAAGAGTAACCTTAGAAAGACCTCTTGACTCTATTTGAAATCTCTTAGCCACTGAAGCTTTATTTTGTTTCATTTCTTTTCCCCCTTTTGGTCAAGAAGGTATTGTCAGTCCCATGATGCCAGGGCCAGGCTCATCTCTGGGAGTCATGTCCCACAATTCCAGGGAGACTTACACCCCTGGGAGTCATGTCCCAGGTAGGGGGAAGGGTAGTGAGTTTATTTGCAGGTTGGCTGAGAGACAGAGGCCACACCTGAGCAAAAAAAGAGGTTCTCTAGGGGTGACTCTTAGACATAATTCTAAGTAGGCTTAACTTCACCGTTACAGAAATAAGTTTCATAAAGGAAAGCTTCAAGATCAAGGGTTTGGCTTATTAAATTGGGAGTTCCTAAAGATTGAGAGAATATCAGGAATTCCCCAGGGGAGAAGTGTGCCAGTTTGGATATATCGTGCCCCCCAGAAATCTATGTTATTTAATGCAATCTTGTGGGGGCAGGTTTATTAGTCTTTTGACTAGGGTGGAAACTTTTTAATGAGTGTTTCCATGGAGATGTGACTCAACCAACTGTGGGTGATACTACTGATTAGATTATTTCCATTGGTGGCCCCACCCATTCAGGGTGTGTCTTGATTAGTTCACTGGAGTATTTAAGAGAGATGCTAAAAGCTGACACAGACCCAGACGCTTGCTGACACCTAGACAAGGTTGGAGATACGGATGGAGGGACATTTGGAGATGAAAAGCTAAGAGATGAAGCCTGGAGTTTGCCCTGGAAAAGCTAAGAAGACCCAGAGACATTTTGGAGAGCATATTTTGAAATGCAACTGGGAGCAAAGGAAGAGCAGATGCCAGTCACATGCCTTCCCAGCTTACAGAGGTGTTTCAGACTCCATCAGCTGTTCTTCAGTGAAAGTATCTCTTGTTGATGCCTTAATTTGGACATTTTTCATGACCTTAGAACTGTAAATTTGTAACCTAATAAATCCCCTTTATAAAAGCCAATCCATTTCTGGTATTTTGCATATTGGCAGCTCTAGCAAATCAGAACAGGAAGTTTAATAGTCCCACATTTTACCTCCAGTCACTCAAGGGACTTGGCAAACACTTTTTTATTTTCTGCCCAAAATACTCTGGAATGTATCATGGTATTACATTAACCAGTACAGAATAATAAGATCTCATTCCCTATTCTAGGTTTCATATAATTAGGTTGTTTAAGTAAACTGATCTACTTGTTTCTTTTTTAATAATTTATATCTCTTTATTAACAGTCTTTATTTAGTGAGACATCATTCTCATACTTTCCTTTAATTCCTTAGGCATGGATTCTTTTAGATCTTTCAACATATTTGTAATAGCTGATTTAATATCTTTGACTAGTAAGTCCAACATTTGAACTTCCTGAGGGACAGTTTCTATGACTGGTTCCTTTTTTTGTTTGTTTTTTCCTGTGTATGGGCCATGCTTTCCTGTTTCTTTGAGTGCCTTGTAATTTTTTTGTTGAGAACTTAGTATTTATAAAATGTAAAACATATGTTTGTTTAGTGCCTTTCCTGGATCAGTTCTGTAAAGTCTATGTTGTTTGTTGTGTACAACTACTGAATTCTCTGGTTATCTTAGTGGTAGTTAACTAGACAGAAATTTCCTTAAATGCCTCGAAACAATAAGTCTCCCAAAGTTTGCAAGGGGCTGTGTGTGTGTGTGTGCATATCTTCAATGATAGGACAAGCAGTTCACAATTCTGCCTTAGCCTTCATTTCTCGTTTGGGCAAAGCCTCAAGGTTTAGCCAGAAGTAAGAAATTAGGACCTTCTCAGGTCTTCCCTTGGCTTTTTCACAGCCCTGCACATGTACTTGGTCTTCTAGAGTCCCAGGAATTTGTTGGAGCTTTTCAAATCCCCCTATTGACATCTCATTCCACAATTTTCCCTTTTACATATTTTGGTTAGCTTCAGTTATCCCCAACTGGAATCACTGCCACAGAGGAGGTACAACATTAAACAACTACTGCTGGTTGTTTTTTATAAACACCCTAGAGATAGGACTGTTGTTACAAAGTAAGCTCTGAACCAGGTCAAATAAAGAGAAGGTCCTAGAATTTAGCTTTTCAGGAACTTCCAGGCAGGTCACATAGTAACAATTTTCTGGGGATTGTCTTTTTGGAGACACACACACAAACACACACACACACACACACACCCTTCCAGCAGCTACAAGCTGTTGGTCTTTACTTACCATAGTTTCAAGGTTATTGGTTTCCAAGCCTACTGCAGAGGTGGGGTGAGAGGAATGGGAATAGGGCAAGTTAAAATGCCACATAGCTCACTGTTCTTAATGAGATTCAGCTGCTTTTCTTGAAAAAAATGCTGCTCATATTATTGTAAAGTTTGGTTAATTTTCAAAGTTCTCAAAAAGTTAATTTTGACAATTTTTTCCAGTGCTCTCATTGCTGTTATAGAGCAGTGATCTTTAAGGTCCTCACTCCACCATTCTGGAAGTGCATCTCGAAGAAACCTTTATAAGTATTCTAAATTTTTTTTCTTGTTTTTTTTTTATAGTCACATAATAAAATGTTTCCTTCCTTTTTTCTCCTTCAGTGAGTAAATCACAAAACTCAGAGGGGAGATGTGGGGAAAAAAAACATATTTTCTGATTTTTTTAAAGTAGTTTCTTCATGTTATGATGCTATGGAAGAAAATTTCAGGAGCAAGGTGACCAAATCTTTTTCTTTCTGAAGAAATAAGTATAAATCCAGAAGCACAGTCTTTTTCTAGTTCTAAGCTAGTAACAAAATGAACTGGGGGTTAGATATATGTTAGAATAAGAAGGTTGGAAGAAGATACCTAATATTCCAAGAAAAACTAGGCTTTTATGCCTATGCTTCCTGCAGGAAGAAAGGAGCTTCTAAATGAACCAGGTATGTAAAGTAAGGATTACACAACTCTGAATTTCACTTTACCCCATCTCCTCAGGCTTCTTCAAATAGCATTTGCTGAGATGAGTGAGATGCAAATAATAATCAGTACATTCCTTTCCTTGAGCAGAACTGGTACTGGTAAAGGATCACTGAAAGTACAAGGAGATTCATTCCTGGTGATATCTTGGGTCAAATTCCAGAAGCCTGTTCGTTTTAGGGAAGGATGGGAAGGAGATTTGCATCTTTGATCTCATCCAAGAAGCTCCAGCCCCAGAACGTAGTAACAGGAGGGTGAGTTATCAGTCTTAGCTCCAGACACAGGAGGTTCCTAAACACATGGAGACCATAGCAGTCCTCCATTCCACACTGCTGCCCCTGGGTCTGTTACTGTGCCTGAGGCCGCTGCTTGCTTCTGCCAGTTCTGAAAGTTCCAAGGACAACTGCACCTCTTCGACGAGGTCTATCAGCGGCAGCGGTCCAGACGTCAGGGTCATTTCAAATGTCTTTGTTAATTGTGCCCATGACCATTTGGGTTGTTGCATTTCCCTAACAGTTTCAAGTTTTCTTCATTACTCAGAGATTTGCCGTGGAGCCGGTGGCTGGCACTGAAGGAGATGAGGCGGGACACTTGCACGAGGAGGGGACGGCCCGAGCAGGCTGCGTTCACGGTCTTCCAGACCCCGGGGCCTCGGCCTGTCCCTCCACCCAGGGCCCGCGGCGGCAGGGAGAAGGCGTCTCCTCCGCAGTAGCGCGGTGCGGGCTCACGCGTCCCCGGAAGCTCTACTAAAATAATCTTTTTAACACCTAGACAGCTCTGGCCTCCAGACTCTCTCTTCATACTCAAATAAGAATGTTTAGTCTCAGAGATCATTTTGTTTTTCTCCAAATCTTTACTGCCTGGTCACTGTTTAAGTCATTTTCTCATCAGATTAGCTGGAAAAAGGAAAATGACTCATATTTAGCATAAGAAAAGGAAAGAAGAATGTATAATATTTATTATAAAGTTTGGTTATTTAACATTAACAATTTTTTTTAATTTAAAAAAAATTTCAAATTCACAGGATAGTTGCAAAAATGATACAAACCCCCTACAGAGAAGTCCAACATATCCTCATCCCCCACAATACTCAGATTCACCAATTTTAACATTTTGCCACCTATGCCATATCGTTCTATCAAATATCTATCTATCTATTTATCTTTGTTGATTTTCTGACCATTTGAAAACAGGCTGCACACATCATACTTGAACATCCAGAACCTCCATGTACATTTCTTATGAACAAGATATTCACTTAAGTACCATTCTCAAGTTCAAGAAATTTCATATTGATGGAAAGCTTACATTCTATGTTCCAATTTTTTGTTATGACTGAATAATGTTCTTTTGAGCCTTTGCTCCTCCATTCATAGATCTCATCCAGTATCATGTATTGCATTTAATTGTCATTATCTCTTTAGTTTTTCTTTCAATTATGGAACCATATATGCAACATAAATCTTTCCATCCCAACCCCTCCCAAGCATACCCTTCAGGGGCATTAACCACACTCACAATGTTGCAGTGCCCTCATCACCATTCTTTACTAGAAAATTCCCTAGACCCCAAACAGCAACACTACACTCATTTTGCATTAACTCCCTATTGTTCTTGGCCCAACCCCTGCTAACCTGTCCTCTACTTTCTGTCTCAGTGAATTTGAATATTTCTTGATGATTTCTTTGTGGTTACTATGGGGCTTAAATTTAACATCCTAAATCTATCACAATTTTATTTGCTTTGATGCCCAACTTAAGAACTTCAATACCATAATAAGCTGTGTTCCTATAACTCTCCATCCCCCCATCTTTATGTAGTTCTTGTCACAAAGTACATATTTAGACATTTGAGTCCAAAGCTATTGATTTATCCTTATGCTTTATGCATTTGCCTTTTAGATCATGTAGGGAGTAAAAAGTACCATTACAAATACAATAGTAGTGGTATTTATATTTACCCATGTCACCGTCTTTGCCAGAGATCTTTATTTCTTCATGTGGCTTCAGTCAAGTGTCATTCCCTTTCAACCTGCAAAACTCCTTTTGGCATTTCTCATACGGCTGGTCTAGTGCTGATGAACCCCCTTAGCTTTTGTTTATCTGGGAACATCTTAATTCCTCCCTCATTTTTGAAAAACAGTTTTTCCAGATATGGAATTTCGTTCAGCAATTTTTTGCTTTCAGCCCTTTAAATATATCTTCCCACTACCTTCTTGCCTCCATGTTCTAAACTGACAGTAAATGTGAAATGTCCACAAGGTACCCAACTCGTGTGATGAAACACTATGATTATTTTTAATAAGGGAGATAGAAAATAAACCATTTTGCTGGAGTCTATTTTAGAAAAATCTTTGCAGTATGACTGTTACAACTACTAAACTAAATTTGGCTTCACTGCATGGTTTGGTTGTTGCCCCTTGTTTTCCTTAGATAAATTTTATATTACACCCTTCAGTATTTTAACACTATTTTGGGAGTTTACACGTTATGTTTTGTTTCTGCTTCCTTCTTTTTGTGAAGTTTGTTAAGTTGTGATTCTTATTTAAATAGTATTATATAATATTTTGTTTGATTATATTGTGTGGTGATGCTCAGCTTTATTTTGATTTATCCATTAATATCATTCACTTCTTACTCTTAAAGTTTATGTGTAGCAGATATGTTTGCATTGGAAAAACCAGATGTGTCTAAACCATGAAATTTACATCAAATACTGCATATAAAATGTGGGTGATGCTGTTATATGCTTGGAAGGACAGTGTTGACGATTGTGCTTGCCTGAACAAAATTGTATGATGTCAAAACAGGCAGAAACTTTAAAAAATTGTGTATATGTTATATTCAATAAGATTAAATACATTTCTCTGTTCTGATTTACTTCACTTTTACTCTAGGTATAAATACCAGTAGAATATACTTTTTATGTTAAAGAAAAAGAACATAAGCTTAGTATCAATATTAAATTTCTTGAACTTGTTAGCAATATTTAAGATAATTTTATAAATGAATATCCTTGTTAGGAGGAAATCTGCATGGAAATCCTATATGTTCAAGTAGTCAATCTGCTCCCAAATGTTCAGAAAACAAATACATAGAGAGAGCTGATTGATACATAGAATGATACAGCAAAGGTGGCAAAATGTTAAAATTGGTGGATCTGGGTATTTGGGGATGGGGTGAGGGTTGTATTTCTATGTGTGAGGTTTGTATCATTTTTGCAGCTGCCTCGTAAGTTTGAAATCATTACAAAATAAAATGTTAAAACCAAAGGAAATATAATCTTTCAGCAACTTACTGAGATTGTCTTAAAGTGGAAAACACTCAAAAAAATAAAACCACCTGGAGGAAAAAAAGGAAAAGATGTTACACTTACCATCTCGCACAGAGAAGACAAAACCATCCTTTCAGCTTCTGCTCTTACTCGTTTCATGGCCCCTTCTGCCTAGAACCAGGCCTAGACAATCTGCATGATACTCCTAAGGTGACTCAAAATCCTCATCTGCTTTGGCACTGAGTCCACATGATGATCACCTGATCTAGTCTGGACAGTTAAAAGACTTCACTAAAGAAAGTACATTCAACCAGAGATCTGGATGGTAAAACATAGATAAGTGAGAAAAGATGGGAGCAGATTAAGGAGACAGTTGAAAGTAGAAAGAAACACCCCAAGAACACAAGTGGCTGAGATCTCTAATATAAGAAGGAGAGTGACATGGGATGGGCCTGGTTACAGGGACAAGAGACAGGCCATGATGGAGCTTGTAAGCTATGTTAGCCTAAGGGTGAAATTAGCAATCAGGTAAAGGAGGGAAAAGGGTGATAAGTGGATTGCTATCTTTCTTATCTTCAATTCAGAATTGACCAAAGTTATTATTTTATTTTTATTTTTGATAAATAACTATATATGCTTGTGAAAAGGTTTTTGAAAAAAAAATAAGGTAAGCCACTATTTTAGCTTCCTAGGCTGCTCAAAGCAAACACCACGAAATGGGTTTGGTTAAACAATAGGAATTTATTAGCTTACAGTTTGAGATTGGGAAAATGTCCAAATTAAGGCATTTTCAAGGCTTTCTTTCCAGTGACCAGCTACTGGCGATCCTTGGCTCCTCTATCACATGGCAAGGCATATGGCGGCATCTACTGGTCTCTCCCTTCTCCTCTGGGTTTCATTGATTTCAGCTTCTTGCTTCCTTGGCTTTCTCTACTCTTTGTCTGAATTTCATTCTCTTATACAAGACTCCAGTAACAGGATTAAGACCTATCCTGATTGGGCTGGGCCATGCACACCTCATCCTACTCACTATGTGTTCAGACCCACCAAATGGATTAGACTTAAGAACATGTTTTTCTGGGGTAGATACAGCTTCAAACCACCACAGCCACTCACAGATTTAAAAATTTCAGCGAACTGCAAAAGAAGTCAAAGAATGTGGCAATAAGGAGAGGTGGTATACCCAGGCAGCACGACTCTCAAACAAGAAGGGGTAGTGCCTGGAAATGGCAATAGTGAGCAAAGATAATGACCCCATTCCTGGTCCCTATAGCATGTGAGGATAAAGAGTATACACAATTGAAACTAAAAAGAGAGATGCTGTGACAGTGCTGTCTCCAGTCAAGGCAAAGAGAAAGTGGAGGATAGAGGGAACATTTGTAGATATGGTTGAGGATATAGGAGAGGTTTTTGACCAATATAGAATGAGTTCCACAAAACATAGTAAAGGGATTTTTAAGGAATAGATGAGGTGGATCCATATATGAGAGGTAAAAAAATATAAAAAAAAGATGAGAGCCTCATGTAGATGATGGTTCCATAGAGTTTCCTTTCTCTGCTTTCCTAGTACCACACACTCAGCCATCTCCTTCTATTTCAATGGCTGCACTTTCTCAGTCTCCTTTATTGACTTCTCCTCCTCTTACCCTAATATGAGATTTCCTGCTCATTCTCCATCCTCTCCCAGATAACATCAGCCAATTACATGACATTAAATACCATTATGCCATGATGATCCCCAAATTTATATCTACAGCCCAGACTTCTCTTCTGATTTTGATTTTTTTTTTACTCAATGGCATACTTGGCATCTTTATTTGGATGTCTGATAGGCATTTCAAAGTTAATATAACTCTTGAATTTCTTCCACTTCCATCCTCCCTCTACCATTTCAATGATGCCAGTAGAATAAATAAAGTGGGAGACTATTATGTGTACAAGGTACTGTGTCTCTTCTTGATTTCAATGTGATTATTTACTTTAGTATTCTTTATTATAGGTATTCTTTTCTCTGTATAAGTCAAATAAGTCTAAAATTTAATAGTAATTTTCGGTGACTAACTTGGTAAACTAAAGCCACAATGTGCTTGAGTCATTTGGTTTGATTCTTGCTCCATTGTGGCTCCTCAGTTTCTTCTTTTTTTTCTTCTTCTTCTTTTTCTTCTTTCTTTTAATAGCAATCTTTGTACAACTTCTCCCACATTTTTCTGAAGATTTCTTTTGGTAGCAGCAAATTAGAGTAGTGGTTAAGTTTGTGGACTCCAGAGCCAGACTGCCTGGATTCTGAACCACGCTTTGCCATTTACCAGCTTTGTGACACCTGTTTCTTCATCCATGAAATGGGGATGATAATAATTGTAACTGCCTTACATGGCTGTTAGGAAGACTAAATTAGCTAGTACATATAAAGCTCATAAATGGTGTCTGAATAATCATGTTTACTTATTACTCTTATCCCCCAGGCCTCCAACTCTCATATACAAATGAAAGGCGGAGCCCAGGCTATCACCCACTTCAGTTGTTTTCAGCTAGCATTATTTTCACCTCACTGTTATATCTACAATTCTGGAACAAATCAAAAGCCTGATTTTTTAGAAGGGTCAGACTATTTTCAGGAACAACAAATATGCTAAATAAAATCCCTCAACAAACCATTTATAAGTCAAACGAAACTCGTTACAAAATGATCAGAAAAGCAGACAGCTTGTTGTACATTTTCAGACCTCAATATGAGTATGAAAATTCTTTTGAAACTATTTATTCAAACAACACAAATTAGGTCTAATGAAGAAATAACAGAGTTACAAAATCAGATTGCATCACATTTGCAGTTACAACAGAAACATCTACCCTAAATTTTAAAAAACAGTTTTAAATATTGACACTTAAAAAATTAAATAACAAAATTTTGTGAAACATAAATTGATTAATCTCAAATCTAATTTCCGAAAAATTGGAAAAAAAACTTTTTACACAATGCAAAGTTAATCTTCACACTTTATTTATTTTGGCTTAATTTTTAAAGCCAGAAAAATTCTCAGGTTTTAACATTTTATTCTTGTTAGAATTGGTCATTACGCAAATTTAAAACAGTCATATTAAACTGAATTAAACACAAATAACAGGACAGTCTGGAAAACATAAACTTATCTTTCACCAAGTAAGGCCCAAAGAATATTAAGCAATCTTAGGCTCAGGTACCATTTAAAAATAGTTTTGGCACAACAACTGGAAAAATTGAGAGCTCAGAACTGACTGTGTCACACACAGTGCTGGTAAGATTTTGTTTTGCTTAACTGCATAGATGATAATCAGATGGATTATTTTAGTAAGAATTCCATAAAAGAAAACTAAAATAGGTTCTTTTAAGGTTTTATGAAAATTTAATAGCTTTAAAAGTGATGTGTAAGTGGATTCTCTAGATTTTCCATCTATCAATCATTAAATATGAAATACAAGTTCTAACTTGAAAATGAGGCCCTTCAATTCTGCTGGCTTGCTCTCTTTTAAATGCATTTAAAATAAAGTTAGTGCTATCCTCAGACATATATGAAATATCTACGGGAAGCACAGCCCTACTGTGGGGTCTACTGAGTTTACAGTTATGATAAAAACATAATTTTTTCCTTCTGAAGGTAGTAATTATGGGGAGATGGGATTGGAAAATACTTAAAAGGAATATTGGATACCACTAGTATTATAACTAAATTCTAAGTACTTGCTAATATCCACACACAGTAGAATAATTAGTACACATTAAATTTCATAATTTAAATGCAAAGATAATTTGCTGTTGTCATGAAAATATTTTTCATGCATCTAAATAGTAATGCTTAAAATAAATTTAAATATACTTGAATTTCATAAGATTAGTTTTAATTCTTTATATCGATATTCATACTAGGGACTCTTATCATAGTAAAATGGAAGGACAAGTCTTCCCCTACCACCTTGAAGTAAAAAATAAAAATAATTTCTTTGGTTATAAAAATAGCTTTAAAACACACATCCAATTTCACTGTCTCACTATAACTACATGTTAAAGAGAAAAACAAGAGAGAAGACAATAGTAATACATTTTTGAAACTTGAAAAGTAGAAAAGTGCCTAAATCCCAATCAGCAGAGAAAGCTGAGAACCAACATGATTTACCAAAGAATCCTCAAAAGCCTCAGAAATTGCAATACTAGGTTCTTGTGGAACTAGTAATGAAGGGATGTTAAAATAAGTCGGATTTTGTAAAAGATTATAAAATTAGAGTTTCCCTAGATAGTTTTTCCACTTTGAACTATATAGCTTTCCTTTCTCAATCCTGGCTGAAGACTAGGGAATAAAGAAATGGGGAATTGACTGGCTCATATTGACTGGGTTCATATTAAATGCTGAAGGCTGAAACACATAAAAACCACCCCTCCCCTACCTACTCAGCTGCCAGAGCACTAATCTTTGCACTCCAAGGATAACTTTGTAAGAAAACTCTCTTGGAAATCCAGCCAGTCTTAGTGGAAAAACCTAAAGGTCCTGGAACACAGGGTTTTCCAGTAAATAGCCAATTCAAATCATTCTAGTGAAACTAAAAGTCAATGATTTTAACCAGCACATTCAGAGTTTCCAAATAATATTTTAGTCCCCACTCTTTATTATGAGTTGAAAACCAAAGATGAGAGAAATTTGAGTAAAGTCCTTAACATGGCTTTAAGCAGAGAAATAGGGGAACTTGGAAGAAGTAGCTATTACAAAGGAAGAAGCAAGCTTCAAAAATACATCATCAATAGCTTCAGAGAAGTAGGAAAATGTATTACACTCATGGGGAAAAAAAGAAAAAGATGCCATGAAAAAAATGAGCATTCAGAGAGCAATGAGATACTCAAAAAAAAGAAAAAACAGTATCACTGAAATGAAAGATTCAATGGGAAAGTTGAAAAATAAAGTTGAGGATATTTCTAATAAAGTGAACAAAACAACAAAGACATGGAAAGCACACAGAGAGAGAGAGAGAGAGAATTGGAGGATCAGATCAAGATGGCAAACATTTGAATAACAGGCTAAAAAAATAGAGAAAATTGATGAATGGAAAACATTAACAAAATAAGAAAATTTCTTAAAATTGAAGAACATGAAAACTAGAGGAAATGGAATTCTAGAATGTGGTTTGCAAAGTATATAGTGTATAAATTGTTTTAAGTTCTCAAAATTGTTTTCTCTCACATTCCCTTGTTCAGAACAAACCTGGAGGATGTCTTCCACCAATATTTCCTGAAATAAATCAGGAAAGAGGAAGAAATGGGATATAGAAACAAATGATTCAACATAGGAGAGAAGTCAAAGGATTTTAAAAATTGTATTCAAGGGAGATCCCTGAATGAAAATGCACAGTGTAGTGGGAAACCCAGATTGGAGAAGTGGGACTGAAGAGAAATGTATGCTGAGTGGAGTGATCAGATTGCGTTATATCATCTTTCTAACCCAAGGAAAGATTGAAAAATGTGTTCCTTCAAAACAAGGGGTTAAGTGAAAAAGGAGAAAGAGAGATGAGTCCAGAAAACTTGGAATTCCTTTTAAGAGAAAGGCAAGAGTAAGTACAAGGATAATCAGAAAGAAAAGAGCTCTAGGATGACTTCTGTGTAGCAAGCCTAGAGAGAAACCATCCAAGATGAATAAAAATTGGAGGACAACAGGAAAGATACTTCCAAGAAATATTTTCAACTATAAATTAACTTATTTGATTAGCATTGGAAAATGATCCTGAAAAGCTATCAGAAGTTATGGAAGAAAAGGGAAATGAGTACAAAAGAGTAAACAAAAAAACAAATCAGTTACTGACTTTGAGTAAAACAAAAGGTAAGAAAGAAAGCAATCCAACTCCCACAATGATAAACTGTAATATTTGCATATGTATCACAATTAAACATTAAATATTTGAATTAACAAAAAATTATAATTTAACCATATTTAAAGTACAGGGTGGATAAAAAAGGAAGTACTGCTACAACAGCAGGAAGAAAATGATTAATCAGAAGATTATAAAACATGCCTTTTACTTAATATTATGGATAGGTGTAGATAATAAAATAAATAGATTTTTTTTTTTTAAGTCAAAAGTGTTTTCCTCTTAAGAGGGGCTCTGGGAAGTAAGAATGGGGAGAGTTGCAGAAGTAACCACTTGGAAGATTGGTCTGAAGAATTATCAAGATTCCAGTACAGATTTTAAAAATATCTGAAGCTCTAGAGGAGAAGTAGATGAGAATTGGACTAATGCAATATATGAAGAGATAATTTCCAATAATAACTGCGTTTCTACAGAAGAAGAGCACTCCACAGATTCAGAAAGCATAATTTATACAAAGCAGGAATAATTACAAATAAATTCACATCTATATATTAAGAAAAACAAAGAAATTATCTTAGGACTAGCCAAAGAATAACAACAAATTGCCATCAATGAAAAAAATTACCTAGAGTTAACATCTTATTAACAACTATGGGGGCTAGAAGATGGTGGAAATAGCTGTCAACCTAGAACTGTGTTCCCAGAAATGTATAATGTGTGCGTATCTATGCATATGAGGATGAATATATCTTCAGAAAACAAAAATGAGAAAGGCTGTCATCAAGAAACACCCACTACAAAAAATTATAAAGAATATACTTCAAGAAGAAGTAAAATGATTCCAGATGCAAATGCTAAGACACAAGAAGAAATACTGATTTTAAAAATGTGGTAAATATATGGGTAAATCTAAATATTTTGAACATTTAGGAAAACATAGTAACAATATTTTGGCATAAAAAAGAAAGAACTGGTATATATATATGACAATAGGAAAAATAATAAAGGAAATCATAATAAAATAAATAATAATAAAATAATGTACTCATGAAAACATGAATATACAAAAAGTATATTAGAAAAAAATGTCTGAAAACTAAATAGGAAACAATCATACATAGAATAAACAAATCCAAAGATTAATTCTTTGAAAATACTAATAAATTTGACAACTTGTGTAATTGATCACAACCAAAAAAGGTACCAACGAATAAGTTTAAATATAAAAAAGTAACAATTATAGATGCTGTAATAAAAATGATAATAAGAACATATTGTGAACAATTTATGCCAATATATGTGAAACTTGAGATAAAATGCATGACATTTTAGAAATGTAGAACCTCTCAAAATTGATTCATCCAGATCAGAAAGGAAAAAGTAAAATTGTTGATATTTGCAGATGACATGATCTTGTAAGTAAAAAATTATAAGTAATTTTATATACATAGAATAAGTGAGTTTAACAAGGTCGCAGAATGCAAGATCAATATACAAAAATCAATTGTGTTTTCTATACTAGCAATGAGCAACCTGAAAGTTAAATTAAGAAAACTATTTCATTCACAATAGCATCAAAATTAATAAAATACTTAGCAATACATTTTTTAAAAGAGCAAATTCTGCAGCCTGAAAACTATAAAACATTGCTGAGATGTTTACTCAGCCACAGTATGGGAGAAAAGCCACAGCCTGGGAGAAAATAATTGTGAATCACATACCTGATAAAGAATTTATTAGTGTAGCTTTAGAATAAGACTTTAAATCTGGTAGTATAAACTCTTCAATTTTTTTCTTCTTCCCAATCACTTTGGCTATTCTAGTTCTATTTCATTTAAAAGAAATTTTCCAATTTCTTATTTTAAAAAATGCTGGAATTTGAATTGTGGTTGCATTCATTCCAAAACTGAATTTGGGAAAAATTGAGCAAAACAGTATTGGCTCTCCCAATCCATGAAAACAGTATGTATCTTCATTTATTTAGATCCTCAGCAATGAATTATAGCTTTTAGTGTAGATATCTTGCACATCTTTCACTAAGTATATTTCTTAAGTATGTAATTTTTTATGCTACTGTAAATAATATTGCTTTTATAATTTTACTTTTTTCTATTTTTTTAATCATTTTTTATTGTGGAATACAACATAGATACATAGAAGTGATAGCTTTCCATGTGCAATTTAACAAGTAGTTGTATAGGAAATTTCAAAGAATGTTATGAGTTACAGTACCATAGTTTCTGTTATTTCCTTATTGTGAAATATAACATATATACAAAAAGGTGATAACTTTCAAATTACAATTTAATATGTAGCTATATAGCAAATTTCAAAGAATGTTATGGGTTACAGTCCTTTTCAGTTCTTTCCTTCTAGCTATTCTAATACCCTAGCAACTAAGAAAAATAAAATTATACAGAGATTCAGTATTCATAACCCTTTGTTAAATTCCATCTTGTCTGTTTCTACCCGTTCCTCTAGTCTAATCACTTTCCCGATCTTCAGGGATGTCTAGGCAGTGACCACCCTAACTTGTTCATGTTGAAAAGGGGTGTTGACATTATAGGAAAAAGGGATGCATTAGGTTGATGTTCATGAAGAGGTCGTTGCCTCTGGATTTTGGGACTTAGCTGGCATTGGAGCACTCTGGAGGATTTAAGTTTCTGAAGAATAAACTTAGTGAGTGAAACTTTTATAGAGTCTCAGATAGACACCCGGGTATTCTTTAGGGTTTTCATGACTACTGTTGACTTGGGCTTATCAATCTGTGGCTACTGTATGGAATACAATTTGTTTTGATACTGACCTTGCATTCCATTAACTTGCTTAATTCACTTATTATTTCTTATAATTTAGTTGGAGATTGCTTTGAATTTTCTACATATACAATCATGTCATCTGTAAATAAAGGCGATTTGCTTTTTCTTTTCTAATCTTTATGCTTTTTACTGTTTTTCTTACCATATTGCACCTCCATTGTGATACTGAATAAAAGTGGTGAGAACAAATGTTTTTGTCATGTTCTCCATCTGAAGTAGAAAGCATTCAACATTTCACCTTTAAGTATCAAGTTAATTGAAAGTTTTCATAGATATTCTTATTGAAGTGAGGAAGTTTTTTAATATTCCTATTTTCCTGAGAGTTTTTGCTATGGATAGGTGTTTAACTTCAAGTGCTTCTTTAGCTGCATTTATTCAGGTGATTGGATGGTTTTTCAACTTTATTCTGTTAATATAAGGAATGACATTGACTAACTTATACATGTTGAATTGACCTTATAGTCCCTGAATATAAATTTTATAAATTGCTAAATTATATTTGCCTATATTTCATTTAGGAGTGTGACTATTTTCATGAGAGATAGGGATCTGCAATTTTCTTCAACTATAATGTCCTTGCAAGTCAAGTTTGGGATCAGGGTTTCTGCCTCATAAAACTAGTTGGGAGTTCTGTATTCCTATGTACTCCAAAAGAGCTTTTGTAAGACTGACATTGTTTCTTCTTTAAGTGCTTGCTATAATTCACCAGTAAAGCCATCTGGACCTGGATTTTCTTCGTGGAAATGATTTTAATTGTAGAGTCGGCTTCTTCAACAAGTGATTTTTGGCAAAGGTGCCAAGTCCACTCCATTGGGAAGGAATAGTATATTCAACAAATTCATTTGTTGGCTGTAAATGTGAGGGTTGATTTCTGAACTCTCAGTTTGGTTCCATTGGTCTATATTTCTGTTCTTGTGCCAGTACCATGCTGTTTTGATAACTGTAGTTACTATAGCTTTGTAATAAGTTGTAGATCGGGAAGTATAAATCCTCCAAATTTGTTCTTGTTTTTCAAGATGACCTTGGCTACTCAGAGATCCTTAACTTTACTTATAAATTTTATGGTTGGCTTATTCATTTCTGCAAATAAGGGCTCTTGGAATATTGACTGGGATTGCATTGAATCTGTCAATCACTTTAGGTAAAACTGACATATTAACAATATTTAGTTTTCCAATCCATGAACGTGAAATGGGCTTCCACTTATTTAAGTCTGCTTTGATTTCATTTAGCATTGTTTTGTAGTTTTCTGTGTACGAATCCTTCGCATCCTTGGTTAGATTTATTCCTAGATATTTGATTCATTTAGTTATTGTAAACGGAATTTTTTTTTCTCGATTCTCTCTCTTGATTGTTCATTACAATATAGTTCATTACTACTGATTTTTGTTTGTTGATCTTGTACCCCACCACTTTGCTAAACTCACTTATTATTTCCAGTAGCTTTTTCAGGATTTTCTGTATATAGGATCACGTCATTGGTAAATACAGAAAGTTTCACTTTTTCCTTTTCAATTTGGATGACTTTAACTTTTTTCAGTCTATCACCCTTGAGTATGATGTTTGCTGTGGATTTTTCAGGTATGGTCTTTATCATATTGAGTAAGTTTCCATCTCTTCCTAACTTTCTAAGTGTGTGTTTTTTTTTTAAATCAACAATGGGTACTAGATTTCAAAAATTCTAATCAGTCTATGACATTATACATGCATGGCAACATTAGGTTTATTATTGTGTTACAACCAAATCTACTCATTTCTTAAGAAAATAAATGTTATTATTTCAAAGTAGTAGTATTTTATTAGACCTATTTCTTATTAGATCTGACATTATGTAATGTAATGTAAGTAATGCTAATGTTTATTGTTATAGAAAAAGAATTTGAACAGTCTCACTATTATTTCTGGAGCTCAATCCAGACTCTTCAATCAAGCTTCCCATCTACCAGATAATTCTGTCTCATTTATATATCAGATTGATCAAACATTCATAGTTTTAAAAATCTGGCATAAATGTCCTGTGTATTACAGTTAAATTATTAAAAACAAAACTCATGCCCATCCCAACTTTTTAAAGAATTGTATTTCATAAGTTCTGCCCAATGGCAGTACTAAGGCAAGGTCCCCCACAGGCTCTCTCACTTCCAAATAAGCATAAAATCCAAGGAAAAAGACTGGCCTTGCTCTGCAAACATACCTTCAAACAAGTTTCCTGGTCCTTCTTTCCAAGTAGATTTAGAAATTCTAGAGTTCCTATTCCATAGTTGTTTTAGCTTCCCAACTATGATACAAAATTACACTCAACTCTCAATGTGACTAAAACTTAACTAATACTAGTCTTGAATCCCAGATGACCTGAGCCTGAACTGTTAGAACCAGGGAACACATATGATCTCTTAAGTCTTCAGAATAACAAATGTGTGTTTCAAATTTATATTTTAAATACTTCAGCATACGTAATGTGATATTATGTGTGTTAGTTAGCTGAAGTTATATCTTAGATTCAATCAATAACCTTAATTGATAATTCACATTCCAGGGATGGCTAGCTAACATTATATCAGAAAGGCCACACTTAAGAGACAGCTCTTACAGGGGCTTTAGCTTTCTCTGATCAACACCAATGTTTTCCTAATTAATATAATGATATTAGAAATGGATTTTATTAATGAAAGCAATGGCATCTTTGTCAGCAAGATGGATATTAAAAATTTGTTCTACTGGTAAAAATTAGTGGGTTGGCTAAAGTTTTAGAGACAACTCCCTTCCCCACCCCTTGTCTTAGAGGAGTAATTATCCAGGAAGCTCTACAGCTTATATATATCTTTGGGGCTTGGGGCTTGAATCTTAACTACTCTGAGATCCAGCAATTGGAGAGGAGACTTCAGTTTGTCTTTTGTTAAATACAAAATCAACAAAATAGTGCCTCCAGAACAGTGTTGTAATTGTGAACCTTTTATGCTAGAGGATCCTCAGAGCACTTAAGAAAAAGACTGAGAGCTGGAAAGTTATCAAACTTTCCAAAGATGTTGCCTATACAGTTTTGTTTACCCTTGTTAATCTGTGTTTGTTTAGTAATTTGGCCTGAGATTTTCATTCATTATAATCTAGTATTCAAGGTTGCAGAAAAATAGCTAAATTGCCCCTCCACAAAAACTTTTTGGCAGCTATCAATCTGTTCTAAAAGGTCCTTAATAGTTGAACATGATCACACTATCTCCCATCTGTTTGCATGAATATCTGTCTTTAAGCTCAGAGTCCCATCCAGCTTTCCTGCAGTGGCAGCTTTCCCCAGGCTCATTTCTTAAGCTTAAATGAGTCTTGTAGGAATCAGCGTATGGAAAGGCTCTAGAATTTCTCAGGAAGGGGTAAAACTTTCAATAGTTAAGGCAGTGAAAAACTGCCTTTTAAGGTCCTGTATATGAGGACCTCAGTATTAAGGAGGGATTCTGCGGGAGTCCACAGCCTTAATTTTGCACATCCACTATGGTTGGAAGCATCACAGATATAGAAGAAACCAGAGAAAAGAGGGAGAACAGCAGCAGATCTTTGCATTAAAGGCTGTTGGGAAGCCATGAATGTCCCAAGATAAGGACAGAATGCCTCTATACAAAGCTCTTCCTTACGAAAACAAATAAGCAATTATCTATCTTCGTATAGATAATGCTGTATAGTAAGTTTAATAACCCATTAAAAGAAATCACAAATTAATTATTTCAAAAACAAGAAGTGTTTTACTTGTATCATTCAGTTTTTAGAAATCTACATTATGGTATTTAATCACATATGTGTTTAAAGCATTTCCCCAGAGAAGGCGACCAGTTCCAAGCATTCTAATTCCTGACACCGTGCCTGAATTTTCCTCCAAGCTCCAGATATTACCAGGTCTCCAGATTGTGATTTCCTCTGATCCTCTTCCTTCTTAAGTTCTCTATACTTTAGAACAGCAATAGCAAAAGCCTTCCAAAATGGTCCTTGAACAACTGACTTAAGCTCATCAGCGGAAGCAGGAGATGGAATAGGGGAAAAGAACAAGATCTTCTTAAAGTACCAGAAATAAGACAAGTTCTGATTATATTATTTTCTTGTGTGTTAAGAGAAAAACATTAAAAGCAATCCCAAAAGAGCTTTTCTGTGTTTGTTTTTAGTCAAAAGCAAAGGAAACCTATGTTTCCCATGTTACCAAAAAAAAAAAAAAAAGGTATAGTGCAGGCTTAACAGTCAAGCTTCAGGAAGAAAAAGAAGAGGTGTTAGTAGGCGTCCTTGGGCTCTCTATTGGAGTGCCACACTGCCATAAGAGACACTCTTCTAACTCTGTTCTATCCTCCCTCTTACCCATTCAAGATTCAAATTTCTGGAAGAAAGAATCACTTTTGCATAGCTGAGATCACTTGTCCACTCCTATCATCTGAGGATGGGGCATGTTTTATGTTGGACAGACAAAAACAGTAGCTACCACATGAAGGCAAAAAAAAAAAAAAAAAAAAAGACACTATTCCTATGGTTGCATAAATTCAAGTATATCTGCAAAGTTAAAAAAGAAAATATGTGAATGCATTGTCACACCACGTAGGCGATCATCAAAAATAGCTGATGAAGGTAAAAGTATTCTGTTGAAGTACTTTTGAAGTTTGAACATTTTAAGTTAAGATGGAGAGTCATTTGCCATTATGAATTCAGAATAAAACTGACTTGTGTCTGCTTTTGAATATCAAAGACTGAAAAAGGACCAAAGTGCTGGAAAAGTCTATGTAACTAAAAGCTGTTTCATGCATTTTAAGGACAGATATTGAGCTTTACATCATCTCTTGAGGAAACTACTATAAGGCTGAATGCTGATGAAATGGCAATTCAAGAGAGCAAATCCAATTCTGCAAACACTCATTGAGTATTTCTAGTCTATGCAAGGCATTCCTGAGATGCAGAAATAAGTGAAGTCTGCCTCTGCCCTCAGGGAGCTTAAAATATAATGGAAAGGATAAAATAAACACTCAAATAATTTTAATATCAGATAATAAATGCCATAAAGAGTTGTAAATAAAAAGGTATAGATTATAATAAAGAAGAAATAGCTTATAATTGATTAGAAAGATCAAGAAAGGATTTAGGAATAAGGAAACTTGGAAATGATGAGGTCAGTGGGGAAATGATCAACATTTTCTAATTATCTACTTTTTCCTAAGGTCCTTATACTCAGTATCTCATTTAATTCTCACCACCATTCTTTGAAGTAAAGATTTTCCCCAATTACAGACAAAGAAACTAAGGCACAGAGTGATTAAATAACTTGGCTAATGTCATCCAATTAACAAGTGGCCTGGTTCTGCTTGATTGTGTTTTTTGTGATACATATAAATATACAATCTGCTTGATTGTATAGCTCACTGGTTCTTAGAGATGTCATTTGAAGCATATAATAGTGAAAAAACATACTTTCAAACACAGGTTAAAGAAAACCAACCTTATCCTTTAATGCCTGGGCTTGCTATAATGAAATTTATAATGAGAGAGAGAGAACAGCAAAGTAGATATAACTTGGTCCTTTTCTAAAAGAAGTTAAATTGAAAGAACTTCAAATTAAAGATGGTAGAGTAAAAAAGCACCTATCTACTATTACCCTGACTCAAAGACCAGTTAAAACAAAAAAGAACACATTTTTTAAATGAGGGAGGGATTTCTGATCGTAGTATTGACAGAGTAACAGCTTACCAGACATCTTCCCCAACAAAAAATAACTGTAAATTCCAGACATAATTCATAAAAGCAGTTACCTGAAAGGATTAGAGAATGAGCAGTGGAAGGTTCTGTTGTTGTTTAAACATGTGAAAGAGGAGAGGAGCTATGTCAAGACAACTGCCATTTTCATGGCTTTCATCCAGAAGCTAAATGAAGTCAGCATGTCACACAAGGTAGGTGGCAATGGAAAGATGATGGCCTTGATGGCTAGGGAATGAGAAAATAAAGTCAGGTAAACCACGGCTGCTGAGGAAAGTAAGAAAATCCTTGAAGGGAAAGAGCCATTTGGAGAGGGGATCTCCAAATTAATATCTTCATTTTGGATTAGACATATATAAGATCATCAAGCTAATAAATGATCGATCTATTATTTAAACTAAATAGGCTGATAGTAGAGGCCATTCCTTTAACATGGTCCTATATGGCCTCTTAGCAACACTGATTTACTGTCCCTGAACTCCCAAAGAATAAAATAGGAAATATGGAACAGAAATATATTCAGTCATATAATAGAAGAAATGGAGACATGTTAAAGTAAAAACTGATAGAGAATCATTACCACTGATATATGTCTGGTGAAGTTACTCAATTTCATGCTTTAAAAAAATGAGAATATCCAAACAGACAAAAGCAAATCATAAATAAGTTAGGAAATATTAGACTCATCTCAAAGTATTCCACAGCTTGGAATAAAATATACATGAGCCCATTGAGGGAAAAAAAAAAAAGCCCCTTGATTGCACCCAGTCAAATAAATACAGTTCAAAACTATGTACTTAGAAGAGGAAAATCCATAGTGAAAAAGACAGTTCTACAATACTGAGATTTTTTATATTTTCATGGAAATATAAAGAATTAAGACGAAAGAACATAATGTATGGATATGTCACAAACATAATGTAACAAACTTTGGTTATGTTAAAATATTAATATCAAAATAAGTCACAACAAATAATTGGAAACAGATGAGAGAAAGGTGGGGGTTGGTGTAGGTACATGCATCTGTTATCTATTGCTGTGTAACAAATTACCCCACAATTTAGCAGCTTAAAACAACAATAAGCATTTATCTCACTAAGTTCCAGTGGTTCACACAGTTTAGACCAATTCAGTGAGGAAGAGGACTTCACAAGCATGTGAATACCAAGAGGTCAGAACCATTAGAGACCATCTTGGAGGTTGGCACTAATTCCCAACAGAGGACTCCGTTCTTCTAGATGAGTATCTTCCTGTCAGAAATGTGTCTGGCTCCTTTGCGCCATGAGACCTTTACACATGCAGTTCTTTGTGCCTGCAGGTTCTCATAAGGCACATCCATACTTTGCAGTTAATTTCCATCCTCTATTTCTATTCAAGTCTCTGTTTATGGCCACTGATCTCCTACTAAACTTAAAGTTAATATCGTATGATCTTTCTTAAGTATATTCTCTCTTATATCTTTCACTATTTTTTCACTGGTGCATCCTTCTCCTTAAGTAGATTATAAACTTCTTGTTGTGAGTGAGTGTATTTTATTACTTCATATCTCCTATCCCCACATACTCTGCTGTACACATAATAACCATACACTAATTGCTTCATTACTACCTAAAGTGAAAAAGATCAGTGATATATTTAGTTCAAAATGGATATTTTATGTTGAACATTATAATACAGAGACACGATGGTATGTTTAGAAAAAAATGTATCATACAATAAAGAATTGAAAGAGCATTGCACTAAAACTATAAATACAGTGTTTTACTGGGTTAAGTACCACTATCAAGTACCCTATTTCTTATTTATAACATTAAAATATAACATGATAGATGATATATTTATTATTATTTATAAGATCTTTATTAAGAGACTATATATCAAACCTTCATATAACTAATGTATATTCATTTGCTTAATCCTTCTTCAGAATTTTGAGTAGAGGAACATTTTGGCCATTTATGTCTAAAAGAAAAAAGAACAGTACTATTTCTAAAATGTACGAACTGGGAATTGGAAGACTTTGTGTTCAAATCCTGACTCTCTTTGCTAGCTGTGTGACACTAACATCTCTGATTCTCACTTTTCTTGTTTATGAAATGGACAACAACAACACCAAATTTACAGTTCCATTGTGAAGAGAGCACCTAGCTTAAGATTCTGACATATAGTAGGTGTTCGAAAAATGATAGTCGCTTTCACCACATTACTTCATTCTAAAACAGTGTGTTCCAATGAAACTTTTGCAGGTGAATGCTTCTCACTCTCAGGTAAAAGCCAATTCTCCACATGTAATATGTGATCACTGTTCATATCTACTCCTCAGTATCAAGATGATTCAGAAAATGTGGAAGGGAAATGTATGTTTTTCAGAGTATATGTAGTGCTCACCAAAAGAAATCTGAGTCCTAGGTATTGGTCATAAACATTAATTCCAGTACAAAACAAAGATCTGAAAAGTGCTTTCAATAATTCTATTATTCTAATGGTCTTGTAAATAATGATTGATGATGTTGAAATTCGAATATTATATATTCCTGCTCATTATTAAGTGAAGAATAATCAGGTTTCAATAAGCAAAGTATAATTCCAATACTGAAAAACAAAAACAAGAATTTGTGTATATAGGCACATTATCAGTGCTTGTTTCTGTGTTGTAGGATTATTAATATTTCCCCTCCTTTTTTCCAGTGTTTATGTTATGGCCTTAAAAGGAATTTGATTTAAGGACCTCCTCTCCTAACTTTTCCTAACTTTCCCTAACTTTCCCTAACTTTTATTCCTCTATCAAAGGCTTAGGTTCTGATTTTAGAACTTTCCTTATTCCCTCTTCTCCTTCTTGTGGGTTTTCTGAAGCAGAAGCAGTATTCCCAATCACCACTTACTTAAATGAGAGGAAGGGTACAGCTCTCAACTAGACCTTGTCAACACAGAGTAGCTTTGATGTGTCAGATGCTGCACAGTCATCTGAGACTCTGCCTGTGAAGTGCATCCAAGGAAGAGAATTCCAAGACCAGGTCTCATGAGAGTGAAGAAACATTCTCCAAAGGTTATTGGTTTTGGTTCATTTTCTAGTTTCAACTACCCTGGAAGCTGTCATTCATCAGTCCAAGCATTTTCAACAATTTCTCCTCCAGTTGCTTGCAAACAACCAGAGTGTGGTAAAGTCAGGTATTGGCTGAATTTTGTGTACTGGAATGTGATGTGATTTAATTGTTTATTTATTCAGACATTCTCCAAGTATTTATTAACACCAACTATATGCCAGCCACTATTTTAGGTTCTGAGACTCAGTAATGGACAAAAAAGAAAAATATTTGCCCCCATGGAATTTACATTCCAATGAATTGACTGTTGCCCTTGCAACATTAGTTGGTGTTCTAGTTATATATTCATGAATCATTGAAAAAAAAAAACCAACTGTGATAGATAGAATGTACTTTCCAAAGATGGCCTGAGCAGTCTCCTATCCAACATGCTCTTAATACAATGTGAATTTTTTTATTTTATATTTTTATCATGGTAACATATATCCATAACATAAAAATTTCCATTTTAACCATTTTTAAGTGTACAATTCAGTGGTATTAATTACACTTGCAAATGAGTACAGGGATGGATCAGTGGAAATTCCAAGTACCAGGCAAAGGGTGAATGTTCTAAATAAAATGATTTTCAGGCTCTTGATATTTTCACACAGGTTGTTGCAACATATTTTGCTTTGTGTTATAATTGCTAGTAAGATTCTGCCAAGGAGTTATTAAAAGAAAATTTAACGGTAAGCAATGATTTTCACATCAACAGCTGCCTTCCAGCAAGCTTTCTGTCTTGAGCATATGAAGCCACTGCTTATTTCAATGAATTATAATCTGATATCCCTGACTTAATAATCAATAGGTGGCTGTTGGAGTCTCACTTCTTGACTTTGGTGATTTCAAAGTCTCCAGTTTGCAATCTACTATTCATTTTGATACGTACATTCCACATTTATTTTTGTTTTCTAAGGATGATTGTTAAAATAAATTTTCTTTTAATTTATTCCTTTTCAAACCTAGAATATATCACCCCAGGTTAAGATAAAAAATTTAAGAGAGGCTGGCAACTAATTCAAGGTTTCCTTCACATGACCTCTAATCCTCCTTCAGCCTCTTTTTTTCCTCCATCACCATCATTAATACGCATTCACTTACGGCCCACTATGTTCAAGGAACACTGGCCTAGAAACCACGATTACAGAATGATCTAGAAAACAAAGCCAATCTTCAAGAGTTTTCTGATCTTGATGAGGGTGTGTGGCATGGACATTCAAAATAACAAAATAATTCAAAGTAGTTTGGGACAGCATGTGATAAGGGCAGGTGTGGGACCGCTTGAATGATGCTAAGTAATATGACAGAGACATTACTCCCTCATTTTCAGAGCATTTCTAGTATCTGGGGCATTTTCTGGCCATCCCCCCTTGAGGAGCATCATGCAGGACAACTGAACTCTTAACAATCATTCACACCTTATGGATGAGTGCTCATTTCTAATTCCCAAGATAATAACCACACAAAGAGTTTGCCTCTGATAAAGAGGCTGTTCAAAGAAGCAGTTTTTAAAAAGTCTAAGAATTTAACATTAACAGGAATAAATGGAAAATAGAAAGACAGAGAACTCACACTAAAATGAAGCTAGAAACAGTTTGGCTGAGGCTTGAGAAGGTACAGATAGAGAGAAAAGGCTGGGACAAACAATGGAGAAAAATTTCCCCCAGGTTGTGGGCGTTATCTGTTGCCACCATCATGATATGGAACAGATAACCACAAAACCTCAATGACATGCAAGTGATTGTTGCTTGCATGTCTAGGGTGGCTGATCAAGCAGTTTTGCTGAGCTTGGTTAGGTTTATTCACATGTTATCTGGGGAGAAACTGGCTGTCAGCTGATGTGGAATGGCCTTGGCTGCTTCAGTTGGGGCTACTTGGACTGCATCACATGTCCAGCAGGCCAGCCTAGGCATGTTCCAGCAGGCCAGCCTAGGCATGTTCTTTTCTTGGCAATAGAAGAGAGTGAGGACAAGCAAAACCAATCACACATGATGTCTAAAAGACTACCAGTAGAAACAGAAGCTCAGAGCCAGAGAAGATCTGGAGTATGCATTACCCTAAACCATCTGAGGCTGGTAGAAATGCTTTTGAGGACACTAGAAGGGAGACATGCCAATCTCAGCTAGATCTTAAAGGCAGAAAAAGGCAGCTGACACCTGCTGTATTAATTTTCTATTGTGGCTGTAACAAATTGCCACAAAATTAGTAGTTTTAAAACACAAATATATTATCTCACAGTTCTATAAATCAGAAGCCTGGGTTGGTTCAACTGGTTTCTCTGCCCCAGGTTCCACAGGGTCAAAATCAAAATGTTGGCCAGCTGGGTTCTTATCAGGAGTCTCTGGGAAGAATCAACTTCCAAGCTCATTCAGGTTGTTGGAAGAATCCAGTGTTTTGTGGTTATGGGATTGAGATCTCCGTGTCCTCGTCAGCTGGGAATTGTTCTCAGCATTTAGTGGTCACCCACAGTCCTTGGCCCATGGCCCCCTCCATCTTCAAAGTCAACAACAGTAGGTCAACTCCTTCTCACATTTCAAATTTCTCTGACCTCCCCTTCTGTCTCTTCCCTGCTGCCTCCATCCAAAGAAAGTTCTCTGCCTATTTTATGGGTTCAAGTAATTAGACTGGGCCTACATGGATAATCCAAGATAATCTCCCTAATCTTAATTACATATGCAAGAATGCACAACTGTATAATGGTACTGTAAACAATTGAAGATATGCTTTGTTTTGTATGACTGCATGGTATGTGACTATATCTCAATAAAATGAATAAAAAAAATTACATATGCAAGATCCCTTTACCCTGTAATGTAACATATCCACAGGTTACATTCTGCCTGGGATCACATGGATCACAACCAATATCTTCCCATGAATGAACCTACCACAAATTAGGAAGTCCTAAACCCCCAGATTATATAGTCCTAATTTTGTACATTTTCCCAATTATCAGCCAATGTGTTATACCATGTGCTCTCATTTGGGTTTCAAAAAATAAGACAGCCATAATCAGAGAGTATCTTTTCACCATATGATCTCTCTTTCTCCCTACTACTGGAAAAAAATTCTTGGGGCAGAGGATAACCAGTAACTTAACTATTCCCAGAACACTTCAACCTCAAAGACAGCACCTCTTTCACCCCCACCACCAGCTCCAGATTCTCAAATCAAGGTTTCTAATTCATCCACAGGTTTTTAACATACCCAACCTTCCTTCAGGAAGAATATGTGAAAGAGAAATATTCCAGACCTGCCAGACTATGCACAGAAATGTAATCATATTAATTTTTATGCCAAATTATTAGGGTTCTCAGACTACATTTGCTCATGCAGAAAGTAAGCCCCTCCCCATTCCCTGCTCTATCATCTCACAACCTCCACTGTATATTTCTGGGAGTCCAAGTTTGGAATCTTGTATTTTCTTGTGACCAATCTTTTTGCGTTTGTCTGCTCTGGCTTCCACATCTATGTACCATTCCATTGCTTCTGCTCCTGGTGCCATGTGTAGGAGCACGTTCTGGCCTGTTCTACAGTCCCATATCAGTGGCTTCCCGTACACAACACTGGGCTTGTGGCTGGGGGAGGAGACAGAGGAAGGACTGGGAATGAGCTTCTCATCAAATCTGTGCTGTAAGGTCTCTAATGGGGCTTTAGGCAGCACTACTTGTTTCCAATGTCTCACCAAGTCTTTCATGACTACAATTCCTTCAGCTTCACCTCTCTTTCCACTAGGTCTCAAAATCTATCCCAAAAGTTAGGATAGGAAAATTGCAATCTCATCTCCTAAACTGGTCTCATGTCTTCACTACCCAACTTCCATAAAACTCCTCCCTCCTCTTGTCCCCCAAGCAAAAGCTTAACAATTCCTGCACATAGAACCCTAAAGGGATCAACAGCCTACCAATTCCACAAAGAGTTGGACTATTTCCCCATCTGTACCCAGCTAATATTCCCAACCCAGTAGCCATAAAGCAGCTAATGAAAGTCAGTGAAAGGAAAGTTTACTGAGAACAGTGTCAATTGAAGAAACTTAACAGAGGGGGTAAGATTTTAACCGGCAAGTGTGGGGTGTAGATAAATGGAAAGACAGAAGTCATTTTTTGCAAGAATTCAAGAAAGAAGCATTCCTAGCATGAGAGAAAAAAATGGAGACATAAATTTTACAGACCCAAGGCTAAAGTAAGATGCATTTCACCCAGTCATTTATGATTCTTCACAGATATCCAGTAGAAGAAATTATCTTTAACTCAATTCGCAGAAATCTCCGTTCGTTTTCTCTTTTCTCTGAGATAATGTCTACATTCCTGGGGGAAATTTAGACCAAAAAACTATTCCTTTCCCACTCTTTTAAGAAAGTAAATTTTGTTTTCTTTTGTTTTTAACCCAGATGACTCACCCTGGCTCTGTTCGCAGTGAGTAAATTCACTTTGGTTCTCTTCATTATGCCGCAATTTTGGTTTCTGTTGGGATTCCATGCCCTGACATCAGAACTTCTTGTTTTTCTTTTGTCTCGTTATCAGAACCACCATAGCCTTCTAAAGCTCTCTTTCCAACTCTGCAAAGCTGTATGGAATATAAACATCTCCCCCATTAGCTCTTCTTAGCAACCCAACCTTGCTGACTAGAAGTCTCAGTAGCAGCAGAACAAATCTGTTCAGATTTGAGACATGGTGGGCCGTTTCAAGGAAAAACCATGCCCTTTTCCACATTTCAGAAATCTTGTCTAAGCAAGGTCTATCCCAAAGATATCTGGGTCAATGTGAATTCAGACTTGGCTTCCATCCTCAGGCTTTTATGTAATCATGACAGCTACCATATGGGTTTTGGTTAATGCCAGCTGAGAGGTGTTTCTTTGCAATTGTGTGTGTATATGTGTGTGTGTGTGTGTGTGTGTGTGTGTTTTCTGGAGAGCACTTATGTACAGACACTTATTTTGCAGCATAATACTGAAGTTATGCAGATACTAATCCCAGGAAATGATTTCTTGTGGGCGATTTTATGGCTGTGGTTTGGTCTCAGAGGACAATGCTTTGGTGAACAGAGCTTGCTCAGAACTTAAGTTGCTCTAATCATTTAATATATCAAGTGTTCTTCCAAGAAAGAGAAGGTTACTTGCTTGTTAAGAAAACAAGCATCACCATTGGTTGACAAAATCCATCTGGAATTGTTATGAAAGGTCTTATAAAGAGAAACATTTTGGGTAGGGCTTTTTAAAATGCAAAATGTCTATAGATAGCAAAATAATCCTAGTGGTGATAGAGCAGTGTTTTGAAGGCTTGTCTAATAGTCTACCTAATGTAAACAGATTAAATTAATTCATGCTGAAAAGTTGATTAAATACACGCAAATCTATTGCTGGAAACTCACTGAGAAAGGGATTCGATATGTTATATTTCAATCTTGATTTTTTTGGCAGTCACAGAAATATACGCCATTAAAAAAATAGGTATGGTAATCTGTGACCTTCCTGGTTGTTGGGGCACAGCTGCTACTTAAAGCTTCCAAAGACTTTTTTACAGTAAGTACTCCTTGGAACAAAATGACACCTCTTTGGGAAGTGTTAACATTTTGCTATTGCTGTTACCATGTGGCTTCTGTAAGGAATTCATGTAAAGCTATACAATATTGGCAGAAAAAGGACAACATTTTTCTGAAAGTCTAAAATGTGTTGGGTGCTTTGCCATAAGAGAGCTTTAATTTTTGCACCAATTTTCAACATGAGCATTGTTTTGATTTTACAAATTTGAAACTAACAGTCTCAGACAAAAGAACTTATCCACTTACACTCATAAATGACTGTGGTTATATTCAAAACTAGATCTAAAACGAAACCTCTTTCTCACCTCAAGCTTTTTGGCAATTGTAACATTGCTTTGAACATTGGTGTGTAAATGTCTGTTCAAGTCCCTGCTTTCAGTTCTTTTGGGTATATACCTAGTAGTGGGATTGCTGGATCACATGGCAGTTCTATACTCAGCTTCCTGAGGAAACACCCAACTGTCTTCCACAGTGGCTGTACCATTTTACATTTCCACCAGCAGTGAATGAGTGTTCCAATTTCTCCACATCCTCTCCAACACTTGCAGTGCCAGATCTTAAAGGGAAAGTTTTCAGTCTTTCACCACTGAATACAATGCTAGCTGTGGGTTTTTCATATACGCCCTTTTTCTTGTTGAGGAAGTTTCCTTCTATTCCTTTCTTTTGAAGTGCGTTTATCAAGAAAGGATTTTGAATTTTGTCAGATGCCTTTTCTGCATCAATTGAGATGATCATGTGGTTTTTTCCCCTTCGATTTGTTAATGTGGTGAATTACATTAATTGATTTTCCTGTGTACCTGGCATAAAACCCACATAATCATGGTATATAATTCTTCTAATGTGCTGTTGGGTTCGATTTGCAAGTGTTCTGTTGAGGACTTTTGCATCTATATTCATTAGAGAGCTTGGTCTGTAGATTTCTTTTCTGGTAGTATCTTTCTTTATCAGGCTTTGGTTTTAGGGTGATTTTGGCTTCATAGACTGAGTTAAATACTGTTCCCTCATCTTCAATTTTTTGAAAGAGTTTGAGAAGAACTAGTATTAATTCTTCTTGGAATGGTTGGTAGAATTTGCCTGTGAAGCCATCCAGACTTGGGCTTTTCTTTCTGGGGAGGCTTTGGATGAATAATTCAACCTCTTCACTTGTCATTGGTCTGTTGAGATCTTCTACTTCTAATAGAGTTGGTGTAGGTTGTTGTTTTTCCTGGAGTTTGTCCAATTCATTTAAGTTGTCTAAACTGTTGGCATACAGTTGTTTATATTATCCTTTTACAATCCTGTTTATTTCTGTGGGGTATGTTCCCCCTCTCATTTTGATTTTATTTATTTGCATCTTCTCTGTTTTGTCTGCATCTGTCTATCTATGTGTTTGTCAATTGTATTGATACACTCAAAGAACCAACTTTAGGTTTTGTTAATTTTCTCTTGTTTTTTAATTCTCAATTTAATTTATTTCAGTTCTAATCTTTGTTATTTCTTTCTTTCTACTTGCTTTGGGATTAGTTGTCTGCTCTTTTTCTAGTTCCTCCTGATGTGCAGTTAGGTCTTTGGTTTTAGTTCTTTCTTCTTTTTTAATGGAGGCATTTAGGGCTATAAATTTCCCTTCAGCACTGCCTTTGTTGCATCCCTTAAGTTTTGATATGTTGTGTTCTTGTTTCTGTTGGTCTCAAGATATTTACTGATTCCCCTTGCAATTTCTTCTTTGACCCACTGTTTGTTTAAAAGTATTTTGTTAAAACCTCCATATATTTGTGAATTTTCCAGTTCTCCACCTGTTATTGATTTCCAGCTTCATTCCATTATGGTCAGAGAAAGTGCTTTGTACAATTTTAATCTTTTTATATGTATTGAAACTTATTTTGTTACCCAAAATGTGGTCTATTCTGGAGAATGATCCAAGTGCACTTGAGAAGAATGTATATATTGCTGTTTTAGGATATAATGTTCTGTATATGTTTATTAGGTCTAGCTCACTTATATTATTCAAGTTCTATGTTTCCTTATTGATCTTCTGTCTAGATGTTCTATCTATTGATGAGAGTTGTGTATTGAAGTCTCCAACTAGAGATTTCTGTTTCTCCCTTCAGTTTTGCCAGTGTTTGCCTCATATATTTTGGGGCACCCTGGTTATGTGCATATACATTTAGGATTGTTATTTCTTCTTGGTAGATTGCCCTTTGATTAATATATAGTGTCCTTCTTTCTCTCTTATAACAGTTTTGCATTTAAAGTCTATTTTGTCTGTCATTAGTATAGCCACCCCAGCTCTTTTTTGGTTGCTATTTGCATGGAAAAATTTTTTCCAACCTTTCACTCTCAACCCATATGTGTCCTTGTGTCTAATGTGAGTCTCTGGTAGACAGCACATAGATGGATACCTTTTTATCCATTATGCCAATCTGTGTCTTTTGATTGGGGAGTTTAATCCATTAATATTCAGTGTTTTACTGTAATGGCAATACTTATTTCAGTCATTTTATCCTTTGATTTTTATATGTCATATCTTATTGCCCTGGTTATGCAGTAAAATGTTAAAGATTGCATTATTGTGCAATTGTTTTCCCCCCAGGAGAAGGCTTTCTTTCCTCTATTCCTTCTCTGGGAATCTTGATCTGTTCTGTTTTTGTTTTGCCTCTGTAGTTTTTGTAGTTTTTTTGTTTGTTTGTTTGTTTTTTAATCCTCCTTTCATTGCCTCTAGCTGCTTTTGCCTGGAGTGCAAATTCTGGGAGGAATGTCACTCCAGAGAAGACTTTCCCAAGTCAGTATTTCCCAGCCAAAGCAGGGCCAGGGACCCACGAAGGGGCACAGACCAGTTCCAAAAAGAGCCATGAGTTGAGGCTCAAGAAAGACATCAAACATGTGTCTGGCAGCTCCCCAAAGTTGTGCTTTCATGGCCTGCCCAGCAGAGGCCCTCTCCAGCAAACTGTTCCCTATAGCCCTAAGGAGGCCCTGGTCTTTAAACTTCCACCACCTCCACCCCTATCCAGGGTGGGGTTGAAACAATGGCATTGGTGGTTCCTGTCCAGGGAAGGCTCAACCAGCAGTTCACAGCCAGGACCCAGCAATCTAATTTCACCAGTCAAAAGCTGTGATCGGTACTCAGCCATACCCCAACTCTCTCCACCCCCTGTTCTTGAGGAAGAGTGCTTCCACATCCCTCTCCATCCACAGCAGCCAGCCAGGGACTGGACCTGAGACAACTTGCCTCAAGAGTGGGGGATGGGTGCTGGCAGCTGCTGCAGAGTGAGTTACTTGCAGTTCTTTACCACTGTTTCTCAGCCTCTTACTCCCACTCTTCCCTGGATGCTGTACTGTGCTCCCCTGGCTTCTGGGGCCCCAGAACAGTTTTTTCAGATAGTTCCTGCCTGCCCACTAGCTATTTTTGTAGCAGGAGTGAGTCCTGTAGCTCCCTACTCCACCATCTTCGCTGAAAGTTCTCCTCAGGGTTATAAGTTTTGTGGAGGGCTCAGAGCTCCATGTCCCATAGGATTACTTTTTATCTTCTCCGTGATAGGGGTTGGCAAAACTGTGTGTGCTATTAATATATGTGAAGTGACATTATATTGTTCTTGAGCAACTAAAACAAGCTAAATATTTTTCTCTGGCTAGAGAGTCAAACATATCCCTAGGATACAACCCCTATCCTTAGGGAACTCACAGCTAAATAAATCAATTTATGCTAATTTTCATGTTTCCACTTACAAAATAAGATTAGCATTGATAGTCACCTATCCCACAGGGCTACAGAGTTTGTGGTGTGGAGGGCAGAGGAATATGCAAATGCAAATATAGCTACAAGTCTTTATTTATTTGTTCCTATTATTAGTTGCAGTCAAGCTAACCTTAAAGGAAGGATTTGATTTGGGAGAATTTGCCTTGTGTTTCTCATTCTTTCCTATCACTGTTGACTAGTCATAGTCTAACTTTACTTAAAGCCCAAGGGAAGTTAAAAAAGCATTTTTCAATTCTCACTCCATTAATGATAGGGGAAAACTATGGGAAAGTAGATGTAATAACATTTATTGCCAAAAGTACAAAAGATCATAAAACACGAGCATACCCAGGTGGGACCTACACACACATGTACATAAACACCATTGTATCAAGTAACATCTTGAATTGGAGATGTAATTTATTTAGGTCTTCCCAGTTTATGACAAATTTCACTGAAACAATTTATCTGTTGAGAATTTTATGGCACTCAAGTTTAGATTAAGTGGATTTTGTGTTTAACTCTCCATGTATGGTATTGTATGCAATTCTGGAGATAAAGGAAGCAGAGTTCAGAGAAGCAAGCATAGAAAATAGTTCCACTTGTTCACTGAATTTTGCAGTTACACTTGCTTGCCATTATAGTCATACTGTCAAGAATGTTCTTTCCAAATATAAAGATCCTGACTGAAAAATGGCATTTATTATTTGGAAAGAGCTTTTGAATCATAAAATGATTTGAACTATAGCCTAGGGTGATATTTCTCAATCCCTCCTTTCATTTCTTCATTTTCCTCTCCTTCCTTCCTTCCTACCCTCCTCCCTCCCTTCCTTCCTCTTTCCTCTTCTTTTCTTTTTTGTCTGTATGAAAAAATTGTTGAACCATTTTTATAGTGAGAAATCCAAAGCAGACTGTTCTAGGGTTTGCTTTAGAGATGTCATTCAGTTAAACTGCTAACTATTGTGCTCAGTGGCCAAGTAACATCCCTCTGTCCTGGATTAGTGAACAGCCTTCATGGTCTATGGGTATGTGATTTTCTCCAACTTCTTACTGATACTCCGGTTGTGTGGAAAGTGTTTAGTGGCACGTTAACAGCTGTGTAGACAACCCAGGAACACAACCTCAGACCACCTCTTGTTTGAAATAAAAAAAATCACTACCCCTGAGAATATAAGTGTATGCAGAAAAGAATGGGGAGAGGCGGGGCAAGCTGGCAGACTGGTGAGCTGTATGTTTTAGTTACTCCTCCAGGAAAGTAGGTAAAAAGCCAGGAACTGCGTGGACTGGACACCACAGAGCAATCTGTCTTTGGGCATACTTCATACAACACTCATGAAAACGTGGAACTGCTGAGATCAGCGAAATCTGTAAGTTTTTGTGGCCAGGGGACCCGCGCCCCTCCCTGCCAGGCTCAGTCCCGGGGGAGGAGGGGCTGTCAGCTCCGGGAAGGAGAAGGGAGAATTGCAGTGGCTGCTCTTATCGGAAACTCATTCTACTGATTCAAACTCCAACCATAGATAGACTGAGACCAGACACCAGAGACTCTGAGAGCAGCCAGCCCAGCAGAGAGGAGACAGACATAGAAAAAAAAAACACGAAAAACTCCAACATAAAAGCAGAGGATTTTTGGAGTTCTGGTGAACACAGAAAGGGGAAGGGCGGAGATCAGGCCTTGAGGCGCATATGCAAATCCCGAAGCAAAGCTCATCTCTCTGCCCTGTGCACCTTTCCTTAATGGCCCTGGTTGCTTTGTCTATTAGCATTTCAATAACCCATTAGATCTCTGAGGAGGGCTGTTTTTTTTTTTTTTTTTTAAATCCTTTTTGCTTTTTCTAAAACAATTACTCTAAGAAGCTCAATACAGAAAGCTTCAAAGAATTGAAATTTGGGCACGTCAAGTCAAGAGCAGAACTAAGAGAGCTCTGAGACAAAAGGCAATATTCCAGTGGCTGAGAAAATTCACTAAACAACACAACTTCCCAAGAAAAGGGGGGTGTCCGCTCACAGCCACCATCCTGGTGGACAGGAAACACTCCTGCCCATCGCCAGCCCCATAGCCCAGAGCTGCCCCAGACAACCCAGTGTGACGGAAGTGCTTCAAATAACAGGCACACACCACAAAACTGGGCGTGGACATTAGCCTTCCCTGCAACCTCAGCTGAATGTCCCAGAGCTGGGAAGGGGGAGCAGTGTGAATTAACAGAGCCCCATTCAGCCATCATTTGAGCAGACTGGGAGCCTCCCAACACAGCCCAGCAGCCCAGAACTGCCCTGGGGGGACGGCACTCACCTGTGACATAGCACAGTCATCCCTCAACAGAGGACCCGGGGTGCACAGCCTGGAAGAGGGGCCCACTTGCAAGTCTCAGGAGCCATACGCCAATACCAAAGACTTGTGGGTCAGTGGCAGAGACAAACTGTGGCAGGACTGAACTGAAGGATTAGACTATTGCAGCAGCTTTAAAACTCTAGGATCATCAGGGAGATTTGATTGTTAGGGCCACCCCCCCTCCCCGACTGCCCAGAAACACGCCCCACATACAGGGCAGGCAACACCAACTACACACACAAGCTTGGTACACCAATTGGGCCCCACAAGACTCACTCCCCCACTCACCAAAAAGGCTAAGCAGGGGAGATCTGGCTTGTGGAGAACAGGTGGCTCGTGGACGCCACCTGCTGGTTAGTTAGAGAAAGTGTACTCCACGAAGCTGTAGATCTGATAAATTAGAGATAAGGACTTCAACTGGTCTACAAACCCTAAAAGAACCCTATCAAGTTCAGCAAATGCCACGAGGCCAAAAACAACAGAAAATTATAAAGCATATGAAAAAACCAGACGATATGGATAACCCAAGCCCAAGCACCCAAATAAAAAGACCAGAAGAGACACACCACCTAGAGCAGCTACTCAAAGAACTAAAGATGAACAATGAGACCATAGTACGGGATATGAAGGAAATCAAGAAGACCCTAGAAGAGCATAAAGAAGACATTGCAAGACTAAATAAAAAAATGGATGATCTTATGGAAATTAAAGAAACTGTTGACCAAATTAAAAAGATTCTGGACACTCATAGTACAAGACTAGAGGAAGTTGAACAACGAATCAGTGACCTGGAAGATGACAGAATGGAAAATGAAAGCATAAAAGAAAGAATGGGGAAAAAAATTGAAAAACTCGAAATGGACCTCAGGGATATGATAGATAATATGAAACGTCCGAATATAAGACTCATTGGTGTCCCAGAAGGGGAAGAAAAGGGTAAAGGTCTAGGAAGAGTATTCAAAGAAATTGTTGGGGAAAACTTCCCAAATCTTCTAAACAACATAAATACACAAATCATAAATGCTCAGCGAACTCCAAATAGAATAAATCCAAAAAAACCCACTCCGAGACATATACTGATCACACTGTCAAACATAGAAGAGAAGGAGCAAGTTCTGAAAGCAGCAAGAGAAAAGCAATTCACCACATACAAAGGAAACAGCATAAGACTAAGTAGTGACTACTCAGCAGCCACCATGGAGGCGAGAAGGCAGTGGCACGATATATTTAAAATTCTGAGTGAGAGGAATTTCCAGCCAAGAATACTTTATCCAGCAAAGCTCTCCTTCAAATTTGAGGGAGAGCTTAAATTTTTCACAGACAAAGAAATGCTGAGAGAATTTGCTAACAAGAGACCTGCCCTACTGGAGATACTAAAGGGAGCCCTACAGACAGAGAAACAAAGACAGGACAGAGAGACCTGGAGAAAGGTTCAGTACTAAAGAGATTCGGTATGGGTACAATAAAGGATATTAATAGAGAGAGGGAAAAATATGGCAAACATAATCCAAAGGATAAGATGGCCGATTCAAGAAATGCCTTCACGGTTTTAACGTTGAATGTAAATGGATTAAACTCCCCAATTAAAAGATATAGATTCGCAGAATGGATCACAAAAAATGAACCATCAATATGTTGCATACAAGAGACTCATCTTAGACACAGGGACACAAAGAAACTGAAAGTGAAAGGATGGAAAAAAATATTTCATGCAAGCTACAGCCAAAAGAAAGCAGGTGTAGCAATATTAATCTCAGATAAAATAGACTTCAAATGCAGGGATGTTTTGAGAGACAAAGAAGGCCACTACATACTAATAAAAGGGGCAATTCAGCAAGAAGAAATAACAATCGTAAATGTCTATGCACCCAATCAAGGTGCCACAAAATACATGAGAGAAACATTGGCAAAACTAAAGGAAGCAATTGATGTTTCCACAATAATTGTGGGAGACTTCAACACATCACTCTCTCCTATAGATAGATCAACCAGACAGAAGACCAATAAGGAAATTGAAAACCTAAACAATCTGATAAATGAATTAGATTTAACAGACATCTACAGGACATTACATCCCAAATCACCAGGATACACATACTTTTCTAGTGCTCACGGAACTTTCTCCAGAATAGATCATATGCTGGGACATAAAACAAGCCTCAATAAATTTAAAAAGATTGAAATTATTCAAAGCACATTCTCTGACCACAATGGAATACAATTAGAAGTCAATAACCATCAGAGACTTAGAAAATTCACAAATACCTGGAGGTTAAACAACACACTCCTAAACAATCAGTGGGTTAAAGAAGAAATAGCAACAGAAATTGCTAAATATATAGAGACGAATGAAAATGAGAACACAACATACCAAAACCTATGGGATGCAGCAAAAGCAGTGCTAAGGGGGAAATTTATAGCACTAAACGCATATATTAAAAAGGAAGAAAGAGCCAAAATCAAAGAACTAATGGATCAACTGAAGAAGCTAGAAAATGAACAGCAAACCAATCCTAAACCAAGTACAAGAAAAGAAATAACAAGGATTAAAGCAGAAATAAATGACATAGAGAACAAAAAAACAATAGAGAGGATAAATATCACCAAAAGTTGGTTCTTTGAGAAGATCAACAAGATTGACAAGCCCCTACCTAGACTGACAAAATCAAAAAGAGAGAAGACACATATAAACAAAATAATGAATGAAAAAGGTGACATAACTGCAGATCCTGAACAAATTAAAAAAATTATAAGAGGATATTATGAACAACTGTATGGCAATAAACTGGACAATGTAGAAGAAATGGACAATTTCCTGGAAACATATGAACAACCTAGACTGACCAGAGAAGAAATAGAAGAACTCAACCAACCCATCACAAGCAAAGAGATCCAATCAGTCATCAAAAATCTTCCCACAAATAAATGCCCAGGGCCAGATGGCTTCACAGGGGAATTCTATCAAACTTTCCAGAAAGAACTGACACCAATCTTACTCAAACTCTTTCAAAACATTGAAGAAAATGGAACACTACCTAACTCATTTTATGAAGCTAACATCAATCTAATACCAAAACCAGGCAAAGATGCTACAAAAAAGGAAAACTACCGGCCAATCTCCCTAATGAATATAGATTCAAAAATCCTCAACAAAATACTTGCAATTCGAATCCAAAGACACATTAAAAAAATCATACACCATGACCAAGTGGGGTTCATTCCAGGCATGCAAGGATGGTTCAACATAAGAAAAACAATCAATGTATTACAACACATTAAAAACTCGAAAGGGAAAAATCAATTGATCATCTCAATAGATGCTGAAAAAGCATTTGACAAAATCCAACATCCCTTTTTGATAAAAACACTTCAAAAGGTAGGAATTGAAGGAAACTTCCTCAACATGATAAAGAGCATATATGAAAAACCCACAGCCAGCATAGTACTCAATGGGGAGAGACTGAAAGCCTTCCCTCTAAGATCAGGAAGAAGACAAGGATGCCCGCTGTCACCACTGTTATTCAACATTGTGCTGGAAGTGCTAGCCAGGGCAATCCGGCAAGACAAAGAAATAAAAGGCATCCAAATTGGAAAAGAAGAAGTAAAACTGTCATTGTTTGCAGATGATATGATCTTATATCTAGAAAACCCTGAGAAATCGACGATACACCTACTAGAGCTAATAAACAAATTTAGCAAAGTAGCAGGATACAAGATTAATGCACATAAGTCAGTAATGTTTCTATATGCTAGAAATGAACAAACTGAAGAGACACTCAAGAAAAAGATACCATTTTCAATAGCAACTAAAAAAATCAAGTACCTAGGAATCAACTTAACCAAAGATGTAAAAGACCTATACAAAGAAAACTACATAACTCTACTAAAAGAAATAGAAGGGGACCTTAAAAGATGGAAAAATATTCCATGTTCATGGATAGGAAGGCTAAATGTCATTAAGATGTCAATTCTACCCAAACTCATCTACAGATTCAATGCAATCCCAATCAAAATTCCAACAACCTACTTTGCAGACTTGGAAAAGCTAGTTATCAAATTTATTTGGAAAGGGAAGATGCCTCGAATTGCTAAAGACACTCTAAAAAAGAAAAACGAAGTGGGAGGACTTACACTCCCTGACTTTGAAGCTTATTATAAAGCCACAGTTGCCAAAACAGCATGGTACTGGCACAAAGATAGACATATAGATCAATGGAATCGAATTGAGAATTCAGAGATAGACCCTCAGATCTATGGCCGACTGATCTTTGATAAGGCCCCCAAAGTCACCGAACTGAGCCATAATGGTCTTTTCAACAAATGGGGCTGGGAGAGTTGGATATCCATATCCAAAAGAATGAAAGAGGACCCCTACCTCACCCCCTACACAAAAATTAACTCAAAATGGACCAAAGATCTCAATATAAAAGAAAGTACCATAAAACTCCTAGAAGATAATGTAGGAAAACATCTTCAAGACCTTGTATTAGGAGGCCACTTCCTAGGCTTTACACCCAAAGCACAAGCAACAAAAGAGAAAATAGATAAATGGGAACTCCTCAAGCTTAGAAGTTTCTGCACCTCAAAGGAATTTCTCAAAAAGGTAAAGAGGCAGCCAACTCAATGGGAAAAAATTTTTGGAAACCATGTATCTGACAAAAGACTGATATCTTGCATATACAAAGAAATCCTACAACTCAATGACAATAGTACAGACAGCCCAATTATAAAATGGGCAAAAGATATGAAAAGACAGTTCTCTGAAGAGGAAATACAAATGGCCAAGAAACACATGAAAAAATGTTCAGCTTCACTAGCTATTAGAGAGATGCAAATTAAGACCACAATGAAATACCATCTAACACCGGTTAGAATGGCTGCCATTAAACAAACAGGAAACTACAAATGCTGGAGGGGATGTGGAGAAATTGGAACTCTTATTCATTGTTGGTGGGACTGTATAATGGTTCAGCCACTCTGGAAGTCAGTCTGGCAGTTCCTTAGAAAACTAGATATAGAGCTACCATTCGATCCAGCGATTGCACTTCTCGGTATATACCCGGAAGATCGGAAAGCAGTGACACGAACAGATATCTGCACGCCAATGTTCATAGCAGCATTATTCACAATTGCCAAGAGATGGAAACAACCCAAATGTCCTTCAACAGATGAGTGGATAAATAAAATGTGGTATATACACACGATGGAATACTACGCGGCAGTAAGAAGGAACGATCTGGTGAAACATATGACAACATGGATGAACCTTGAAGACATAATGCTGAGCGAAATAAGCCAGGCACAAAAAGAGAAATATTATATGCTACCACTAATGTGAACTTTGAAAAATGTAAAACAAATGATTTATAATGTAGAATGTAGGGGAACTAGCAGTAGAGAGCAATTAAGGAAGGGGGAACAATAATCCAAGAAGAACAGATAAGCTATTTAACGTTCTGGGGATGCCCAGAAATGACTATGGTCTGTTAATTTCTGATGGATGTAGTAGGAACAAGTTCACTGAAATGTTGCTATATTATGTAACTTTCTTGGGGTAAAGTAGGAACATGTTGGAAGTTAAGCAGTTATCTTAGGTTAGTTGTCTTTTTCTTACTCCCTTGTTATGGTCTCTTTGAAATGTTCTTTTATTGTATGTTTGTTTTCTTTTTAACTTTTTTTTTCATACAGTTGATTTAAAAAAGAACGGAAATTAAAAAAAAAAAAAAAATAAAAAAGACAAACAAGGAAAAAAAAAAAAAAAAAGATGTAGTGCCTCCTTGAGGAGCCTGTGGAGAATGCAGGGGTATTTGCCTACCCCACCTCCATGGTTGCTAACATGACCACAGACATAGGGGACTGGTGGTTTGATGGGTTGAGCCCTCTACCATAAGTTTTACCCTTGGGAAGACGGTTGCTGCAAAGGAGAGGCTAGGCCTCCCTGTATTTGTGCCTAAGAGTCTCCTCCTGAATGCCTCTTTGTTGCTCAGATGTGGCCCTCTCTCTCTGGCTAAGCCAACTTGAAAGGTGAAATCACTGCCCTCCCCCCTACGTGGGATCAGACACCCAGGGAAGTGAATCTCCCTGGCAACGTGGAATATGACTCCCGGGGAGGAATGTAGACCCGGCATCGTGGGATGGAGAACATCTTCTTGACCAAAAGGGGGATGTGAAAGGAAATGAAATAAGCTTCAGTGGCAGAGAGATTCCAAAACGAGCCGAGAGATCACTCTGGTGGGCACTCTTACGCACACTTTAGACAACCTTTTTTAGGTTCTAAAGAATTGGGGTAGCTGGTGGTGGATACCTGAAACTATTAAACTACAACCCAGAACCCATGAATCTCGAAGACAGTTGTATAAAAATGTAGCTTATGAGGGGTGACAGTGGGATTGGGAATGCCATAAGGACCAAACTCCACTTTGTCTAGTTTATGGATGGATGTGTAGAAAAGTAGGGGAAGCAAACAGACAGACAAAGGTACCCAGTGTTCTTTTTTACTTCAATTGCTCTTTTTCACTCTAATTATTATTCTTGTTATTTTTGTGTGTGTGCTAATGAAGGTGTCAGGGATTGATTTAGGTGATGAATGTACAACTATGTAATGGTACTGTAAACAATCGAAAGTACAATTTGTTTTGTATGACTGCGTGGTATGTGAATATATCTCAATAAAATGATGATTAAAAAAAAAAAAAAATCTAACTGAATACATAGAAAACTTTTTCCCTGTGGGTGGAAGATAAAACATCCTGATTAATGAAACAAAAAAAAAAAAAAAAAGAAAAGAATGGCTACAGGTTCTTGCCTACAGGTCTAAGATAAAGGCTAGAGAATAAGAGCATCACATTAAAGTTAGTCTCTTCTTTCCTCATGGACAGCTAACAGGAAAGCAACCTCAGGATTTTCTTGAAGAACACAAGTTACTTAACTACAGTCACCTGTCTTTCCTTTCCTTCTTCTTTTCCTTAATCTCCCTTCCCATACCTGTCTTTTCCTTTTTAAATATATTTTTATAACCAGAAAAAAACATTTAGTTTTTGTTTCGTTTGGTTTGGTAGCTCAATGTTGTTTGCTTGGTATGATTTTTGTATGTCTTTTCCTTTTGATTTATGTTATAATAATCATACTTTTACTCTTCTTACTTTAGTAACCATTTATTTACCTGTTTAAACTTCATTTGCCTGCTTTTTAAAATACTTTTACCCTTAGAATTTCATTTTTTTTTTTTTTTGCTTTAACTTCTTAGTTTCTAATCTCTGTTCTTCATCCTTAATTTAATCAATCTCTACATTTATAATTTCCTTTTCTCCACCTTTCTCCCCATTATCTCTTCCCTGGGAGAAAAACAATGCAGGTGTCCCGTTTCCCCCAGCTGCCAACCATGATCAAAAAAAAAAAGTCAGTAAAACCTTTTACTTTGAGTCGAGAGTTTTTAAATTGGTAATTATGATTATAAACTTTGTAAATGAACCCTTCTAGAAAAGACTAATTTGATTGTGCCAATGCATACCATTGGGGCCCTGACTGATACATCCTACATATCCAAAATTATCTTTATTTATTTCATTTGTAGGATTGTTTGGCTAGTTTTAAAAGCCTTGATTTAAGGAAAGCAAAGTTATTATTCTTCAGCACTTTAAAAAAATATGCTGTTGTCTTTTCGAACCTGATGCTGCTGCTGAGACACTGATAATAAACAGATTCTCATTCCTTTGTTAGTAATCTGTTTTCTTTACAGAAACATGTAGGATTTTTTTCTTCATCCTTCATGTTCTAAAATTTCTCTACCATGTAGTTCAGAATGTGTGTGTGTGCACATGCGTGTGTGCGTGCTTTTAACACATTCTACTCAGGAACTGGGGGTTTTCTTTATCTCAGGAATCATATCTTTATTAATGAGAAATTTTCTTTTTTTAATTTTCTTAAACATCATCTCCAACTCTCTATTTTCTCCCTCTGGCATTTGTTTTGATGGTTGTTGGAACTTCTAGTGCTAGCATCCAGGTCTCAACTTCTATATTTTTGAGTCTTAATCCCTTTACACTGCATACTATATTATGTCATTTTCTCACACTTGCAGCTCAATAGTTTTTCTCTCAACCATGTTTGTGTTGCTCTTCCAGAAGCAGAGATTTTATTGTCAATAATTATACTGCATTTTTCATATTCAAATTCTCTAATTTTTCCTGTTGCTACATATTCTTTCTTTCATAAATCCCTATTCTTATTTCTTAGTTGTTATAGCTTTGCTTATAACTCAGGACATAGGTGATATTTATTTTAATTCTCTGTACTGATATTTCTATTGTCTGCTTCCTTGCTTAAGTTTAGCTTTTGTTAAACTGTGATCTCTCTTTTGTGAGAGCAGGTAGGGTACCCAGTGGCCTTTTGGATATGGCTGCCTCTGTGCTACCAGGGATTGAGCCAGCAGCTCAGGACAAGAGCCTTTATTTTCTACTTGAGCTTCCAATCACACAGCTCTAGCCTGGAAGCAGGTATGTGGAGGTTTGCTGCCTGGTTTGAGGGGAGTGGAGAGAAGGGGTTGGAGAACCAGAGCTCGACCTGTCTGATTGCCCCACACCTGCATCCCCGAGTAAATGCCTGTTGGGTGTCCCTTAGATCCTGCCTGTGCTCCCCGCGGCATAAAGAACACTATCTCCAAATAAAATTATTCCGTAGTTTTAGCAGGATGGTCCAGTGGTTGGTCCTTACACCAAATCGTGTGATTTAAAAATATTGGTTCTGGATCTATGAGTGATCACACCAGAATCTAACTACTCACACACATGTCTTGATATATTTGTTTGTATATATTAATAAAATCCCAGTTTTGAACATTGTGTATTCTTGGAGATTAGACGTGGTATTTGCTTTTTAAATTTTATACATTTATTTGAATTTTTATACACAAGTATCATATTTTTTTTCAATTTTATTGAGATATACCACATACCACACAAACTATACAAAGTATACAATCACCGGCTCACAGTATCATCACATAGTTGTGCACACATCCCCATGATCAATTTTAGAACATTATCATTACTCCAGAACAGAAATAAGATTAAAAAATAAAACCCAAATCCTCCTATAACCCTTAACCCCCCACCCATTGTTGACCCATACTATTGGTATAGTAAACTTGCTACTGCTGATGAAAGAATATTAAAATGCTATTAACTATAGTCCATAGTTTATAACAGCTATGTTTCTTCCAATATACCCCTCTATTTTTTTTAATTTGTAGTAGTTCATGCAAGAACTTATTTATATTTATAGTGTTAACTGCTGACATACATGACTTTAAACAACCACTTTCGATCAAATTCAACTGCAATAAAGCACTATTACTTATAAATCCAAAAACGAGCTCCCATCACCTCTATCCATTCCCAAACATTTAAGTTCAACATTATTAACAAGTCTGTATGTATTAGGTAACCACTACCCCTTCTCTAGCTTCTGTCTATTCTAGGTACCCTATATTCTACATTTTAAGACTCTGAGTTTACATGTCCTAATTAATTCATATTAGTGAAATCATACAATATCTATCCTTTTGTGTCTGGCTTATTTCACTTACCATTATGTTCTCAAGGTTCATCCATGTTGTCCAATGCTTCAGGTCCTTATTTCAGTTTGCTACAGCTGCCAGAATGTAACATACCAGAAATGGATTGGCTTTTACAATGGGGACTTATTAGTTTACAAATTTACAGTTCTAAGGCAATGAAAATGTCCCAATTAAGGCATCAACAGGACGTTACCTTCTCTGAAGAAAGGCTGATGGCATCCTGGGTTCCTTTGTCACATGGGAAGGCATATGGCCAGCCTCTGCTGATCCTGCCCTCCCGGGTTTTGTTGCTTTCAGGTTCTGGCTCTTTTAGTTTCTGGATCCTTGTTTGCTTCTCCCAGCTGGGGCTATTCTCTCCAAGCTCTCTGGATGTTTCTCTCTCTGAGCTCTCTGGCTTTTTTCTGTCCTTTATCCTCTCATAAAAGACCCCAGTAAAGAAATAAGACCAACCTTGATTGGGTGGGTCACACCTCAATTGGAACAACCTAATCAAAAGGTCCCACCCACAATAGCACACCCACAGGAATGGATCAAAAGAACATGGCCTTTCAGAGGTCCACAACAGCTTCAAACCAGCACAGACCTCACTCCTTCTTACTGCTGCATAATATTCCATCATATGTATATACCACATTTTGTTTATCCACTCATTTGTTGATGGACTCCGGGATTGTTACCACCTTTTGGCAATTGTGAATAACGCCGCCATGAACATCGGTGTGCACATGTCTGTTCACATCCTTGCTTTCAGATCTTCTGAGTATATACTGAGTGGCAAAATTGCTGGGTCATAGGGCAACTCAATATTTAGTTTTCTGAGGAACTGCCACACTGTCTTTCACAGCAACTGTACCATTTACATTCCCACCAGCAGTGGATAAGTGTTCCAATTTCTCCACATCCCCTCCAACATTTGTAGTTTCCTCTTTATTTAATGACAGCCATTCTAATTTGTGTGAGATGATATCTCATTGTGGTTTTGATTTGCATTTCCCTAATAGTAACATCTTTTCATACACATATATCATATTTAAATTTAAAATGCTTATTAAAATTGTTGAAAATAAATATTTATGCCAATGAATACATAATTTGTCACTTCCTTTAAACACTCTAAAACTCTACAGCTCATCAGGAGTCTGCACCTGAACCATTCGAATTTTAAATGAATTTTGCTTTGGTGTTAGGTCATTAAATTTTATTATGGGAAGTTATAAGAAATCTCTTTGTGAAATTTGTTGTTTCATTTGCCCTAGGATGTTGTTAAGAAAACAAATTGTTACATTTTAACCCAGTATTTTAGTGTAGTACCAGGAATACTGTGGAAGTCTCCTGAGCAGTAGCCTCGTTTATATCTTAAGGAGTTTATGGATCTTGTAACTAACTACATTTCCCCCTCTTCACACTGGCTCTGACCCAAATAGCCAGCCCATGTTGAGCAAATAGACACAACTTTGCAGCAAGAATTTGTTAAATTCCTCACCTCTGGATTTGTCTTGTTTTTTCCATATTTTCACTTCACCTCAATTTCCCCATTTTTTAAATTTTGTATATTTTTCTGAGTTGCCTGAAATCCTTGTTAAAACAAAGTAGGGTATAAATAACTAAAATCATAAGTATGCAATACAAACAGTGCCAAGACACACTGACATTTCCATTTATGACCAAAATATTACTATTTTTACTCCTAGTCCTGATACTCATGATAGTTTCATTCCCCCTCACTCCTACCCCACCCATAGTCCTAGGAAAGTCTTTCATTCTTAAAATGCTGTTATTTCTACTAAATATCCAAGGGTGCTTTGAAGGGAAGATTAGTCAGAGAAGAGGCAAAATATCACCATAATTTTCTATGGGCCCTAGCTACGAACTTTTCTTAGGAGGACTCTTCAAGGAAAGGGCTATATTTATCATGTTTAATAAACAACATGTTAGTATAACTTGTCCCTCACATTTTCCATCAATTACATCCCAAGCTAGAGCATCATTCATGTGGATTTACTAAATCCGTTCTTTTTATGTTCTTGCAATTGAGCTTCATTGATGTTCAGAAAAGTTAAAAGTAAAATAAGCAAAAAGTAACTTTAGTTTTGTTTTATTGTAGATACTCTGAGAAAAAGAAATCTAAAATATGCCTTTCTATCTCTTTCCCAGTTAAAACAAAAGAATTCAGGCAAAATATGTCACAATAAGGCTATTTTTATTTCACGCTACTTAGTCCACAAAACAACAAAGAAAAAAAGTGAAAAGAAAACTCCAGCCAAACTAGGGAATAAACTGTAATGAATGCTAACCAATTCCAGAGAGGATGCCATGAACTAATATACCTCTCCAGAGTTCCTGCAGGGTATGGAGTTTTAAAAATTGTAAATGGCATAGCCCTAGAAGCTCTCAACAATTACTATTCACTTGCATCAACAAGTTCTATGGGTGCCCATTCCCACCCACAGAGAATGGTAGGGGAAACCAGACCAAAGGAGAAACCACTTATACTTGCCTCCTTTATACTCAGACTCTTAACTTCCTAACCCAGAAGTTGGAATGAGGATGAGGCAGAAAGTATAATCAGATTTGCAACAGATGCCAGAGTCAGTTAGTAATAGAACTAAATAAAAACAAAAGCATGATTTGGAACACCACTGATATACAGCACTTCACTGTATATATGTCCACGTGAAGGAGGATATGGACACAGCAAATATGTGAGAAATGTTCTCAGACAATACTTATAAATTGATGCTGGCAGGTGTCCTAGATCATGCTCCTTGTTTCTCTCCACAGTATTTTTGAACAAAGAACTGGCACATTCAAAACAGAGTAATAGAAACGAACCAGAAAAAGACCTAAACATAGAAACAAACAAAAATCAGTAAAATAATTAAAAAGGCATGGGAAGAGGTCGGGCAAGATGGCGGCATAGAGAGGAGTGGAAGCTAAGTAGTCCCCCTGGAACAACTACAAAAAACCAGAAACAACTAGTAAATAATCCAGAATAACTGCGGGGGGACAAACGGGACCATCCATTCATCATACACCAACCTGAATTGGGAGGAATGCCCGAGAACACAGCATAAAATCTGTAAGCAAAACCTGCGGAACCAGGTCGGGAGACCCCCTCCCCCACAGTCCAAGCTGCAAAGCCTCGTGGTGCCAGAGAAAAGCTCTCTCCCAGCAAGTGAATACAGCTCAGCTGAGCTCCAACTGGGGTTTTAAGTAGTGAGTGTGAACTGCTCACTACAGGTACGCAGCCCAAAAAAACAGACAGAGGCTTTCGGTGACGACTGACCTTGGAGAGCCTTCGACTGGGTCTGAAGGGGGCTATCTGTTTCTTTTTTGGCTCAGTGGAGAAAGCCCCAGTCATTTTCAGTTTCCAGGGCTGTGAAGCGGAGAAGGGTGGAGACAGTACAAGCAGAGAGAGAGACCATTGAAATGCTAATGACCTCCACCTGGGGGGTCTGTCTTCTCTAGGAGGAAAGGGGTGGGGCCCTTTCCATTCAGAACCAGACCCCAGAGCCTGGGGGAACACTGCCATACCTCCTCACACCAGTCAAGAATTATAGGCTAACAGGTGTCACCTGCTGGGCAGAAAAGCACAGTGACCCAAGGTATCAAAGGGTGGAGCAATTTTCTAATACACACCCGCAGGGAAACCAGATACTGAATATTTCTTCCCTCTGGGACCTGAGCCTGTTCTGGTCTGGGAAAACCTGATTTGGATAACCAAGGCAACCATGCCTAGACAACAGAAAATTACAACCTACACTAAGAAAAACAAAGTTATGGCCCAGTCAAAGGAACAAACGTACACTTCAACTGAGATACAGGAATTTAAATAACTAATGCTAAATCAATTCAAAAAGTTTAGAGAAGATATTGCAAAAGAGATAGAGGCTGTAAAGGAAGAACTGGACATGTATACGGCAGAAATCAAAAGTTCAAAAAACCTACTAGTAGAATCTATGGAAATGAAAGGCACAACACAAGAGATGAAAGACACAATGGAAACATACAACAGCAGATCTCAAGAGGCAGAAGAAAACACTCAGGAACTGGAGAACAAAACACCTGAAAGCCTACACGCAAAGGAGCAGATGGAGAAAAGAATGAAAAAATATAAGCAATGTCTCTGGGAACTCAAGGATGAAACAAAGTACAATAATGTATGTATCATTGGTGTCCCAGAAGGAGAAGAGAAGGGAAAGGGGGCAGAAGCAATAATAGAGGAAATAATTAATGAAAATTTCCCATCTCTTATGAAAGACATAAATTACAGATCCAAGAAGCGCAGCGTACTCCAAACAGAAGAGATATGAAGAGGCCTACGCCAAGACACTTAATAATCAGATTATCAAATGTCAAAGACAAAGAGAGAATCCTGAAAGCAGCAAGAGAAAAGCAATCCATTACATACAAAGGAAGCTTAATAAGACTATGTGCGGATCTCTCAGCAGAAACCATGGAGGCAAGAAGGAAGTGGTGTGATATATTTAAGATACTGAAAGAGAAAAACTACCAACCAAGAATCCTGTATCCAGCAAAGCTGTCCTTCAGATATGAGGGAGAGCTCAAAATATTTTCTGACAAACAGACAGTGAGAGACTTTGTGAACAAGACACCTGCCCTACAGGAAATACTAAAGGGAGCACCACAGGGTGATAGAAGACAGGAGTGTGTGGTTTGGAACACAATTTTGGGAGATGGTAGCACAACAATGTAAGTACACTGAACAAAGGTAACTATGAATACGGTTGAGAGAGAAAGATGGGGAGCATGTGAGACACCACAAGAAAGGAGGAAAGATAACGACTGGGACTGTGTAACTTGGTGAAATCTAGAGTATTCAACAATTGTGATAAAATGTACAAATATGTTCTTTTACGAGGGAGAACAAGCAAATGTCAACCTTGCAAGGTGTTAAAAATGGGGAGGCATTGGGGGAGGGATGCAATCAGCATAAACTAGAGACTGTAACTAATAGAATCATTGTATTATGCTTCCTTTAATGTAACAAAGGTGATATACCAAGGTGAATGCAGATAAGAGGGGGGGATAGGGGAGGCATGTTAGACACTTGACATTGGTGGTATTGTCTGATTCTTTATTCTACTTTGATTTAAGGTTATTTTTCCTTTTGCTGCTTCCTAACTGTCATTTTTTTTTGTTTCCTCTTTCTTTTGCCTCTCTACCTTCTTTGACTCTCCCTCCTGCCTTGTGGAAGAAATGTAGATGCTCTTGCTTAGTATGAGCAGAATGTTCAATTAGGATGAACTTAAATGTTTGGAAATGAACAGGGGTGTTGGTAGCAAGATGTGAGAATAACTAACAGTGCCGAATGGTGTATGAATGAGGTGGAAAGGGGAAGCTCAGAGTCATATATGTCACCAGAAGGAAAGTTGGAGGTCAAAAGATGGAAATGTATAAAACTGAATCCTATGGTGGGCAATGTCCATGATCAACTGTACAAATACTAGAAATCACTTCATGAACCAGAACAAATGTATGACAATACAATTAGAAGTTAATAATAGAGGGGCATATAGGGAAGAACTATATACCTATTACAAACTATATACTACAGTTAGTAATATTTCAACATTTTTTCATAAACAGTAACAAACGTACTATATCAATACTAGGAGTCAACAATTGAGGGGGATTGGTTAGGGATAGGGGAGGTTTAGAGTTTCCTTTTCTTTTTTTCTTTTTTCATCTTTCACTTTATTTCTTGTCTGGAGTAATGAAAAGTTTCTAAAAATTGAACGAAAATTAAGTGTGATGGATGCACAGCTGTATGAGGGTACCCAGGGGCAAGTGATTGTACACTTTGGATCTTTGGATAATTGTATGGTATCTGAACAATCTCAATAAAAATGGGGAAAAAAAATTAAAAAAAAAAAAAGGCATGGGAAGAAAAAAAAACGTAGCAATTATGAATCCGATGAAGAATATGGTAAATTGGCTTTCTCAGCTTCTATTCAGATCTTCTTCTGTACTATAGAGGCTGGAAAGATAAAAAAACTACATTTCCCAGATCAACTAGCAACAGGAGTTCCAGGTATGATTTCATTTTCACCAATTGATTCTTTGTGTGTGTGTGTGTGTGTGTGTGTGTATGCGCACATGTGTGAAACTTAAATTCAGAACTGAAGAGTTGGGAAGAGAAGCCTAGAATGAAGCATCCCCTTGGCTGCTGTGGACTATACCAGCTGCAGCATGCATCTGGAGCTAGCAGCTATAGTGGCAGCTTCCCAGCTTGGTGGGCATGTTCTCATTATGGCAGAAGCAGCAGCTATACTGAGAGCCAGTTCTGTGCTGTGGCTTTGGGGATCATTTCTTCAAACACACTATTGAACTTGTTTCTTCAACCCTTCCAAATTTTTCTGTAAACTACATAATACATCATTGTAAATCCCTTTATTAAACAAGCTTGAATGGATTCTGTTCTCTGCAACTGAGTATCACTGGACAGATCAGAAATGGCAGTCCAGGATTTGCCATCTGACCCAAGTGGGCTTGAATTGAGAAAGTCACCCACTAGAACTAAATGATGGGATCAGGGACATTATGAAATGCACTGGTAAAACAGTTATTTAAATTATCTCCTGTGCTCACCTGGAATGAAGTGCCTTTGGGGGTTAAGGCTTTGATGTACTAAACGGCTGCTAGGATAAACCATTATGATAAAATTGAAGAAAAGGAAGTTTATGGAGCTATCTCTTTCTAACTATATTATTGAGGTTAAAGAAAGAAAGTAACCAATCCACGATTTAAAATTCCTTCAAGGTATGATGGACATAAGTTGAATTCACAACCTCATCAAGTCTTTTCTGGAAAATTTAGGACACTGATTAGGGAAGAGTGGTATCCTAAGAATTTGAATGGAAACATTTGGGCAGATTCCTATGACTTGAGTATCTCAGGTTCTGAAATCCCTGGGTGTCTACCTGGTGAGTAGAAGCAGTCCCTCCTTCTCTATTGATAAACAGAGATGTGTCTTGACTGAAGATCCTCTTTTGACATCACCTGAGCAGGATACCCTTCAATAGAAAGCCAAATCTCCTCAGGCTCCACATCTTCCAATCCTCACTGCTTTAAGAACAATTAACTAGACCCAGATCCTAATATGTCATAGTGAGGACGGTACCAATTCTAATTCAGAAAATCACTAGTTTACACTTAATACAATTAAAAGATTTTGTTCTTTTTATTTTTTACCTAGGGGATATTGTAGAAATGGATTCTAAGAGTGTGAGGCCAGGAAGGAAAGAGTGAAATCACAGACCAGGATGAACTGATAGATGTGGCTACAATTACCACAGAATCTGGATTCAATATCAGAGCTATAAAAGCTGGGAGTGGTTCTGTCTGTTCAGTTGATTGAAACCTGAACACAACAGTGGCCTATGCTAAGTGAACTTGACATGCCAAAAATTCCTTGGAATACTGGTAAGGAAGGGATCCAAAGATTTAAAAAAGATAGAAAAGTTGGAATAGATTTTCCATGTATAACACATTCATCATCTCTCTCTCCCCTGAGAGGGCCCAGAGCACACTGCCAGTAAGTAGCAAAGAAATACAATGTTGTAGTCAATGTTCAGTCAAGGAAGACTGAAGCACCACCTTCCACGAAAGCTCTGTGGCCCTGTAGAGGCTGTCCTTCCTGGTATAAAGATGCTGATATTTAAAGTAAGGTAGGCACAATAACCACGATGCCCAGCAGGGCCAGAGCAGTTATCAAAATGGTTTAACCTGCAGGGATCTTTGCTATGGGCTACTGGCTGGGGGAGACTAGGGATGAACCAGATAGGAAGTGTACTAAGTTCCCACTTGATTTGTATAACAGCAGCAAAATAAATAAATAAATAAAAATAAAAACAACCTCCTACATCCAGTAAAGCAGAGAACTGACTTGAGTCAGCATAAAAGAGCGAGAGCGCCTCATCCAATTTCCATGCCTGACTCCTTAACCCCCAGGGCCCCTAAATGAAATTGAGACCAGAGAGACTGGGGGAGAGACTTTGCAGTAGCACCACAAGTATAAATTCACCAGAGTAACCATGTGTTGAGAAAAGGAAATATCCATACTAACCAGTATTGGATACTGATTCTGAGATGACACAAACACCCAAAGACCCAGAATGCAATTGTGTTCCACAAGTTAGAAAGGAAATATATACGGGTCAGATGATAACTGGAGTTTTCATTCAACTCCATCTCTAAGGGGACCTAGTGTGTCTAAGGATACACTTGTGGTTATTTCCTCAGCTCGAGAGTACTCAGTTGAAATAGATATATTCAATTACTGGCAGAATCCCAATGCTGGCTCCCTCAACTATGAAGAAAAGGCTATTATGGGAGAAACAATAAAATAGGACCCTCTGGACAACTCTTCCCCACCTAAATAGTTACTCAAATGCAATTCTGCACTCCTGAGGGAATTTCAGATATTAGTGTCACCCTCAACAACTTGAAAACTCCTGGGGTTGTGAATCCCATTACATCCCAATATAACTTGCCTGTTTGGCTTGTGCGGAAACAGATTGGCCTTGAACAAGATCAATGGATTAACCTAACTTAATCAGATGGTGGCTTCAGTCATAGCTGCTGATCCATATCTAGGCTTTTTACTGCAGCAAATCAACACTGCCCTTAGTACTGCATATGCTCTAACTGACCCCACACACACACACACACACACACACACACATACACACACACACACACACACACACACATTTGCTTTCAGCCAGAAAGATCAGAAGGTTAGCATCAACAATTTTCCTTTTTAACTTTCTAACTTCCTACCATAGTTTATTTTTCAAAGACTTGCATCATCTCACCACTCCATATGCCATCATGCTGGTCCACCGTATTGATTAAATAAGGCTAATAGAATCTGGTAAGCAGGAAGTAGCAGGTACCCTAGTGATAAGCAGACCATAATAGGAACCTAGACACATGGAGAGATAATTCAATGTTAAATCAAGTGTGCTTCCAACTCTTTGAAGTTTTAGGGATCCCAGAGTCTGAGGCATATCAGGATATCTCCTCTAAGGGGAAAGATGAGGTGCTGCAACTGACTTCCTTATCACTAAAATAGAGACATGACATTTGGTGGGCATTGTTGGATTTGGGAGAAAATTTTTATATGTGCTTCTTCAACTTATCAAATAAATAATTTGTAAGGCTGAAAATTTAACCAGGAGCCAGACCACAGTAAGACACTCCAACTAACCCAGGCTGCAAGGCTAGCAGCTTGCCTTTTGGCCACTGTAATCCAGAGGATCTATTGGTAACCAAAGGATCTGTGGCTAAACGGACTGCTGCATGGACCTTCTGACAAGTCCTGATTGAAGATTCAAAGCCAGACCTCTAGGATTTTGGTGACCTGCCAGCCCTTTTGATGGGAGACAAATAATGCTCCTTTTGCAAAATAGATGCTTTCTTGCTACTAGTCTCCACAGTGGAGACTGACACTTAACTATAAGATCCCAAATAAAATGAAATGTGACTATTCATTATATAAACTGAGTGCTATCTGATCCAAGGAACCATAAAGTTGGCATGTGAAAATAATACACACACAAGACTGGACTCAAGCAGATCCTACAAGCACAAGAAAGTTACATGAACATAGGGCTCACATTCCTGCTGTGTTGCCACTTCTCCTTTCACTAATACCATGTACAGGCTCATGAGGATTTCCCTAGGGCCAGTAGGCTAAGGAAAGGAAAAACTGAGCCTGGTTGGCAGAAGGTTCTGCATGACACACCACACTAGCCAGAAGAAGTGGTCTGCTGCGGCATTAAATATTTTAGACTCATGCTCCAAACAGAGAACCTCATTGAAGACAAAAAAATATCACAGCAAAAGTAAAAGGAAAAACTGGGATGATTCAACCAGAAGGTCAGAAAGAGATGCTTTGTGATGTAGCCTCTGTTGCTCTCTGACAATGGGTGCTCTGCATAGACTCTAATGCATCAAAGAGCCAATTACAAACACAGAAAGTTAACTGAAAATTTAACTGTTGATAATAAATAATAGTACATATAAATAAATGATCATGTATATAATAAATATACTTTTAAATTTTTTGTCACCACACACAAAAAAATGTAGGTCTATATCTTGTAATCCACAAAGGGCACACGGGTTTGGAAGCTCTGGTCTACAAGAAGCACTGAGGGGGAACTCAGTAAGATGGGAACCCATCAAGGTCACAGAACCACAGAGAAGCATGGTACTTGGGAATGTCAGGGGCTACAAAAGGGCAGGAGTGAGGTATGGCACTGAAAATAAGGGAAGGAGGTGAAAATTTGTACATAAGGACCTTTCACCTCCCTACCCTAACCCATCCTCCACGTGCACATGTACACATCACAAGTATAACAGTCAGTTTTACCCCTAGACAAAGAATTAGAGGGTCCTCTTCAAAAAACCTGACTGGTCTAGAGCAAAAATCCTCACATAAGGGCATTTAGAGTAGGGTTTCTAAATAAAATACTTGTATTAAAATTGTGTTTGTTATTTATCTAAAATTTAAATTTAACTGTGCATCCTATATTTTTTGCTAAGTCTGACAACACTATAATTAAGGGGTGTTCAGCTGAATGCCATCAGTCCAGCCCGATCACCCCAAAGTAAAGCCTGTCTGTGGACAAACCTTTTATAATATGCACAGAGGTCTCAATCAGATAATTTCACTGTTTCACTATTATATATGAATAGCAAACCAGGGATCACCAAATATTCAAGGAAATCTTCAGTATAAAAATGAGAAACCCAGATCAAAAAAACACCATAAAATATTACTCTAAAGGATATATAATATTCAGAGAAGAGAATAGAACTTTAAAAACCAAACTAAGCCTCTTACTAGAAACATTCAAAAGACTGGAGGAGATATTGCATCAATAAAACAAATAAAAGAGATTATTATGAAAAAGGACCAACCAGGGAACAAAAAAAGAATCCCTGGAATTTCCAATATGACTACTGAAATTTGAAAATTTAATAGCATATTTAGAAGATGAAAATGTAGAAACTTTTTTATAAAAAAATTTCTAGAAGTATTTACTTCTATAAATCCCATTTCTTCAAAAAATTCTTTAATTTTTAGTTTTTTGCTTATATAGGCTAGAAAGATGAAAAAGATGAGGGGAAGTCACAGAAGAAGATGTCCAAGGAAACAGAAATTAAATTATAAAAGAAATAATTAAAGGGAATGTCTTACGGTTGCTGCAAAGGAGAGGCTAGGCCTCCCTGTATTTGTGCCTAAGAGTCTCCTCCTGAATGCCTCTTTGTTGCTCAGATGTGGCCCTCTCTCTCTGGCTAAGCCAACTTGAAAGGTGAAATCACTGCCCTCCCCCCTACGTGGGATCAGACACCCAGGGAAGTGAATCTCCCTGGCAACGTGGAATATGACTCCCGGGGAGGAATGTAGACCCGGCATCGTGGGATGGAGAACATCTTCTTGACCAAAAGGGGGATGTGAAAGGAAATGAAATAAGCTTCAGTGGCAGAGAGATTCCAAAACGAGCCGAGAGATCACTCTGGTGGGCACTCTTACGCACACTTTAGACAACCTTTTTTAGGTTCTAAAGAATTGGGGTAGCTGGTGGTGGATACCTGAAACTATTAAACTACAACCCAGAACCCATGAATCTCGAAGACAGTTGTATAAAAATGTAGCTTATGAGGGGTGACAGTGGGATTGGGAATGCCATAAGGACCAAACTCCACTTTGTCTAGTTTATGGATGGATGTGTAGAAAAGTAGGGGAAGCAAACAAACAGACAAAGGTACCCAGTGTTCTTTTTTACTTCAATTGCTCTTTTTCACTCTAATTATTATTCTTGTTATTTTTGTGTGTGTGCTAATGAAGGTGTCAGGGATTGATTTAGGTGATGAATGTACAACTATGTAATGGTACTGTAAACAATCGAAAGTACAATTTGTTTTGTATGACTGCGTGGTATGTGAATATATCTCAATAAAATGATGATTAAAAAAAAAAATTAAAAAAAAATAAAATAAAATTATACAAATTGTTCATATACATTAAAAAAAAAAATAAAGGGAATGTCTTAATGCTAACATAGTTATATCTAGAGATGAAAGGGTACACTTAATCCCTACTGAAATGGATTTAAAATAACAACAACAACAAAGACTACATACAGCAAAGTAAACTTAGAAAAAAATTAAGACAGACATCAAGTTTCTCATCAGCAACGTTGAGAGTTAAAAGATGTTTTCAGATACAGACTCAGAAAATTTATTTCCAATATTCCCTTCCTTAGGGAGCTGTTAAAATAAACTGTTGCAAAATGAGGATGTAAACCCCAAAACACGTTGGAATGGATCCAGAGAAGCAAGGAAATAACTGCCAAGCACTGTGACAGAGTTCTGTAGCAAGATTAGAGACCAGTCAGGCTAGAGAAGAGCAGGGGGACACACATTTCCCAGGGAGGAAGGCTCTGGGACATGAGAAGAAACAGATAAAAGACTTAGATGTGACTATCACAGGGAATGAAGCCTGAATGGGATGGGAGTGTAGACAGAGAAAGATACCAGATGGACTAGGATGTGGAGTTGGAATTAAAAGGGACCTTCATCCTTGAAATCAAGGATTTATGAAATCCATTATGGAAAATCCATAATGTGGGTTACTATTAAGTCATTAAAAATTATGCAGATCTATGAGTGTTGATGATAGAAGTCTGACAAAATATATTATTAAGTAAAAACACAAATTTCCAAAGTATAATTTGTTCAAATTGATAAATATAAAATCAAAACACAGAATGGACCTTACTCAATGTGGTAGTAAATACTATTTGTCTCCCATTGCCACCTTCAAACCAAGTCTTTGTCCCCACCCCTCACCCTAGGATGATACATTAGGTAGAGCCCATAGCCTTCTGATCATTCCAGTTATAAGAACAACTCTTATTTTGCTCATTACAACTCACTCAGGTTCATCTTGTTCATTACAACTCACTCAATCCAATCCAGTTTAATCCTATAATTTCATATGCAATTTAAAGATGTCCAGTCCCATCCCTCCCTAGGCTCTGACCCGACCCTGGGCCTGAGGACCTGTAGAGTATTAGGTCACAGGCAGCAGACTCTCTCTTCTCTCTCTTTCACCTTGCTTTTCCACTTCACCTGCATTATTTGTGAGTCTTCTAGGGTCAGCCTAACTAGAAGGGAGATTAGAAGAAAAGATTCACCCCATATTTCCCCAGCATGGTTGATGCACTCTCCAACTGACTTCTTGATTCCTCCCTCACCCTTGACCCTATGGGCCCACTCACAGCCCCTTGCTCCTATCATCTCATCTCCCTAAGAGTCAGCAGTTTAGGCAGAGTCTTATCCTGGAAGCTCAAACTTGACTGCCTTCTCCAGCATCTCCTGTAGGCTCCATCAAATGGTGGGAAAGTGGGCTTACCTTTCTGCTGCCCTCTTTTCTACCATCACAGGCAGCTCCAGCATCAGCCCTCCTTGCAGGACTTTTAGCAAGTGTCAGCTACCAGTTTTTGTTCACATGTTCTTCCTACAGTCTCCTGCCCAGACACAAAGGATATATTTCAAGAACTCCCAAGAATTCTTACCATGCTCCTCTCTTGCGTCCTCAAAGATATGAGCCCAAGTCTCAGCAGCTCAAAAATACTCCAACTGGACAGTGAGAAGTCAGTGCTTCCTTTTTGCAGGAGCCCTGCAATCTCTCTAAATGGATTTCTCAGCATCTCTGTCTGACCTGGCTTGAGGTAAGTACAACATCCACCACAGGGAAGGAGAAAGAAAAGGCCACAGCAGTATTTACTTCTATAAATTCCATTTCTTCAAAAAATTCTTTAATTTTTAGTTTTCTGCTTATATAGGCTGGATAGTGAGGGAAGGGCCACAAACAAGTTTGGCACCCTTTAGCAAGGACTTTGAGGATATCTGTTGAGCACCTCTCTTGCAAATGTGCAGTTACTAAAGGATCCATTATCCTCAACTTTCAAGATTCAGCCAAAATTCTAAGAAAATTGGAAAATCTCCATTAATGTTATGTACTCAACTTTGTACAGTTATTGGGATAGTATATTTAAATCTTTTTTCACATGTATTCTCTTACCCTCTGATATTCAACATCCCATTTAGACAGCAGCTAGTGGGTTCTATGTCTCAAGAAGAGGTGGATACAGAAAAGTCCACAGAAAAAAAGTCAATTTTTTGGCATTTGGTGTTCCATAGAAAAAGTATAAATTACTTTTATGAAAATGTCCTTAATAATTAACAGGGAACATAATCACACACACACAAATACCTATTAGAAAACTAGTTAATGCAAATTTTACTCAGTTCTATGAGAATGAAATACCCCCAAAAGGAAATGCAAGAGGGGGAGGAGTTAAGATGGTGGCGTAGAGACGTGTGGAATTTTGTTAGCCCCATGGAACAACTAATAAACAACCAGAAACAACTAGTAAATAATCTGGAACAACCGCTGAGGGACAAACGTGAATGTCCACACATCAGACACCAACCTGGATTGGGTGGAAAGGCTGAGACCACAGTATAAAATCTGTGAGTAAAAACTGAGGAACCGCACTGGGAGCCCCCTCCCCCCACAGCAAGACTAAGCTGCAAAACCTCACTGTGAGAGAAAGCAGCATTCTCAGAGTGAGTGAATATAGCTCAGGTCAGCTCCAACTGGGGTTTTAATTAACAAATGTGGACTGCTGAACACAAGCTACAAACATAGACAAGAAGCAAAGTACCCTCAGGTCACTCCCAGTGGAGAGGAGGTGGGGCTGATGGAGAGGAAAAAATTAATTAAAAAAAGGAAAAAAAACACAGAGACTTTTAGAGACTGACCTTACAGAGCTGGAAAAGACCTGTGCCCTGGGAGGGGAGCCTAGAAGACCAGGTGCTCTATCTGACAGATGGCCAAAACTGAGGAAAATCGGGTAAGCCAGATGCCTAGACAACAGAGGATTACAAACTACACAGGGAGGGGCAGAGATATGGCCTAATCAAAGGAACAAACTTAAACCTCAATCAAGATACAGTTGAGATACTGTTTCACTTTGATGAAACAGTCAATTAAAGATTTACAAAGAAATCTGCTAAATCTAATCAAAAATCAAATCAACGAGTTCAGGGAAGATACAGCAACAGAGATGAAGGATATAAAGAAAACACTGGCTAAATATATGGCAGAAATCGAAAATTTGAAAAAACTACTGGCAGAATCTATGGAAATGAAAGGCACAACACAAGAGATGAAAAACATAGTGGAGACACATAACAGCAGAGTTCAAGAGGCAGAAGAAAACACTCAGGAACTGGAGAATAAGACACCTGAAATCCTACACACAAAAGAACAGATAGGAAAAAGAATGGAAAAATATGAGCAATGTCTCAGGGAATTTAATGACAACATGAAGTGCATGAATGTATGTGTCATGGGTTTCCCAGAATAAGAGAAGGAAAAAGGGGCAGAAGCAATAATAAAGGAAATAATCAATGAAAATTTCCCATCTCTTATGAAAGATACAAAATTACAGATGCAAGAAGCACAGCGTAGCATAGATCTGAATAGACCTATGCCAAGACACATAATAATCAGGTTATCAAACATCAAAGACAAAGAGAATCCTGAAAGCAGCAAGAGAAAAGCAATCCATTACATACAAAGGAAGCTTGATAACACTATGTGCAGATTTCTCAGTATAAACCATGGAGGCAATAAGGAAGTGGGGTGATATATTTAAGATACTTAAAGAGAAAAACTGGCAACCAAGAATCCTATATCTGGCAAAACTGTTTTTCAAATATGAGGGAGAGTTTAAAATATTCTCTGACAACAGACAATGACAGTTTGTGAACAAGATACCTGCTCTACAGGAAATACTAAAGGGAGCACTACAGACAGATAGGAAAAGACAGGAGTGAGAGGTTTGGAACACAGTTTTGGGTGATGGTAGCACAGCAATGTAAGTACATTGAAGAAAGATGACTGTGACTATGGTTGAAAGAAGGTTAGGAACATTGGGACACCAGAAGGAAAGAGGAAAGATAAAGACTGGGACTGTATAACTCAGTGAAACCTAGAGTGCTCAACAATTGTGATAAAATGTACAAATATGTTTTTACATGAGGGAGAACAAATGAATGTCAACCTTGCAAGGTGTTAAAAATGGGGTGGTATTGGGGGGAAAATACAATCAATGCAAACTAGAGACTATAGTTAACAGAAATATTGTATTATGCTTCCTTTAATGTAATAAAGGCAATATACCAAAGCTAAAGGACTATAAGAGGAGGATAAAAAGGAGGTGTATGGGACTCTTGGCATTGATGATGTTGTCTGACTTTTATTGTACTTTAGTTTAATTCTATCTTTCCTTTTGCTGATTTTTAGCTATCATTTTTTTCCTTCTTTTTCTTTTTCTTTGTCTCTCCACCTTCTTTGATTCTTCCTCCTTCTTTGTGGAAGAAATGGAGATGTCCCTATACAGATAGTGGTGATGGTGGTCAATGCATAAATACGTAATTATACAGGGAACCATCAATTGTTTACTAAGGACAGAATGTATGGTGGGTGAAAAAAACCACCTTAAAAAAAACAAAACAAAAAACAAAAAACGGGATGATGAAGAAAACTTGAAGGCACTATATTGAATGAAATAAGTCAGACACAAAAGGACAAATTTTGTATGGTCTCACTGATATGAACTAATTGTAATATGTAAACCCATAGACATGAAATATAAGTTACCAGGATATAGAATGAGGCTAAAGAATGGGGAGCGGTTGCATATTATGAACAGAATGTTTAACTAGGTTGAACTTAAGTATTTGGAAATGGACAGAGGTGACGGTAACATTGTTATTGTGAGAATGACTAACAGTGCTGAATGGTGCATATGTGGTGGAAAAGGGGAAGCTTAGAGTCATGTATTCATCAGAAGGAAAGTTGGAGGTTAAAATATGGGAATGTATAAAACAGTGAATCTTGTGGACAATGTCCGTGATTAACTACACAAATAGTAGAAATCTCTTTCACGAACTAGAACAAATGTATGACACTGTAACTAGAAGTTTATAATAGAGGGGAATATAGGGAAAAGTATACCTGTTGCAAACTATGAACTACAGTTAGGAGTTGTGCCTGTTTAAACGTATTATGTCCCCCAAAAAGCCATTATCTTTGATGTAATCTCGTGTGGGCAGACATATTAGTGTTGCTTAGATTGTAATTCTTTGATTGAGTATTTCCATGGAGATGCGACCCACCCAACTGTAGGTGATAACTCTGATTAGATGATTTCCATGGGGGTATGGCCCTGCCCATTCAGCGTGGGCCTTGATTAGTTAGTTCACTGGGGCACTATGTAAGCTCAGACAGAAGAGCAAGCTTGCTACAGCCAAGAGGGACACTTTGAAGAACGCATGGAAACTGAGAGAGGAGCTTCAGATGACAGACAGTTTGAAGATGGCTGTTGAAAGCAGACTCTTGCACCGAAGAGGCTAAGAGAGGACAAATGCCCCAAGAGCAACCAAGAGTGACATTTTGAGGAGGAGCTGCAGTCTAGAGATGAACATTCTGGGAGAAAACCATTTTGAAACCAGAACTTAGAGCAGACGCCAGCCACATGCCTTCCCATCTAACAGAAGTTTTCCAGACACCACTGGCCATCCTCCAGTGAAGGTACCCAATTGCTGATGTGTTACCTTGAACATTTTATGGCCTTAAGACTGTAACTGTGTAACCAAATAAACCCCCTTTATAAAAGCCAGTCCATGTCTGGTGTTTTGCAATCTGGTAGCATTAGCAATCTAGAACAGGAGTATTTTAACATTTTTTCATCAACAGTAACAAATGTACTATACCAATACCATGAGTCAATAATGGAGGGGGGTTGGTTAGGGGTATGAGAGAATTTGAGTTTTCTTTTTTGTTTTTATTTCTTTTCTGGAATAATGGATGCACAGAAGTATGATGGTATCATGGACAACTGATTGGGCACATTGGATGATTGTACGGTATGTGAACAATCTCAATAAAATTGAATTTAAAAAAATGTATCCTAAGAGCTAGTGGTGATGTATGCCACATAAAAATCTGCTCCAGGAGTTATTATCTATTTAGGAGGAAAACAAGTTTCTGTGTTTCATACATCTCCATGATTAGACTAGACCTTGAAAACTAATCTGTTTCATGGGGTTCAAAGACTGTTAAACACAATGTCATTGCAAAAACTTTGATGGTATACCCATATCTCTTGTCTATGACATAGCTTTTCTTTGTCTTTTCTGTTCTTCACTTTCCTAGTGAAAAATTCTTAATATCTATGTCCAGAGTCAGGAGATCTACTTCTTTCTGAGAATTTAATTCTTCTAAAAATTAGTTCTTTCTAGCTAGAATGTTTAGCACAGTGCATGTCTGGCACATATAAAGCATGAAACAAATGTCTGTTAAACTGAAAAAAAAGAAAGAAAGAAAGAAAGAAAGAAGATTCAGTAAGAAAAAAAGTAATGAAGAAGAAGACAAGAAAGAGGCAGGGAGACATACAAAGAGAAACAGCAAGAGGCAAATAGCTTTATCTTCTTTATCTTCTTAAAAGAGTAGCTCGAGGTCAAGGGCTTCAAATAATGGTTCTATAGCCACCATACTATTAGGAAAACAATGAAAACCTGGAGTATATCCAAAAGAAGGTAATCAGACTATTGAATGTTCTGGAAGCCATATTATCTAAGGAAATCTGACAAATTGATCTTTAAACATGAGATAAGAAGCCTTGTGAAAGACTCTAGCCACCTTAAAATAAGTGAATTCTCAAATGGCTGAAGATTTAAGAATAATTTTTGCCTCCAAAAAAAGGAACTAAAATTGAAGAGTGCAATTAAAAGGAAGAAGATTTATATTCTCTATAAAGAAAGAACGTCCTTAAAATTAGATTGACTTTAAAAAAAAGAACAATGCTAGGCATCCTGAGGAAGTAAAGAGTCAAAAGCATTAAGAACTGTAAATCTGCTTTGCTCTGGATTTGATAGCAAAAGTAGGTGCATGTGTGCAGAAGGAAAACTATTAAAATAAAACAAGCACATTACCCAAAAATGGTGTGCCCAGCATTCAGGGACAGAATTTTCCATTGGCCAGGTGGAAACAGTTGCTCTCACTTTGTTCAGAAAAAGGAAAGGCATAGTTTTAACAAGCTCTAGATGAGCAGGGTAGCATGGGTTTTGGGACCCAGGAGAAGTTTCTACACATAGAATGTCCAGGAAAGACAGCATGGAGAGAAGGGTGACAAGGCAGGAGAAAAAAATGAGGAGTAGTGTCAGCCACTTCACAGTTTTGCCTCAGGCCAGACTGGCCACACCATTCCTGCCTTTATTTCCTTCCCCTTATGATCAATGTCTACCCGTGAGCAACAGTGAATCTTTACACTGAATGTCATCCTAAATGTTTATGTGTAGCACAAGCTCTCAGGCATTAGAGGTCTGATGGCTAAGAAGTGTTCAGAATAGTTTAGCATGATATCAAATGTTAGCATTATTTTAGTATGGCAAAAGAATAGTCCAAAAATATTCTATGTCCTAGTTCTCTTCTAAACATTAATCACAAGAATATGAATGCTTATAATTATTTTTAATTTAGGAAGGAACTCTCCAATGACAGCTTGTTATTTGCAGGTCAAAATCAAGACAGCATGTACTATTTTGCAATCTGGAAGTTGGAAAATTAAATTGATGGGAAGGAAAGAGACTAGATACAAATCAAATTGGCAGCTGTTTCCTTATTAAGTGTTTCCATGAAGCACTTAGTAACTTAATAGCAAAGGTCCTTACTAAAACAAGAATTGTTATTCACACCTATTTATTGTGGAATTCAATAGTAATTCAGAGACTTGGGTGTTTTCCCTTAAAAAAAAAGGTAACATTAAGTGTTGTCAATTAAGAATCATGAGACAGTAGTCACAACTATTATTGCATAGCTCTACACAATTGTATAACACTTTCTCATATATTAACACATTTGATCCTTACAAGAACACTCTTTGGTGTGCAACTTCTTTCCTGAACATCCTCTTCATATTAGAGATGAAGAAACTAAGGATTGGAGAAGTCAGTGTCTTAGCCAATGTAGCAGAGTCAAGTTGTTAACATAGAGTTTGATTCCAAACCTATAAACGTTCAACTTTGAATAATACCTCATTCTCTGACATACGGCTTCTGTCACTAACAAGATCTATGATGTCAGATAAGTTGATTCATTTCTCTGGATCTTTGTTTCCTTCTATGTAAAATTCTATTTCTGAATTACATGAATTGCAAGTCCTCTTTCTGATCTAACATGCCATCACTACTTTATAAAAAGCAAATCAAACACCAGGAATAAAGCATGTGATCAAAATGCTAAGGGTTTTATTTATTTTTTTATTTTTTAAACAAAGTTGATTATTTCACTGAGAGAAATGTAAACACTTACTTGAAGAATCAATATGTAAGTCATCCATTAAATCAATATTTATTGAGGGCTGACTGTGCACCAGGCACTGTGATTCACATGGAAGATGCAGTGACAGAAAAAGATAAGGTTCCTGCCTTCCTGGAGATCAGAGACAAGTGGAGGAAAGAAGCAATTCATTATCATATGTTAAGGCAGGAAAGTGAGTATGAAAGCAGGGGCATGTAATAGAAACCAAGTAGTCAGGAAAGCCTCCCTGAAAGGGACAACATTAAAATACATTTTGAAGGAAGAGAGAGTAACTAAGCAAATAAATGTGAAAGAGAAAGATGTTTTATGTAGAGAGAGCTACAGATAAACAAATAGGAATAAACTAATATCCTAAAAGTTAACTGGCATATTTTAATTTTGCAACTTCCAAAATGTACCCACATTTACCATTTAAACCACAGGATCTGATGTAGCAGAAGGGATCCTAAATATATCTGATTTTACAGATAAGCAAAATGAGTTTCATGGACAGTAAACAGCCTAACCAACGTATAAATTGGTTTTGTCTGATTCCAAAGTATGAAGACCAAGTTTTTTATGACTAAGCATCACCACCTTTCTAGACGTTTCTTCCCTGAAGCTCAACTGAGTGCAAATGATCCTGGGGCAGACACACCTTTAAGAACGTTGGGCAAACAAACCAATACTGAGTAATTCAAGAGCAAATACAGGAATATTAAATTCAGCTAAGGAGACTGCTCAACAACCACATAGAATAGCTGAATCTATGCTAGTCACCTACAAGAGGCATCTCAAAGTAGGAACTTTTTCTGCAAAACAGAGAATGTTCTTACATCTGTTGCTTAAGCCCACAGAGCTGTAAGAGTATAGTTTCTTTTTGTATAAGCAAAAGCATAATTTTCTTGTGGCTTGGCAAATATTTGTAACTATGGATTAATATATTTTAACAAAGTATTACTCTCCTATAATTTTTTAAACCGAAAAGGTAAAACAAATTTGAGTTTTCATTACAGATTTTTACATCCCAATGAAGGGGAAGATGAATGATTCTTTCAAATGTCCATTGCACAACATACACTGTCTGGTGCAGTGAGAAAAAGTAAGTGCCCCTAAGAATGGGGACGTCAGATACAACAGCTGTTTCCCTAGCCTTGGCTGACTTTGAAAAAGTGCAGAGATAATGAGACATGGTCTCAGTGAAAACCCAACGGTCCAGAGATAAATGTCCCAAAAGAGAGCCCCAGAATTACTCCAGAGTCCCCTTTCTTCAAGAAGAACCTTGGGGTCCTGTGCTTTCTGAGGGAACATTGGTCTTCAAGGCCTCCCCCCTTACCTCTCCTCCCAGCAAGGGCGAGAAGTGAGTTTCTCTCACAGATTGCACAGCTTAAGATTTCACAGCCTTCCCTGGGAAGCTGATTATGGTAATTAGAAATTTCTACAGACAATTGAAATAGAAAATACAGCATTCCCACCACTAAAACCGGAAATCACTAGTAACTCACACTTTGTTTTCACCTGCCAATAAAATACTAAACACCTTTTACGCCAATGACCATATTTTATGTATGTATTATGGTTCTAAAATTTATACCGTGCAATCAGATATTTCTGTAAGCCTGGAAGCAACCAACCCAAAAGTGTTTTCAAGATGTGAAATATGAAACACATATTAAACTTAAGATACGACTTAAAAGGATAGAATGAAGAAGACACACACGCTCAACTTATGCCCATCTCTCACCCCTGTAGCTGTTCCTGCCCCACTTCCACAGTGACCAGGTGTGGAACACAGCCTTTTCTCATTGATCTTCCCCCAAACTTCTCCCCAAAACATGTGCATATGCAGCAGCCTTCTCTAAAAGTTTGGTGCTATAAAAGTGAGGTCAAAGCCAGTTAACGTCTGTCTCTAAGGAGATGGCATCTAGGCAGATGTATGCACAACACAGGAAAACTCACAATCAGGATGTTACTGACAAGAGAATGGGATATAGTAAGTCTTTGAGGAAGAAAAGGAGAAACTGAAAGGAAGCTTGTGTGGCTGCCCACCCCTAAGACATGCCCAGGACTATCTTCCTCTAAGACCACCTGTTAAAACAATGAGCAGCCATCCTGGCCTGGGAAAGAAGTTTGATAGACCACTCACTCACACTCCTGCAACCCTATGTCCAACCGGGTGAGGAGATGTTCACTTTTTCCCTATACTTTCTTAAACAGAGGCTTCATTTAAGTAGAAGTCTTAAATGCTGCATCACGGTAAAAACATCTGCCAAGCTCTCAGGAGATATCAGGTAACTACAAATAGTGGTCCATATGCAACTCATTTATGCCCCTTAAAAAAGCAGACAGGAGAGCCTAAGATGGCAGCTAGGTGAGACAGGGCAAAAAAACACCTCCGTGAAAAATACTAGATAAAAACCAGAAAGTGACCCAGTACACCACTTTTAGCATAGCACCAGACAGACAAGGTCTGCTAAATCCACAGGGAATGTGCATTTGGTGAAACCAGGAACTTGCATTCTGAAACAAGTGAGTAAGCCGGCTGAAAGGCCGGCGGACACACTGTGGTGTGGGGAAACGGTGGGCCGGTGTTTGGAGATGGACTAGTTCTTTTAAAAATAAATAAATAAATAAGACGGGGATGGTTGCGCAGTGAAGGAAAGAGAGAGAGAGAGAAATTTAACAGACATATATAGAACATTACATCCCAGGTCACTGGGACACACATTCTTCTCTAGTGATCACGGATCTTTCTCCAGAATGGACCATATGCTGGGACATAAAAACAAGTCCCAATAAATTAAAAAAAAAAAAATGAATTTGTTCAAAGCACATTCTCTGACCACAATGGAATACAAATAGAAGTCAATAACCATCAGAGACTTGGAGAAATCACAAACACCTGGAGGGTAAAAATGAGGGGGAGATGAAAACATTCCTGGATAATCAAAAGCTGAGGGACTTCATCACCAGTAGATCAGTCCTGTAAGAAATGCTAAAGGAAGTTGAGCAGGCTGAAAGGAAGGGACACTAAACAATTGACTGAAACTACATGAAGAAATAAAGATTACCAGTAAAGATCACATGGTAAACATAAACACCAATACTACTGTATTTTTTATTTGTAACTCCACTGTTTACTTCCTACAGGATCTAAAATACATAAACTGTAATGATAAATTAGTGGTTTTGGACTCAATGTAAAATATGTAATTTTTTACAAGAACTACATAAAGGTGGAGGAATGAGGGAGTATAGGAATATAGTTTATGTGTCCTATTGAAGTTAAGTTGGTATCAGAGAAAAACAAGATTGTTATAGATTTAAGATGTTAAATTCAAGCCCCATAGTAAACACAAAGAAAGTATCAGAGAATATGACCATAGAGATGAAAAGTAGAGTAGGGGTTCTGAGAAGTGGGGGAAGGGGCAATGGGGAGTTAAGAAATGAGTGTAGGGTTTCTGTTTGGGATGAAGGGAAACTTCTAGAAATGGATGGTGGGAAGGTGATAGCATTGCAACATTCTAAGTGTGATTAATCCCACTAATGGAATGATAGGGAGTGGTTGGAATGGAAAGATTTAGGCTGTATATATGTTTCCACAATTGAAAAAAAAAAAAAAGTCTAAATAGATGACAATTAAATGCCAAGGATGATCCTGGATGGGATCTGAGGATGGAGGAGAGGAGGCTCCAAGGGACACAGATGGGACATAAGGAAAAAAAAAGGAAAGCTTTGTATCAATGTTGAATTTCTTGAACTTCTTAGCTGCGCTTAATGAGATTGCATTAAAGAATGTTCTTGTCCATGGGAAAGGTATATGTGAATTACATTGTTTGTTCAAAGATATGTGCAGCTTGCTCTTGTATGTTCAGAGGACAGAGGAGTAGATGCTGGATGATAGATAGGGAGGGAGGGAGGGAGGGAAAGAAAGAAATGGTGGTGGACAGGATGTTAAAGGTGGTAGATGGGGTATGGGGGAGGGGGGTTGGGGTATGCTGGAGTTCTATGCATGGGGTTTGTACTGTTTTTGCAACTGTTCCTGTAAGTTTGAATTTATTACAAAATAAAATTTCTTTTTAAAAAAAAAAGCAGACAAACGACAAACTTTTGAGTGATGGCTGGGTTTTTTAAAATCTGTTTATGGGTACCAGAGTCACCAAAATTGTGCACTGAGGCAGGGGCCTTTGGCAGTTACTTAATGAAATGCAACAATTGAAATTAAGTTAAGAATCAAAACCACCATATAAAAGCCCCTAAAAAAAATACAGATGGACATAATTGTCGATGTTTCTCCAAGAAAGAGGATATTGTTTATTCATGAATAAGTGTACTTCTGAGTTGGATTTAAAGAGGTTCAAAGCTACCCTCTTTCTGATCCTCTGATGAATCACTTACATAATGAACATTGCTGTGGCATCTGCTCCTAAGCTAACTCTCTGGCATTGTTTTGAATTAGTTTTAAGTTGGATTTTAAATTTGGGTCTGGGTGGAAGTCAGGAGTGACACAATGGGAAACCCAGGCTGTAATAAATGAGAAAAGTTAGTTTGTTACTCACAGGGCCCAGAGAGAGAGGGGTGTCATGAGGAGTCCACAGGAAGTGCAGTTGGCTTGGGTGGCTCGACCAGCAGGTGGGCAGCACACAGGCAAGGCGAGGGGGACCCACGGGCTTGTGCCTTTATTCATCCAAGGGGGAGTTTAGTAGATTTCCTGTGGGAGTCAGGGGTATGCATGGAAAGAGAAAGGGACTGGGGTCCCAAGGGTGCTTGGAATGGTTAGCTTATCATTTGGGTCCAGCTGTAGGTTCTGGGTAAGGTGTCTGGGTAGTGTGGGTGGTGGCCTCAGATGTGGGTTTGGGCCCTGGGGGTTCATTAACTAGGCCAAACGGCAGTGTTGTGGCTAGCGGTTTGGCCAAAGTGAATGAATGCCATGGCAGAGCACAAAAAAATGTTGATTGTTATGACAGCACCACAAATAGAAGGTAGATAATAGATGTATGAAACAATTCTCTTTCATGGTTAATTTAACTTTCTTTTATTCTTTTTCAATTAGAGACACTTACTTGTCTTCTCACCAAAATGTCTTAATAAAATGAACAGAGGAAAGTAGCCAAAACCATAATGACAATTACAACTGTGCAAATCTTGATGGTGATCCACCTAAAGAAAAGAGTCCACCAAGGCTAAGAAACTTCAGGCTATGACACCTGTGATCAAGCATGGGAGCATGAGAAGGAAGATCTGAAAATGCATTAGAGACATTGAAATCAGGCAATTTATCCTTCTATTTCTCTTAAAGCCCTCAACATCTACCCCAAGTCTTATCTTTGAATGTGAGGTAGGTGATTATATATTTATCTGACAAGCAAATCAAATTTTATGGTTTTCTCTATGTGTCCTTTGCTGGGAAGAATTGACACATGTAAAGTAGAGCCTGTCCACAAATGAGCATTTCCCCTGACAGATGGAGTTCTTCCCACCATTACCTTCCATGCTGCTTGTTATCATTCGTATCGTTTGTAACAAATACGTCTGTCTACGGTTTGGTTTGAAAGGTCTTTCACATAATGTCCGTAACTAACAGGAAACCCATGACTCTGTTAGCATGGCAATTAAGCCTGCAGTCTTTCAGCTCACACAAAATAGAGAGACTGAGACTGTTGGGGGAGGGGCAAGGAGAAATCTAGGACCCTGAAAGCTGCATCACTAAAATTCCATGACTCCAGGAATGTGCATTCCATTTGGGCGGGACCTAGTAGAAATGGGAGGCAGGGAAGTGGCCCGGAGTATCACTCACTCAGGAGCCCAGGAGCCAAACTAGAGCTGAGGCCTTCAGTCAGCTGAGCCCTGCACAGCTCTGTACAGGGTAGAGCAGCAGCCAGCCCTTCCAGAAAACCAGTGTGCATGTTGTATTTTGTCTAAGCAGAGATTATCCTACAACCTTGAGAGGAGATCCAGGTTGGTTGAGGGTGCCAGGAAAGGATCACCAGCACAGGCCCTATAGGGGTACAGAGTTGATTCAGGAGATGTAACACTGAATAGAATGAACTAATTCCAGCCTCTGGTCTACTGCTTCGTTGCTATGTGACCTTGAACAGCGTAATTCAACCTCCTGAAGTCTATACTCCTTTATCTGCAAACTGGGGATGATAATACCCATCTTCGAGCACTGTTTTTTTCTCTCCTTTCCCTCCCTTCCTCCCTTCTTTCGTCCCTCCCTCCCTTCCTTCCTCTCTCCCTGTTTCCCTTTTTTTCTCCCTACCTTCCTTCCTTCCTTACTCTTGAATTAAATGAGTTAGTAAATTTGAAATCATGCTTTTGATGCCTCCAAACTAATAACAGCCACTATTTATTAAACTCTTAGTATGTGCCTGACATACGATAAATAGTTTACATACATGATTATCTTATTTAATCCTCACAAATATCCTAGGAGGCGCAGTCATTTACACATCAAACAACTGAGACATAGAGAGGTAAGCTAACTAGCCCAAAGACATGTAATTGGCCATGAATCAGATTCCAGATCTTTTGTTTTGGCCAAAATGTTCTACACCACACAGCTAATTCTCAAAAATGCTCATTGTTAGCATTTCCATGGCCAATATTCTCATTGGTTTTCTTTTTTATTCAATAAAATGATAAGTTGTAAAGGTTTTAAGAATAGTTGTTTTTTAAAATGTGATCCAAAGCTATTTTTCTTTTAAGTTGATAAAGGTAGCCCATAAAACATTTTCTTCTGAAAAGATTCTTTTTCCAAAAAAGTTATTCACCATGAACACACACTATCTCAATTTAATATCACACCCTTACTCTATAAGGTGTGCTTTTCTCTGTTTCAACAACACCATCATAAATATACCTCCTTGCTCTTTCTTATTTGTATCCCTCCTCTCCCAGAATCTATCATTATCCCAGTTCAGTCCTAAGCACTGGCTTAGCATCCTAACTGCTCTCCCTGCCTCTGGATTTGTACCCTCCAAACTCACAGTCCACACTGCTACCAGAGTTCTATAACAACAGTGCAAGTCTGACTGTGACTGCCTCTCTTTAGACACTTCAACACGTCCCCTCAACTACATGCCAAAGCCAAAGACTTCATTCCAGAATATGAAACCCACCGACGCCTGGCCCCTGCCTCAGCTCCTGGAAACTCCTATCTCACATTTTCTTTTTCAGTAGTACAAAACTAGTACATTCTTGTTCATTCTGCTCTACCTTTACGTTCATTGTCTCTGGCTGGAACGACCTTCTGACTTTTCAGTCACCACATCCTCTTTATCCCAAAACCAGGCCACACATGTTCATCTTTGAAGAATCATTTTAGGCGTCTTCTCCAGAAATGCTGCCCACCCTTTATTCCCCTAGCTGGACAAGGAAAACCGCTTTCAAATTCACTGTGCCCTGCTCATCCTTCTCACATTAATCTGGAATGAAATATATATATTTACATTTAACTTAATTTCACCAGTACTAGGTAACATTAGGAATTTATTAAAGTGATTGTTGAAATAAACTGAACTGCCTCACCCAACTTTAACATCAAAGAAATGGAAGAAACAGAACTTTAACTTCAGGCCTTTTAAGGCCAGTTCCAGCACTCTGTTACATCAGTAAATGGACACATCTACACAGTGAAGGATTAGACGGCATGGCCCTTCTTGAAACAGAGATTTGGAGCAGAAGAGTTAGATCAAGCACCACCACATGCCCACAATTATTGTCATCTTGGGAGCAAATAACAGAGAAATTTATTTAGACAAGTTATAAACCATGGGAATCAAAATGTGGCAAGTCTGTGCTAATTTTTTATATGGATCAGAATATTACTGAAGTGTCTGTAATATCACAGTAAATGAATTATGTTCATACCGACGATGACCTTTAGTAATCGCATAATTACTGCATTGCCTGGTGCTGTTTACAGACATCCAGTTATTAATTACAGATCTACAAGCATGGGGGAAAATTGCAATTTTTCTTGGTAGGCTCTCTGTTGAGGAGTAATTAAAGACTTAAACAAAAACAAAATGTCAGGGCTTCCACAAACAAAAACTTAAACCTATAGAAAATGAATACTTTATTTTACCTTGTAGAAATTAGGAAAATAAAGAATATTTTCTTTATCAACTGCTTGTAAGGGGTGACCATACATATTAAAAATTGAAAGATATAAATTTAAATCAACTCCTTGAGTCTGACATTGTCTCCTTGCTGGATTTCATATTAAAATACTTCCCCTATTGGGGGCACTGCCTCACTCTCCTTCACTGGATCCTCTCTTTCATCTCCTTCTTAAATGTGAATGCCTTTTGAATTCTGACCTTGGCTTTCTTCTTTCTTTTTCACTCCCTAACAATTTTATCAAGGAACATCATTTCAACTACCACTCAGAATCAGATTACTCCCAAGTTCATGACTTCATCCCATTTGTCTCTTCTGTTCTTCAGACTCTTGCAAGAGCTTTCTGGGCATTTGCAGATGGACATACAAGAAGTACCTTAGCCTCAGCATATATGATGAACTGCGTTATCTTCTGCACAAAATTTACTGCTTAAACACACTTTCCTTATACTGGTAAATGGCACCACCCCATTGCCATTCTAGCTTCCTCCTCCTCCTTCCCTTACATCCAGTTTTCACCTAGTCATGTTGATTGTTCGAATATCTCTTAATCTGGCTCCTCCTCTTCCACTCTTAATTCAAGCTCCCTTCATGTCTCACTGGACAACCACTTTTCAAGCCTCTGCTTTCTTCTGCAACTACTCTGCTGCCAGACATATTTCTAAACTGACAATCTTATAATATCGTTTTCCTCTTTGAAATAATTCAATGCACCTCCTCTACCCACTACCCACTCCCCATCCCACCCACCCCCACAAACACTAAGAAAATCCAAAGGTGTCTTTTACTAAATTAACGCTGGCTTTTACCAAATTGTCCTTGGCTTACTTCCCCACCTCCTGCTGTCCTTAATTGCCTTTTTCCTTTAACATATCTTTGTTCATGATATTCTCTCTGCAAAAATATCCTTTTTTCTCTCTCCTTTCCTTTCCTTTCTTCTTCACCTCCTATCTTTCTAGAAAAACATACTCATCCTTCAATCTCAGCTGAAAAATAACCCTTTCTTGGAATCCTTTTGTAATTCCCTCAAGCCCTTCCTGTTCAAACTGTGATCACAGAAGCATCAGCACTTTTTGGGAGTTTGTTAGAAATGTAGAATCTGAGGTCCACCCCAGACCTCCTGGGTCCCACCGCACATGGTTTGTATGGGTGTTAGGATGTGAGAAGTGCCCCTCTAGATCAGAGCTACACCCAACAGCACCAGTAGCACTGGGAGCTTATTAGAAATAAGTACAAATAAAGGACTCTCAAAACTCAATGATAAGCAACAACCAAAAGTTCAAACTGGAGAAAAGATTTGAACAGACTCTTTGCCAAAGAAGATATACAGATGGCAAATAAGCACATGAACAGATGCTCAACACAATTAGTCATTAGGGAACCCAGCCTGATAAACCACTATACATCTGTGGGAAAGGAAATAGCAACAACAACAACAACAAAATTAACAATACCCAGGGCTTGCTAGCAAGCATGTGGAGCTCTCATGCATTGCTGGTGGGAATGCAAAATGGTATAGCCATTTTGGAAAAGTGTGTCAGTTTCTTATAAAGTTAAACATACACTTAGTATATGACCCAACAATACTACTGCTCACTATTTATCCAAGCGAAATAAAAACTTACATTCAGACCAAAAAAACTAGATAACATTTACAGCAGCTTTATTCATTATCTCCCCAAACTGGAACCAATCTAAAAGTCATTCAACTGGTGAATGAATAAGCCAACTGTGTTTTATTCACACAATGGACAATTATTCAGCAATAAAAAGGAATTAACTATTGATACAAGAACAAAGATAAATCTCAAATGCATTGTGCTTAATGAAATAAGCTAGGCTCAAAAGACTACATACTTCATGATTCTATTCATGTGACATTCTGGAAAAGGCAAAACTATAGAGATGGAGAACAGATCAACTGGTGGCAGGGCAGGGAGGTACAAGGAAGTATTGAACACAGAGTAGCATAGGGGAATTTTAGAAGGTGATGGAACTGTTCTACAATTTTATTTTGGTAGTGGGAAAGTTATATGACTGTTTATATTTGACAAAACTCACAGAACTGTATACTTGTAGGGTGAATTTTGAGGTATGTAAACTAGGAAAATGAGAAAAGGTTTTATTATACAAGTATACAATTTACTGCAATCCATACATTCTAAGATGCCAATTTTTTCATATTTTAACATCTCTGAAACTGGTAGTCATTTTATAATTAGTGATGCTTTAACATCATGCCTTGGTTTCAAGGGGCAGCATTTCTTCTTAGTGAACATTAGATAACAGTGTGCCTCACAATCCGTGGTGTCCTAGACCTGATAAAATATGGTGTACACGTACCTTCTCTAGTTAGTTAAGTTACACATCCTTAATTTAGAAAACATGCGAAATACAGAAATGTAAAGAGAAAAGTAAATTTAATCAATGATTCTAGAAGCTATACTTTTGCTATTTTTGGACTACTGTATTTTATTGTTTCTTTATATATTTGTATGTATTTAAAACACTGTACATTTAAAAAGTTACCTAGTTTTGAATACCACCTCTACCATAGAATTACTGAGGTGACATTGGAATATATATCAGCTTATATCCAAGTTGGCCTTGTGGTGACTAGGACGGATGTTTTCAAATTGTCTTGCACCCTAATACATTTTTTTGAAAAACTATATACTCCTTCACACATTTTTTAGTTGATTTAAAATTTTTCATCATAAATTTAAATCAGTATAATTTCCTCCAATTGAAAATAAAAGTTACTTTACTTTTTTAAATGTATCTTGTGGGATTTAAATATATAAAAATGTGACACCCACCCATGAACTGCTAATTATGAAACTTCATATCTTTCTCTTTTTTACTTGATCTACTAATTTCATTCCACAGAATTTTTCATAATTATACAATTTTTTAGACTTAAAAGCCTTTTATTGATCATTTTGTCATACTTTTTTGGAATAAAAATATATAGAACTTAAAATTTTTTAATTTGTTTTCTTTCTTGTGATCAAAAGCTTTAAATGTTTAAAAGTTTTTCTGGGTTGACTTATTGTGCAACTACTACTAGTTTATAATGGAATAAAGGAGCATATATGTTATACATTTTGATAAATAATCATTACATTTAAAAGTATAATTTTATGAGAAGTATACATCTTAAAGAGATGAATGGGGCTATTTTTACCCAATCAGTTAAAGTAGTTATAAATAAATGGACAGGATTCTGCATAGATCTATTCCTGCTTTTCCTGTTTATAATTGTCAGTGATAAGTAACTTAGTTCACACATAAGTAGATGGAAATAGAAGGAGTTCTGTTATAGCAGTTGAACTCCTTTTTAGTTTTATGTCAAAAACAGGTAAACAGTGGTGTATTACTAAGGTTTTCTTTTTTTTAAGTGATTAACCAACCAAAAAACCCAAATAATTCCCACTCCATTTTTTTCTTTATTAGAGAAGTTGTAGGTTTCCATTCAATTTTATGGAAAGCAAAATATTAGAAACTGTTCGACATACAAAGGGGTATGTTACTCATTATACTGAAACACAAACTTTTGCAACTTCACAGGTTTTACTTGTTTCACCTCCTCCTTTCTTTGTCTTGGTCAGTGCTTCAGTTGCACAAGGTCGCTTCTCCAGCTTCATATTTGGATGAAACACAATACTTCAAGGCATGGGATCTGGTTTTTCTGAGCAGCCACCAAGAAGTCAGATGATAGGATCAAGAATTGTGGGGGAGGGAGAACCCCGTGGATGTAAACCTTGCCCGAAGGGAACAGGGTATGGGAGGAAGCCAAGAAGAAAATTTCCCCCTCCGTGTCTCTCTTATGGACTACTCTGAAATGAAATTCCTCCGTTCAACCCTTTCAGAAAAGCTTCAGATGCAGAGTGACTATGACTGCTAAATAACCTGCTATGTCTCTCTGTTAGTCCCCCTGACCTTCAAGTCCCATTGGGATAATGTACAAAGGCTTAAGTGAATGCTGCAGCATACAGTAGGTTTATGTCACAGCTAAAAAACCTCCAGCTTAGGAGACCTGCCCAAACTTTGCTCCAAAAGGATATATTATCTTTATTATCTTCATCAGGAAATATCTGCCCTCTGTTCCCAGGGGTGAAACTACCTTTGTCTTCAAGACTGCTAAACAAACAAGCTTAAAAAGATAGTGCCGACAAAAGCTGACACAAGATATGTAGAAATACTATGGAAATTTCCCCCCAAGAAGTCCCTTACTCTTTGCCTCAGACTCTGCTTTCTAGAGGACCCAGGCTAAGGTGTACAGTCTTTAGTTTTTCATTTCTCCATTTCTGGATTTTTCCCAAATCTTCCACTGGATCTTCACGTCACCCTTTCTGACTCTGCTCTATCCTCTCAGTGACTGACCTGGGAGGGTTCCCTTGTGTTCATATTTTCAGTGTGTTCAGCCAAGGAGAGACATCAGCAGGAGATCTAGGGGTGGGGAAAGAGGTCAGGTTAGTTTCTCCCCCTGCTCCCTCCCTGCTAGGTCACGATGTTGGTGACTTTGAGGTGGCAACTGGTACAGCAGCTAGTTTATAATTTTACCTTTTGTTAATATGAACGAAGTAGAAAACATTTAACATTTGATTATTTATAATCAAATAAGATAAGGATTAATGGATAACTATTATATAACATGACTTGAAAAACATATTTTAATTACTTTATTGGATAATCCACATTAAATATGAAAGAAATTACATTAAAGTTTTTTCCAGTGTTTTTTCCTCAATATATTTTAAAAATTTTGATATTCACAGAAAACATTCCAGTTCCATTAAAAACCAATTTCCTACTCTATATTCTTTGGTTGTTCTTAGGTGTTTTCTCTCTAGCTAACAGCAGATACTAGGGATTAATATTAAGAATGGAAAAGCATGTCCAACACTTAAATATGTAGGAAAAAATGATTTTTAAGCATTAATATTTGTTATTGATGGATGCTCTTTTTGCTTTTTTTTTCCACCAGACTTTCCCACAGAAACCATAAATCTTTTGATAATAGATGGGAGATGGAGGAAGCAATGCTGTTCAATAAAATTGATATTAATTCCTCACCTCTCTATACCACATATCTGAATTCACTACATTTTTAAGCAGCAAAATACCAGTTTCTATCACTAATTTTATTAGAAATATATGTAAAACTAGGAAAGACTGAAAGTCTTCTGAGTTCATGGGGCTTTGATTAATCATTGGAGGTGGCATTCTCTTTGGTAGGTGCCCAGATTTGTTTACCCTCAGCCACTGCACCTTACTAAGATGCAAGGTGACTGAGGTTTTGCATATCCTTTATCATGTAGGAGATGAGCATTTGTCAACAAAACTGATCTTTTTTCAGGCAGATCAGTTTTCGAAAAAAGTGCATATGGAAGTGGTGTATCAGGAAATTGATTGCCTTACAATTATCCATGCTCAGGTACCTCTTGGAAAGTCTTCATATACTCTCAGATTGAAGATCACTGTCCTATGTTACATTGTGCCTCTAAACATTGGTGAGGATGCCAAAAGCTTATGAACATAATCAGTTATTAAGTTACTGATCCACAAAAGCTCAAAACTACCTCAAAGGATAAAATCAATTCTTATTTTCTTACTGGAAAACACAACATAACAAGCATAATGTTTTAATCTGAGAAAGAAGAGTAGCCTTAGGTAAATTCATATTGTCCATCCATTTTTCTCAGGATCAAAGTTTTTTTTTACTTTCCATCACCCCTTTTTACTCCCTCCCAGGTATCCTGGTGCCAACACACTTCACTTGATGCAGTATAGTACATTTCTGTAAGGACTTGCCCAAATGGAAAGTGAATCTAAGAGCCTGCTATCCTGACATCTTCTAGAGCATCTTCTCAGTACCCCTAGACCGAGTCCACAAAACCTGAATGTGGTAGTTGTAGATGTTTCTGACTGACTCTTTTACCAGGCAGAGAGAAAATGCATTAAAGAAAAACAAAGAAAACTCTTGTTTTCACCACTTTTGGAATATTAATTTTAATCAGCATTTATTTTAGCTCCAACTATATTCAAAGTACTGTGAAAACCGTGCACGATTATCAGTTCTTTAAACTGTAGCTGGATTTTAACCTACTTGCTTTTATTACGTAGGAGAACTGTGTAGTGTTAAAATGTTTCAGAGGTTCAAAGTATAATTTTACAGTGTTTGGTGAGTAGACTCAACGTTCAAAAAACTCTAAATCTGCAATTAAGATATAATGTAATTGTGCACCACTTAAAAAACCTTAAATCTCCAATTTGGATACATTGCCACCAGGTGGCAGGGGAATGCCTTCATTTCATGAACTGAGCTGCTAGGCAAAAACTATAATTGCTATTATTTTATTTGCTTGTTTCTGGTAGTCTAGACAAAGCTGGAAACCAACATTAACAATGAGGTATTAATTAATAATGTTTAGCAAATTGCTCTCCCTCTTCTGTATCCCCATGGCATTTTGGTTATATATGTACTATTCCACTAAATATCTTGTTATCTAGTTCATTGGTTGGCAAAATATGGGCCCTGGGGTTCCACAAGACCCTTTCAGAGGCATCAGAAAGTCAAGACTATTTACCAATAATGCTAAGATATTATTTGCCTTTTTAACTCTCATTTTCTCTTTTTCAGAGACTACACCACATGGAATAGGGTCATCAGAGTGAAAAAGAATGTTATTATTATATTCTTGTATTTTAAGTTTTCTCAATTTTAATTTTTAATGTCATAAATCTTGATAAAATTTACACAAACAAAAGTTCTTTGGGATCCTCAATAATTTAAAGAGTCTAAAGAAGACCTAAATATCTTGAAAAGCACTGTTCTAATTAGTTGGGTATGTATTTGTATGTCTCTCCTGAGAATGAGATCATGTCGTTTTTATCTTTGGATCACATCTCATATAGAACTTAGCACTGATCATATATAATAGATACTCAATAAAGGCAAAAAAAAATATTGCTCGCTGAGAGATATTATTAGAATGAAACAGGTATAAATGAAGACAAAACATTCTTAAGTTTATTCATTAAAATTAAGTAACAAAACATTTAATTTGAATATAAGTTTTCAAAGTAAAAGCTTAAATCAGTTATAATTTGGCACTGTCTCACTAGTTTTTCATTGTACCAATGCACTTATTTATCTTCCCTCCAAAGATAAATTTTTTTAAAAAGACTTTTCGAGTACTTGTTAGAATTTATCTTTTATATACGTAAATTTGAAATGTCAATTTTTGGTCCTAAGAACCTCTAACTTTGTTCCCAATATCCAGCTGTAAAAAAAATCTACTGATACCATAAATTTTCTTCTTAGACATCAGTTATTCAGCACTTTTTATTCTAAAATTCTAGTTTGTCACATTTCAAAAATTAAAATACAACAGCATTTTGTTCTTTTTTTGCAGTTTTTTTTTTTAAATTGTAGCATATAACACATATACACAGAAGTGATAACTTTCAAAATGCAGTTTAATAAGTAGAGAGCAAATTTCAAAGAATATTTTGGGTTACAATTCCACAGTTTCAGTTATTTCCTTATTTTGAAATATAACATATACACAAAAAGGTGATAGCTTTCAAATTACAATTTAACAAGTAGCTACAGAACAAATTTCAAAGCATGCTGTGGGTTACAGTTCTACCATTTCAATTCTTTTCTTCTAGCTATTCTAATACCCTAGCAACTAAGAAAAAGAAAATTATATAGAGATTCAGTATTCATCATCCTTTGTTAAATTCCATCTTGTCTGTTTCTACCCCTTCCTCTAGTTTAATCACTTTCCCGATCTTTAGGGATGTCTATGCAGTGACCACACTAACTTGTTCATGTTGATAAGGGGTGTCGACTTTATGAGAAAAAGAGTGTGCCAGTTTGAATGTATTGTGTCCCCCAAACGCCATTATCTTTGATGTAGTCTTGTGGGGCAGATGTTTTGGTGCTGATTAGATTTGCTTGGAATGTGCCCCACCCAGCTGTGGGTGATGACTCTGATGAGATATTCCCATGGAGGCATGGCCCCACCCATTCAGGGTAGGACTTGATCAGTGGAGCCATATAAATGAGCTAACTCAAAGAGAAGGAACTCAGTGCATCTGTGAGTGACATTTTGAAGAGGAGCAAGCTTGCTAGAGAGGAACGTCCTGGGAGAAAGCCATTTTGAAACCAGAACTTTGGAGGAGACGCCAGCCACGTGCCTTCCCAGGTAACAGAGGTTTTCCGGATGCCATCTGCCATCCTCCAGTGAAGGTACCTGATTACTGATGTGTTACCTTGGACACTTTATGGCCTTAAGACTGTAACTGTGTAACCAAATAAACCCCCTTTTATAAAAGCCAATCCATTTCTGGCATTTTGCATTCAAGCAGCATTAGCAAACTAGAACAAAGGGACACATCTGGTTGGTGTTCTTCAAGAATATCATGCCTCTGGTTTTGGTACTTAGCTGGCATAGAAGTTCTCTGAAGGATTTACATTTTTGTAGAATAAACTTGGTGAGTGAAACTTTTTTACAGAGTCTCAGATAAGGATCCAATATTCTTTAGAGTTTTGTTGACTTGGGCTTATCATACTGTGGTCATTTGGCATATCTAGGTGAACCTTGAATATGAGTAACCTCCAGAACAACCTCTTGACTCTATTTGAATTCTCTTCACCACTGAAACCTTATTTTGTTGCCTTTCTTTTCCTTGGTGAAAAAGGCATTCTCAATCCCTTGATGTCAGGGTCAGGCTCATTCCCAGTATCCCTGTCCCTCGATGAAGAATTAGCATACTGAGAACAGCCTTTCAAACAAAGGCAAATGCATCTAGTTTTTGGAAAAGCAAATGTGACAAGTGGCACACTGATAGAAACTTGCAAGATCCAGACTTTCCGGAGAGTGGAGGTCAGAAGATGATAGCACTTCTAGCCACTCTGCATACAAATCTTAATTGAAATTGTCAGTTGGTTTCACTCAATTCATGCATCAAAAATACTTAAAGGAATTCTTCCTTTTCTTTGTAAAATACTGAGTCAAAAGATTGATAGTGTCTGAATCCAAACTACAGAATGAAAAACATATACAATAAAATTTTAATGTGTATGAGCACATCTAAGCCCAAATCTTATAAATAATATTGTGTGATTCTGCCTTTTACGTCAATTCTGTCAAGCTGAAGAACAGGTTATACTCTTAACCTGGGGCAGGGAGTAAGAAAATGTTTTCATAAGTCAGATCTATGTCTCTTTCCTTTTTATCACCCACTGCCTTTACTGTAAACTGACTTTTTTCTGTATCCCAATACATTTGTATCTCATGTATCAGGAATTGAAAGAAGTCTCAAGTATTCTTAGTTTCTCCAACTGCAATTGTTCTAAGTTCCAGCTTTATTTAGAGAATATCCATAAACAATTTCCATAGCTCTTGAACTTTGTTTTTAGTTGTACAGAATTTAATGAGCTTCCCTCCCATCCGGTATGTGCTGTAAATTCTTATTGCAGGGGTTCTTCCTTAAGAAATGGCACCCCTATTTGCGTGGGACGCAGCTTTCGGTTTCTCTTTCTGTTCTGCCTGCAGGCTCTCTGGGTCTCACTCCAAGGCCTAATGGAGTCTTTTGTTTTTGTTTTTGTTTTTGTTTCTTGGTTTGTTTGCTTGTTTGTTTTTGGAAGCCCTTAGTCTTTTTATGTGCCCCACACTGCATCAGTGCAAAGGATTACATGAATCAACACATATTTTGGGTGGGATAATCTTAATTGTTTAACAGGAAAAAGAACCTTTCACACCAAACCTCATCAGATATAACTTAAGATTCCAGGACACTTTCTTAGTTGATCAAACATCGCCTCTGACCACTGAAACCATGTTATACTTATCGCGGTGTGGACAATACCTACCTTTCTTTCATCCTGTTCATTCTCAGTATGGAATCCATATTCCCAAAATTTACTTTACTATATTGTACGAAAATACTGGCTATATTTTCAGTGGAAAGTTAAATGTCTTTTTAAAGAAATTTGACCCCTTGTCTATTTCTACATCCAACAACAATAACAGCAAAATAACAAAGCATATTGCCTGGAAAATGGCTAGTGGATTTTGTCATTCCTATTTCAAAATGTGAGGCATTCTTAGATAGAAGCCACTGGGCACAAGCCTTAGTTCCTAAGTAAAAGCAAACTGAGAAGCCACTACTGAGGCTGATGATAGGGTTCCCAGTAGGATTTCTCATAAGCCCACTCAGTGCCTACTGCTTTTCTATCTGGGTCTGTACAAATAAAGTGAAGACTGGGCACATTTATTTAAATTATTCCTGGGAAACAAAAGTCTAGTATTGATAAAAAGGGAGACTTAAGGCTGTATGTTTATCAATCATATTTTCTGTTTAATTACTCTACTACCCCTTTTATTTTTTTGAGTAATAATAAGCCTGTAATTGTAGCACCCTCTAGAGTGCCCAAATCCACTCAAGGGCAGAGTTCTAGGAAAGTGGGGATGGATAAGAGAGATTCCACCTAAAGCCAGGTGGTCCTCAGTTCTTCTATCCTCTTCATATTACCTTTTCTGTTTTTTTTTTCCAAAATATCTTCTTTCTATAAGGCTGTGAAGATTAACTGGGAATTTGCAGTTCCCAAAATCTTCCTTCCCTCTCTGATTCAGCCCCAAGCATCAGGAAACCACCCCTCAGTGTGGTTTTAGGGGGTAGCCTCATGCTAAAGTAACCTAGCTCAGCAGGATCTCCCTGAGCAGGAAGAGGACAGATTTGTCAATCCTGGAGAGCAGATGCAGCTGCCCTCTAATTTCAAATCACCACTTATCCCTTTCCACTTACATGTTATCAGCAGGTTATTGCAAGGATTAACTGTCCAAATTCAAAGAGAGGGGATGGGAAGATAATCCAAATGGATAAAACAGCAAACCATACATGAATTAACCCAGATAATCAATAGAGACTGTTGACTGACTCATATATATTTGCCTTTTTAGTACTGAAGTTGTCTAAGGAGAAGAAAATAAAACACTCTGTAAAACAACACAATGTCTGAATTCACTTAATACAATGATGATAGTAGTGATGACAAAGATTATGATGAAAACGGCTGTTTAATATTACTCAGGTACTTTCTCTCAGAGACATAAGGTTGATTGCCTATGTCCACAAACACAGAATTTTCTTTTTCCTCTATTCGTTGAATTTTAAGTTCTTGAGAACATTCATTCCTTTATTCAAAAAATAAGTCTTGAATGCTGTTATTAGGCTAGTTATTAAATACTGAATTAAAACATATCAAAAATGATGATTTTTATGAAAGCACTTTGATAGGTGTAACACGTTCTACAAATGTGTGATATGATATGACTATCATTTTTACAAAAAAAAGATTTATCTGCTTTAACACAATAAAATTTGTTCCGTCTGGGGCCTAAGTAGACCAAGTGAGTTTGCAGGACGTGGTAGGTATCAATAGGCAGGGAATCTCTGGAGTAAGTTTGCCATTAGGGGAGCATACTCTGAGTGGACTGAAACTAAATAGTCACAAGAGGGCGAGTCCCAGATGTAATCAAGAATCCAATCTATGAGTAGGCCAGTAAACTATACCCAGCTATGGTCTGAAGAGCAAGGTATAACAGAAAAGAAACCAGAGAATTAGAAACAAGTCTGTATGGAATACTGTTAAGTCTGCAATTTGATTTTACTCTAATTACAAGCTAATACGTTTGCTAAAACTACTCCATGGATGCTGGAAGAAGACATGAGACTTCCAGGCCAGAGACAAAGGACTTCATTATTTGTGACCCAGCAAGCAATACGAACATCAGCTCCCCTTGCCTTGCAGGCCCCACAGTGGCAACATGGAGGAGGCCCCATGTGGATGTCATACATTCAGCAGGTTTCTTACAGAAAAGGAACACTGATCTTGGAGAACCCAGATTTTATAGTAAGCGGAAGGCAAGCTTGATCTTTGTCCAAGAGGGAAACATCACCTTGTTTCTCAGGGTTTCTCACTACAAACACAATCCTAAGAAATGGCCAAAGTAAAGAGTAGTCATGGCCTTGCATTCTTGGCATACCCAGAAAGATGTGTAGGGGCACACCTCCCAACAGCAGTGTCTCCCAATGTGCTCAGAGCAGACCAGGCAAATGTGACAGGCTAAGAGAGAACAAGCTGAAAGGATGCAGGAAGTCTGTTTATTTGTAGCTAGTAGATTCACTGATGACAAAGCAGTAGCTTTTCAACCCCACCTGGGCATTAGAATGGGGAGCATTTTAAAAATACTTGTATTCCTAGAGTTTCTGATTAAATTGGTGTGTCGTATGGATGTCTGTAAGTTTTTATTTTTTAAATGCACAAATAAGGTTTAGAGCTCCTGAGTAAAACAGGTGGGTTAGATCATGATCTGCCATCTTCCCCAATGATAAGATTGCAGCAGTGGTCCTCAAACTTAAGTGTGTATCAGAAGCACCTAGAAGGCCTGTTGAAACAGACTGCTAAACTCAAACCCCATAGTTGCTTAGTCAGTAGGTCTGGATTGGGGCCTGAGAATTTGCCATTCTAACAAGTTCACTTAGAATGCTGCTGCTCCTGGGGAGGAACCACCTCTGTGAATCAATGATCTCGGACAGTGCCTCTCAAACTTGTATGAATCATCTGGGGTCTTGCAGTTGGAAATTCTGATTCAGTAAATCTGGGGTAGGTCTTGAAAGTCTGCATTTCTAACAAGCTTCCCAATGATGTCAATCCTGGTTTGCATGGTCCATGGCCCATGTTTTGAGTAGCAAGGATCTAGCATACCATTTAAAAACACAGACTCCAAGGGCCTGTCTCAGACTCACTGAATCAGAATCTCCAGACAGAAACTGGGTTACATTACCAAACACCTTAGGTGATTCTTTTCAAGGCAAGAAATATTAGAAAATACCAGTTTGGATAACAGTTGTAATCTTGAGAAATTGAATGTAAATAAAAATAGTGTGGTCAAATCTTATCTTCTCATTAACTTACATGTAGTTTTAGATACATTTTATTTTATGATTCATGTTCAACTAGCAGTAACTTTCAAGTCCCAGGTGAAAACCTGGAATGAGGGAAGTCAAGAACCTTGTTGTAAGGTCATTTTAAAAGGCAGCCCGTGGGAGGCTTGGGCAAGATGACGGCATAGAGAGGAGTGGAAGCCAAGTAGTCCCCCTGGAACAACTAAAAAAAAACAGAAACAACTAGTAAATAATCCAGAATAACTGGGGGGGGACAAACAAGACCATCCACTCATCATACACCAACATGAATTGGGAGGAATGCCCAAGATCACAGCATAAAATCTGTAAGTAAAACCTGCAGATCCAAGTCATGAGACCCCCTCCTCCATAGCCTGAGCTGCAAAGCCTCGTGGTGCCAGAGAGAAGCTCTCTCCCAGCAAGCGAATATAGCTCAGCTGAGCTCCAACTGGGATTTTAAGTAGCGACTGTGAACTGCTCACTACAGGTACAAATCCCCAAAAATCAGACAGAGGCTTTGGGTGACGACTGACCTTGGAGAGCCGGAGGGTTGCCTTGGACTAGATCTGAAGGGGGCTATCTGTTTCTTTTTCGGCTCAGTGGAGAAAGCCCCAGTAATTTTCAGTTTCCAGGGCTGTGACTCAGAGAAGGTTGGAGACAGCACAAGCAGAGAGAGAGAGAGAGAGACCATTGAAATGCTAATGACCTCCCCCTAGGGGGTCTATCTTCTCTAAGAGGAAAGGGGTGGGGCCCTTTCCATTCAGAACCAGACCCCAGAGCCTGGGGGAACACGGCCATACCTCCTCACACCAGTCAAGAATTATAGGCTAACAGGAATCACCTGCTGGGCAGAAAAGCACAGTGACCTGAGGCATCACAGGGTGGAGCAATTTTCTAAGACACACCCTCAGGGAAACCAGATACTGAATATTTCTTCCCTCTGGGACCTGAGCCTTTTCTGGTCTGGGAAAACCTGATTTGGATAACCAAGGAAACCATGCCTAGACAACAGAAAATTGCAACCTACACTAAGAAAAACAAAGTTATGGCCCAGTCAAAGGAACAAATGTACACTTCAACTGAGACACAGGAATTTAAACAACTAATGCTAAATCAAATCAAAAAGTTTAAAGAAGATATTGCAAAAGAGATAGAGGCCTTAAAGAAAACACTGGGCATACATAAGGCAGAAATCGAAAGTTCAAAAAAACAACTAGTAGAATCTATGGAAATGAAAGGCACAACACAAGAGATGAAAGACACAATGGAAACATACAACAGCAGATCTCAAGAGGCAGAAGAAAACACTCAGGAACTGGAGAACAAAACACTTGAAAGCCTACATGCAAAGGAGCAGATGGAGAAAAGAATGAAAAAAATATGAGCAACATCTCTGGGAACTTAAGGATGGAACAAAGTACAAGAATGTACGTATTATTGGTGTCCCAGAAGGATAAGAGAAGGGAAAAGGGGCAGAAGCAATAATAGAGGAAATAATCAATGAAAATTTCCCATCTCTTATGAAAGACATAAAATTACAGATCCAAGAAGCGCAGCGTACTCCAAACAGAAGAGATATGAATAGGCCTGTGCCAAGACACTTAATAATCAGATTATCAAATGACAAAGACAAAGAGACAATCCTGAAAGCAGCAAGAGAAAAGTGATCCATTACATACAAAGGAAGCTTAATAAGACTATGTGCAGATCTCTCAGCAGAAACCATGGAGGCAAGAAGGAAGTGGTGTGATATATTTAAGACACTGAAAGAGAAAAACTGCCAACCAAGAATCCTATATCCAGCAAAGCTGTCCTTCAAATATGAGGGAGAGCTCAAAATATTTTCTGACAAACAGACAATGAAAGACTTTGTGAACAAGACACCCGCCCTACAGGAAATACTAAAGGGAGCACTTCAGGGTGATAGAAGACAGGAGTGTGTGGTTTCGATCACGATTTGGGGAGATGGTAGCACAACAATGTAAGTACACTGAACAAAGATAACTATGAATATGGTTGAGAGAGGAAGGTGGGGAGCATGTGAGACACCACAAGAAACGAGGAAAGATAAAGACTGGGACTGTGTAACTTGGTGAAATATAGAGTATTCAACAATTGTGATAAAATGTACAAACATGTTCTTTTACAAGGGAGAACAAGCAAATGTCAACCTTGCAAGGTGTTAAAAATGGGGAGGCATTGGGGGAGGGATGCAATCAACATAAACTAGAGACTGTAACTAATAGAATCATTGTATTACGCTTCCTGTAATGTAACAAAGGTGATATACCAAGGTAAATGCAGATAAGAGGGGGGGATAGGGGAGGCATGTTAGACACTTGACATTGGTGGTGTTGTCTGACTCTTTACTCTACTTTGATTCAAGGTTATTTTTCCTTTTGCTGCTTCCTAGCTGCCATTTTTTTTTTCCTCTTTCTTTTGCCTCTCTACCTTCTTTGACTATCCCTCCTGCCTTGTGGAAGAAATGTACATGCCCTTATATAGATAGTGATGAAGGTGGTGAACACATAAATATATGACCATACAGAGAACCATCAATTATTTACTTAGGATGGAATGTATGGTAAGTGAACAAAACCATATTAAAAAAAAAAAATGGGTTGATGACAAAACCTTGAGGGCAATATACTAAGTGAAATAAGCCAGACACATAAGGACAATTATTGCAGGGTCTCACTGATAGGAACTAATTATAATATGTAAACTCATTGACATGAAATATAAGGTACCAAGATATAGGACAAGGCTTAAGAATAGGGAGTGGTTGCTTAGTATGAGCAGAAGGTTCAACTAGGATGAACTCAAATGTTTGGAAATGAACAGACATGTTGGTAGCAAGATGTGAGAATAACTAACAGTGACGAATGGTGTGTGAATGAGGTGGAAAGGGGAAGCTCAGAGTCATATATGTCACCAGAAGGAAAGCTGAAGGTCAAAAGATGGGAATGTATAAAACTGAATCCTATGGTGGCCAATGTCCATGATCAACTGTACAAATACTAGAAATTACTTCCATGAACCAGAACAAATGTATGACAATACAATTAGAAGTTAATAATAGAGGGGCATATAGGGAAGAAATATATACCTATTGCAAACTATATACTACAGTTAGTAGTATTTCAACATTTTTTCATAAACAGTAACAAATGTACTATACCAACACTAAGAGTCAACAGTTGAGGGGGGTTGGTTAGGGATAGGGGATGATTTGAGTTTCCTTTTCTTTTTTTCTTTTTTCATCTTTCACTTTATTTCTTGTCTGGAGTAATGAAAAGTTTCTAAAAATTGAACAAAAATTAAGTGTGGTGATGGATGCACAGCTGTATGAGGGTACCCAGTGGCAAGGGATTGTAAACTTTGAATCTTTGGATAACTGTATGGTATGTGAACAATCCCAATAAAAATTAAAAAGGAAAAAAAAGGCAGCCAGTATGGAGGTCAGAACACAGTGTGCTGAGATCCACCTCTGGAGAAAGTTGGGTGCAACAGGATTCTGTGGAATGAAATGATTATGAAAACATGAAATGAAATGAAAAAGAGAACCTAGATGCCAATAAGGAGATCTAAACTTAAAGGAAGGTATTCAGACAGATGTCCATTGTAAAAAATAGGTGGAGACACTGAAAAGATAAGCCAAACCAGAGTGAATGGTAGGAGAAGAGAGTGGAGACTAGAAAAGGGGAAGAATACAGTTACAGGTTAGTGAGCAGTTTCAGAAACAGACCAGAAATAAGTCAATAAATTCTTAAATGCATCAAGTTAACAATGCTTAAAAAATTATAAAGTAAGTATTCCTCTTTAAATACGAATCACTTCTAAATCACATGTTTAGATTTTTACAGAACAGGGCTTCGTTATACACACATCAGTGAGTCCTAATGTATAAAAGAATAGAATGGAGAAACAGAGCAAAAGTTACCTAAATGGTGTTTTTATTATTCTTGTGATGCTATCATCATGGTTTTCCTAGTGCCCCTTTTGTATCATTTCTACCTGACACTTTATTCATCAATATCAGAGAGTTTTTTCTTAATCTAACAAGGAGCTGAAACACATTTAAAGTGCTTTGAAGTCAGCAGGGAGAAACCTAAGCATATGTCTATTCTCTTGAAGAACTTCAGTATTAGATATATATTAAACATGTTGCACACTTCAAAGGGATTCATTCTTATCTTTGACATCACAAATTATTAAAACATAGCAAAAGATGAGGCTCAGAAGATCAACTAAATAATGAAGCAGAGATATCAATTGAAACACGTGTACTTTGGGACTCTGTAATTTTTAGCAAATGGCTGACATCCACAAGTAGGGAAGGAACTTTTTGTCTTTGCATGAAAATTAATAACTCAAAGGCAGTAGTTTCTAATATGCTTATTAAAGCTTCATAATCAACTGCCTCCTAAATGAGACTCTTTCCCAGGTTTTTCTCTTCTCTCTGCGTGTCTTCCTTCAAGTCTTAGTCACTTCCCAGCTTCTGTCTCATTTCCATGCAGATGACACAAAATCTAAAACCCTATCCCAGGCCTCTTTCTGGAGCTTCAGAATCACATTCTCAGCTGTTTATTAGCTGTTATTCCCTAGAAGACCTATCTGAGCCATAAATTCAACATATTACCAGTTTTCTCCCCCAAAGCATATCCTTCCCTAGTTTGCAAGTAATGGGAATTCCATTTATTCATGCCTTCATGTTCCTGATAGCTGAGTCATTTTCAACTCTCCTTTCTCCCTTACCCCTTAAATTCTGGTAGTCATCAAGGCAGGTAAAGTCTATCTCCAACATATTTCTTGCATTTTTCTCTCTCTTCTGGTCCTCACTTCCTCCAACTTGTGTAAGCCTTTATTATTTTTAACTGGATCACTGTAACACAGAAAGAGGGAGAGGGCCTGAGACTCCATCCCCTCCTGTCCTCTCCAGGCTGCTCCTTATCCACCACTCTCAACTTACTGTGTGACTCTCAAACCACGAATGGCTCTTCACTGCCCATCAAACAGCCATTTTCACTTTAGTATTCGGGATTCTTCATAATATGCAGGCCAGGCACACATTCCTAATCTTATTTCCTACTACATTCCCTCATCTCCTGTCTGTTCCAATCAAATCTAGTTGCCTCTTCAAACAGGCCCTGTACTTTTTCCCTTCTAAGGCTTTCTTTTCTTCCCTGCACTTAGAAGCAGAAAAATGTGGTAGCATTTCAAAAAACCCTATGTGCTTTGGAGTCATGTCAAAGTGCATTAAAATCCCACTCATCAGCTGTCTAGTTGTGTAGTTGTGGGCAAATTATTTAATATCTCTAATCCTCTTTTTTGTAATATGTGAAATGTACATAATTCCTACCTCACAGCAGTTTGAGCTTTAAATGAGATAATTCAGCAAATGGCAAATAAAAAGAACTCAGCACATATTACTGTTCCTACCTCCTTTCCTTCAGGAGACACATCTCAAACACTGTGTTCTCTCTCTGTTAAGCCTGTCTTCGTCTTCTAAACCATACGTGGTCTCTCCTTAGTCTTAGCAGTTTGTATTGATCTTAGGGCACTAGCTCTACTCTGTATTAAAATCACTTATCAAATCGTGAAATTTTGGAGGGCAATGAGTTTGTTTTACTCCTTTCAGTATCTCTGCAGCATCTCTGATGGTGTCAAATCAAGCTCAGTATGTATTTGTACAATTGAATGGGCTTGATTCAAATATGGAAGAAACCCCTAACTGACTCTGGGCATTAGGGGGGCTATCTGATACTAAGGAAAATAAGAGATGAGGCTGCAGAATGGGAGAAACCACATATTCAACTACAGAGAAGAAGAGTATCTGGCTACTGGAAGAATTCATTTAAAGTAATGGAAACATCACCCTAGAGCTCAAGACCATATCTCCAGGAGGACACAGGAGAGTAACTGTTCCATCTCATAATTTGAGGAATCCAGAGCCAATGCAGGGAAAGCTGGCAGAGGTGATTTCAACAGCTGATGCTAAACGTGACCAGAGATACTGTAAACAAAATCAGCAGAGGCAGGACTGGATCTGACTATCAGGTAAGATACACTTTCAGTCTGCTTGTTACCATTCTGTAAAATACCTCTCCTCATTTTTCTTATATTTTGCTATTAATCCAGAGTTCATGTGGATGAAAATGGGCTGTGGTAGCAGTTCATTTATTGCTTTTATCTTAGGCCCCAAATTCTGGTAGCAATGGTTTTGGTAAAGCCATTTTCATCTCATCAACTAGAATTTGTTCACATACATTCATTAGACACCTTAAGAAGATTGGAAGTTCCTTCTTTTGCACCATCAATTCAATGGAAAGCATTTCTCCATTTTTGCCATTTGACCTGGGGTTTGCCATGTTTCATCTACTTAGTGTTATTTTAAGTGGGTTCAAATGGTAGCAATAAAATTAAAAGCAACTGAAAGTAAAGCAATAAACATGTAGAGAATTTCTTAAAGTTTCTTTTGTAATTATTTTACGTTGGGAAATGAGAATGGGAAAATTAATGTCAAGTATGTTCATAAACCAGTAAGGCAGAAGCAACAACTCTGTGCTGGATATTGCTGACCCCACTGCCAGGATGCTTTCATTCCAAGCATTACTGAGCTTTCTCAATTGAGCCAGTGATATTAGAAACCTAACTTGCAACGAGTGGGTTTTGAGAGAAGTGGATCAGAGAGTAATTCCCTCTTTAAATGAAGCAGCCATGAAGGTAGTCCAGCCAGGAACAGTCTTCACTCATGATTACAGAAGCAAAGGCAGAAACCCTGACGGAAGACAGGCGTGGTCAAAGAGGACTCAAGCAGTGCAGACTTGCTTACTCACCGGGCACATTAAATCAACCTCACCATTTTGGCTTTTGCTGGAACACAGACCTTTAGAAAGCATGCAGCTGAGTCACTAACATTTCTTCCATCTGCAAGTACATCTATCCCAATGGATTACATTAAATTCATGAAATTCATGAAAATATCCTTCCCAGGGACCATGGGTGCAAGATAAGGGAAACCGGTGCTCTTTTATTTTTCCTTCCTTTCATTGCACTCACTTTTTTTTTTTTTTTTTGGTAAAGACCCTAATGACAGGTGTTGAATTAATTGAGTTCATGTGGATGGGTTAGAAAGGTGTGGGATAGACTATATCCCTTAATTGTTCTACCTATTTCAGTGGCCATCTTATCCTTCATAATATGCACACCATAAATGAGTTAACTAGAGTATTACCATTTTCAGGGCTTACTCTAAACAGTTTTACTGAAAGCCATTTTAAATAAGGGTAACATAATGTTTAAAGAGTCATTAAAGTAAACCAAACTATCCATGTTATCTTTATGTCTTGATGACTAGGGTAGTGGGTTAGTTCACCTATGATGTCAGGAGTCACCCCAGTGCCTGACTACACATAAGGGTAGTCAATTCAAGTCCCCAGAATTGAAATAAGATTATTCCAATCCATATTCAGACTGACCTGAAATTTAGTGAACTATATTGACTATTCAGTTTGCCCCAAGGTCAATACTTCAAGTTTGGGTGCTAATTTCAACCAAAAACAACAACAAAAAACTGGGTTCAGTCAGAAAGACTGAATTATTTAGAGGTTTTAGGATATTCCATGCTCTTTTCAATCTTCTAGGATTTACCCATGCTGCTTTTCTTCTTCTTCTTTTTTTTAAACACAAACATATTTATTCACTAACCAAAGAGATGATCCCACTTAAACCAATATTTTGAAATAGTTGGATGTAAAATGTATGTGATAAAGACAATTCTACACAATAATGAAAATAAAAGAAGTATGCAGATTTGCTCATTGAACTGCGCTTGTTCATTCTCACAGCTAATTCCTGCCCAAAGGTCACTGAATTTTTATTCTACTTTTTTCATAGACCCGAGTACTGGTGACGTTATTCATAACGCATTCCACCAATAATTTCTCATCTTCCACTTTTCATGTTATTGGGTTTCCCTTCCCATCCCATTCCTGGTGTGGAACCAATGCACCATTTGTAAAGTTGCAGACAGTCTGAGTTTTTCAGCCGTCAGCTGCAGTTTCTTCAAACTTCTTTCCCAGGTTGCAAGAAATCTGGGCTGTTTTCAAAGTGGTGAGAGATTTGCCGGCAGACCCAGGGCACCATATGGTTTGGCCACTGCATCCATTTTTCGCAGAACCACTCCCTCTCCTATTTTTCTTCAAATTTTCGTCAAAGCCTTTGCTGTCCACCTGGCGCTGTCCTCCTACCAGCTGCTGAGTGGTGACCTTGGTGGGTGCGGGCAAAGGGGAACTGACCGCGAGGGCAGGGTGCAGCAAGGTCCCGCGCGGGAGCGTGCTTTGCAGTCGCTCCGCGCGGGCTGCGGCTTTATAAAGGCTGCACGCGACGGTTGGGGGTGGGGGTGGCCAATGCGAGACACGCTTCGCCCGCCCCCCACCCTCCCGCGCGCCGCGGGGGGCTGGAGGGGAGAACCCGCTCCAGCAGCGCAGGGACTGGAGGGCTCCTCCACAACGCCTGCAAGCGGGAACTCGACCCACGCCTTCCTGGATGTCGGCCTCTGCACCCGCTCACTCGTGTCGCTATACCTCGCATCAACTAACCTTGGCACTTTTCTTCACAGGCTAACTCGTACACCTTCAAGCCCAGCTCACGTCTGAGTAAAAACATCACAGTAGTTAAGCGCAAAAGGCATTTCACGAAACAGTGCATGTAGTTTGATTCCATCTCGAAGATTTACATACTTACAAATATCTTTGTCTGTGCATTCGATCCAAATGCTGCTTCTTTTACGTACAAAAATATTTAAGAAGGGTACATTACCTCTGGAGACAGGGATGGAAGAAAAATGGGTTCAGGAAATTTGTACTTCATAATATTTGGAAAGAATTCAGATTTCACTTCCGGGAAGTCTCACTGGGCCTGCGCAGATTGGACTAGGTGCTTCTCTTTCTTTTCAATAGCATTCTGTGCACACTCTCTGGCGTGGCAGTGTCCAAACGAATTTTTGTGGTATGTTAGGTATCTCTCACGCTATGTACGAGCTTCTTGAAAGGGACATTTACTTTTGTATTCCCACAGAATACAATATCTGGCCCATAATAGGGGTGGATTTGGGTATAGATGAGTTCAACAAATATGAATAATTGAACTGAATTCCCCATCGCTGTTGGTTCTGGTACTTTTAGTCAGGACCGGCAGAGGTCCATTTTGAAAGAAAAAAGTGCTCAAGTTTTGAAAATTGGTTTATTTTTTATACATCCCAACATAACAAAATAAATTAGCTATTTCAAATTTGCAAATAAGTTTTTCAAAATTCAGACTTACTCTTGTATCCTTGTCAAAAACACACCTACTACTCTGACTTAGAAGTAAGGCAGAAGTAGTTATACAAGGGTTAATTTTATAAGTGTTTCCTGTCATAAACCAAGTTTTAAAAGGGAGAAAAATTAACGTGATAAAAATCAGTAATGGTTTTATTGGTTTATGGAAAGCTAAATTTCCATGGCCTTATTCCCTTTCTCTCAAGTTTGAAAGGTTTGAGGGAGATGACAGGAAAGAAAAACAGACCTATTGGGATACAATGTCTGTAGCAATTAATTTTTGGTATGCTCTAACTATAAAAACAGATCAGATGAATTTGCAAGGTTCATTTCTCCACAGTTCAAATTTTTTTAAATAGCTAAACTTAGCTGAGTTCTTTCTGATAGTAATCAGAATCGATTCTTTGGTCATTATTAAATAATCTGTCTCTACATGTAGTATAAATTTGAAACTGCAAAAATAGATGAATCAAGAATATGAAACGGATTCCTTGGAAGTGATGTAATCAAATTTATTTCGATTCAGCTATTAATGTTATCCCAGATGGCACTGCCTTTGCTGCCATTTCCAGGAGAAAATAGAAATGACTTTTCCATATGAAAAATTGCAAGGATTTTAGCACAAAAAGTAACATATGTACCTTGTTAATAACACTAAATGGTGTCTTAATGCCATGCAATGATAAATGTGACTTATTACATGCTTATGATGAAATTACTTAGACTTAAGAGAAGGTTGCACAGAAATAAATGAATGTATATTACACACTAAGATGATAATAAAATGTATATTTCTAGAAGTACTGTTAATATTCCAAGGGAAATTGCCTACTTTATGCTCTCAGTTAAGCCCAGCTCAACAAAACAGAGTTGAACTTGTGATAAGAGTAGGGGATAAAAAAGATAATAAAGTAGAATTACTACCCTTGAGGAACTTAAAATCTAATGAGAGACAGAGTCCAAACATGTTGTAATTAGATAGCTTTTTGTATAATAATTAAAGTATGGACAAGTTACAAAAGTAGTAGAAGGAAGGAACTAATTAACTCAGTTTGGAGAAATTAGAAGGCATGACATCTGAGTTGGCCCTGGCAAGATGAATAGGAGTTCAATGGCTAGACAAGGTGGGGAAAGATATTCCAGACAGTCTAGGTCTATGAAACGACCTTGTGGTCTTCAGAGAACTAAAAGAAATTTAATATTGAAGGGAGAAGAGAAGAGGAGGGTGGGAAGAGATTAATAATAAGAAAAAAGATGGAGAAGGAGGGGAGGGGAGGAAGAGAAATAGGAGAAGAGGAAGAAGCTGAGAAGTACCAGAAAATGAGACTGTATATTATGGGGCCAGATGATGAAGGACTTTGTTGAGCTTGAACTTTATCCTCTAAACATTAGGAAGTCACTGAAGGAACTCATTTGGAAAATGACATGGTCATTCAATTTGGAAAGATTACTTTGGTGACTGTGTGGAAGAAAGATTGAAGGGGCAAGACTGGAAGCAGGAAGATCAAAAAGCAATCTGTTGTAATAGTTCAAGATGGAGACAAGGAATGCTTGAACTAACATATGGCCATTGGCAATGCTGTAGAGAAGACAGGCTTGAGATATAACCAAGTGCCCAAATTTACAGATCTTTGCTGACCAACTGGATGTTGAATGTGAATGAACAGGAGAAGTACCAGATAACAGAGTTTTTTGGATCTTTGATAGGGCTGGTGGCATATCACTAATGCAGAGAGTGGCAAAAGGCATGGAATAGTTGCAATGGAAATTGCTCAGCTCTAGATATGTTAACTGAGGGACTTAGAAGACCTCCAGCTGAAGATACAGATTTAGGGATATTAGTTTCTAAGTCATAGTTTAGGATACAATGAAAGAGATTATTTAGAGAGGGAAGATAATGAGAAGACAATTAAGAACTCTGGAGAAAGCCAAACTTAAAATATACTTGGCATAAGAAAAGGATGCAAAGGTAGGAGGAAACCCAGAAGAGCATAATGTCATGGAAATCAAGAAAGGAAATACTTTCAAAAAGAGAATGATCAGCACTGCCAAATGTCAGAGAAATACTGAGTAAAACAAAGACTGAAAAATGTCCATTGGATTAGGAAATGAATGGTAATGTATCGTAATTTCAATGGAATGGGGAAGTTCAGATTGCAAATGGAGGGGAAGGAAGCAGAAGTAGTTGGTATTGATCATTATTTCAATAAGAAGTTTGAGAAAGCAGGAGAAAGAAACGAAAAGCATTAGCCAGGGAAAGAAAAGTATTAAAGACTGTTTTAGGCTTCTGTTTTTCATGATTTTAAGTCATTTTTAAGAAAACCAAATCATTGGTAGCTTACTTCTAAAAAATTTCCCAGGAAAAACCCACAGCTAAAAATTTGAAATCATTTGAAACAGCTGAAATTTTAAAATTTCAGGAAATCCTTGGCAACACAGAAACAGGCTTCTGCTAGCAGAGCACCCTAATTACTCAGATACCAGCGTGAACAGCAAATGAATGCCTTTCAGAGGTGCTGCCTATCAAGAAACCATTAACCCTATGGAGGCACAAGCACGTGGTGGTTGCAAATGGATCTGGGTGAAAAAGAATGAAGTCCTGATACATGCAACAACATGGATGAACCTTGAAGATACCATGTTGTGTGAATAAGGCAAACACAAAAAGATAAATATTGTATGATCTCACTGATTTGAGATGATTAGAATAAGCAAACTCACAGAGTCAGAATCTGGAATATAGGTTACCAGGGGACAGGGTAGTGATAGGGAATGGGAAGTTAAGGCTTAAAATGTACAGGGTTCCTATTTGGAATGATGAAAATGTTTTGTTAATGGATGGTGGCGATAGTAGCACAATACTGTGAAAGTAAGTAGCAGCACTGATATATATATATATCTGAATGTGATTAAAAGGGGAAATGTTAGATTGTATATAGGGTAAAAGAATAAAATTAAAAAAAAAAAAATCCATGGAACTAAACTACACAGTGAATCCTAAGTTGAACCATGAACTATAGTTTATAGTACAATTATAAAAATGTACTATCATCTGGTTATATGTTATGTGAATGTATCTCTATAAGATTGTAGGCAAAAATATAAATAGAGGTAAAAGTGCTGGAGAAAACATGGAGAGAGGGATGTACCTATTTACTACTGATGAGGAGGCAGAATAGTGTAGCCTTTCTGGAGGTCACTGTGGTGGCTCCACAAGAAGCTAAGTATGTGGGGACATAAGGTTCTACAACCTCATTATGGGGTATGTATTTGGAAGATCTGAGAATGGAGATATGAATGGACATTTGCACATTGGTTTTTATGGAGGCAATATTCATGATTTGCAATGGGTGGAGGTGGCCTAAGGGTACATTGACTGAGGAACAGAATGGTGAACTGTGGTGTATGCATACGATGGAATATTGAACAACTACACAATGAGGTGAATGGATCCTGTAGACAGCATGTTGAGTGAAGTATGCCAGAAACAAAGGCAAACACTATAATGCCTCACCAATATGGACTAACTACAATGTGTAAACTCAGAATTGAATCTTAGAGAACAGCCTAACAGCTAAATGAATATTGTAATGGTCCCTAGATTGTAAGCTCTTACAGCAGTCAAATCTATTCCTGAATTGTAATGGCTATCTCCAAACTCTGAGATGTTGATCCCTTAGTGAATAACCTGATTGGTCTCTGGAACATTGGGTATCTGTGTTACACCTGAAACTCAGAGCTAGAGCTCAGCAGATATGAATACCAGTATTAACACATACAGCAACTGTTAAAAAAAAAAAAGAAAAAAAAAAGCTGAAATAGAGGCCAGACTTCAATCAGAGATATGAATAAAGCAGATCCAGTTAAGACTAGAGCAAATTGGGCCAGAGTAAAGGTTGAAACTGACTGTGTGTTAAAACTTCAACTTCCATGTGAGACCAAGGGAAGAGATGTTTATTTGGTGTAGGGTCTATATTTTCTAAACAATATAACTTCTACAGTCAATTTGTTCAAACACAACAATTACATGGAACTTTGAATAGGAAGTGAGCTATGGTAGGTCTGTGTAGATTAGAATGAAATAGCAACACATCCTAAAGTAATTTGGGTGGAGAATAAAAATATGTATTCGGGGCCCCCCTGAAGAGCTGGGGGAGGATGCAGAGGTGTTGGACTTCCTCGCCTGGATTGTTGCTGATGTTCTCACAAGTATTGGGGACTGACAGCTTGATGTGCTGAGCCCTCTGTCTTGGGGCTTGCCCCTATGAAGCTGGTTGTTGCAAGGAGAGGCTAAACCTGCTTATAATTGTGCTTAAGAGTCTCCCCTTGAGTGCCTCTTTGTTGCTCAGATGTGGCCCTCTCTCTCTAACTAAGTCACCTTGGCGGGTGATCTCACTGCCCTCCCCCCTACATGGGATTGACTCCCAGGGGTGTAAATCTACCTGGCAATGCAGGCGATGACTCACAGGAATGAATCTGGACCCAGCATCATGGGATTGAGAACATCTTCTTGACCAAAAGGGGGATGCAAAATGAAATGAAATAAAGCTTCAGTGGCTGAGAGATTTCAAATGGAGTCGAGAAATCACTCTGGTGGACATTCATATGCACTATATAGATAACACCGTTTAGGTTTTAATATATTGGAATAGCTAGAAGTAAATACCTGAAACTACCAAACTCCAACACAGTAGCCTTGACTCTTGAAAACGATTGTAAAACAACTTGGCTTACCAGGAGTGACAGTATGATTATGAAAACCTTGTGGATTGCACTCCCTTTATCCAGTGTATGAATGGATGAGTAGAAAAATGGGGACAAAACCTAAATGAAAAATAAGGTGGGATGGTGGGGGGTTATTTGGGTGTTCTTTTTTATTTCTATTTTTATTCTGATTCTGAGTCTTTCGGGTATAAGGAAAATGTTCAAAAATAGATTGGGGTGATGAATGCACAGCTATATGATGGTACTGTAAACAGTTGATTGTACACCATGGATGATTGTATGGCATGTGAATATATCTCAATAAAACTGAATTAGAAACAAAAAAAATGTGCTGTCATCAATTGTAACAAATGCTCCAAACCAATGAAAGGTGTTAATAATAGGGTAGTATATGGGAATCCTGTTATTTTTTGCATGATCTGTAAACCCACAACTTCTCTAATAAAGAAAAAGAAATCATCCAAAGGGCTCCACAGGGAGTTGTCTTTAGAACCTGGAAAAAAAAAGAAAAAAAAGAATGGATCTGTAATCCATCTGTTGGAATTCAGCACCCAAATCTACCATTTTCTGTTTCTGTGACCATGCCCAATTTGTTAACATTGTCTTTAGTCTCATTTTTCTCCCCTATAAAATGGAGACACTGCTGAATCTACATGACTGGGCTCTGCCAGGAGTAAAAAATATAATGTTCCTCCAGCATTTAGTGAGACAATGATTTGGGAAATTTTGCTAGATGGTGCTGCTGCTGCTGCTAATTATAGATATTTTGTATAGATTTAATTTAAAGACATGAAACTAGATGAGACTATGAAGGTAGAGAGTGTAGATAGAAAAGGATAGAGGTCTAAAGACTTGTGTAGGGCCACTCCAACTCTAAGATACAGGGATCTTGAGGAAGAACTACAAAAGGACACTAAACTAAGGTAGACAGCAAGGTAGGAGGGAAACCAGGAAAGTTAAGAGTCATGGAATCAAAGTGAGGAATGTATTTCAAAAAGGAATGGATGATCAAGCAAGCCAAATAATTCTAATCAGTCAAATAAAGTGAGGACTGAGAAGTATCACCGGATTTAGCAAAGTAGAAATCTTTGGTTACCTTAACAAGAACAGTTTTGGTGAGCACTGTTAATGTCCTTATGTTAACATATGTGTGTGGCCTTGGTCACCCGTGCACTGCACAAGCCAATGAACAGAACAGGTATTTGTCAATCATAATAAATGATCCAAGTGATGAAATGTGGTTGATGTTTGCTGGGACTTCTGGGAAAGAATTGTTCATGCTTTTCTCAAAAAGCTAATGGGAGAGACACACTCTCTGTCACTGACATGAACAAGGAATACTGTGTCCCAGAGGTTGTTTGCAGACCTCTTAAAATCTCGAGAAGAGACACTTCCTCCATGGAAGCAATAGAAGTGGGCAGAAACTAGTCATCAGTGACATAATTGAGCTATGCGTTACCTGAAGTCCAATCTACCACTACCTCTCCTGCCCAGAATATGCTTGGTTCAAGACAGTTATATGAACAAATAAATTCCATTTTCATATGTCATATTAGATTTATTTTTCTGTAACTTGGACCAGAAACATTCACAACCAATAGTGCAATTTATCAGGGATTTAATCACATGAGCTGGGTCAGGGAAAAGGCCGTCATTACCAGAATAATTTGGGTCAGCTAGTTAAAATAGATCCTACCACAGTTCACACATTACTTATGGCCAGATTTCATCCTTTTTCATATCTATTTACCCTCCCATTTTAAAGATGTTCCAATGATTTAAATTATTTAGTTAATTAATTAAAAAAACTATAATTCTCTGCTACACAGACTCTGAGAAGATAGTAACAGAATTTAAATTCTATCTTGCTTCCTCTCCATTCCTAGCGTGAATCGATTTGTCTATTCTAAGCCAAGCAGTAACTGGTGTTTGTGAGCTATTGAGTGTAAGAAGGTATTGAGTTCTGAAGAAGTCTAGACAGAGAAGAGAATATGGAGCCCTTTCCAACATGGGCCACATACGAGTCCGCAAACGAAACTCAGAGAACTTCAAGATGAGTCTCACATCAGTGGATGCTGGGAAAAGCTCCAGAGTTCTGTATACTCCAGGAGACTAAAATCAACTTCCCCATATGGGAGTGCTTAGTATGACTGATCCGCATGATGCCCAGGGAGTAGTATCTGGTACTAGGGTAGGAGAGTGTGAGGGGTAAGGGGAACAGGGAGGTTTTCTCTGCTACTTAAGTAAAGCCTCATTGCATACCTGTTACACAGTTCCCCCAGGGTTAGGTTGGGGACACTTTGCTTTCCATTACCTAGGGGACCACTGATACTCCAAAATCTGTACGCAGGTCCAAATGAGCCCACAACAAAAATAACAACCTATTAGGTGTGTGAAAAAGAGCTGCTGGAAAGATTTATGATAAGTTGAACAAAAATACTTAAAGAGCATTTTGGAGGAGTCAAGCACAGCACATACAACTAAATATATATTTAAATTGAAATAGATAATGATAGACTGTCTGGGAATGTGTTTTTTAAAAGTACTAAATAAGGATTCTTGAAATAAAGGGATACACTGAAATGAAAGTGTAATGAGTCTTAAAATTAAAAATATTAAACTATTTTTGGCAAAATCTGGGAGTTGGAGTTGGTGACAGGGTAAGATTGGAGAGGAGATAAGGGAATAAAAGCATTCCAAATTTTCATCTGGTGGATGGGAGAAGCCCAGAAGATAAGCAAAGAAAGTATGCTAAGGGGCTCATCTTATTGCAGTGAGTGGGAGATAATTAAGAGAAGTGGAAGGCCTTGGAGGAAAAAAAAAAAAATAATGGGTGTTTTGTTTTTAAATAGTAACGGAATAATGTGTCTATGAACAGCAGAAGAGGGGTGCTCAATGAGAGTAGGAGAATGTAATAAATAGTAACTTGAACAAACCAGAGAAACAAGAATAAATTGCAAATAGTATTGTAAAATAAAGAGGAAAAATTTTAAAGGAAAAAAGCCCAAACATATCAGTGTCAAATATGCTCAGTGTCAAAGGACCATACATTCCCATTATATGTGTCAATTATTTGAGATTTTTAAAAAAAGAATTAAAGAAACCTACTTAAAATAAAATAATTAAGAAAACTGAAAATAAATATTCAGGAAAATACCAGACAAATATAAGCAGAAAGAGAGGAATAAAAATATTAATATCAAAGAAGACAGAACTTAAAGCTAAAAGCGCTAAACGGAAAGAAGGAAAAGTATATCTTGAGAAAAGCCACAATACATGAAGGAAATATATTGGTGAGAAATATATAAAGCAAAAACTATTATAATGGAGAGACAAATGGATTTAAAATATGCTTGTAGTGGAAGACTTAAATACATCTCTTCAAATCAGAGACCTAGTAGTAAAAAAAAAAAAAAAGACATGAAGAAATTGCAAAGTGCAATCAACAAACTCAATTTGAAAATATATAGAGAACCTTACAGCTTATATCTCTGAAATGGAGACTATATATCTATATTTATATTTAAATCCATTGAACATTGCAAAATCTGAACATATGCTTGATCACAAAAATAAAACTTAAAGTGTCTTTTTAAAGAAGAGCTTCAGGAATCATTTTATTTATAATTGTAATACATAACATAAGAAACAGATATTAAAAGGTGAATAAAACATAACTGCTTGTAAATTTAAAATAAACTTTTTGCTAACTATTGGATAAAGTAGAAATCACAAATAAAATAAAAAGCAATCAAAAAGGAACAAAAAGAACACAACACAATCAAAATGGCAGCTATGAGACACAAGGAAAGCTATACTCAAAGGTAAATTTATAGCTTTAAATCATTACTAAGGAAGAAAGATAAACATTAAAGAATATTCACCTTAAAAACTAAAATAAAAAAGATGAAACAAGGAAAAGGGAATTTATGAAAATGAAAGCTGAAAGAATGAAATAAAAAACAAAAATGTAAAATAGATATATTTAAAAGCTAGTTCTTTGAAAAGATCAATAGACTAAATCAACCCTCTGTAAGTCTTAGTAAAGAAGGAAAAAAAAAGAGCAAAACATTCAAGATAGGAAATAAGGAATGAAAAAGTGGGCAATGATAAACTAGGAGACAGTAAAAGAATTATAAGAAAAAACACATGCAATTTTAATGCAGCAAACTTGAAAATCTATATATATAGTACATGAATGGTTTCCTAGTAGACTATAATGACCAAAATTAATTCAAGAGATAAAAAACATTGGTATGCTAATTACCAAAGAATAGATTACAAAGTGGTTTAAAAACTTATTATTGAATAAATCAGCAGTACCAGATGGGGTCACATATGAGTTTAAGCTAACCTTTATGAACAAATAATTCCAATACAATTTAAACCATCCCAGACCATAGCAAAGGGTGAAACACATGCCAATTCATATTATGAAATTGGTACACTCTTAAATATTAACAGTTAATAAAAATAGTGGCAAAGATTATCTCACCTTGAATATGCATTCAAAAAGTTTAATAATGTTAGCAAACAGAGTCTATACGCTATAGCCAACTATGATTCCACTCCAGAAATTAAAGTGTTGATTATCAGGAAATCTAGCAATATAATCCATCACATAATATAATAGAGAAAAAACTTTTAATCATATAAATAAATACTGGAAAGTCTTTCATAAAATTCTGCAGCAATTTCTAAGAAAAACACAAGATAAAATAGGAATAGAAGAATACTACTTAAAAACAATGTTACCAAAAATACACATCAAATATCCTAAATGGCCAAACACTAAAACCATTTCAATTAAAATCAGGAATTACAGTGATGTTCCTAATGTATTACTGAACAATGTTAATAATGAGCATGTAGCAATATGAAAATAGTAATAACAATAAAGACACTGATTTCAATGGTGGAAAAAGCACATATATTTATATGTGTATTTTACTGAAGATCAAATTGACCTATAAAACAAGAGGAGTATCTATAAAAAAACAAGCAAAAACAAGCAAAAAACACTACTGGAATTAATGAGAAAATTTTTAATGTGTCTGATACATCATAAATATTAAAAATCAATTACAATAATAGTGAATATATTATTCATATAGGTGTGGCAATAGTGTCATATCTATAAAATTTGAAATAAGATTTTTAGGAAGAATGATATAAAATGTCATTGAAGGACATAAAACAAGATCTACAAAAATGGAAAGATACATTGTGTTTTTGAAATAAGATTTGACTTAATAAAAATGTTAATTGTCCCAAAAGTACATAGAAATTTATTGAAATTCCCAATAGAACCCAACTATTTTTATTTTTAAATTGAATAAAATGGACTTAATGTCTTTTGGAAGAAAAAATAAACACCTAACCAAGGCCCAGAAATGTTTCTAAAAGAAAAGTGAGATGATGTTTGCCTTTCCAATTATCAGAATATTCAATAAACTTTTAAAATCAGATCAATATAATATTGACCCAGGAATAGACGAATAGTTAAATACACAAAATGGAGAATCTGTAATGTATCCTGGAATATTAGAAAATTTAATGTATTTCAAAGTTGGTATTTTAATTCAGTGTAAAGGATTGATTATTTTATTTATAATAAATCATACTGGCATATATGACCAGTTAGAGACCTATCTTACTTGAGAATAAAAACTAAATTCCAGATGGAGTTTAAAAAAAAAAAAAAAAACACCTTAGGTGTAAAAAAATGAAATATCAAAAAAATTTCCTAGAAGAAAACTTGGAGATTCAAGATATAAACAAGGAGTGGAGAAAACAAAGGCAGGAAAACCAGAATTTATGAAAGAAAGGAAAGGTATACTTTATATAAAAGTTGCAAAAACTTTTATTGCAAAAATATAACATAAACAAACAAAAAGCAAGCAATAGATTAAAAAATATATACATGCTGTCAAGATTACAGAAGTATGTTATCTATAGTATACAAAGAGTTCTTATGAACTGACAGGAAAATGCTAGCAAAAATTGTAAAGCAGAAAATGAGTAAAACATATGAATAGGAATTTATAGAAAAGCAAATCCATATGAATAATAAACTTTTAAGAAAATGCTCAACCTTGCTCACTAGCAGTTAAGAAAATGCACATTGAATTAGGAAGGAGATATCATTTTATAACTCTCAATGTGGTAAAAATTAAATACACCCATTACTGGTAAGAATAAGCCTAAACAGCCCCTCTTCTATATTGCTGATGGAAATATTCATTATTACAATATTTTTGAAAAGCAGTCTGTTAGTACTATTAAAATTAAAAATACATATAATTTTGACCTGTAATTCTACCCTATAACCATAGTTAAAAAAAAACAAGAGTACTAATACATGAGGATGTATATGCAAGGCTGTTTACTACAACATTGTTTGCTGTGACAGAAATAAATAAAATGAAAATAACATACTTATCATCAAAAAGAAGTGATTGAATAAATTATATGACTATACACTATTATTATTGTTCAACTAATTAAAAATATTTAATTAAGACTATACCAGATTTCTAGGAAGAATTTGCATGAGGTTTTATCAAGTAAGAACAGTAAGCTGATAAGGGGTGCCCATGCTATGATTCCATTTATATAAATCAATTACAAGAAAACTCCACATCTCTATAACGGTATATGTAAATATATGTATATGTTATGCAAATATATGTATATCCTTGCTGTGGTTACATGAGTAAGGATAATTAGTATGTGCTAAGTTATTAACATGGATTTCCTTCTTAGGACAAGTGGGAGTTTGTGGGAAGAGAAGGAGAATTAATGGGGAAAGGGGAAGATAAACAAAAGAGAAAATAAAGAATCTATTAAAGAGAAAAATGTTATTTGACTAATTCAGGATTTATTGTATCAAAAATGTTTGAATCCATATATACAACCTAAAATTTTTCCTTTTAACCACATTCAAATATATAACTCAGTGGTGTTAATTATGTTCACAATGTTGTTCTACCATCACCAAATATACAATATTAGAATAAAAATTAAAATAAAAAATCACAGGACTATCCAACACAGTGAACCCTAATATAAACCATGGACTATTTACAGTTAATAGTACAATTATAATAATTCTCTTTCATCAATTGTAACAACTAATGCAAGGTGTTAATAATGGAGGGTGATATATGGGAATTCTACATTTTTGCATGATTTTTCCGTAAACCTGCAACTTCTAAAAATAAATGTATGAATTCAAAAGAGTATTAATATGAGAGGGAGAGAAAACCCATGACTGGTAGGATGATGAGGTTTTGTGGATGAAAGAACAGGTCCTCACAGAACACCAGAATGTCAGAACCAGAAAGAATTCCACAGGAGGCCTAGTCAAGACCCCTCATTTTACTGAGGGGCCCTGAAGCTTGAAGAGGTGGGAGTGACTGCCCAGAGCCCCACAGCTGATGACTGTGGAGCTGAAGCTCAAACCTGTGGTTCAGGGACCAGTTCTTTTGCTCCAGCACCCGGGCCGCTTGCATAGAATCCTGGCTCTGCCCATTACTAAAAGGTGGGTGGCAACTTTCCTTTTGTGTAAAATGCACCTGTGTCTTGGAATTGTTATGAGCCACCAATAAGCTGTAATTTACAAGGTGCTTATCTCTGTGTCTGGTACATAGTAAGCTCTGTATTACTACTGCAACTGCCCCAAAAGCATTGCCATTCCTCTATAGTCGACCTTAATAATGATCTCCAGTGGGAGAAATGAGCAGGTAGGAGTGTCCTGGCACCTCTTTCTGGCAGCACAAAGCAGGAAGTAGGGAGGGAGGAAGCGAAAGGAGAAGAGGGAGGAGAAAGAGCAAGAGAAGAGAGGGAGGAAAAGAGAGAAAGAGAGAGGGAAGAATAAGAAAGAGATGGAGACAGAATGGAGGAGGATAGAGAGGGAGAACTAGAATATGAGAAATGAGAAAAGAAGGAAGGGAGGGAGGGAGGGGAGGAGGGAGGGACCCAAGGGGGCAGGAGGGGAGGCAACCATGAGTTGAAATTCTATTCCTGCCCCTGCCTCTCTCTGGCCCCTGTGTAATGAAAACTGTGGCACATTGGAATGAATGGATGGGTTTTTTAAAGTTGCCTTAGGAGGTAATAGTATTTGAGTGTTGCGATAAATTTTTCTGCCTGTTAATCACAGGAAAAACAAAGAAACCATTGAAGTGATACACACAATGACACATTATTTAGATTTTTGATTCTGCACAGTCATTAAATTCTTTTCCTGGAAAAGCTATTATTAACAGTGTTAATTGTAGTTCAGCACAACAGCTCCCAGCGGCTGGTGGTGTTTAGAAGGGTGTTTTTTAGTAAGCTTTTGAAAACCCTAATTAATGGAAAAGGCCAGACTTTCATTGCTACTTGTATAATTGCTCAAAGTACAAAAGATATTTGATGAAATCATACTGCTAGATGATCAAAATGGATTTTTCCAGTCAGACAAATAAATGTGATTTATACAGTCACAAATCCTTAGTAAAACAATAAATGGTCTAAAAATTTGCTATATCTAAGAACACTATTAATGCTTTCACCAGAACATTTAAATTCCCTTTTCCCCCTCATCAAAAAGAAATAGGTATTTTTGAATATTAAACTATTTAAATTCTATTGTATTTATTTTTTTAAAAAACTTTTTATTATGAAAAATCTCAATATTTAAAGTTGAAAGAATTTTATAGTGAAGACCCATATATACTCACCATCTAGATTCCACCATTGACATATTACTAATTTCTATTATTACCTGTCTATCCATCTATTGATCCCTCTATTCATCCATTAATCCATCTTGTTGTTTATGCATTGCAAAGTAAAATATTAATCCACTTCCCCTAAATACTTTGGCAAACATTAGTTATTCATTTTTTTTGGTGTTTTCTTAATTAACTAAAGTCCATACTTTATTAAGATTTCCTTAGTTTTTGCCTAAAGTACTTTTTTTCACTTTAAAAAAAAATTAGAACAGTTGTAGGTTTACAGAAGTCATGAAGCAATTACAGTTTCCATATTTGTCACCCACCACATCCCTCTCCACCCCCCCACACAGTTTTCCCTTTTTGCATTAGTGTAGTCACTTTGTTACAATTGATGAAACAATATTATTATAATTATATTATCAACTACAGCCCATAGTTTACTCTGTGTTGTAGAGCCATTTTTCTCTGGTAGTGATTCTTTTTTTTTTTTTTTATATATTCAGTTTTATTGAAATATATTCACATACTATACAATCATCCATGGTATACAATCAACTGTTCACAGTATGATCATATAGTTATGCGTTCATCACCACAATCTATTTCTGAACATTTTCCTTACAGGTAGTGATTCATTTTTGACATGGACAATAGATGAACATTTGCCTCCCTTGCAGGAAACAGTAAGATGCAGGGCCCACATATATATGACATAGATAAGTTCTTGGATATACACCCTTCTGCCGGTGTCTAGAAAACATACAGAAATAGCTAGGTAACATCTTGAAGTTCTCCAGAAAACTGAAGATTACAAATAATCCTCCATTTCCAAGATGAAGAGGAAGAATAATATGTGCATTTCTCCTTAATGTCCTTCTTCCTATAAACCTGTCACAGACTCCTATAAACACAAGCCAAGTACTCTGATTTCTCAATGAGAAAAGAATGTTTAAAGATTCTGTTACTTAGTCAAGCAGTAGAGAAAATTATACAGAAGAAACAAAAAACACCTGAAACCTACCATTGTTAATTTTTTGGTGACTATCTTTACCCACACATCTCCATTCATTCATTCATTCGTTCAACAAATAATTTTGGGTTGCTTACTACGGGCCATGAGACACACATTCTCTCCCCTCAGGGCACTTACATTCTACTCATATGTCGGGTGGTAATGGGTGCTATGAAGAAAAAGATGGTTCCAAGTGTTAGAGCATGAAGTTCAAAGGTGCTATTTTGCCTGGGGTCGCCAAGGAAATCCTTTCTGATGAGGCAACATTTGAGCAGAGGTGTAGAAAATGAGGGAGGAAGACAAAGCTACCTGGGCAAGGAGGATGGCATGTACTCAAGTGTAGGGCGAGAATGGGTTTAGGATGCTTGAGAAACAACTGGGAGACGAGTGTGGCTGGAGTGTAGTGGGGGAAAGAGAGAGTACTATGACATGAGGGCAGAGAAGTTACAGGGGCAGATCTTCTCTGAGTGAGATGGAAAGCCCCAGGAGAGTTTTGATCACAGGAGAGTCATGATCACATTTAACTTTTAAAAGAACAACTCTGATTGCTTTGTAGAAGACAAAATGTAAGAAGGAGAGATAAAACAGAGAAATCAGAAAGAAGACCTAGTAGGAATCCAGGTGGGTGCTGATGGTGGCTTGCACTAGGGTAGGGACAACGGAAGTGGTATACGCACATGCCTACATATACAGCCATAGACATATACAATTTTACACAAGTGAGATCACATATATGCTATATGTGTTATTGAAACTTCTTTTATTTATTCCTTTTTCTTTGTTTATCTCCACCATCACTTAGCACTCCATTCCACACCCGTCTGCTCCTCCCTTCTAGCAACTGATGTAAAAAGCCAGCCAGGTTATATCCTTTCACATTTCTCTCCCTTTTCACAAATCACATATGCAGGGTGTTTTTGTGGGTTTTTTTTTTAATGCCTTGCTTTACAAAAATTGAATCATAGCCTGTTACTTTGCTCTGTGACTTGCCAAAAGATTTTGCTAACTTTTCTATTTTCTTTTTTGTCTTTTCTTTCTTTGTAGGCTTGTTTTAGGCTTCTACCCTCCTTGGGCCATGTGTTTCAAGGATTCTTTCCCAATTTATCATTTGTATTTTGACTTTTTTTTAGGGGTTAATGGTATTTTTGCCATATTTTTAAAACATTTTGCATAATCAAGTATGCCTACCTATCTTATAACTTCTGGGTTTTCTGCCTTGCTTTAAATAAAACTTGCCTAAGATATATATTGTTTTGGGGTGCAATTGTGTCCTCAGATAGATATGTTGCAATCTTCCAGTACCTCAGAATGTAAACTTGGTGTCTGTGCTGGTTTGAATCTATTATGTACCTCAGAAAAGCCTATGTTCTTTCAATCCTGTCTTTTTGGGGCAGACTTATTGTGGATGGGACCTTTTGATTAGGTTGTTTCCATGGAGATGTGACCCAGCCCATTCAAGGTGGGCCTTAACCCCACTGGTGGAGTCCTCTATGAGAGGATAAAAGGCAGAGACATTTTGGAGAGAGCTCAGAGACAGAAACGCCCATGGAGAAACAGAGAGCCAAGAAAAGCTAAGAGAGATAGAAGCCCAGAGACATTTTGGAGAAAGCTATTTTTGAAACCAGAACCCAAGAGAAGAAGGACCGGCAGACATTGCCATGTGACAGAGGAACCCCAGATGCCATCAGCCTTTCTTCAGAGAAGGTAGCTACCTCTTGATGCCTTAATTTGGACATTTTCATAGCCTAGAATTGGAAATTGCAACCTATTAAATCCCCATTGAAAAATTCTGGTATATTACATTCCATAGCTTTAGCAAACCGAAAACTTGTCCTTTGTAACAGTAGAAGAAGAGACAGAACACGGAGAAAATGACCATGTGAAGACAGAGGCAGAGACTGGAGTCATGCTGCTTCAAGCCAAAGAATGCCAGGGCCACCAGGAGCTGAAAGAGGCAAAGAGGGATTCTTCCCTAGAGCCCCTGGAGGGAGCATGGCCTGCTGACATCTTGATTTTGGACTTCCGGCATCCAGAATAGTGAGAGAATGAACTTCAGTTGTTTTAAGCCACCAAGTTTGTGGTGATTTGTTATGGCAGCCCTGGGAAACTACCACATATGTATTTTCTAAAAGTTCTTCTAAAACTTACTCTTTGACTGTTTTTAGTGCAGTGTGCAAGTCTAATTAATATGTGATTTGATTACACAAGGTCCGTTTTTGATTAAATGAAACCTTGTTTTTTGTTCGCTTGTCCATTTGTGTGTTAACTATCATGTCACTCAGGCTGTCATTGTCATTGTCAGCAATTTATTGTACCAGGAAGTGTTCTCCCACGCATGCCTCCTCTCCTCTACTACGATGTAAGCCCCTTAAGGACAGCATGCCTGCCTTTTATCTTTATGTCCCTGTACTAGGCCTTGGCTTAATCGCCCTCAGATCCATTTCCAGTTCTTCTCCTGCTCTGCTCTGAGCTTGGGAGAAGCTGGGGGAAGGAGCTGACTTCTGCTCGCTGCCTTCCCCTGCTCCAGTGTCAAGTGCTTCCAGCTGGGTTCAATTAATGGGAAACACTGTCTGGAGATGGAAGGGTGGGAGGAAGGGAGAAGCCAGGGAAGTCCTCCTCCCTCTCTGACTCAGCCATCATCTCTGGTGACAGCTGTCTCTCCTCCAGGCTCCCAGTTCCTGCTCTGTGCAGCATGGCTCTAGCTCCAGGTTCTGCCTGTAACCCTGGCTCCCAAGCTTCTGTGTGATCACCTCCTCCCTTTGTATCCCCAGCGGGTAGTGGCTTCCTGAAGTTGCTAATCTCTGGTTAGGTTCCCAGTCCCCTCTTTGACTTCTCAGGTCTTCCATCATGCAAGTAAATCAATTTCTTCCTTTAAATTTCCTGTATTTTCTTGGTTGGGTCCTGACTGAATCATTCTCCAACAGTATTTAGCCATATGCACTGATTATAGGAAAAGTTCAAATACATATATTTTTTGAGCAACAAATATCATGGCCTTCCCTACTTTAGCACAATTCCTGGGAACTGTTTGTTCTTACCTATTCAACACCATACCCAATATAAATGAGCAAAGAGCAAACATTTCTAAATGAGTGCCACATAACTACCGCCTCCAAAAATACAGCATCCAAAGCCCCCATCACCACAGTGATGGTGCTATCCTCATTTCCAGATTCTGTAGACTCTGCATTTAGTTCAGAACTTCTCTATTCTTCATTGCCCTTCAACGATATCTTTTCACTAAATGCATAGATTGTTAAAATCTCTCCTCTTTAGATTCTGCACACTTTCTACTATCCAACTGATCTGTTGACAATTAAGTGATTCATCAAATATTATTGTGATGCTAATATCTGCCAAGAACTTCAAAGATACAGTCTCTTTCTTCAGTATCTTGGTAAGTTGGTGATTACAATGCAATGTGATCAAGGATATTGTCATGGTAGTCAGAATTCTGAGATGGCCCCCAGGATCCGCACCCCCTGGTGAACATGCCCTCTATAATCCCTTCCCCTTAAGTGTGGGCAGGACTTGTGACCATGATGGGATAGTCAGTCCCTTGATTATTTTACATTATAAGGCAAAGATAAATTGAAAGTCCTTCCCATGATTGCATAATGTTACATAAGACTTTGTCTTCGCCAACTGAGAAGATTCTCCTGCTGGCCTTGAAGAAACAAAGTGCCATGTTCTAAAGAGGGCCATGAGGCAAGACCTGAGCTGAGAGTGGTCCCTAGCCAACAATTATTACAAAAACAGGGGCTTCCATCCTCCAGCTGCAAGGAAGTGAATTCTGCCAGCAACCTGAGGGAGCTTGGAAGCCAAGCTTTCCCTAGCCAAGCCTCCAGATGAGGACAAAACTGTCTGGTATCATGATTTGGACCTTGTAAAACCCTGAGAAGAGGATGCAGCTAAAGCCTACCAGGTTCCTGACATGACAGAAAGCATAAGAAAATAAATTTTTGTTGTTTCAAGTTGCAAGGTTTGTGGTAATTTCTTCCACTGCAAAAGAAAACACAAACAACTTTGCTATGAGGAAGAAGAGAGTATTATCAGGAAGCTCAGGAAAAGACCTAACCCATTCTCCATGGTCAAGGATAACTTCCTGCAGGAAGACTTAAGGCTGAGGCCTAAAGACTCTGCATGGATTAGTCAAGTTAGGGGAATAGGAGTGGGGAGAAGAGAGAGTAGAGGTTTCCCAGATAGAGGTTCTTGGAAGTCTGTGTGAGAGACAGACAGAAATGTTCCAGACACTGCCTACATAATAACTGGACCATGAACTCCTCCTCTTTAGATCTCTAGTAGTTTGCTAGTTTCGTCTGGATCTAATCCATACTTAAACCACATCCTTTAGGGCTCCTCATGTTATGGTTTTACTCTGACCAACCACACTCATCTCGTTCTATACTCTAGAGAACAACCTTTATTTGTATGAGGAAAGATTTACACATTTCCCATATTCCAACTCCTATCCCAGAAATGTTGCCCAAAATATCCTATGTGCAGAGAACAGCTTCTTTGACATGCATTAGGTCTTTCCCATCTGTGACGTTCCATCATCTTCCGAATTCTGTCCTAAAGTGCTTCCCATCCTGTCAGAAGCTCTCCACCTAGATTCTGACATATTTGTGCAGTAACTGTGCATACCTCTACCCAGTGTCCTTGGCTAGTTTGTCCCTTCCTCAGGTTCTTGAGGGCCAGGACCATGTTTTGGTTTATGCTCCGTCCTGTTTTAGTTTCTATTATCATATCAAACACCTGCTGACTGGCTCAATGATAGGCTGGGCTGTGCAAAACAGGAAGCAAACCTCTCTCCCCTGTCTTAGTTTACCAGGCTGCTAAGACAGATACCACACAACAGGATGACTTAAACAGCAAGAATGTACTGCCTTATAGTTTTGCACTCTAGAAATCCAAAATCAAGGTCTTGGTGGGCCATCCTTCTCCCAGAGTCTGTAGTATTCTGGTACAGGCTTGTTATATTCCTTGGGGTTCCATGGCTTGCATCTCTGCCTGGGTCACCTGGCTTCCCCCTCTGCAAAATTGTCTTTCTCTAGTTCCTCTCCTTATAAGGACTTCAGCCGTATGGATTAAAGGCCACTCTGATTCACTCTGCCCTCAGCTAAATAGGATCTTCAAAGATCCTATGTACAAATGAGTCCACACCTTAACTAATAATATCATCTTTAAAGGTCCTATTTACAAATGGGTTCACACCCACAGGAATGTGGATTAAGACTTGAAGATGTCTTTTGTGGGATCCATATTTAATTGTCAACCCCCACCACTACCCCCCAGACCTCCATTAGTATCCTCTTTTCTAGTGGAATATTTTGAGTTTTGGAGAAATAGACAATGAGCTAGGCATTTCATTTTTGCCTCTGTTACCAATCAAGTATATGATTTTATAACCAAAAAAGTAATAGCTAAGCTATCTTGAGTGAATATTATATACCAGGCATTGTGTACAGCTCGTTGCATGGATTACCTCATCCATCCTCACAGTAAACCTATGAACATATGTAGTAAATTCCCCATTATACAGATGAGGAAATCAAGGCTTAGATGGATGTAGTAGGTAGCGAAGCAGGGACACCGGCCCAGAAATCAGTGCCTGGAGCCCATTTTTCTCAATCACTATAGTATATTGTCTCTTCAGTTCTCAGCCTGGTGTTTACTCCATCCAGGAAGTTCTCCCTTAGCATAGCCTTAATCAAATAATGTTGGGTCTGGGAGGCATCTCCCAGGTGATTTTAAATTCTAGCACATAGCTAGGGCCTGAATTGAGACTGCTTGGATTTCAGTCGTGGTTCTACCATTTATTAACTTTGTAACTTTAACCTCTCAGCCTCAGTTATTTTACCTGTTTTTCACCTTAAAAACTATCTATCTCACAGTACAGCCGTGAAAATAAAATGAGATAGTGCATGTAAAGTGTTTATCCCAGGGACTAGTATTCAATAAATATCTTATTAGTACTCAATAAATATATATTTATTTATTATATATACTAATATATATATAATATATACTCAGTACTCAATAAATATATTATTACTGTTATGATCCTCAAGGGAGATGAAGCAGGTATATATACTTATAGTAATGTACTTTCTACACCTAAAGGAACAAAATTCCCCTTGAGTCAAGTTTTTCTTTCCAGGCATTAAGACAATAAATGAAGGACATGTTGAGAGTTGAAATGTGCCTTTGAAACCTTATCTTAAAAGTACTTTTAAAATGATTTATAAAAAGCAAAAGGGAAGTATTTTTACCTTTGTGATTTTTAATGGTGAACTTTAAATAAAAACTTTGCTGTAAACTATGAAATAGTTCAGCTGATTCCAAAATCCACAAGACCTTTGCAGAAAAGAGGATGGCGTTAAAGAGGGAGGCTCAGAGCAGCCAAGCCCCAAGTCCATCAGAGAGTGAGGGCTATGTTCAGGACATGAGCTTGAATTGACTCTTTTGTAATTTTTCAATGTAACTTATGAAGGGCAAACCTAAAATTTTCAGGGCTCCAGGCCTTTTCAGATAAACACTGGAAATGGTGAGTATAATTCAAGTTAGAGATGGATTTGCTGAAAAACACAGATGCGGAGAGAAATTTCAGCCTTTTAATCTTCTCTAATATGGTCTCCTTGAAATACAGTGGGGACGGTCTGGAGTGGGAGCCAAAAGATGTAGGCTCCAGTGCTGGCTCTGCCTTAGCCAGCTGTGTGGTCTTGGCAAGCACAGCATCTCACTGGGCTTAGAGTCCTTATCTTTACAAAATAAAGGAATGGGGAGCAGGACTGGAGAACACAGAAGTTCCTTCCAGCTTTAATATTCAATGGATTTAAAAGACATGGTATTTTCTCTTATTCACCTTTACTATCTTTATTTTTAGAGTGGGCTATTACCTTCAAAATATAAACTGCATTACATAAAATTTAAATTTTAAAATTACTTTAAATACATGGGTTTTAGGAAAGACATCTCTATGGCCAGTGGCTAGAGGAGAATTGATTGCAATTTGGCAGCTGTATTTAATACAAAAATTAAGTCGCAGAGCAAAAGTACTCAGATATTTTCCTAGGATGGAAATGAAACTTTCAGGATTATCATATTTTTGAAATTATAACTTTATTTGAAAATGTACATGTTTAGTGACCATATGAAAAAAGCACAACATATTACAAATAAAATGCATTATATCTGCAAATCTCAATTATTGAAGCAAAGCCTTCCTATGAATTATTTCCAGACATTCAAACTGTATTTTAATTAATAAAACCATCATTTCCAATGAGTTTGTATAAACTTGTATATACTAATAAATGTGTAAATTATTGCAAATAGATTTAACAAATTTCAAAGTATTACGCTTTTTTCTTTTTAAGTAGTCTTCAACATCATTGTACTTCTGTAACTTATCTTCATAGCTGTGCAAACCCAGGGAATCACACTAATTTCCTATGCTTCAGTTTTATCACATCTAAAATGGAAAAACGTAATACCGTATCTCCCTAAATCTTCATAGATGATTTGGAAGTAGAGATTAGGGGTGCTTATCAATGATCTAACAGCTAATGGAAAGTAACTTCAAAACGGCTGGAATGCCATTTCATTTGACAACTCACATGAATTTTACTGGTGCCCTTCAAAATCTCTGACTGACTCCCACTTTATGAATTAAGTTTTTGTTTTTTGCTGCTGTTGTTTGTACTGTTTTTCTCTTGTTTTTATTTTTGGTTTTCCCTCTCCCAGGAACTCTAAGGAGCAAATGCATTAATGTGTAGGTATCCTTTGAAACTGCATCTTTCTAATCACTTTCTACTTTCTGTCAGGTTACCTAATCCCCGTTCCAAATTGTAATGCAAATGCAAATACCCAGTCAATCCTATTCCTCTCCCTGTGAAATCCAACAGCCTGGAGACATCTCTTCAGTCCATTATTTCTCCTCTCTGCATTCCTCAGGACACATAAACTAAATTGTCAAGCCTCTCCTTGGAGAGCTGATAAACAATGAACAAAAGGAAGGTACCTCAACAAGTGAAAGGATGGGCAAATAGAAGATATTCTACAAATTGAACACACACACACACACACACACACACACACACACACACACACACACTGCTCACTCATATGCTTATCTATGTTTTGACCAAATGTCACACTTAGAAAATTTCAGAAAAACTTATACAGTCTGTATGCATGCTAAGTATGGGATTACTATAAATAGTTATAATTCTGAAGTTACCAGTAGTAAAGGGTAATTTGTGTAACTTCTAGGGGATCTTGACAAAATTGGTCTCCTCCGAATGAACGAATGAATGAATGGACTACATTCCAGCATGGGTAATCAACCACTTCCCAGCTTTTTACTTTGGTTGCTCTGGGCCATTTAATGGTCATTTAATCAAACTTAAAGTACTCACTGAACAGCTCTAACTAAACACTGTGATTTAAGTGCTGAGATTATTGAGATATTGCTCCAGGGAAATTGATGTTTTGAGTGTTTCTAGGGCAACGGTTAATCTCTCCCAGCTGTAATCAAGTCTGTTGGAAAATAAGGGGATGGGAACATTGAAAGCCTTTTAAAATAAAGGAAACACTATTTGAAGATTATGATGAGTGGAGAAATACAATCGAAAACACACTAATGATACAAAGGAGCATAATGTTTAAGCAATGACAGAGTAACTCAGAAAAGCAGAAATCAAGAAAATTTCACTTGATCAATAGCTAGCCTTTTATTTGAGGAATTTGGGTTTCATTTTGGTTTTTATGTTACTTTCAGCAGTTCTTCAATACAGTTTCTCTGCCCATGTGCCTAAAGGTTTGGCATCATGAGAATCTGAAGTTACTGTGTAGCCCTGATAGCAACGGAGATAAATCCAGGTTCAGAGCTGCAAAATATTTAAGCAAATGCAAAGGAGAACAAGGAGGCTATTTGCCTTTCTTTTTTCCAAGTTTTTTTATGATCCTACCATTTCTATGATTTCCTTTCCTTTCCTTTTCCTTTTCATTACTGATAAACCTGGAAAGCAGAAATTCTCCTTTAATATTCTCAAAATGTAAATCATAGTATTTTTTTTTAAGGGCTTCAACAGGCTAGATCAGGATCTAACAGTATCTTAGAAGCAGCAGTAGCCTTTTTATAACTTCTCCCTTTCATTTGTGGTAAGGATGGGTTGGGAAGTGAAAGACGCAAGTAGTCTGGGTTTTCTATACCTGATCGGGTAGAGGACAGACTTCTTTCCATCGTCAGGAGTCCAGTTGCACAGTGCTGATATGGGTAGGAAGATTACAACTGTTATCAACTGACATACTAATTTAGCTAATTGATGGCACACCAGAGAGAAAAGCAGAAATTCAAAAGACATTAGGAAATAATGGAGGATGCTAGGTTAAAAAAAATCTGGTAGGAAAATTTAAAGGAAACAAAGTTACATACATAGCATAATCTGCCAACCACCAGATTTGGAATCTCTATGGTTAGGTAGTATGTTTTTTGTTTTCTTATTTCTTTGTTTGCTTGTTTGTTTGTTTTGGTGGGGAGGGATCAAAGGGTAAGGAGGATACAGTTCTAAGTACCCAAGAAACTCAATTAGAAAAAGAAGAAAAGCTCATTGAGCACTTAATGCTTAGCACCACAGGCGACTTCTAGGAAAAGAAAGTCCTCAGGAAGCTTGCATCCAGCAGAAAATGTTGGTTCAAAGATTTGTCTGTGGAGGGATTATTCACTAGTTTAGTGTACCTGGTCATCCACCTTTCTTCTTTTTTAAAAACAAATTCTTGCTGTACTATGGTTTCACTTCGACATCCACAGAGAAATAGAAAGAAAGTTTTGTTTTTCTTCTTTTTTTTTTTTTTTTTAAACCTACGTAGCTACAGATAAGAAGGTACTTTATTGTGTTTAATAGGACAACTTGAAGAAGAGTTCTCTGGAAAATCAGAGTTTAATCTCAGTGTACATAGAAATTGCACATAAATGAATGGAAATTTTCAAACAGTGCATTGTCTCACTCTTGCTGAACTCTGTAAGACGGGTATCTGTTTGTTTTTTCTTTTAACAAATGTGCTATTTTAGCACCTATTCACAAATGAGAACCTTCAATGTTTCCAACTGACAAACAGCCAATGCAGAAGGATTGGGAAAAACATGGATAATAATTTCCTTGTAGGTGGGGTAAAAAGAAATTGTCACTCATGATGTATTGAAAAACAACCCTTCTGACAGTGGTATTAAGTCCTTGGGGAAGGGAGAGTTTCCAATATTTTACAAAATAAAATTTAAAAATCAATGCACTCAACTTGCTTTACCTGACTGAGCACCTTTTAAAGTTCAAACAAGAGAAATATTTTCCACATTTTTTTCTGATCTGTTCATGTTATTTTTAGAAATACCTTTCCTCTCCACTATTCTAGAGCATCAGTTATGTGTCTACTGTGCAATGATTAGAAAAAATAAGAAAGGAAGAAGAGAGTGTATTGGCAAGTTAAAAAATACAAGGTTTTTAAAAGAGAAACTTGGTAAAGATTACCTGATTATGTGTTCTTTGCCTAATCTATTTCTTGCCTACACTTATGAAAAAAATCACAACCTAGAACTATGCTAGCATCCATTTATTGTGAAAGTGCTGCTCCTTATCACCTGCCAATTGGAAAAAAAAAAATTCTCAGGAGGAGATAAATTTAGTCAACATAATTGTTGAGTCCCAGACTTTAGTTGCTCAAAGGAATAAATAAAGTTAAGAATTTATTATTTGTAACTTTTAATTTTGGCAGATTGAAAAACATCTATGTCTCTTTTCCCTAAATTAATTAGCATTTCCAGATAGGCTGAAATTATTCAGAGGTTGTTTTTCAAAAATTTCCCCAAGCTCTGGCATAGGGGTTGGCAAGGTCACTGTAGCGTTCTTTCCATTTAAAGAGTGGTGTTGAAAAAGGAAAAACTCTTTTTAGTTATACATTGTAAACAGTCTAGCTGACAAAGAGCTTTCAAAAGGATATTTGTTTGGGTGAAATAAATTGGCATTGCTGTACCGGAACTGATTTGAGGGGAAAGGTTGCCAAAGAGAAAAACAATGAAGTAAAATACATTAAAAAGTAGTACAAGGAAGAGTTTTGACACCTGGCAGTAAATACATTTTTCCATGGCCATTTATTGATATTAAACTTCCAATGACAACATACTATAAGTAATACTAAAATCTTTACATTTTTGGGCCATATTTAATATTTATCTCAAAGTCTAAAGGAACTATTCACTTAATTTAATATACTTGTTCAATATATTTGATGTAAGATTCTGGACATAGCAAATACAGTAAAACTTCCCCACTCTTATCCTTACATGCTTACCCTTCCCCTTTTTAGGTGTTTGGAGGATTCTATGGCAGAGTGTTTGAGGTTCCAGTGTCCATGTTTGAAAACCAATATGACAAACTCTTAAGTTATGAGGATTATTTTTATGGTCTGTACAAATTTATTCCCAGCCTGTGGTGTGCTGGTGCTGGTGCATCCTGGCTTGTGATGGCCAGTTGTTAAATTTCAGGAAGTTTGCCAACCAGTCAACATTCCATTGTTAGTCTGAAATGGGCCATGGTGGGAGGATTTATACCATGTTAATTAGCAAATACTGCTCTCAAAGCCAGTTAATAAACATTTAGTACACACCATTGGTCAGAGCTATAGTTTGACTTGTCGTAAAATGCCAAGGAAAATAAAATCTGTTATGTAATTTAACTTTCACCAAAAAACTTTGTATTAGTTAGGGCCCTCCTGAAAAACAGAACCAATGGCATATATAAAAACCCCATGTGTGTGTGCATATATTAAGAAATTATTACAGGAATTGGCATGACCGTGAGGGCTGGCAAGTCCAAATTCCAGAGGACAGACCACAGGCTGGAAACTCCAATAAAGGTGAAGTTGAATTCCCCAGGGGAAGTGGGCTGGCTGAAGTAGGGGCCAAAATTCTTCTTTCTAACTTCTAAAATCCTCAGTTCTGGCTTTTAAGTCCTCCAACTGATCGGATGAGGAAACTGCCCACGTTGCTGAGGGCAATCTCATTTATTAATTGTAGACATATACTTGCAAATCCGTCTTTCTAAAGGATGCAAGTCTTTGGGTAATATTTATTCTTATCCTTGATAGCCTATGACTTAAATACTATGGAATAAAGTTGGTATACCTTACAGTATATGATGAGTGGATAAGAGAGGCAAGAAAACAAAGGTAATTGCTTTATATATATACAAACATATTCATAACAAAATAAGGAAGAAATACTCATAATAATTACACTGCTGGTTTCTACAACTGGTCTTGTGGTCATAACTGGTATTTGTAACCACTTTCTTCCACTTCCAATCCCATATTCCCCTTACCCTCAGTAAGCACCTCACCTGGTAGTGATTCTTTGCCTGGTGGGGTGATCCAAACCTTCATTCTTGAAGGGTCTGGGCCATTAGTAGTCTTGTTTGTCTGAGTTGTAGTTTTCCATTGACTTTAATCACAGGGCATGGTAGTGCTAACAGATGCCCTAAGGGATCCTGTATTCCAAGCATATGCTCCCTTAATTGCATTGTGTAGTAGCAGTCCAATTTCCCCTTGGTAATCAGGATCAGTTATCCTAGGCAGTACAGTAATTCCCATCTTTGCCTATTGATTCAGAGGCATGAGGAGCCCAAAGTGGCCAGGCAGCAGTCTTAGTTTCCACTTTAGTGGAATCATTGTTGTGTCTCCTGATAGAATCACTCCTGCCTATGGAACTAAGCCCTCCAGACCCACAGGGCATAAGGTTGTTGGGGAATTAAGCAAAAATTTTGCTAGTGGATCACTAGGAGCAATAGTGAGTAGTGCAACTCCTGTTTCCACTCCTTGATTCCTGGACCCATGAATCCTGGGTACAGGGGAAACAGCGCCGTAGATTGGTTGCTAATTTAGAGCATATACATCCCGGAGAACATTGCCCCAGTCCTGCAGGGTATGGCCACCCAGTTGGTGCCATAATTGAGTCTTCCAAAGGCCGTTCCACTATTCTATCAATCCAGGTGCTTCTGGATGATGGGGAAACACCTAAAAATGTGGAAATGACTTTGGAATTTAATAGCAGATAGAGGCTGGAGAATTTTGAGGTACTTGACAGAAAAAGCCTAGATTGCTCTGAAGAGACTGCTTGTAGAAACATGCTTCCAGTGGGGCCTTAGAAGGAAATGATGAATGTGTTATCAGAAACTAGAAGAAAGTGATCTTTGTTATAAAGTGATAGGGAACTTATGAAATTGTGCTGTGATGTTGGATGGAAGACAGAAATTATAAGTGATCTTGGATATTTAACTGAGGAGATTTTCAAGCAAAGTGTGAAAGGTACAGCCTGATTTTTCCTTGATGCATATAGTAAAATGAGAGAGGAAAGGAATAAGTTGAAAATTGAACTATTTAGAAAAAAGGAACCAGAAATTGGTGATTTGGAGAAGCCTCAGCCTGACAGATGGTTTGTATATATTATGTCCCCCTGAAAAAGCCATATTCTTTAATGCGATCTTGTAGGGACAGACGTATTAGTGTTGATTAAGTTAGAACCTTTGGATTAGGTTGGTTCCATGGAGATATGACCCACCCAACTGTAGATGATAACTCTGATTAGATAATTTCCATGGAAGTGTGGCACCACCCTTTCAGCGTGGGCCTTGATTAGTTCACTGAAGCCCTATAAAAGCTTAGACAGAAGGCGCTCACTGCTAGCTGCAGCTGAGAGACACATTTTGAAGATGGCCGTTGGAAGCTGACATTTTGGAGAATGCCATTTTGAAATGCAACCTGAGAGCAAGCAGACACCAACCACGTGACTTCCCAGCTAACAGAGCTTTTCCAGATGCCAATAGCCTGTCTCTAGTGAAGGTACCGATTGTCGGTGCATTACCTTGGATGCTTTATGGCCTTAAGACTGTGACTGTGTAACCAAATAAACCCCCTTTATAAAAGCCAATCCATTTCTGGTGTCTTACAAAATGGGCAGCATTTGCAGACTGCAACAGGTGGTGTGCTCCGAGACTAGGTCAGAACAGCTCTCCTAAGGACCCTCACTGAGCTCCCAGATGTGGGCCATCCAAGACTGGGGCCCCACACCAGGTGTTGCTAAGGAGATCAGGGGTGTGACTCACTGATCCAAGCAGCCATCTCAGGGGAAGCAGGGTTGGAAATGTCATGTATTTTGCCTGTGGGGGGTCCAGAGGGCAGACTGTAGAAGTATGTGAATTATGTACCCCAACAAAAGACAAGTTCTTAATCTTAATCCACATCCCTGTGGAGATGAGCCCATTTGTAAACAGGACCCTTTGAAGATATATGATGAGTTAAGGTGTGACTCATTTGTGACTAGGATCTTCTAAGGTGAGTCTTCATCCCTATTACTGGAGGCCTCACAAAGAGAAAAAAATGAAAGAGAAAACCACATAGAAGGAGATTAAGGACATCACCGTGTGACAAGAGGCAGATATGTGCACCAAGGAACTCCAAGGATTGTGGCAAACTGGCACCACAACATGACAGAATTTAGGGAGAGAGTGTAGACTTGTCTATGCCTTGATTTTGGACTTCTGACTCTGAAACCATGAGCTAATGAATTCATATTTGTTAACCAACCCATGGTGTGGTTTTTGTCACAACATCTCTGGCAAACTAAGACACTCTTTAAAACATTTTATGTTTGTTTTTTAAATAAACAATTTAAGAACTTCAGGAGCTGATACTATTAAATTGAAAAAATATAGATCAATCACATCACATTAGATTAGGTTTAGTTTTAAATAATCCCTTTTATTTTGAGGTTGGATATGATGTCCTTCAGACACATTAACTAATTGTGGTGGTTTAGAACTGTGTGAACCCCAGAAAAACATGTTGTTAAATTTAATCCATTCCTGTTAGTGTGAACCCATTATATGTAGGACCTTTGGAGGAGGTTTCTTCAGTTAAGGTGTGGACCACCTCAGGCCTCTTACAGGATCCTTTGTAAACAGAATCAATACAGAGTGTGAGAGAGAAAGCCACAGAGGGAGCAGTCAGAAGCTTGATATCAACAGGACTAGGAGAAGACGGGAGAGGCCATAAAAGGCCACCATGTGCATTGCCATGTGACAAACCAAGGACCCCAGGATGCCACAGTCTTCGGGAAGAAAGCATCACTTTGATGATGTCTTGATTTGGACTTTCTTTTAGCCTCAAAACTGTAAGCAAACAAATTCGCCACTGTTTAAGCCAAACCATTGCATTGGTATTTGACTGAGCAGCCCAGAAAGCTAGAACACTAATCAAAACACATGATATTTATAGGGATTTCAACATAACCTCAAGATGATGTCCATACAGAAAGAACTTTGGTTCTCATTAGTAATTGTAAGACAGGACCTAAAATACATATGTTTAATGAAGTATGATATTAAAATGAAACAAAAATTAAGAAGTAAGGTCGAGATTTCCAGAATGAGCAAGATGAAGTGAATACAAATGATGCTATAGCATTTAACCAGTGAATGGATAGGGAAGACAGAAAATGAGTCATACATAAATCAAGGTTACACATATGGAAACATTTGGAAAAGTTTAGTTGAGAGACAGATTCGGTGGGAAACAGTTTTCTTTACAAAGTTATGTTTGGAATAATGGCCAAAAAAAAAAAAAAATATGTCCTGGAGAAAATAAAGAAACAGTGGAAAGTGAGAGATATCAGAGACAGAAGTTTCATCTTTGGTTTGGTTTTATAACCTACAGAGATTATAAAGTAGTTCTTGAGAGAAGGAAACAGCACTCACAAAATGATGGTCCAAAGGCCAAATCAGACCACAAATGTGTTTTAGTTAGCCCACAGATGCATGTTTAAATTTTGAGTCAGTTACCAATGTTTAAAATTTGGGAGATTTTATATTTAAAAAAATCCAGATTTCTGACTTCTCTGAAAACTTGGAGCATCCCGTCCCCGGAGGCCTGCTTTCCGTCCTGGTGGCACTGCCTGGAACTGAGCACCAACTGTGGTTTAACAAGACACCCTGGTCCTCCCCATGCTCTATTATCTCACACTTGACCTGTTGCAGACCTTTACTCTGTAGACATCTGTGTGTATTAACTCTGGAATAAAACGTTTAAAAGACCCCCAGGGATAAGAGTTAGGTGGTTTTAACAATAGGGAAGAGAGAAAAATGCCATATTTAAAACCCTGTTAGAATGGAAAGGAAAATGAGGGCTGCAAGAGAGGACATGGGGGTTTAAATTTAAAGTCTTAAATAGTATTGCAGAAGAACTGAATGTAATCTTTACATTTAATTGCTATAAGGAATGTTTCCAATAATGTGATGAGAAGAGTTATAAGGTGTGCTGACATAAAGAGATAAACGAATAATGGAGGTCAAGAATACAAATGAAAGGATACTCTAATACTGTGGAATAATTTTTATTAGCTGCCTTAACTTTAAAGGAAAAGGATTCTAAAGCAGGGTCCTACCCAATAAGGCTCTTTGGTGATTTGGTAGTTAACCTCTTTGGATGTAATCCAAGCCAGAATCACCTTATTTTGAATTCTACTTTTGATCAATTATTTTTAAATTTTGTTTTGCTTTATTATTTTTAATAATGTGATTTAACTAACAGTTGTTACTATAAAACAAACTAAAAAGCTGTACAAAATAAAGAAGTTGAAAATGAAATAACTTTAATTTTTTTTTTGACTCTCTGAAAATATTTTTTCAGGAATATTAATTAAAGAGACTTTATAAACCTATAAAATATCCTAATTCAGGACTAGCAGTGATCTTTGCGATACCATTGTTATGAATATGAAAGGAAATTAGATGACTGGTTACCTTATATGAATAAACTAGTTGGACAAAAGTCCTTTGCACTCATACTTCCTTCTATCTGGAAGCTTTTTCTCCTAAACAGTGCATGGCTCCCTCTCACATCATCCAGGTCACTGCTCAGATGTTTCTTTCAAGGAGAGTCCATCTCCAACTACCCTACCTAAAGTAGCATTCCCATCACTCCAAATCTCCTGCCTTGTTAATTTTTTATATGACATATCACTACCTGATATCATATATGGATTTCTTTATCAGAACATGAGCTCTATGAGGGCACAGACATAGTTTTTCACTGTATCATTAGTGCCTGGCACAAAGAATAATCAATAAATACTTATTGAGTGAATGAGTAAAAAAACTCTTCTAGCAACTAAAATTTTTTAATATGCCAAAATAAAATAAAAGTCATAAGTTGATGAGTTACTAGAAAAGGAAATTCAAATGAAGTGGATTATATCTTTTTCCATTGAAAAAAACTGAAAAGTACTCAGACAACAGAAGTTAGAAAATGTTTTTGAAGCATTAAGGAAATTTGGAACATTTTCCTACTGCTTATTACAGTTATTAATTAGTGAATCACCTCATGTAGCACCAGTCCCCTCATGCTATCCCTCCTCTGATTTTAGGATTTAGCACTATCGATTCAGTCATTTACCATCCTGAGAATATATTTATCTTACAAGTAACTTTACATGTGAAAAAAACATATTTACATTATCAGCCATTTAGCATCCAGTTGAGGTAAGACAAAAAATCCTAAGACCAATAAGTAGTTAAATCAATAGGAATTGGAGTAGTCATAAATTCCCAGTGGACAACTGAAAGATGTTAATACTGTTTGCACATGAACCTATTAAATTTTTCTCCAACTAATTTGTTATAGGAAAAACAAAATTGTTTCATTAGTTTTGGCTTCATTTTCATGTTTGGGCAAAGCGCAATGCTGGTAAAGACATCTCTTATTTTTCTAGTGAAAAATAGGCCCTGGGTCTCTGCATAATAAATACTTAGAGTCTTTGTGGCAGTGTTCCATTTTAACCAGATTAGGAGAGTGTCTTCTATGTCTAAACAAGGGAAGGGTTCACGGTGAGGTGAGAGATCTTAAACTCTTCATATTCCCTCGGTTTGGCTCTTGCTTAGGATCCTCAGGAAATGAGCTGTTAAGGGATGTGCTGCCACAACAAAATTCTGAAAGAAAATACCTTCAAACCACCAAAGTAAATCTTCCTCTGTGGATAATTTAGCAGGCTGATTATAGCACATTTCATCACTGACCAACTGAATAGAAATAACTAAAGCTGAGGGCTCATTCCAGAAACATTTCTGACCAAACAGTTTTCTCAAGCTTCAGCTTCATGGTTTCATATTTAATCACTTCAGCATTTTGCCGATTAAACAACCGTGATATGAAATGTGAATCCCAGAAAGTGTTGTTTCATCTCAAACATCTGGAAAATTGGTCATTCTTTCTTCACTGCCACTTGTTATGGATTCAAAAGAATCATTCCAAATCCCCACTATGTATTCAGTTGGATAAATTGTCTTGTTCAGTGGTTTTTCAGCCATCCTAGTATCTCTTTGTAAATGTTGTCTCACATCAGAAAACTGCTTTAAACAAATGCTCTAAACACAGAACCAAATATGTGGCAACAGATTCAAACTCAAGTCCTCCTGAGCACTGGTATCAATATTCTACACAATGCAGAAAACTGAGTTTTCTAGGCCAGGCAGGGCAAAACCTCCAGATCAGAAAAGTTTGCCTCTTCCCTGATTTGCATCATGGCTATTTTTTACAATTTCTTTTTAAACTGGTTTTTATTTCAATTTTATTTTACAAATGAAGCATCTTTATAAGATTGTAGACATGATAACACAACTATTAATATTGTTTAACATTTTAGAATTCTACTCCACTGGTTTTAACTTTGTAAGAGTTATAGGCAAGAGGCTTTTTCCTAAAGCATACCGGGTGCCAGAAACCTTGCTGTTTTCTGTGCAGCAGTGATGTTCATGAATTTGACCAATGTGTAATCATTTAGGAATCCATTAGGACAGGATGCAAGCCAGTCAGTGTCAATCGGGCTGGGTCCATCACTTTTCATCTATGAGGGTAGTGGCCAAGTGTCAAGTACCACTGCTGAATTCTCTCTGCAGTGGGCAGCAGTCGCCTGTAAAGGGGACTGAAATGCAAATGTTCCCTGTCCATGTGCCAGTGATTCTGAATAATATGAGGCCATGTATTATAATACTAAAACTTTACAGTGTCCAGGTATGAGATGGTCTAGCCTAGATAGAACCCTATTCAAGCAGAACAAAGTCTTACTATCCCTTTTCCAAAGTTCTGAGAACTTAGGGCCTTGGAAAGCACATTCTCTATCCTCTACCCTTTCCCCTAACCCTCTCCTGCCCTTCACTCCTCTCTCTCTCTCTCTCTCCCTCCCTCCCTCACTCTCTCTCACCTCCAGAACCTTCCTTAAATTGTTAGGAAACTTTGTGTGGACTGTGTATCTATATGGACTGCATAACCATATGATCATTCTCTGGAATGTGTTTAGATTCTTCCTATGGAAAAAAAAAAAAAAAATGATAGCTCCCACTTAGACATCTGATTCCAGGTTGACACCTGCTATGTACCAAAGTCTTACATGAGCAGAGGACAAGGCCCCTCACAGTTAAGTCTCCTCTTTTGATTGGACATGTTCATTCTAGATCACCTGACAGACTTAAACTACACCAAGTCCTTAGAACGTTGTATGATGCAGAGCCCTTCTTCAGCTTGGCAGTGACAGTTTGGATAGTGAGAATAAAGTTGCTGTAGTCTTTTCCTGTTACATCACATTTTTTAGCAGTAATCTAAAATCACAATATTGACATGTTTGGTACTTCTTAGTCAATGCCAATAAATTTGCACTGTGAGCTATGCGTCTTTAGCCTTAATATTATTCTTCAGGTGTGCCTTTGAACTAAACAAAGAAGTATAATTATTCTTGTTTTTCCATTTGCCTTCTCCATCTCCATCTTTTTGGACTACTGTTTTGTAGAATATTAATTCACAAAGTAATGGTCTCTCAGAAGTGATGAAATACAAGAATTTTAAACTCCTTAATTGGTAGGCTTCTTTCAAAACTTATAACACTGAATTCTGTTTGTGCTCAACATTCCAAATCAACATTCCAAGCATTCTTTGTATCTCAGCAATGATGCAAAATATCAAATTGAAAGTCAATCACAAGAATGTTATAACATTATTTCCACACAATTTAGGGTTTGTTTGTTTTGTGTTCTGGTGCCTGGGAGAACACTAGGAGAAGAATGTTTACCATTTGCGGGTAGCTTCAGTTTCAATTGTGCAAATAACCAATAAGACAGAATTTTCAATATTCTTGTCATTATCAACTAGACTCTTATTTAGTGAGCTATAGAGTGTATATGAATGTTAGCTTACGTCTCATTTTTCTCAAATTTGTGATACTGTGCTTTTAAAATGTAAGAATGGGAATAAGGTTTACAAATATTGCTTATATTTGCTGTTGCCTGACAAATGGCCAGTTGTGTCACATGGCCCCAACCAACGGCTGGGAAAGCCTGCCAAGTACATACAGACAGGCCAAACGTCACTCTGGGTAAACAAGTCACAATGCTTGGTCTGTGGGTGGCACCAGATACCTGCATAAAATAATTCCTAAAAATAAAAGAAATTCACTTAAGGGACGTCCAGCCTGTGTTAGTAAATTTCTGCTGGTAATTGCTATTTTCTTATGAAATTAAGAAAATATCCTGCTGAATATACATGAGTGTATGGGTAGCTTCTCAGTTAAACTGCTCAGATAAGGGCTATAGTTACAAGGAGATAAAGACTTGGTTCTTTCTGTCCCAATTGTAGGTGACTGGAAAACCTTGATTAATGTCTTATTTTTGTATGGAAGCTAAATGTTGTTACATTATGTGCTGGTTTGAATCTGTTATGTACCCAATAAAAGACTATTTTCTTTTAATCCACTGTTGTGTGGGCATACTTATAGTGGGTGGGGTTTTTGATTAGATTATTTCCATGGCGATGTGACCCACCCATTTGTGGGTGGGCCATTTTGATTAGATTATTTCCATGGAGATGTGACCCTACCCAATAAAGGTGGGTCTTAATTAGTTTACTGGAGTCCTTAAGAGAGCTCAGAGAGAGAGCTCAGAGCCGACACCAACCCAGACACTTGGAGATGCAGAGAGAAAGATGTTTGGAGATGCTAAGCTAAGAGATGAAGCTCAGAGTTAACCTTAGAGAAGCTAAGTGAGAACCCAGAGACACTTAGAGATAAAATGCCGAGAGACATTTTGGAGACAGCCATTGAAACCAGAACCAAGAGAGAAGCTAAGAGATGAAATCAAGAGTTTGCCCCAGAAAAGCTAAGAGAGGACCTCAGATGCTTAGAGAGAAACACCCTGGGAGAAATAAGCAAGGACTCACAGGAGCTGAGAGAGAGAAGCTAAGACAGAAGCCCAGAGACATTTTGGAAAAAGCAATAGAAATGAGAAGTTAACCCCGGGAGAGGCCCAGCAGACTCCAGTCATGTGCCTTTGAATGTGACAAACCTCAGATGCTGTCAGCCTTTCTTCAGAGAAGGTATCGTCCTATTGATACCTTAACTGAGACATTTTCATGGCCTTAGAACTATAAATATAACTAATAACCCCCATTTTAAAAGCCAGTCCATTTCTGGTATTTTGCATTCTAGCAGCTTTAGCAAACAAAAACACATTACACTGGTGATAAATTTAAGGCTATCATAGGAAACAACAGATAGATTTTTTAAAATAACCAGATTTTAGTTTGAATAAGCTAACCTGCAGTATTTTCTCTATAACTATACTAATACTTGGGTGAATTTATCCCAAAGAAGTTGACAGTTTAACAAAGATAAATGAGATTGCATCAAAGCATTTCAACCAAATGTTTTCTGTCACTATTTTGTAGTTTGTTTTAAAATATATAAATAGCTCAGTCTCTGGAATTCTAAAAATATTTTAATGTCTTCTATGATATAATTATTTAAATAGCATGAGCATGTTCTTATTAGACCCTTTCTAAGGTTTGAGATTATTGTTTTAATCACTCGAGCTGAACTGATCTCTGCTTTCAGCACTGGTTCAAAAAAGAGGGAAGAGCAATGCAATAGAGTCCACTGAGTAGATTATTAACCCTTCTGACAGATTCTGAAAAGTATTTCTTGATTCCATCAACACTCTCTACCCCACTGCCAATGCCTCAGTTCCAAACTTCATTATTTCTAACATGGCCCAGGAGAGTATGCTCCTTTCTAGCCTCTGGGCCTCCAATCTCCCTTTCCACTCGCAATCCATTTAAGACTTTTTCTTAAAACTTTGGCAATTTACCAATTGTCTATATACTCAAAGTTTAAATTCCCAATCTGATAAACCAATCTCTGCACAATTTGTCTCCAACTTACTTCTGCACCCTTATCTCTAAGCATACCATACCACTTCCAAATACCCTAACCTGTAATTTTTATCACCATTGCTAATAGAGCAAACTGTGTAATTAGACCGTGTGATTCTAATTACAGTAGAACCACCTTCTAAATGTGTGAAATGGAGACAAAATACTTAGTTTCCCTAAGCTTCAATTTTCTTATCTGCAAAGTGGAGATCGAAAGAGTTGTGGACATTAAATGACATTCTAAGACTAGGTAAGGGATAACTTATTGAGTCAATACTCAGTAAGGGATAACAAACTAATAAACACTTATTCATTCTTACTTTCCTGACAAAGTTCTTTGATGCATAAAAATGTTCAGTTTTGAGGAGATCCCATTTGTCTATTTCTACTTTCAATGCTTGTGCTTTGGGTGTAAGGTCTAGGAAACCATCTCCTATTACAAGATCTTTAAGATATCTCCCTACATTTTCTATTAGTTATTAGCTTCTTCTATTATTCTACTAGCTCTAATGTTTAGGTTTTTGATCCATTTTGAGTTAATTTTTGCATAAGGTATGAGATAGGGGTCCTCTTTCATTCCTTTGAATATGGATATCCAGTTCTCCAAGTACCATTTGTTGAAGAGGCTACTCTGTCCTAATTGAGTCAACTTATCAAAGATTAGTTGTCTGTAGATGAGAGGATCTATTTCTGAACACTCAGTTCAATTCCATTGGTTAGTATATCTATCTTTATGCCAATATTATGCTTTTTTGACCACTGTAGCTTTGTAATATACTTTAAAGTCAGGTAGTGTGAGACTTTCCACTTCATTTTTCTTTTTCAAGGTAATTTAAGCTATTTGGTTCACCCTGTCCTTCCAAAAATTTGATTTTTTTATTTCTGCAAAGTAATTTATTGGGATTTTAATTGTATTGCATTGATTCTATAAATAAATCTGGGCAGAATTGACACCTTTACTATATTTAGTCTTCCATGGTATGTCCTTCCCTTTATTTAGAGCTTCCTTGATCTCTTTTAGCAATTTTTTTTTTGTAGTTTTCTGTGTATAGGTCTTTTATGTCTTTGGTTAAATTTATTCCTAAATATTTAATTCTTTTTTTTTGCTATTGTAAATGGAATTTTTTTGCCTTGATTTCCTCCTCAGATTGGTCCTTACTAGTGTATAGAAACAGTACTGATTTTTGTGTGTTGATCTTGTATCCTGTCATTGTGTTGTACTCATATATAAGCTCTAAGAGCTTTTCTGTAGATTTTTCTGGATTTTCTAGATATAAGATCATATCATCTGCAAACAGTAAAAGGTTTACTTCTTTCTTTCCAGTTTGAATGCCTTTTATTTCCTTTTCTTGCCTAATTGCCCTAGCTAGAACTTCCAGCACAATGTCGAATAACAATGGTGACAGTGGGCATCCCTGTCTTGTCCCTGATCTTAGAGGGAATACTTCCAGTCTTTCTGCATTGAGTATGATATTATCTGTGGGTTTTTCATTTATTCCCTTTAGCATGTTGAGAAAGTTTCCTTCTATTCCTATCCTTTGAAGTGTTTTCATCAAGAATGGATGCTGAATTCCGTCAAATGCCTTTTTTGCATCATTGAGATAATCATATGGTTTTTTTCCCTTTGATCATTCTTACTTCCATTCCTTTACCCAAAGCCATTTGCCTAATGTACCCTTTTCCAAACCAGTTATCTTCCTCCCCATAATAAACTCCTCTTTGTCCTTCAGAGCCTGGTTCAAATAGCAACTGATTTTGAAACACTTCTGTTACCATCTCAGTTAGAGAAAGGTAGTTGCCCCCACTGCAGTACTCTTACAGCTTTTGTGTAATCGCACTATTAAAACCTGCATCTTCATAGATCTGCATATGTCTTCTCTGCCAGTTTGTGAGACCCACATAAGAAAGAATAATATCTTTGGATCCTTGTATTCCTAGACTCAGGAAAAATTCTTCAATATATTTCTGTTGAAGAAGGAAATGGTTTAGGAATCTCAACTGATTTGGACTTCCAGAGAAATATGGAGACAGAATGAAATGACTAAATTAGATCATGAAAATTCTACCTCTAGAAATCTAAGATTCTATGGTGGTGCTCATTTCAAATTTTGGTGTCATATTTCAATTTCCTGTCTAACTTAAGAATTTGAGTTGATAGTTTCTTAGGATTTAGAAAACTTTATTATATTCCTCCTGTCTTGTAACTTTAATTGATTCCTCATAAAAAAAGAAATTATTGTTAGCCCTCAAGGAAGTGATATTAAATTTTTCAACAGCTGATTCATAAAAATGACAAGTATTCATCTTTATATGTTATCAATAATCTAAAGTTATTGTGTCTGAGACTCTAGAAACATTTTTCCAAACAATTTTCATGTACAACATGTTTGTTCTAAGTGTTCTATTACTATATTATAATGTAGTTACGTTGTTGCATGCCTTACCTACAGACTTTAATTTACACAGAAATGACAACATAAAGAAGAAAAAAAATAATCTTATATTCTAGGCCAGAATCAAGATTTCCTCTCTATTTCAGTAACCGTAACTAAGAACAGGGCGAAAAAAGAATTCTAGAAGAATTTGGAAGAGAAATGCATTTTCAGTCACTGTGGTTAGAAAGAACATTTGTCACTCATTGTATAATTAAAAATTCCAAAGTATACAGAAAAGTCAGAAAGCCATGTTATTTGGTGCCTAAAACAACATATTATTATAAAGTAAAGCAATTTTATTTTTGGAGCATGGAAAATCTAAGACTATTAAAAGTTTGCTTTCTGAGATCTGTCTGAGCCTTAACTTCAAGAATGTGCTGTGAAGACGTTAAATCTCTCCCAAAACAAAAAACTGTTCTCATTGAGCCAAACAAACAGTTTTCTGCCATTACATTTAATTTTGGCTCTAAAACAGTTTTGATTAGAAATAAATGCCTCATCTTTTATTGTTTAGATCTGTGAGCACCAGGCCCCACAAGGAAGGAAGCCAGTTTAGTCCCGGTCTGGTTTCCTAGTTGTGAACTCCTGTGAGTGTAGACACTCTGTATACTAGCCACGTCATGGGTTATATTTTATCCCAGCTCACCAATGATTTGTTGTGGCAGCTTTGGGTAAGTTATTTTTCCATGAAGCTCAGTTTTCTCATTTGTAAACAATAATGTTGATAGTTCCTGTAATTTAGTTATTGTGAGGGTTAAAAAGAGAGTGCCCAGAATGTTTAGCGTAAAGCCTGGCAGGGAATAGTCACTCAACAAAAGTTAGTTGTTCAATTCATCAACATTATTACTGGGGTGGGTAAAGGAACTGCTAAGCAAGTTGAGGGAAGGACCATGACTATTTCTTATTGGACACCCTATACTAATACTTTTGGCCAGGGGTTGGCAAACTACAGCCAGTGGGCCACATCCAGCCCACTGCCTGTTTCAGCAATATACTTTAATTGGAACACAGCCATGCCCATTTGTCTGCATATGGCCCATGGCTGCTTTTCCCTGCAGATCTGAGCAATTGCAAGTGAAACCTTACGGCCTGCAGTTCCTAAAATACTTATGATCTGGCCCTTTGCAGAAAAAGTTTGATGACCCCTGCACAAGGTCTTGCTGCATAAATTGTGGTCCTTAGCCTAGCAGCATCCCTGTCACCTGGGAGCTCATTGGAAATGCAGGTATTCAGGCTCCTCCTAGACTTCCTGAATCAGAATTTGCATTCTAATAAGATCCTCAGATGACTTGTGTGCACAGTACATTGAGAAGCATTGGTCTAGGCCATATGGGTTAGAACACATTTTCTGTGGAGGGACAGATAGTAAATATTTTCTATTTTGTAGCCATACGGTCTGTTGCATCTATTCAACTCTGCCTTTGTAGACTGAAAATAGTCACAGACAACAGGTAAGTGGATGAGCATGGCTGTATACACCCCCCCCCCAAATATTTTATGTATAATCACTGAAATTTTAGATTCATATAATTTTCTGATGTCATGAAATATTTTTCTTTTGTTTTTTTTTTGCCAACCATTTAAAAATATAAAAACCTTTCTTAGCTCATAGGCCATGCAAAAACAGCAGCAGGCTGGCTTTGACACATGACCATGACTTCCTTAATCCCGATCTAGGCTATGGCTGCCTCTGTGCTTAGCCAACACTTTGCCTGTCCTTTCACTCTCCTTAGACTCTAAGCACCTAATTTTTATTTTCTAGCACCTGTGACTTTAAAAAGGTTACTAGTTACTTACCTGACTTCCCAGATTTGTTCCTGTTTCTCCCATATAATTTCTATCTTGTAAAGTTCCTGTCAAATGATGTAATGGTGCATGTATGATTTGGAGCTGTAGGTGCTCCAGAATAACATGTTCTTAAACTTAATACATTCCTGTGTGTGTGTATTAACCCATTATAGGTAGGATTTTTTTGATGAGGTTACTTCAGTTAAGCTGTGCCCCACCTCAATCAGGATGGATCTTAATCGTATTACTGGAGTCCTTTATGAGCAAAATGAAATTTAAATGGGAAAGAGAGAAAGCCACGGGAAGTAAGAAGCTGAAATTCCTCAGAACCCCGAAGAAAACTGAGAGACCACCCCATGCATTGCCATGTGACAGAGGAGCCTGGGACCAAGGATCACCAGCCGCCAGCCCCAGAACACCTATCTCCAGGAATTGTGAATTGATGATGCCTTGATTTGGACTTTTTCCCAGCCTTAAAAACCATGAGCTAATATATCCCCATTGTTTAAGTCAACTTATTGCATGGTATTTGCTTGAACAGCCAAAGAAACTAAAACAGTGTATTACATACTTTTCATTGACAGACCACAGCATAACACAGAGAGGCTAAGCCAGGAGGATATACATGTGTATAGCTTTGAAGGAATAACACACTGATCATAATGAAGAACTCTTTGGGCCCCAAATTCAAACCAAACACTGAGTGTTTCTAAATATACACAGCCACTGCTCATGGCTCTACTTGATATATAAGATTATGATACAGAGTTTATGAACAAATAAATTTCATTACAGAAGTTTAGTTCACAGAAATATTTATCTTCAAACTTGATTGAAGCTGAGCTCAAAACCAAAAAGGCTTACCTGTCATTAATGGTGAGTAGATGAGATGACTTTGTTGAATTAATGCAATATTAATAATTTAGGTTAAACATTTAGGAAACATGAAAGTACTCATAATCCATCAGAAGCACAAACTATATGACCTATATGAACAACCTTACAGAAAACATACATATACATTTTTTAACATTTTATCATAATGAACTTTGTGCAACAGGTCTGGCTCCTGGTCTGGACTACTGTCACCTATCTATATACAGTTTTTATTTTTACATTAATAATTCTGTTTTAGCTTTCCACCATCATCCCATTTTCTCTCTCCTTTCTAGGGTGATTTATCCTGTAGCATACCAAGCTGAAATAAAGAACTTCTTGCTTAATCTGACAACTCCTTTAACAAATCATTCACTAATGAAATATTTCCCTCCCCCCTTCCCCCACCAGTGTATCAATTAGGATGATTTCAGCTACAAGAAACAAAAAATCCTGGCCTAACTCTCTGACACCAAATGACATTTATTATTTCACTTAAGAAATACTGAGATAGGGCAGCTCCAGGGCTGTTTAATTCTGTGCCTAAAAATCATCAAGGACTAAAAATCTTTCCATTTTTCCACAATGCAGTCTTCAGGATATAGGCTTGTCCTAAGGATAATTACCTCATATCACAACCTCACAAGGTAATACAAAAAAAAAAAAAAAAAGAAAAAAAAAAGAAAAGGAAAAGAAAAAGGTCTTTTTCTGTGTCCCTTTTGAAACACAGCAAAAATTTCCTCTAAGCCCCCCGAGAAGACCATTAAGTGCATCACAACTATTACTAAAATATGAACTAGCAAGGAGAATGGGATTACTATGATTGGATTAGGAAAAAATGGCCATATCAAGAAGATTAAATTACCTGAACATAACTCAGTGTTTGTTAGAAAGGAGGGAGGATGAGGATAATTATTGAGTAGTCGAACAATATTCAATATGATGCACAAAATTAATACTTTTAGCAATTTGCCACTAATAAACTAGAGTTAATTTGAAGATGCCTAATTTTCAAGGAGTAGATAGCACTGGGAGATTCTGACTGTGACTATACAAGCCTAAATATTGGAAATGTGTAGATCTGAAGCAGCAGAACTACAGAACTGTAGGAATACACCACAATCAGAGAATACCTAGAGAAGTTGGCAAAACCTGACCTTAACACCTCTGTCAGAAGCCCAATGACCATCATGTGATTAATACAGATGGAATATGCAACAACCACCAGGCAGGCTCCAGCCAACTTGCTCTATAATATGATCAATTCCAATTTATAAAGTTTCCGACCACTTGGAATCTGCATTTTTTTAGGTCTTTTCAGCCAAGCTCAGTCAAAATGCTAATGCTTTTAATAAAACTCCATTGACTCCCACATTCCTCTCACACTTTTTTTGTCTTACGAACTCTAAAGTCAATCTAATTTTCACTGGGTTTGCTTTTGTCAGTAACAGCCAAACTGCCCTTCAGAGGTAGGATATTAGGTAGTGGTAGAGAAAGAAAAATTGGAGAGCACATGCTCTACCTAAAAGGACTGGCTGCTTCTCAACTTACCTGACAGATGCTCTGTGGAAATGTGGGCTTAGTACAGTGAGATATTCTAACTGATCAAGAGAAATCAGGAATCTGGGTGTTTATGTAGTAATCTCCTGATTTTACAATGTTGGCAACTACTGGGTTCTGGATATGTGAATGTTTTATTTTGTGGAAATTCCTTGAGCTACATACTTTGATTTGTGTATTAAATGGCATTAAGGTATAACATATATTCAATACACAGATTACTTTAAAATAAGCTAACAAACTAAAACCCAAAATTAAAAAATAAAAACACTCTGCCTTCCCAATATAACCTAGAAACCACCAGGCTGTGACTACTAATAGAGCTATTGCTTAAAGCCTTATTTCAAGACACTGGAGGTTGAAACAGAGCCTGGTGATTCAGTGGCTGATGGATAGAAGAGAACTGAAATAAGAAAAATTTGTGCATTCTCTTCCTTCCATCTCCACTCTCCACCCATAGTGTCTACCAAGCCACAGACAGTACTGAAAACTAGGTGAGGACAGAGCAAGTTTTCTGTGAACCAGCTGGCAGAGGGGTGGGGCAGACAATCACCATTTATTTTTTCCAAAGAGTTCCTCAAGCTAGGAAACAAAGTCTATCCTAAATATAACCTCTTCCAGAACTCTTCTAAAAACTCTTAAATATGACATAGAAAGAGCCTCAAACAAATCTCCTTTTTTGTAATTTAAAAGTCTAAGATAGAAATGGACTGTTATTTGTTGGTATGTATCTGGGGCTGATGTGACTCAGTGACAGTTATTTCTCTTGTCTCTCTGTTATTTTTGCTCTTTTTGAGTCCAGTAGTTATATACTGAGTAATCTGGGATGGGATTATTTCTTCACAGTAAAGTAGTTTTGCTGGAGACCTACTTCTTTTAAGTATTTTACTGCTAACAATGTGACAGACCTATTCTTTCTATTTCCCATGAATGTTTTGAGGACATATTTAAGTGTTTCAGCCTGTGAGAATCTGCTTTTTTCCTCTGCAAAAGAATATTGAAGAAGAAAATTTTACTATTTGAATTAAAAGAATAAGGCATTCAAATATGACCAGCTATCTAGAAATAAAATGGTATACTCCATGAAGGAACTGTGAGAAATCACAACATGGATATGTCATAAATTAACAACCCAGAAATGTAGTATAAAAGAATAGGAACATAAGTGTCCTTATTAAAATAAGCTTGTTATAATAAGCAAAATGACCCCAAATTAACTCCATTGGTTTTGTCTAAGTAAAACAGAAGAGAAAAATAAGTAATGATAAGATTTGGTGGCATTAATTTTCACCATTCTTTCAACTTAAGGGTGAATTGTAGTTTGAGAATCTTCTGAAGGGTTAATGAGTAATTATTTCCCTTTTAATCCAATGTTTTCCCTAACAGCCTTTGGGAGAAGCATCTTCAATACTTATCCCTGATACTACTCAGTCTTGGCTTATAAATAAGACAGAAATAGTTTATGAGGGATGCGGTCACATGTGGGTGTACTGCATGTGAGTGTGCATGTGTACACACACACCCTGCTTAAAATGGAAACTTGTCCACAGTAAGGACAAAATCACAGAGTGCGGGACACTGATTACGTGCCTTAACTTGGCGGGCCTGGGCTGGGGGACCGGATCCACCCCTGGGGAGGGTAGTGGGTACGGGTGAGTGCGCCCTCCACAGCCCCCCGGGCCTGGGAAAGTGAGGCCGGAGGCAGGCCCCATTTCCTCACCCAAAATACCAGTGTTAGGGGAGGCTTGCCGGAGGGAACCGCCTTTTCCCCACCCCCTTATCTTGCCCGGACACTCCCCGTTGCCAGAGCAACTCCCCCACCGCCAGTGCGCATGCACCGTTGCCAGAGCAACTCCTGCCCGTGACAAACAGCTTCCGCGTCCTCTCAGAACCAATCCAAGCCTTTAACCCTTATAGCTACCCCGCCCTCTAAACCGCCCAATATAAGCTTGTACTCTCCCCTAATAAACTCTCTTGGTTTTCTTCATCCTAAAAGAACCGTGTCCCGCCTGTTCCTTTCTCGCCGCCCTCCATACTTGCACGCCTCCCGCCGGGGACCTGGCCAAGTCCCCCGCCTCGCCCTCGCCTCCGGGAAAGAGCCCCCGCCGCCGGTACCCTCGGAGCAATCCTGGGAGCCTAGGATTTAGCAACCGGCCGCCACCCTCCCCCAGACGAATCAACTGCGACCGCAACAGAGGATATTCTTAAAAGACACAGCTATTACTGCAGAGCCCTGGGAAAACTGTTGCTCAGAAATTGTCAGATTTCTAAGAAATCAACCAGGAAGTCTAAGGAGTGGATGTGGGGAAATTTTAATTAAAAACTCACTCTCTAATCTACAGGGATGTGAGTGCTATTATAGATGTTTATGGGACTTAATCATACACAATTCCCAAAATGCACATCATTTATACACACGATGACCATTTGAGTCAAACTCTTTAAACATTCAAGTTACTGCCTGGCAAAAAAAAAAAAAAAAAAGAAAAAAGAAAAAATTAATTACCTATCTTGATTCAGTACATTGCTCTGGATTCCACCTGGAAGGGAAAGACTAGATATTGGAAATGTAGCTAAAGACACAATCAAGCTACTGTCCTCTTTCCTTTCTCTCTAATAGACACTTAACATTGCTTAGCTGTTTCAGACAGGTAACATGTTGATCTATGTATATTTGCATTTATACAAAGTGATGAGACCTTGGAAACTGAAGGCACCTTTTAGTCTTTCTAGAAAGGAGGGAAGAGGGGGGCAAAAGGCATTTGCCATATCTATGCCTTAATCTGTGCTTTACTTCTGCTACTTTGGCTTTTGGGAACAGAGTTGGAGATCCTGTTGGGAATCAAATAAGAATAACCCCTAGTTTTGCCTTCCTCATTTCCCTTCCTGTTCATGATTCCATAACACCTGCCCAACACCTGACCACAGCAAATTCAAATTGTCCAAAAAAAGAAGCCCTTCAGATGAATAGTGACTCTTCTTCTCTACCTGACTTTTACTCAAAAACAAATTGCATGGTATTGCACTCTCCCGGATCTCATTCTAAGGCTTGTCTACTCTTTCATCAATGTTTCATAAAATTCAATGTAAATCATTTTTCACATAGAAAAAGAGGGCTCTAACCACAGACACCACCAACTGCTGCCTTGGAGTTATAGGTGAGCAACTAAGTATGATCACAAAACACAGCACAGATCCCTTAAAGACATCCTTGAGCACTCCTTTATCTGCCTCAGCCTCTTCTGTCCGCAGACACCACTGAAGAAGCAGATTCTGTGGCCCACATTAGTTTGTAGTTGTTGTTAAAAATGAATTTCCTTATTCTATTGAGAGCACTTCCCCAACACTCGAAGCCACTCATGCAGTTTTGGGATACAGAAAACAAAATCTGTATTGTTTTTATAATTCCAAATATCCACATGTGGTGGAGAAAAAGAATCCCTCGTAAGAACAAATGTCTAGATTGCAAAACACAAATCAAGACACACTCTCTGACTTCATATTTATTTTGGAAATTATTTGTTTTAACTGGGTCTGGTACTTAAAGCCCACTGGAGGGGGAAACACATAACATGAAGCCATCTCTAAAGCAATGGTAGGAATATACCCCTAGCTGTTTACTGATAAGATTTCTAAGATCTAAAATGGAAAGCAAAACAGGAAGAAAAAGAGCAGAAACTTAGTTTGTATAAATCCTAATTCAGCTAAATTCATTGCTAGAATATCTCCAAGGTTTATTTACGTCAGTGACATTTTCCCTCTTTGAACTCTAGCTCAACAGTATGAGGAAGTATAAAGAGCTAAACTGGAACACTTTAGGTCCCTAATGACCTGACTTTTTCTCACTGGCTTTGCCAGACACTGAATCTGCTCCATCCATTTCTGTGACTAAGAGTAGTTACTGAAAGTTGTCCTGATCTTTCAACCTACCCTTTTGTCACCTTTAATTCCTGAAGCTCCTGAGTTCTTGCTCCTTTCAAACTCTAGGCCCCAATCTCTTTATCCTCCTCGTCTATATGTAGTTTACTTATATATTTTCTTAAACTTTTTAATTAGAAAAATTGTAGGTTTACAGAAAAATGTTGCAAAAAATACAGTTTCCATAAACCTGCACTCCACACACACGCACACACACACGCTCAGCTTTCCACATTAACAAGTTGCATTTGTGTGGTAGCTTTGTAACAATTAATGAAACAATGTTACTATAATTATACTATTTACTTGAGTCCATAGGTTACATTAGGGTTCTCTCTGTTGCAGTCATATTTGTTGTTGTTCTTATTTTTTGTTCTAGAGACGTACAAACTACCTATAATTTCCCCTTTAACCACATTCAAATATATAATTCAGTGCTGTTAACGACATTCACAATTCTGTGCTAGCATCACTACCATACATTACCAAAATTTTCCATCACTCCAATTAGAAACCTTGTACCAACTGAGCATTAATTCTCCATTCTCTACACAAACTCCAGATACTGGTAAACTATATTCTAGTTTCTGACCCTATGAATTTACTTATTCTAATTATGTCATATCAGTGAGATCATACAATATTTGTCCTTTTGTGTCACGCTTATTTCACTAAACATGATGTCTTCAAGGTTCATCCATGTTGTAGCATGTATCAGAACTCCATTCCTTTCTTATGGCTGAATAGTATTCCACCATATGTATATACCACATTTTGTTTATACATTCATCTGTTCACAGATACTTGGGTTACTTTTGACAGTCATGAATAATGCTGCCATGAACATCAGTGTGTAAATAACTAATGTTCCTGCTTTCAATTCTTTTGGATATATAGCTAGAAGTGGGGTTGCTGGGACATATGGTAATTCTATACTTATCCTTCTAAGCTTTCCATAAAGGCTGCACCATTTTACATTCCCACCAACAATGAAGGAGTTTGTATGTCTCCATATCTTCTCCAAAAGTTAATTTCATTTTTTTAAAATAGTAGCCATTCTACTGGGTGTGAATTATATCTCATTGTGGTGTTGACTTGTATTTCTTTAGTGACTAATGATGTTGAGCATGTTTTCATTTGCTTATCAGCCATTGTATATCTACTTTGGAGAAATGTCTATTCAGGTCTTTCGACCATGTTTTAATTGGATTGTTTGAGTGTACTTCTTTATATATTCTGGATGAAACCCTCATCAGATATGCAGTTTCCAAATATGTTCTCCATTCTGTAGGTTGTCTTTATACTTTTCATGATGGAGTGTTTCAATGCACAAAAGTTTTAAATTTTGATGAAGTCCATGTATCTATTTTTTCTCTTGTTGCTCATGCTTTTGTTGTAAAGTCTAAGAAATCGTTGCCTGAAACAAGGTCCTAAGGATGTTTATTTCTAGGATTTTAATAGTTTTGGTTTTTATATTTAGCTCTTTGATCCATTTTGAGTTAATTTTTGTATATGCTGTGAGGCAGGGGCCCACCTTCATTCTTTTGTATATGAATATCCAGTTCTCAGTACCACTTGTTGAAGAGTTTATTTTTTCACATTAAGTAGCCTTGGCAGCCTTGTCAAAAATCAATTGGCTATAGATGTGAGGTTTTATTTATGAACCCTAGATTTGATTCTGTTGGTCTATATGTCTTTTTTGTTTGTTTGTTTGTTTGTTTTTTCAATTTTGACATCCTGTTTACTTCAGGATAAATGATGGAAATGTGTTCTAGAAATTTTAATTCCCACTGTGATCAGCAGACAATTTAAGTAACAATAAGTTGGGAGTCCAGAAGACCAAAAATGATTCAGATCTCTTTCAGAGACCAACTAAGTGCACACTGGTATGCACACAAGCCTGGCCTAGATGATCCCATGTTGCCAATGTTCTGCACCTCAGATCTTCATGCAGTTAAAGGAATGACAAACACTCCCATCATTAGATTGAGTTTTCATGACGGAATGTTTAATGGGACAATGTGAACCCTGAGCACCAATCTAAATCTGTCATAACAGCAGAACTGATTTTGTAACACTTCCAGTAAACTTCAAATATATTTCAAACAACCAAACATATCAAAGTTTTTAGTTTTATTAATCCTCTGGTAAAATCTGCACAATCACGGATCAAGTCATTGAAGAGTCTTTACTCCTTCTTTTTGCCAGCACCAACATTGGCCTTTGCAGGCCCCCTGACTTTCTTCATTCTGTTCTTGCGTTCCTTTCGCTGTTTTCTGGAGGTCTTTTTCTTCTCATACAGACCATGTCTTGCAAGTCTGTGTTTGGGTTCATTTTTCTTTGCATAATCCAAGGAGTCATAAATCATGCCAAAGCCAGTTGTCTTGCCACCACCAAAATGGGTTCTGAATCCAAATACAAAGATGACATCTGGTGTAGTCTTGTACATTTTGGCTAGTTTTTCCCGAATTTCTGTCTTAGGTACTGTTGCCTTTCCAGGGTGAAGAACATCGATGACCATTTGTTTCCGCTGAAGTAGTCGGTTGGTTGTGGGGAGCCGCTTTCCGGGTTAAGGCCTAGTGGACACGCCGCGACCTGCTCCAGAGTAGCCCCCGCCCATCGTTTGAGCCAAGATGGCGCCCGTATCCTGCTTCCGCATATGACGCATGAGGCAGCGGTTGCTGCTAGCCTATTGTACACGCTTGCGTACTGCCAGCACATTGGTTGTAACTATTGTATATAAGAAATTACCCGGGCTAGCCTCGGGGAGACAGCCCACAGGGAGCCGTGCCTGACGGCCGCATAGAGGTTGTTCTCCCACGGGGTATAGGGCCTCGTGTGGAATATGTAACAGAGAAAATTTTCTTCCTGGCTCCAGTAAAAGGCTTGCATTCACTGCCATTGCGTACCTCAAGTGTCAGTTTGTCTGCGTCTCTCCCTCTTTCCCTCTGTTCTCCTTGCCGGCCGAGGACAGGACGCGCGGGACCGAGCGAGAAGGCGCCGGACAAGTGGTGGCCCGTACGGGGATCGAACCCGCGACCTTGGCGTTATCAGCACCAAGCTCTAACCAACTGAGCTAACCGTACGGGGCACATACCTTTCGCCTCGCTCCTTTTTCACTGCAGCGGACTTCCTGCGCCTGATCAGCGCGAGAAGGTGAGTGTTTCTTTTACGTGAGAGTCAGGGCCCGTGGGTTCTCAGGCGGTCCCGGGGACTCGGAAGAGCTCTCCGAGTGGTTAAAGTACAGCGCCGACTGCAAGCATGGGGCAGTCTGGAAGTTCGCCTTTATTGGCTCCTTTAAAAACCCTCCTGAAGCAGAGGGGTATCTCAGTTAAGAAAAGCTCCCTACAGAGGTTTCTCGATGATGTTGAAACTTTTGCCCCTTGGTTTCCCTCCACCGGCAGCCTTAGTCTGCCCTCTTGGCTGAAGCTTGGTCACGATATAGACTGGGCGCGTCAGACGGGCGTTTGTCTGGATCCAATTCTAGTCCCTATATGGGAGACCGTCCGCGCGGTCCTTGAACTGGAGTCGACTACAGGCCTAAGTCCGTCCTCCGCCTTGCAAGAGGTACGGCACGCTCTCCAAGAAACCCAGTCGGTGTCATCTGCGGCCGGCTCACATAAAGGCAAGCAGCCAGAGTTGAGTGGTGGTAGCTCGGACACCTCTGCCTCAGAATCGGGTAGTGATGACGGTGAGGGAGCGGAAGCGCCTCCATTAATTGCTTGGGAGGAGCCTCCCGCCCCACCCACGCGGCCTTCCGCCCCGCCGGCTCCTGTCGCCGCGTCACAAAAAACGCCGCGGCTTCCGGTGGGCTGGTTGAGCGGCTCCGCCAAAGGCCCTTGCCGAGAGCTCCCACTAGTGCCCGAATCCGATAATCACGATGGTCCGCCTTTGCGGGACCCGGAGCCCCTTGCAGGCGGGCCGGGGGAGGGGCATCCACAGCCGTATCCCCCACCTGAATACTCAGGCCCCCTAGACCCCATACCATCAGAATGTGGAGGGAGGCATTTCTGGAAATGGGTCCCCTCTTTCACCTTTAGGCCTTTCGGTATACTAGGTGGGTACCAACCACTTAAGCCAGAACCATCCCCAGAAATGTACCCGGTTATTATTAACCACCAAGGCAACAACCAATATGAAGCATATGATTACAAACTTTTGAAAGAGCTAAGGCAGGCTGTCCATCAGTACGGCCCCAATGCCCCTTATACCCTGAACATGGTTGAAAACCTCTCCGCCCTAAATCATACGCCCGCAGATATCGTTCAGTTAGCCCGTGCTTGTTTGCCACCAGGCCGATTTATAGATTGGAAAGCGTGGTTTGAAGAGTTAGCTGAGGAACAAGCGGCTAGGAACGCAGTGGGAAGACATGGCGCGTGGAATACAGACATGCTGTTGGGGAGGGGAGCCCATGCCCAAAATCAAACGCGGTTCCCTCAAGAGGTCTATGCCCAAATCTTCCGTTGTTTCGTGGGAGCTTGGAAAAAGCTGACAGGTGAGGGAGAGGCTCAAGCCTCGCTCAGTAATATTCATCAGGGCCCCACAGAACCTTTTGTGGACTTTGTAGCCAAAATGCAAACTGCAGCCGAGAGAATTTTCTCAGATCCAGGGGTGGCAGAGACTGTAGTTAAACAAATGATATTTGAACAGTGTAATAAAGAATGTAAAGTTATTTTAGCACAAAACAGAGGAAAACAGCTGACGGACTGGGTTCGGCTTTGCAGAGATGCTGGCAGCCCGTTAACTAATGCAGGTCTAGCTGCCATGCTAGCCAACTCCTTGCAAGTGTCTGCAAAGAAATCTAAAGAACTAGAAATGAAGCCCAGAGGATGTTATCATTGTGGCCAGCTGGGACATATTAAGAGGAACTGTCCCAATAAAGGTCAACCACCTGCCACTCCACAGTTTGGTAGACCATATGCAGCAACCAGACTATGTGGCCGTTGCCACAAGGGACCTCATCGCGCAGAAGACTGTAGGTCAGCCTTCGATGCGCAAGGTGTGCGCCTTTCTGGCCGTCCTGAACAGGACCCAAAAAACGGGCAGGGGGGGTCCACCCTTTCGGTGGGCCCCCCTGCATGCCATCCGGCGACACGAAGCCCGCCCAAATTCGCGCATCCCCTGGGTCAGCGGGACTGGACCTCTGTGCCACCTCCAGACTCGTACTGACCCCCTCCATGGGTGTCCAGTTGGTAGGGACCTCCTTTAAAGGGCCCTTGCCAGCAAAGACTGTTGGGCTCATAATAGGGAGAGCATCCACAGCCCTGAAAGGACTAAGTGTCATACCAGGTGTTGTGGATTCAGATTTCACAGGTTACGTCCAGATTATGGTACAATCTCAGCAAGGTACGCTGGTCATTGCAAAAGGTGACAAGCTGGCACAGCTCTTGTTCCTACCCAGCTTGCATACACTCTTTCAGAGTAGACCCAGACAGAGAGGAGATAAGGGATTTGGGTCTTCAGGAGAAGTTTTTGAGGGCTTCCATATGTCTCTGGAGTCTCGACCCATGCTGACTATCAAGGTACAAGGCAGATCTTTCCTAGGCCTGCTAGATACCGGGGCCGATCGGTCAATTATAAGACAACAGGACTGGCCCTCTACCTGGCCGACGTGCAAGGCGGAAGATATCATCAGAGGAATAGGCCAGGTTTCGGCACCCATGCTGAGTGCCGCTGCCCTTCATTGGGCAGACGAAGAAGGACACCAAGGTAGTTTTCAGCCATATGTATTAGCCCTGCCTGTTTCCCTGTGGGGAAGAGACATTCTTACCCAGATGGACGTTACCTTGACCAGTGGTTGCTCCCCAACCTCTAAGCGATTGTTAAAAGGAATGGGATATGTCCCTGGCAAAGGCTTAGGAGCCTCGTTACAGGGACGTGTAGAGCCCATACAAGCTACCTCCAACATTGTCAAGCAAGGCCTGGGTTTTTCCTGGGGGCCACTGAGGGAATGTTCCCACCCACACCCATAAAGCTAAAATGGAAGACCAAATCTCCGGTTTGGGTGCCTCAGTGGCCCTTATCACGGGAAAAGCTCTCCGCATTACACACTCTGGTGTCAGATCAGCTAAGAGAGGGCCACCTCATTCCCTCCACATCACCTTGGAACACCCCTATTTTTGTTATAAAGAAAAAATCAGGCAAGTGGAGGTTGCTGCACGATTTAAGAGCCATCAATAATTGCATGGAGCCTTTAGGGCCCGTTCAGATGGGGTTGCCCCTCCTTTCGGCCCTGCCAGAGCGTTGGCCTGTTATCATCTTAGATATCAAAGACTGTTTCTTTTCTATCCCACTTCACACAGAGGATACCCAAAAATTTGCTTTTACTGTGCCCTCTCTAAACCAAGAGGGGCCCTGTCACCGCTTTGAGTGGACAGTCCTGCCCCAGGGCATGACCAACAGCCCTACCATGTGTCAGTTGTATGTCGCTGCACAGTTGGCCGATACCCGGCAGCAATTCCCCAAAGTAAGGATCCTTCATTACATGGATGATATCTTGCTGACTCATGAAAGCCCAGATCTCCTTAACGCTGCACTATCACATTTGGTTCTTGCACTTAGAGAGGTCAATCTTGAAATAGCCCCAGAGAAGATCCAGATGACCGAGATTGTCACCTTCCTGGGAGCAAAACTTACGTCTACTCAAGTCTCCCCCCAAAAGGTGTCTCTCAGGTTAGATAAACTGAACACCCTCAATGACTTACAAAAACTCATGGGAGATATAAATTGGGTTCGCCCATATCTGAAGTTACCCAATGCCGAATTAAGACCCTTGTTTGACTTGCTTAAAGGGGATCCGGACTTAGCTTCGCCCCGGTCCTTCACCCCTGAAGCGAGACAAGCACTATGCCAAGTAGAACAGGCACTCAGTAGTGCCACGTTAAAAAGAATAAACCCTGATAAGCCTTTCGAAGCTTGCCTGCTGCCGACGGTGTCACAGCCCACGGCGGTGCTGTGGCAACAGGGGCCATTGCTCTGGATCCACCCCGGAGTTTCTCCAAAAAAGATCTTAGAGCATTACCCTACCGCAGTTGCAGATCTGGCCCTGGAGGCCATCAAGAAGGCCATCCAACACCTTGGCCAACCACCAAAAAACCTTAGAGTACCCTACTCTCTCCCACAAATTGAGGTGCTTACCGGATGCATAGATCAATGGGCTGTTCTCCGATGCACCTTTTCGGGATGTATTAATAACCAATATCCCAAAGACCCCCTCTTACAGTTTGTCACCCAACATCCGGTAATCTTTCCCAAAGTGACTTCGTCTAGGCCACTAGCGAACGCCCTCACCGTGTACACGGATGGCTCCAGCTCCGGTACAGGGGCGTATTGTGTGGAAGGGGACACTCCCAAAACAGTGTTTTTTCAACCACAAAAACCGCAGTGGGTTGAATTGCAGGTTACTATTAAAGTCCTGAGAGAGTTTCCTGGCCCCCTGAATATTGTCTCTGATTCCCTTTATGTCGTAAATTCTCTACAAATCCTAGAAACTGTGGGCATTATAAAATGCTCCTCCACTGTAAGCACATTCTTTCTCGAGCTGCAAAAGACGATTCATACTAGGCAACATCCCTTTTACACAACTCACATTAGGGCCCATTCAGGCCTACCTGGTCCCGTGGCCCAAGGAAATCACATAGTAGATGTGGCCACTCGACAGCCACACGTCTTCCCCGTGCTGACACCATATCAGCAAGCCCGAGAGTTCCACGCCAAATTTCATATCAATGCAGGTACCCTGGCTAAGCGGTTTAGTATACCGCGAGCGGCCGCTAGAGACATAGTCCGAGCTTGTGGAAATTGTGTTACTCAGCAGCATATCCCATCTGTGGGAGTTAACCCTAGAGGTCTCGTCCCAGGAGACATTTGGCAAATGGATGTCACTCATCATTCAGAGTACGGAAAAATCAAATACCTGCATGTGTCAGTAGACACATGTTCTCAAATATTATTTGCCTCTGCTGAGACAGGAGAAAAAGTCCACCAAGTCATTGCACACTGCCTTGCCGCTTGGGCAGTGTGGGGCAAGCCAAAAATGTTAAAGACAGATAACGGACCTGCTTATACCAGTAAAACTTTCCAAAAATTTTGTGATAATATGGGAGTACAATTGAAGCATGGAATCCCTTACAACCCTCAAGGACAAGGTATCATTGAAAGAGCACACAGGTCTCTGAAAGACTTGCTCAAAAAACAGAAAGAGGGGATAGGTCACGGCCTATCCCCAAAGGCTCAACTGTCTGTAGCCTTATTCACGTATAATTTCTTAAATGAAAATTCACAGGGCATGACACCTGCCCTTCAGCACACCACCCCGAGTCCTCCACATAGAGGTCTAGTCCGATGGAAGGATGTCCTGTCAGGACAGTGGCAAGGCCCTGACCCCGTGCTCAGCTGGGCCAGAGGCTCTGTTTGTGTCTTCCCACAGGAACCAGGACGTCAACCGGTGTGGGTTCCGGAGAGATTGGTGAGAGCCGTATCAACGCCCGAGAGCGCTGAGAAGCTGCAGCCTGACCAATTGGGGAACCCCCAACATGACACAAGAGACCCAACCTTCAACGCTGGTGACGACCAGCAAGAGGACCAGCAAGATGATGAGAATGATCCTGACCGCCTCCCCGTCGTCCAGGGGGAGGACCGGTGATCCCAACCCCTATTCCCCTATAAATACCCTCCTGATTTGTTTTCTCTTTCTCAGCAGTGTTGCAGTGGTTCAGGGAGAAGATCAGTTCCTCTGGGGCCTCTGGCACCATCCCCCGACGCTAGCTCCCTTTTCTGCGGGGTCCCCCGCCTCTCCTCAGTTCTTCACTCCTAATTTAACTCTTAGCCTCCATCATCTACCTTTGCCTACCAATGTTTCCTCCATAACCTTCAACGAGACCTTTCCTCTAACCGATGACACGCTGATCCTTTCATTTGCTAATCGCTCTATAGCTAATTGTTCCTGCGCAAACAGCACAAGTACTGCCTGTGATACCCATTGCACTCAGGTGACTTTTGGAGTCTTGCTAGAATTTCTTAATACCTCGGCTGGCTATCAACAGGACTGTGAGGGGTTGCTTAACAAAAATGAGACGAAAAGATGCCTCAAGCTTTCTGGGTTTAGACCAACAGTCCTTAACTGCTCTCGAGATCCTGATGCCCCGCAGCCTCCTTTCTCCCCTTGCGCGCATGATCTGCACAGGAAAACCACTCTGGGGGACTTCTCTTGGCACAGCTGTATGCCCGTGAGGCACCCGTTCCTCTTAAGTGAGGACTGGTGGCTCTGGTCCGTGCGCCCTCACATACGTAATTTCACAGCAATAAGCAAGATCCGAAAATATACTGAGGCATCGGCGTGGGGTACCGTAAACCAATGTCGAGAACCATTAATCGACCCCAAAGCCTCCCGTATCCAAACCTTCGCTCAGCATTTGGC